>NC_140988.1:110033347-111283626 GCF_052327205.1 Somniosus microcephalus
GGTCGTAAGCGTATTTATGTTTCGGCAAGACAAAAATTGCGCCCGCGGTATCCAAAAATGTTCAAAATTCCGCTCATTAACATCTCATTATCCGCTCATTAGCAATAGAGTGACGTCAAGGTCGACCAATCGTACGGCGGGTTCCTGGCACGTGCAGGCGGGCCCTCCTACAGTCGAGTGACGGGGACGATTGACCAATCCTACGCTTTCGGTGATCTGACAGTCCCACCAATCGGTGCTGTGTGTGGGCAGGGCCTTATCGTTCTGAAACCGAGGTGAGTCGCCGCCATCTTGATTCCAACTTTTCATTTCTTTTTCCCGCTTTCTGCGTGTTTCTTTTCAATCTACATTTCCAGCAAAAAAAAAGTTGCTTTTAAAAGACAAATTGTTTTTAAAAAAATGTTAATTAATTTTGTAAATCTTTTGTCTAACCTCTAATTTTCCTACCTTTCACCGTTTTTCCAGGCCTCAAAGCCTGGGCGCCTGTTGACCAGCCACGCCCGAGCTAGGCGCCTCCCGTCCGCGATCGACAAAAGGCCAGCGATCGCCGCCATCTTTGTGAAGGCTGGATGGGGGCGGGCCTGAGCCGAGCGTCGCCACCGCCGCCATCTTCGTAAAGGCGGGCGGGGCGGGGCGGGAGGTCAGCGTCCGCGTCATCTTCCGCCCGGAGCGCGACTTGAGTCCGGCCGGGGCCTCACGCGGTAGGTTGCGCTGGCGCGTCTCTCTTGGTCTTGAAGCCGGCCTCAGGCGGGGAGCGGGGCTCGGGAAGGCGGAGCTCGGGAGAGCGGGGAGGGCAGGGCTCTGGATGAGGGACGGAGGGCGGGGCTCCGGAGATGAGGCGGAGAGGGTGGGGGCTCCGTGGAGAGAGAGCGGGAGGGGCCGTGGTGCTCGGGGAGGGCGGGGCTCGGGGCTGAGCCATGGCAGTGTGTGGGGCGGCAGGGAGCTCCGCGGAGCCATTCGGGTCTGCTAGCTCCCCCCCCAGCCCTTTCTCACCCCGACAAAGCCCCCCCTCCCCTCCCCCACTCGTCCTCTCCCCCCTTCACCCCCACCCTCCCCACACTCCCCCTCCCATCCCATTCCCCACTCCCCCTCCCCATGCCTCCCCTCCCCTCTTCCCCTCCCTCCTCCCCCCACTCCCCTCCCCCCTCCCCCCCTCTTCCCCCCCCTCCTCCCCCAACCAGTCGCTCTCTCTCTTCTCCCCCAGTCGCTCTCTCTCTTCCCCCCCCAGTCACTCGCTCTCTCTCTCTCTCTTCCCCCCCAGTTCGCTCGCTCACTCTCTCTCTCTCCCCCCCCAGTCGCTCGCTCTCTCTCCTCTCTCTCCCCCCCAGTCGCTTCGCTCTCCTCTCTCCCCCCCAGTCACTCGCTCTCTCTCTCCTCACTCCCCCGCAGTCGCTCGCTCTCTCTCTCTCATCTCCCCCACCCACGTCGCTTGCCTCTCTCTCTCTCTCTCCCCACCCAGTCACTCTCTCTCTCCCCCCCAGTCGCTCGCTCGCTCTTCTCTCTCTCTCCCCCCCAGTCGCTCGCTCTCAGCTCTCCCCCCCAGTCGCTCGCTCTCTCTCTCCCCCCCCGCAGTCGCTCGCTCTCTCTCTCTTCCCCCCAGTCGCTCGCTCTCTCTCTCTCTCTTCCCCCCAGTCGCTCTCTCTCTCTCTCTTCCAGCAACAACATTTCCTCAAAAATCCCCTCGGCACTGCCGGGCACTTCAGCTAGTATATGTATGTACTGACGAGACTCCAATTCCTCTACCTCCCTTCCCCACCCTCATCCCTTCATGGAACTCACTACCTGTTCATCTGAGCCCAGTTTCTGACTAATGAACTACTTCTCCTTAGCCCAGTGTTTTCAGACACGATCAACTGCTCCCCCCTCAGCAGGTGTTGTTTTCTATACTGAGGGGCTTGGCAGGAGGCCTGGCATGTCATCGTATCCTGAGAGAAAGCATCATTGTGTTCTATGACTCCAGCCATGTCACTGGTACCGGACCCAGGTTCACAGTGATCACTAACCAGCAGGAGGGTAGATCGAAGGGTCCCCACCAGATTCATGAATACAGGCTAGGAAAGTATCACAGTACACATCAAAATATTGGAAAGTGAACCAAAAGAAGTTCAAAAATTAATATCTCCTTGAAGGAAACACCCCTAGAAAATACATTTTGCACCACCAGAGTTCATTCCCCGTTCAAAGATTTCTAAATCTATCACTGCAAAAATTACATTTGTGTTCATTTCCCTATATAGTACAACTGGCGGAATATTGAGATTAGCTGCTGCTTCAGTCATGTCAAGTTCACGTCCCACTGCACTCCCATTGTAACTATTTCTTTTTGTGTCCTATATTTGACGCCATTGAGTTTCAGTTTTCACAGAAAAACAAACTGAATTACAAAAAGTGATCCCAAAACACGAATAAATATCCTGAAATCTAATCTAACAAAAAAGAATTTAACTTATTCAGTCACCTTGAAGCAGTGGCCTGATTCAGCTGTTTTCAGCTGTCTGGTAGTTTTTGATTTGTCAGTTTTTTGGGGGCTGTCAGTTGTTTTTTTAAGCTGTTCATCAGCTTTTCTAAGTTTTGTAGGTTGGCACATACGCTGACAATACATTGACAAAGCCCTGTGCTGCCATTTTTCTTTCACACAGTAGATGGCAACCTAGTTACATAATTGAAGTACTTGACAGTACTGTGGGAGTTTATATATCACATACTGTAATATATGTATGCATTAAATATAAAACAAAAAATTAAGGTGTCCCAAGAGGGGCAGCTTGCTTAGGTATAGATTTTATTTTTCCAATGCTTCTTTCGTGTACAGAACAGTTTTTGCTCTTCCAGTCAATTTTAAAGCAGGAAATCTGCTGTACCCAAACTAAAGCAACATTTATGTTGTTGTTATACAGTTTCTGCTGACCGTGCCTTGCCAAGATTTGGTCACATTGGTAGCAAATGTGTAGTCTCTCAGTGCCACTGCTGAACTAATTGTGGAAGCATTGCTGGAGCCTAACACCGCGAGAATAACCACATCAATTTTTCACCTTATTTAAAAATAGAAAAACAGCTCATTTTCTGTGGCGTTGCACACAGGTAATTGGATAAAATTTGAATTTTTCAGGTCAAGCAGGGTCCGAGGGTGTAGAAAATGCAATCAATGTTGGGGAGGGGGAGGAGGAGGCAGGGAATGGAACTAGGGGAAGTGGATAGAAGGCAAGACTGGAGGAGAGTAAAAGGAAGAGGGGACAAAGGAGGAGAGGGAGAGTGGAAAAGAGAAAGGAAGCAGTGAGGAGAGGTGGGGAGGGGGAAAATAATAGGATAGACGAGGGAGAGGAAGGAAAAGAGGATGAGGACAGGAGGGGAAGGCAAAAGGGGAGAGGAGGGGAGAGGAAAGAAGTACTGAGGAAGGAGGATTGAGGCATGGAACAGCTAGCCATTGGAATAGGAGAAATATAGTCGTGGGGGGCGGGGCGAAACGGGGTTACTGTAAAAGTAAAGATGGAGACTAGTACAGTTAGCCTGTAGGCGTGGGTGTTTGAGATGGGGGGATGAGAAGCCAGCAGATAAATTACTTTGGGAAATGTAGAGATGGTGAAAGGGGTCAAAATCTTCTTCACTGGGGTGAAAAGGCCAAAATCTTGCTCACTGGGAGAGTGGATGAAATCTTTTTTTGGGGAGAGGGAGGTGGGGACAAAATCTTTCTCAAAGTGGGTGGGGGTAGGGCTGAAAACTTGCTCAGTTTGGGGGGCAAGCAGGGGGCACATTATTTCTCAGTGGTGATGAGGTGTTGGAAGCCAGCTCAGTGTGGGGAGGGAAGAGGTTTGAGGGACAAAATCTTGTTCAATAGGGGTTCATTTTTACTTCAGTGGCTGATGGTTGGGATTCCTGTATGTTCAGTTAAGGGGTATCATGTTACATTAGATACGGCCACATTGTAATCAATTGGTCACGTAACATTACACTTAAGTATGGGTGCAATACCTTTACCAAAGAAGGATAAATCCGAGTATTATTTAAATGGTGAAAAGCTAGGAACAGTGGAGGTCCAAAGAGATTTAGTGGTCCGTGTACACAGATCACTAAAATGTATAGGTACAAAAAATAATCAAAAAAGCTAATGGAATGTTAGCCTTTATAATTAGAGGGCTAGAATATAAAGAGGAGTAAGTTTTGCTACAGCTATACAAAGCTCTCATTGGAGCACATTTGGAGTACTGAGTACAGTTCTGGGCACCGCAACTTAAAAAGGATATATTGGCCTTGGAAGGAGAGCAGCGCAGATTCACCAGAATGTTACCAGGGCTACAATGGTTAGATTGAGGCGAGATTACATAAACTAGGCTTGTATTCCCTGGAATATAGAAGGTTAAGGGGTGACTTGATTGTGGTTTTTAGGATTTTGAAAGGAATTGATAGGTTAGATGGAGAGAAACTTTTTCTGCTGGTGGGGGAGTCCAGGACAAGGAGACATAGCCTTAAAATCAGAGCCAGGCCATTCAGGAGAGAAGTTAGGAAACACTTCTTCACGCAAAGCGTGGCAGAAGTGAGGAATTCTCCACCACAAAAAGCAGTAGCTGCTAGCTCAATTAATAATTTTAAATCTGAGATCGATTAGATATTTGCTCGACAAGGGTATAAAAGGATATGGAGCCAAAGCAGGTGGATGGAGTGAAGATACAGATCAGCCATGACCTTGCTGAATGGTAGAACAGGCTCGAGTTGCTGAATGATCTACTCCTGGTCCTATGTTCCTTTAGAATCTTGATCACCCACCGCTTTTAATATACCATAGACTATTTTGTTCCTTACCAGATTTCAATATAAATTGAAACTGTATCTACTGACTTTATGTGAAGAGAAATGTAGAATAATATAAATTAGCATTTTCAAATTATATTTGAGTTACACATCACAAGATAGATACTATATGGAGAAAGCACATTCGGCCTATCCTAGCTCATTCACCCAAGGATAAAATAACAGTCCCCCATTACAGCGTCCAGCTATGTCTTAAATTATTCCAGGGGTTTTGCCATCACTACTTTACTCAGAAATTCATTCCCTATGTCAATCACTTGTATGAAGGAAAGCTTCCCAACATCAATCCCAAATTTGCCTTTCCCTAGTTTGAACTGCTTTTTGTTCTACAGTTACAGTTTAATTTGAAATAATGTTCTAGACTTGTCTTTTCTATAACCTTTAGTAACTTATATACCTTAGTGAGACGTCCTTTCAGTAGCTTCATTTCATCGATAAACGGTCTGAATTTCCCCAGTCTTTCCTCATAACGGAGTCCTGTGATATTTAAGAGTAGTTTTGTATACTAAATAATATCACAAAATAATTTCCATTGTAAATCCATGCTAGGCTGCACAGCAAGGGCAGAAATACTGCCTACTAACTAAGCACAAGACAGCCAACGTTGAGTAATCGGACTTTTTCATCCATCCTAATATTAAAAAAAAGTCAGTTGGGGTAATAAGTAACTGATTGATTGATTGGAAGAAAATAAACATGTGGTAAAAGTGAAAAGGTCACTAGCAAAGAATCAATACATTACTGTGCTTTAATTAGGCCTCATACACAGGATGTACTACGTATGTACTGGTACCGATGACATTAGAAACAATCCTAAGTTAAACATTCTGCCTTTTTCCACAAAGGTCAAGTAGTGATGAAGTTTCTACAGCACTATTAATGAAGGTTGTGTAGTATTTATAAAGTACGAATTGATTATGTTTAGTGACCAAAGATAAGGGGCTGGATTTTCATTGAGGAGTCGGGTAGGAGGCGGGACTACAACTTTTGGGGTTGTAGTCCTGCCTCCATCGAGTTCTAGCCAACCCACGCGATTTAGACTTGATTGACCTTGTTGAGCCCGCCCAGCGGGTTCAGCAGGCCAATTAAGGGCCACCTGGCAACAGGTGACGTCACAGATTGAAATTTCATCTGTCAAGACCTTTTGACAGATGAAATATCAGTGTTTCACAGCTGTTTGAAGCTGTCAAATACTGACAATCTGTACTCCAGGTTAATTCCTTCCTCTCAGGATGATTTAGAGATCTCCCCGGAACAGAAAGAAGAGGCTGCAGATTTTGACAGCTGGCGGCCATTCTGCTTTCTGTGCCGATGAGATGAGGGACCCCCGAGACCTGAAGGAAGGAAGGCTGTAAAGGTAAGTGGAGGTTAGTAGAACTTCTTTAAACACTTTACACAGACCAAACACACTTACCTCTGCACTCATGCACCTATCACTCACCTGAACACTGGACATCTCAACCCCTCCAAGCCCTTCATCCCGACGGCCCGCCTCGCTAACTTGGCGTGGTTTGGAGTCGTCGGGAATCCCACATTTCAACAATGAAAATAGGGATTAGGCTAAAAACTGCCTGTTAACTACCTGTTAACAGGCAGTTAATTGGCACTAATCCACTTCCCGCCTCGGGGAGGCGGGTCCCAATGCGGGGCAGGTACCCGCCTCCTTTGAAACTGGCATGGAGGCGGGTTGGGGGCGTGATGGGGTCGGGACCCCCGATTTCGGGATTTTAAACCCCAACACGCCTCCAATCCCGACTCCACGGCCCAATGAAAATCCAGCCCAAGTACTCCAATTGATTTAAAATTGCATTCCAGCAACAATGATTAACCGGGCTTTCAGTTACTTTACTCATACGGCTTCACATACTATGGGCTGCATTTTCATTGGGCTGTGGAGTTGGGATTGGAGGCGTGTGGGGGTTTAAAATCCTGAAATCGGGGGTCCCGACCCCATCCCGCCCCTAACCCACCTCCATGCCAGTTTCAAAGGAGGCGGGTACCCACCCCGCACTGGGACCCGCCTCCCCGAGACGGGAAGGGGATTAATGCCAATTAACTGCCTGTTAACAGGTAGTTAACAAGCAGTTTTTAGCCTAATCCCTATTTTCATTGTTGAAATGTGGGATTCTCGATGGCTCCAACTCACGCCAAGTTAGCGAGGCAGGCCGTCGGGATGAAGGGCTTGGAGGGGTTGAGATATCCGGTGTTCAGATGAGTGATGGGTGCATGAGTGCAGAGGTAAGTGTGTTTGGTCTGTGTAAAGTGTTAAGAAGTTCTACTAACCTTTACTTACCTTTACAGCCTTCCTTCCTTCAGGTCTCGGGAGTCCCTCATCTCATCGGCACAGAAAGCAGAATGGCCGCCGGCTGTCAAAATCTGCAGCCTCTTCTTTCTGTTCCGGGGAGATCTCTAAATCATCCTGAGAGGAAAGAATTAACCTGGAGTAGAGATTCAGTGTTTGACCACTTCAAACAGCTGTGAAACACTGATATTTCATCTGTCAAAGGGTCTTGACAGATGAAATTTCAATCTGTGATGTCACCTGTTGCCAGGTGGCCCTTAATTGGCCTGCTGAGCCCAATGGGCAGGCTCAACAAGGTCAATCAAGTCTAAATCGCGTGGGTTGGCTAGAACTCGATGGAGGCGGGACTAAAACCCCAAAAGTTGTAGTCCCGCCTCCTACCCGACTCCTCAATGAAAATCCAGCCCTATGACTTTATCGTTCATGTTGGTTTCGCACTCATGAAATGGCTCCTGTTTCAGATGGTAGGCTCTTTTAATGTGCAAATTGGATCTTCCATGCACATAGGACCCTTTTATTGCCATTTTGGGAGGCAACTGGATGGAATGTTCACCATGCACACTCTACCCAGTTTTACCTGGTCGCACACTCTACCCAGTTTTACCTGGTCGCATAGTCAAAGAGAACCAAAAGCGTTAAATTTAAAATTATTTTTGTGGGGTCAGGAGGACCAGGTGTGCTCCTGCCAGTTCCAACTAGTATAATGAGTTGCTGCCGCCCCAGACTCAACCCCTCCCCTGTGATCACCTCCTGCCCGGGACCTGCCTCACTGCCAGCTGGGTTAGCCTTTGAGTTGGCCCAATATTGCATTAGCCAGGAACTGGCAATCTGTATTAGGTGCCCATTTGGTGTCCGCAGCCCGCTGGTGGCATGGCAATGAGGCCCAGCCCTCAAAATAGGCCTGGCTTCCTGTCGGTGCTTTCGGGTGGCCAGTTGACTCGCTCCGGCAATCGGCCACTCGATAGGTTGACCTGGAAATTCAATATTGGTAAAACCTGCCAGTGCCACCATGGGCTAGTGTTAACGGCCGCTGAAAATGGTGGTGTTGGCAGGACCAGTAAATTGGCGCTTGTGGCTAATGAACTTACTGTGCAATGCCATTCTGGTGGTGTTCATCCTGGCAGGAAGCTAAAATGTAGCATGGCTGTAGTGTCATTGCAGCAAGAACAGCCTTCTCTTAAAGCAAGGCTGTCATTTCAGAAAGCAGTATGATCTCTTACAGGGGAACTGCCTTCTGAAATGAAAAAATAAAAATCATGTAAAAATAGGCTGTTTTTAGCCCTTACAGCTCAACTGCCTTCTGATAAAAACATTTACATTAAAAATTATTCCCAAATGGGAGTCTTCTGCCCTTAAAGCTGAATTGCCTTCTGCACTTAAATAAAAAAACGGAAAAGAGCCTCAGCCCTAACACAAATGGCTCAGCCAGTCAGGGAAGGAGCACCCAGGGTCTCGCATGCAGCATTCCAGCTTTGTGCAGGGTGTCAAAACTGCAAAACAGCTCCTCTACCCACAGGAGCCAGGAGGCCCTCCAGAAAGAATGATGTGGGACCAGATCACCGAGGCCATCACTGTAGGCCGTGTCACCCCCATGACCTGGCTCCTGTGCCCAAAGAAGTCTCATGACCTCAAACCAGTGGTCAAGGTCAGCGAGTACATCTTCAAAAGCCGTCTCCTACCAACTGCACCACCAGCCTCACACTGCTCAATGTACAATCCCTGAGCGCCCCCCCCAATCACTCACCTACCAACAATCTGTACCAAACACGAGGCACACCTCCCATTCCAAGCTTCCCCTCGCCCCCCCCAGAGGAGATGGTGCAGGCCATTATTGGCAGGGGCATGGCGGAGTGCTTGGCCAGCGGCAGAGCTGAAGGGATACAAGATGTTATTCTCCTTCTTGTATGCACCTCTTGCTTTCACACACTCCCCTCACCAACCTGCCCAGCCAATGGTTGACCAAGAAGAGGGAGAGGAGAGTGAAAAAGAAGAAACACCATCACCCGATTTGATACTCCCAGCCGCAAGCTCCTCAAAGTTGACCAGCAAGGCCATTTGCAATCTCCTCCACTGAAAGTCAGTAGCCTTCCACCAGCCATGCTGCAGCCACTGGGGTTGCGCTGTGTGACATCAGTAGGATAGGCAAAGGCACACAAAAGACAGTCACTAAGGGAATGCATAAGGGTGATGAGTTGATTTCTTGCTGTCATATTGGATGGATAGATGTTTAAAGCTGGATTGTAAAGTTTGCCTTGTGGTGGCTTTTATTTCAGCATCGTGGCCAAGAGGACGCTGTGATGGTCAGTGACTGAGGGAAGTAAGGCGTGGGACAAATGTTACAAAGGGAATTTGGGTTGTGGTCACTGGTCCCGCAGGCGGATAATTCCATCCCGGATATCCAGGCCAGAAAGGGGCTGTCTGGGTTGCATCCTTCCTTCTACTTCCTCCTCTTCTGTGTCTTCCTCTTCCCTCTGCAAGCGGATGCTGGAAATCTGAAATAACAGCATAAAATTCTGGAAATACTCAGCAAGTCAGGCAGCATCTCAACCTGAGACGTGAACTCTTTCTCTCTCCGCAGATCCTGCCTGACCTAAGTATTTCCAGCATTTTCTGTCTTCTCCGAGGCCTTCCTTTACCATTCGAGGCCTTGCAAGCATCCAGCAGCACTCCCTACACACTTTAAAAACTTTTAACATGTATTGCACCAAGCCAGTACTTCAAATTTAAAAAAAAAATCCAGTCTAAAAGCTTAAATGCAAACTTACCTGAAAGGTATGTGTGTTCCTTTTAAGAAGTGCTGACAGCGTCTCTGTCAATCTGCTGAACGCTCGCTTTTCAAAGCGAGCTTAGGACCCAGTGGTAAACTCAGTGCTAAGGTTGAAGATCGCAGAGCGTGATGTTAAGTCGGCGTTGTATGCCGACTGACATCACACTCTCTCCATATTTGTATCTCCAGGGTCAGCGCTGCTATGAGCAGTGCGAAGGCCCTCACCAATATGGCGGCCGCCGAGTCCCGCCGCAGAAGCGGGTGTTAGAGTGGCAGCTGCAATTTTTTGCCAGGCCATCGGCGCAAGCAGGTCGCGATGAGCTAGGTAATTTCTCCCCCTTTAAATCTACTCCACTGTTATCTTGCTACAATATACTTTGGTGAGTATTTTAATAATAGGTATTGAAAGCACTTCCTACCTATGTGAACTTTTGGTCACTTTGGTGCTACTGATTTATTTTAAAAAAAATAGTTTCCAATGTGAATAACATTGAAGCTCATATTTTAAAATTACTTAAAGAATAGTACAATTACAAGCTTTCACCTCCACAGATTTCCTAACTGAATGTAATGAGGCTCAATGGTACATCGTTAACCACCTACCTCTGTTGCTAATTGCACCTGTTGCATCCGGCCAGGATAAAAATCTATGCTGGTAGGATGGAGAGAAATTCTATGTGCATAATTGAAAACTTACATTTTCTGACTTGTAATGAACTAAATATACAGTGTCAGTGCTATCAAATTTATTAAAGCTCAAAACTTCTCTGCACATCTGTTCTGAGGCAGTGGTTATTTCATAAATATAAACGTCCTAAGGGATATGTATGAACCCAAATTCCAAGCTAGTTCATGCAAAATTATGATTTTCTTTGGACATTGTAAGAAATATTTCCAAGAGAGTAGCTGGACATGCATGAGGTCCCAAACATTCCCAATTATACTTTTTGGGGAATAAAACATTACTCTGAAATTACTTGAGTTAGTTTATGTTTGGTCAAAAAGATGGGGTTTGCCAGTTTGCTCATCTCTACTTGTATGCATTCATTGCCCTCTGCTCATATGTATTATCCTGTACATACTTGTCATTCAATTATTTGTAAATAGTGTAGATTGTAGAGACACTGCCTAGAATATAATGCTATCTGTTATAATAAATGAATGTAAGAAATCACACAACACCAGGTTATAGTCCAACAGTTTTATTTGAAATCACAAGCTTGTGATTTCAAATAAAACTGTTGGACTATAACCTGGTGTTGTGTGACTTCTTACATTTGTCCACCCCAGTCCAACACCGGCATCTCCACACCATGGATAATAAATGAAAGCAACATCTTTTTTGACTCTTTATAAAGGGGTATTTTTAAATTATCTCTATATGGTGCACCCAAAGCCTTTTGTATTGAAATTGTGGTACAGGTGCACCAAAAGCCTTTTGTATTGAAATTGTGGTATATAATTATAACAGTAAGATAAGTGTGATCTAACATGGAAGTATTATCTGCACTTGTTAATAGACATGAACATTTAAACTAATGGAGTATTTAGTACTACTGTACAGATAAACAGGCTGAAGGTCCCCTGGAGATGAAGAATGTTGCAAATGAAACACCTAGGCCTAGAATTTCTTCGATGTGATTTACACTACTGTTGCACCTTTTAAAATCTAATGGGTGTAAGCAGCTGAGCCTCCAGGAAATTTTTGTACAGCCTTTTTAAAGGTGCTGTTCAGCCTGCACTCTTCAGCAGAACACTTGGAGACAAGCAAGTAAATAACAATCACTGCTTCTTGCTTTCATTTCTCTCTCAAATTAATTCAATGCATTTCTCACCAATATCTTGATTATGTTTTGGCAGCATTAGGACCAGTGAACTGCCATTTTATCCAGAGGGCAGCAGGAAAGTGCTACAACCAAGAGAAGAGCCCAGAGCCTCTTAGATGAGACTCGAGCAAGGAGGCACAAACCCCTGGGCCTGTAATCCACCGAGCTGACCAAGAATGTGAGTTGTGCCACCTGGAGGGAGGTGGCACAGGCACCGGGAGTGACTCCCTCACTCCCAGCACTGAAGAACAGTGCACTTAGCATATGCGTTATTATTCATGGAATTAACAGTCATACAGGAAAGGGAGCACTGAATAATTCACTCAGGTGATGATTATTGGAAAAGTCATGCCAGGGCAAAGTGGACTTTTGTATTATGTGGGAGGGTGGATAGTGGTTTGAGAAAATATCTCTTTAATGGCAAGTGGGGGAGAAGGAGGTCAGCCAAGGTTTCTAGGTAGACTGAATCAAGTAGTGAAGACTTTGGAGAATATCTACTCTCTGATGTCAACATTGTGAAAGGCACAGAAGGCAATTATAATTCTAGACACCCTCTCTGGAACATACTGTAGAATCCTCCTGACTTGTCCAGGCATTGAAAGAGCACTTTCAGCAATCCAATGGTCCTCTCAATCACCAGCCTGGTAGCTGCATGGGCCTCGTTTTACTGCTCCTGTGCTCTGGGTAGTTGGAATGGAGTCATCAGTCATGGGAGCAGGGTCATGCCTTGTCGCCCAGTAGCCATCTGTTTTTATAGTCTTCTTCTCTGATGAGATTAGAAGTGCCAAATGCTGGAGGATGAAGATGTCATGATGGCTCCCTGCATACTGGGTGGTGACATGAAGGATCCACTGAGTGGTGTCACAAAATATCTGCATATTCAGAGAGTGGAATCTTTTCCTGTTCACATGGGGAAGAGGGTGTTCCCTGTGCCCTTTCAATGCGACGATGGCACCCTGTATCTTGGGGAAGCCAGGAAACCCACAGAACTGTCTTGCCTTTTCTCTCTGCTGCCTAGCTGTAATATAGAAACATAGAAGATAGGAGCAGGAGTAGGCCATTCGGCCCTTCGAGCCTGCTCCGCCATTCAATGAGAGCATGGCTGATCATCCAAACTCAGTACCCTGTCCCTGCCTTCTCCCCATATCCCTTGATCCCTTTAGCCTTAAGAAATATATCTAACTCCTTCTTGAATATATTTAATGAATTGGCCGCAACTGCCTTCTGTGGTAGAGAATTCCACAAGTTCACCACTCTCTGGGTGAAGAAATTCCTCCTCATCTCTGTCCTAAATGGCTTACTACTTATCTTTAGACTGTGACCCCTGGTTCTGGACTCCACCGCCATCGGGAACATCCTTCCTGTAGTGTATGTACCCGTCTACCCTTAAGGAAATTATTGTATGTAACCGTTCACCTTTAAGGGAACTACTTTAAGTGTGGCACTACTTGTTTGGCTTCTGTATACTGTAATACCGACAGTGACCACACCAGTATATAAGTGTTGTGACAGGATAACTGGGGCAGATTCGCCCGGACCTTCGAATAGTAAAGACCTGTTTGTTGTTATTTCTGAAGTCTGTGTATTTATTAACTGCACAACCCACAGACTTTACAGTGGCGACGAGTCCGATCGTACCCTGCGGCAAGATTACCAAAGCAAGAAGAGCGTCGAAGAGAGGCAACCGCCCTCGTCGTGCTGCTGGAAGAAAACACGAGGCTGCAGCAGGAGAAAGGTGGAAGACTTTAGCAACAAAAGCTTCCGTCTGCAACAGGCACTGACTACCCTTCTGCCATGGTACAGAGTGAGCCGATCAGCAGGGAACAAGGCGGCCGAAGAGACTGTGAGTAGGAGAAGGTGTAGAGAATATCCGGAGGATAAGGGCAGAGCACTCGACCTCGGTCGAGGGGGAGCTGAGCCGGTCAAAAGTCGGGTCCAACGGCGTCGGGTGACAGCCGGACCGCGATCGGCGGGAAAAATCCGGGCAGCGACCGCAGCCACGAAGCGCTGAGCCTGCGAGTGGGCGCGGGAAGAGAAACCCAGCCGCAGCCGGGGAGGGAAACACCGGTCTGCGAGAGGGCTGGGGAGGCGAACGGGAACCGTGCGGGTGAGAGCCGGGGGCGGAGAGAGAGACTGCGAGGAGCCAGTCCAGCGGCTGAGCTGTTCTCCACCAACGGGGTACTCAGAGCCGGCAAAACCGAACGTGCGGGAGTGGGAGAGAGACACAGCCGAAAACGGGGTGAGAGACTGCGCGAAAGCCAGTCCAGCGGCTGAACTGTCCTCCGTTAACGGGGTGTACCCAGCGCCGGTAGAGCCGTGCGGGCGGGAGGAGAAGACAGAGCCGAGTAGGGGGAGCTGTGCGAGAGCCAGCCCAGCGGCTGAACCTGTCCGCTGCGGGGAAAGCGTACCCCTTCCACCAGGAAGAAACGCGGGAAGCCGCCATTAGGCGGAGGAGCCGACAGAAGCGGGAAACCGCCATTGAAGTGGGCGGGGAGAGAAAGGAAGAGCGGGAAACCACCAAATTCGCGGGAAAAGCCGCCATCTTAGAAAAAAAAAATACATAAGAATTTAAAGAAATATTTGTGTTGTACCCAAAGAAAGGAAGATGCCTAAGCGTGGGGACAGCAACGATTTTAACTCCGAAATAGAAGACTGGCCCACGTACGTGGAACGTATTGAGATACATTGTAAGGCTAACAAAATAGCTAAGGAGGAAAAAGCTGTAACCTTACTTAACATGATGGGTGCGAAAACATTCGGGTTGTTGAAACATCTTCTCTCTCCAGCTAAACCGGCGGATCAGACTTTCGAGGATATAGTAGCGGTGCTGAAGGATCACTTGAACCCCACACCGTTGAAGCTGGCTGAACGATTCAGATTCTATGCGAGAACGCAGAAGAAAGACGAAAGCAACGCGGAATACTTGGTCAAACTGCGGAGGCTAGCGAAACACTGCCAGTTCGGAGGGAATCTGACAGAGGCACTGCGAGACAAGTTCGTATGTGGATTGTCCAAAGAAGGGACGCAAAAGCGACTACTGGAAGAGAACAACCTCACACTTGACAGGGCTGTCCTTATAGCCGCATCATATGAAGCCGCAGCAAAAGGAACGGCGGTAATGCAGCGGAAGGCGGTGGCACTAGGGGTGGACCACATCACCTCGAGGACTACGAAATGCTATCGTTGTGGGAAGACAACACACGACCAGAAGCGTTGCTGGGGTAAAAACCAAGAATGCCGGAAATGTGGCAAGATCGGGCACATAGCTAAAGTGTGCCGGTCAGGAACGACGTACAACAATAACGAGTCCTCACAAAAATGGTACAGAAAGGTACAAGAGGCGACTAGGAAGAGTCTGAAGGAACAGAAGTCGGACTCACACTCCAAACACAAAGGACTGGACAGTCTGAGAATCCACAACGTGAGCAATGAAGCCGACCAACAAACTATTTGGATAACGTTACAGATTGAGAAGGTCCAAGTAAAAATGGAAGTAGACACCGGATCGGCGTTGACTGTCATGAATAAGCATGACTATAAAAAGTTTTTCAAGCATATTCCACTACGGAATACGGATCTAGTGCTGCAGACATACACGAGGCACAAAGTATTCCCCATCGGAAAACTAGAGGTTAAGGTGAGATACCAGGATAAAGTTCACCACCGGTTAGATCTGTATGTGTTGCCTGAGGGAGGTCCACCACTTCTGGGACGAGAGTGGATCCGAAAAATAAAGATGGACTGGCATGCACTAAACACCATGACGGTGGAGTCCGAAAAAGAGGATGTCAAACCTGAACGGTTGTCCAGAATATTAGACGAAGCTAAAGAGGTATTCCAGCAAGGACTGGGAACGCTGCGAGGTATTAAAGCAAAGGTCAAGATTGCAGAACATGCAAGCCCAAAGTTTTTTAAGGCCAGATCAGTACCGTATGCAATACGACCAGCAGTAGAGGCAGAACTAGAAGAACTTGAACGATCAGGGGTTCTGTCAAAAGTAGACTGGAGTGAGTGGGCCACGCCCATTGTTCCCGTCATGAAATCCTCACCAAGTAATAAGCCAGGGGGACCGGGGAAGGTCCGTATCTGCGGAGATTTCAAGATCACAGTGAATCCGGTACTTCACACGGTACAATACCCGCTTCCGCGGATTGAAGATATTTTTGCTTCATTGGCTGGAGGGAAGCACTTCACGAAGATAGACTTGGCTCAGGCATATTTACAGATGGAGGTTGAGGAAGAGTCACGCCAATACCTCACCATCAACACTCACAGAGGCTTGTATCGCTATAATAGACTGGTCTTTGGAGTAGCTTCGGCGCCAGCAATTTGGCAGAGGGCCATGGAACAGGTGTTACAAGGAATTCCAAGCACGCAGTGCTACTTAGATGATATTCTAATCACGGGAAAAGATGAGGAAGAACACCTCACGAATTTGAAACTGGTACTCACCAGGTTGAAGGAGTATGGCCTTCGGGTTAATCGCAAGAAGTGTGAGTTCTTCCAAAAACGGATCTCATACTGCGGTCATGTCATTGACCGAGAGGGACTACATAAGTCACCGGAAAAGATAGAAGCGGTCGTGAAGGCCCCCGCTCCAGGAAACGTGTCACAGCTAAGGTCATTCTTGGGGTTGATTAATTATTATCACAAGTTTCTGCCAAATTTATCTACGGTGCTGCATCCGCTAAATGAGCTGTTGCGGAAAGAAACACCATGGAGGTGGAGTGAAGAATGCAAAAAGGCTTTTCGCAGGAGCAAGGAGTTGATTACCTCTGAAGAAGTGTTGGCTCATTTCAACCCAGCATTACCCCTTCGGCTAGCTTGTGATGCTTCCCCATACGGAATTGGGGCAGTACTTTCGCACAGACTACCAAATGGCTCGGAAAGGCCGGTGGCATTCGCGTCCCGATCATTGACACCAGCGGAACGAAATTACGCCCAGATAGATAGGGAGGCCCTCAGTCTTGTGTGGGGCGTGAAGAAATTCAACCATTACCTGCAGTGTAAGAGGTTCACATTGCTGACGGACCACCAGCCGTTGGTGTCCATATTCAACCCAAACAAGGCCGTTTCTACCATGACGGCACAAAGGTTACAAAGATGGTCAGTTTTACTTGGGGCACACCAGTATGATATTGAATACAAACGGTCCAAACAGCATGGAAATGCTGATGGGCTATCACGCTTGCCATTGCCGATGGTAGAAGAAGCGAGGACAGTGGACCCAGTAGAGTTGTTCCACTCATCAATAGTGGAGTGTCTGCCGATAACAAACTCAATGATTGAGAATGAGACAAGGAATGACCCGACTCTTTCACGAGTCTATGATTTAACGGTGGAGGGATGGCCAGCACAGTGCGAACCAACACTGCAAGCATTCTCACAGAGGAAAGAACAACTGTCAGTGTGTCGAGGAACCCTGATGTGTGGGTCTAGAGTGGTGATTCCACCCAAACTCCAAAAGAAGGTACTCAAGGAGCTGCACGAAGGACACCTGGGTGGCGTAAAGATGAAGAATCTAGCAAGGGCGTTTGTGTGGTGGCCAGGCATCGATGGGGACATAGAGGAGATCACGAAGAATTGCCTAGGATGTCAGAGGGTTCAGAATGCGCCACCACAGGCTCCTCTGCACCCATGGGAGTGGCCCTCATCTCCCTGGCAAAGAGTATACATCGACTTTGCTGGTCCATTTATGGACTCGATGTTCCTAATAGCGGTAGATGCCCACTCCAAGTGGCCAGAAGTAATTAAGATGACCACCACCACGACGGAAAAAACCATCACGGTGTTAAGGACTATGTTTGCTCGGAATGGCCTGCCAGAACAGATCTGTTCTGACAATGGACCGCAATTTGTATCTGAGGAATTTAAGAAATTCTTAAAGAGCAATGGAGTTAAACATTACACGTCAGCCCCATACCATCCCGCCTCCAATGGATTGGCTGAAAGGTTTGTCCAGACCTTCAAGAAGGCCGTAAAGGCCATGAGTAATGAAGACATAAGTTTACAGCATAAGGTGGATAGTTTTTTGTTGGCATACCGAAATGCAACCCATGCGGTCACAAATCAAACTCCCGCGATGATGTTTTGTAATAGACGCCTACGATGTCGGCTGGATTTACTCAAACCAAACGTCAGAAGGGACGTAGAGAACCGGCAATTCCAGGGCATGAACGAAAGGGCCACTAGATCCTTCCAGACCGGTCAACGAGTTTTGGCCTGGGACTATCGTACTGAGAAATGGCAGCCTGGAACGATTGGAAAAAGGCTAGGGCCGTTGATGTACACTGTGGACATTGGAGACAATATAATAAGGCGCCATGTTGACCAGATCATAGGGTCCGCCACAAATGGGCCCCCGACTTCACCACCTTACCCGGATAAGGTTGAGACTGAGTTACCCAGAACACCTACGTCCGATCTGGTAGTTCTGGAGTCAGAGGAACCTGACACTGTGCTTCGAGCCAATTCAACTTTACCAGAAACACCTACTAGCCCGCTTGGAATGACAACACCACTGCGGCGTTACCCGGACAGAATCCGGAAACCTCCCGAAAGACTGAATCTATGAACTGTCTTAAATAAATCTGTATATATATATGTGATAATGTATGTCCACTATGGACTCAGTATGTTGAAAGCTAAAAAGGGAGGATTGTAGTGTATGTACCCGTCTACCCTTAAGGAAATTATTGTATGTAACCGTTCACCTTTAAGGGAACTACTTTAAGTGTGGCACTACTTGTTTGGCTTCTGTATACTGTAATACCGACAGTGACCACACCAGTATATAAGTGTTGTGACAGGATAACTGGGGCAGATTCGCCCGGACCTTCGAATAGTAAAGACCTGTTTGTTGTTATTTCTGAAGTCTGTGTATTTATTAACTGCACAACCCACAGACTTTACACTTCCTGCATCTAGTCTGTCTAGTCCTGTTAGAATTTTATAAGTTTCAATGAGATCCCCTCTCATTCTTCTAAACTCCAGCGAATATAAGCCCAATCGACCCAATCTCTCCTCATACGTCATTCCTGCCATCCCAGGTATCAGTCTAGTGAATCTTTGCTGCACTCCCTCCATGGCAAGAACATCCTTCCTCAGATAAGGCGACCAAAACTGCATACAATACTCAAGGTGTGGTCTCACCAAGGCCCTGTACAACTGCAGCAAGACATCCTTGCTCCTGTACTCGAATCCTCTCGCTATGAAGGCCAACATACCATTTGTCGCCTTAACCGCCTGCTGCATCTGCGTGCTTACCTTCAACAACTGGTGCACAAGGACACCCAGGTCTCGTTGCACTTCCCCTTCTCCCAATCTATTGCTGTTCAGATAATAATCTGTCTTCCTGTTTTTGCCACCAAAGTGGATAACCTCGCATTTATCCACATTATACTGCATCTGCACTGCATCTGCCCAATCACCCAACCTGTCCAAATCATACTGGAGTTTCTCGGCATCCACCTCACAGCAAACACGCCCACCCAGCTTTGTGTCATCTGCAAACTTGGAGATATTACATCTAGTTCCCTCATCTAGATCATTAATATATATTGTGAATAGCTGGGGTCCTAGCACCGATCCCTGCGGTACCCCACTAGTCACTGACTGCCACTCGGAGAAAGACCCGTTTATTCCAACTCTTTGCTTCCTGTCTGCCAACCAGTTCTCTATCCAAGTCAGTACTTTACCCCCAATCCCATGTGCTTTAACTTTACACGCTAATCTCTTATGCGGGACCTTATCGAAAGCCTTCTGAAAGTCCAAATACACCACATCCACTGGTTCTCCCTTATCTATTCTACCAGTTACATCCTCAAAAAATTCCAGTAGATTAGTCAAGCACGATTTACCTTTTGTGAATCCATGTTGACTTTGTCCAATCCTGTCATTGTTTTCCAAGTATTCTGCTATTACATCTTTTATAATGGACTCTAGCATTTTCCCCACTACCGATGTCAGGCTTACTGGTCTATAATTCCCCGTTTTCTCTCTACCACCTTTTTTGAATAGTGGGGTAACATTAGCTACCCTCCAATCCATGGGTACTGTTCCAGAGTCTATAGGATTTTGGAAGATGACCAGCAATGCATCTACTATTTCTAGGGCCACTTCCCTAAGTACCCTAGGATGTCGATTATCAGGCCCTGGGGATTTATCGGCCTTCAATCCCGTCAATTTCCCTACAAATACTGATTTCATTCAGTTCCTCCCTCTCATTAGACCCTATGTTCCCCGACATCTCTGGGCGGTTATTTGTGTCCTCCTTTGTGAAGACACAACCAAAGTATGTATTTAGTTGCTCTGCCATTTCTTTGTTCCCCATTATAAATTCCCCTGATTCTGACTGCAAGGGACCTACGCTTGACTTCACCAATCTTTTTCTCTTCACATATCTATAGAAGCTTTTACAGTCAGTTTTTATGTTCCCTGCAAGCTTACTCTCATACTCTATTTTCCCCCTCTTAATTAATCCCCTTGTCCTCCTTTGATGAATACTAAACTGCTCCCAATCCTCAGGTTTGTTGCTTTTTCTGGCCAATTTATATGTCCTCTCCTTGGATCTTATGCTATCCCTAATTTCCCTTGTTAGCCACGGTTGAGTCACCTTTTTTGTTTTATTTTTATGCCAAACAGGGATGAATGCCAAAGCTAATGAAGTGGGCTGTTCTACTGTGCAGGAAGAACAGTAAATTGCTGCTGCTTACAGCAGCAAAGACTTTTTTTTTTAAAGCTATAATAATTCACCTGATTTTAAAGTAAAAATATGTATAAAAGGATGAACAGAAACTTTCAGCATTAATAATGAATACCACATGGATCTTTATGCAATATATTTATACACATAACATGCATATTTATGCATCTCAGTGATATTTAGTCCAAGAATTGGATAAATATACTGCCTCACTGGGACTTGTGTGGCATTTCAGTTATGTAATAGCCAATTAACACAAGTTACTAATATTAATAGTGTAGACAAAAATATTAAATTAAGAACCAGTTATATATTTATAAATACTTATGATTACAGACAAAATCACATAAGTATTGCATCTGCATACAGTAAACTGGCATTTGGGTTGGGTCCTTTATGATGTGAGGAAATTGCTGTCCATTTAGAGTAATCCCTAGACTTGGGAGTTGCTTTCGCTAGACTGAAAATCTTAAGCAATTTGTTAGCCCTTAAGGGATATTCAGCTGCTTTTTCATTAATTTGTGCTATCTGAGGTATTTTTAATTTAATATTTCCACATTTTTAACATCATTAAAGTACTTCTCCTTCATAGTTCCATTTCTTCTTCGCAAAAATTTGATTCAAGAACAAATTAATTGCAGCAAGTGTAAAATCTGATCACGGTGCACCTTGTAATACACAAAGTAGGTCTGTGCAAAGATAGTGGGGTAAATTTAAGAGTTCGAACTCTTGGCATGCAGCCTCACTCACTGGAAGGGCAGATTTCTAGCTATTCATTTTGACGATTGGAAATTCAGGAGGGCCATGAATAAGACATTGGTGCCTGGTTGTCCCATCTGCTCTCTCTCATCAAGCAAGACTCAGTGCCAGGAGTGCTAAATCACAAGAATTACCTCAGTATCACTTTGGTGTTGGCATTCTGCACTGGAGGCCACAGTTGTATTAATCTGCATAAATATTCACAAAGGATGGGACAAGGTAGATAGAAGCAGACTGTTTCCAGTAGTGGAGGGGTCAAGTACAAATGGCCATTGATAAAAGATTAAATGTAAGAAATTTAGAACAGAAGGCAGGAGTAATTGCTTTACAGTTGAGGCTGTGGAATTCACTTCCAACACCAGTGGTTGAGACAGAAACCATGTCAACATTCAAGATTAAATTGGATTGGTGGATAAAGGAAAAGGGGTTGAAGGGATATGGGAACAGGGTAAAACTATATTTGCTTGCTTGGAAAGTAAATGCTGACATGGGTTGGTTGAGTCGAATGGCCTGTTTTTATGTTCTCAAGTTCTATCAGAAATCTGAATGCACACTGTCCACAAATGTCCCAACTCAAAATTATCCCTATTGTGTTTTCTACTATTAAAATAACAGTAGTGAATAATTATTGGTCATCTACAATTAACACCTAGAAATGTATTTAATACAGACTAGTCCTAATTTTATAATGAACATGAATGTATGGACATAAACAGAAAATGTTGGAAATATTTCGCAGGTCAGGCAGTATTTGTAGAAAAAATAGACAAGTGTAAAAGGGTTAACACCTGAAACTTTAACTTGTCTGCTCTCTCCACAGATGTTGTCTGATCTGCTGTGTATTTTCAACATTTTCTGTTTTTGCTTCAGATTTCCAGCATCTGCAGTTTTTTTTGCTTTATAACTATAGTGACATTTATTCTGGTAACTAAGTCCAATGTTACAATTCATTTATCATGTGGCTGATTTGGAATATCACTCCTTTAAAATGAAACTAGTACCTTCTTATAAATGAAGTTCTGAAGCTTAATCTTTCACTGTTAGTTCACATGGAGCTGTGGAATGCACTTCAAAGGTCAATAGAGAACATCTAATTATAAAGTGCTTAATATCTGTCTGCACATTGACTGAATCACTTTGTTACATTTTTATAAGCATTCACTCAGGCTAGTCATAACCAGTAGATTCTGCAGCAAATTTAATGAGAGTATGAGGGTGTATGTGAGAAGGAGGCATTTTATGAGTTCTCATGCTTGGCATATTTTAGATGGAAACGTAGGAATTGCTAGACGAAAAAAGACTAAGGTCCAGCTAGTTGGCCTTCTACCATCCTGGTAGTCGCATGATTTTGTCAGAATTTTTTGGCCTTGCCTTCTGTTCTAAAAATGTACACCGTTAGAATCCTGTTAACAAAGAACATTCTACAAAAAAAAGGAATGAAGTCTCCATAAGTAGTCTTGAAAGGTTTAGAGATTCTGGAGCTGTGCAGTGATGATAAAGTAATGTAGCGATCAAAATGCCACTGGCTATGATGGCTGGGATATAATATCCATTAAGCTGTCCTTGGTTGCATTTGACTCAGGAATGTCATTATTTTTAAATAAAATTTGTGACAATCTATAAAAAAAACATTTAATGTGACTTTGATAAAACAAAATCAGCAATTGGTACACATAACTGCTTCTCATGTTGATTTATACTGTTAAAGAAAAGGGAAAAGGAGATGAGTGCTTAGATTTACTTTACATAACACAAACTTTAATGGACTTCGTACCAGCTTGACGACTACAAATGGTGTTGACATTTCAGACAGTCCTGACATATTCTGGTGAATAAAGCTTTATCCATCCTTGGCTAAGGTCGATTTTGCTACTGTCATGGAACAGATGGTAAAAAGTTGCCTTGTATTCCAACCATAGATTGGAAAGCTTGCATAATTAAGATTTGGAACCTTTTATGCCCTTTGGACAAAAATACTTCTGAAGGAGAGCATTACAATTTTGTGTTTTTTCTTCTCATGCTTTAGTAATAGTTTCTATAAGTGAACCTTTTTCCCTATGATCTGGAAGCTGTACCTTTTCTATATTCTGTCATCACAGAATTGCATACCGGAGGGATTAATAATCAACCCACTTGTAGTAATCTTCTTAGTCTCTCTCTATGCTATCAATCTCTCTTCACAATACTGAAGCTATTACAACATGAACCAGAGATTTACAGACCAAAAAAACTAACATATGATAGTAATATGAAGCCCAAAATGTTGGCAAATACTAAAAGTATAACATAAATACTATGCTTAAATCCATAATGGATTGCTTACCTTTTGTAAGGGCAATTTTAACCCTACTCGCTCAGCAGAAACCTGGCGAGTGGGCAGTTAAAATCGCCCTGGCTCTTACTTGTCCGAAAGCCGCCATGATCGCAACATCTGCAATTTTAACCCGCTTTCCTGAGCCGGCAGCAAGGACACACTCCCAGAGCCAACAGGGTCTTTCTTTACATATGCATGTTGCGGCCCGATGACATCATTGAAACCTGACTAATTTTAAGTCAGGTCTGCGTGCGGAATCCACCTGGAGTTAAAATTGGAATCAATGGCCTAGAAATTGGGTTGAGGCGCCAAAGCGGCGCCAAGTTCGCCTGGGCGCTGATTTTTGCGCAGCGTTCGGAGCATTAACGAACGTCAGAAATTCAGTTTCAGCGCCCCTAGAGGGAGACGGGGCGAGGCTCAAGGCGCTCCGCGTCCCTCTTAGGGTGCTGAAACTGAATATCGCAGCGCAACGTGCCGCAGCGCCACACGCTGCGGTACTGCAGGCCTTCCTCCCATTGTTAAGGGGGAGGGGCCTGCAACAGCGCGATCCCCGATCGCGAGTGCCGGCAAAAGAGCCCGGCACCGCCCTCTTTAGGCGCTAATAGGTGGCACAACATACCCAATTTCTCCCCCAATGTCTTTAAATGGATTATAAAAGTTTCTGTATATGAAATAAACCAAATACTGGTTTTTAGGCACAGCAAATTCAGTCAGTTTTATCTTATTATAAAACTTTCTCTATTTTGAGACCAGATTGTAATATAACATACCATATCATTCAATTAAGGAGTGAAATGGAACCTTTCATCTGATAAAATACCAGAATTCCAAAGAACTCCAGCTCTCTTTCAACATTGATCTTTTAAACTCTTAGGGGGCAAAATTCATTATCGCCCAGGAATGGGCAGTAACTTCTGAACAGTTTGAGATTTAGTGCCAGGCGCTAATTGAATCTCGCTGCACGCAAAATTCAGTGTCGTCGCTCAAAGAAAGGATGGGAGTGCTAAATCAAGTGCTGATGGCCTAGCTCAGTGGCGTTAGACTCAAAGCGCCTGGCCAAGAAAGCCATTAATTGGTCCAGGCAGCGGGCGGTCGAGGGGGTCGTCCAGCCCGATTGCCTGCTGCTCTTCCGTGGCCATGTTTGCGCCCGGGTGGCCCTGGAGATGGAGCACGCGGTGTCCGCCGGCACGCTTGAGTATTTCCGCGACCGGTGGGTGCCGCGGGGACTGGAGTGCATTATCACCACCGGGAACCAAATTATAATTTGATTTGTTAAGGTTTATTTAAAGTTTTGTTAATTTACAGTCAATTTGTTTTGCCCAATCAAAAGAGTAGACTCAAAGTGCTAAGCAATTTCAGGTGCAGTCTAGTTGCCAGTCATCATTGCTACAGGCTCTTCCCAGTTCTTAAAGGGGAGGTTCAGTCATGCTGCAGAACCTCATTCTCAGCATTGCTGGTTCTGCAGCTGTCTCAGCAAGCGTCAGAAGGCCAAGGAGAAGGAACCGGACCACTGAAGGAGGTGTCATTATGGCAGATCAACAGCCCAGAGAGAGAGCTCGCAGAGTCTGCGACCAGGCATTGAAGGCGTTGGTCCTCGCTGTGAAGAGACGGAGGGCGGTGCTGTACCCGGCAAGTGGCAGGAGACCCTCGCCACAAGTCTTCTGCGTCATGTGGAGGAAGGTAGCCCAGCAGGTCTGGGCATAGTCTCAGGATAAGGAGTCGGCCATGTAAGACTGAGATGAGAAGGAATTTCTTCACTCAGAGGGTTGTGAATCTTTGGAATTCTCTACCCAAAGGGCTATGGATGCTCAGTCATTGAGTATATTCAAGGCTGAAATAGGTAGATTTTTGGACTCTAGGGAAATCAAGGGATATGGGGATCGGGCAGGAAAATGGCATTGCGGTCAACGATCAGCCATGATCTCATTGAATGGTGGAGCAGGCTTGAGGGTCCATATGGCCTACTCCTGCTCCTAATTCTTATGTTTTTATAAAAGAAAAAGGCTTAAATAAAGGAAACCAACCTATTTGACCTTGATCAAGGGTTGCAATATCAATTTTAAGCAAATAAAACCAGCAATTCACACTTTATAACAAAGAGGAAGACCCTAGTCAAAAGCATAGCTTATCATCTGTTGATGTCATTTACTCTACTTGTAAGATACTATTAACAGAATTTTATCAAACCTCCAGATGCAACAATTTAATGATCGATTATTTCAATTATCACTGAGGGCTAGCTTGAAAGCAAATTAAAAAAGACATCCTTTGCTGTGCTGCAGTCTCTCTATTAGTTGTTAATGCCCTTACCCAACTGGTGCATTCTCCAAATAGAATGATGCCTACTGAGATTTAGTACTGACCAACTCCACCTGAAAGTACTCAACAAAACATTAGCTGGCACATAAAATCGCCACTTTGTCTGCATCCAATCGGCTTTTAATTGGTATCTTGAAAGGAATAGCAGGGGATATTTTTCCACTTTGGTGTTCCTCATGTACCCCAGTCCATGATTTTCTGTCCCTACTGAGTGCAGTGTTTGATAAGGTTATCAGAATGGGCTCAAGTAGAATGTTCTACCTGAGGCTGCACCAAAGTGGCTGGACAATGAGAAATCAGTAACTTGAGTGCTGGTGTTCAAGCACAATTCGTTTGTTTTCATGCGTTCACAGTGGTCAATACCATCAAATTTTTTGAAATTAGTTCCTTTTTCACAGTTGCCTCTGGCTACATGCTGCATTATAATGTAAGAAAATATATAATATTTTATTAAAAAGCTTATTTGTTGCATGCACTTCATTTCCACAAATCTCATATCCTGTGTCATGATTTTGAGTCATGCTTTTTATGTTAACATCTAACATTGAAACTGTCTATGTTCACATTTATGATGGAAATTGGTATGTCAATATTTATGATGGCAAACCTTGTCTCAATATGTCCACATAACACTCAGTTTATTGATGAACCATTTGAATCACTCAACTCATTTGGGAAAAAAAATCATCTATCATTTGTTGTCACCAGCTGAAATTTTTAATGTCAAAAATAAATTTCTGAACAAAATAAACATTTCAAAAATGTATGTATTTCACAATAGCATGATGAAATTTACCCAGTGAATTGTCTTTTGTGCTTTTTAATATCACCATTAAAATGTTTACTTCAAGGCCTCAGCCTGTCTCAAAGGCCTGGCTTTGGACATTTTTAACATAACAGTTGGAGAGAGCTTCTAAAATGTTTGTGCATTCTAAGCATATGTAGCATAGGAACAGGAGTAGGCCATTTAGCTGCTCGAGTCTGTTCTGCCATTCAATGAGATCATCGCTGGTCTGTGACCAACTCCACATACTTGCCTTTACCCCATAACCCTTAATATCTTTCGTTAACCGAAATCTATTCATTTCAGATTTAAAATTAACAATTGATCCAGCATCAACTATCATTTGTGGAAGAGAGTTCCAAACTTCTACCATCCTTTGTGTGTAGAAGTGTTTCCTAACTTCACTTCTGAAAGGCCTGGCTGTAATTTTTAGGCTATGTCCCCCAGTCCTAGATTCCCCAACCAGCAGGAATAGTTTGGCCGGAATTTTGCCGGTCCTCAGAGTGCGGGATTGGAGGCGGGACCACTGTCAAAATCGCAAAGATTGACCGGGTAGGAAATCTGCTGTCAACCCACCTCAAATCAATCTTCCCAAGTGTCGGGTCCCCGATTTGCATATGGACCCGACACCTAGCGGCGGGAACAGGGTTATAGCCACTTACCTGCCTGTTAACAGGTAGTTGATACTTGTTAACAGGCTCTTTTTCAATTTTGCCGCTTCTGCCTTGTGTTTCCAGATGTCCAGACACCACGCCAGGTAAGTGTGGTGTGTTGTGAGTCTGCTGTAATGTTTCTGCATTGATGACAGCTGCAGAAGTGGTGTGAAGGATCAATGGTGCACTGTTGAGTTTCAGAGGTAAAAAAATGTTGAGAAAATCATTTTTAATGTATTTACACTTTTCTGTAGGTAACAAGTTTTGAATTGGCTGTCTAGTCCCGCCTCATTGGGAGAACCTCTCTCACCAGTGACATCGCTTCTGTAACTTCACCTGCAGCTGTCGTCTGTTCTAGCCTAGGGAGTCATTGGAGGGACTGGGTGCAAGAGCTCACCTTTGTACAGTGATTGTCAGTGTTTGCAGCACCTCAATGCTGTCAAACACTGAGAAATGAGCTGTCAAAGAACAATTGTGCATGGTCCCTTTAAGACGTGTCATCAAATGACGTCATCTGACCGGCTTCCTCTTAATTGGCCGGCAAGCCCGCAGGGCGGCTTAACAAGGTCAATCGATTTAAAATCATGTCCGTGGGCCGGATGCAGTTGGGGGCGGGACTGGAACCCGGAAACCAGCTGACCCACTCCCAAGCTGCATCCATTTGCAAAATCGCGCTCTTTCTCTCTATCTACCCTATCAGTTCCCCTTACTATCTTGAAAACTTTGATGAAGTCACTCCTTAATCTTCTAAATTGCAGGGAATACAGTCATGACGCCTTCATCCTGTGCCAGTCTGCTGTGCCAGCAATCTTCCAGCCACCACACTGAACTCAAGGGTGGTTGCTCGGAGATGAGGGGTATCTGCTGTACACCTGATTGATGACTCTTCTCCATAACCCCAACACACATTTCCACGAGGAACCTCGTCAAGCAGACCATCGGGGTGCTCAAGCAATGGTTCCGCTGCATTGTCCACTCGGGAGAAGCTCTCCAGTACTCACCGGAGCGGTTGTCCAAATTTGTGGTGGTCTGCTGCATCCTCCACAATTTGGCCATCATGAGAACACAGCCCTTGCCACCATGGCTCCTGTGACCACCTCCGGAGCAAGAGGAAGCAGCCTGAAAATCCTCGTTTGTGACGGGCTGTTGGTGAGCACATCATCAGACTCCAGTTCCCCTGAATGAAACCCTTCTCCACCTTACCATCTCTCTGTCATTTGTCTGTTTGTCTGTCCGCTATACACTCAAAAGTTATAGAGCGTACCTACACGCATGTTATATCAAAAGAAAGGTTATCATTAGGGGAGTCTAGTAGGCATATTTACTTTTTGGTCAGACAAAAATTGTTCGGACAGTATACAAAAAACGTTCAAAAATCCGCTCATTAGCGGTTGACCAATCCTACTGCTCATTAGCATTGAGTGACGTGATGGTTGACCAATCCTACAGTTCAGTCACCTCATGGTTGACCAATCCGCCGTCTGTGGGCGTGCCTAATCCTGCAGCCTCTTGAAACTTCGCCGCCATTTTTTTCATCCCCACAGCGACAGCACCAGCCAAACAAACCCCCACATTGCGGCTCCGGGAGCGGGAGACGAGTCGGGGTCACTCGGGCCGGGCCTCACAACCGCTCAGCCCGAGACACAGAGCGGGCGGGGGAGTGTCAGCGGCCGTCCATAAACCGCGCTACCCGCGTCGCGGCGGCCAGGCGCACCGGGTAATCAGCTAGGGTCCGTCTCCGCCCTAGAGCCAGGCGTGGCCTGAAGCGCTAGGCCCCCCACTGCCACCGCGGCCTGGCTCAATTTTCAAAGCCCTTCCCCGGGTGCCAAATTATCACAACGGCACCGGGCCTGAGGCGCTAGGGAGGGAGAGGGGAGGGAGGGACAGAGAGGAAAACAGAGAGAGACAGGGGGAGGGACAGAGAGAGAGGGAGGGAGGGAGAGTGGGTCAGTGAGGGAAAGAGTGACACAGAGCGCGTGAGCGGCAGCGCCCGGCCGTAAACTGCGCGGCCCAAAATTGCCCTGGCAACGCCGGGCCCCCCCAGCTAGTAATTTATAAATAAGTTGGTCCAATACTACATGACAAAGTCAACTAATCACCCTTGTGCATTCCCTTAGTGTCTGTCTTTCGTGTTCCTTAGCCTAAGCTAATGCTCCTATGACGTGCTACCCCAGTGGCTGCAGCGTGGCTGGTGGAAAGCTGCTGAATTTCTGTGGGGGACACTACAGATGGCCTTGCAGGATGATCTCGAGCAGCTCTGGGCCTAGAAGGCCCGGCTGTAGACTGCACCACCTCGGCATAGGCAGCAGCAATCTGGGCTGGCTGGCTGACAGGCAACTGCAATGGCACTGGTGGAGTGGCAGTGGTGGAAGTACGAATGCTGTCATCCTGAGAGAGGATGGCAGGTTCTTGCTCCACAGAGCCATTCCCCCGGGGCATTGCCTCAGCATGCTGTGAGACCCTGCATGCCCTTTTCCACACTCGTAAACCCAGCCACAATGGCAGCAGTCTGAGCTTGCGTGGTAGCAATGGAAACTGTGACATCGTCCATCACACCCAGCATCATGGGTGGGTCTGTAAGTGCTCTGCTGGAGTTGCCCGTCACTCCCATCCTGGAAATCGTGGGCTCCAAGCTCTGCGCTAAGCCCGTGCAATGTTTAAGCCAAACTCCTCCATGCTTCTTGACAGTGACGAGAGGCTCTCTGGTAGGCCTGTCATTGCACCAAGCATTTCTGTGTGCATGCCCATCACCCTTCTTCTGAAGGCCGTCCCATCGAAGTCCTCATCTGAGTGCTCTGCAGCAAGACTCGAGTGCAACCTTGCCCTCCGGGGAGCTGGCACCTGCGCTACCCTTTTCCCCTGCCCTGGCTGCACCCAACTCGTGCCTGGTGAATCACCATATGCAGATCCCGCCTCTTCACTACCCTCTAAACTTTGTGCAGGGCTATTTTCTGAGCTGACGTCTGAGAGTGTCAGATTGAGTGACAGTGTCTCCATCACTCTCCTCCTCTACTTCTTCCTGCACAGGCTAGGATGGTGGCAATTCTTGGGTATCTGAAAGAAGAAAGGCACAAGGGTCAGGTTGTGGTGAGGGGAGGGGGGGTGGGGGGGACAGCATCTGCCCAGGGTGTTTAGGGAGCAATTCTCCTACCTGAACTTCAGCGATAACCAATGCTTGAGATATCTGTGCTTCAGCAAAGAGGACATCACTGAAATCTGCCACCTGCTGCAGCCACAACTCCAACCTCACTGCAGGGCAAGGACCACATTGCCTGTGGCTGTCAAGGTGACTGTGGCTCTCAATGGAAGGATTACACCTGGGATACAGAATATAAATTATTATTATGCTATATATAGTAAGTATATATAGCCTTTAACGAATAGTGTAGAGCCCACTTTCAACAATATGTGTAATTTAACTTATATAACTCAAATGCCACTGTACCAATTCATTCAACACATAGCACAACATACAACTGATATAAATGTTGTTATTGTACCTGATTACAATGATAATTAGTTTCTCCCATAAGGAGCAAAGGAATATTTCCAAAAAGTTCTCTCACTGAATCTCTTAGAAAAGTCTTCATCCCAGTTCAGTTGCAGGGAACTGCCACTCTTAGGATCACCATTTAAAAAAAAAAGAAAACAGTTTCTTTCAGTTCCATCTCACAAAATTAGAGAATGGAGCACACCCTTTAAAACTGGAGAGTCTTTGAATCACTGTTGAAATGGAACAATTTAAATCTAAGCTGATAGTTCACTTTAACTGAGCTTGATGCTAAATAATAACAGCAACAACTTATATTTATCTTGTACCTTTAACATAGAAGAGCATCCCAGATTGCTTCACAGAGGTGTAATCACAAAATGGGTTGCTGGGCCAAAGATGGAGATATTCGGTGATGGGTTCAAAAGCTTGGTCAAAGGGGTGGGTTTTAAGGGGAAGAGGGAGGGGGAATGATGGAGGGGTTTAGGGAGGGAATTCAAGAGCATGGAGCCTATGTGGCTGAAGGCATAGCTGCCAATGGTTGGGTGAAGAGAAGACAAAAGAAAACTTGTAACATAATGCAACACCTTTGGTGAAATGTTATCATAGGAAAAATGTTTTGATTATAATAAAGTTCCACCTTAGCAACACATTACATTTTGCTGCATTCCCTTTAAATGCAGAAAGGTTGTTCTAATATAGTACCATTTAATTAAAATCAATAAGACAAGCTCCATTTTAGGATTCATGGTCCTGGCATTAATGCACATTATTTTTTAGCTCAGATCTACTTTAGGTGATACTATAAAAACTTCAAACCACAAGACAGCAAAACAACAACTTGCCTTTGTTTAGCACCTTTAATGGAGCAAAACATCCAAGGCTCTTCATAATGATGTGAGGGAAACAAAAGCCAAGCCAACAAAGCAGAGATTAGGGCGGGTGACCAAAAGCTTGATCAAAAAATTGGTTTTAGGAGGGTTTTAAAGGAGGAGATAAAGACCTCGGCTACTGAAGGCACAGCAGCCAATGGGAACATAAGCTGGAGAATGGAGAGTTCAGGACAGGGAGGGATTGTAGAGCTGAAGGAGGATACTGCGAGGAATGGGTGAGGTGTTGATGGGTTTAAAGACAAGTACAAGAATTGTAAATTTGCAGCACTGGGGACCTGGAGCTAATGTGAGTCAGCTTTTTCTTCTTGGGATGTTGACAACACCAGTAAGGCAGCATTTATTACTTGTGAGGCCATTAGAGTTGAACAGTATAGATTGAGACTGGTATCACATGTTGGCCAGACCAGGTAGGGGGTGACTGATTCCTTTCCCTGAAGAATATTAATGAACCAGTTGGGTTTTTACCATCAGATTTCATGGTAATTTTTTCAATTTTGCTACTTGCCATGGTGAAACTCTGAGGGGGAAAAATTTGGTATCGACCATTTTGGGGCGCTAACATCGTCTGGGCACAAACTTTAGCGCCGGCAACCGGGAAATTCAGTTTTAGTGCCCCTAGAGAGCAGTGGAGCGCTAAATTAAGCGCTACACACTTCTCTTAGGGCGCTAACATCGGGGAGTGGGGCACTACCGCAGAGCGCTACTCAAGTTCAGGTGCTGTCAATTACAAGTACTCAGACAGACTGACGCCTTCCAGTTCTTAGAGGGGAGGTTCAATCATGCTGCACAGCCTCACCCCGATCATTGCTGCTTGTGACCTGGGCCTGCAAGGAGGTGCAATCCATCAACCACAAATCTCATGGCTGATCCGAGGCCCAGGGAGAGAGCTCGCCGGTTCAACGACCAGGCATTGGAGGCTCTGATTGCGGCTGTGGAACGCCGACGGGCAGTGTTCCCAGACACTGGCAGGAGGCCATTGCCACAGGAGTTCAGAAGGAAGTGGAGGGAGGTGGCTCAGTACATCTCAGTCAGAAGTCTGGTCCAAAGGACTCGCACCCAGTGCCGCAAGAAGCTCAACGACCTCACTCAGGTGGCCAGGGTGAGTACATGCTTCAAAAACCTCTACATCTCACCATCTCAGCCTCACTCTGTGCACAGACGGTATAAACCGTCAAATCCACAACATTCACCCAACAACTATGCCCATCCAATAAAAGTCACATCCACATCTCACACCTTGTAGACATTAACAGCTATTCAACCACGGTAGGCACATCTGCCAACTACATGGCTGCACAGTCACTCATACACTGTCCTTTTTCTTGCAGGCCAAGCTTGCTCATAACAGGAGGGAGCAGCTACACACAGGAGGAGGTCAGGCGGAGCTGCACCCCTTTACACAGCTGGAGGAGCGAGTGTGCAGCATCATCGTGGCCCAGGTCATGGGTGCTGTGGCAGTCGGAGAGGCTGACTCCCTTGGGGACAACAACGGTATGTTCATCAGCTCTCCCTCTTCTCTCATACCATTTCCCCCTCACAACACAAGCCCTTCCCACTTTTCATCTAAGTGTACTGTCTCCATTCCTTGTTCCCTTCCTGCCCCCATCCACTGACAAACCCACTCTTGTGCCTCAATGCTTTCAGATAATCAGCCACCATCTGACCAGCCTGTCCCTCAGCCTCCCAGAGGCAGCGACACGGGCGAGGAGGAGGAACACCAAGCCGGAGCCTCACTGCCTGAGTCTCCTAAGGGCAAGACATCTGATAATGGGGCCATGTGGTTGCTGGAGAGGAGCATAGCTCTGATGTGGGTGAAGTTCCAGGGCACATGCGGGCTACAACAAAACCACGGGGAAAGGGAAGCTCGGGGGCCATTTCCCCAAAGGGTGAGTGCGCACACAGGTTTTGCTGCACAGGACTCGGATGAGGACCTCGATGTCGAGGCGATGACCACACAGACGATGAGCATGCATACTGAGCTCAAGGGTGCAATGGCAAGGGTGCCTGAGAGCATGGATGCACTGGCTAGGAGTGTGGAGGAGTCTGCCTCCAGCATTGCTCTCATCTCTGCGCAAACCTTTGAACCCATCCTTGGCACTTTGCAGAGGATGGTTGACTCACAGAGAGACCGTGGGGACCCAGACCTCATGCCACGTGTCATGGGTGAGGTGGCAGCAGCTATTGCAGCACAGGCCGAGGCAACGCAACGGCTTAGTGCTGTAATGGAGTCAGTGATTGGTGGCATCTGTGGTGTATGTAACCTGTTCCACCTTAAGAGAACTTAAGCCTGTTCCACCTTAAGAGATGTATTACTTTCTCTGGCTGCTGTATACGTAATACCGGTGGTGACCACCGGTACATAAGCACTGTGTAGTAAGATGTATTGCAGATCGTCCTGACCTCCAACCAGTAAAGACCTGTTGAACTTTAAGCTTGTAGCCTGTGTGTTATTAATTACAACTAGAACACACAGACTTTACAGTGGCGACGAGTCAGATTCTTACCCTGCGGCAGTTATATCCACGGCGGCTTCGTCCACTGAACGGACGTCGAAGAGAGGTTTCCACCCTCATCACCCTGCTGGAAGACACGTCGCGCAGCAGACATCGAGAAACCAGAGTGCAGAAGACACCCTGAACTCGAAGCCTCCATCAGCGGCTGTCAGCTATCTTCTTTCTACCTCGGTAGTGGGTAAGCCGGGCAGCGACGCGACCAGAAAATCGGCCACGTTGGCTGTACAGACGGGGAGGGAAGACGGAGGAATAAGGGCGGTGAGATCGATCGCGACCGGAGATAAGGGCCGGGCCGCATTCAGGCCGAAAGGCGCAGCGCGGGCACATCGATCGCGGCTGGTGATAAGGGCCGGGCCGCATTCGCGCTAAAAAGGCGCAGCGTCTGGGGGCAACTGAAGGCGCGAGAGCCGCGGTGAAGCGGAGACAACGTCGGGGGAAGGGTGAAGACTGCCAAGCGCAGGAAAACCGCCATTTTGTAGGCGGAGGACGAAGAAAAGAGCGCGGAAACCGCCATCTTGGATAAAAATAAAAAGAAATTAAATTGCAACGATGCCTAAACATGGGAACATTAATACCTTTGATAGCGACATCGAAGATTGGGCTATGTATGTAGAACGCATACAAAATTATTGTAAAGCAAATAAAATCCCAGATGCAGAGAAAGCACTAACATTATTAAACTTAATGGGTGCGAAGACATACGGGCAATTGAAACACCTTGTATCACCAGATGAACCGGCAGATAAGACGTTCGAGGAGATTGTTACTGTCCTGAAAAATCACCTAAACCCCACGCCGCTGATGCTAGCGGAACGATTTAAATTTTACAGCAGAAGGCAGCTGAAGGATGAAAGCAATGCTGAATATTTAATGGAATTGCGTAAGCTAGCAAAGTACTGTCAATTCGGAACGAGATTGACAGAGGCGCTACGAGATAAATTTGTGTGTGGTTTATTAAAAGAAGATACACAAAAGCGATTGCTCGAGGAGAATGAGCTGACGCTTGAGAAAGCGGTCACTATGGCAGCAGCACACGAAGCCGCAGCAAGAGGCACGGCAGTAATGCAGCTACGGTCACCGGAACTCAGTACAAATAAATTGGGTTTGAGTGCTGTAAAATGTTATCGTTGCGGAAAGACAACGCACGATCAGAACCAGTGTTGGTTTAAAAACCAAGAATGCAGAACGTGTGGCAGGCTTGGCCACATAGCTAAAGTATGCCGGTCAGGAAAGAAGACCAGCAACAAAAAGTCACCGCAAGGAAAATACATAAAGGTACACAAGGTGACAAAGACCAGTTCGACCGAACAGAAGTCAGATTCAGACGCTAGCAGTAATGAACTGGGTAGCTTAAGAGTACACAACGTTGGTAAGGATGCAGATCTCCAGACAATTTGGGTCACCCTTCAGATAGCAGGAGTCCAAGTAAAGATGGAATTGGACACTGGATCGGCATTGACGGTCATGAACAAGAAAGATTACAAAAGGTTATTCCAACATATTCCCCTACGGGATACGGAGATTATATTGAAAACCTACACGGGGCAAAGAGTGTACCCCGTCGGAAAGATAGAGGTAAAAGTGGTCCACAAGAGCGAAGAAAGCCAAGTAATGGACTTATATGTGCTACCTGAAGGAGGTCCACCACTACTGGGACGGGAGTGGATTAGAAAAATGAATATGGACTGGCACTCCTTGAAGGCACTAACGGTAGATTCCGGGGAAACAGATGTCAAACCTAAACGATTGTCCAGAATATTGGATGATGCTAAAGAGGTGTTCCAGCAGGGACTGGGAACACTGAGAGGAATTACGGCAAACATCAAGATTGATGAACATGCACAACCAAAATTTTTTAAAGCCAGACCGGTACCCTATGCAATACGACCTACTGTTGAAGTGGAACTGGAAGCGCTAGAACGTTCAGGTGTACTGTCTAAGGTAGATTGGAGTGAGTGGGCTACACCCATTGTTCCCGTTATGAAACGTCCTTCGAGCAACAAGCCAGGAGAACCAGGGAAGGTTCGCATCTGTGGAGATTTCAAAATCACCGTTAATCCGGTGCTTCACACGGTGCAGTATCCGCTTCCGCGGATTGAGGATATTTTTGCTTCGTTGTCTGGAGGGAAACACTTCACCAAGATAGACCTGGCGCAGGCGTACTTGCAGATGGAGGTTGAAGAAGAGTAATGCCAATACCTCACGATCAACATGCATCGAGGTTTGTACCGGTACAATAGACTGGTTTTTGGAGTGGCATCGGCTCCAGCAATTTGGCAGAGGGCCATGGAGCAGGTATTACAGGGAATTCCAGGCACACAATGTTACCTGGACGATATTCTGATTACAGGTGATGGTGATGAAGAACACCTCGCAAACTTGGAACTGGTGCTCAACAGACTGAAAGAGTATGGACTTAGAGTTAATCGGCAGAAATGCGAGTTCTTCCAGAAGCGGATCTCGTACTGTGGTCATGTCATTGACCGGGAGGGGCTTCATAAGTCTCCTGACAAGATAGAGGCAGTTGTAAAGGCTCCCGCTCCGGATAATGTCTCTCAATTGAGGTCGTTTCTAGGATTGATTAACTATTACCATAAATTTATACCAAATCTATCCACGGTACTGCACCCGCAAAACGCTCTTTTACAGAAGGGGGTACCATGGGAATGGAGCGAAAACTGTAAGAAGGCATTTCGCAAAAGCAAAGAATTGATCACCTCAGAGGAAGTGTTGGCTCACTTCAACCCGACACTGCCTATTCGGTTGGCTTGTGATGCTTCTCCATATGGTATTGGGGCAGTACTCTCACACAAGTTGCCAAATGGCACGGAAAGGCCAGTCGCGTTTGCATCCAGATCATTGACCTCCGCTGAGTGCAACTGTGCACAGATCGATAGGGAGGCTCTCAGCCTTGTATGGGGAGTGAAGAAGTTTAATCATTACCTGCAGGGCCAAAAATTCACACTTCTGACAGACCATCAGCCGTTGGTATCCATTTTTAACCCTAAGAAGGGTGTTTCAGTGATGACAGCACAGCGTCTCCAGAGATGGTCCCTTTTCCTAGGGGCACATCAATATCAAATAGAATTCAAAGGTACGAAGCAGCATGGCAATGCTAATGGGCTGTCGCGCCTGCCACTACCTGAAGAAGAAACGACGAAAGTTGACCCTGTTGAGTTATTCCATTCGACCATCATCGAGTGTTTACCAGTCACCAATGCAAGTATTGAAAGGGAAACCAGGAACGACCCGACACTGTCCAGAGTCTACGAGGTGACAGTGAAAGGATGGCCAACACGTGGTGATCCTCTGTTACCGGCATTCTCGGCAAGGCGAGACCAGCTGTCCGTCTGCCATGGTACTTTGATGTACGGGACAAGAGTGATTATTCCTCCCAAGTTAAGGGAAAGAGTTCTAAAAGAACTGCATGAAGGTCATCTGGGGGGAGTTAAGATGAAAAGTCTTGCTAGGGCTTATGTATGGTGGCCAGGTATTGACCAACAGATAGAGGAGTTGACGAAAAGCTGCGCTGGGTGCCAGAAAGTGCAAAATGCACCTCCGATCGCACCACTACATCCATGGGAATGGCCTTCAGCCCCATGGCAACGCGTACATATTGACTTTGCTGGTCCATTCATGGACTCCATGTTCCTAATTGCGGTGGACGCACATTCCAAATGGCCAGAAGTGATCAAGATGAATACCACTACTTCAGAAAAGACAATTGCGGTGTTAAGAACAATATTCGCAAGGAACGGATTGCCAGAACAGATCTGTTCGGACAACGGACCACAGTTCGTGTCGGAAGAATTCCAAAAATTCTTAAAGAAGAATGGGGTGAAACATTATACCTCTGCCCCATATCACGCGGCGACAAACGGGTTGGCCGAGAGATTTGTCCAAACATTCAAAAAGGCAATAAAGGCCATGAACGATGATCAGATTCCGCTACAGCACAAGATGGACAATTTCCTAATGGCGTATCGAAACGCCGCTCATGCAGTGACTAACCAAAGTCCTGCCATGATGTTTTATAACAGGAGGTTGCGGTCCAGGTTGGACTTGTTAAAACCAAATGTGCGGAGGGAAGTGGAAAACAAACAGTTCCGGCATATTAATAACAAGTCCACGCGAAGTTTCGAAGTAGGACAACCAGTGTTGGCAAGGGGCTATGGAAACGAAAAATGGCAGCCCGGAACAATTCGGGCCAGACAAGGACCTCTGATGTACACAGTAGATATTGGTAACAATGTGATAAGGCATCATGCGGATCAATTGGTAGAATCAAGAGCAAGAGTCGAACCCATGGTTGCGACAGAGACAACTGTGGAAGACGTTAATGAACCTGAAGGATCTACCTCGGCAGGGACTGTACCTGATGATGGCGTCCAATACATAGGGAACCAACAAGCAGAGTCACCTCAGCAACAAGAATCAGAGACCACTGAAAGGCGTTATCCAGACCGAATCAGAAGGCCTCCTGAGAGACTGAACCTTTGAACTGTTTATACCTGAAGTTATATATGTATATATGTTATGATGTTATGTTAAATGGGGATATGGCTATTAAGCTAAAAAGGGAGGATTGTGGTGTATGTAACCTGTTCCACCTTAAGAGAACTTAAGCCTGTTCCACCTTAAGAGATGTACTACTTTCTCTGGCTGCTGTATACGCAATACTGGTGGTGACCACCGGTATATAAGCACTGTGTAGTAAGATGTATTGCAGATCGTCCTGACCTCCAACCAGTAAAGACCTGTTGAACTTTAAGCTTGTAGCCTGTGTGTTATTAATTACAACTAGAACACACAGACTTTACAGCATCCAATCTCAGAATGCTCTCATGCAGTCTCAGATTGATGCCACGCAAGCGCTGACTGCTGCTATCGTCGCTCGGTCACCCACTGCCCACTGGGAATCTCACAGTGCCGCAGCAGGCCAGCAATCTGTGCTCGAGCAGATTGCTCTGGATGCTGAGGTACTGCCCCAGGGGAGTGGCAGTGTGTTGGTCAAGCAGGAAGGTGCTGTCCTCTCTCAGGATGACAGTATTCCTGCTCCCACCACTGCTACTCCGCCATTGCACTTGCCGCAGCCTGTAACCCAGCCATCCCAGACTGCTGCTGCCCATGCTGAGTTGGTGCAGTCTGCAGCCGGGCCTTACAGGCCCAGAGCTGGTTGAGGGTGTCCTGCAAAGCCATCTGCAGTCTCTGGTTCCCAGACTCATCAGCCTTCCACCAGCCTTGCTGCACCCACTGGGGCCACAATACGGAGGAGCAATAGGGTTGGGAGTGGGGAATTGCAAAGGGGAGGGAAATCATTGAGGAAGGCCCAGTAAATAAAATGTTAATAGCAAATGGGGGGAGTGTGTGTACAAAAGTTGATGTGTTTGTCAATATTTGGTAAGAAATAGTTCCATTTGCTAAAAACCAGTTGTGTTTGTTGATAAATTGTGTTTGTTTATTATTGGTTGTGTTTGATGAGAGAGAGTTGTGCAGAATAATAACTGTTTATTTCGACATAGCAAATTTTGTGATGTTTCTCATTTGAGCCCGGTCATAGGGGCTGCGAGCTGGCTGTAATGATGTGGTTGTTCTGTGCAAAGGCCATGTGCTAGCTCATTTATTGGAAGCGCTGTGTAATGAGGCGTTCATGAACGGTCCTTTCAGAAGCAACATTGAGTTGCTCCCTCCTATGTTGGTGCTGCTCCTCCACCTCTTCATCCTCCTCCTCCGCCTCCTCCTCCTCCTGTCCCTCTTCCTTCTCCTGAGGTGGACCTGCAATCCCTGGTGGCAATGGCTGGGCCCTCAGAATGGCCAAGTTGTGCAGCATGCAGCACACAATGAAAACAGAGACTCGATCAGGTGAATACTGCAGAGCGGTCAAGGCAGCGGAACCGTTGCTTTAGTACGGCAATAGTCTGTTCGGTCAGGTTCCTGGTAGCACTGTGGCTCTCGTTGTATGTGTGCTGAGCAGGAGTGTTGGGATTGCGGAGGGGTGTCATCAGCTAGGTGACAAGTGGATAACCCTTGTCTCCGAGCAGCCAATTGTGGTGGTTGGAACAGTGCTGGGACACCAGTCTGTCGCAGGATGAATGCATCGTGGCTGCTGCGAGGATAGCGGGCATTGACAGCGAGGATGCGCTGTCTGTGGTTGCACACCAACTGCACATTCAGAGAGTGGTAGCCTTTGCGGTTGCGGAACACCTCTGCATTGTGATGAGATGCCCGCAATGCCACGTGGGTGCAGTTAATGGTGCTCTGAACCATGGGGAAGCCCGCTATCCTTGCAAAGCCACGAGCGTTCATGCTGTTTGTCTTTGGTCATGGGGAATGAGATGTACTCCCTTCTCCTTCTGTACATCTGTGACCTCCTGGATGCAGCAATGGACGGCGAACTGTGAAATGTTTGCAATATCCCCTGTTGAAGCTTGGAAGGAGCCGCTGGCGTAGAAATTGAGAGTGACTGTGATCTTCACTGCCACTGACAGAGGCGTCCTGGTCCTGAGCTGAGGCTGGAGCTCTGGTTGCAGGACGTGGCAAAGCACTGTGACCACCTCCTTGCTGAAGCGGAGCCTTCTAAGGCACTGCTCCTCTGACAGATGAATGTAGAAGAACTGCTCCCGGAATACCCTGGGAGGGTAAGGTCTCCTGTGGAGAGCCCTGTTGGCCCTTCTCCCTCTGGCCACGTTTTCCAATCTTTCTCTCTGCCTCAGCTGCCTCCAACGGTGAAGCTGGACGGCGAGGTCCCGTGCCAGTACAGCCCCCCATTAAGTGTTGAAAATTTTGCAGTATCAAATGTAAGTCAAATGAACCTGATAAATCTTTATCAGGAGCGAAACTCCTTCAAGCAGGAAAACCTCAAATTGGTCAAAATGCCTGTCTGCTTGTCAAAGTGACAAGGCAGCACTGTTTGCCGACAAAAAAAACCCCGGAAGTGCACGCCTTTAAATAGCGTTCCTGCAGCTCCCAGCCGACTGCAAACCGTCCTCCTCTACCTGTCGTTCCTAATGGCAGGCACTGAGGCAGGGGCGAAAATTAATTTCCGGTCCGAGGCGCTACGCGGCTGGATGATGTCACGATCTCCAGGCGCAGGAGATCGTGGCAGTAGTATTTAGCGCCACTGCAAACCGCCAGGTGAATTTCGCCGGCGGCACTAACATCGCTGCGCCCGGGCGGTAATTCATTAGCATCCCATTAGCGCCCCCAGAGGCGCTAAACAACCGAATTCCTCCCCCTGAGTTGCTACTGCCAGGACCATAACCACTATGCTACCATACACATGATGGGCAACTAGGACTTGGTGCAAGATCGGTTATGAGCAGCAAAGATTTTCAAAAGCTGGTGGTTATGGAGTGTGGAGAATGGAAGGCAAAGAATCCTTCTGACTTGTAATTGAGGATGAGGTTTTCAGTGGCGATTGGGCTGAAGTAGGGGTGGAGATGATTGATCTTATGAAGGTGGAAGTAGTCATCTTTGTGATGGAGAGGGTGTAGGATCAGAAAATTTTGTGGTTAGTCTGAATTGTTTTCACAAGTGACTTCCATTCTTTTGTGTGACATTTTATAAAAGAAAAAAGAAATACTTGCATTTATATAGCTCCCTTCATGACCTTAGGATGTCCCAAAACACTTTACGCCCAATGGAGTACTTTTGAAGCGTAGCCACTGTTGTAATGCAGGAAACACAGGAGCCAATTTGAGCACAGCAAGCTCCCACAAACAGCAATGCAATAATTTTTTTTAGTGATGTTCATAGAATCATAGGGGAGAATTTTAACCCCAAAAAACGGGTGGGTTGGGGTGGGTGGGAAGTTGAAGTGTTAAAAAATTGAATCCCGACCAGAACCTGCCTCCAACCCACCCACTTCCGGTTTTAACGGAGGCAGGACGAGGGGTGGTCAGCCAACCTGTTCCCAGGAGGCAGGTCGCCAATTTAAATATTATAACGAGGCTGGCGTGCCTCATGGTGGTCCACCATTACAAACTTACCTCTGGCTGGTCGGGTTTCCTCGGGCCTTGGGGAATCCGCCAGCTAAAGGAAGGTGAGGACCACTGGAACCAGGAGGCAAGTGCCTTTCCCCCCCACCGAAGCCTCCGATCTACCCCCAGGCCTCCGATCCCCCCCAAAAGGCCTCCGATCTTCCCCACCCCCACCATCTCCCGAGGCCTCTAATCTCCCTCCTCCAGCCCCTAATCACCTTCCCGGCCTCCCCTCTCCAGCCCTGATGTTCCTCCGGCCCCCGAGTCCTGACCACTTAACCCCCTGCGCCTCCCCACTCACCTCGTCGATGCTTCTCCGGCTCCCGAGTCCCGACCACTTAACCCCCTGTGCCCCCCCCCCTTGCCGATGCTTCACCGGCTCCAGCGTCCCGACCACCTGCTCCCCCTTCCCGAAAGAGGCTCCTCTGGCCCCCAATGCTTCTCCGGTTCCTGACCCCCCCAACCGATCTCTCCTCTATGCGGCCTAGTACCGCAGGCCTACCTGCCCGCAGCCAGCCAACCTCTCCATCTGGCTGGCTGTGGGTAGGAATCAGAGCTTTTAAATGCTAATCAGGCCCTGCCGTTAAATTCGGCAGGGCCTGCGGGAAACTCGTCCTCCCAGGTTTCCTGACCACTTTCTAGCTAATCCGCCTCCAGATTAAAATTCCGGCTTAAGAATCTTATAGCACAGAAGGAGGCTATTCGGTGTATCATGCCTGTGCCAGCTCTTTGAAAGAGCTACCCAATTAGTCCTACTCCCCCGCTCTGTCCCCATAGCCCTGTAATTTTTTCCCCCTTCAAGTATTCATCCAATCCCCTTTTGAAAGTTACTATTGAATCTGCTTCCATCATCCTTCAGGCAGTGCATTCCAGATCTTAACAACTCGCTGCATCAAAAAATGTATCCTCATTTCCCTTCTAGTTCATTACTATACTAACAAACTTCATGAATTTACTTCAGCTTAGCTGCAGCAATCCTGACTAACCCTTTCTATCCCCGGTGTGTTACATTCATCCAACATTAACTGGAATCTGTGTGGTCATTCAGCACTGCTGTCAGACAGGAATAATTGTAAGGAACTTCGTTATAGATCCCAACCTTATACACTATACATTATACACTCATCACAGAAATCACACAGGTTGTGAATATAGAGATGCTTTAAATGATCAACAAGTAAACCCATTATCAGATTGCATCTCAAGTATTTCTACAAAGTATCGGATCTATATAGCAGTGGCCTCCCATCTCGTGTCAAGCACAAGTCACCGAAGCTGAGGAATCCCTCCACAGAGATACAGAGCAGAGCATTAAATACATGTAGAGAAACACATTCAGGACCAATAGAAAAATGGAACAATTATATAGTCCTGATACGCCATCAATTCAGCAGTTTCCAACATCTTACACAGGACATTATTCTTAAATCAATGTGTAACCATTTGTGACCTTATTCTATCACTATATGGTTCAGTTCATTGTTTACTGATATTCATAGAATTTACTGTTTATAAACAGAAGCTGGGGACCGAAAATCAAACCATTTTCTCAGAGTTACTGAGGTACTGGGCGATGGCAAAGATCAGATATGCAGATATTAATGGTCAGGATTTTCCCAGACTCTGCAGGTATTTATCGGTGCTTATTGGAGTTATCAAGCGGGATTTTCCATGGGCCTGAGGGTATCTATTGGTGATAATTGGTCTTATCGAGCGGGAATTTCCCAGACCCTGCGCCACTGCCTGGACCTCGCCCTCACCGGCTAAGTTAATTTGCGGAGTATCGGGCTGGTGCACCACGATTTTCTAATAGCTTCATGCTGCCTGCGAGGGCTTGCCAGAAGTGCAGAGTCGGCGATTAATCTGCAAGGTGTGAAAATCTGTATTATTTGGATGAAGGGATAAAACCCTCATCCTCCTAGATTATTACTGTGCGGGGACAGATTTTCAGCGGGTCTGTGTTTTTACCCTCATCAGTGAGTGATGGACTAAAGTAAGGATAGAGTATCAGTGAAAGTGTAGATTTGGGACAAATACTTGGCCAGGACACAAGTGAAAACTCCCTGTTCTTCATTGAAATAGTGCCCTAGGATCTTTTATGTCCACCTGAGAGGTCAGGCGGAGCCTCGGTTTAGCGTTTCATCTGAAGACGACACCTCTGACAGTGTAGCACTCCCTCCACCCATCCCTCTCTCTCTATCTACATTATCACATGCCCATCTCACTAGCCACCCCTCACACTCACCCTCATCCTAGTGCAATCATACCAACTAATAACACACAAGGGTAGGCACTTGGGTGTTTTATCCAATGTTCATATAACGTTTCTGTTAATGTGCTGTCAAACATTGAAACTGTTATTGTCAACACTTTGCATTCTTGGACAGATTTGTGTGCATGTTTGAAAGTGGCTTTGTGAGTTGCAGTGAATGGTGAGACATAACAGTACCCGCCGCAATGGTGATGAGTGTGAAAGCAATGGCTTGGACATTGTAGGGATGCTTTATGGTGTGGTGCCAACCTGGCGCATCATGTGGCAGCCAGGGTGTACAGCGTCACACTGTAAATCTGGCCATGGTGAGGCCATCCATGGTCTCCCAGGCAGCAATGTGGTCGGGTGCTGATGCCCTCTGTCCTGTGCAGCATCAGTTGATTGCGAAGAAGGTCGGTGTTCTTGTTGGTGCTGCTGATGTTGGGGCTGATCGTGGTGGAATTCTGAGGACCAAGGTGAGAAAGTTTCAAGGGCAGTGATGCTGATGTAATAGATGGTAGGTGAGGTTGAGATGACAGAAGCGATCTGTCAATGCTGAGAGAGGTTGTTTCAATGAGGTGACACTGGATGGAGAGTTTGCTACAAACACTTGCAACCTGCATAAAGCTCAATCTGTCTTCAAAATGCAGTAAGCAACAGCTTCTGAGCTTGGAAAGTGAGCAGCTCTGAGATGGGAGCTTTTATAGCACATTTGCAGCAGTCAAGTAATGAGATGGTCCCATGGTCATACAATGCCCGACCTCCTTACCTGACATGATCCCTGAGCAGCGTGGACCCCGTGGGCAATTTCGTAAAATAATGTGAGCTCAAAATACTTTTTAATGGGCTGTTAACAAGGTCATAATGAACTGAATTGCCTCTCCCGCCACTGCGTGTCGGGTCTGTTCAGCCCTGACAGACCCGACATCTGGGAAAGTCACGTGGCGGCGGGTTGACAGCGGGTTCTTTCCTCCCCTCCCCCCTTTCCCTGCCCCTGCACTTGCTTAAAATTTGTTACATCTCTAACTTTTACCAGTTCTGATGAAAGGTTAGCGACCTGAAACGTTAACTCTGTTTCTCTCTCCACAGATGCTGCCTGACCTGCTGAGTATTTCCAGCATTTTCTGTTTCTATTTCAGATTTCCAGCATCCGCAGTATTTTCCTTTTGTAGTCTGTTTGCCACATTTTCCCCACCAACAATCATGAAACTTTTTTATTTCAAGTGACAGATACTTTCTCAGTTTCTTTTCTCCTAAAATTGCTTTGTAGCATTGTTAAAAAAACATTTAAGGGCAGACTAATCTTTTTCCAATGCATTTCCAATCAAAATCGATTGATAAGATTGTAAACGGTGCTGTCCTGTGTTTGTCTTGGTATCGGGGAATTGCAAAGTGGTGATTTTTCAACTGCAGATCTTCTTTTACGATGTGAAACAGGTTCCTATGCTTGCTTTCAGTAACCATAAGAGTTTCATCTGTAATTGCTGGGCAGTTGGTGGGCAAATAGCCCAACTCTGTGCCAGCAATTGTGAGTCAGGGCGTACTTTGATAGATCGCAAGTTCGGGATTCAGCGCATTCGCCAGCGCATGCGGAAATCCCGAAATTGGCGGTGTATTTCAAAGGCGGTATGACGGCTACCCACTGCAAAATCCAGGCCATTGGCCCAGAAATTCGGGTCTCCACGGGTGAGTACGCACGGGGTACTCACCCGTAGGCCTCATGGAAGTGCCGGTTTCCTGCATGCACTGCGCATGCGCGGGAAACCGGCACTTCCGTTCCTCTGAAAGCAGGGGTTCAGAGGTCGAACGCGTGCGCGGGAGAGGCTGCGCGTGCGCTTTGAACTTACGTTTTTTTTACAGGTTTTTCCGTGAGGGTAAGTGTACCGTCCTCCCTACGTGTATGTGTCTGTACGCAGTTAGACAGCCAGCCAAACTCCTTTCAATAACGACATGGGAGTCAGGATGTAGCGTCCAAGCTCCGGTGTTTAATGATGCCACACTTGCATGAGGTCAATGAAACAATACAAATCAGTGGTATTGGGTTGGAGTAAAACTGAGAAAGAAAAAAGAAAGAAGTGCACCTTGTTACATATATGAGATATAACTAACATCTAAACATGAATATGTAATGAAACCATTCAACTCACAGGCAATGCTTTCGAAGGCGTAACAATGTAAGATTACAGCAGATTAACTTGCAGCACACTTCATGCTGATGTGACCTCTTTGTTTGCTTATTAGTATACTACTTCCTGTTCCTGTTGAGTGACCCTACTGGCCATTACCATCTACTGCCACCTACTGGCGGTAACAAAACGTAACACCTGCAATTATAAGGCAGAACACTCCCCGCCTGGCGTCTATTAGATGCCACTACTTATAAAACATACAGAACTGTGGAATCAATAACACTCAGTCCTCCTTAGGTAAGAGGAGTACGACCTCTGAGATGGGTCTGAAGAACTTTTTGACCGTCCCTTGAACAGTGGCTTTGATGTGGCAGGACAACAGGACTCTTTTCTTGCAAGCTCAGTTCTGCATGCGTCAGCCGTCCTCCAATTCTGATGAGGCCGTCATCCAAAACTGGATTCAGTTTCCACAGTGAACTGGTCTTGGTAATGGTTCTTTTTTCAGCAAGTGCTCTGTATTCCTCAGAGTACGCCTGGACTTGAACTGACCTGATGATAATGTTCTCAGCTGCAGCCAACTCATCTGGGGAACGAGGCTTCCTGCACCAGTGCCAACCTCTGCATTTGTTTGATGAGCTGCCAGGATCGGACTTGTGAGAGCGAGCCACATGAATTAAGAAAGCTATGGCTCTAACGAGTGATCGCCAGGTTGAAAAGCGCTCAAAGCGCTCACAGGTAAGTAGGCTCTCTTGGGTGTGAGTCATTAAGCTGATCACATGAGGACGGACCTCCACATCTAGTTCTGGGCTGACGAGCTTGAATGATTCTTGTGCCGTATGGTCAGCTTGGTCAGGTTTGTGTAAGAAAGCTGGCCCGGTAAACCACATTGTGCTGGAGAGCTGGGAGGCAGGCACTGACCTGGTGGCGAGGTCAGCTGGATTCAGCTCTGTGGGCACATAGTGCCACTGGTCAGGGCATGTTGATTGTCTTATTTGCTGAACTCTGTTGTGTACATATATGAAGAACCTCTTTGACTCATTGGAGATGTAACCGAGCACAACTTTGCTGTTACAGTAGAATTTCACTGCATCAAGCTTGAAATCTATCTCATCCAGGATGAGATCCGCCATCTCCACCGCTAATACTGCAGCGCATAACTCCAGGCGTGGTATGGTGGGCTCTGGCTGGGGTGTCAACTTCGCCTTTCCCAGGACAAATCCCACGTTGCTTTGGCCCTCATCATCCAAGGATCTCAGGTAGGCTACCGCGCCAATAGCTTTCTCGGATGCATCTGAGAATACACACAACTCGGTGCGTTTGGATTTGGAGAGTGTGTCTGGTGAGTAGGTGCGTGGGATATGAAGATTTTTTAGATTTTTGAGAGAATTTCTCCATGTCTCCCATTCTGTTAACCTGCCTTCGGGGCGTGGAGAGTCCCAGTCGCTCCTGTCTGTGCAGAGTTCTCGTAGTAGGGCTCTTCCCTGAATAGTCATGGGCGCCACCATGCCGAGAGGGTCAAAGAGTGAGTTGACCGTTGACAGCACTCCACGGCGTGTAAATGGCTTGTCACCTACAGGCACTGCAAAGGTGAAAGTGTCAGATTCAATTTCCCAACGTAAACCAAGGCTTAGCTGGGCTGGCATGGTTTCGTCACTGAGGTCTAAGTCTTTAATGCCCTTGGCGAGATCCTCAACTGGGAAGGCCTTCATTATTGCTACACTGTTTGAGGCAATTTTGTGCAGCCTCAGGTTGGACTGTGCTAATGAAGCTTGAGTTCGCTTCAGCAGGTTGATGGCTTCTGCTTCTGAAGGTAAGGATATGAGGCCGTCATCAACATAAAAATGTCTCTCCACAAACTGTCTTGTGTTTGTTCCATGCTCGTGTTCTCCCTCTTTGGCTGCACTTCTGAGCCCATAGATGGAGACTGCAGGGGAGGGGCTGTTACCAAAAATGTGGACCCGCATCCTGTATTCAGTGATGTCCTTTGACATGTTGTTGTCGCGATACCAGAAGAACCTCAGATAGTTCCTATGGTCCTCTCTCACCACAAAGCAATAGAACATCTGTTGGATGTCTGCGGTTACTGATACGAGCTCTTTCCTAAAGCGAATCAGCACGCCAAGGAGGGTGTTGTTTAGGTCCGGACCCGTGAGCAGAACGTTGTTGAGTGAGATGCCACAGTGCTGAGCGCTGGAGTCGAAAACTACTCTTATTTGACTAGGCTTCTGGGGGTGATAAACTCCAAAAATCGGGAGATACCAGCACTCTTCTCCTTCTTTGAGTGGAGGTGCTAATTCAGCATGGTTACTCTCGAAAACCTTTTCCATGAAGGCAATGAACTGTTCCTTCATTTCGGGCTTTCTATCTAATGTGCGCCGCAGTGATGCGAGGCGTGACAGTGCCTGATCGCGATTGTTAGGCAGAAGAAGCCGGGGTACCTTGAAGGGGAGAGGCGCAACCCAGCTGTTCGCCTCATCTTTGTGAAATTCTTTCTCCATAATATTCATGAAAGCTTCGTCTTCGAAGGAGAGAGCACCTTTGTTGTCATCTTTTGTCTTTTTAAACACGGTGTGCCCCAGTTTGTCGACAGCTCTGGTGTCAGCCGAGCACCCCCATGCTGTGTGAGAGAAATCACCTTGTTGCTCCCCACCGTAGCTCGCTCTCTCTTTCAGGTGGATGTGACTTGGGCAGGGAGTGAGGAAAGAGGGTCGTCCGCTTTCTAGCACGTTGGTCTTAAAGGTGCTTACGTTGGGCTTGTGAGCTTGGCCTAGGCCCACTTCTCCCACGAGCACCCAGCCTAAGTCGAGTCTTTGGGCAAAGGGGGCATCGTGTGGTCCGTTAACTTGCTCTCTCACCTTATGCACCCTCACCACATCTCTCCCGAGCAGGAGGAGAATCTGGGCCTTTGGATCCAATGCTGGGATGCGTGATGCTATGGGCTTTAGGTGGGCATGGTGAAGTGCTGTCTCAGGCGTTGGTATCTCCGATCGGTTGTTCGGGATTTCACTGCACTCTATCAGTGGCGGTAAGTCTATGCTCACCCCTTCACTCACTGCCTCGGCACAGAACCCATCTGCTTTCCTTCCTGCCACATCCAAGAGTCCGGCACAGGTTCTCAGTAAGGGGCTGGGCTACTCTCGACGCCAAATATGTCAAAAAAGTCTGACCGTGCGAGTGACCGGTTACTTTGGTCATGTTAACTGAGTGGTCGCGCTGTCCTTGTGGGTAGACTCTTACAAGACATATTTTGGAACACGATCGTCCTGTGAGGCCTTGGCCACACACCTCAGTGCATATGGAGCTCACCGTTGGTGCAGTGGTAAGGGTTCCCTTTCTCTCGTCTCCGGGCTCAGAGTCTTTGATGGTTGGCTTTTCCGTTGTGGGGGTAGGACCTGGGTGCATAGCTGTGCTGTGGCGATCACTCTCACACTCCCTGCATCTCAACACTATCCTACAGTCTCTTGCAGTGTGGGAAACGGAGACACAACACCTAAAACATATCCCATTATCTTTGAGGTGGGCTCTGCGTTCATCTATGGTCTTGTTTCTGAAGCCTCTACATTTTGCGAGCGGATGAGGCTTATGATGGATGGGGCAGTGTTTTCCGGGATCGTCTTCATTCTTTGCTGCATCGATGCTGATGTCGGTCTTTGCAGTGACATCCGTCTTATGCACAGCTATAGGCATTCTTGTGCCTACGTACTTTGACATGGGCTTCTCATACTTTGAGGGTCCACTACAGTAGCTGGACAGGGCAAAGCTTGGATCATTTCTAATTCTGGCCTCTCTGCAGATAAAGTTCACAAAGAAGGAAAATGGGGGAAACCACATGTGGTTGTCTTCTTTGAATTTTGAGCCTACGTTGATCCATTTTTCTTGGAGAGGGTGGGGCAACTTCTCCACTATTGGGTTGATGCCGCGAGCAGTATCTAAATAGGAGAGCCCAGGTAAGTATCCATCTGTTTTGGCTGCCAGTAACTCCATTAAAAGGTCTCCAAGTTCTCTAAGCTTAAGGTAGTCTCTGTTACCTATTTTAGGAAAGTTTTCCAGCTTACTGAAGAGGGCTTTCTCTATCACCTCAGGAGCACAGTAACACTCCCTGAGTCTTGCCCAGACCATTCTAAGGGCTGTGCTTGGGTCATTTGTGTACACAAACTGGATCCTACGGGCATGTTCTGACGATCCTTTGCCCAGCCATGATGACAATAAATCCAACTCCCCACTAGCACTCCGGCTCAAGCCACCAGTGGCATTAAGGAAGGATGACTGCCATGCTCTAAAACTCTCTGGCTTGTCGTCAAATTTTGTGAGACCTATGATTACAAGTTCTCTACGTGCCAAATACTGGGCAATGCCTGTCATATTAGGAGTCTGTGCATGGGTTGCCAGAGTATGATCGCATCGGAAGGGCTGCGATTGCATGGGAGACTGCCATGCCGGGTGAGCTGTTCTAGCCTTTGAAAAGGGTTCTTTTTTGATGTGTGGAATTTTGGCATGAGTACCTTCCAAGTGGTTGGGAGCGGCGGATTGAGGCACAGGTTTCTTCGGGAGCGCTGCAAACTCTCCTTCGTGTGACAAGTCATCAATAACAAGGGGTCGTCATCAGTGTAGCATGAATGATTCACCTGAGTGACCTCATGTTGGGCTGGTGATGGCGATTCCGTGTTCTCGTGCAATGGTTCAAAGTTTGGGAAGGAGGAGATGTCTGTGCGTATCCTAGCCTGCTCCTGGACATAGTCGCTTGTCCGCCTCTCAGTGCTTTGAGGTGATGCAGGACGAGCAATGCTGCAGTGCTCTCCCACCTCTGCTTCTAGTGCCGCTTCCCATATCTCCGCCTCAGCAGTAGCGGCAGATGCTTCTTTCTCAATGTGTAGTGCCTCCAGCGTGGCGTCCAATGTAGCAGCCTCTGCTTGTAGTCGGACCTTCTCTTTCTTCACAGCCAGTTCCTTTTCAGCAAAGGTCACGCGAGCCTGTGCCGCTTTAGCTTTAGCACATGCTCTAGCTGCTGCTACACTGGCTGTTGATGATCTAGATGAGCGTGTACTTCTTGAGCTGGTCACAGATCTCTGCTCGTCTTGGAAGCTCTTGCCGTCCATGGCTACACCGTGCTACACTGCGAATGTTGCTTGTTGCGCCAGCTGATGACGTGCCTTTTTACTGTACCGTCCTCCCTACGTGTATGTGTCTGTACGCAGTTAGACAACCAGCCAAACTCCTTTCAATAACGACATGGGAGTCAGGATGTAGCGTCCAAGCTCCGGTGTTTAATGATGCCACACTTGCATGAGGTCAATGAAACAATACAAATCAGTGGTATTGGGTTGGAGTAAAACTGAGAAAGAAAAAAGAAAGAAATGCACCTTGTTACATATATATGAGATATAACTAACATCTAAACATGAATATGTAATGAAACCATTCAACTCACAGGCAATGCTTTCGAAGGCATAACAATGTAAGATTACAGCAGATTAACTTGCAGCACACTCTTTCTTGCTGATGTGACCTCTTTGTTTGCTTATCACTACACTACTTCCTGTTCCTGTTGAGTGACCTTACTGGCCATTACCATCTACTGCCACCTACTGGCGGCAACAAAACGTAACACCTGTAATTATAAGGCAGAACAGTAAGTCTTTAGAATTTAGAAATGTAAAAAGCAGGCGTAAGGCCTGCTTTTTACAAGGTAAGTGGTCAATTAATTCAAATTAAAACATTTTTTTCCACAGGTTTATTATTTTTAAATACTTTAAAGCAAGGTAAGTTTATTTTTAGCCCTGTTAGAATATTTTTTTAAAAAATTCAAAAATTTAAATTATTGTTTAAAAGTTATTTAATGTAATTTATAGTTTATTTAAAAAATGTGATTTGTTTTTTAAAATTTATTTGAAGGTTTACTGCTATTTTGGGGCCGTAGTATTTATAAGTCTTGACAGCACTTCCTGTCAAGACTTATGAATGGAGCATTCCCTGCTCCGATTGGCTGCCCATGGCCCACGTGATCCCAGGGGATGCATCAAACTAACTGCGCCCCTGGGATACGCAAGCACTGCGTGCCAGCAGTTGGAGGAGGCCCAGGATCGGAATACCATGCGGACCAAACAGCTCAACGGCCGGCGCACAAGGTAAGTGCAGGTCGGGGGCTTACACCCGTGGGAAGTCCCCGACCCGAATTTCTGGGCCATTATATATTGTGTGCGCACGTGCCTCTGCACACTTACTTACGCGTACACATGTAAACATTTCCTTGGCTTCCGTTTATAATGACCTGTAATTTCCGATAGGAGGCTTCCTGCGTGTGGATGCCTCCGATTGGAAAAAATCTACGCTCTTACCTGAGGGCTCCCGAGGTCCGGACACTTCCACTCCTGCGCCTCTCCACAGTCGAAATACACGGGCCCCACGTGTCCCAGGGGCGCATGCGGTTCGCAAGCATCCCTGGGGTCACGTGTGCCAGGCGAGCCAATAGGAGAAGGGAATCTCCCTTCATACTTTTGACAGATGGACCTGTCAAATATATGAATGGAGATCACCCCCAAAACACATCAAAACATTAAATAATTTTTTTTTTAAATCACATTTTTAAAATGAGTTAAAATTACATTAAATTAAATATTTTAAACAAAAATTTAATTTTTTGAAAAAAATAATTAGTTTTTTACGGGGTTAAAAACAAATTTACCGTTTTTAAAAGTATTTTTTAATTATAAATGAGTGAAAAAAATTATATTTTTTACTTTTTTAAACTCTTATGTGAGCATTCTTGTCAGATCGGAAATGCCGGTTTTCAGCGCTTAGCATGCCTGAAACCGGCATTTGCGAGGTCCCAACGGGCGACACCTCGCACACACCCGTAGGGATCGGAAAATACGGACCAATGAGCTCCCGATATCTCGTTCTCCAGCTCTAGACCATGCAAACGACAGTCTGCGGCGTGCAGTCATTCCTCGGTTCGCGTGGCATCAGGGCTTTCTGTACTTCGCGCGCGACTCCACCTCCCGACGTGGCCCCGTGAGCAGATGTACGCGCGCGTGCGCGTGTGTGTGGGCGGGCGGGCGCGCGCTGAGCTAAGCTGGCGCTGCGGCTCGCGCTCAGGGACAGAGACCGGGAGGAGAGCGCGAGGACCAGAGCCGCATTCTACTGACTGACAGCGGCTCGCGCTCATCACTCAGCGGCTGCTACTGCAGGGCGACAAATCCCAACCAAGGGGAAGCAGTTCTATTGCGTAAAAACAGAAAAAAAGTACTGCTCCGATATTTATCTATATTGGTTAGGCGAACAGTTTTAATTAGAACCTATTTTCAAACGCTGGTGTTTTTTTTTAATTATATGTGCGCATGTTATTTTTGCGCATTGAGTAACAACAGGTTGATTTGTGTGCAACACCCCTATCCGCAGGGTTAAGCTATAAGCATTAGATTAGTTGAGACTGTTTGGGATCTCGATACATCGAATCGAAATGAGCACCAGCGGTGAGTAGAATGCTTTATTAGATATTATTAGTGCGATTTTTATTTTACAGCTAGTGCGGGTTTAATTTTAATAGACATGGCTGTACTGTAATAGTATTGGCGTCAATGGCAGTGGCAGTAGTACCGTATTAACAGGAATAAATACTTCAAGTACTACTAGTGCAATCATCATCAAATGTTATAAAATAGGTGATTCGTTTGGCAAATATTGTTTACAGTAAAATTGGTTGAAGTCATGGGAAATTACTGGAAATACTGAGGTGTACTTAGGTAACTAAAGTGCACAGGATACTTAAGCAAATTGACGTGTTTTCAGGTTTGTTACACTTTTTTTTTAATGTCCATTTCGTTTGTTACAGTCCCGCGAAGGACCAGTTGCAAATCATTGCAGAAGCATCTCGATTCTGTGTGGGTGTGCGTTACATTGCACTCTCTTTGGGCCCCACCCCTGCAGTTTGTTTCCCTGTTAAAAATGCGTATTAGTAATTCTTTGAGTGACACTCTAGACCACTGTGGAAGTTTGATTAAATCTAAATATAGATAGGAACATAGCAATACAATATGCACAGTGACTACTTTTAGACGTTGACACGTCTAACATGAGTTTAGCTTTAACATGTGTCTGCTAAATAAATCCCTCCCTTTCACACCACATTAAGAATTAATACTGCTGTTACAAAGATGGTGTATTAGTTACATGACATCTTTGCACATCTATAACCTGACACATCCAAGACAGGAGAATGTTAATTCAGAAGTATAGATTCAGAGGGGTAGAATTTTCACTTTGAGCGCAATCGGCAATCCGGGTGCAAATTGTGCTTGAAATTGCGTTGGTTTTTTGGAGTGAAGTTCGAGTTTCTGCTCAAACTCATTTGCATAATATTCCATGAACCAGTGCAATCAGGCAGCGTTTTAGAACGTAATTGTTTATTTTTCCCCTTGTATTGAAGAATATTCCTTGATGCATTTAAGAGCGGTAACCTGGTGCTGTTTTATTAATACAGCTGAAAATGGCTTTATTACAAAAAATAAGCATTTTTAAGAAGAGTGTCTACACATTCGTGAGTAACCTGATTTTATATTGATTTAAAAATGACTTAAAAAAAACTATACACTATTCACTAGTTTCATTAGTGTACACTACTCAGTTTCTTAGTAAATTATATATTTCTTAATATTTAAAAACTTTTAAAACATGCCTACTAATGACTTTGCGCCTAAAAAAAAGGCTTAATTCGAAGCGCCTCCTTGAAGGTCCGCAAGCAGGTGCAATCGGCAGAAACTTGGCATGCTCATTAATTCAACCTGGGGGCATGGGCAAATTTGTGGGCAGGCCAGCTTCCAGTGCAATGTTTTCTAAACCAGCGTAAAAAATCGCGGAAACTCGATTTGCGCTGGATGTAACTAGCACTTGAAATTCCTCAATCTTTTACACTGGTTTGGCCGATTTTGTGTGAATTTTTTTTAAATTCGTTTATGGGATGTGGGCGTCGCTGGCAAGGCCAGCATTTATTGCCCATCCTAATTGTCCTTGAGAAGGTGGTGGTGAGCTGCCTTCTTGAACCGCTGCAGTCCCTGTGGTGAAGGTACTCCCACAGTGCTGTTAGGTAGCGAGTTCCAGGATTTTGATCCAGCGACGATGAAGGATCGGCGATATACTTCAAATCAGGATGGTGTGTGACTTGGAGGGGAACTTGGAGGGGGTGGTGTTCCCATGCGCCTGCTGCTCTTGTCCTTCTAGGTGGAAGAGATCACGGGTTTGGGAGGTGCTGCCGAAGAAGCCTTGGTGAGTTGTTGCAGTGCATCTTGTAGATGGTACACACTGCAGCCACTGGTGGTGGAGGGAGTGAATGTTTAAGGTGGTGGATGGGGTGCCAATCAAACGGGCTGCTTTGTCCTGAAAAAAACAACGCAATCTAGCGGAAACTCTACCCCTCTATTTTTTGAGTTTGATTGGCCAACTGAGATTATGTATTCAGAGTCTGCAATGCTCAGTTATATTGCCACTTTCATGTTGATGCGAAGAAGTTTCAGGTGTATATCAAAATGAAAATTGCAATATATCTTAGTGCTTTGGCCTCCAAGCTTACTAAACCAGGAGTGAGAAAATCTCCAATAGTTAATCCTATGATATTTTGATTTTGATATTTTAAAGCACTCAGCTGGTTCATTGGACCTCAAAGAGACTTTGTAAGATTACTCTTAGGTGTTTTTAATACAAGAAAAAAACAGGGACTCAAGCCTCCCACTTTCTCCTGATGTTAAAAGTTAATTCTCCAAGGAACGCAAGTCTGTGCATGCTTCCAAGCAACATGCATAGTGTTCCTTTGTTACTGAGTTCAGTGTGATCTGCAGCAAGGTGTTAGTGATAGTATAACTTCAGTCTGTCTTGCTAAGGGTTATGTTATAGACAGGGAGCAGTCTAAGACCATATCTGTGGTAGATTAAATCAGCCACACAGAAGATCTCCCTTTGTACACTATTCAATCTCAAAATGCTTTATGTGATCATTTTTAACATAGTTTTTTAAAATCGGGTTTTCACTGAGTTCTGCTTTTAGAGAGATATGTCTGTAAAAGTATGTTGAATGTTGGCTTTCATATCTTCTCGCTGTGTACAAGTGATGATGTAACTGTATGAGAAGGGTTTTATCTGTATTGTAAAATTCAAATATCACCAGGTAAAATTTTAATATCACCAGGTAAAACGACAACAGGTGGATTTTACAATCTCTTTAGAAAAGTGACTGGATGTAGACAATATTTTTTTGAGACTTTCGGTTCAGAACCATTAAAGTGTTATAACTATGAAAGAAAAAGCCGACTAAACAAACCGTGTCTTGTACAATTTCAATGTTTTTGCATTTATCATTTAATTATTTTTGTATCATTATTTTATAGCCTAATGCAAAACCAATCAAGGAAAGAAAACTATATATGATTGTTTTATTTTACCTTTCATTTTCTGCTTTTGATTTCAATAAATTTTATTTAGAGTTTGGGGTGATGGATTAAAACAACAACTTGCATTTATATAGCACCTTTAATGTAAAAAAAGTCCCAAGGCACGTCACAGAGGTGTAAACAAAAAAAAAGATGTAGCATATTCTCTTGTTTGCTTTAAATAACATTCATATTAATATTAAAATAACTGGAAATTAAATATTAATATCCACAAGCACTTGAATATATTTCAAATTAGATAATTCATAATTGTCCTTTAAAGGTACTTTGTGACATTTTATGAATAATTCACAGTACACTGACTTGGCTTCAAAGGTCAGATCTCGTCAATCATAGCATTTTATAGGTAATTAGATAAACATTTGAAGAAAGATACTGGCCCAGAAATTCGGGTCGGGGGCTTCCCGCGGGTGCAAGCCCCCGACCTGCACTTACCTTGCGCACCGGCAGTTGAGCTGTAGGGCCCCGTGGAATTCTGCTCCAGGGCCTGGCCCAGCTGCCGGCGCGCTGTACTTGCGTGTCCCAGGGGCGTAGTTAGTGTGATGCGTCCCCTGGGATCACGTGAGCCATGGGCAGCCAATCGGAGGAGGGAAAAGCCCATTCATAAGATTGACAGGTAGACCTGTCAAAACTTATAAATACTACGGGCCCAAAATAGCAGTAAACCTTCAAATAATTTTTTTTTTAAATCACACTTTTTAAATAAACTATAAATTACATTAAATAACTATTTTGAACAATAATTTAAATTTTTGAAAAAAATAATTTTATATTCTAACGGGGCTAAAAATAAACTTACCTTGCTTTAAAGTATTTAAAAATAATAAACCCGTGGAAAAAATATTTTAATTTTAATTAATTGACTACTTACCTTGCAAAAATCAGGCCTTACGCCTGCTTTTTAAATGTGTAAATCCTGCAGGCTTACCCTCCCGGGAAAACCTGTAAAAAAAAACCTAAGTTCAAAGCGCACGCGCAGCCTCCCCTGCGCGCGCGTTTGACCTCTGAACCTCTTCGTTCAGAGGATCGGAAGTGCCAGCTTCCTGCGTATGCGCAGTGCATGCAGGAAACCGGCAATTCCATTTGGCCTATGGGTGAGTACCCCGTGCGTACTCACCCGGAGAGAGCCGAATTTCTGGGCCACTAAAAGGTACAGGGAGAGAGCCAGGAAATTTCACCCATGGCTCAGTGGGTAGCACTCTCGCCTCTGGAGACTTGAGTACAAAATCTAGGCTTACACTTCATTGTAGTACTGAGGGAGGTGCAGCACTGTCTGAGATGTCATCTTTCGGATGAGATGTTAAACCGAGGTCCCGACTGTGCTCTCAGGTGGACGTAAAATATCCCATGGCATTATTTCAAAGAAGAGTTTGGAAGATCTCTCCGGTGTCCAGGCCAACATTTGTCCTTCAACCAACATCACAAAAACAGATTATCTGGTCATTATCTCATTGCTGTTTGTGGGAGCTTGCTGTGTGCAAATTGGCTGTAAAGTGCTTTGGGATGTCCTGAGGTCGTGAAAGGCGCTATTCTTTCTCAAGTATGTAGTCCCAGTGAGGGAGCTTGTATAATCATAGGCATGTAACAAAATCTCCATGATGCCATGATCCTCTCCAGAAGGATGGCAGCTGTGGGTGCAGTTTTCTGACTTATGGCAACAGTTACCATACCTACATTCCGGACTCAATATCGAGTTCAACAATTTCAGATCATAACCTCGGCCCCTATTACATTTTTACTTATATTTTTTATCCACCCCTTTGTTTTGGATTCCTCCCTCCCTTTCCTTTTTTTTTCTCTCTCCCACATGGCTGCTGCCTCTCATTCTGCCAGAACATTTCACACCTAATCTGAGCAGTCTTTTGTCTCCACTAGTCCTATCACCATCTCGTCTCGTTTTGAATACCTCTTAATGTCTTTTCACTTCTTTTGTTCCGTCCCACCCCTGCCTTTCGATCTATTTCATTTCCTTTCCAGTTTTGAAAAAGGGTTAGACCCGAAACGTCGACTCTAATTTCTCTCCACGGATGTTGCCTGGCCTGCTGAGTTTTTCCAGCATTTTCTATTGTTAATACAGAGTTAGTGTCTACAGCACAGAAGCTGGCCATTCGGCCCAACTGGTCTGTGCTCCACTTGAGCCTCCTTCCATCCTTCTTCATTTAACCCTATCAGTATATCCTTCTATTTCTTTCTCCCTCATGTGTTTATCTAGCTTCCCATTAAATGCATCTATGCCAGTCGCCTCAACTGCTCCTTGTGGCAGCGAGTTCCACATTCTTACCACTCTTTGGGTAAAGAAATTTCTCCTGAATTCCCTACTGGATTTATTGGTGATTGGTGACTATCTTATATTTATGGCTCCTAGTTTTGGTCTTACCCATAAGTGAAAACATCTTCTCTACATCAACCCTAACAAGCTTTTTTTAAAAACCTGCAAAGAATGACTAAAAAAATAAGAGAGAAGATGAATTATGAGAGAAAACTGGCAAGAAACATTAAAACAGATAGTAAGAGCTTCTACAGGTGTATAAAAAGGTAGAGGGTAGCTAAAGTAAACGTTGGTCCCTTAGAGGATGAGACTGGGGAATTAATAATGGAGAACGGCAAAATGGCAGCGACTCTGAACAAATATTTTGTATCTGTCTTCACGGTAGAAGGCACTAACAACATCCCAAAAATGGATAATCAAGGGGCCACAGGGAGGGGGAAACTAAAGACAATCACTATCACTAGGGAAATAATACTTGGTAAAATAATGGGACTAAAAGACGACAAGTCCCCTGGACCAGATGGCTTGCATCCCAGGGTCTTAAAAGAAGTGGCTGCCGAGATAGTGGATGCATTGGTTGCAATATACCAAAATTCCCTGGACTCTGGAGAGGTCCCAGCGGATTGGAAAACCGCTAATGTAGCACCCCTATTTAAGAAAGGAGGGAGACAGAAAGCAGGAAACTATAGACCAGTTAGCCTAACATCTGTCGTTAGGAAAATGCTGGAGTCCTTCATTAAGGAAGCAGTAGCAGGGCATTTGGAAAATCATAATGCAGTCAGGCAGAGTCAGCATGGTTTTATGAAAGGGAAATCATGTTTAACAAATTTGCTGGAGTTCTTTGAGGATGTAACGAGCAGGGTGGACAAAGGTGAACCAGTAGATGTGGTGTATTTGGATTTCCAGAAGACATTCGATAAGGTGCCCATTAAAAGGTTACTGCATAAAATAGGAGCTCACGGAACTGGGGGTAATATATTAGCATGGATAGAGAATTGGCTAACGAACAGAAAGCAGAGTCGGGATAAATGGGTCATTTTCCGGTTGGCAAACGGTAACTAGTGGGGTACCACAGGGATCAGTGCTGGGGCCTCAACTATTTACAATCTACATTAATAACTTGGATGAAGGGATCGAGTGTAATGTAGCCAAGTTTGCAGATGATACAAAGATGGGTGGGAAAGCAAGTTGTGCAGAGGACTCAAAGAATCTGCAAAGGGATATAGACAGGCTAAGTGAGTGGGCAAACATTTGGCAGATGGAGTATAATGTGGGAAAGTGTGAGGTTATACACTTTGGCAGGAAAAATAAAAAAGCAAACTATTTAAATGGAGAGAGATTACAAAATGCTACAGCTCAGAGGGACCTGGGGGTCCTTGTGCATGAAACACAAAAAGTTAGCATGTAGGTACAGCAAGTAATACAAAATGGAATGTTGGCCTTTATTTTAAGGGGGTTGGAGTATAAAAGCAGGGAAGTCCTGCTACAACTGTACAGGGTATTGGTATCGGTGAGACCACACCTTGAGTACTGCGTACAGTTTTGGTCTCCTTATTTAAGGAAGGAAATATTTGCATTGGAGGCAGTTCAGAGATGATTCACTCGGTTAATTCCAGAGATGAGGGTGTTGAGTTATGAGGAAAGGTTGAGCAGGCTGGGCCTTTACTCATTGGAATTTAGAAGAATGAGAGGTGATCTTATTGAAACATATAAGATACTGAGGGGGCTCGACAAGGTACATACAGAGAGGATGTTTCCCCTCGTGGGGAAATCTAGAACTCGGGGGCACAGTTTTAGAATAAAGGGTCGCCCTTTTAGAACTGAGATGAGGAGGAATTTCTTCTCTCAGAGGGTCGTAAATCGGTGGAATTCTCTGCCCCAGAGAGCTGTGGAGGCTGGGTCATTAAATACATTTGAGGTGGAGATAGACAGATTTTTGCAAGATAAGGGAGTGAAGGGTTATGGGGAGCAGGCGGGGAAGTGGCTTTGAGCCCAAGATCAGCCATGATCTTATTGAATGGCGGAGCAGGCTCGAGGGGCCAAGTGGCCTAATCTGCTCCTATTTCTTATGTTCTTAAACCCCTTTTATAATCTTAAAGACCTCCATCAAGTGTCGTGTGTGGGGCCATCACAAGGTCACCCCTCAGCCTTCTCTTTTCTAGAGAAGAGAACTCCAGCCTGTTCCGCCTTTCCTGATAAGTATATCCACTCAGTTCTGGTATTATCCTTGTGAATCTTTTTTGCACTTTCTCCAGCATCCCTATATCCTTTTTCTAATGTGGAGACCAGAACTTGGCACTGTACTCCAAGTGCGGTCTAACCAAGGTTCGATACAAGTTTAAGATAACGTCTCTGCTTTTCAATTCTATCCTTTATTTCTGACCTTATTAACCTTTGTCGTCACTTTTAGTGATTTGTGTATCTGTACCCCTAGATTCCTTTGATCCTCTACCCCATTTAGACACTTTTTATCCAAGCAGTATGTGGCCTCCTTATTCTTCCTACCAATATGTAACACCGCACACTTATCTATATTGAAATTAATTTGCCAATTACATGCCCATTCTGCAAGTTTATTAATGTTGTCTTCCTCACAGGTTGACACAGTGCCTTTCAGTCTGATAGTGGGTCTGATTTTGACTGTGATTTATATATCTACCTGTCAGTGGTGCTGAGATGGGGTGAAATGAAAACAACGTCTGTCTGTCCTGATCTGTTTGAATGTTGGATTGAAAATATGCCTGTGGAGTTTTGGGATTCGTGTGAGGCTAACTATTTCTGCTGTCTGAGATTGTGGAACTGATGACCTGTCTGTCTTTGCGCTCTGTGTATGATAATGTACCGACTGTCTGTGAGAAGGAGCTGGCTACACTGTTCCTTGTGCCTCGGGTGAAGGAAACATCATATTTATTCTAATTACTTCAAGTATTTACCTGGTGCCTGCAATAGATGCTGTTTGTATAACTCCCCACATCCTTACTGTCCAGCTTTGTTTCCACTGTTCACCTGAACACACAGCCCGAGAATGACTTCTCCCTTTCACTGCTTACTCCATGTTCCAGGACCAGTTCCTGCTCCACTCCGCCACTTACAAACAGCCTCCAACTCCTCCACACGAAGAAGTGTTCCATCTTTTGACTTGATCATTAGTGAAGGGCACAGAAGTCCTGGGCCCAGTCATCTGGGGCTCTTCCTCTCATGCATCGCTTATGGTCCTGTTAGAAAGCTACAGTGTTTTGGGAGTAGGACACGTGTTTGCTCTATCATTTGAAGCAGCATGAGAAGATCTAAAAGAGTAGAGACAAATAAGATTTTGTATATATTAAAATAAAGAAAGTGAGCTCTCCAAATTGTTGAAATAGAAGATGTATTCTGTAGATTAATGTAACAAATGTGTGATCATTATAATTTCTATCAGATTTCCTGTTTAGATTATGTCTGTGTTTAGGTTGCATCCCCAGTTGCGAACTATGCTCTTGAAATTGCATATACAGAGAGGGCTTAAAAATAGGCATCACTTGCACCATATTTTACTTGTTCAGAGAAGATATAACATGTTTCCATTGTTGCATTGTACCAGATGAATCTGACATGGACTCCATTATGAAGGAAGCTTAACAATATAAACACTGCTTAATAGTGTACTCTGGGTTCTTGCTGGTATGATAGATTACCTTTCAAAGATCCATTTTCATGCCTGTCTCATTTCAGCAATATTTCAGTATAAACTGGCAGAGAATTTAAAGGCAGTATCCGAGTTCCATGTGCCACATACTTTGCTGGATGGCTGCAGTGTTGATATCATTGAAAAATGTGAATGCAGCTGTTTGTGTATGATGTGATTATGCACTCTGACAGGCACTGTGTCACAACAGGAAGACACTTACTAGTTGTAGAGCTGCCATGTGCTGAAGAGAAATGGAAACAGAATTTGACTTTTTTTTTACCTAAAGTGGTTGTAGTATCAGGTATAAATATAATGGCCCGTATTTTCTGATCGCAGGCCTCCCGATCTGGAAAAATCTACGCCCTTACCCGAGGGCTCCCGGGACGCACACGTTTCCGCTCCTGGGCCTCTCCAAACTCCAAGTGCGCAGGGCCCACGTATCCCACAGGCGCATGTAGTTCGCAGCGTCACTGGGATCACGTGGGCCATGGGGAGTCAATCACAGAAGGGAATCTCCCTTCATACACTTGACAGGAAGACCTGTCAAATATATGAATGGAGTTCACCCCAAAAACATAGTTAAACTTTAAATACGTTTTTAAAAAACATCACATTTTTAAAATGACTTGAAATTATAATAAATTAAGTTTTAAACAAAAATTTAAGTTTTTGAAAAAATTATTAAAGTTTTTCACAGGGCTAAAAATAAACTTACCTTTTTATAAAGTATTTTTAAATGATAAATCATAGATTTTTTTTAAACTTTTTCAACTCTTATCCTGGTAAAAGCAGGCCTTTTACCAGGCGTAAGAATTGTAAGGGTTTTCTGTGGGCGGAGCTTTCTTGACAGATCGGAAATGCCGGTTTTCAGCGCATGCGCTGTGCATGCCTGAAACCGGCATTTCCGATGTCCCACAGCGCGCACCCACCCGTAGGGATCGGAATAACTGGGCCATTAATATAGATCTGAGTCCGCTTAAGGTGTTAGTTTGTCTCTTTTTAACACTACCTCAAACCCATTAACAAGAGGGCACTTCGGCTAGCACTGCTAGTTGCCTCTTTATTGGGATGTATTTTGCGACCCTTACGGGTGCGTACGAGGTGCGCACATGCCCGGAGGGGCTGCGCAAGTTCCAGGTTTAGGCATGCCTGAAATCGGCACTTGCGTGGCCCTTACGGGCGCATATGCACCTCATACCCACCCGTAGAGATTACAAAATCCGGCCCATAAATTTTGTTTGCAAAAAATTTAATTTTTGTTTAAAATATTTAATTAAATGCCATTTTAATTAATTTTATATATGTAATTTTTTTTATTTCATGTGTTCGTGTATTTTTTAAGTCATCCCCATTCATACTTATGACAGTTCCGTACGTACCGAATTCCCTTAAGTATGAATGGGGATTCCCTTTCATTGGTTGGGCCGAACCGCATGCGCCCCTGGGATACGTGGGCCTCTATGCATTTCTACCTGGAGAGGCCCAGGATCATAAGCTCCCGTGTCTCCCGGACCACCAGGTAAATGCGTAGATTTTTTGATCATCGGAGGCATCCGCCCGTGGGAAGCCTCCGATCATAAATTCAGGCTCATTAACTTCAGCAGAATCCTATTAAATAGAAGATACTTTAGGTGCCATCTCTTCTTGCCTCTCCTAAAGCATTGCCACAATCCCATTAACTTGAAGGCATTTTGGGTTCTACCTGTTGTCTACTTTTGTCTGGTGAAATTGTAAAAGGCAAACATTTTGTGTAGCTGTATTTTTACGTCATAGCAATTATTTTATTTGCTACATTCTTGTAACATGCCTTCATCCTCTTTTACAACAATCCTGTTAACTGGAGATTACTTCAGTTACCAGATCTTTATGTCTTACTTGACACTAGCACAAGCCAAATGACTCAAGGCTACCTCAGGTGCCATTTCCTCCTCCCGCCTTTATTAATATTACAACACTCCTGGTAATGATATGCCTTGAGAAATAAAAGCTCCATGGTATCAAACAGAAACATTCACAGATTGTCAATATTTTTTGTAAATGGTTTTATAAGTTGTCCAACATAGTCATTACAAAATACACAGCACACTCCAACTGATATTGGATATCTCACCTCTCAAAGCTTTCATCATTGTAGGACACTTTTTAAAGACAATACAGTTCCTTTAAAGGCCCAAAGAACAAGGTAGCTTGTAAACAAATTAAACACTTGTATTGGAAAGACTTTATCATTAGGAATTTCTATCCTTAAACCTAAATATCTTAATGTAAACAAACCACCTGCCCAGAAATGTCCACCACTGCAAGTCTGCTGCTGTTATCTCTGTTTTCCTTTCGAGCTGAGAGAATGTGCAGTCAATTAGCTTCTAGGCTTCCCCCGCAGCTACTCTATAACTGGTCGTATTGAGGTGCATGAGAGCAACGCAAGGTAACTGGCCATCTGATTGTCATCTTTGTGGAGAAATTTCCTACCTTTCCTCGGTGGCGTGGCATGGCTGAGATTGAAAAATTATTTGGGGAATTATTATGAACATAAACCCACACCTGACCAGTTTGTGCTGCAGTGCATTGCAGCTCCAAAGTAATCACATCATCATGATGCCTGTTCTTGAATAATACTTTCAATAATAGTATTAATTGAATGGTTTACTTAGTGTAATCCTCATGGAGAGGCTCCTTTTATAATGACTCCAATTTGCATTGACTACTGATATCCAAGTATATTCTGGGTTGTACAAGGTGTTTTAAAGGTGGAATAAATGATTTAAGTCAAAGTTGGAGATGGTTTCTTTGAAGTCCAACAGCCTTTGAGGTCTAGTTTATTGACATTTAATTCCTTAAGTAGCTGATAGTGATATCTGTAATACTCATTAATGTTAACTATGTTAGGTACTGCCATCACTATTGCGAACAGAGCGTGAACTATTCCAAGCTGTTCTTGTAATTGCTCATCTCTTCACTCTGTCCAGTGGGAGGACAATGCCCTTTTGAGAGATTGATTGCCATCAACAATAAACAGTTGAATGCTATCTAATCTCAGATCTACGTGTAAGCATCTACAGAGTTTTCACCAAAGATGCTGATCTCTTGTTAGTAACTATCTGCTGGAATAATTGTCAGAAGGGTTTCACAGTTGACTGTGGTCTAAAGAACTGTGGTTCTGTGTTTGCATTGCTAATTGAGGGTAAAGGTTAGGGAGTGGAATAGAGAGGTCATATTAAAACATATGGTTATATTCCAACATGTATTTTATATTCCTACAAACATATACAGGTGTGTCTACCAATTTCAGCCGAATTAAGTGAGATTGACAAAACCTGTATGGCGGTGAACTGAGAATTTTACTGTAGTGTAAAATGCTTAAAAATTGTAATTTTGAAAAGTTTTAGGAATATTAATTTGCAAACCTTTGGGATAATGTACTGAGTTCTTTGACTTTTAATGTTCTATTTAATCAAGTAAGTTATTTGCGCATATTCCTCTGTTGCAGTAATAAAACTATTTGGATTGTTTCAGTGTGTCTTTGCATCTTGGCATCTAACCTACAGAAGGATAAAAGTCAATTAATGTAACTACATGCTATTTATTTATATTTGTGATATTAAATAATGCAACTTCGTTTGACATTATTCTGCTCTTTCTCATGGTAAGATCAATAACCCTGCTTAAGTAAGGACCCCATTTGTTTATTTTTAGGATGCATGCTTCATTTAATTCATGAACTTGAGTTCATGAACTCCACAAATAAACTCTAAAGCCTGCACATCTGCCAATGCACTTTATTATGGTTATGTTTATGTTAATGTATTACAAGCCAAATGTATGTTGAATGTTTAAATGTCTTAATCTAAATGTACACTCTCGGGAGCCGCAAGCCTACATTTCGTTGTACTGCACTTGTGCACTAACAATGACAATAAAGTTGATTATGATTATTATGATTATGATTTAACATCAGAAATTCTCATAGAATCATACAGCACAGAAGGAGGCCACTTGGCCCATCGTGCCTGTGTTGACTTTTTGAAAGAGCTATCCAATTAGTCCCACTCCCCTGCACTTTCCCCATAGCCATACAAATTTTTCAGGAGATTCTAGTTCCAGATTATATTGCATAGAATTATATAGAATCTACAGCACAGAAACAGGCCATTCCTCCCAACTGGCCCATGCCGGAGTTTATGCTCCACATGAGCCTCCTCCCACCGCTCGTCATCTAATTCTATCAGCATAACCTTCTATTCCTTTCTCCCTTGTTTATCTAGCTTCCCCTTAAATGCATCTATGCTATTTGCATTATTATTTGAGTGTTTGTTTCACGTGCATCTTATAAATTTGATTTGCAAATAATCATAATTTAAGGATTAATGAAACCTCCATATACTGAATAAAATGGTGAAGTGCAAGGACACTGCCGATTTCCATCAAGTCAGCTCATTGGCGCACATTCCTTCCATTGGTGTAGTTGATCTATTTTCAGATCAATCACAAATTCAATTTTTATCCTCAGTTTCACTTTTTTTTCTAATTTCCTCACTGATGGAAATAGAAAACTGTACTGAAGTAGCTAATTTCTTTGGCAACTCCTTGGAAAATATTAACAAACAGCGGGCAGTAATTCTCTCCATGTATAAGTATATTGGGAACCATGGAGTTACAGTTTAGACTTTTCAGAAATAATTTTTCTCAAGCCCGACAGCGCTAATGTTTCTATAAACAAACTGAGTCCCTTATGAACTGAAACCTATGTCTTTACTCGCCACCATGCAAGGGGTTAGTATGATCAGCTTTAACAACCCTGAATTGCTTGCTAGACCAATTCACTGCTAGACCAATGCTTATAGGCTAAAACTATTAGTCAAAATTAGTTACAGGTGAAATAACATATGAAAACTAAACAACACAACAAGCTATTAATATGGTACAATGACCAAACATACACAACATGAACTGGTCTGTTTTATCTTAAATACAAGAAAACACAAAGTCTGAAATCCTTGCAGTACTTTTTACTGAGTTCTTTGCACTCGTCTCTGACGGAAATCATGGGAGGAGATAATTCCTGGAGCTCCTATTTTCACTCCACATGAAGGCTAGACAACATAGAAGGATGGAGACCGTGAGATGATCACTGGATAATATGGGTGTCCTTTCTTTGATGTAAAAGCTACCCTTTAACAATTGTTCTTAACAGGCATGCATCACAGTAAACCATGCATTAATGGTCCAGGCAATTATTTTGTTTTGATGATGTTGTTGAGATACCGCGGCAAACGTGGGAATCGAGACCAGAGTTGATGGAACACAACTGCTTTAATTTACATCATGGCAAAAACAAGTGCTTAAAAAGCCCGCGCAACCACTTAAATACTCCCCAAACAGGAAGTGCTTCCGGCAGCCTGTCCCTGCGGGAAACAAGTTGCCGGAGAAAAGGGCCCACGGCTGGGGGCGGCTGCTGCCGGCGGTGCGCCTGCGTAAACTGTCCGTGCCGCCATGAGCGGATTATGTCCAATGGTGGCGTGTCGCCACAGAGCTCCCCCCAGAATCCGCTTAGGAGGAGTGGACGAGTCGTGACGGTGGTCTAATGGTTCTGCCGAAGCGGCTCTGAGTGGCCGCCGGTCTAGTTGGTAGGGCCGGGCGGTTCGCCACCGGCTGTGCTAGCTTGCTGGCGGGACGGCCTCTAGTTGGAGGTCGGGCCATGGGGACCTGTTCCCCTGGTTCTGTGCGTGCTGGTTTGAGTCGGTCGATGGAGACCGTTTCGACCCTGTCGCCGAGTCGCAGCTTAAAGACCTTGTCCCCGGTTTGTAGTACCTCGTACGGTCCGTCGTACGGGGGTCGCAGGGGTCCGCAGTGTGCGTCGTGTCGCACGAAGACGAAGCGTGCCTGCTGTAAGTTTGGCGGAACGTGAGGTGCGAGTTCGCCGTGTCGGTTGACCGGAAGTGGGGCGAACTGTTGAGCGGAAGAGAAAGAGTTGAGCTGCTGCTGTTCGGCCGACCAAGGCGTGGTAGCCTCCGGGAGGAATTCGCCTGGTACGCGCAGCGGTTGTCCGTAGACTAACTCCGCTGCTGAGGACTGGAGGTCTTCCTTGACCGTGGTGCGTAGGCCTAGTAGCACCCACGGTAAGCGGTCAGTCCAGGTACTGTCCTGCAGGCTGGCGCGGAGTGAGGCCTTGAGTGACCTATGGAAGCGTTCACACAGCCCGTTGGCCTGCGGGTGGTACGCCGTGGTTCGGTGGAGCGTCACCCCGAGGTTGCGTGCTGTGGCCGTCCAGAGTTCGGAGATGAACTGGGCGCCTCTGTCGGAGGTTATATCGGCCGGTACGTCGAACCTCGCGACCCAGGTGTTAACGAACGCCCTGGCGATGTCGGCTGTGGTGGTGGAGGTCAGCGGCACTGCCTCAGGCCAGCGTGTGTAGCGGTCGACCATCGTGAGAAGATAAGTTTGGCCTTGCGATGGCGGCAGAGGACCGACGATGTCGACGTGTACGTGGTCGAAGCGGCGGCTGGGTACCTCGAAGTCTCCCAGGGGTGCTTTTGTGTGCAGCTGCACCTTAGCCCGTTGGCAGGCGAGGCAGGAGTTGGCCCAAGTCCGAACATCTTTGCTGAGGCCGCGCCAGACGAAGCGCTGGGAGAGGAGTTTAACAGATGCGCGGGAACCCGGATGGGAGAGCCTGTGGAGCGCGTCGAAGATGCGGCGGCGCCAGGTTGCAGGGACGACCGGCCTGGGTTGGCCGAGTGAGACGTCGCAAGTGACTGCCGTGGCTTCGGGCCCGTGCGCGACCTTGGCTAGGCGTAGCCCTGGCAGGCTAGTAGCCGCCGAGCGGAGGTCTGGGTCCGTGAGCTGGGCCGCTGCTAGTTGCGCGTAGTCGACCGCTAGGTGATTCGCGCAGATGGCAGGGCGGGAAAGGCAGTCGGCGACAGCGTTGTCTCTACCGGAGACGTGCTGGATGTCCGTGGTAAACTCGGACACGGCCGCGAGCTGGCGTTGCTGCCTAGCGGACCAGGGGTCGGTGTTCTTGGCCATCGCGTATGTGAGCGGCTTGTGGTCCATGTACGCGGTAAAGGAGTGACCCTCCAGGAGGAACCTGAAATGGCGGACCGACAAGTGGAGCGCGAGGTGCTCGCGGTCGAAAGTAGAGTATTTGACCTCCGGGGGGCGCAGTTGGCGGCTGTAAAAGGCAAGTGGCTGCCACGTGCCATTGACCCACTGCTCGAACACGGCTCCGACCGCATGGTCGGAGGCGTCGGTGGTGAGCACGACCCGGGCATCGGCCCTCGGGCGCGCGAGTAGGGTGGCGTCGGCGAGCGCGTTTTTGGTGGCGTCGAAGGCGGCTGACGTGTCAGCGGTCCAGGCTATGGCCATCTTGCCAGATTTACCTCGAAGGGAATCGTATAGGGGCTTCATGAGGGCTGCAGCTCTGGGGATGAACCTGTTGTAAAAGTTCACCATCCCGAGGAACTCCTGGAGGCCCTTGATGGTTTTAAGGCGGGGGAATTGCTGGACGGCCTGCACCTTGTTGGGCAGGGGGACGGCCCCAGCAGGGGTGATGTGGTGGCCGAGAAAATCGATCTCGGCTAGGCCGAATTGGCACTTCGCCGGGCTGAGGATAAGCCCGTGTTGGGCTCGGCACCCAAACAAGATGCGAAGGTGTTCGAGGTGTTCCCGTTTGGAGGAGCTGGCCACAAGAATGTCGTCTAGATAGACGAATAGAAAGTTCAAGTCCCGGAGGACTGAGTGCATAAGGCGCTGGAAAGCCTGGGCAGCATTCTTGAGGCCGAAGGGCATCCTCAGGAACTTGAACAGGCCGAATGGAGTGATGACGGCCGTTTTGGGGATATCCGCGGGGTGTACGGGGACTTGATGGTAACCGCGCACCAGGTCGACCTTGGAGAAGACGGTTCGTCTGGCCAGTCGGGCCGAGAAGTCCTGGATGTGCGGCACCGGGTATCGGTCGGGGGTGGTGGCGTCGTTGAGGCGGCGGTAGTCCCCGCAGGGGCGCCAGCCTCCGCCGGGCTTGGGGGCGATGTAGAGGGGCGAGGCCCAAGGGCTGCTGGAGCGGCGGATGATGCCGAGTTGCTCCATGGTGGTGAACTCGGCCCGCGCGATTTCCAGCTTAGCCAGGTCGAGTCTGCGGGCGTGGGCAGAGACCGGGGGGCCGGTGGTGGGGATATAGTGCTCCACACCGTGTTTGGCGGCTTTGGCCGAAAAGGTCGGGTTAGTGAGGGCGGGAAACTCGGCTAGTAGTGCCGAGTAGTCGTCCGTGGCTCTGGCGAGGCAGTAGGTCGTCAGGCCGGCCGAACGGGCCGGGGTGACTGCGCCAGGGATGGGGGCCATAGTGTTGATGTCGACGAGGCGGTGCCTCGGAATGTCGACAAGGAGGCCGTGGGCGCGTAGGAAGTCGGCGCCGATGAGTGGGCAGAGGACCTTGGCTGTGAGGAACTCCCAGCGGTAGCGGCGGCCTGCGAGGTCGAGCATGACCATGCGGGTGCCGTATGTGCGGATGTCAGAGCCATTAGCTGCAGCCAGCGTGACACCCCGTGTGCCGCGTTGGATTTCGAGGGCGGAGGCAGGGGTGATGCTGTGCTGGGCTCCTGTGTCGCACAGAAATCGGCGGTTGGTGCGGTCGTCGGTGACGTACAGTAGGGGCCCCTTTTGCCCCGCGGCCATCGTGGGGGCCGGTGCGGGGGAGGGTTTGAAAGTGCACGGTGGCGTGCAACGTTGGGCCCTAGTGCCAAAACGGGTGTGGTAGTAGCAGTGACCCGGAGTGGAAGGGCGGTCGGGCCTAGTGAGCCGGGGGGACCGCGTGGTCGTTGCCGTGAGGTCGGACGCGACGTCGCGGGAGGTCTGCGCGGAGAGCAGCCGGTCGGCCTTTTCGGCTATCTCGTTCAGGTCCATGGAGCCAGACTCCACAATGAGCGGGCGGATGCTGGTGCGGAGCTGCCGAATGAAAAGCGTGCGAAAGAGGGCGCCGGGTTTTTTGTCGTCCGAGAGGGACAGCATGTGGGAAAGCAGGTCTGATGGTGAAGCGTCACCAAGGCCTGGGAGGTCAAGGAGTTGGCAGTTGTGCTGGTAGGAGGACGCCTGAAATTTTTTAAGGAGCGCGGCCTTCAGATTTTCGTACTTGCCTTCCTCTGGTGGATCCTGCAGCGCTGCCCAAACCTTAGGGACTGTGGCGCAGGTGAGAGAGGCAACGAGGTAGTCGTACTTCGTGGCTTCGACTGTAATGCTTCTCAGCCGGAATCTGGACTCAGCTTGAACGAACCAGGCCTCGGCCAGGTTCTCCCAAAAGTCCGGTAGTTTAACCGTGACTGCGTTTGTATCCGCCATGCTAGCTTAGGATTCGTCCTGAGCGTCGGGGTCACCAGTGTTGAGATACCGCAGCAAATGTGGGAATCGAGACCAGAGTTGATGGAACACAACTGCTTTAATTTACATCATGGCAAAAACAAGTGCTTAAAAAGCCCGCGCAACCACTTAAATACTCCCCAAACAGGAAGTGCTCCCGGCAGCCTGTCCCTGCAGGAAACAAGTTGCCGGAGAAAAGGGCCCACGGCTGGGGGCGGCTGCTGCCGGCGGTGCGCCTGCGTAAACTGTCCGTGCCGCCGTGAGCGGATTATGTCCAATGGTGGCGTGTCGCCACAAGGTAATGATTCTGGACACTCAGTAAAAGAGGAAGTTATATTTTGTCTGCCTCATCACAGCAGGATTGGTACAAGTTCCTATTAGATCAAAGAGAGTTCTCTAGCTGCCAGTCAGACAACTTGGCCAGAATTTTCCGGCGGGTCACCAGGCGGGATTGGTGGCGGGTCAGGTGGGAAATTTGATTTTTTTTTGACAGCGGGTCGCGAACTATCTCCTCCCATGATTGCCATCAGAGACGAGTGCAAAGAACTCAGTAAAAAGTACTACAAGGATTTCAGACTTTGTGTTTTCTTGTTTTTACCCCCAAGTGCCCATGATGAAATCAGCTATGTACTAAGGCACCAGTTCTAAAATGGAGAATAGAGGCACAGAAAATAAGAAAGGCAAACTAAACCAATTTCTAGCTGTAAATTATTGCTTATATGGATATAAATCTATGTTGAAAACATGCTTTGTGTAAAATAGATATTGTGGCTTTAAAAGAACAAAAGGAAAACTTTGACAATCAGAATTTTTTGGAGCAGTAGAAAATAAAATCTGTGGGTTGGAAATTCCCTTAGGCAAATTTTGGGGCCTGAAATGGGTGCCGCAAACAGAGCACATGTCCCAACCGGGAGGCTCAATGCTCACCCGAAATTGGGCTTTGGGCCTCATTAACATTATTTGAATGAGCGCCTGTCACAACTCCACAGGAGCTCGACCATTTTACAAAGATCAATGTTGGGCCACTTGTCTCACCAGCAGCGGCCCAAAGGGAAGGCTCCTGCTCCTCCTGGCTCCACATCAAACCTGAAAAAAACTCATTTTTTGGGCGGCGGCCACTTGCTAGGCTGCATCCATGCCTGGAAAACCTGAGTGGAACAGGCCCAATTTCCCTGAGGGGTCCTAAAACAGACCTTACGCCCCTCAGTAGCATATGCAAGAGGCCTGTGGTGTATGTGCCTTTAAGAGCCCCTGTGTACTGTAATGCCGGTAGTGGCCACTCGGGCTATATAAGCCTGTATAGTGTCTTGTATCTTTTAGTTCACCTCCAGACTTTGTTCAGTAAACACCTGTTAAACCAGCTCCTGCATTCCGTGTCTCCATTAACACACGGATACAACAGTGGCGACAAATTGGAAATGGACTTACCTGCAATTCGGCAGCACCTCAAGGAGATCGATTCCTCAGACGAAGGTCGAACAAAAAAAAAGTAAAAATTCTGGTTTCACCAGCTAGCCGGGCTGGTGGCAGGTACTGCAATAATCCTTCCTGGGCGGCGGGCTGGGGCTGGCTCTGCAGCGGGGCCGAGCAGCGAAGGCGGAGGCAAACAGAGACGGAGGGTGGAGCACTCGGGAGACGGCCAGCGCTGCAAAGCAGGTCGGCGTTCGGACCAAGCAGAGGGAGGGAAAAGTCCCAGAGAGTCCAGCGGGAACGAGTCTCCAACCATTAAAAATATCTGTATAAATAAAAACCGCAGAGAACAGCGTTGCCAGCAGCGGCAGCAGCGGGAAAACGCGGGAGGCGCCATTTTTTCTCGGCAGGGATGAAAGGAAAGCGCGGGAGGCGCCATTTTTTTTTCAGGATGCCTAAGACTGGCAATATTACTGCTTTCGATAGTGATGTAGAGGATTGGACGACATATGTGGATAGAGTGGAGGTATATTGCACAGCGAATGAAATAGAGGATGATAAAAAGGCATCGGTACTTCTAAATCTAATGGGCGCAAGGACATACGGGCTGTTAGGAAACTTCATCACTCCAGCCAAACCGATGGACAAGAATTTTAAAGAGATTGTTGATACCCTACAGGAGCACTTAAACCCAACACCGCTGCTGATAGCGGAACGATTCAAATTCTTCAGGAGGAATCAGCACAAGAATGAAAGTAACGCTGATTACCTCACCGAATTAAGAAAGCTGTCAAAGCACTGCCAATTCGGGGCAGGACTGGCAGATTCTCTTCGAGACAAATTCGTCTGCGGTCTCCTAAGTGAAGGAACACAGAAAAGGCTACTTTCTGAGAAAGATTTAACACTGGACAAGGCTTTCAGTGTGGCTGTATCATACGAAGCAGCAGCAAGAGGAGCTGCAGAGATACAGCAAAAGCCACAGGACTTCGGCACCCATGAAATGACACAGGGTTTCGAGAGATGTTATTGCTGCGGCAGATCCACCCATGACCAGAGGGACTGCTGGTTCAAGGACAAAGCATGCAGGCAATGCGGAAAGATGGGACACATTGCACGTGTATGCCGATCTGGAAACAAAAAATCCACTGACAGAAAAAAATCAAGAAGGAAAAGTACAGAAAGGTACAAATGATGACGGACAGTAGCTCCGAAGACCAGAAGAGCGATAGCGACTCCGGAAACAAGAGACTAAGCTGTCTCAAATTACATAATGTAATTGCCAAAGAAGATTACCAGACCATTTGGGTTACCCTCACGATAGCGGGGTCCCCAGTTAAAATGGAGCTAGATACAGGATCAGCTCTGACCGTCATAAGTCGACGGGATTACGAGCGGCTATTTCCGCATATACCTTTGAAAGACACATCCATTATCTTGAAAACATATACGGGGCAGAAAGTATACCCCAGAGGGAAAATAAGGGTGCCTGTTGTATACAACGGCAAGGAAATACAGAAGTTGTATTTATACGTTCTGCAAGATGGTGGTCCACCGCTGTTGGGACGTGAATGGATCAGGAAGATACGTTTAGACTGGCACTCCATTCAGTCACTGACGGTAACCAGTATGAAAAAAAATGATGATGACGTCATACCTGAACGATTAAAAGACATCTTGGCTAATGCCAAAGAAGTGTTTCAACAGGAACTAGGAACCTTGAAAGGCCTCACCGCCTCAATAAAAGTGGAAGATGTGGCAATTCCCAAGTTTTTTAAGGCAAGGCCGGTGCCATACGCAATTCGTCCAGCAGTCGAGGCAGAGCTGGAGAATTTGGAAAAGGCAGGCGTGTTATCCAAGATAGATTGGAGCGAGTGGGCAACACCCATCGTCCCGGTCATGAAGAAAACGTTGAATAATGATAAAGCTGAAGAACAGAGAAAAATTTGCATCTGTGGGGACTTCAAGGTGACTGTAAACCCGGTCCTTCACACGGTACAGTATCCTCTTCCGAGGATAGAAGATATTTTCGCCTCACTATCCGGAGGGAAACGTTTCACCAAAATTGACTTGGCACAGGCCTATCTACAGATGGAGGTTGAGGAGGCCTCTAAAAAGTATCTCACGATAAACACACACAAAGGCCTGTACCAGTACAATCGACTGGTTTTCGGAGTAGCATCAGCTCCAGCTATCTGGCAAAGAGCTATGGAGCAAGTCCTGCAAGGGATTCCGGGGACTCAATGCTACCTAGACGACATCCTTGTAACAGGAGAAAACGACAACGAGCACCTTGCCAATTTGGAGCAGGTGCTCACTAGGCTGAGAGAACGGGGCCTACGAGCAAATCGCCCCAAGTGCGAATTTTTCCAAAATCAAATATATTGTGGCCACATAATTAAAGAAGAAGAGTTGCATAAGTCACCTGAGAAAATTGAAGCGGTCATAAAAGCCCCAGCACCTGAAAATGTCTCACAATTAAGGTCGTTCCTGGGATTGATAAATTACTATCATAAATTTTTACCGAACTTGTCAACTGTTCTGCACCCTTTTAACGAACTGCTACAAACGGGAGTAAATTGGAAATGGAGCAAAGACTGTAAACGTGCCTTCCATAAATGCAAAGGCTTGATCACGTCCAAGGAAGTTTTGGCTCATTACAACCCATCACTGCCAATTAGACTGGCGTGCGATGCATCCCCTTACAGCGTAGGAGCGGTATTATCGCATAGATTCCCTGATGGCTCGGAGCGGCCGATAGCTTTTGCGTCACGCTCATTGAACTCAGCTGAGCGTAACTATGCCCAGATCGACAGGGAAGCACTCAGCCTGGTATGGGGAGTGAAGAAATTCAACCATTACCTACACGGACAAAAATTTACCTTGTTGACTGACCATCAACCCCTCGTCTCCATATTCAACCCTAAAAAGGGCGTTCCCATTATGACAGTGCAAAGGCTACAGAGGTGGTCCCTTTTCCTAGGGGCACACCAATATGACATAGAATACAAAGGATCAAAACAGCATGGAAATGCTGACGGTTTATCGCGTCTACCGTTGCCAACGGTAGAAGAGGCACATACAGTGGACCCAGTGGAGATGTTCCACTCAACCATAGTGGAATGTCTACCAGTAACAAATTCTACCATTGAAAAGGAAACGAGAAATGACCCGACTCTCTCACGAGTCTACGATTTAACGGTGAAGGGATGGCCAGCACATGGCGAACCACTGCTGCCAGCATTCTCGCAAAGAAGAGAACAGCTGTCAGTGTGCCGAGGAACCTTGATGTGTGGATCCAGAGTGGTGATTCCACCCAAACTCCAGGATAAAGTGCTAAAGGAGCTTCACGAGGGGCATCTGGGTGGAGTGAAATTGAAGAACCTAGCCAGAGCGTTTGTGTGGTGGCCAGGTATCGATGGAGACATCGAAGAAATGACCAAGGGCTGTCTAGGATGCCAGAAGGTCCAAAACGCCCCACCACAAGCCCCTCTACATCCATGGGAGTGGCCCTCATCTCCATGGCAAAGGGTACACATCGACTTTGCTGGTCCATTTATGGACTCGATGTTCTTAATCGCGGTTGATGCACACTCCAAGTGGCCGGAGGTAATAAAGATGTCCTCCACCACCACGGAAAAAACCATCACAGTATTAAGGACCATATTTGCCAGGAATGGGCTGCCTGAACAGATCTGTTCTGATAATGGACCGCAATTTGTGTCCGAAGAATTCAGGAAGTTCTTAAAAAACAATGGGGTTAAGCACGATACGTCCGCCCCATACCATCCTGCCACCAATGGATTGGCTGAAAGGTTTGTCCAGACCTTCAAGAAGGCCATAAAGGCCATGGGTAATGAAGACATAAATCTACAGCATAAGGTAGATAACTTCTTGTTTGCATACAGGAATGCAACACATGTGGTTACAAACCAAACTCCCGCCATGATGTTTTTCAATAGAAGACTAAGATGCCGGCTGGATTTGATCAAGCCAAACATCAGAAGGGATGTGGAGAACCGGCAATTTCAAGGCATGAATGAAAGGCCAACTAGAACCTTCCAGATAGGTCAACAAGTTTTGGCCCGGGACTACCCTACCGAGAAATGGCAGCCTGGAACTATTTGCACACGACTAGGACCGCTGATGTATACCGTGGACATTGGAGAAAGCATAATAAGGTGCCATGCTGACCAGATCATAGAGTCATCCGAAAAGGGACAACTACACCACAACTCTATACGCCTAATGATGATGAAGCAGAGATACCCATAGTATCTACCTCCGATCCGGTGATACTGGAACCAGATGAACCCGACACTGGCATTCAAGCCGAATCGACCTTGCCAAAAGAACCGACTACACCACCGAAAACTACTACACCGAGGTGTTATCCGGACCGAGTCAGGAAGCCTCCAGAGAGACTGACTTATAATTGATTAACTGCAGCAAATGTGTAGATTATTGTTCTTGTAAACATGTTAATTAATGATTACTTAAAATGTTATGTACTGGTTGTCTAAAAGGGGAGGAATTGTGGTGTATGTGCCTTTAAGAGCCCCTGTGTACTGTAATGCCGGTAGTGGCCACTCGGGCTATATAAGTATACATAGTGTCTTGTATCTTTTAGTTCACCTCCAGACTTTGTTCAGTATACACCTGTTAAACCAGCTCCTGCATTCCGTGTCTCCATTCACACACGGATACAACAAAACCCAATATCTGATTTCAGGTGTCCTTGGGACGCAGGATGTTGGTCCCAGAAATTGGCCCTTGTTGCACCTCTTTTGTGCCTGTAAAATGGTGCAATGTGTCCAATTTCTACCCCTGAATTTTGCACCAAGTATTATTTTTCTTATTAACAGAATCTTATAGAAATTATGCATCATAGGACAACAAGGTTTTTAAGCTACAAGCAATTTTATCCTGTGTCAAAATATAACTTCAAACCCTGCTTTAAATATACTACAGAATTGTAGATGATGCACACTGCAGCCATGGTACACTTGTGGTGGAGGGAGTGAATGTTTGAGGTGGTGGATGGAGTGCCAATCAAGCGGGCTGCTTTGTCCTGGTGTTGAGCTTCTTGAGTGCAGTTGGAGCTGCACTCATCCAGGCAAGTGGAGAGTATTCCATCACACTCCTTACTTGTGCCTTGTAGATGGTGGAAAGGCTTTGGAGAGTCAGGAGGTGAGACATTCGCTGCAGAATACCTAGTCTCTCACCTGCTCTTGTTGGCACAGTATTTGTGTGGCTGGTCCAGTTAAGTTTCTGGTCAATGCTGACCCCCCAGGATGTTGATGGTGGGGGATTCGGCAGTGGTAATGCCATTGAATGTCAAGGGGCAGTGGTTAGACTCTCGCTTGTTGGAGATAGTCATTGCCTGGCACTTGTGTGGCGCGAATGTTACCTGCCACTTATCAGCCCAAGCCTGAACGTCGTCCAGGTCTTGTTGCATGGGGGCATGGACTGCTTCATTATCTGAGGAATTGTGAATGGCGCTGAACACTGCAGTCATCAGCGAACATCCCCATTTCTGACCTTATGTTGGAGGGAAGGTCATTGATGAAGCAGCTGAAGATGGTTGGGCCCAGGACACTGCCCTGAGGAACTCCTGCAGCGATGTACTGGGGCTGTGATGATTGACCTTCAACCACCACAAGCATCCTCCTTTGTGCTAGGTATGACTCCAGCCAGTGCAGTGTATTCCCATTGACTGCAGTTTTATTAGGGCTCCTTGATGCCACACTGGGTCAAATGCTACCTTGATGTCAAGGGCAGTCACTCTCACCTCACCTCTGGAATGCAGCTCCTTTGTCCATGGCTGTAATGAGGTCGGGAGCCGAGTGGTCTTGGTGGAACCCAAACTGGACGTCAGTGAGCAGGGTATTGGTGAGTAAGTGCCGCTTGATAGCACTGTCGATGGCACCTTCCATCACTTGGCTGATGATTGAGAATAGACTGATGGGGCACTAATTGGCCGGGTTGGATTTGTCCTTTTTGTGGACAGGACATACCTGGGCAGTTTTCCACATTGCCGGATAGATGCCAGTGTTGTAGCTGTACTGGAACAGCTTGGCTAGTTCTGGCACACAAGTCCTCAGCATGATTGCCGGGGCCCATAGTCTTTGCTGTATTCAGTGCGCTCAGCTGTTTCTTGATATCACGTGGAGTGAATCGAATTGGCTGAAGACTGGCTTCTGTGATGGTGGGGACCTCAGGAGTAGGCCAATATGGATCACCCACTCGGCACTTCTGGCTGAAGATGGTTGCAAGCGCTTCAGCCTTGTCTTTTGCACTCACATGCTGGGCTCCACCATCATTGAATATGGGGATATTCATGGAGCCTCCTCCTCCTTGTTAGTTGTTTAATGGTTCACTACCGGATGTGGCAGGACATTGATCTTATCTGTTGATTGTGGGATCATTTAGCCCTGCTGCTTCCGCTTTTTAGCATGCATGTAGTCCTGTGTTGCAGCTTCCCCAGGCATGCTCTTCTGCACTCCTTAATCAACCAGGGTTGGTCCCCTGGCTTGGTGGTAATGGTAGAGTGAGGGATATGCCAGGCCATGAGGTTACAGATTGTGGTGGAATACAATTCTGCTGCTACTGATGGCCCACAGCGCCTCATGGATGCCCAGTTTTGAGCTGCTAGATCTGTTCTGAATCTATCCCACTTAGCACAGTGGTAGTGCCACACAACACGATGGAGGCTGTCCTCAGTGTGAAGATGGGACTTTGTCTCCACAATGACTGTGCGGTGGTCACTCCTACCAATGCTGTCACGGACAGATGCATCTGCAACAGCTGGTTTTTCCCTTGTGTCGCAGGCCCTGACTGGCAGTTTAGACATTGAGGTCTCCCACCCAGAGCACTCTCAGTGCTTCTTCCGCTGAGGGAGGGCGGTAGGTGGTAGTAATCAGCAGGAGGTTTCCTTGCCCATGCTTGGCCTGAAGCCATGAGACTTCATGGGGTCCAGAGTCAATGTTGAAGACTCCCAGGGGCACTCCACCACAGGGCATACCCAGGGATGGTTGTGGAGGAGTTTGGGACATTGACTAGTCTGTGGGACAGCTCTCCCAATTTTGGCACAAGTCCCCAGGTGAGGAGGACTTTGCAGGATTGACTGGGCTGGATATGCCGTTGCCATGTCTGCATCCGTGTGCCGAGGTCGATGCCACGTGATCCGTCCGGTTTCATTCTTATAGTTACAACTGAGTGGCTTGTTAGGACAAAGGGCAGTTAAGAATCAACTACATTGCTGTGGGTCTGGAGTCACATATAGGCCAGACCAGGTAAGGACAGCAGATTTCCTTCCCTAAAGGGCATTAGTGAACCAGATGGAATTTTACAACAATCCGATAGCTTCATGGTTACCATTACTGTTGCTAGCTTTTTATTCCAGATTTATTTAATTAACACCCTAGCTGCCGTGGTGGGATTTGAACTCGCGTTTCTGGATCATTAGTCCAGGCATCTGGATTACTAGCCCAGTGACATTACCACTATGCTACCGTTCCCCACATATATTAGAAGGATCATCAAATGAGGTCACATGGGTTGTTTTATAAATGTATAAAAAGCGAGAGATTAACTAAGGAAAGAGTAGGACCTATTAGAGACCACAAACATAACTGTGTGGAGGCAGAAGACGTGGTTATGGTTCTTAATGAATACTTTGCGACATTGTATTTGAGTATGAGTGTGAAATATTAGATGAGATAAACATAGTGAAAGAGGAAATATTAAGGGGTTTAGCATTTATGAAAGTAGATAAATCGCCAGGTGCGGATGAAATGTATCCCAGGCTGTTAAGAGAAGCAAGGGAGGAAATAGCGGGGGCTCTCACCATCATTTTCAAAGCCTCTCTAGCCACAGGCGTGGTGCCGGAGGACTGCTAACATTGTACCATTGTTTAAAAAGGGAGAAAGGGATAGACCGAGTAATTATGGGCCAGTCAGCCTAACTTCGGTGGTGGGCAAATTATGGGAAAATTCTGAGGGACAGTAGTAATCATCATTTAGAAAGGCATGGATTAATCAAGGACATTCAGCATGGATTTGTTAAGGGAAGGTCGATTCTGACTAACTTAATTGAATTTTTTGAGGCGGTAACAAAGAGAGTCGATGAGGGTAGCGCTTTTGATGTAGTTTACGTGGATTTTAGCATGGTTTTTGACAAGGTCCCACATGGCAGACTGGCCAGAAAATTAAAAGCCCATTGGGATCCAAGGGAAAGTGGCAAGCTGGATCCAAGGGAAAGTGGCAAGCTGGATCCAAGATTGCCTCAGTGGCAGGAAGCAAAGGGTAATGGTCGACGGGTGTTTTTGTTACTGGAAGGCTGTTTTCAGTGGGGTTCCGCAGGGCACAGTATTAGGTCCCTTGCTTTTTGTGGTATATATATCAATGATTTAGACTTAAATGTAGGGGGGCATGATTAAGAACTTTTCAGCTGAAACAAAAATTGGCTGTGTGGTTGATAGTGAGGAAGAAAGCTGTAGACTGCAGGAAGATATCAATGGATTGGTCAGATGGGCAGAAAAGTGGCAAATGGAATTCAACCCGGATAAGTGTGAGGTAATGCATTTGGGGAGGGTTAACAAGACAAGGGAATGCACAATAAATGGTAAGATACTGAGAGGTGTAAAGGAACAGTGGGACCTTGGAGAGCATGTCCATTGATCCCTGAAGGTAGCAGGACAGGTAGATAAGGTGGTTCAGAAGGCATATGGGATACTTTCCTGTATTAGTTGAGGCATAGAATGTAAGAACAGGGAGGTTATGCTAGAACTGTATAAAACACTAGTTAGGCCACAGATCGAGTACTGTGTACATTTCTGGCCACCACATTACAGAAAAGATGTGCTTGCGCTAGAGAGGGTACAGAGGAGATTTATGAGGATGTTGCCAGGACTGGAGAATTTTAGCTATGAGGAAAGATTGGATAGGCTGGGTTTGTTTTCTTTGGAACAGAGGAGGCTGAGTGGAGATTTAATTGAGGTGTATAAAATTATGAGGGGCCTAGGTAGATTGGAGAGGAAGGACCTATTTCCCTTAGCAGAGAGGTACATAGACTTAAATTAATTGGTAGAAGGATTAGAGGGGAGTTGAGGAGAACTTTTTTCACCCAGAGGGTGGTAGGGGTCTGGAACTCACTGCCTGAAAGGGTGGTAGAAACATAGAAGATAGGAGCAGGAGTAGGCCATTCGGCCCCTCGAGCCTGCTCCGCCATTCAATGAGATCATGGCTGATCATCCAAATTCAGTACCCTGTCCCTGCCTTCTCCCCATATCCCTTGATCCCTTTAGCCTCAAGAAATATATCCAACTCTTTCTTGAATATATTTAATGAACTGGCCTCCACCGCCCTCTGTGGCAGAGAATTCCACAGGTTCACCACTCTCTGGGTGAAAAAATTCCTCCTCATTTCAGTCCTAAATGGCTTACCCCTTATCCTTAGACTATGACCCCTGGTTCTGGACTCCCCGGCCATCAGAAACATCCTTTCTGCATCTAGTCTGTCCAGACCTGACAGAATTTTATAGGTTTCGATGAGATCCCCTCTCAATCTTCTAAACTCCAGTGAGTATAAGCCCAATTGACACAATCTCTCCTCGTACGTCATTCCTGCCATCCCAGGTATCAGCCTGGTGAATCTTCGCTGCACTCCCTCCATGGCAAGAACGTCCTTCCTCAGGTAAGGTGACCAAAACTGCACACAATACTCAAGGTGCGGTCTCACCAAGGCCCTGTACAACTGCAGCAAGACATCCTTGTTCTTGTACTCGAACCCTCTTGCTACGAAGGCCAACATACCATTTGCCTTCTTAACCGCCTGCTGCACCTGCATGCTTACCTTCAGCGACTGGTGCACAAGAACACCCAGGTCCCTTTGCACTTCCCCTTCTCCCAATCTATTGCCATTCAAATAATAATCTGCCTTCCTGTTTTTGCCACCAAAGTGGATAACCTCACATTTATCCACATTATAGTGCATTTGCCATGTTTCTGCCCAATCACCCAACCTGTCCAAATCGTACTGGAGTTTCATGACATCCTCCTCACAGCATACCCTCCCACCCAGCTTTGTGTCATCTGCAAATTTGGAGGTATTACATCCAATTCCCTCATCCAGATCATTAATATATATTGTGAACAGCTGGGGTTCTAGGACCGATCCTTGCGGTACCCCACTAGTCACTGCCTGCCACTCAGAAAACGACCCGTTTATTCCAACTCTTTGCTTTCTGTCCGCCAACCAGTTCTCTATCCAAGTCAATACCTTGCCCCCAATCCCATGTGCCTTAATTTTGCACGCTAACCTCTTATGCGGGACCTTATCGAAAGCCTTCTGAAAGTCCAAATACACCACATCCACTGGTTCTCCCTTATCTATTTTACCAGTTACATCCTCAAAAAATTCCAGTAGATTAGTCAAGCATGATTTACCTTTTGTAAATCCATGTTGACTTTGTCTGATCCTGTCACTGCTTTCCAAGTGCTCTGCTATTACATCTTTTATAATGGACTCTAGCATTTTCCCCACTACCGATGTCAGGCTTACCGGTCTATAATTCCCCGCTTTTTCTCTGCCACCTTTTTTGAATAGTGGGGTAACATTAGCTACCCTCCAATCCATGGGTACTGTTCCAGAGTCTATCGAGTTCTGGAAGATGACCAGCAATGCATCTACTATTTCCAGGGCCACTTCCTTAAGTACCCTGGGATGTAGATTATCAGGCCCTGGGGATTTATCGGCCTTCAGTCCCATCAATTTTCCTAACACCATTTCCCTACAAATACTGATTTCTTTCAGTTCCACCCTTTCATCAGACCCTATGTTCCGCGGTATTTCTGGGAGGTTATTTGTGTCCTCCTTTGTGAAGACAGAACCAAAATATGTATTTAGTTGGTCTGCCATTTCTTTGCTCCCCATTATAAATTCCCCCGATTCTGACTGCAAGGGACCTACGCTTGACTTCACCAATCTTTTTCTCTTTACATATCTATAAAAGCTTTTACAGTCAGTTTTTATGTTCCCTGAAAGCTTACTCTCATATTCTATTTTCCCTTTCTTAATTAATCCCTTTGTCCTCCTTTGTTGAATCCTAAACTGCTCCCAATCCTCAGGATTATTGCTTTTTCTGGCCAATTTGTATGTGCTCTCCTTGGATCTTATGCTATCCCTAATTTCCCTTGTTAGCCACGGTTGAGTCACCTTTTTTGTTTTATTTTTATGCCAAACTGGGATGAACAACTTCTGTAGTTCATCCATTCGGTCTTTGAATGAAACCATCATCACATTTAAAAAGTACTTGGACGTGCACTTGAAGTGCCGTAACTTATAAGGCTACGGACCAAGAGCTGGAAAGTGGTATTCGGTTGGATAGCTCCTTTTCAGCCGGCACAGACAAGATGGGCCAAATGGCCTCCTTCTGTGCCGTATACTTCTATGATTCTATAATTTAGTGGTTAAATGCACCAGAAGAGATACTGAGCTGTACAAATTAGGAAGAATATAATTTCAATCTTTGGTTTATGCTGAGCTAACTGATCTAATTGGGAGCAGCAATGGGAGCATTACAACTTCTTCACTGTCCCCTTGCTAGTTAGGTGGAAATCAATTAGAGTTGCCAGTCCTGAATGATATTCAGTGACCCCCCTTCCCCCCTCCCCCCTCCCCCGCCTCACCCCCCGCCTTGTTGGGAATGTGTGTGTATACACCAATGAGGACAGAATTGAGCTCAACTGTGATGCCCATGCAGTTGAATAGGTTCCTAACTTTCATTACCTTCTCTCGGAAATGAAGAATGGGTAATATGCCAGAGGGTCCCTTTGGATCCCTACCCCTGGATAAGTCTGCACCTTCAGGAGTCAATAACAAGGGGGCATAGATTCAAGGTAAGGGGCAGGAGGTTTAGAGGGGATTTGAGGAAAAACTTTTTCACCCAGAGGGTGGTTGGAATCTGGAACTCACTGCCTGAAAGGGTGGTAGAGGCAGGAACCCTCACAACATTCAAGAAGCATTTAGATGAGCACTTGAAACGCCATAGCATACAAGGCTACGGACCAAGTGCTGGAAAATGGGGTTAGAATAGACAGGGCTTGATGGCCGGCATGGACGCGATGGGCCGAAGGGCCTCTTTCTGTGCTGTATAACTCTATGACTCTATGACTCTATGACTTTATGACTATGAGGAGTGGAGGATAAATCATTTATAGTTTCTTTGCTTTCAGCTTAAGAAATGTGACCATCTTTATGTGACAAGCAAGTAAGTGTAATATTCTTGTAACTGCCTCTTCTTATGCTGGTAGCAAGCAGGTAACATGGATCTCCAAAAAGCTTCTCAGAGGCATATAGAACATAGAGAACTAGTGGGACTTGACTTTAAAGTTTAATGCATGTGTCTTATACTGTGCTACTCAAACATACTTCAATGTATTGTTTACAGGTAGGGAGCTATCTTCAGGCTACTTCACGTATAATAACAAATACTTGTCTTGAGATTGACTTCAATGGAACTGAATATTGGGTGGGGTGTATAACGGGAGGCCCATGCGATACTGCCCAGTTTGCGCTACCATCCAAGTTGAATTTCTACTCAACTGACTTTTGTATAAATTGCATTATTTTTTGTTTAAACTGTAATTCTCACTATCTCTATTGAACTCTGCTAAATTCCTCTTCAATAATCTAAAGAGGCTGGGTATTCTGCAGCAAGTGTCTCACCTCCTGACTCCCCAAAGCCTTTCCACCATCTACAAGGCACAAGTCAGGAGTGTGATGGAATACTCTCCGCTTGCCTGGATGAGTGCAGCTCCAACAACACTCAAGAAGCTCGACACCATCCAGGACAAAGCAGCCCGCTTAATTGGCACCCCATCCACCACCTTAAACAATCACTCCCTCCACCACCAGCAAACCGTGGCTGCAGTGTGTACTATCTGCAAGATACACTGCAGCAACTCGCCAAGGCCTCTTCAGCAACACCTCCCAAACCTGCGACCTCTTCCACCTAGAAGGACAAGGGCAGCAGGTGCATGGGAACACCACCAGCTCCAAATTCCCCTCCAAGTCACACACCATCCTGACTTGGAAATATATCACCGTTCCTTCATTGTCACTGGGTCAAAATCCTGGAGCTCCCTCCCTAACAGCACTGGGAGTACCTTCACCACACGGACTGCAGCGGTTCAAGAAGGCGGCTCACCACCACCTTCTCAAGGGCAATTAGGGATGGGCAATAAATGCTGGCCTGTGATGGCCACGGTGATCAATACCCACATCCCATGAACGAATTAAAAAAAAGTAAGTCAGGCTTTTAGACAGATCTTTTTAAAGCAAAGCAGAATAGAGACAAAGCCAAGCTGCCAGCAGCCAAAAGCGTAAATGCAAATATACTTGAAAGATGTGTGTGTCCCTTTATGTAGTGCTGACAGTGTCTCTGTAGGTCTGCTGCACGCTTGCTTTTCTGAACAAGCTTAGCACTCAGTGTTAAAGTCAGCGCAAAGGTCCAAGTTTGCAGAGTGTGGTGTCAAGTTGGTGTTGCATGACAGCTAATGTCACGCTCTGCTGTTTTGCATTTCTAGGGCCAGCGCTGCTAACGGCAGCGCTATGGCCCTCACCAAAATGACCGGCGAGTTCTGTGCCAGAGGTGAGCGGAAGTGAGGTGGCTGCCATTTTTTCCCAAGAAACGGGCGTTACTGGAGAGCAGTAAGTACCCATATTTGTAGGCCCTAGTCTCAAGTCATTCAGCTTTCTGAGCACCAAAAACATAGTGTACCCTCGGTATCAGTGATATCCAGGATGATCCAGCGGACCTCCTGATGCCTGACTAAAACAACATCACCCATCTATTTATTTCATTCTTCATTTTCCATTCTCTTTTACTTTATTCTTTGGCAGTTTATCTTGGCACTTTTATTTTCTTTACACACTTATGTATTCTTTCCATACTCTTTTAAGTTTGAAAGAAGTTATATATTTCTGCTTTTTGTTCTAATTTCTTTGTGAATTTGTCTTTGATAATTTTCCCTCAGTTAATGTTTTCTTTTACTATCATTTTTTGCTCCTAACATTTGTGATTTCTTTTCCAATAGCTTTTTTGATTTCTACCCATTCCTTCTGTTTATTCTTTTCCTGAAACTTTCTCAATCAGGATCACATAGAAGCAGAGAATTAAATTTTTTTTTTACATTCTACAGCCTCATAACCCTCTGAGATGTTCTACTACGTTAAACGCGGTATCTACATGCAAATTGTTGTGTAAAAATGTTTCTCCTGCTCTTTGTCCTAAATCTCTTACATTTAATCTTATCTCTATCCTCGGTATCAGTCTACCTTTGTTTTAGACTCCTCAACCACTGGATACAATCTGTTTCTAAGTATCCTACCTATCCCTTCATAATTTTACATGTTTCTATCAAATCAACCTGTAATCCTCTCTGTTCTAATGAAAACAGTCCCCATTTTTGAAGTCTTTCTTCTTATTTGTATTCCTCAGATAGCTCAGAGTATTTTCTAAATGGCGAGAAGCTGGGAACTGTGGATGAGCAGAGAGATTTAGGGGTCCAAGTAAAGAAATCGCTAAAAGCTAGTGGACAGGTACAAAAATAATTTAAAAGACTTTCGGAATGTTGGCCTTCAGCTCAAGAGGGCTAGAACACAAAGGGATGGAAGTGATGTTACAGCTGCACAGAGCTCAAGTTAGACCCCATCTGAAATACTGTGTTCAGTACTGGGCACAACACATCAGGAAGGACATATTGCCCTTGGAGGGGGTGCAATGCAGATTCACCAGGTTAAATACGTTCTAATTGAGGTGTTTAAGGTGAACAAAGGAGTTGATAGGGTAGATAGAGAGAAACTATTTCCTCTGGTCGGGTAGTTCAGAACAAGAGGGCATAACATTAAAATTAGAGCTTGGCCATTCAGGGGTGATGACAGAAAGCATTTCTTCACACAAAGGGTAGTGGAAATTTGGAATTCTCACCCCAAAAAGCTATTGAGGCTAGGTCAATTGAAAATTTCAAAACTGAGATAGATTTTTTTTAGGCAAGGATATTAAGGGTTATGGAAGCAAGGCAGTTAAGATGGAGTCAAGATACAGATCAGCCAAAATTTAATTGGATGGTGGAACAGGCTCGAGGGGCTGAATGGCCTATTCCTCATACCAGGCTGCATTTTCATGAATCTGTGCTGTACCCTCTTTATTGCTTTAGCATCCTTCCTGTAGCATTGAGCCTAAAACAGCACACAGTACTCTCAACTGTGGTTTTGCTGAACTTTTATATCGATTCACCATTACACCTCGATTTTTATATTCTATACCACTTGCCATAAAAAACCCAATATTCCATTAGATGTTTTATGACCTTATCCACCTGAGCTGCTGCTTTTAGTGTCTTAATGTAATCTCAAAATAAATACACTCGTAATGGAATACCACATGCTGACTGAAAACACCACTGTACTAAATATTAAGAGCAGTTCTCATTTTTATTAGCCAAATTGTCATTTTCTGAATATTTTTTGAGTGCTAAATATGGCCACTATGTCTTATTTGTTCCTACCTACGTATTACTTCAATAAATTCTCTAATCTAGCTCCTGCTTTCTTCCAGATAGTCATCTTTGTTGGATGTTAAAAATACAGGAATGTGTTATCATTAACTGTGATGTGATGTTTTTGGAGCTGCGTATGATTTGTGAAAAAGACATTATATGCTAGGATGGTCTTACACAGATAGTACTTAAATATGGCACAAATGGAAATTGTAGACTGTATACCTGATCTTATGAATTACTTGGCTCAAAGTAACTTACCACCAAACTACATATATTGAGGAAATGAGGGTGAAAAATTACATTTGTCAGACGACTCCAGAAATGAAAAGGCCAAATACAAGGTCAATCACAGACTTGAAGAATGAATTTCTTTTAACATGAAGTGGTAACTATTGGCCCAAATTTTTCTGGAACAGGACATCTCGTGTCGTGCGCCATTAATTAGACTTTTTTCTCTCACCCTCAAAATTATTTTTGCCTTGTAAGTTGCTGAAAGTGCGAGATAATAATGGCATGGTGAGGGCAACAGGGCATCTGGCACCTTGGTGAATAATGGGACCAACAGTCTATCTCCTTAACCAATGAGATTTAAGTATTGAGAAAGAAACAGAGAAGGAAACCAGGTGAATTAGAGTCAAGCCAGGAACTGAAAGAGAAATAAAAAGAGAGAAAGAAAGTCTGGATTAAGAGAGAGAGAGATAACAATTTTAAAAATCTACTGAAAGTATAATGTTGGCAGATTGAATCAGACTCTGGATAAAATGGAACATTAGCCACAGTGACACACACAGCGACCTTTTTTCATTCATGGGATGTGAGCGTCGCTGGCAAGGCCAGCATTTATTGCCCATCCCTAATTGCCCTTGAGAAGGTGGTAGTGAACTGCTGCAGTCCGTGTGATAAAGATACTCCCACAGTGCTGTTAGGTAGGGAGTTCCAGGATTTTGACCCAGCGACGATGAAGGAACGGCGATATATTTCCAAGTCAGGAGGGGAACTTGCAGGTGCTGGTATTCCCATGCACCTGCTGCCCATGTCTTTTTAGGTGGCAGAGGTCACGGGTTTGGGAGGTGCTGTCAAAGGAGCATTGGCGTGTTTCTGCAGTGCATCTTGTAGATGGTACACACTGCAGCCATGGTGCGCCAGTGGTGGAGGGAGGAAGCTATTATTAAAGACGTTATAACAGGGCACTTCGAAAAGTTCAAGGTAATCAGGTAGAGTCAACATGGTTTTGTGAAAGGAAAATCATTTTTAACCAATTTATTGGAGTTCTTTAAGGAAGTAACATGTGCTGTGGATAAAGGGGAACCGGTGGATGTACTGTACTTAGATTTCCAGAAGGCATTTGCTAAGGTGCCACATCAAAGGTTATTGCAGAAAATAAAAGTTCATGGTGCAGGGAGTAACATATTGGCATGGATAGAAGATTGACTAGCTAACAGGAAACAGAGAGTAGGCATAAATGGGTCATTTTCTGGTTGGCAAGATGTAACGAGTGGTGTGCCACAGGGATCAGTGCTGGGGCCTCAACTTTTTACAATTTATATAAATGACTTTGATGAAGGGACTGAAGGTATGGTTGCTAAATTTGCTGATGACACAAAGATAGGTAGGAAAGTAAATTGTGAAGAGGACATAAGGAGGCTACAAAGGGATATAGATAGGTTAAGTGAGTGGGCAAAAATCTGGCAAATGGAGTATAATGTGGGAAAATATGAAATTGTCCATTTTGGCAGGAAGAATAAAAAAGAAGCATATTATCTAAATGGTGAGAGATTGCAGAGCTCTGAGATGCAGAGGGATCTGGGTGTCCTAGTGCATGAATCGCAAAAGGTTAGTATGCAGGTACAGCAAGTAATTAGGAAAGCTAATAGAATGTTATCATTTATTGCAAGGTGAATTGAGTACAAAAGTAGGGAGGTTATGCTTCAGTTCTACAGGGCATCGGTGAGACCACATTTGGAGTACTGTGTACAGTATTGGTCTCCTTATTTAAGTAAGGATGTAAATGCGTTGGAAGCAGTTCAGAGAAGGTTTACTGGACTAATACCTGGAATGGCTGGGTTGTCTTATGAGGAAAGGTTGAACAGGCTAGGCTTGTATCTGCTGGAGTTTAGAAGAGTAAGAGGTGACTTGATTGAAACATATAAGATCCTGAGGGGTCTTGACAGGGTGGATGTGGAGAGGATGTTTCCTCTTGTGGGAGAATCTAGAACTAGGGGTCACTGTTTAACAATAAGGGGTCGCCCATTTAAGACAGATGATGAGAAATTCCTTCTCATAGAGGGTCGTGAGTCTTTGGAACTCTCTTCCTCAGAGAGCGGTGGAAGCAGAGTCTTTGAATATTTTTAAGGCAGAGGTAGATAGATTCTTGGTGAGCAAGGGGGTGAAAGGTTATCGGGGGTAGGCGGGAATGTGGAGCAATCAGATCAGCCATGATCTTATTGAATGGCGGAGCAGGCTCGGGGGGCCGAGTGGCCTACTCCTGCTCCTAATTCGTATGTTCATATGTTTAAGGTGATGAATGGGGTGCCAATCAAGCGGGCTGCTTTGTCCTGGATGGCGTTGGACTTCTTGAAAGTTGTTGGAGCTGCACTCATCCAGGCAAGTGGAGAGTGTTTCATCACATTCTTGACGTGTGCCTTGTAGATGGTGGAATGGCTTTGGGGAGTCAGGAGGTGAGTCACTCACTGCAGAATCCCCAGACTCTGACCTGCTCTTGTAGCCACAGTATTTATGTGGCTGGTCCAGTTAAGTTTCTGGTCAATGGTGACCCCCAGGATGTTGTTGGTGGGGGATTCAACAATGGTAATGCCGTTGATGGTCAAGGAGAGATGGTTAGTCTTTCTCTTGTTGGAGATGGTCATTGCCTGGCACTTGTGTGGCGCGAATGTTACTTGCCACTCATCAGCTCAAGCCTGAATGTTGCCCAGATCTTGCTGCATGCAGGCATGGACTGCTTCATTATCTGAGGCGTTCTGAATGGAACTGAACACTGCAGTCATCAGAGAGCGTCCCCACTTCTGACCTTATGATTGAGGGAAGGTGATTGATAATCTTATTGTGTGGCCAGCAGTGGATTTAGGAGATTTGAATGGTGATTCATGGAAGAGGGTGACTGGTTGCAGACTAATGTAGTCAATGTTAATGTTAGCTTGGCTGAATGGTAGTATTTTCACCTCTAAGTCAGAAGGTCGTGGGTTCAAGCCCCAATGCAAAATTTGAGCATGTAATTTAGGCTGGAATTTCAGTGCAGTGCTGATGTTGTCTTTCTGATGAGGTGTTAACTCAAAACCCTTTCTGCTGTTTAAGTGGGCATAAAGGAGCTTATGACACAACATGAAGAAGAACAGCAGTTCTCCCAGTGCCCTGGCCAACATTTATTTCTCAACTAGCACCACCAAAACAGATTCATCTAATTTGTTGTTCATGGGAGCTTGTTTTGTCCAAGTTGGCTCCTGCATTTGCCTACAAAACAACAGAGACTACATATCAAAAGTAATCCCTTGGCTGTGAAGTGCTTTTGGATGTCCTGAGGATGTAAATAGCACTATATAAATGCAAGTTCTTTCTTTATTACAACAGATTGACAATAGCCTATTTGGCAAGTTTTACTTTGGCTACCTGATATTGTGAGGCATGAATATTATGGCATTTTTCAGGTGGTGTAAGGGAAACTGCACAACATCACTAACCTAGTCAATGCCCTCACTCTTTCTTTCCTGCAGACTGGAGGTGTGGCTGGAGTTGGTTGATAAGAGAAATCGTAATTTATCCTCCTGTGAATTTTAGGTAGCTCCTTGTGTGAGGCAACCTTGTGGAAGATGCTGAAATAGAGATGAGAGCTTCAGCATTGGATGCTAAATCTTTGATACAAATTCCACTCCACTATTTTTCCTTTAAATAATCGGAGTTGTTTTCATCTTCTCCAGACAAGATAAAGGATTTCAATGGAATGAACACCTTCCCTGGAATCTCATAATCAAAACAAAATGTGACTTAATTGGGCTGATTTTCCTCCAGCCTGATTATTTTGCATCTTTTAAGATTTGTGAAATGGATTATCTGTAACAGATATGAATAGGGCTCCTCGATGGTTCAATCCTTTGAGGTAGTGAGTTGCTGAGTCGAGGAAGGTCCCATGTTTGATCACTAGCCTGCACTGAGTTAGCTTACCTCAACCAAGATATGGGGCACTACAATGGGCCTCAGTGACCCTAGGTTAGATGTGGGAATAATTGCCAAGACTATTGGTCCATTGTTCAGTGGGCCCTGACTCAAATGCACGTGTATGGATGTCAGATAACGACTCGATTGGGCTTTGCTGTGATGCCCTAGTGAGAGAATAGTTTGCCAACACTCACTGAATAGCCTCACAAGTGAAAAGTGGCCATTGGTGAAGGTACCAAAGAGCATCTAGCACTGTGGAATCGTATCTTAGCAAGGAGCCAATGTCAGAGGTGCTGTCTTTCGAATGAGATGTTAAACTGAGGCTGTCTGCCCTCTCAGGTGGGCGTCAAATATCCCATGGCATTATTTTGAAGATGAGCAGGGGAGTTATCCCTGGTGTCCTGGCCAATATTTATCTCAATAAACATCAATAAAAACAGATTATCTGGTCATTATCACATTGCTCTTTGTGGCAGCTTGCTGTGCGCAGATTGGCTGCCGCATTTCCTACATCACAACAATGATGACTACAGTTCAAAAAGTACTTCATTGGCCGTAAAGCGCTTTGGGACGTCTAGTGGTCGTGAAGAGCGCTATATAAATGCAAGTCTTCCTTTCTTTTTGAAGAGGGGAAGAGATAGGGAGGAAATGACTGGGCAGATATAAAACAGCAAGATATGAAAACAGGAATTACACTGATCAGCTGTTTAAAAAATATATAAACATGAAGTACTTTATTAACCTGTAACGTACTTTCCTGAAAGAATTCACCTCAGCCAGGTAACTTAAATTATTACATGCGCAGCTATTAGCCATATGAAGGTAGCAGCACAAACTGTTTCCAGACTTTAGTGTACATTGGGGGAGAAATTCCCCATGAGGGCCATTTGGGGCGCTAAGTCAAAAATGTTTGAAAAGCTAGCGCCGGGTCCGAACCTTTTCAAACATTTGAGAAATTCCCATTTTTTGCTCCGAGAGAGAAGTGGAACGCTAAATCAAGCACTCCACCTGCCTCTTGGAGTGTGCGGGGAATGTCCCGATCTGCCGTGTTGCAGGGGCTCTTCCCCCAATTAGAGGAAATGTCTCCCTGCTGCGAGCTCTGCATTTTCTTTTGGCATCTGCTGGAGCACTGGGGTGCGGGAGTGCTGCGCGATCAGCCCGGCACTCAAGCAGCCGGCCTCACTGTTTGCGACCCCTGCAGCAGTTGGTAACATCGCCCGGCACTCCTGCAGGGCATGAGGGGGAATTTTTCTCCTGAGGCGCTACCGGGGCACTGCGCCCAGAGATGACGTCATGATCTCCGGGCACAGAAGAGGCGATACCCGGTAGCGCCGCCGCTAACCTCTCGTGGAATTTCGCGGGAGGCGAGATTGGGGGGGCAAAGAGCCATCTGTGCCCTGTTGGCGCCTCCCACCGGAGGCGCTAATGATGGGAATTTTGCCCCCATTGTTTTTGAACAACGTTAGTGTGACGCCTCAGTAGTGGAGCCAATTTTGCAATACAGATTACACAACAATATCAGTTGCACAAGAATGGCAACTGAATCTATTGGTTTTCTGCTGAATTACTGTGTGTTTCAGAGTTGGGAGGGGGTGGAGGTCTGTCAGGAGACTAACAAAAACCCAGTAAGCATAAAACGATGTCATCCTGTGCTGGGGCCTATAGATTAGTTAACGAGTGGCTGTTTGGATTGATGGCTTAAATGGATGTGCTGCATCAGCTAACTGTTCCAATGCTTCTGCAGAAACAACGAAACATGTAAGCTTGATGGGGCTTTAGTGTAGTAGATCACTTCCTGTTCAAAGTCAACAGTGGCCAACTGCTGAGAAAGAGAAGACTTAATTAGTACATTTTTAATGAGAGTACATCTCTATCTGGTATGAAAATAAATTGACAATATTTACATTTATTTTTAACAAAGCTTTTTGGAAAATTCTCAAATTCTATTAAAGTAAAAAAATTGAAGAATACAGTATTGGATGACTATACTGAATAACTAACTAAAGATTGAATAGTTTGATTTACAAATTAGATAGAGACCAGGAAAGCCCTAGTTTTTGTGTTTCAGAAGCAGCTTGTTCCATCTCATAATTGGGTTACAATGCTCAACATCATAGAATTTGTTGTGAGCCTGCAAAGGACAAAGATGAAAGTCTAAGCTTGCATTTTTTAAGCTCGAGTTAGTATTCTCGACTAAAAATGGCAGTTACAGTTTTGTCTCTTTTGTATTAACGTCTTGACACTTCAATAATTTTCATAATTTGTAGGACACGTCCGTGAGGAAAAGTTTGTAGACAAAATCTTGTAGTGGCAAACCCTTCACTCAAAATTCATTGAATATAATATGAGCTGCCTTGCACTGATAGAATTACAAATGTCTGTTTGACTGTGTATCTCAGGCTATAAACTATGAATCATGTATATTGAAAAGTAAAACTAAACAGGGGCAAGACTGAAGTTTACTTTTGAAAATTGAACGAATATTAACATTAAGGGGGTAAAATTCAACTTCGGCAGTGGCGATAAAGGGTCAGCCACCTGTTATATACCCTAACTGATTTTTCTTTCCATTTATTTCATCTGCCTCCACCCCCAACCACCCACATGCACACACACTGACACACGCAGAAATAAACATCCTTGTATTAAGTTAAAGTTTTAAAAACTGTGGAGGATTGATGTGGCTAATAAAGCCCAGTTTATATTAATGAGGAGCCGTGTTCTCAGCTATAACAACAGAATAATACTGATTTAGAATCAGTTGGCAAATCTTTATCAGTGACGCACTTAGGAAACAGTCCATTGACAACCTTCATTTCTCCCCAATTAGTATTGGCCCAGAAATTCGGGTCGGGGGCTTCCCGCGGGTGTAAGCCCCCGACCTGCATTTACCTAGCGCGCCGGCCGTTGAGCTGTGGGCCCCCGTGGAATTCCGATCCTGGGCCTCCTCCAACTGCCGGCGCGCAGTGCTTGCGTATCCCAGGGGTGCAGTTAGTTCGATGCGTCCCCTGGGATCACGTGAACCAATGGTAGCAGGGAATGCTTCATTCATAAGTTTGACAGGAAGGGCTGTCAAACTTATAAATACTATAAGCCCCAAAACATCACTAAATCTTCAAATAAAAAAAAAATCACTTTTTAAATAAACTATAAATTACATGAAATAACTATTTTAAATTGAAAAAAATAATTTTATTTCCTAACGGGGCTAAAAATAAACTTACCTTTAAAGTATTTAAAAATAATAAACCTGTGGAAAAAATGTTTTAATTTTAATTAATTCACCACTTACCTTGTAAAAAGCAGGCCTTGCGACTGCTTTTTATATGTATAACTTCTGGAGACTTACCCTCCCGGGAAAACCTGCAAAAAAACCGTAAGTTCAATGCGCACGCGCAGCCTCTCCTGCGCACGCGTTCGACCTCTGAACCCCTTCTTTCAGGGGAACGGAAGTGCCAGTTTCCCGCGCATGCAGGAAACCGGCACTTCCATTGGGCTTACAGGTGAGTACCCCGTGCGTACTCACCCGTGGAGACCCGAATTTCTGGGCCATTATTACTGTGGAGAATACTCAACCACAGCCAAGCTCTTAGTTAGTCCTTGCAATAACGTATATTGGGATGGTCCTTGAGGTCAGTCTTGGTTTAATATTTGCCATATTGTAAGCGTAGTACTGCTCTGAGGGAAGGTTAGCTTACCCAACACCTGTTCTGTACTGTAGCTTTCAAAAATGACGTGGACAAATTCCTGTTTCAGTAAGGAATTGAGGTACATTGGCTTGTACCAAGACACAAGAAGTGTCAGGGAGTGCTGTTTATGGGCCTAAGTGATGAGGCAAACTAATTATGCTCCTTTTCACGTCAATATCTTTTTATGTTCTTCTTTATACTTGTTTTAACTTTGAGTGTGATTTAAAAAATGTGAAAAATCAGTTAACTTGAGGTGTACTGAAGAATGGATTAAGTTGGTAATTGACTTAAAAAGCACAGCAGTAAGTCTCGCTTGATAAATGCACCCAAGCAATTACAAGGCTAACGATCATACAACTGAATGGTCCATTTAGCATAGAGTTTCTTCAATCTTTGATTAAAAGCTTTCAAACCAGGCAACTGAGGACTTTTGAACCTGAGTCAGAATGTGTTATTGAAGCACCAGACTCAGAAGCAGCTGAAACTTCAATAGAATTATTATAATTTTCAAACAACTATCTGGAAGAAGGTGCATTTAATGTATAATGAAAGCCACAAGCGAAGAATGTTTTTTCAGCAGAACTGCAACACAAAAATCCGAAAAAAGCACAGTAATATGGACCAGCTGTTGGTAGGTCAAAGGCAAATTAGAAATAAGCAAAATAGAAAAACATTCATTTGAAAAAGATAAAATCTGAATTTATAGCACAACTTCATCAGATAACATTATGATTGTCAGCATAGTTTCATTTTTTTGTTGAACAAAACAATATCCTTGTTTATCTGTACCAGATAGAGTTGATTAAAATCAAGACATAAAAGTCATTCACTTCTGTTTGACTCCTTTCTGCTGCTATGTAGTTAAAATTAAGAACTTAAACAAATTGAAGAAGGCAGATGTCATCAATTTATGAAAGCTCAGTTGCACCTTAATCTTCTGAAGACCTTCTTGTCTAGAATGTGTAGTAAAGCTGCCAGATTGGCGTACGTTAATTTGTTGGTAGTTAGCTGGTAGGAAGATATTTAGAGTAATTTTGTTTCTGTTTCTCTAACTTTTCATGAAACTATTGTAGAAATGTTTTTTTTTATTCGTTCATGGGATGTGGGCGTCGCTGGCAAGGCCAGCATTTATTGCCCATCCCTAGTTTCCCTCGAGAAGGTGGTGGTGAGCCGCATTCTTGAACCGCTGCAGACCGTGTGGTGAAGGTACTCTCACAGTGCTGTTAGGGAGTGAGTTCCAGGATTTTGACCTAGCGACGATGAAGGATCTGTGATATACTTCCAAGTCAGGATGGTGTGTGACTTGAAGGGGAACTTGGAGGTGGTGGTGTTCCCATGCGCCTGCTGCCCTTGTCCTTCTAGGTGGAAGAGGTCGCAGGTTTGGGAGGTGTTGCCGAAGAAGCCTTGGCGAGTTGCTGCAGTGCATCTTGTAGATGGTACACACTGCAGCCACGTATGCCGGTGGTGGAGGGAGTGAATGTTTAAGGTGGTAGATGGGGTGTCAATCAAGCAGGCTGCTTTGTCCTGGATGTTGTTGAGCTTCTTGAGTGTTGTTGGAGCTGCACTCATCCAGGTAAGTGGAGAGTATTCCATCACAATCCTTACTTGTGCCTTGTAAAAGGCTTTGGGGAGTCAGGAGGTGAGACACTCGCCGCAGAATACCTAGCCTCTGACCTGCTCTTGTAGCCACAGTATTTATGTGGCTGTTCCAGTTAAGTTTCTGGTCAATGGTGACCCCCAGGATGTTGATGTTAGGGGATTCAGCGATGGTAATGCCATTGAATTTCAAGGGGCGGTGGTTAGATGCTTGTTGGTGATAGTCATTGCCTGGCACTTGCGTGGCGCGAATGTTATCATTCAATATTAAGGTTAAGTTAAACAAGTCTCGGTTCAGATCGCCAGCACACCTCTGGTAGTGAACCATGTGACTCAAACTGCAGTAATGTGAAGTTCCAATTGAATTACTACTTAAAGGGGAGGTTCATTGATGCTGCAGCACCTCATTCTCAGGGTTGCTGGCTGTGCAGCTGCCTCAGCAAGCAGAAGCAGAACAAAGAGAAGGAGCCGGAGGACCGAACCAGCTGTGCTCATGGCAGGTTCACGCCCCAGAGAGAGAGCCCGCAGATTCTCTGATGAAGCATCAGAGGCATTGGTTTTCGCTGTGGCGAGACGGAGGGCAGTGCTCTACCCGGCAAGTGGCAGGAGGCCCTTCCCACAAGTCTTCCGCACCATGTGGAGGGAGGTAGTGCAGCACGTCTTGGGCAGCACTGTGGTCTCCAGGGCCCACACACCGTGCAGGAAGAAATTTAACAACCTCACTCGGGTGGTCAGGGTGAGTGAATGCTTCAACAGATGCTACATACCACCATCTGTACCACAGTCTTCACATACTGCCCAAAGCAGCACACCCCCAGCACTCTCCCACCAACAATGTCTACCTACCAACACTCATACCCACATCTTGCACACAATGATAGCTACTGAACTATGGCAGGCACATCACACAAACACATTGCTCCACACTCACTCACACACTTTCCTTTCTCTTGCAGGCCAAGGTGGCTTGCCACAGGAGGGAGGAGGAGTGCACAGGTGTCTGAGCTGGAGAATCGAGTGCTGCAAATCATTGGACACCAGGGGCAGGATTTTCATTGGGCCGTGGAGTCGGGATTGGAGGCGTGGGGGGGGGGGGGGGGTGGTTTAAAATCCCGAAATCAGGGGTCCCGCCCCATCCCGCACCCAAACCCGCCTCCATGCCAGTTTACCCGCCCCGCACTGGGACCCGCCTACCCAAGGCGGGAAGGGATTAGTGCCAATTAACTGCCTGTTAACAGGTAGTTAACAGGCAGTTTTTAGCCTAATCCCTATTTTTAAGGTTGAAGTGTGGGATTCACGATGGCTCCAAACCACGGCAAGTTAGAGGAGGCGGGCCGTCGGGTTGAAGGACTTGGAGGGGTCGAGATGCCGGTGTTCAGGTGAGTGATGTGTGCATGAGTGCAAAGGTAAGTGTGTTTGTTGTGTCTAAAGTGATTAATCAAGTTTTACATACCCTTTCTTACCTTTTCAGCCTTCCTTCCTTTAGGTCTCGGGAGCCCCTCATCTCACCGGCACAGAAAGCAGAATGGCTACGAACTGTCAAAAGTGACAGCCTGCAGCTTTCTGTGCAGGAGAGATTTCTAACTGAGTCTATGGAGAAGGACTCATGTTAGTAGTAAGACTGTCAGTGTTTCACAGCTTCAAACAGCTGTGAAACGCTGATATTTCATCTGTCAAAACCTCTTGACAGATGAAATTTCAGTCTGTGATGTTACCTGTTGCTGGGTGGCCCTTAATTGGCCTGCTGAGCCCGCTGGGCGGGCTCAACAAGGTCCATCAAGTTAAAATCGCGTGGATTGGCCGCATCTCGATGGAGGCGGGACTACAACCCCGAAAGTTGTAGTCCCGCCTCCCACTCGACTCCTGAATGAAAATCCTGCCCCAGGTGTTTGGTGCCATGGCCACCGGCGACATTGACTCCCTTGGGGACAATAATGGTACTGTATGTTCATCCCTACTCCTCCTTCTCACATCCCACTTCCCCCTCATCCCACAAGCGTTTTGCACTTTCCAGCTAATCATGCTGTATGCATGCATTTCTCCCTTCCTGCCGCCCTCCCCTCACCTTAACATGACTCTTGTGCCTTTATGATTTCAGATAATGAGCAAGCACCTGAGCAGTCTGTCCCTGAGGGCAAGGTAGAGAGTGAGACAGGAGAAGAGGAGGAGGAAGAACACACTGCGTCACTGCATGTCTCAGCCGCAGACACCAGCTCTGGCACTGCACGTTATTTAGAGGCTAGCATAGTGGGATCTGCACAGGGTGAGGCACCGGGAACGAGTGGGCTGCAGCAAGGCCAGGGGGAAAGGGTAGCTCGGGGCCAGCTTCCCGGAGTTCACGCGCGAGTTCTGCTGCACAGGACTCAGATTAGGACCTCGATGGGGAGGCCTTTAGAAGAAGGGTGATGGGCATGCACACGGAGATGATAGGTGCAATGGAAAGGATGCCCGAGAGCTTCTCGGCAGTGGTAAGGAGCGTGGAGGAGTCCGCCTCCAACATTACACAACGCTCTGCACACACCATGGAGCCCATTATTTCCAGTCTGCAAAGGATGGTAGACTCCACGAGAGACCGTGGCAACCCAGACCTGATGCCACGTGTGATGGACGATCTGGCAGCTTCCACTGCAGCACAGGCGGAAGCGATGCAACGTCTTAGTGCTGTAATGGAGTCTATGCTTTATGGTATCCAATCTCGGACAGCTCTCATGCAATCTCAGCTTGATGCTATGCAAGCTCTGACTGCTGTCATCATGGCTGGGTCTACCACCATCGACCGGGGCTTTCAAGGTGTTGCAGCAGGCCAGCAATCTGAGCTCCAACAGATTACTAGGGATGCTGAGATGCTGCCCTGAGGGAGCGGCAGTGGGTCAGTGGAGCAGGAACCTGCTGTCCTCTCTCAGGATGACAACAGTCCGACTCCCACCACTGCCACTCCGCCATTTTCCTTGTCACCCAGACTGCTCCTGCCCATGCTGAGGTGGTGTAGTCTACAGCCGGGCCTTCCAGGTCCAGAGCTGGCTGAGAACGTCCTGCAAGGCCACCTGAAGTGTCCCGCATGGACACTCAGCAGCCTTCCAGCAGCCGTGCTGCAGCCACTGGGCCAACACTTCGTAGGAGCACTAGAACAGGAAAAGGCAAAGTAATAACAGGCATTAAGAGATTGAACAAGGGTGAAAAGTAAATAAGAACATAAGAAATAGGAGCAGGAGTAAGCCATATGGCCCCTCGAGCCTGCTCCGCCATTCAACAAGATCGTGGCTGATCATCGACCTCAACTCCACTTTCCCGCCTGATTTTCATATCCCTTGATTCCCCTAGAGTCCAAAAATCTATCTATCTCAGCCGTGAATATACTCAAAGACTCAGCATTCACAGCCCTCTGGGGCAGAGAATTCCAAAGATTCACAACCCTCTGAGTGAACAAATTCCTCTTCATCTCGGTCTTAAATGGCCTACCCCTTATCCTGAGACCATGCCCCCTAGTTCTAGGCACTCCAGCCAGGAGAAACAACCACTCAGCATCTACCCTATCAATCCCCTTCAGAATCTTGTATGTTTCAATGAGATCACCTCTCATTCTTCTAAACTCCAGAGAGTATAGGCCCATTCTACACAATCTCTCATCATAGGACAGCCCTCTCATCCCAGGAATCAATCTAGTGAACCTTTGTTGCACCGCCTCCAAGGCAAGTATATCCTTCCTTAGATAAGGAGACCAAAACTGTGCACAGTACTCCAGGTGTGGTCTCACCAAGGTCCTGTACAATTGTAGCAAGACCTCCTTACTCTTATACTTCAACCCCCTTGCAATAAAGGCCAACATGCCATTTGCCTTCCTTATTGCTTGCTGTACCTGCATGCTAGCTTTCTATGTTTCTTGCATGAGGACACCCAAATCTCTCTGAACACCAACATTTGAAAGTTTCTCACCATTTAAAAAATATTCTGTTTTTCTATTCTTCCTACCAAAGTGAATAACCTCACATTTCCCTACATTATACTCCATCTGCCACCTTACTGCCCACTCACTTAGTCTATCTATATCCCTTTGCAGACTCTTTGGGCTGGATTTTGCCAGCCCCGAGGAGGCGGGTATGGAGGTGGGACTGCGGTAAAGTTGCAGAAAGTGGGGGCGGCTGTCAAAGCCTTTTGCCAGGAGGCGGGAAGCCGTCCTGACCCGGGTCCCATCTCCTCGAGGCGGGAAAGGGATTAAATCCTTTTAACTGCCTATTAACAGGTAGTTAACAGGCAGAAAAAAGGATTAGTCCCATTTTACCTTTTCAGGTGCAGGCTTCCCGACCTCAGAGATCCCCGCTGGGGTGGAGGAGTCGAGTCGAGTCTAGAGATTTGGGTGTCCTCATGCAAGAAACATAGAAAGCTAGCATGCAGGTACAGCAAGCAATAAGGAGGTCTGTGGGGGTCGAAGGGGTCTGAAAGTGCAATGTAGAGGTGAGTGATGGGTGCAAGTGTGGAGTGGTAAGTATGTGAGGTGAGTGTAAAGTGTTAGAAAATGTTCACTTACCTTTGTTTCTGCTTACAAGCCTTCAGCCGCTATGGATCCGGAGTCCCGACATCTTCATTGTAGATTTCACAGACTGGCTGCTGGATCCTCCGAACCAACAGTTATCTGATTGCTACAAAGTAGAAAGGTTTGATGAGTCCTGAACACAAGTGCTCATCAAACTACGTAGAATGTCAGTGTTTGACAGCTTCACAGAGGTGTCAAAAGCTGACATTTCTTCTTTCAAGAAATCTTGACAGATGGCACGTCAGACGTTGACGTGCTCTGTCAGTGACTTCCCCCTAATTGGCCTGCTAAGCCCGCAGGGTTCCCCTTTATCTACCCTGCTAGTTACATCCTCAAAAAACTCTAATAAATTTGGCAAACACGATTTCCCTTTCATAAAACCATGTTGACTCTGCCTAATCATGTTATGATTTTCTAAGTGCCCTGATACCACTTCCTTAACAATGGATTCCAGCATTTTCCTGATGACTGATGTCAGGCTAACTGGCCTGTTGTTCCCTGTTTTTTCTCCCCCTCCTTTCTTGAATAGCGGTGTTACATTTGCGACCTTCTAATCCGCTGGGACCATTCTAGAATCTAGGGAATTTTGGAAGATCAAAAGCAATGCATCTACTATCTCTGCAGCCACCTCTTTTAGAACCCTAGGATGTAGGCCGTCAGGTCCAGAGAATTTGTCGGCTTTTAGTCCCATTAGTTTCTCTAGTACTTTTTCTCTACTTATATTAATTACGTTAAGTTTCTCACCCTCATTAGACCCTTGGTTCCCCACCATTTTTGGTATGCTTTTTGTGTCTTCTACTGTGAAGACAGATACAAAATATTTGTTTAACGTTTCTGCCATTTCCTTATTCCCCATAATAATTTCTCCTGTCTCAGCCTCTAAGGGACCAACGTTTACTTTTGCTACTCTCTTTCTTTTTACATACTTGTAAAAGCTCTTACAATCTGCTTTTATATTTCTTACTAGTTTTCTCTCTATTTTTTTCCCCTTTTTTATCAATTTTTTGGTCATCCTTTGCTGGTTTCTGAAACTCTCCCAATCCTCAGGCTTATTATTATTCTTTGCAACATTATAAGCTTCTTCAGGAACAGGAAGGCAGATTATTATCTGAATGGCAATAGATTGGGAGAAGGGGAAGTGCAACGAGACCTGGGTGTCCTTGTGCACCAGTCGCTGAAGGTAAGCATGCAGGTGCAGCAGGCAGTTAAGAAGGCAAATGGCATGTTGGCCTTCGTAGCGAGAGGGTTTGAGTACAGGAACAATGATGTCTTGCTGCAGTTGTACAATGGTGCAGTTTTGGTCGCCTTATCTGAGGAAGGATGTTCTTGCCATGGAAGGGGTTCAGCGAAGATTCACCAGGCTGATACCTGGGATGGCAGGAATGACGTATGAGGAGAGATTGGGCTTGTACTCGCTGGAGTTTAGAAGAATGAGAGGGGATCTCATTGAAACTTATAAAATTCTGACAGGACTGGACAGACTAGATGCAGGAAGGATGTTCCCGATGGTCGGGGAGTCCAGAACCAGGGGTCACAGTCTAAGGATAAGGGGTAGGCCATTTAGGACAGAAATGAGGAGGAATTTCTTCATCCAGAGAGTGGTGAACCTGTGGCATTCTCTACCACAGAAGGCAGTAGAGGCCAATACATTAAATATATTCAAGAAGGAGTTGGATATATTTCTTAAGGCTAAAGGGATCAAGGGGTATGGGGAGAAAGCAGGGACCGGTTACTGAACTTGGATGATCAGCCATGATCACATTGAATGGCGGAGCAGGCTCGAGGGGCCGAATGGCCTACTCCTGCTCCTATCTTCTATGTTTCTATGTTTCTTTCAATCTAATGCTATCCTTAACTTCTTTAGTAAGCCACGGTTGGATCCCTTTACCCGTGGAGTTTTTGTTTCTCAATGGAATTTTTGTTGAGAATTATGAAATATTTCTTTAAATGCTAGGCACTGCTTATCTACCGCCATACCTTTTAATCTATTTTTCCAATCTAACTTAGCCAACTCGCCCCTCATACCTATGTAATTGGCTTCATTTAAGTTAAAGGCCTAGATTTTCAGTATAGACAGTTTTGGGGCGCTAACCTTAGCGCCCGCCCGAAGTTAGCGCCCGCCCCAAAGTAGCGCCCCGTTGCCGGAAATTCAGTGGCTTCGCCCTAAGAGGTTGGTGGAGCGCTAAAAGAGGCGTTCCACTACTATCTTTAGGCGCTAAGCCGGCGGTGCAGAGCGCAACACCCGAGCTCGGGCGCAGCGCACGGCAGACACTCTGGTGCCAGTGAGCTCTTAAAGGGGAAGGGTGCATGTGTTTTTTTCAAAGGCAGAGTCTGGGGGGGAAAAGATGATGATGAGGAGGAGGAGGAGGAGGAGGAGGAGGTGGTGGTGGTGGTGGTGGAACATAAATACACCGTGCACAACCACACACTGGATCCTTCCACACAACACATGCAGAGTGCCGTATATAGTGCAGGAGGAGTGCCCTTTAAGTTGCACTCCCCAGGGTGTGTTGCGTTCCATTGTACAAACGCTCTGGACGCCAGCCGCACAATGCGGCGGTCCGACTGAAGTTTGGATTCGGGGCGGCCAAAGGGCGTTGCACGAGGATGTGACGTCATTTTTTGCGCGCGCATCCGGGCGGCCGCTAAACTTTGCGCCGGCGCTAACGGGCAACTTAATTTGGGGCGGGGCGCAAACTGCGCTGCGCCCAGGCGCTACACGCATAGCGCCCGAAAATCATTTCTCTTAAGGCGCTAACTGCTGGCGCAAGCAACTGAAAATCTAGCCCAAAGACTCTAGTTTCGGACTTAGGCAAGCCACTCTCAAACTTAACATGAAATTCTATCATATTATGATCTCTCTGCCCCAGAGGATCCTTTACTATGAGATTGCTAATTAACCCTGTCTCATTACACAGTACAAGATCTAAAATAGCCTGTTCCCTGGTTGGTTCCATGACGTATTGTTCTAGGAAACTGTCCGAATGCATTCCATGAACTCGTCCTCCAGACTACCTTTGCCTATTTGATTTGTCCAGTCTATATGAAGATTAAAGTCCCCCACAATTATTGCATTACCTTTGTTACAAGCCCCTACTATTTCTTGATTAATATTCTGTCCAACGGTATAGCTACTAATATTTTTAGTGTAAATATGTGTCCACTACTTTTTGATAAACTTCACTTACCATTCTTTTGTGGTGTCTCTCATTTCAGCTTTGTACTATGATATGGCCTGTGAGAGGCATGGAATGATGGGGATGTGGTGAGCAAAGGGGATCTTGGGTTTAAGTCATCCTGGTGTGAGGCTGGAGGTGGCAGAGTTCTCTGACCACCTTCTTGGTGAAGCAGAGCTGTCTAATAAACTGCTCCTCGCTTAATTGAAGGTAGGAGAAGTGCACTCTGAATACCCTCAGAGGGTAAGGCCTTCTGGTGAGAGCCCCGATGCACTTGCTTATCTCTCTGTGCACATGTTCCCATATTTCTCGCTGCCTACACTCCCTCTGCCGTAGATCCTGGAAGGCGAGGTGGCATGCCAGTACAGCCCCCATTAATGTGTAGCAATTTGAATCTTTGAAGAATAAATGTAGCTACTTTTTAGTTGCCAGAAGACTCCTGATACAAAAGAACCTTGAAATTACTGAATGAAACTGTTGCAGTGGGTGATCTTATCTGTTGGAGCTCTCGGGTTATATTACGCACTCATGGGTGAAAATTCAGCTATGGGCAGCCTAAAAGAAGTGAAAGCGTTGTAGCTCTGTATTTGTATTTGGCAGAGATTTGACTGATTTATTAATTGTCTCTGTACAGCATATCCAAATTTAGACAGACTTGAGCAGCATACAAGCCAATAGTATACTTGTCAAAGTGTGTTACTAGGTATTTGCTAAGTACGTCACTAGATTCGCAAATTATTCATGCATGCATGAGGAATCTTTAAAAAAAATTGCTAATACTTCTGCATATAGATAAGCTTCTTCGCTATGCACATTTATCTAGTCAGGTACATTACTGTTTAATGATGTCCTGTAAATAGAAGATAGCAAATTGCTTGGAGTATGTTATAAGGTTATATGGGGTATAACATAGCAATGGTTTCATAAACCATGAGAGTGAAACTTGCATGATTTATCACTATCAACAACAACTTACATTTATATAGCAACCTTAACATAGTAAAACATCCCAAGGCGTTTCACAGGAGAGATTATCAAACAAAATTTGACACAGAGCCACATAAGGAGATATTAGGACAGATTGGTCAAAGAGCTTGGTTTTAAGGAGCGTCTTAAAGGTGTAGAGAGGCGGAGAGGTTTAGGGAGCAGATTCCACAGCTGAATGCCTAGGGAGCTGAAGGCACGGCTGTCAATGGTGGAGCGATTAAAATTGGGGCTGCGCAAGAGGCCAGAATTGGAGGAGCGCAGAGATAGGGAGGGGTGCAACCATGGAGGGATTTGAAATTAAGGATGAGAATTTAAAAATCAATGCGTTGCCGGACCGGGAGCCAAAGTATGTCTACGAGCACAGGGATGAAGGGTGAACGGGACTTGGTGCAAGTTAGGATACGGGCACCAGAGGTTTCGATGAGTTCAGATTTACAGAGGGTGCAGCAGGGTGGGAGGCCGGCCAGGAGAGCGTTGGAATAGTCAAGTCTCGAGGTAACTAAGGCAGGGAGGAGGGTTTCAGCAGCAGATGAGCTGAGGCAGGGGTGGAAGCGGGTTATGTTATGTTATGGAGATGGAAGTAGGTAGTCTTGATGATGGAGAGGATATGGGGTCGGAAGCAACCCCTGAGTTGCGTGCCCTTGGGTTAAAATAACGTCTGCATCTGAATGACATCATCTGTCCCCAACATTTACATGTGTTACGCTAATGTTGAAGTCAGATTTCATTCCCCTCCTATTTTTAATTCCTCTTAAGCTTTTACAGTAACGTATAAAATTACTTTATTTTACATTTGTTAAATTATGCTGTAACATGTTTCTTTGATAAGTGGACATTACTGTTTGTAACAGCATGTAATATTACAGAAGTAAAATTGAGAATTTAGCTTCTGCCAATTGTTTTTGTAATTTTAGCTTTATTTTTAAAAGCTCTGACATTTCAGAGTTACTTTCATTTGGAGTTGGACAATGTTCCAGTTGCAGTATGTCTATTACTCTGAGGTTCTACTGTACTATGTGAACATGATATCCTATGCCTGTTCAGTTGGGCTTAATTTTATTCAACTGATCGTAAACAAGGAATGAAAAGGGATCGTGCAGCTTATTTTTTTCTCTGAGTAACAATGTTTATTTCAAAGAGACTGAAATTCTTCTCTTGATGAATCAGTATGCTAGATATTGAATAGGTAATCCTATCTTCTTCATTGTTCCTGTGCTGCTGATGGATTGTTTCCTGTTGTTTTACAAAGCATACTTTTTAACACATTCATTATTTAGTTGAGTTTTGCAAACAAGGAATAACATCAATCCCTGAAATTGAAAATAATTGACATTATATTGACTTAATAAATATGCCACTAGGTAGTTACATAAAATTCTTACTGCTGCTGCACTTTAGTGTTTAAACGCTTGTTTGAAGTGTTTTTAAAAATTTGTTCTTGGGATGTCTGTGACACAGCTAAAACCACTTTATTGCTCATCATTAGTTACCCTGATTGTATTTTGTGGAATTTTTTTAAACAACTGATTTGCTTTTTAGGCCATTTCTGAAGGTATTAAGAGTCAGCACTTAATGGATCACATTGGGGAGGGATGGCAAGCTCCTTTTACTGAGTGACAATGAACCAAGTGGGAATTAACGACAGTCTGGGAGCTTTCATGGGCACTTTTCTGGTGCTAGCCTACAAATTACCAGATTTATTGAATTAAGTTTTACAACTTGCCCTAGTGGGGTTTGAACATACAACCTCTAGATTGCTATTTCCATTCCATAACCATTACATCATCATATCTGTTTAATAACAGTTAATCAGCTACTAAGAGAAACTGCAACATAAATTAATTCTTCCTGAAAATGGAGGCTAAGGTGTTGCCTTATTTTTAAATCATAAATTGGTACGGTGAATGTGAAGAAGTTCTTTGTGTTGAACCAGAAAAGGAGAACTAGGAAGCATGACTATAAGGAAAAAACATTGAATGGACTAATTGCTACCTGAAGAGTAACTACCTCAATCTTTACTTCTTCAAACTATGGTATGTGAATAATAGTATACTTTAAGAGAAAGATTGACCCATTTAAAATAAACATTTCAATGCCAATGTTAAAACAAAGGTATTTCATACAAATACATTAAAGGGCCAATTTTAACCTTCCGCACTTGACGAGAACGAGATGTACAGGGGGCTAAAATATCGGCAGCATGGAACTCACGTTGTCCACACCACACTTGTGCCTGCGCAATTTTAGCAGGCGGTGAGAGCCTCATTGACATGCAAAAGTCAGGGACAGATGACGTCATTCAGACACCGTGTTATTTTAACCTCGTGCACAGTGCGGATCATACCCGGGGAAGCTGGTGTGAGAAAGCTCTAGGGCTAGAAGAGGTCCAGGTAAGTACAAATCTTAAATTTTCTGAAAGTTTCCCTGTGGGCCAGGAGGTGCAGGAGTGCCTCCCCTACCTTGGGCTTTCCCCCCTCCCCTACTGCAATCACTTCCTGATCCACCCTGACCCACTTAACTGACTGTTGGGAACCGTTCTCACAGATCCCTGGCGCTTTTGGCCACTCCAGCCCATTGACTCTTTGCCATTCTTGCTGGGGTCGGGTGGGAGTCGGGGCTGGAGTATGCTAATGAGGCTTGGGAGTTAAAATGGCCCGGGCCTCATCCTGGCAGGTCGGGGTGCCGACCCCTTCCTTGCCTCTTGCCCCTGGTTAAAATTGGGGCGTAAGTGCAATTTCAAGGCCTTAGATATTAGCTTATGGAATAGGCTGTCACCACACACAACAAAGGTGGACTCATTTTAACCATTGAAAGAGAAATGGTCACATTTCTTATTCAGCTGGGAGTAAAGGGACACAGTATCTATAGAAAGATAAGCAGTGGGGTGAAGTGGGCTAAGTGGACCCTTAACTTAGATGATAGGGTGAAGGAGATGGGTTTAATGGGGTTACTGGATGGCTATCAGGAGCGGGAACCCACCCTAATTCAAGATCTGAGGTAATTTGTAGCACCCCTACCATCATCCCACTCAAATCAATGAAGTCAGCACAGAATAGTGATTGAGCTTGGACTTTACTGATCTGAATGGCTCAGCTACTGTCTTAACTAGCAGACCTTGGAGGTGAAATTTGACCGGCAGTAGCACAAAATGGGTGATAGCGAATCGGTAGCCCATTTTATACCCTGCCCAATTTACTTTTCCATTAACTTCAATGAAACGGAAAATTGATGGGGTGTAAAACGGCCTGCCAATTTGCTATTGCTCGATTTACACCACCCTTCTTGAGATCTATTTTCTTCCCCAAAAAATAATTGTCTGCAGTCAGAATCAGGGGAATTTATAATGGGGAACAAAGAAATGACAGACCAATTAAATACATATTTTGGTTCTGTCTTCACAAAGGAGGACATAAATAACCTCCCAGAGATGTCGGGGAACATAGGGTCTGATGAAAGGGAGGAACTGAAATAAATCAGTATTTGTAGGGAAATGGTGTTAGGGAAATTGATGGGATTGAAGGCCGATAAATCCCCAGGGCCTGATAATCTACATCCTAGGGTACTTAAGGAAGTGGCCCTAGAAATAGTAGATGCATTGCTGATCATCTTCCAACATTCGATGGAATCTGGAACAGTACTCATGGATTGGAGGGTAGCTAATGTTACCCCACTATTCAAAAAATGTGGTAGAGAGAAAACGGGGAATTACAGACCTGACATCGGTAGTGGGGAAAATGCTAGAGTCCATTATAAAAGGTGTAATAGCAGAGCACTTGGAAAACAGTGACAGGATCAGACAAAGTCAGCATGGATTCACAAAAGGTAAATCGTGCTTGACTAATCTACTGGAATTTTTTGAGGATGTAACTAGTAAAATAGATAAGGGAGAACCAGTGGATGTGGTGTATTTGGACTTTCAGAAGGCTTTCGATAAGGTCCCACATAAGAGATTAGCGTGTAAAGTTAAGGCACATGGGATTGGGGGCAAGGTATTGACTTGGATAGAGAACTGGTTGGCAGATAGAAAGCAAAGAGTTGGAATAAACGGGTCTTTTTCTGAGTGGCAGGCAGTGACTAGTGAGGTACCGCAAGGATCGGTCCTTGGACCCCAGCTATTCACAATATATATTAATGATGATCTAGACAAGGGAACTAGATGTACTATCTCAAAATTTGCAGACGACACAAGGCTGGGTGGGCATGTGTGCTGTGAGGAGGATGCTGAGAAACTACAGGATGATTTGGACAGGTTGGGTGATTGGGCAGAAGCATGGCAGATGCAATATAACGTGGATAAATGTGAGGTTATCCACTTTGGTGGCAAAACCAGGAAGGCAGATTATTATCTGAATGGCAATAGATTGGGAGAAAGGGAAGTGCAACGAGACCTGGGTGTCCTTGTGCACCAGTCGCTGAAGGTAAGCACGCAGGTGCAGCAGGCAGTTAAGAAGGCAAATGGTATGTTGGCCTTCGTAGCGAGAGGGTTTGAGTACAGAAACAAGGATGTCTTGCTGCAGTTGTACAGGGCCTTGGTGAGACCACATCTTGAGTATTGTGTGCAGTTTTGGTCGCCTTATCTGAGGAAGGATATTCTTGCCATGGAAGGAGTTCAGCGAAGATTCACTGGCTGATACCTGGGATGGCAGGAATGATGCATGAGGAGAGATTGGGACGATTGGGCTTGTACTCGCTGGAGTTTAGAAGAATGAGAGGGGATCTCATTGAAACTTATAAAATTCTGGCAGGACTGGACAGACTAGATGCAGGAAGGATGTTCCAGATGGTTGGGGAGTCCAGAACCAGGGGTCACAGTCTAAGGATAAGGGGTAGGCCTTTTAGGACAGAAATGAGGAGGAATTTCTTCACCCAGAGAGTGGTGAACCTGTGGAATTCTCTACCAGAGAAGGCAGTAGAGGCCAATACATTAAATATATTCAAGAAGGAGTTGGATATATTTCTTAAGGCTAAAGGGATTAAGGGGTATGGGGAGAAAGCAGGGACAGGGTACTGAACTTGGAGGATCAGCCATGATCGCATTGAATGGCGGAGCAGGTTCGAGGGGCCGAATGGCCTACTCCTGCTCCTATCTTCTATGTTTCTATGTTTAATTCAGTTCTGGTTGCCATTTAACAAAAAGGATATAGAGGAACTGGAGAGGGTGCAGAAAAGATTTACAAGGATGATACCAGAAATGTGAGGGTATACATATCAGGAAAGGATGAACAGGCTGGGTCTCTTTTCTCTTGAGAAAAGAAGGCTGAGGGGTGACCTAATAGAGGTCTTTAAAATTATGAAAGGTTTTGATAGAGTGGATAGAGAGAGAATGTTTCCACTTATGGGGAAGAGCATAACTAGAGGCCATCAATATAAGATAGTCACCAAGAAATCCAATAGGGAATTCAGAAGAAACTTCTTTACCCAGAGAGTGGTGAGAATGTGGAACTCGCTACCACAGGGAGTGGTTGAAGCAAACAGTATAGGTGCATTTAAGGGGAGGCTAGAAAAGCATATGAGGGAAAAGGGAATAGAGGGTTATGCTGATAGGTTTAGTTGAGGAAAGACGGGAGGAGGCTTGAGTGGAGCATAAACGCCGGCGTGGACTGGTTGGGCCGAATGGTCTGTTTCTGTGCTGTATATCCTATGTAATCCTATGTAACTACAACTTTTTGGCTGCGGGATTGAAGCCAATTCCTAATCCAGTGTTTCAAATTCCTACTGATATAACAAGAAACTATCTTATGAAGTAACCTAGTGTGAGATATATTATCAGAGGCTTTCTGAAAGTCCAGGTGATAATGTCTACCTGGATAATGTCTACCTAGAAGATAATGTCTTCTTGATTTCCCTCATCCACTAACCTAGTGACTTCCTCAAAAAACTCATAAAATTTATAGAGCACGACCTATTTTTCTAGAATCCATGTTATGAATTTCTAATAGCCCCTTCCCTTTCCCAGTGATCATAAAGGGCATCCCTTATGATCCCTTCTAGCACCTTCCCAATAATGGATGTCAGGCTGATAGGCCTGTAGTTCCCCGGCTCTGATTTGTCCCCTTTTTTTTGGAAAATAGGAACTACGTGAGCTAGCTTCCAATCTAAGGGAGCCATCCCTTACTCTATTGCACTATTGAAGGCACGGTTGCCACTGAATAGGCACCATACCTAACCTAACAAACTATTTGTACCTTCCTCTGATATAAACTAAACATTTCGATGTTGCAAACTGTGCACAAGAAGGAAAAAAGGATTAACGGTGCAAGTGAGTTGGCTTCCTGCTACTGATGATAGTTCATGGAAGGACAAAGGTTGTCATTTAATAGTTAAGATTGTGGATTGCTTGTGCACAATGGAACTTTATATTACAGAATCAGAAAAAGAATTACTTGTCTCAAATTAAGAGTAATATTATTCTTGAATGAGCACATGATGGCTACTGAGTGGGAGTGGATTACATAGTAGTAATTCAATCATGGGGGTTCAGAAAATGTCATAAATTGTAAGAGCAAAGCTCACGCATTTTGTTAGTCATCTGATCTTTAAGATTGGCTTCTTGTATTTAATCCTCTTCTACCTGTGCAGGTATTTTTTTATATTTAAAGGAGGGTTTTTTTCCCCTCTGCTAGTGCTGCTGTTTTTTTTCCTGTCACTGCCTTTGAGTAATGAACCAAAATGATGCAGAAGCTCACGGATTGTTGGGCTAGAGACACAAAATGATAAAAGTATCTGATGTAATATCCAGTTCTTTGAAATAGCAGTTTACATGTAAGCCTTTTTGTTAGTTCTCCCAAGACCTAATGCATTAAGCCAATATTATATGACTTTAAATCATGTAAAGAGTGTAATTAAAACTTTGTAGTCAGTTGGACACATAAATTAGAATTATTATATTTGTCCCTACATGTCACGGTTAGGATTTGGGTCCTTAAATACTTTTCTCAGGTTTAGTACATCAACCCATTCCCTCACCCTCGCTCTTTATGACCTGCACTCTCAAACAAAGAATCCGCTTCATTTTATTGTGGCTTACTGGTTACATTACATGCTCTCCCGTGATCTTCCTTGATGTCCGAGGGCAGTAGAATAAACACTTTACTAGCCCATGGCTTGAGCTAAAATTTGCCAAGATTTATTAAACAATGGACAAGTAAATAGAAGCCATAACACATTAACCACAATGTAAATACTAAACTTGTGTGGTTGCTGGATGTCTGTGGAATGTCTGGGGGCTAAATTGGATAGCCCCCGAAAATGGGCAAGGGGATCGCAATGTGATACTAACCTGCGCTCTTTGCTTGCAATGCCGGCAGCACGGCAACTTTGTGCTGCCTGCTAGTTTGCATGATTGCTGCGTGCAGTCAGTGCTAAACACTGCTGAGTGGCTACATGACTCAGCAGGGGGCCTAAGTTTGTGTGAGGCTAGTACCACTTAAAGCCAGCCTGCACTGCTTAAAGCCAACCTGCACCTCTTAAAGGGGAGGTGTATTCTGGCTGGAGCAGGTGCTGGAACTGTTTGTGGAAGAGAGTCTGAGCAGGAAGAAGGCTGAATTATGGAGCAACAGAGTCTGAGCAGGAAGAAGGCTGAATTATGGCGCAACAGGGGAGAGAGAGCGTATGCCAAGCTTCTTTGTTGCTGCACTGGACACTTTGGTGGAGGACGTGGAGAGGAGGAGAGTGGTCCTCTATCCACAGCAGGCCCTCTAGACAACTTGTGCGAAGGCAGTGGGAGCAGATAGCCATGGTGGTCAATGCAGGAAGTCAAGCCCCGAAGACATGGATGCAGTGCCACAAGAAGTTCAATGACCTCACACAAATGGTCAAGATCAGTGAATTCATCTTCAAATGCCATATCCCACCAACTGCACCAATAGCCTCACACACTGCTCAATGCACCACACCCCCATTGCTCACCTACCAACAATCTCTATCAATCATGACTCATACCTCACTTTCATAGCTTCACATCACCCTCACACACTTACCACTGCTGCAAGCCTCACACCCACATCTCACAGCTTGCACACACTGCCATCTGTCAACAATGACAGCCACATAACTCAAACAGATTGCACCACACTCACTGACTTACTTCCCTCTCTCTTGCAGGACAAGTTGGCGCATAACCGGAGGCAGCAGGAGTTAATTGGCGGGGGACAGGCATGGCTGAATGTCCTTACCCCGATGGAGGAGACGGTGGTCGCCATCATTCGAGCAGCCATTGATGAGGCCGTGGCCAGTGGCGGGGCTGAAACCATCGACGATGATGGTATCCTCAATCCTAATCCTCCTTCTTACATCCCACTTCCCCGTCCCACAATCTGTTCTGATTTACAAACTGCAGATGGTGTAAGCATGCACCTCTTGCTTCCCCCCCTGCCCCCTCCCCTCACCCTACTCTTTTGCCTTTCTCCATTCAAATACCCAAGAACTGCAACCTGGCCAAGCAGTGTTGGAGGAGCAAGACATGGAAGAGCAGGAAGACAGTGATGAAGAAGAAACACCGTCACTCACTCTCACACTTGTAGCCACTAGTTCAGATACTGACATTGTGTAATTTAGAGGACAGCTTAGAGGCAGGATCTGCACGTGGTGAGTCACCAGGCACGAGTGGCTGGCAGCTAGGGCTGGGGGCATGGGTAGCGCAGGTGCCAGCTCCCTGGAAGGCGAGGTCGCACACGAGTTCTGCTGCAGAAGACTCAGATGAGGACTTTGATGGGGCGGCCTACAGAAGAACGCTGATGGGTATGCACAATGAAATGCTAAGTGCATTAGCAGGCCTGCTAGAAAGCCTGCGTGCAATGTTCAGGAGCATGGAAGAGTCCAGCACCAACTTTACACAGGGCTTTGCACAGAGCTTGGAGCCCGTCCTTTCCAGCATGGAAGTGGTGGCCAACTCCATTAGCACACTTGTGGACCCAACCATGATGCAGCATCTGATGGCCGATGCCTCAGCTTCCATTGCAGCACAAGCAGAAACCACCCAATGTCTGGGTGCTGCAGTGGATGCTCAGACTTCTGTAATGCAAGGTCAGCTTGCTGCCATCATGGCTGCAGATATCACAGTAGTCCAGCAATCTGTCCTCCACCAGATTACAAGGATTGCTGAGGCAACACCCAGGGGACTGGCAGTGGCTCCGTGGAGCACAAACCTGCTGTCCTCTCTCAGGATGACAGCATTCCTCCTCACACCCCTCCACTCCGCCAGTGCCCTTGCTGTTGCATGCCAGCCAGCCAGCCCAGACTGCTGCTGCCCATGCCGAGATGGTGCAGTCTGAAGCCGGGCCTTCTAAGCCCTGAGCTGCTCAAGGTCATCCTCCAAGGCCATCTGCATTCTCCCCCATTGAAATTCAGCAGCCTTCCACCAGTCATGCCGCAGCCACTGGGGTAGCACTTTGTAGGAGCACCAGGACAGGCAAAGGCACACAGAGAACAGACACTAAGGGAATGCACAGGGTGATTAGTTGACTTTGGTATGAAATATTGGATGGTTTATTTATAAATTTGGTTTGAAATGTTTGTTTTGTCGTGGCTTTTATTTTTGCATTGTGGCCAAGAGGACACTGTGATGGTCAGTAACAGAGGGAAGGTAAGGTGTGGGACTGTTGGTGAATAGGGAATTGGGGTTGCGTTCACTGGTATCGCAGTCGGAAGTGTTGTTCATGGACAGCCCGGCCAGGCAGTCTGGGTTGCCTTCCTCTTCCTCCTCCTCCTCGTTCTCCTCCTCCTCCTGCTCCTCAGTGGCTCGCCGTATAGCTGGTGGCAAGGGCTATGCCCTCATGATGGCGAGGTTGTGCAGCATACAGCAGACCACCACAAATCTTGACGCCCACTCTGCCAAGCACTGCAAGGCTCCTCTTGAGCGGTCCAGGCAGTGATGCGTTGTTTCAGCACACCAATGGTCTGCTCCATGATATTTCATGTGCCAGCATAGCTTTCATAAGAACATAAGAAATAGGAGCTGGAATAGGCCATTTGGGCCTTCAAGTCTGCTCCGCCATTCAACAAGATCATGGCTGATCTTCTACCTCAACTCCACCTTCCTGCACTATCCCCATATCCCTTAATTCCCTTCGTTCCCAAAAATGTATCCACCTCTTTTTTTTTTCACAGAAACCACACAGTGCAGATAGAGGCCATTTCGGCCCATCGAGCCTGCACCAACACATATCCCACCCTATCCCCGTAACCCCACGTATTTAATCCCCCCAACACTAAGGGTCAATTTATCATAGCCAATCAACCTAACCCGCACATCTTTGGACTGTGGGAGGAAACCGGAGCACCCGGAGTAAACCCACGCAAACACGGGGAGAATGTGCAAACTCCACACAGACAGTCGCCCGAGGCTGGATTCGAACCCGGGTCCCTGGCGCTGTGAGGCAACAGTGCTAACCACTATGCCACCGTGCTGCCCGTCTTGAACATACTCAACGACTGAGCATCCACAGCTCTCTGGGGTAGAGAATTCCAAAGATTCACAACCCTTTGAGTGAAGAAATTTCTCCTCATCTCAGTCCTAAATTACCGACCCCTTATTTTGTGACTGTGATCCCATGTTCTAGACTCCCCAGCCAGGGGAAACATTTTCCCAACATTAACCCTGTCAAGCCCCTTAAGAATTTTATATGTTTCAATTCGATCATCTCTCATTCTTCTAAACTCTAGGGAATATAGGCCTAGTCTACTCAATCTCTACTCAGAGGGCAATCCCTTCATCCCAGGAATCAGTCTGGTGAACCTTCGCTCCACTCCCTCTAAGGCAAGTATGTCTTTCCTTAGGCAAGGAGACCAGAACTGTTCACAGTACTCCAGGTGTGGCCTCTCCAATGCCCTGTATAATTGTAGTTCTTTACTCTTATACTCTAATCCCTTTGTAACAAAAACTAACATACCTAATTGCTTGCTGTACCTGCATGTTAACTTTCTGTGATTCATGTACAAAGACACCCAGGTCCCTCTGAGTGCAAACATTTCCCAGTCTCTCACCATTCAAAAAATATTCTGCTTTTTTGTTTTTCCGACCAAAATGGATAACTTCACACTTCCCCACATTGTATTCCATTTGCCATGTTCTTGCCCATTCAGTCAACCTGTCTATATCTCTCTGCAGCTTCTTTGCATTCTCCTCACAGCTTACTTTCCCACTTAACTTTGTATCATCAGCAAACTTGGATACATTACACTCAGTCTCTTCATCTAAGTCATTAATATAGATTGTAAATAGCTGAGGCCCAAGCACTGATCCTTGTGGTACCCTGCTAGTTACAGTCTGCCAACCTGAAAAAATCCTGTTTATTCCTACTCTCTGTTTTCTGTCCATTAACCAATCCTCAATTCATGCTAATATATTACCCCCAATACCATGAGTCCTAATTTTGTGTAATAACCTCTAATGTGGCACCTTATCAAATGCTTTTTGAAAATACACTTCTCTATCCCACTAGTTACATCTTCAAAAAACTCTAACAGATTTCTCAAACACGATTTCCTTTTCATAAAACTATGTTGACTCTGCCTACTCATATTATGAATTTCTAAGTGCCTGTTATAGATTCTAGCATTTTGCCTACTACTGATGTCAGGCTAACTGGCCTATAGTTCCCCGTTTTTTCTCTTCCTCCTTTCTTAAATAGCGGGGTTATGTTTGCTACCTTCCAATCCTTGGGGACTGTTATAGAATTTAGGGAATTCTGGAAGATTAATAGCAGTGCATCCACTATCTGAGGAAGGATGTTCTTGCCATGGAGGGAGTGCAGCGAAGATTCACCAGGCTGATACCTGGGATGGCAGGACTGACGTATGAGAAGAGATTGGGTCGATTGGGCTTGTACTCGCTGGAGTTTAGAAGAATGAGAGGGGATCTAATTGAAACTTATAAAATTCTAGCAGGACTAGACAGACTAGATGCAGGAAGGATGTTCCCGATGGGGAGTCCAGAACCAGGGGTCACAGTCTAAGGATAAGGGGTAAGCCATTTAGGACAGAGATGAGGAGGAATTTCTTCACCCAGAGAGTGGTGAACCTGTGGAATTCTCTACCGCACAAGGCAGTAGAGGCCAATTCATTAAATATATTCAAGAAGGAGTTGGATATATTTCTTAAGGCTAAAGGGATCAAGGGATATGGGGAGAAAGCAGGGACAGTGTACTGAATTTGGATGATCAGCCATGATCTCATTGAATGGCGGAGCAGGCTCGAGGGGCCGAATGGCCTACTCCTGCTCCTATCGTCTATGTTTCTATCTCTACAGCTACCTCTTTTAAAACCCTAGGATGCAGGTCATCAGGTCCAGGGAATTTGTCGCCACTTATTCCCAATAATTTCTCCAGTACTATGTCTTTACTTATACTGATTTCTTTAAGTTCCTCATTCTCTCTAGACCCTTGGGGGGTGATTTTGCCAATGGGGAGCTTTTGGAGGCGGGACTCCCACTTGTTGGGTTTCAGTCCCACCTCCAACAACTTCTGGCCAACCCACGCTATTTTCCCTTGATTGACCTTGTTAAGCTCGCCCAGCGGGCTTAGCAGGCCAACTAAGGGAAAGCCGGTTGCAGAGAACGTCAACGTATGACGTTTCATCTGTCAAAGATTTTTGACAGATGAATTATCATCGTTTGGCAGCTCTGTGAAGCTGTCAAACAGTGACATTCTCTGTAGTTTGATGAGGTCTTGAATTCAAGACCTCATCAAACATCTTTCTTTTGCAGAAATGAGATGGTTGTTGCATTGGAGAATGCAACGGCCATCTGTCATCTCCGACGCGGAGGTGCGAGACTCTCCGCATACCCACCGACTGAAGCCTGCAGGAAGAAACAAAGGTAAGTACACTTTTACTAACACTTTGCACTTAACCTCAGATACTCACCTCTCCACACTTGCACCCATCACCTACCTTCACAGCACACATTTGCACCCCCCCGACCCCCGCAGACCCACTACTCGCCTTGCTGACCTGGCGGGTTTCGGAGCCATGGGAAGCCCGCACTTGTGAGGCCAAAAAGGGGATAATACTATTTTAATAGGCTTTAATCCCTTCCCGCCTCCAAGGAGACGGGACCCAGCGCGGAACGGCTACCCGCCTCTTGGGAAGAGGGCATGGGGGCGGGTTGGGCATTCTGCCATTTTCCCGGTAGTCCTGCCTCCATACCTGCCTCCCAGGGCTGGCAAGATCCCGCCCCTTATTCCTCATTATTTTTATGTCTTCTAATGTGAAGACAGATACAAAGTATTTGTTTAATGTCTCTGCCATTTCCTTATTGCCATTATAATTTCTCCTGCCTCTGCCTCTAATGGGCCTACGTTTACTTTCACTAATCTCTTCCTATTTACATACTTATAGAAACATTTACAGTCTGCTTTTATGTCTCTTGCTAATTTACTCTCATATTCTTTTTTCTCTTTCCTTATCAATTTCCTGGTCCTCCTTTGCTGAATTCTAAAATGCTCCCAATCCTCAGGCTTATTACTCTTTTTGGCAACATTATAAGCCTCTTCCTTTGATCTAGTACTTCCTTTAACTTCTCTTGTTAGCCACGGTTGGACCACTTTTCCTGTGGGGTTTTTGTGCCTTAAAGGAATGTATATTTGTTGTAAATTATGTATTAATTCTTTAAATGCCTGCCATTGCTTCTCTACCATCATACCTTTTAATGTAGTTTCCTAATCTACCTTAGCCAACTCGCCCCTCATACCTACGTAGTTTGCTTCGTTTAGATTGAAGACCCTAGTTTCGGATTTAACTAAATCACTTGCAAACTCAATCTAAAATTCTATCATATTTCTGGTCACTCTTCCCTAAAGGCCCCTTTACTACAACGTTATTAATGAACCCTTTCAGTGTATGTGTGCTGCCCATGTGTGCGTGGGTTGCGCACCGGAGTCATGGCCATGTTGTCAATGGATAGCCCTCTTCACCCAGTTGTCATGGTGGCTTAAATGCAGATGGCACAGCAGACTGCCCCAAAATGAAGGCACCATAACTGCTGCCAGGATACTGGGCATTGACCTGCATGATTTACTGCATATGGTCGCACACCAGCTGGACGTTGAGAGAGTGGAATCCCTTTCCTTTGTGGTACATCTCAGAATTGAATTGCGGCACCCGCAAAGCGAAGTGCATGCAGTCAATGGCACCCTGTACCATGAGGAAGCCTGCAATCCTCACGAAGCCACATGCTCGATCTGCCTGCTGGTCTCTGGCAAGATAGAATGAAATGTAGTTAGCTCTCTTTGAATAGAGAGCCTCAGTGACCTCCCTTATGCAACAGTGGACGCAAACTGGGAGTTGTTGCAAATATTGCCTGCTCCAGCCTGGAAGGAGCCCGATGCAGAAAAGGTCATGGCCACAGTCATCTTCAGAGCCGCTGGCAATGCAGTCCTCACCCTGCTCTGAGGCTGCAGTTGTGGCTGAGCAGTTGACAGATTTCAGTGAGGACGTCCATAGTGAAGCACGGACGTCTCACACACTCTTCCTCACTGAGGTTCAGGTAGGAGAATTGCTCCCTGAACTCCCTGGGCGGATATGGCCTCCTGCTGAGAGCCCTTCGCCCCCTCCTCCTTCCTCTTTTGGCAGCTTGTCCTGCACTGTGTTGCCTCTGGTCATTCTTCTTGTCATGCTGTATTCCAAGGGGAATGCCTGCTACTGCACCCATGACTGGGAGAAAGTGGTTTGTGCAGAAGCCTTGAAGGCAGGACCGAGTCCTTCAGCATGTGTCACACCACTCCCTGTAGACTTTAACAACTTTAAAGAACTCTAGAAACCACCAAACACTTCTACAATCGCAGCAAGAGCCAGTAGAAATCAATCAACAACTAACCTGTAAGCAGTTGATGATGCCTTTAAATAGCGCTGGTGGGCGGTCCTTCCTGCTGCTGAACGCATGTTCAGCTGTGCGTATTTAAGAGACGCCGTTAGCTGGAGGGCTGAGCTCCAAAATGACAGTGCTGGCATCAAATCAGTGTTAGACGCTGATTGACGTCATTCAGCCTACTCTGCATGCTTCCTGTGGATGCTCCCCGTGCGCTCACTAACGCCCTCACCGGTATGGCGTCCAGCGTGGCTCGCAGTAGAAGTGTGCGCGTGCGGCACGAGCACCATTTTGGAGCCTAAGCAGCACTCCTAGTACTGAAAAAACGTGCACTAAGGAGCCGAATTTTGCTCCCTTTGTAACTTTTTTCATGACTTCAAACAGATATACTTAATTTTAACAATACAGGCTGTGAAATACTTTTTAAAAAATTGATGGGACAAAGAAAATTTAAACATGTGTTCCTTAAACTGAGCAAGAGCTGCCAGTCAAACATATAAAGAAATAAAACCCACAAGATGCTTGTATTTGAATTGCTTTGCTCCTTACCTGCCAGGCACAATGTCCATATTCTGTGGCTATTTTATCAAAACAAGCTGGACCATTTGTGAGGGAACCTGGTTTTTAACCCCATATGTATCAAATAAAGAGAAACAAAAACACAAAGCTATGATACGTTATAGTTATAGACAAAGATGCTTCATTTTTGTAATACTTAATTCACTTGGGTCTGGAAAAGATAGAATTCAAAAGAGTTTTTAAAAAAATATATTTTCGGGGACAGCTGTGACCTTAAATTATTTATGAAAGCATAATTGTTTAAAGAAACACAAAAATCAATTTTAAGAATAAATCTATTGGCGTGTACAAATATTATAATTTTCCATCAGCAGATCTCACATGACATTGCTCAATATGAGTTGGCAAGTACATTGTTATATAACTAGAGGGGTGTTATACCATGTAATACACTGTGGCCTAGAAATTCACTATGGCCCCGCCAGCTGGCTAGCGCCCAAAAGTTAGCGCTGGGCGGGAAGCCTATAGCGATCGTCAGATATTCATTGTTAGCGCCCCAATTCGGAAGCGGGCGCTATACCAGGGTGTGCCCGCCTCTGCTTGGTGCGCTGACACTGAATATCAGCGCTCTTGGCGCCGCTGCGCCAGGCGCTGCGCAGCGGCAGGCTGCGGTACTGCAGGCCTCCTCCTTCTCTTAAGGGGGAGCTGCCTGCAACGGGGAGATCGCCGCTGGATAGTGCCGGCAAATGAGCCCGGCACCACGGAGAAGTGCCGGGCTCGCGGAAAGCAGCTGGCAATGCCGCGGGGGGGGAGGTGGAGGAGGCCGGGGAAGGAGGTGCAGGCAGACGGCCGCTGCAAAAGCGGCCGGCCGCACCTTCCGCTTTAAAGCGCCCCACTAAGGCAGCAGGACGGCCACGTTTCCTGGTCGCTGTTTGCGGCCGCTTCGGAGGAGGCGGCCGCAACTAAATATGGGGATCGTCGCGGTTTCGGGGCGGAACCGGGGCACTGTGCACACCGATGACGTCATCGGTGCCGGCGCAGCGCTAACGGCTACCGCCGCCAATACCGCTGCGCTGAATATCTGCGCAAACTCATTTTTGGCGCAAAATCACCCTTTAGGCGTTAACTGGCCGCAAAGCTGGCAGCGCCTTAATGAATTTCTAGGCCTGTATATTTATAAAATATAACTGATCATCTGTGATGTGGTAAGAAACATTTTTCTCTTTTCCTTGAATACATTATTTAGGTTGCCATTCCAATGTAGCACTGTTGGGGATGCCATACTTCAGAGGAGACATTAGAGTGAGGCCCCATATTCCCAGTGGTTCAAGTGGATGTTAAAGAGCCCAGGGCACTATTTAAGAATAGAGGGGGGAGAAATTCGGTATCGCCCCATTTGGGGCGCAATTATCGGCTGGGCGCAAAGATTAGTGCCTGGCGCTAATTATTGCCTCCGACTGCAAACTTGGCTTTTATCGCCCCTGGAGGTGATTGGAGCGCTAAATCAGGCGCTTCACATCTGTCTTAAGGCGCAAAGGCCAAGGAGCGAGGCGCTAACTCACAGCGCTGGTGAAGCTCATGTGATGTCAGTCAGCAGTGGAACACAGACACACTGGCACCGGCCAATTCTTAAAGGGGAGTTCTGATGAATGGTCATCGACCTGAAACGTTAACTCTGTTTCTTTCTTCACAGATGCTGCTTGATCTGCTGAGTTTCTCCAGCTTTTTCTGTTTTTATCTTAAAGGGGAGGGTTTATCTTGGTCTCCATCTACATCCTATTCATTGCAGCCTTGAGTCTCGGCCTTGTAAAGTCTGTGGGTTGTACGGTTAATAACGACACAGACTTCAGGAGTAACAAACAAACAGGTCTTTACTATTCGAAGGTCAGGGCGAATCTGCCCCAGCAATCCTGCCACAACACTTATATACTGGTGTGGTCACTATCGGTATTACAGTATACAGAAGCCAAACAAATAGTGCCACACCTAAAGTAGTTCTCTTAAAGGTGAACGGTTACATTCAATAGTTCCCTTAAAGGTAGACGGGTACATACACTACAATCCTCCCTTTTTAGCTTATTACTTACAGAGTCCCCGTTAAACATACATATCTTCAACTTCCTATAAAACAAATTACAGATATAATCTCGGTGGAGTCAATGTCATATAAAACAATTTACAGATATAATCTCGGTGGGAACAGTTCACAGGTTCAGTCTCTGCGGAAACAGTTCATAGATTCAGTCTCTGATCTTGACTCGTTCCAAACAACATCTCTTTGGTGTAGCCGGTTCACATGGCTAGCGTGACTCCTCCATAGCCTTTTTCTTGACGTAACAGCTTGAACTTTCGTCCTGTTGAACCAGCAGTGCGGACTTTTACAACCAACTGGCTGTCTTGATATTTTCCAGTTTTTCAACTAATTTAGTTCCTTTCGTAGTGTCCCGCCTGAGATGGTAGAAGTGCTAATATTTTAGACAGTTATTATCTTCTGCTTCTTCTTTTTCTTTTCTGCCTTTTCGACACTCTCGGAGCTCCTTTCTCGGCTGCCAGCTGTAGCGCCACCAACTCTCTATGTTCCTTAGACCTTAAGTGCTTCATCCGGATTTCAGCACTTTGGGAGTTTTCATCACAAACTGAGCAGACCAGATCCTCGTAATATTCAGTGTCACTCAACAGGTCATGGTAATATTCGGGGTCGTCCTGAGTTAGGCCAGTGAGAGGCCCTTCTACTTCCTTCTTATCCATCTGGACGTTAGCCGACGGTGGTTCCTTCCCTAACCATCTTTCTTGAAAAGACTTCTTCAAACATTCATATTCATTCCGCTCTTCCGGGGACGTCTGCCATTCCTTCACTACTGGCCTCATTTGTGAGTTCAATACCTTCCCTTCCATCGGGGACTTCGTTGTCAGGCTATTTAATCCTTCTACTGGAGTATCTGTTTCCACCCCCTTCTGTTCCCCTTGACGCAATTCAGCGTACTTTTGGCATCCTTGTAAAAGCTGTGTTGCCACCTCAGCTATCTCCGTGACTTTTGGAAGCTCCGAATTCTTTCCCTTTGAACCCTGAAACTCGTGTTCCCATTTTGGAGTCTTGTCCCTCAGCATGTGTAAGAGTTGGCTGGCCGTTAACTCTTCTACGGGGACACTGTGGATTAGAGTCTTCTCCATTTCATCCACCTTTCCCTCCAATGTTTTCACCTTCCTTTCCTCCGGTACTTTGGTTTTAAGCGCTCGAAGAAGTTGCGCCTTGATGTTCTCTAACTCCTGTTCAGGGGCCATTCCTACAGTCTCTGTGATCCTTCCAGTTGCCTTTCCTTCCACTGCCCGGATTCCTAGTTGAATATGTTCTTCAAGTTGTTGAACCTCGGCCATTGCCGCCTCATATTTGTCCTGGGTTGCCTTCAATAATTTAATGAGTTCTTGGACATCTTGAATTTCATGTTCTGCTATGTCTTCCACCTCTAATTTTTCATCGATGGATGGAATCTCTACCGATGAGTCTGTCTTGGCCTGGAGCTCATCAAACATTTCCTGCAGCCTTTGTAATTCTCGCTCATGTTCAACCTTTAGCTGTTCAGATGCTTTCACTAAAACTAGCTTTTCGGAGGTTGCCGAGTTAACCCCTTCCAGGATTGTAGTCTGGGCCTGTTCATACTGTTCTTTCAACTTGTTACACTCTGCTTGCAACGAGTCGTAGAGATGAACTGGGATAAAATCCTGGCTTCCTGAAGATTCCTCTTCCTTTGGTTCGTTCTGTAAATATTCTAGTTCCTGAACAGCATCAGGGGAATGTGATTGGTATTTGGCCACGATGGCTCTATGGTCGCTCTCTGCTTGAGCTAGCTGTCTCTGTTGTCTTTTCAGGTTCTCCCATTCGGTGTCCCAGAACTTTTCCATATTTTTCATCTCTTGTACGAGACGGTCACTCAACTGTTCTAATTGTTGTCGTACTTTGACATAAGTTTGAGTCCGAACTCGGTGTTCTTCCGTCATGGATGAATCCTTTGCTTGAACAGGCTCAGAATTCCCTGTCAACCTGGAGTTCTGCTCTGCAGCTTTATTCTTCTTGGTAACATAAGTCCTTCTGCATGTCTTCGTTTCCTTCCCCATCGTCGGCAAGTCCCTTTTAGCCTTGTCTTCCATATTTGAATTGGTCTTATCGTCATCCATTTCAGAATCTGAGCTGATAGCTTGCACCGAGTCCTCCCTCATTATGGCTTTTAGGTAGTGCCATTCCATATCTATTTTCTTAATCCACTCCCGTCCTAGAAGTGGTGGTCCTCCTTCAGGTAATACGTACAAGTTCATTCTTGGGTGTTCTTTACCCCTATCTCTCACCTTGACTCTTATTTTCCCCATGGGGTATACGTTATGCCCCGTGTATGTCTGTAATACGAACTTGGTATTTCTTAAAGGTATGTGAGAGAATAGCCGGTGGTAGTCCCTTCGGTTGATGACTGATAGAGCTGATCCAGTGTCCAGCTCCATCCTTACTTGGACTCCAGCTATTTTTAGTATGACCCAGATGGTTTGTAGATCCGTTTCTTTACCCACATTGTGGATTCTCAGACTACCCAGCTCCTGGTTGTTTGGGTCTGAGTCTGAATTCTGTTCGTCTGAACTCTTCTCAGCCACCTTGTGTACCTTGTTGTACTTTTCTTGTGGTGGCTTCCTTTGATTGTTGGTCTTCTTCCCTGACCGGCATATCTTCGCGATGTGACCCAGTTTGCCACATTTCCTACACTCTTGGTTCTTAAACCAGCATTGATTCTGGTCATGCGTTGTCTTCCCACAACGGTAGGCATTTTGTTGTGCTTGAAGTAATTTGGTCCACCCCGAGTGCCGCCGCCTTTAGTTGCATTTCCGCCGTTCCTTTCGCTGCAGCTTCGTGCGATGCAGCTATAAGGACAGCCCTGTCCAGTGTGAGGTCGTTCTCTTCCAGTAGTCGCTTCTGTCGTCTCCTCCGCCTAATGGCGGCTTCCCGCGTTTCTTCCTGGTGGAAGGGGTACGCTTTCCCCACAGCGGACAGGTTCAGCCGCTGGGCTGGCTCTCGCATAGCTCCCCTTACTCGGCTCTGTCTTTTCCTCCCGCCCGCACGGCTCTACCGGCGCTGGGTACACCCCGTTAACGGAGGACAGTTCAGCCGCTGGACTGGCTCTCGCGCAGTCTCTCTCTCCGTACCCGGCTCTGTCGCTCTCTCTCCCGCACGTTCGGTTCTACCGGCCCTGGGTACCCCGTTGGTGGAGAACAGTTCAGCCGCTGGACTGGCTCTCGCACAGTCTCTCTCCCCTTGCTCGGCTCTGTCTCTCCCTCTCCCGCACGTTTGGTTCTACCGGCTCTGGGTACCCCGTTGGTGGAGAACAGCTCAGCCGCTGGACTGGCTCTCGCGCAGTCTCTCTCCCCTTGCTCGGCTCTGTCTCTCTCTCCCACCCGCACGGTTCCTGTTCACCTCCCAGCCCTCTTGCAGACCGGTGTTTCCCTCCCCGGCTGCAGCTGGGTTTCTCTTCCCGCGCCTACTCCCAGTCTCAGCGCTTCGTGGCTGCGGTCGCTGCCCGGCTTTTCCCGCCGATCGAGGTCCGACTGTCTCACGACGCCGTTGGACCCGACTTTCTGACCGGCTCCGTTCCCCCTCGACTGTGGTCGAGTGCACAGCCCTTATCCTCCGGATATTCTCTACACCTTCCCCTACTCACAGTCTCCGCGGCCGCCTTGTTTCCAGCTGATCGGCTCACTCCGCACCGTGGTAGAAGGGTAGTCAGTGCCTGTTGCTGATGGAAGCTTTTATTGCTAAAGTCTTCCTCCTTCCTCCTGCTGCAGCCTCGTGTTTTCTTTCAGCAGCACGACGAGGGCGGTTGCCTCTCTTCGACGCTCTTCGTTGCTTTGGTAGTCTTGCCGCAGGGTACGATCGGACTCGTCACCACTGTAAAGTCTGTGGGTTGTACGGTTAATAACGACACAGACTTCAGGAGTAACAAACAAACAGGTCTTTACTATTCGAAGGTCAGGGCGAATCTGCCCCAGCAATCCTGCCACAACACTTATATACTGGTGTGGTCACTATCGATATTACAGTATACAGAAGCCAAACAAATAGTGCCACACCTAAAGTGGTTCTCTTAAAGGTGAACGGTTACATACAATAGTTTCCTTAAAGGTAGACGGGTACATACACTACAGGCCTGGAGAGACCTGCACATCAAATCTGCTGGAAAGAACAATGGAGATACCCAGGGAAAGAGCTCAGAGTGCAGCCCCCACAGTCTCTTCTAAATAGATACAAGGAAGGGCAAATCAAAATGAACCTGCAAAGTGCTGCTCAGTATGAAAAACAACTTCACACAGTGTAGAATCTCTCCAGAAGTCTCTCTCTCTCTCTCTCTCTCTCTCTCTCTCTCTCTCTCAGAATGCATGGTGCAAAAATGTCACCAACAAGAAAAGGCAGGAAGCGGTCGCCTTTAAATAGCGCTCCCCCAGTCCCTTCCCGAATGCAAAACGCTCCCCTCAACCTGTCGTTGCTAGCGGCAGGCGTTAAGGTAGGGGGCGCCACTCAATTTCCAGTCCGGGGCGCTACCAGGGTATTGCACATTCGACTGACGTCACGATCTGCCGGCGCAGGAGATCGTGGCGGTAGTGTTTAGCACTGCCGCAAAATGTCCGGACAATTTCGCGAGAGACGCAGATATCGCGTGCCCGGGCGCTATTTGGTTTGCGCCCCACTTAGCGCCCTCTTAAGGCGCTAACGGGTGGCGCTACCAACTGAATTTTTCCCCTGAGTCTCTTGGGTATTCTGCTAATAATCTAAGGAGATTTTATAAATTGGTGCTTCTAGGAGCGCAAATTAGGGATTTTGACAAGATGTCAGGGTGTGTAATTTTCTGTCCATTCATTTTGCATTATGCCTTCAATCCTTTAAGGTCTGTGGTGGTAATTGCTGCAAAATAACAAATGTTAGCAGGCTACATTTTCTTGTTTATTAACTATACACAATGATTGGAAAAAAGAACATAACTGTAATTTTGCTGTTTAACATTCAGTAACTTATTAGCTATGTTAGAAAAAGGGCTGCCTTTGAAGACTACAGTGCAGCTTATCTCTTCACATGCTGATGAACCTGCTTTGTATCTTCAGCATTTTCTATTTTTATTAAGTTTATTGTAAACCGTTACACCGCACAGGAAAAGAATCAGAGGGCTATCTTTTTAAGACGTCTTGTGCACAGAATCACGTGATCTTACCTTGCTTGCACTGATACTATTGCAGCTATAAATGGCTATCTTCCTTATTCTTCCTCATCAGTTACAGTCACACTGAATCTTGCCCTCTCACATGGGAAGCTTTTCATACAACAGTGCAGCTGTTTTTTTTTACTTTTTTAGCTCAAAAATTTGTTCCTGAACTATTAGGAATCAGTTAGTTAAGTTAACTTTCTGTATTTTACATGGTTTCAAGTTCACCATTGATTACAAGAAAAGAAACATCTTCTCCATTTCAGACTGCTATGCTTGTTTCCAACAATGACTTCTTGTCAACCGTGACCTCAGTTTGTGTAAGAGCCGTGTGAAATTTCAGAACATCATGAAATATGAAAGGCTCCAAAGGCTGTCTGTTATCATTAAATTGGAGATAGCTGAGACTAGAAGTCAACAGGATTTGGTTAGTCAGATCATGATTCTACCTCTTTTTTGTAATTCTGGAAACAACCCATCCTTTTCATAGTCATAGAGTCATAGAGTTTTACAGCACAGAAAGAGGCCCTTCGGCCCATCGTGTCTGCGCCGCCCATCCATCCCTGTCCAGTCTAATCCCATTTTCCAGCATTTGGTCCATAGCCTTGTATGCAGTGGCATTTCAAGTGCTCATCCAAATGCTTCTTGAATGTTGTGAGGGTTCCTGCCTCCACCACCCTTGCAGGCATTGAGTTCCACATTCCAACCACCCTCTGGGTGAAAAAGTTCCTCCTCAAATCCCCTCTAAATCTCCTGCCCCTTACCCTGAATCTATGCCCCCTTGTTATTGACCCCCCCACTAAGGGGAAAAGTTCCTCTTTATCTACCCTATCTATGCCCCTCATTATTTTGTACACCTCAATCAGGTCCCCCCTCAGCCTTCTCTGCTCCAAGGAAAACAACTCCAGCCTGTCCAGCCTCTCTTCATAGCTGAGGCGCTCCATCCCAGGTAACATCCTGGTGAATCTTCTCTGCAGTGAATTACTAAATTGAATTCAGAGACTACAAGTGAAGCAAGCCAGCAAAGCACTCAGGAGAATACAACCCCTCCCACCTGTCGACCTCATCCAAGGTACCAAGGTCTGCACCAGGATCTGGTGTCCAAAAACAACTCTACTAAATCCTGAGAAAGCAATTTCAACCCTGATGCTTCTGAACTATTCCATGCCAAATCCAGCTTTCTGAATCTGAATGTGCCCACAACTAGACCGAGCTATGTGAACTCTTGTTGTAAGTTACGTTCATCAGGTCTTCAGCTACAAGAACTTGCCCTTGTAGTTTATATGATGAGTGGCATCTCTTTTATGAATCTTCTAATTTAAAACAGCCTTTCAGAAGCAAGGTGGTTTTAAACACTACTCCCAAATTAAAAAGGCTGCTGTGTGCCCTGTATGGCATGCTTAAAAACTAGTCAAAGCACAAAATCTTCTCAGAAGTCACCTTTAAGGGTGTAAAAATTGACCAGTGCTCCCTGTGAATCAGTGAAAGATGGTTATTTAGGCAGAATCAGTGATGTCATACAGCCATTTTGCAGCAAATCACTGAGACAAGGTTCCATTGGGCTTTTGCCCTGGAATCAGAGCACTAGAATTAATGCAATTTTCATCATAGTTTGCCAGCTACATTAAGAGAATCGTGCTCACCATGAAATCCTGCAATAATATATTTTACTAACTTTTTTAACTGTGTCAAAGAATGCAGCCATGTATTCCCACAAAATCGCACACAACCATTGCCCCTATTCTTACCTGGCTTGACTGGCTCCCTGTGCCCAGAAAATTGACTTCAAGATTGTCTTCCTTTTTTTCAAATCCTCCACGGTCTTGCTGCTCATCTCTTTCCTGCTACATTACAGCTTTGAAGGTTGGTCTTTTAGCCATTACGCCTCTTCCTCCTGGAATCCTGTTGCAAAGGCACTTCTACCTACCGTGCTACCTAACTTCCTGTCTTCAAAAGCCTACCTTTCACCCTCCTGCTGATTTTTCCTTTACTTCCCTGCTCTGTGACCATCTCTATTTTCCACTCTCTTCAGGTCCTTTACATTAAGTATTTTGAAATATTTCTATTTATGAGACACCCTCTATGGCATAGTTTCATTTCTACAAACAAATATGCACTCTAGAAGCAGTGGCCTTTCAAACTTTAGTGTGTGAGAGAATTCTCTGAAAATAATATTGACACACTCCCTGGGCCAGATTTTCATTGGGCTGTGAGGCGGGCTTTCAGGCGTGCGGGGGGCAAAAATCCCGAATTCGGGGGTCCCGACACCATCCCGCCCAAAACCCGCCTCCACGTAAGTTTCAAGGGAGGTGGGTACCTGCCCCGCACTGGGACCCGCCGACCCGAGACGGGAAGGGATTAGTGCCAATTAACTACCAGTTAACAGGCAGTTTTTAGCCTAATCCCTATTTTGAGGGGTGTCGTATGGGATTCCTGACGGCTCCAAAACACGCCAGGTTAGAGCAGGCGAGCCGTCGGGTTGAAGGACTTGGTGGAGGGGTCGCGATGTCGGTGTTCAGGTGAGTGATGGGTGCATGAGTGCAAAGGTAAGTGTGTTTGGTGTGTCTAAAGTGTGTAAAGAAGTTTAAATTACCTGTACTTACCTTTACAGCCTTTCTTCCTCTAGGCTTCGGGAGTCCATCACTCAGCCGGAACTGAAAGCTGAACGGCTGTGATCTGTCAAAAGTGACAGCCTTCAGCTTTCAGTGTCGGTGATAATTCTAACTGAGTCTGCATAGAAGGACTCAGGTTAGAAGTCAGACTCAGTGTTTGACAGCTTCAAACAGCTGTGAAACACTCATATTTCATCTGTCAAAAACTCTTGACAGATGAAATTTCAGTCTGTGACGTCACCTGTTGCCGGGTGGCCCTTAATTGGCCTGCTGAGCCCGCTGGGCGGGCTCAACAAGGTCAATCAAGGGAAAATCGCGTCGATTGGCTGGACGTCGATGGAGGTGGGACTAAAACCCGAAAGTTGTAGTCCCACCTCCTTCCCGACGGCTTAAGGAAAATCCAGCCCCCTGTGTCCTCTGACCTAATTTCTAAACAGACCTATCATGGCAGAAAATGTTTAAGCAACACACAGAATGTGCCAGTAAGTCAATATAGAGAAAGCTATAAAAATTAGATGTCACAAGGGTCAGAAATCTGTGATCCTTGAGGGTATTTTATGTTTTGGGGAGGTGGGGGGGATTGGATTAAAATATTTTATGTCTAGATCATTTTTTTTGTGTTCAGTGTCTCCAACTACTTTCATCTCTCAGCCCGCACTCCTTATATCCCAGAGTGCTTTCACTTGCCCAGATATTTTGTGTCGGGGATCAAACAAAAAACCCTATTCACTTTATATGAGCCTACAATTATGTACCCATGTGATCTTCCTTGACTTTGGAAGGCAGCAAAATAAACACTTCATAGACTGTGATCTAGGCTTTAACTGCAAGCATATTATTAAACTGCAAAAGAATAATTGAATAGTAGTAGGAGCACACTGTAGATTTCACACCGCATTTAAATTTAACTATCTCCTTGGATATAGTGGAAACAACAAATAGTCACAATGGCAGCACTAAACTATATAATGGCCTGGAATTTGCGGTCAGGATGACAGTGAACTGGCAGCGTTTGCCGTCATTCCACCTTTGAAACTGACCACAACTTCGGGATTTGGCGCATGCATAAATCCCAAAGTTGCGGTCAGTTATTGACAGCTTCGAAACAGACTGCGCTGTCTGCCCCCCCCCCCCCACCTCCCCTCTCCTACCCTGCCCACAGAGCTGGCAATCTGTGTAATCAACCAAATCATTGAAACTGACAAAATCTTCGGCTCTTCCGCAGTAAATACACTGTTAAATTCCCCACTAAAAGTTAGAGACCAAGGGCTCGAATTTCCCTGGGCCGTGGAGGCGGGAATGGAGGCGTGTGGGGTGTTAAAATTGCAGAATTGGGGGGCATGAACCCTTCCCGCCTCCATGCCCGTTTCCCAGGAGGCGGGTACCCGACCTGTGCTGGGAGCCACCTCCCCGAGGTGGGAAGGGGATTAGTGCCAACTAACTGCCTGTTAACAGGTAGTTAACAGGCAGTTTTGGCCTAATCCCTATTTTTATCCCTGAAGTGTGGGCTTCCCGACGGCTCCAAACCACGCCAAGTTAGCGAGGCGGACCGTCGGGCTGAAGAGCTTGGAGGGTTCGAGATTTCCGGTGTTCAGGTGAGTGATGGGTGCATGAGTGCAGAGGTAAGTGTGTTTGGTGTGTGTAAAGTGTTTAAATAACTTTTACTTACCTTTACTTACTAATGCTTATATTAATACTTCCTTCAGGTCTCGGGGGTCCCTCATCTCACAGGCACAGAAAGCAGAATGGCCGCGAGCTGTCAAAAGCTGCAGCCTCTGCTTTCTGTTCTGGAGAGATCTCTAAATCAGCCTGAGAGGAAGGAATGAACTTAGAGTGCAGATTGTCAGTGTTTGACAGCTTCAAAGAACTGTCAAACGTTGATATTTCATCAGTCAAAAGCTCTTGACAGATGAAATGTCAATCTGTGACGTCACCTGTTGCCGGGCCCTTAATTGGCCTGCTGAGCCCGCTGTGCGTGCTCAACAAGGTCAGTCAAGGGAAAATCGAGTGGGTTGGCCACAACTCGATGGAGGCGGGACTACAACCCCAAAAGTGGGAGTCCCACCTCCTACTTGCCTCCATTGATAAAATCCAGCTCAAAGGGATTAGGTGTAACTGGGGTTTTGACAGCATTATTACAGCGAAACAAATGTTAAGGGCCTGGAAAACCTAATTTTAATTTTGTGCAGTGTGAAATTTGTCCATTTTAATAATTTTAATTTTTAAGAAACTAAAAAAAATTAAATTAAATTAAAAAAAAAAAGTTTGCCATCTTTATTTCAGGTTTGCCCTTTCCCCAATCTTTCTTTTGCTCTAATTATTTAAAAAGTTAGAATTTTAAAAGCTTACTCACTTTCTTGTTTGCTGTCTGAGAATTCTGCCTTTTGATTGGCTGCTCAGACAGCCTGTTGACGTCACAGCAGTTCGAACAAGGGAATCCCCACTACAGTCCGTTTATTTGAATTGACGGTCGGAAAACCCAAAGTTCTCGACACGGGGATGGTGAGATACTTGTGCGAAGTGTACTTCCCTTCACTGCTGACCACAAATTGCAGGTCATTATTCTTAAGTCAGTTTTTTTTTCCCTCTTAATAAACAGAAGCTCCATGGTCTGACTGTCTTTGAAGGTTTCAAATGAGCTCAATTTGAAGCAGACAGCTGAGAAATACAAAAAAATAACGGACCAAGCACATTTAACTGACTGTTAGATTTCAAAAGAGCTGCCAATGACATATGTATTGTGACCAATCCCTTCAGACGATTGCATTTAAATGAAATGGATTGGGTTCTCCCTTTTATATCTCGTTCAGAGAAATGATTGCCCTAACTTATTTGAATACTCATTGCACAATCATTCTGTGAATGTACTTGGTTTTTAACCAATTATGAACTGTTAAGAAGCCAATATAGTGCTATATCTTCGACAAAGATCATTTCGTTTATCACAAGAATTTGTAAACCGATGCTCTCGGTATGTCCACTCGATAACATTGATATCAGTACAGTAGGTCCCTTTATAGACCAGTTACAGGACTTCTGTGTTTATTTATTTAGACCAGTTGTGCATATGATTGCAATTAACACTGTGCCCCCATATTCATTGAAAAGAGTAATTTCATTATAAAAATGAGCAGAGCTGAATTCCAGAAGTGAGGGGAGAGTGACTGCCCTCAACATCAAGGCAGCATTTGACCGAGTGTAGGACCATGCAGTCCCAGTAAAATTGAAATCAATGGGAATCGGGGAAAACGCTCCAGTGGCTGGAGTCAGACCTAGCACAAAGGAAGATGGTTGTGGTTGTTGGAGGTCAATCATCTCATCCCAGGACATCACTGCAGGAGTTCCTTAGGGCAGTGTCCTAGGTCCAACCATCTTCAGCTGCTTCATCAATGACCTTCTCTCCATCACAAGGTTAGAAGTGGGATGTTTGCTGATGATTACAGTGTTCAATTCAATTCGCAACTCCTCAGATAATGAAGCAGTCCATGCCTGCATGCAGCAAGACCTGGACGACATTCAGGCTTGGGCTGATACATGGCAAGTAACATTTGTGCCACATAAGTGCCAGGCAATGACTACCTCCAACAGGAGGGAGTATCTAACCACTGCCCCATGACATTCAACGGCATTACCATCGCTAAATCTCCCACCATCAATATCCTGGGGGGTCACCATTTGCCAGAAACTTAACTGGAACAGCCACATAAATACCGTAGCTACAAGAGCAGGTCAGAGGCTGGGTATTCTGCGACGAGTGTCTCACCTCCTGACTTCCCAAAGCCTTTCCACCATCTACAAGGCACAAGTCAGGAGTGTGATGGAATACTCTCCACCTGCCTGGATGAGTGCAGCTCCAACAGCACTCAAGCTCAACACCATCCAGGACAAAGCAGCCAGTTTGATTGGCACCCAATCCACCACCTTAAACATTCACTCCACCTCCGGCTCACCGTGTCTGCAGTGTGTACCATCTATAAGATGCACTGCAGCAACTTGCTAAGGCTTCTTCAACAGCACCTCCCAAACCTGCGACCTCTACCGCCTAGGAGGACAAGGGCAGCAGGCGCATGGGAACACCATCACCTCCAAGTTCCCCTCCAAGTCACACACCATCTTGACTTGGAAATATATCGCCATTCCTTCATCGTCGCTGGGTCAAAATCCTGGAACTCCCTCCCTAACAGCACGATGGGAGTACCTTCACCACACGGACTGCAGCGGTTCAAGAAGGCAGTTCACCATCATCCTCTCAAGGGCAATTAGGGCAATGAATGCTGGCCTTGCCAGTGACGCCCACGTCCTAGGAACGAATTTAAAAAATAGGCTGTGGTTTTATAAAAGCTATTTTACATTGTCTTGTAAAGGGGTCCTTCAATATGCACCAGCCAGGGTCTCCAGAATGATTGTGGTATGTTACGCTCGACACAACATAGCGCAGCAGCGAAGCTCGGAGCTGCAGGAGGAGCAAGACGCTGAGCCTCTTCGGAGGAGAATGAAGAGGAGGATCAGGAGGAACACGAGGAAGAACCTGAAGTGGACATGGCACCAGCAGTGGCGCACATTACTGCCTGGGAGGCCCGGGAGGGACTCATAATGGCACAATTTAGTTAAGGAGCACCAGTGCACCCATATGGCACCCAGATGTTGAACAAAGTGCCTCACCCTCCCCATCACCACAAAGCAGTCCTAAAATGACCAAACCATTCCTGTCACACACACCCATTGCTTGAGGTTAAGTAATGACTTACCTTTCACTCCAACTGACAAGGCCACTACAACTTGTATGCCGTGGAACCTCTGTGGCTTCAGTAGAGGTAGAGGCAGGCTGCTCACTTCCCTGTTCTGACCGTTTAGATACTTTTGGCAGATGTCCTCTGGGTTTTGGAGCCAGTGGGAGCCCCGCCAAAGACCTGCACCTGTGCGTGGCAGACTTGGCCATCGGGACACGAGGTAGCATGTGGGGCTCTGACTAAGTGGGGAGGCAACGGGAGGGGGGGGGGTTAGTAGGAGTGCTTTGAATGGAGTCCCCACTTCCATGTCCCCTCTCACCATCATCCCGCTCATGGCCCACCTGCACTTTGCTGCACATCAGTGGGGCAATGAACGGCTAAGTCTAGTTTTCTATCCATCCTAGATAACGGCTGCATTCAGATTCTGCAAGCTGTTGTTCAGTGCAAGCATGCACTTGTTTGACAGGCGTATTTGATGCTCCATGCAGGTGGCTACCCTTTCCATGGATGAACACATCATAGCCACGGCACATTGCGGCTGGAAAAGCTGCCAGAGCCTCCCGCATTTTCTATTGCTCCTCAAGAATCATCTGTTTTGTCGACGGCCCCTGAGGTTCAGCATCTTCGTCCAGCTGCTTGGAGCGTCCTGCACCCTCCGATGAGGACTCGTTACTGCTGCCCCTGTCTCCACCATCTGCTCATGCTCACATGTGATGTGTGAAACACCAGCTGACAACACTACTTTCTCACTTACTGGACCCACTGATGTGTGTGTATCTGCGCCAGTGCTTGGTCTGCATAGGTTGTGTGACGGTGCACCCTCAGAGTCCACGACCTCCTCTGAGGAGTCATCTTCCTCCTCCAGCTGGACAGTGGGGGGACAATTGATGGGTCTGTGGGAGAGTAAAAACATGAATTAGAACGGTTATGATAAGAATGTTTCAAGTTACCATTATACACATCATATTTCACTGGCTGCTGACATCAAGTCAACATGAGTGACTGTTGTATACAGTGTGGCTGTATGATATTTAATTCTGTCACCAGGTAGCTGGGAGTTCCCCCTCTCTCCATCTCCCACTGCCAGCAGCTCTACAACATGGCTCAGCTCCAGCACCACCACCTCTGATGAAGTGAGCGGCGTGATGACTGGAGGGCCACCACCAGTTCACTGCCTGTCCCGGGTGTTCTGTACCTTCTTCTCCTGCATGGAGGGAAACAAGAGACCTACGAGTGAGAGTCATGGAATGAGTGGAAGGGATGGATGGGCAACATCAGTTGAGAGTGACTATGAGGGAGAGGTGTAACATTGTATTAAGATGAAGGTGAGTGTCAGTGGTGGATGGTCAGATGGGGATGTGAGTAAGTGCACAGACAGTGAATGAGGGATGGGTGTACCTGCAATGTAGGTTGGTAATGAGGAGTGATTTGCAGGAGTAGGCTTGGGAAGGCAGAGTGAGAGGGTTGGGGTGGCACACACATCAGGATGTGGTTGAATGTGGCAGTGTGCTCACCATTCCTGACTTCATGAGGTTGTTACAGCGTTTTCAACACTGTATCCAGGACCTGCCAACAACACTCCTGCTGCTCACTTCTTCAGCGATCTCCAGCCATGCGTTCTTAGTCTGGCCAGCTGGCCTCTTCCTCCCATCAGCAGGCAAGAGGATGTCCCTGCAGGCCCTGACTCCTTAGAGCAATATCTCCAAGAAGGCATCACTGAATCTTTGGGCTGCTTTCTGTCTTTGAACCTGCATATTTAGGGTTAGAGCTTTATCAATTTTTACAACGGAACTACAGTAACTCACTATTCCCACAACCTGTCTTCCACCTCCACCAGCCTTCAAGTGACATCTGCACATTGCTCCTTTAAATAGCTCAGCTGAAGTAGAGTCATCCGTGACGTCATCGGACCCGCTCCAGTTAATTGGTTGGGAGACCCAGAAGTCTGATTTAATTGCAGTGACTTCGTTAAAAAGCCACTGCAAAATGCGCCTCTTCAACTTCCGGGTTCCCGACGCGATCCACGGCCCTCCCGCTGCCATCGACACTCAAAGGTAAAAATTCAGCCCTACGTGTCTCTGTAACGATTCTTCAATCTGATTGGTCAAGGTGATGCACAGTTGTTTGCCCTGTTCACACAGGTCCCAGACCCCCTGTTTTGAATTTCTAATCACTACAAGCTCCAGTGCAAAATCATATAGAAAGTCTGTGGGCAAATGTAAGTGTAGTGCCGTTCATTCGCCGCTGACCACAAAATCTGGGCCTATGTCAAACGAGCATTCTGACAGAACACAAGCAAGTGAGGTATCAAAAGGGATGGTGAAAGGTAGGGCTGAATGTAACCTGCATACATGTGGAAGATGACATTGTGACTGCAGGTGATGTCCTCTTGAGTGTTGGGCTCTTTTGCCGGCACCCTGCTCCCTGGTGGGCCAGCAGGGCCCCGGTGTGCGCTGCGCTAGACCCCTCCCCTTTAATCAGCAGAGGGAGGCCTGCAGTACTGCGGTGCTACGTACTGCACATAACGTGCGATATTCAATGGGAGCGCCCCAAGAGGGAGGGGGAGTGCGTCCAATAGTGCCCCGCCTCCTGCTTGGGGCACTACCATTGAATTTCGGGCGTAGGGGCGCTAACTTTTTCGGGGCGCTAAAAGTAGCATCCCAGCGAAGTTATCGCCCCAAAGGGGGGCGAGCCAATTTCCCTCCCAAAAACTCTTCTCCCACAGTTCTTTAAAATTCATTTTTGCAAGTGTACTTCACCTGATTTAAGTGATCATGGTTTAGATCAAAAAATAAATGAACAAAGAGCTAGTTATTATTTGTTGTAGAAGTTTATTGGAAGGTCTAGTTTTAGATCTAAAAATAGATATTTCAGAGTTGTGGAACTAATCCACTCCCTTATCTCTCACTCCCATTATATTTATAGTTAAGTTCTAGACCTGTAGAAGCTATGATCAACTGCCCCAACCCCTTATCTTACCTTTCTGGTGCTGCATTCTCTTGACCCCTTCAATTTTATTCAGTATTCACCCATCCATAATTCCTTCCGGAATTGTTACCTCATCAGGTTCTCTTAAGCTTACAAAATATCTATCACCTTACATCCTGAAAAGAAGGCTAAATGCTTCTTACCTACTAGACTCTACTTAGTGCAACAGAGTTCTTTAGCCCATTGTTATATTCTAACAAGATGGCTCCTGGGCTGGCAGCTCCCTAGGGAGCTCCTTTGCCATCCGCTGCCATCCTTTGCCCTTTTCTCCCCCAGTCTCCTCTTCTGCTGTTTAAAGTTCCACTGGCTCTAATAGTGGGTGCATTTTATCCCTAACTGCAAGTTCAAGCTGCAAGGTTAAAGTTACCTGAGCCCACTGCCCATCCCCCAACCATGCCTGTTCTTTGTTCTCATCAGTGAGCACTGGCTCTTCACTTAAACTTAGCTCCAAATTCCCAGACCTCTCTGCCGTCAAGACTATGCTTCTCCACTGGACTAGTGATCTAGTGACTCGTGGATCGCGAGTGGAGCTCGGGGCCAGGAATCGCAAGAATATCAGTGCTAATTTGATCCTGTGAGAGACAACATCATTCATGTCTGAGGCCGGGACCGAGGAGCGAGGACGAGCCCAGCAGCGAGGTCAAGGCCCAAGAGTGGCGCAGCGTGGACCAGCAGTGGGGTCAGGGCCCAGGGAAGGTGCGGCACGGGCCAACAGCGAGGTCGGGAGGACCACAATGCATCCTACGAAACCCAGGCAGAGAGGACCTGTGGGAAGGAGGGAGGAGGACAATAGCAGTATGTTTGTGTGTGTGTGCTAGGCTGTTGTAGCAGAGCCTGGTCTCCAATCGTCTTGGATCCCCTTGCCATTGGACCAAGACCTTGCTCTGTCAAACCCGTGTGGTAGCTGGTGTGCAACGGCCACCCCACGTTAAAAGAATTCACGCACAGGCATCTTCCACCCTTTAAAATGAAGTTCAGGACCTGGAACATCAGGACCCTCATGGACAACCCCAACAGTGACAGACCGGAATGCCGTACTGCTATCGTTGCCCGGGAGCTCAGACGTTTCAACATTGACATCGCTGCCCTAAGTGAGTCCCGGCGGATAGGGGATGGCCAGCTCAAGGAGCAAGGCGGTGGCTACACCTTCTCCTGGAAAGGCAAACCTGAAGAAGAATGCTGCTTCCATGGGGTAGGCTTCACCATAAAAAATGAACTAGTTGGGTGTCTCAGAGACTTTCCTTGCAGTATAAACGAGCACCTCATGACTCTTCGGCTCACCCTAGTCCGGAACCAGTGCGCTACGGTCATCAGTGCGTACGCCCCAACACTGGAAACCACAGACGAGACCAAGGAGGAATTCTACTCCAGCTTCGAACAATCCCTGTCCCGAGTCCCAACGGGCGACAAGCTGATCCTCCTTGGCGACTTTAATGCCAGAGTTGGAAAGGACACAGACCTCTGGGGAGGTGTGATCGGCAGAGAGTGGGTAGGGAAAGCCACCGCCAACGGTACCCTCCTCCTGCCGAAATGCTTAGAACATGGCCTTGTCATAACCAACACCTTGTTCCGTCAGAGAGACAAGTACAAGGCTTCATGGCAGCACCCTCGTTCCAAGCACTGGCATCTGCTGGACTATGTCATCGTCCGAGCGAGGGGCCGCAAGGACATCCGCATCACCCACGCCATGACAGGAGCTGACGACTGCTGGACAGACCACCGCCTAATCCGCTCGGTCATCTCCATCAATGTAGCCCCAAAACAGTGGCGGCAACAGAAACAATGCCGCAGGAAAATCAATGCTGGAGCACTCAAAGACCCCGCTAAGAAAGCCCTGTTCAGCCTGCGCCTCACAAACAACCTGATGACTCCCAGTGCAGAGACACAGTGTCCACAGCGCCTGGTCTGCACTCAAGGCCTCCATAATCAGCACCTGTGAAGAGACGCTCGGTCACTCGACCAGGAAACATCAAGACTGGTTCGACGAGAACGACCAGGAGACCTAGGAGCTAATAAGCCGCAAGCGCAAGGCATTCCTGATCTGGAAACAGCAACAGAACTCGAGAGCAAGAAAGCAGCTCTACAGATGCCTGAAGGCCGAGAACGGAGAAGTACTCATCAAGGACAGAGAGGCCGTCAGTGCCCGCTGGAAGGAGCACTTCGAAGATCTCCTTAACGGAGACTTAACCGAGACTGTCTTCGAAGCGAGTGTCCTCAACTCCATCCCGCAGCATGCTACCCGCCACCATCTCAGCACAACCCCAGCCTGGCCTGAGGTTGAAAAGTCCATCCGATAACTGAATAACAACAAGGACTCAGGTGCAGATGGAATCCCTGCCGAGGCACTAAAGCATGGCGGCAAAGCACGACTGGCGCGAATTCATGAACTCATTTCTCTTATCTGGAAGGAGGAGCGCATGCCAGGGGATCGCAGAGATGCTGTAATTGTGACCATCTTCAAGAAAGGTGACAAGTCCGATTGCGGTAATTACAGAGGAGTTTCCCTGCTGTCTGCCACAGGGAAAGTCATTGCAAGAATCCTCCTCAATCGCCTTCTCCCCTAAGGGGCACAATGGACATGATCTTCATCGCACGTCAATTACAAGAGAAATGCAGGGAACAGCACCAACCGCTGTACATGGCCTTCTTTGATCTCACAAAGGCCTTCGACACCATCAACCGCGAGGGATTATGGAGTGTCCTCCTCAAATTCAGCTGCCCTCAAAACTTTGTCACCATCCTTCGCCTGCTTCACGATGACCTGCAAGCCGTGATCCTGACCAACGGTTCCACCACAGACCCAATAACGTACGGACCGGGGTCAAGCAAGGCTGTGTCATCGCACCAACGCTCTTCTCGATCTTCCTTGCTGCAATGCTTCATCTCACCCTCAGTAAGCTCCCCGCTGGAGTGAAGCTAATTTACAGAACAAACGGGAAACTGTTCAACCTCCGTCTCCTCCAGTACAGATCCAAGGTCGTCCCATCCTCTGTCATCGAACTACAGTATGCAGACGACGCTTGTGTCTGCGCTCACTCAGAGGTGGAACTCCAAACCATCGTCAACACCTTCACCGAAGCGTACGAGTGCATGGGCCTTACACTAAACATCCGTAAGACAAAGGTCCTCTACCAACCTGCCCCCGCCACACAGCACTGCTCCCCGATTAACAAAATCCATGACGAGGCCTTGGACAACGTGGACCACTTTCCATACCCCTCGGGAGCCTACTGTCAACAAGGGCAGATGTTGATGACGAAGCCCAACACTGCCTTCAGTGTGCCAGTGCAGCCTTTGGTCGCCTGAGGAAGAGAGTGTTTGAAGACCAGGCACTAAGCTCATGGTCTACAGAGCAGCAGTGATGCCCGCCCTGCTGTATGCCTCAGAGACATGGACCATGTACAGCACGCACCTCAAAACACTGGAGAGGTACCACCAATGCTGCCTCCGCAAGATCCTGCAAATCCATTGGCAGGATAGGCGCACCAACATCGGTGTTCTCGCTCAGGCCAACATCCCCAGCATCAAAGCTTTGACCACGCTTGATCAGCTCCGATGGACGGGCCACATCGTCCACATGCCCGATATGAGACTCCCAAAACAAGCGCTCCACTCAGAGCTCCGACATGGCAAGAGAGCCCCAGGTGGGCAGAGGAAACGCTTCAAGGACACCCTCAAAGCCTCCTTGAAAAAGTGCAACAGCCCCACTGACACCTAGGAATCCCTGGCCCAAGACCGCACAAAGTGGAGGAGAAGCATCCGGGAAGGCGCCGAACACCTCGAGTCGCTTCGCCGGGAGCAAGTGGAAGCCAAGTGCAGGCAACGCAAGGAGCACACGTCAACCCAAGCACCCCCCCCCCCCCCCCCCGCCCCTTCAACCACCGTCTGCCCCACCTGTGACAGAGACTATAGGTCCCGCATTGGACTCATCAGTCACCTGAGAACTCATTTTTAACGTGGAAGCAAGTCATCCTCGGTTCCGAGGGACTGCCTAAGAGAAAGATATTCTAACCAATCACAGAAACAGAAGTAGTATTTCAACCAGTTTCCACAGGATCCTGGTGTAGGCTGAGTATAACATTAATCTAATGGAAGACTCAGCCTGCTGAGCTCAGCAGGGTTTAAAGGATAAAGTCTGGATGTGAGATTTGGCTGCACAATTTTGCAGTAAGTGCACAGCCTCATTAAAGTGCAGAACAATTATCTTTAAGCTTTCCTAGCGACAATAGATTGATATAATATTGCATATTTTATTCATTAACTATACGAGAGAGTGTTTTGGTGTATAGTATTATGATGCAAATGATTATATATTTAGCTAATCTTAAGCAAGAGACTTAGTAGAACATTTCTGATTGCATTTTGAATTATAGTTGAACTGACTAAAATTGAATAATCAGCAAAATTTCTGTGTTTTATTTTTAATAAACCTTACTTTACCATTGATGAACGTTTCAGCATAGTAGAGATGCACAAATTATCACATATAATTTACAAGTCATTGTGAGATTTTGAAATTGTCCGATGTAGTTATATAATATGCTGTAGAATAAAAAATATGTTGAAATAAAATTTTATTCATAAAAGATAGCAGAACAAAGTCATGTAGGAATTGTTCAAAATTAATGTTCATCCTAAAATACACAAATCAATCTTGCATGTAAAAATTTACAGGATATTTTTAGGGACGAGTGAGTATTATTGGCAGATTACTATTACCATGATATTTTGTAATTTTTTATATTAGGTTGAAAAGATTAGTTTCTTCTTTCCCATAACCATCTGCCGTCATTTTTATTGCAAGCGTATTTTTTCTTGTTCAATGTAAGCATGTGATGTGAGATAACACAATTTTAAAGTGCCAAACCACTTTTGATTCTTTTCCATGCAGTTTATTTTGCTGTTAATATGTATTAGTCACAGATCAGTAAGATGTTTTGGGGCCTGATTGAAGACAGAAGCTACAGTAAATTCTGAAGAGTTTCAACTAGACTGTTTGCACTGGTGTTTAAGTCAGTGATTGATACCATCATTTCAAGATGAATACAGAAGAGTTGAACCCCAGAGTTACTTTACACTAACAGAATTTATACAAAGTTTAATTCTTAAATTAGTTAAGCATAAGCAGTTATTCTATTTAACAGAAGTATTTTTAAACATCAGTGAACATGTGCTGCATTCTGAAGAACTTGTACTTGATGTCAACACAAGTGTAACAGCAAAATACATTAATCCAAAATAATTCATACCAAATTTATCTAAATCATTAAGCTGTACAGGTGCTTAGATAAATAATACTTTTTAAATATGGTACTAAACAAAATATAAAACATGTACAATATGCTTCTATTTTAATAATCTGCTGAAGTGCTGATCTTCCTCTCCTGGTGCTTTCCAGGAACAGTTAGGGGGAAAAATTCGACTACTTACAGCCATGAGTTACCGCTGGTTTCCTAAAAAAAAAGGTGACCGCCGCTCTAACACCTTTCTCTGGCGCGGGACTCGGGGCCACCATTTTGCTGAGGGCCATAGTGCTTCCATTAGCAGCGCTGGCCATGGACATGCAACCTGGAGAGCGTGACATCAGCTGACTTGACACCACACTCTGCGAACTTGGAGCTTTGCGCTGAGTTTAGCACTGGGTCCTAAGCTCTGAAAAGAGAGCTGTCAGCACATCTTAAAGGGACATACACATCGTTCAGGTAAGTTTGCATTTAAGCTTCTGGACTGGAGTTTTTATATTTTATTGAATGACTTGGGGCAATACATGTTAAAAGTTTTTAAAGTGTGCAGGAGTGCTGCTGGATGCTTGTAAGACCTCGAATGGTAAAGGAAGGCCTCTGAGAAGACAGAAAATGCTGGAAATACTCAGCAGGTTAGACAGCATCTATGGAGAGAGAAACAGAATTCATGTCTCAGCTCAAGATGCTGTCTGACCTGCTGAGTATTTCCAGCATTTTCTGCTTTTATTTCAGATTTCCAGGATCTGCTCGCAGAGGGAAGAGGAAGACGGCAGAAGAGGAAGATGTAAAAGAAGAGGAAGCAGCAACCCAGACAGCCCTTTTCTGGCCAGGATATTCAGAATTGAATCATTCACCTGCGGTACCAGTGACCACAGCCTGAATTCCCCTTTCAGCATTTGTTCCACACCTTACCTTCCCTCTGTTACTGACCATCAAAGTGTCCTCTTGGCCACAATGCTGAAATAAAAGGCACCACAAAGCAAACTTTCCAATCCAATTTTATACATCTATCCATCCAATATGATACCACAAATCAACTAATCACCCTTACCCATTCCCTTAGTGATTGTCTTGTGTATGCCTTTGCCTATCTACTGATGTCACACAGTGCGATACCAATGGCTGCAACATAGCTAATGGAAGGCTGCTGACATTCACTGAGACACACTGCAAATGGCCTTGCAGGTCAACCTTGAGGAGCTGGTGGCTGGGAGTGTGAAATCATGTGATGGTGTTTCTTCTTCTTCTTTCTTGGGTGTGTGAAATGAGGAAGGCACAAGGGTGGAGTTGTGGGGGCGGGAAAGCAAGAGGTGCATGTGAGAAGGAGGATAACGTATGAGGATACCAGTATCTTGTATCCATTCAGCCCTGCCACTGGCCAAGGACTCAGCCATGGCTCTGCAAAGAATGTCTAGCATCATCTCCTCCAAGGGGCTGAGGTGATGCTGGGAATGGGAGGTGTGCTTTATGTTACATAGAAGATAGGAGCAGGAGTAGGCCATTCAGCCCCTCGAGCCTGCTCTGCCATTTAATGAAATCATGGCTGATCATCCAAATTCAGTACCCTGTCCCTGCGTTATCCCCATATCCCTTGATCCCTTTAGCCTTAAGAAATATATCTAACTCCTTCTTGAATATATTTAATGAATTGGCCTCAATTGCCTTTTGTGGTAGACAATTCCACAGGTTCACCACTCTCTGGGTGAAGAAATCCCTCCTCATCTCTGTCCTAAATGGCTTACCCCTTATCTTTAGACTGTGACCCCTGGTTCTGGACTCCCCCGCCATCGGGAACATCCTTCCTGCATCTAGTCTGTCCAGTCCTGTTAGAATTTTATAAGTTTCAATGAGATCCCCTCTCATTCTTCTAAACTCCAGCGAATATAAGCCCAATCGCCCCATACGTCATTCCTGCCATTCCAGGTATCAGTCTGGTGAATCTTCGCTGCACTCCCTCCATGGCAAGAACATCCTTCCTCAGATAAGGCGACCAAAACTGCACACAATACTCAAGGTGTGGTCTCACCAAGGCCCTGTACAACTGCAGCAAGACATCCTTGCTCCTGTACTCGAATCCTCTCGCTATGAAGGCCAACATACCATTTGCCATCTTAACCGCCTGCTGCACCTGCATGCTTACCTTCAGCGACTGGTGCACAAGAACACCCGGGTCTCGTTGCACTTCCCCTTTTCCCAATCTATTGCCGTTCAGATAATAATTTGCCTTCCTGTTTTTGCCACCAAAATGGATAACCTTGCATTTATCCACATTATACTGCATCTGCCATGCATCTGCCCAATCACCCAACCTGTCCAAATCATACTGGAGTTTCTCTGCATCCTCCTCACAGCACACACGCCCACCCAGCTTTGTGCCATCTGCCAACTTGGAGATATTACATCTAGTTCCCTCATCTAGATCATTAATATATATTGTGAATAGCTGGGGTCCTAGCACCGATCCCTGCAGTACCCCACTAGTCACTGCCTGCCACTCAGAAAAAGACCCGTTTATTCCAACTCTTTGCTTCCTGTCTGCCAACCAGTTCTCTATCTGTCAGTACCTTACCCTCAATCCCATGTGCTTTAACTTTGCACGCTGATCTCTTATGCGGGACCTTATCGAAAGCCTTCTGAAAGTCCAAATACACCACACCCACTGGTTCTCCTTTTATCTATTCTACCAGTTACTTCCTCAAAAAATTCCAGTAGGTTAGTCAAGCACAATTTACCTTTTGTAAATCCATGTTGACTTTGTCCGACCCCGTCACTGTTTTCCAAGTGCTCTGCTATTACATCTTTTATAATGGACTCTAGCATTTTCCCCACTACCGATGTCAGGCTTACCGGCCTATAATTCCCCGTTTTCTCTCTACCACCTTTTTTGAATAGTGAGGTTACATTAGCTATCCTCCAATCCATGGGAACTGTTCCAGAGTCTATAGAATTTTGGAAGATGACCAGCAATGCATCTATTATTTCTAGGGCCACTTCCTTAAGTACCCTAGGATGTAGATTATCAGGCCCTGGGGATTTATCGGCCTTCAATCCTGTTAATTTCCCTAACACCATTTCTCTACAAATACTGATTTCATTCAGTTCCTCCCTCTCATTAGACCCTATGTTCCCCGACATCTCTGGGAGGTTATTTGTGTCCTCCTTTGTGAAGTATGTATTTAATTGGCCACCATTTCTTTGTTCCCCATTATAAATTCCCCTGATCCTGACTGCAAGGGACCTATGCTTGACTTCACCAATCTTTTTCTCTTCACATATCTATAGAAGCTTTTACAGTCAGTTTTAATGTTCCCTGCAAGCTTACTCTCATAGTCTGTTTCCCCCCTCTTAATTAATCCCTTTGTCCTCCTTTGCTGAATCCTACACTGCTCCCAATCCTCAGGTTTGCTGCTTTTTCTGGCCAATTTATATGTCCTCTCCTTGGATCTTATGCTATCCCTATTTTCCCTTGTTAGCCACGGTTGAGTCACCTTCTTTGTTTTATTTTTATGCCAAACAGGGATGAACAAATTCTGTAGTTCATCCATGCGATCTTTAAATGTTTGCCATTGCCTATCCACCGTCAGACCTTTAAGTAATGTTCCCCAATCCATCCTAGCTAACTTGCGCCTCATACCATCGTAGTTTCCTTTATTTAAATTCAGGACCCTAGTCTCTGAGTCAAATACTTCACTCTCCATCTTAATGAAGAATTCTATCATATTATAATCGCTTCACCCCAAGGGGCCTCGCACAACAAGACTGCTAATTAATCCTTTCTCATTACATAATACCCAGTCTAAGATGGCCTGATCTCTAGTTGGTTCCTTGACATATTGGTCCAGGAAACCATCCCGTATACACTCCAGGAATTCCTCCTCCACAGTATTGTTACTAATTTGGTTAGCCCAATCTATATGTAGATTAAAGTCACCCATGCTGTGCCATTATTGCACGCATCTCTAATTTCCCGTTTAATGCCATCCCCAACCTCAGCATTACTGTTTGGGTGTCTGTATACAACTCCCACTAATGTTTTCTGCCCTTTGGTATTTCTCAGCTCTACCCATACAGATTCTACATCTTCAGAGCTAATATCCTTCCTTACTATTGTGTTATTCTCCTCTTTAACTAGCAATGCTACCCCACCTCCTTTTCCTTTTTGCCTGTCTTTCCTGAATATTGAATACCCCTGGATGTTGAATTCCCAGCCTTGGTCACCCTGGAGCCATGTCTCCTTAATTCCAATTATATCATAGCCGTTTACATCTCTTTGCACAGCAAATTCATCCACCTTATTATGAATGCTCCTCGCATTAAGACACAAAGCCTTCAGGCTTGTTTTTTTAACACTCTTAGACCTTTTAGAATTATTATTTACTGTGGCCATGTTTGATTTAAACCCTTGATTTCTCTGACTGCCACTTTTGCTTTTCTCCTTCCTGTCTTTTGCTTCTATCCTTGCTTCCCTTTCCTCTGTCTCCCTGCACATGTTCCCATCCCCCTGCCATTTTAGTTTAAACCCTCCCCAACAGCACTAGCAAACACTCCCCCTAGGACATCAGTCCCGGTCCTGCCCAGGTGCAAACCCTCAGTTTGTACTGGTCCCACCTCCCCCCAGAACTGGTTCCAATGTCCCAAGAATTTGAATCCTTCCCCCTTGCACCATTCCTCTACCCACGTATTCATCTGAAATATCCTTCTATTTCTACTCTGACTAGCACATGGCACTGGTAGCTATCCTGAGATTACTACCTTTGAGGTCCTATTTTTTAATTTACCTCTTAACTCCCTATGTTCAGCTTTTAGGACCTCATCCCGGTTTTACCTATATTGTTGGTACCTATATGCACCATGAAAACTGACTGTTCATCCTCTCCCTCCAGACTGCCCTGCAGCCGCTCCTAGACATCCTTGACCCTTGCACCAGGGAGGCAACACACCATCCTGGAGTCTCGTTTGCGGCCGCAGAAACGCCTATCTATTCCCCTTACAATAGAATCCCCTATCACTATAGCTCTCCCGCTCTTTTTCCTCCCGTCCTGTGCAGCAGAACCACCCACGATGCCAGGAAGTTGGCTACTGCTGCCTTCCCCCGATAAGCCATCTCCCTCAACAATATCCAAATTGGTATATCTGTTTGAGAGGGGAATGGCCATAGGGGACCCCTGCACTACCTGCCTGCGCCTACTAATCTGCCTGGTAGTCACCCATTCCCTTCCTGCCTGTGCAGCCTTTACCTGCGGTGTGACCAACTCCCTAAACGTGCTATCCACGATGTCCTCAGCATCGCGAATGCTCCAGTATGTATCCATTCGCAGCTCCAGCATTGCAATGCGGCCTGTCAGTAGCTGTAGCTGGATACACTTCCCACACACATGGCCATCAGGGACACAGGAAGTGTCCCTGATTTCCCACATAGCGCAGGAGGAGCATGCCATGGGGCCGAGCTGTCCTGCCATGTCTTACCCTTTAATTAATTTAAATCAAATCAATACCACTAATTACACTACAATTAAATGATATTCTCAAAGGCCCTTGGTTACTAGCACTCCCCGATACACAACAGGGACCTTAGAAACAATAACCACAAAAATTAAGATCTTCTAAATTTTATAGACAATTAATCTTAACCGTCAAACTATAGAGTAAGTATAAATACTCACCTGGCCGCACTCACCCAATCCTCTGCTTCCCCTTGCCTGCGTCACTTTTTGAATCGTGACGTGGCTCTGGAATGCCGCCGCCGGTCTGTGAGATTGGTACACCTTGTACCTCCACTCCCGACCCTGGGCTCAATCAGCTCCCTCCCCTTGTGCCGACGTCACTTTTGACTTCTGACGTCACTCTTTGAAAATTCTGCCGGTGCTGAGTTGGTACCGCCGCCGCCTCGCTGCTCCTCTCAGGTCCGCACTGCCGCCGCCGCTGCTGCTGCTGTGGGGCCTACCTGCGCCTCAGGCTCTCTTTTTATCGCCGCCGCCTCGCCGCTCCTCCCAGGTCCGCACTGCCGCTGCTGTGTTTGGTACAGATTGTTGGCAGGTGAGTCGTGCAGTGAGCAGTGTGCGGGGCTAGTGGTGCAGTTGCTAGGAGACAGCTTTTGAAGATGCATTCACTTACCTTAATCACTGGTCTGAGGTCATGAAGCTTCTTTGGGCACTGGAGCCAGGTTTTTAAAAATTTGTTCCAGGGTGTGGGCGACGCTGGCAAGGCCAGCATTTATTACCCATACCTAATTGCCCTTGAGAAGGTAGTGGTGAGCCGCCACCTTGAACTGCTGCAGTCCTTGTGCTGAAGGTACTCACACAGTGCTGTTAGGGAGGGAGTTCCAGGATTTTGACCCAGCGACAATGAAGGAACGCCGATATATTTCCAAGTCACGATGGTGTGTGACTTGGAGGGGAACTTGCAGGTGATGGTGTTCTCATGCGCCTGCTGCCCTTGTCCTTCTAGGTGGTAGAGGTCGTGGGTTTGGGAGGTGCTGCTGAAGAAGCCTTGGCAAGTTGCTGCAGTGCATCTGGTAGTTGATACACACTGCAGCCATGGTACGCCGGTGGTGGAGAGAGTGAATGTTTTTAAGGTGGTCGATGGGGTACCTGCTCCTGGCATGCTCTTCTGCACTCCTGATTGAACCAGGATTGGTCCCCTGGCTTGATGGTAATGATAGAGTGAGGGATATGCCGAGCCATGAAGTTACAGATTGCGGTGGAATACAATTCTGCTGCTGCTGATGGCCCACAGCCTCATGGATGCCCAGTTTTGAGGTGCTATATCTGTTCTGAATCTGTCCCATTTAGCATGGTGGTAGTGCCACACAACACAATGGAGGGTGTCCTCAGTGTGAAGACGGGTCTTCGTCTCCACAAGGGCTGTGCGGTGGTCACTGCTACCAATGCTGTCATAGACAGATGCATCTGCAACAGGTAGGTTGGTGAGGACGAGGTCAAGTAGGTTTTTCCCTCGTGTTCTCTCACCACCTGCTGCAGGCCCAGTCTGGCAGCCATGTCCTTCAGGACTCGGCCAGTGTGTTCAGTAGTGGTGCTACCGAGCCACTCTTGGTGATAGATATTGAGTTCCCCCACCCAGAGTACACTCTGTGCCCTTCCTACCTTCAGTGCTTCTATCCAAGTGGTGTTCAACATGGAGGAGTACTGATTCATCAGCTGAGGGAGGGCGGTCGTGGATAATCAGCAGGAGGTTTCCTTGCCCATGCTTGACCTGAAGCCATGAGACTTCATGGGGTCCAGAGTCAATGTTGAGGACTTCCAGGGCCACTCCCTCTCGACTGTATACCACTGTGCCACCACCTCTAGTGAGTCTGTCCTGCTGGTGGGACAGGACATACCCAGGGATGGTGATGGAGGAGTCTGGAACTTTGGCTGAAAGATATGATTCTGTGAGTATGACTGTCAGGCTGTTTGCTTGACTTGTCTATGGGACAGCTCTCCTAATTTTGGCACAAGACCCCAGGTGTTAGTGAGGAGGACTTTGCAGGGTTTACTGGGCTGGGTGTGCCATTGTCGTGTCTGAAGCCGGTGTCTAGTTCGATGCTGGGTCCTGTTTTATTATTGTTATTGTTTCTCGTAGCGGTTTATTACAACTGAGTGGCTTGCAGAGGGCACTTAAGAGTCAACCACATTGCTGTGGGTCTGGATTCACATATAGGCCAGACCGGGTAAGGATGGCAGATTTCCTTCCCTAAAGGACATTAGTGAACCAGACAGGTTTTTACGACAATCCGATAGTTTCATGGTCACCATTACTGATACTAGCTTTTTATTCCAGATTTATTTAATTAACTGAATTTAAATTCCCCAGCTGTTGTAGGTGGGATTTGAACTCTGGATCATTTGTCCAGGCCTCTGGATTACTAGTTCTGTAACATAACCACTATGCTACCGTTCCCGGCGGGGGACAGTTGTGGGAGTAACACTGCTGGCAGTGACGGCCTCGGTGATCTGGTCGACACATCATTCTTTCAGGAGGGCCTCCTGGCCCCTGTGGGGAGAGGACCTCTCTTGCAGTGCTGACCCCCTGCACAAAGCTGGAGTGCTGCGTGCGAGTCCCTGGGAGCCCTTCCCTGGCTTGCTGAGCCATTTGTGTTAGTGCTCAAGCACTTTTCCCATTTTTTTTAGGTGCAGAAGGCAATTCAGCTTTAAGAGCTGAAGACTCCCATTTGGGAATTATTTTTAATGTTTTTTTTCAGAAGGCAGTTGAGATGTAAGGACTCAAGACTGCCTATTTTTACATGATTTTTATTTTTTTCATTTTAGAAGGCACTTCCCTTTTAAGGAAGCGACACTGCTTTCTAAAGTGATAGCCTTGCTTTAAGAGAAGGCTGTTCTTGCTCCAGTGACGCTACGGCCATGCTACATTGGGCCTCCTGCTGGGACTACCGCCATGAAAACCGGCCATTGCACGGTAGGTTTAGCGCTGGGTTAATGCCAATATCCCGGTCCTGCCAGCGCCAGTAATTTTGGCGGCCGTTAACTCTGGCCCGCGATGGCACCGGCAGGTTTTTAGCTCTCTCCAGTTGCTAGCCCATAGTGTGAAGCATACCGGAGGTACACCCTTTGGGGACCAAGATCTGACTGCCAAGACTTTTTCTGGGACCTCATTTGATTTCTGCAGGCACACAATGGGAGCTCTAGTGGGTTATTGGCCGCAGTCATGAAGAGCAGAGGAAGACTGGGTGTATCCTGGGCCTTAAAAGCTGCCTTCACCTTAAAGGGCCATGCACAGTTGAAGTCCCATAAAATAAAGAGTAATTTTTCAGGATTTCTTGGTGCATAAAATATCAAATATTAGAAGTGTCAGCTGGAGATGAGTATTGGCGAATGCTAAAATTAATTATAATAACCAAAATGATTTTCATTTCTGTGGTCTTCCTCAATAAAATGGGACGACCACAGTAAATATCTTTGTGCAGCTATGCCATGGCTGGGAAACCAGCAACACCTCAAGTATGATTCTGGGAACCCCTGCAGTCTGACTTGAGTGAATGAGTGAGAGGGTGGCAGTGCTGTAGTACCAAGTAGCATGTGCAGAAGCAGGGAAACCAAGTATTGGCATGAAGAATGATGGTACAGTAATAGTGGAGGATGCTGGTTTGAATGCGAAGCTCCTCTTTTTCTTCAAGGTGACACGAAGCAGTGGTACAGTCAGGAGGAGCGAGAATACAACTCTGCGGTAGGGAAAGAATTGCTGGTTGCTCAGAAGAGAGCCAGGTGAATTGTCTTCAGTAGTGTCAAGGGAGCTTATGGTTGTTTCCCGTCCACTGCCTCCAAATAAGCTGAATCGCAAATGGAAGAAGGGGGGTGGGGGCGGGGGTTAGTGACTAGGTACTGAACAAGGCCTAAATGTAACAAATCCTGAAACAACAAAACTATGCTGTGCTCAAAAAGTCGGAAATAATGACAGTAACAGCCTATGCCTTAAGAGTGATAGCATATAAGCAGCAACTCAGGAATCAGTTGTCTCAAATTTTTGTGAAGGGAGCTTGTGCATGATCTGCACCTGGTGCTATTAGAGGAAATTGGGTGTAAAGTCCTCTGACATTCATTTGCATGTATTTTATATTGCTGCATCCTCTACAGCAGTCATATGCAGACATCAGAAAAGCTATGAGGAAGTTTGGGTGCAGTGGTATTCAGGAGCAAAATGGGAGCAAAGTATTAGCACCCATTTTCTTTACATTGCACTGTTTTTTGGGTGTCAGTACAGCTGCATTTTTGCCTGATGTGGGAAATTGGGGCGATAGTGAAAAGGAATAATAAATCCAAGATCCAAAGAGATATTTGTTTTGTATCTATCTTTTAATCATCGTTTCAATGAAAGTTCAGGTAAAAATCTCAAAACTGCTCTGCAAATGTAGGCCTGAATTTCCACCTCTGTTGTAACGGAAAAACACAGGTTCGGGTGGATTTGGGGGTCGGACCTGGTTATGTTATGTTCCCACCCCTTTTTCCTCCTGTTACAAAATTTTGCTGGAATTGGGAGCAGGCAGATAACACGACTGTGCATCCCTGGCATTCAGCGTTGCTAATGGCCTCTGGGGGAGGAGCATTTTTCAAAGCCTACAACTGTTTATTCTTACAAAATTACTTGACCGGACTGCATTTATGCTTCAGCAAGATGCCACAGTGAATTCCCCTTCCACCACCACCTGAGGTGGGTGACCCATTGGTGCTGACACCTACCCGAAATATTTAAAAGCCCTTGTCCCTATGGAATTGGCCAGGGACACATGTTATGAGCAGATGGAAGTCTCGGCTAGCATACTTATAGTAGTGGAGGAAATTTGATTAGATAATGGGGTAAATTTTCATCAATGGAATGAATCGAGCACATTCTACAAGGTGGGGGTCAATCTGCTCTGCCATTTTACCACTTAGGCAATGAAGATGGAAATATATCCCACTATACTTTGAACACAATATTGTCTACTAAGTTGTTCTTTTAAAGATTAATATTTTTGTTTTGTTTTTTTCCCATCTTTTCCTGAAGGCTTTCATTCTTGCTGGGTTATGACGTCTTTTGCTGTGAAGAATCTTTGCCATATAAAAGTAAAAGATAATTAGTGGAGGCTGCCTTGTGTGTGTGCAGTACTGATCACGTAAACAGCACCATATGTTTTCCCTAGGCTTAGCTTCCTATTATTTAGCAGTAGAAACTAGAAATCTGCAGTTTCTCTAATCTCACTGCTGTTCTTGATGGAGAAGCAATTAAATGCTGGAGCCAACTCAGCCACTGTGAAGATTTCCTCTGTGTGTAAATTTGTTTTGTTAATTCATGAAACCTTTGCCCCCAGCCAACTGTCAAAAATAGTTGAATTTTAAACAATTTATTAAATATTTTTATCCCTATTTGCAAGTTCCCCCTTTCATTCCCTATTTAAGAAGGTGGGTATGACCTATTTCAAGGCCTTTACCAGCATGTGACAAATGGTGACTTGTCCTCAATTTTTCTCCTCTTCTCCATCTGGAAACATCTTGTGCCTCCATTCGCTGCCTCCCTGAAAGGCTAGTTGAAATCTACAAATCAGTGGCTGAGAAATTTGATTGCACTGTGCACGTTTTACAAGAGTAAAACAGGAACCTAATGGCCAAATATGGCGGGCGACATGAGCATGCCTGTCCCGCACCAGAAGTGTGCCACCCGCCATATTGGTTTGGGCTGCTCGATAGGTGTCCAGGGTGCAACCAGAAGTATAAAAAAGCTTAATTATAATATTAAAATAAGGGTCCTATGCTTCTTATAGGACCATTTTGTGAAATTGGTCTGCCCCAATGCCTGACTAGCCACGTGATAAAGACGTCCAGAAAATCATGGCGCTAATAGTCAGCAAGGACCCTGCTGGAGTGCTGTTTAAAGGGCTCATCCACTCCGTACAGGCTAGTTGCTGGTTTGTCCTCTTGGATTGGTTAACTTCTGGACTATTTTTTGGGCTATTGTCTGCGTTCCACAAGTGAATTCTGACTTCTGGGTCAGCTTTGTGCTGGTACTGCAGGATTTTGCCGAATTTGGAAAGAGTCCTGCACGACCTGGTAGGTCAGCTTTTGGGACTGGAGGATGAACTGGAGCAGTAAAGAAGACAGGAGAGAGCAGAAGCAATTGGGAGAAGAGGGAGGAGGAGGGTAATGCACAGAAGGCCTGCAGTGGGTCTATAGGGAGCACTTCTCATACCTGAACTTCACTGAAGAGCAATGTGTGAGGCACCTTTGCTTCAACAAGGAGATCGTCACCAAGCTGTGTCATTTTCTGCATCCACAACTGGAGCCTCAAACTAGGGCTTGGACAGCAATGACTGTGGATGTCAAGGTCACCGTGGCCCATAACTTTTAAGCCACAGGGTCGTTCCAGGTTTCAACAGGTGACATCAGTAACATTTCAGAGTTTGCAGTGAGGTATATCAGGGAGGTTGTGGTGTATGTAACCTGTTCCACCTTAAGAGAACTTAAGCCTGTTCCACCTTAAGAGATGTACTACTTTCTCTGGCTGCTGTATACGTAATACCGGTGGTGACCACACCGGTATATAAGCACTGTGTAATAATATTGTATTCAGTATAGTCCCGACCTCCAACCAGTAAAGACCTGTTGAATTTACTCTTGTAGTCTGTGTAGTAATTATCACTATAACACACAGACTTAACAGTGGCGACGAGTCCGATTCTTACCCTGCGGCAGTTATTTCCACGGCGGCTTCGTCCACAGACAGGACGTCGAAGAGAGGTTTCCACCCTCATCACCCTACTGGAAGACACGTCGAGCGGCAGGCATCGAGAAACCGGAGTGCAGAAGACATCCTGACCTCGAAGCCTCCATCAGCGACTGTCAGCTTTCTTCTTTCTACCTCGGTGGTGGGTAAGCCGGGCAGCGACGCGACAGAAAGTCAACCGCGTTGGCTGTACAGACGGGGCTGGGAAGACGGAGGAATAAGGGCGGTGAGATCGATCGTGACCGGAGATAAGGGCCGGGCCGCTTTCGAGCGAGAGGCGCAGCGCAGGGACATCGATCGCGACCGGAGATAAGGGCCGCATTCGGGCTAAAAGGCGCAGCGTCTGGGGAAACTGAAGGCGTGAGAGCCGCGGTGAAGCGGAGACAGCGTCGGGGGACGGTTGAAGACCGCCAAGCGCGGGAAAACTGCCATTTTGTGGGCGGAGGACGACGACAAGAGCGGGAAGCCGCCATCTTGGATAACATAAAAATACAATAAATTGCAACGATGCCTAAACATGGGAACATTAATACCTTTGATAGTGACATTGAAGATTGGGCCATGTATGTAGAACGCATACAAAATTATTGTAAGGCAAATAAAATTCCTGATGCAGGTAAAGCACTAACATTATTAAATTTAATGGGTGCGAAGACATACGGGCAATTGAAACACCTGTTATCACCAGATGAACCGGCAGATAAGATGTTCGATGAGATTGTTACTGTCCTGAAAAATCATCTAAACCCCACGCCGCTGATGCTAGCGGAATGATTTAAATTTTACGACAGAAGGCAGCTGCAGAATGAAAGCAATGCTGAATATTTGATGGAATTACCTAAGCTAGCAAAATATTGTCAGTTTGGAACGGGACTGACAGAGGCACTACGAGATAAATTTGTGGTTTATTTAAACAGGATACACAAAAGCGACTGCTCGAGGAGAATGAGCTGACGCTTGAGAAGGCGGTCACTATGGCAGCAGCACACGAAGCCGCAGCGAGAGGCACGGCAGTAATGCAGCTACGGTCACCGGAACTCGGTACAAACAAAATGGGTTTGAGTTCTGTCAAATGTTATCGTTGTGGAAAGACAACGCACGATCAGAACCAGTGTTGGTTTAAAAACCAAGAATGCAGAACGTGTGGCAGGCTTGGCCACATAGCTAAAGTATGCCGGTCAGGAAAGAAGACCAGCAACAAAAAGTCACCGCAAGGAAAATACGCAAAGGTACACAAGGTGACAAAGAACAGTTTGACCGAACAGAAGTCAGATTCAGACGCTAGCAGTAATGAACTGGATAGCTTAAGAGTACACAACGTTGGTAAGGATGCAGATCTCCAGACAATTTGGGTCACTCTTCAGATAGCAGGAGTCCAAGTAAAAATGGAATTGGACACTGGATCGGCATTGACGGTCATGAATAAGAAAGATTACAGAAGGTTATTCCAACATATTCCCCTACAGGATACGGAGATTATATTGAAAACATACACGGGGCAAAGAGTGTACCCCATCGGAAAAATAGAGGTAGAAGTGGTCCACAAGGGCGAAGAAAGCCAAGTAATGGACTTATATGTGCTACCTGAAGGAGGTCCACCACTACTAGGACGGGAGTGGATTAGGAAAATGAATATGGACTGGCACTCCTTGAAGGCACTAACGGTAGATTCCGGGGAAACAGATGTCAAACCTAAACGATTGTCCAGAATATTGGATGATGCTAAAGAGGTGTTCCAGCAAGGACTGGGAACAATGAGAGGAATTACGGCAAACATCAAGATTGATGAACATGCACAACCAAAATTTTTTAAAGCCAGACCGGTACCCTATGCAATACGACCTACTGTTGAAGCGGAACTGGAAGCACTAGAACGTTCAGGTGTACTGTCTAAGGTAGATTGGAGTGAGTGGGCTATGCCCATTGTTCCCGTTATGAAACGTCCTGCGAGCAACAAGCCAGGAGATCCAGGGAAGGTTCGCATCTGTGGAGATTTCAAAATCACCGTTAATCCGGTGCTTCACACGGTGCAGTATCCGCTTCCACGGATTGAGGATATTTTCGCTTCATTGTCTGGCGGGAAACACTTCACCAAGATAGACCTGGCGCAGGCGTACTTGCAGATGGAGGTTGAGGAAGAGTCACGCCAATACCTCACGATCAACACGCATCGAGGGTTGTACCGGTACAATAGGCTGGTTTTTGGAGTGGCATTGGCTCCAGCAATTTGGCAGAGGGCCATGGAGCAGGTATTACAGGGAATTCCAGGCACACAATGTTACCTGGACGATATTCTGATCACAGGTGATGGTGATGAACAACATCTCGCAAACTTGGAACTGGTGCTCAACAGACTGAAAGAGTATGGACTTAGAGTAAATCGGCAGAAATGTGAGTTCTTCCAGAAGCGGATCTCGTACTGTGGCCATGTCATTGACCGGGAGGGGCTTCATAAGTCTCCTGACAAGATTGAGGCAGTTGTAAAGGCTCCCGCTCCGGAGAATGTCTCTCAGTTGAGGTCGTTTCTAGGATTAATTAACTATTACCATAAATTTCTGCCAAATCTATCCACGGTACTGCACCCGTTAAACGCTCTTTTACAGAAAGGGGTACCATGGGAATGGGGCGAAAACTGTAAGAAGGCATTTCGCAAAAGCAAAGAATTGATCACCTCAGAGGAAGTGTTGGCTCACTTCAACCCGACACTGCCTATTCGGTTGGCTTGTGATGCTTCTCCATATGGTATTGGGGCAGTACTCTCACACAAGTTGCCAAATGGCACGGAAAGGCCAGTCGCGTTTGCATCCAGATCATTGACCTCCGCTGAGCGCAACTATGCGCAGATCGATAGGGAGGCTCTTAGCCTTGTATGGGGAGTGAAGAAGTTTAATCATTACCTGCAGGGCCAAAAATTCACACTTCTGACAGACCATCAACCGTTGGTATCCATTTTTAACCCTAAGAAGGGTGTTTTGGTGATGACAGCGCAGCGTCTCCAGAAATGGTCTCTTTTCTTAGGGGCACATCAATATCAAATAGAATTCAAAGGTACGAAACAGCATGGCAATGCTGATGGGCTGTCGCGCCTGCCACTACCTGAAGAAGAAGACACGACGAAAGTTGACCCTGTTGAGTTATTTCATTCGACCATCATCGAGTGTTTACCAGTCACCAATGCAAGTATTGAAAGAAAAACCAGGAACGACCCGACACTGTCCAGAGTCTACGAGGTGACAGTGAAAGGATGGCCAACACGGGGTGATCCTCTGTTACCGGCATTTTCGGCAAGGCGAGACCAGCTGTCCGTCTGCCATGGTACCTTGATGTACGGGACAAGAGTGATTATTCCTCCCAAGTTAAGGGAAAGAGTTTTAAACGAACTGCATGAAAGTCATCTGGGGGGAGTTAAAATGAAAAGTCTTGCTAGGGCTTATGTATGGTGGCCGGGTATTGACCAACAGATTGAGGAGTTAACGAAAAGCTGCGCTGGGTGCCAAAAAGTGCAAAATGCACCTCCGATAGCACCGCTACACCCATGGGAATGGCCTTCAGCCCCATGGCAACACGTACACATTGACTTTGCTGGTCCATTCATGGACTCCATGTTCCTAATCGCGGTGGACGCACATTCCAAATGGCCAGAAGTCATCAAGATGAATGCCACTACTTCAGAAAAGACAATTGCGGTGTTAAGAACAATATTCGCAAGGAACGGATTGCCAGAACAGATCTGTTCGGACAACGGACCACAGTTTGTATCGGAAGAATTCCGACAATTCTTAAAGAAGAATGGAGTAAAACATTATACCTCTGCCCCATATCATCCGGCGACAAACGGGTTGGCTGAAAGATTTGTCTAGACATTCAAAAAGGTTATTAAGGCCATGAACGATGATCAGATTCCGCTGCAACACAAGGTAGACAAGTTCCTGATGTCATATCGAAACGCCGATCATGCAGTGACTAACCAAAGTCCTGCCATGATGTTTTATAACAGGAGGTTGCGGTCCAAGTTGGACTTGTTAAAACCAAATGTGCGGAGGGAAGTGGAAAACAAACAGTTTCGGCATATTAACAACAAGACCACTCGAACTTTCGACGTAGGACAACCAGTGTTGGCAAGGGGCTATGGAAACGAAAAATGGCAGTCCGGAACAATTCGGGCCAGACAAGGACCTCTGATGTACACAGTAGATATTGGTCATAATGTGATAAGGCGTCATGCGGATCAACTGGTGGAGTCGAGAGCAAGGGTCGAACCCATGGTTGTGACAGAGACAACTGTGGAAGACGTTAATGAACCTGAAGCATCTACCTCGGCAGGGAATGTACTTGATGATGATGACACCCAATACATTGGAAACCAAATAGAGGAGGCACCTCAACAACAAGAATCAGAGACTACTGAGAGGCGTTATCCAAGCCGCATCAGAAAGCCTCCTGAGAGACTGAACCTTTGAACTGTTATACCTGAAGTTATATATGTATATATGTTATTATGTTATGTTAAATGGGGATATGACTGTTAAGCTAAAAAGGGAGGATTGTGGTGTATGTAACCTGTTCCACCTTAAGAGAACTTAAGCCTGTTCCACCTTAAGAGATGTACTACTTTCTCTGGCTGCTGTATACGTAATACCGGTGGTGACCACACCGGTATATAAGCACTGTGTAATAATATTGTATTTAGTATAGTCCCTACCTCCAACCAGTAAAGACCTGTTGAATTTACTCTTGTAGTCTGTGTAGTAATTATCACTATAACACACAGACTTAACAGAGGTGACCGAGGCTCTCCACACCAGGAGGTGTATATCAGATTCTCTATGGACAGCGCAAAACAGGACGAGAGAGGACTAAAATTTACCCACATTGCAGGCTTCCCCAGGGTCCAAGGTGTCATAGATTGCACCCACATTGCCTTGTGTGCTCCCCATTACCAGCCTGGCAGCTTTCTCCATAGAAAGGGCTATCACTCCCTAAATGTGCAGCTTATTTGCGATCAGCGCATTATGCAGGTCCGTGCCTGGTTATCTGCAGCAGTCAGGATTCATTCATCCTGTGTCAGTCTCTGTGCTGCCGTTACTCCATGCAGGCTGTCGGGACACAGGCTGACTACTTGGCGACAAGGGATACTCCTCCAGACATGACTTGTGACTCCTGTCAGGAATGTGGGCACAGTCGCAGAGCTGGCCTACAGCACGAGCCATGCCGCCACTAGAAATATTACTGACCAGTAAGTGGCAGAAAGCTATTTCCCACGGAAGCCATCATAGTTGAGCCTAATTGTATTCTCAATTTGCAACCACGCAATCCATTTTCCACCATTGTCACTTGATAGCAAACAGAACTGGGAGCTCTGCAGCTTTCCCCCTTCCTAGTCCAGCGAGGCTGAGGCGAGTTGTTTTGCTTCAAATGGCTTCCCAGCTTAAGTCAGAAAACTCAGCAGTGACCCGTAATCAAAGTTGTCAGTCTCTAGTCTGCTTGGTTTAGTATTGAACCAGATGGTGCCTTTCCCTTAGGGGGAGTTCTTAGAACCCAGTGTTTACAAAAAATTACAGGCACAAGTATGCATAAATAGTTTAAGGGAATACCAAGGGGAACTCCAGAATTTGGAATAGTTTGGAGAGGAGCATCATGACCTGTGCCAAAATATTTGGGAGGACAGATATTACGCATTTCCCAAGTGGTCGCACAGTTCATATTCTACTGATCCATGGAGCTTTGTGCAGACTCATCAATGCGCTGCACTATATGAGTGGCTTGGAATAACTGGAATTGCACACAAGAATGTTGATCGAAGAAATGAATGTCCCACCAACTAGAGAGGGATCTCCTTTGCCTAGAATGCCTTAGTCTTGTATGATGACACTGAATATTTTCCCTGTGCCCATCATTCACATTTGTCACAGTCTGTGTCTGCTTTGAGCTGAAAATGTGGTCTTCAGTCAGATGTCCTGAAGATGTTCGTATTCATCCAGGAGCAGGCTGGGGGAGGAAGTTCTATTAATATTAACAGCCGGCAATAACACAGCCTGTTTGTCTCGGGGAGCTTTTGCAGTCATATGATCTCTGCCTGCCATTCTTGAACTATCTGGAGGAATATCCAGTAACAGAGTTTCAATTCTCAGCTGCAGCAAAGCCCACGCTGTAATTTAGTGGGCACCAAAGTATGGGTTGTATGTCTAGATGGATCGGAGACCCATTTAATGGAACTGTATATATGTAGCTGACATGACTGAATTGAAATCAACTGCTGCTATGCCTGAAGAAACCGGTAGAATACTGCTTAGTAAATATATCTATATTCTACATTGATTCCATAGTATTTTTATGTGAGGGGAAGAGGTTGTTTTACTGAATAACCTAATATGTGTATCTAAGTGTGTTTTATTGCATTCGCTATGTCCTATTTTTGTCTTTTGACTAATACAGGAACAGCTGTATTGTGATCAAAATGGCTGTAAAATGATTTGCAGGGCTGGCTTTTTTAAGTTTTGGAGAGGGCTGGACATTTCAATGATACTGGTACTTTATGTTAGATAAGTCATTGAATGGCGTGTGCTGCAAGGCCATAACACATAGTGGTTCAGATGTAATGTTGCAAACCACAAGCTATGTCCTTGAAACACATTACAGCTTGTGATGTCATTTACAGCATATAGTCAGAGTTACAATAGCAAAATACTGCAGACGCTGGAAATCTGAAATAACAACAGGAAATGCTGGAAACACTTAGGTCAGGCGGCATCGAGGAGAGAGAAACAGAGTCAACGTTTCGAGTCGGGGACCCTTCGACAGAACTCATATAGTCAGAGTTTGTGGGACCAGCTTTATTTTATAGTATCCGTAAGATTTTTTTTGCTGCTGTTAGGTATCATGGGGTTGGCGAGGTTGGTGGGCAGAGGTACATAGTGACTGACGTCAGGCATCTGCTGTGAGATCATGAGATTTGTATGGAAATGTTATGTAGTACATGTTTTAAATGGCTGCATGTTATGAGGAAGTACATTGTACATCCAACATAAATTAATTCTGGAAATGAAATCACATTTGATACAACTTCATATGGTTATTGTATATTTCTAGTCTGGGTAGATTGGTCACTGGATTTTTTAGCTGATAAATTTTATTAAAGCTTTGTAGCTGTTTCAAATATTAGTCTGGAAATTATGCTGAACAATATTATAGTACGAGTGCTTAAATTAGATAGAGGAAATTGATAAGAACGTGTCGTGTTCCTACAATAATATGCAGGCTGTGGATTTTGTTTTATTGAGCTAACATCACATTTTATATAATTCTCTTTATAAATGTGCTTCTGAAAACCTTGAAACCTGATATGCCCCATTTTACTTGTTTTCTATGTAGTTCGGTGCTTGCTTAAAGCATTAGGGGGGAAAAATTCAGTATCGCCCCGTTTGGGGCGCCATTATCGGCTGTGCACAAAGTTTAGCGCCTGGCGCTAATTATCGCCTCTGACAGCAAACTTGGCTTTTATCGCCCCTGGAGGTGAGTGGAGCGCTAAATCAGGCGCTTCACATCTGTCTTAAGGCGCAAAGGCCAAGGAGCGAGGCACTACCTCAGAGTGCTGGCGAAGCAAGGAAGGGCAAATCAAAATGAACCTGCAAAGTGCTGCTCAGTACCCAAAACTCCTTCACACAGCGTTGAATCTCTCCAGAAGTCTCTCTCTCTGAATGCGTGGTGCAAAAATGTCACCAACAAAAAAAGGCAGGAAGCGGTCGCCTTTAAATAGCGCTCCCCCAGTCCCTTTCTGACTGCAAAACGCTCCCCTCAACCTGTCATTGCTAGCGGTAGGCGGTAAGGCAGGGGGCGCCACTTAATATCCGGTCCAGGGCGTTGCGCACTTGACTGACGTCACGATCTGCCAGCGCAGGAGATCGTGGCGGTAGTGTTTAGTGCCGCCGCAAAATGGCGCTAACGGGAGGCGCAAACAACTGAATTTTTCCCCGTAGGTATGTCATTGTTTCATAGACCAAGACTTCTAAATGCTACATTTCTTGACATATTGTCCTGTGAAGTGCATTGCGGTTTGATGGCCTTCCCATATGGTCTTGCATAGATTCCATAGGAAAACACAAATAAATCCTCTGAGTTCTTTGCCTAGCATCAGCGGTGTTAGCAAATAGTGCTGTGTGCTTTCTAATTTAAGGATCAGGATCCTTGGCACACTAAATGTTAAAAGGTTTGAATTAATGGTCAGGAAGTGAATACCCTTCTCTCGTAAAGTGGCACTATATATTCTGGAGATGAAAATAATCTTATAGACATGTTAAAGGGCATGCTGATTTGACCCATAAAAGCAGAATGAGACTCTTTTTCATGCTGTTACAGCTTGTGGCAGCCCTTGGTCGTAAGTCTTTCCAAGCTACAATTGGTGTCATGCACATTTTGTCCCTGGTCATGTTTCAAACCTCCCATTCATAGTCACTGGGCAGAAAATCAACCCCACATCTGTATGGCACAAACTTCTATTCTTGTGGGCAGTGCAATGGAAGAGGGAGGAAATACTATAAACACTCAGGGTAATACTTAGTCCGTGCATTTCTCTTGACATCTATCTAAATTAGTCTGGGTCCTCATCACTTCAGTCTTTTCCTGTCTCTGTCATCTTTAGTGACAGACTTTCTAATGGGATCAACACTAGTGCGGCTCATTGTCTTGACAATGTAGTAACCAAACCCAAAAGTGACTAAGATTGGCGTTGGTATCAATGCAAGCTATTAAATATAAATTGAGACATTCTAGCAAAAATCCTAGCTTTATTAATAATAACTAGTAGTAAATCTCTCATGGCATTGTTCATGGACAAAAGTCTAGAAATTGGTGTTGGGATAAAGCGTTGAACTAGCTTTGGGTGTTAATCCCTTCCATTATAAGAATACAAATTTTAAAAACTCAACACAGGAAAGAAATCCATTTTGTCACAGTGAAGTATGGTGCTGGTTTGCTCAAAGACACAGGCTGTAGTGTGAATCTATTTTTCCAGGCCTAGATTTTGCAAGTTTAGATAGCACATAGAATGACATACTCAACCTTCAGTAAGTCATGTCTGATACAAATAGAACATGAGGCTAGTTTGGTTTAGAGAGATTTCCTGAGCTAGATTTCTACCCTTTAGAATCAGTGGGTGGAAAATCTAGCCCCATGTGTCAAGCCCTTCTAAGATTTCTGTCTCACTGTAGTTCAAGTTGTATAAATTGCTGCTTGTATTTGTCCCATGCTGCAGTTTGGAGATACCTAGCAACCATTCAGTGGGCTATTTCTTTAATGGTAGGACTGCACAGGATAAGCTTTTATTAATGCTTAGAATGGTTCAATACAAAATGGTTATGAGAGTCCTTTTTCTGTCATGCATACTCAGGGCAAGTACTTGGCACCGAAAGCTGCCCTTTATCCTTACCTTCTTATTCCTGACCTGTTCCAGGCCAACTGGGTCTGGCACACAGCACTTACTGGGGATTACTTTCACCTTCACCGCCTGGGTGGTAATCTGAAATCTGAAATCAATGGGATGAAAACCGGGCGGGTTCTATATCAGGCTGGTGATTCATTCCTCCAGATTACTGCTCAGGTGATGTAGACAAAAATTACCCCCTGTAACTTTTCAAATTTAATATCTTGCTTCGTGAAATCAGTTCTCTATTTGGGGCGGAACCTGCCTCTGCTGGGACTCGTCTCATTCTTAGTATCTGTTTAAATTCTGGTCGGGGGATGGGTGGTGGTGTGGGGGAAGGAATTCTGTTGAAGCCTTCGGAAAGACCCAGACCTTGCCTAGACTTAGGTAATTGGTCCTGGAGGGGATAGATTACCTTTTCTTAAATGCTGTATGTCTCCCTTTGGAACTCAAGAGCTGTTTATCATTCCTTTCATTGTCCCGGAAAGCCCTTGAGGTCGCTCTCGCAGAGCTGCTGAGAGTCACTTTGCCTTCTATCGGCAAATGCTTTTGGGTCCTTACAGGCACAGGCACTGGCACAGGCCCCTGCCACGATTATGCTTGTGAGCCCATCTACGCAATTTGGGGCAGGGTCAGCAGCTATCAGAATGGTTCCAGGGATGGGGGATCTTAGCTACAAGGACAGGTTGGAGAAGTTGGATTTGTTTTCATTAGAGCAAAGGGGGTTGAGGGGTGATTTGATAGAGGTGTACAAGATTATGACTGGTTTGGATAGGTTAGATGGGGAAAGGCTGTTCCCACTAATTAATGGTACAAAGACTAGAGGACACAGATTTAAGGTTTTGGGCAAGAGATACAGGGGGGATGTGAGGAAAAACTTCTTTATGCAGCGAGTGGTGAGGACCTGGAACTCGCTGCCGACGGAAGTGGTGGAAGTGGAGACACTCAATGTTTTCAAGGGGAGACTGGATAGGCACTTGAAGGAAATAAACTTGCAGGGCTACGGGGATAGAGCGGGGCAATGGGACTGACTGGACTGCTCTATAGTGAGCCGGCGTGGACTTGATGGGCCGAATGGCCTCCTTCTGTGCCATTATGATTCTATGGAGGGACTAGAGTTTTGCTGCATTGCACTTACACCGGCTGAGAGGGACTCCCAGAATTTTGGGCCCAATGCAGTTACAGATTCCTTAAAACCAAGGCAGAGAAAATATTCTGTTTTTAATGAATAAGAGTATCAATTGTAATTGAGCTGACAATTAAATTTTAGGCGTTTTTTTGTCTCTCCACAATCAAGATTACAAAATTTATGTGGAATAAAATCTTGAAAATAATTGGGATTCATCTTATTATTTTTCCTAATAGAAATAAATGAACATTAAAGCAATTGTCCTGCTTTAATTCATGCATTCCTGCAACTCAATCCATGTAACTGTCGTTAAAATCTCCAGGACCTAATGATGCAGAGGTCCAGATAGTTTACCGTCCTCCTCGACGCCACCTGCACAACTCGCAACCCTAGTTAAAATCAGCCCTTTTACTTCGATGCATTTGCTTTTTCCCTTAGTGAAATATATTTATTCTATACTCTATGATCTCATATTAGAAGATTTCACACTGCTGACCTGACATTAATTTGAAGCAGAGTACTATTGCTGCTACCTCATCAGGGATAACATTTTGCCGGTCAGGCAGACTGCAGCTGCACATTCCTATTTCTAACATGGTGCAGTGAAAGATGCGATAAGCTACTGTTGCCTTTGGCACTGCAGCTTATATGGAGGATAATGGGAGTTGATTCCCTAATTATTAATTAAAAATATCTTTACAATATTTAAACTGTACTTAAATTTAAATAAACTAATGTTGAATTATTTTACACAAAATTGAGCAGTATGTTAATTCTAAGCAGTATTGCATGTAAACCCTTTACAATTATTTATTCCTATTGCTGTGTGAATATATTGTACTGGAAATATGGAATGCTGCCATATTCATACAGCATGTTTAAGTCAGTCAAAAACACTTCTATTTTTATGGTCCTAATTTAAATTTAGTTTACATGTCCACAAGATGAACTTCAGAAGTGTTGTCATGAATTCCATCACTATCAAACTTCTCATTTCTTGCTATCTTTCTTTAACGAACTACAGGGGTGGACAACCACCTAATTCTGGCCGAAGCATGCTCCAACCGGGTCAGTACAAAAATGACAATTGGGGCCATTTTTAAATGAGTCTACTGCCTGACTCTGGAGGCTGCTCCGGCGACCCAGCAGTAGACCCCAGTGAATATTACTGTGGCTGCCCCACTGTTTTCAGGGTGCTAGCACCCTATTTCCACCTGGCAGTAGGGCTGAAAGTCCAGCCCATACTTTCAAGCAGTGGATTGGGCTTCTGCTGAGTAGGTGCAGAACCCCAGCTCTGTTTAATGTTTCAACTCACCTGCCCTTGTTTCCGCTTGGATCAGCAGCTCTCATCCAGCTGTTAGAAAGAAAGGAGAGCTGTTGGATGGAGAACTTTAGTGAGTTGGGAAGAGATGACAGAAAAGACCAACCCACCCTGCAAGAATGCAATTCCTGCTGTTCAATCATGAAGCAGTATTGACAGCATCTGTGGAGAAGGCAATGTGCAAAACTGTTCTAGCTTCCCAGCTAAAGGGCGACACGTGGGAGCAGTGGTAGATGTAGAAAGGCAAACCAAAAACAAAAGAACATAACCTACAATTATTAAAACAAATTGTTAAATCTTCAGAAATTATGTTTATGTAGGTTGACTATAACTCAATATGATGGCTACATATCAGTTGGAGAGATATTAAAACATAGCCTGTAAAACTGTCAGCTTAAATTAGAGGTCCTAAATAAATTTGTTGTGGCGTATGCCTCTGAGCTTTGACCACAGGATGCACCCAGTTGTGGAATTGTGAATATCAGTGTTTCCTTGAGTGCTATTGTAAGGTTTTTTATTGAGGAGGTAAGAAAAACTTAGTTTGTATATTATAGAAAATACTGTGGAAGAAATCCAAAGTTAGCTAAGTGCTAAAAGCAAAAACAAGGAAGTAGTGCAGGAAAGTGATTGGGGTAAGGATAACCAGATTGTGTCAGGAAGGGACAGAGCGTACAAACAAAGCAGTGCACTAACAAATAGGGTCCGGGTAAGAAAAAATTGTAATAAGACAAATAGGGCCATAGTACAAAAAATGTTAAGATGTCTAAAAATGTTAAAAAGACAAATCTAAAGGCACTGTATATCTGAATGTACGAAGCATTCATAATAAGGTAGACGAATTAACAGTGCAAATAGATGTAAACGGATACAATATAATTGCGATTATGGAGACATGGCTGCAGGGTGACCAGTGCTGGGAGCTGAATATCCAAGGATATTCGATATTTAAGCAGAACAGGCAAAAAGGAAAAGGAGGTGGGGTGGTGTTGTTAGTAAAGGATGAAATCAGAGCAATAGTGAGAAAGGATATTGGCTCAGAAAATAAAGATGTAGAATCAGTCTGGGTGGAGCTAAGAAGCACTAAGGGGCAGAAAACATTGGTGGGAGTTGTCTATAGGCCTCCAAACAGTAATGTAGGGGATGGCATCAAACAGGAAATTAGAGATGCATGTAACAAGGGTACTGCAGTAATCATGGGTGACTTTAATCTACATATGGATGGACCAAACCAAATTAGCAATAATACTGTAGAGGATGAATTCCTGGAGTGTGTACGAGATGGTTTTTTAGACCAGTACGTTGAGGAGCCAACTAGGGAACAGGCTATCCTAGATTGGGTATTGTGCAGTGAGAAAGGGTTAATTCATAATCTTGTTGTGCAGGGTCCCTTAGGGAAGAGTGACCATAACATGATAGAATTCTTCATTAAGATGGAAAGTGAAGAAGTTCAATCCGAAACTAGGGTCCTACATCTAAACAAAGGAAACTACAAAGGTATGTGGAGTGAGTTGGCTATGATAGATTGGGAAGCTTCATTAAAAGACATGACAGTGGATAGGCAATGGCTAACAATTAAGGAACAAATGCATGAATTGTAACAGTTATACATTCCTTTCTGGCGCAAAAACACAAAAGGAAAAGTGGCTCAACCATGGCTAACAAAAGAAATTAAGAATAGTATTAGATCCAAAGAGGAGGCATATAAAGTTGCCAGAAAAAGTAGCAAGCCTGAGGATTGGGAGCAGTTTAGAGTTCAGCAAAAAACGACCAAGAGATTGATTAAGAGGGGGAAAATAGAGTATGAGAGTAAACTTGCAAGGAACATAAAAGGCATTAGGCAAAGTCAACATGGATTTATGAAAGGGAAATCGTGTTTGACAAACCTACTGGAGTTTTTTGAGGATGTAACTGGTAGAATAGATAAGGGAGAACCAGTGGATGTAGTGTATTTGGACTTTCAGAAGGCCTTTGATAAAGTCCCACATAGGAGGTTAGTGTGCAAAATTAAAGCACATGGGATTGGGGGTAATATACTGGCATGGATTGAAAATTGGTTAACAGACAGGAAACAGAGAGTAGGAATAAATGGGTCTTTTTTGGGGTGGCAGGCGGTGACTAGTGGGGTACCGCAAGGATCAATGCTTGGGCCCCAGCTATTCACAATATATATCAATGATTTGGATGAGGGAACCAAATGTAATATTTCCAAGTTTGCTGATGACACAAAACTAGGTGGGATTGTGAGTTGTGAGGAGGATGCAAAGAGGCTTCAAGGCAATTTAGACAAGTTGAGTGAGTGGGCAAATACATGGCAGATGCAGTATAACGTGGATAAATGTGAAGTTATCCACTTCGGTAGGAAAAACAGAAAGGTAGAGTATTATTTAAATGGTGATAGATTGGGAAATGTTGATGTACCAAGGGACCTGGGTGTCCTTGTACACCAGTCACTGAAAGCAAACATGCAGGTGCAGCAAGCAGTTAGGAAGGCAAATGGTATGTTGGCCTTCATTGCAAGAGGATTTGAGTATAGGAGCAAGGATGTCTTACTACAGTTAGGGCCTTGGTGAGACCACACCTAGAGTACTGTGTGCAGTTTTGGTCTCCTTACCTAAGAAAGGATATACTTGCCATAGAGGGAGTGCAGCAAAGGTTCACCAGACTGATTCCTGGGATGGCAGGACTGTCGTATGAGGAGAGATTGGGTCGACTAGGCTTGTATTCACTAGAGTTTAGAAGAATGAGAGGAGATCTCGTTGAAACGTATAAAATTCTGACAGGGCTAGACAGACTGGATGCAGGGGGGATGTTTCCCCTGACTGGAGGGTCTAGAATGAGGAGTCACAGTCTCAGGATACGGGGTAGGACATTTAGGACTGAGATGAGGAGAAATTTCTTCACTCAGAGGGTGGTGAACCTGTGGAATTCTCTACCACAGAAGGCTGTGGAGGCCAAGTCACTGAATATATTTAAGAAGGAGATAGATAGATTTCTAGACACATCTCAGTTGGGTGAGGATTCTGGTGGGGCTCTGACTGAGGGCAACGCAGTGGCATGGAAGTGTGAGCGCTTGGAGAGGCACCCCCACTTCCTTGTTCTCTGCCACCAACATCCCTCTCATGGGTCAGCTCCACCTCAACTCTAGCAAGTGGCTTGAGAGCACCTTGCTGCACATCAGGGGGGCCATGAGGACCCGTCTCTGCACTGGCAGTCCTACTGCTGAGGACTTCCGTGAAGCTCTGGTCTCTCTGTTCAATAGATGCCCATCGCTCCTCCAGAGATGTCAGTCTATTCTGAACATTGACCATGTTTTCAAAACTCTGGTGACTTATCTCCTCCATGGCCCTGACCATCGTCTGCAGAGAGGAAGCCACCGATACCACGGAGGTAGACATCACTTCCACGGAGGTAGCCAACCTTTCCGAGGAGATGCACTCATGTGCCAATGACTCCACAAAGGCTCTGCTCATATTCAAGTTGGACTCCTCCATCCTCTCCACACACACAGTGGTCCTGGAGACAAAATCTGCTGGAGACAAAATCTGCCAGAGACTCCTGCACCTGTTCCTGGAGTTCCAGCACCGCTCTCCTGGATGGACCCGGAGGCACAGTATCCACATGCAGCTGAGCAGAGCTAGGAGAGTCCTGCGACCTCTGACGAGGACTCTCCACTGCTGTCCCTGTCTCCACCACCTGCTGATGCTCACTTGTGAGCTGTGGCACACCAGGTGCCAACACTACTCTATGTCCCGCATGTGCTACCGAGGTGTGCGTATCTGCGCTGGTGCTGGGTGCGCTTACAGCTGCTGACGCTGCACCCTCAGAGGTTGCAGGTTCCTCTGAGGAGTCTTCTGCCTCAGGATCTTCCTCCTGGACAGTGGGGAGGGGGGCTGTTGATGGTCCTGTGGGGGAGTAAAGGAATGAGTTTGAGATGTTACGGTAGTGTGGCATGCACATGCAATAGCCATTCTATAAATGTACATTCGCAGCTATTTTAGTGACTCCTGCAATATATAAGAGAGAGATGCAAAACTGTTCTGACACCAGCTTGCTCTGCTGCGCCCATCTGTCCATCCCCCACTTCCACCTCCACCTCAGCACCAACGATTTCCAGGGCCGCCTCTTCAGCATTGGTCAAATGGGCGAGGGAAGGTGGCCCTTCTCCAGTCTTCGCCCTTTTTCTTTTATTGTGGGCTATCTTTTCCTGCAGTGAGGGAGACAAGTGGAGTTTGGGTGAGAATGATGGAGAGAGTCCAGAGTATAGATGCTTAGAAGGAGACAAAGATGGAGTGAGGTTTCATTTCCAAGGGCCCTCCCTGTGTGTTAGTCATTGTCATTGCATAACATTCATAGGGAGTGTGAGGACTGCATAGTTGAATAGTCAAGTGATTGTGTTCATAGAGTGAGAGGGATGGTTAAGGGTACAAGGGTTGTAAGGGTAAAGTGGGATGTGTAGGAGGAGGTTGACAATGCAGAGTGCTGGAGATGAGAGGAGAAGGGGAGCAAAATGAGGGTCAAGCTGATGGTATACTCACTTTGGCTGATCTTACAAGGTCATTGAACCTCTTGCGACACTGCAGCCATGTTCTGCTGCACGCAGACCTGGAAGTTACATCCTGTGCTAGCTGCACCCAGACAGCCTTGGTTTGTGTGGGAGGTTTCTTCATCCCAGATGAGGGGAAGAGCACCTCCTTGCTAGCTCTCACCCCCTCAACCAGAATACTCAGAGACTCATCTGAGAACTTCGGGGAGGCCTTGGCTCTCGGGTTGGCCATCTCTTCTCAGTGCAAATGTGTTCAGCAGCCACAAAACAGCAATGAAATGAGCCAAGGAAACAAGCAGCCCTTAAATGAAGCTGCATAAGCGACGTCAGCAGAGACGAGTTTCAGTCCAAAAAGCATAATTGACCATGGGGAACTCACACACCCGGAGTTAATTGGGCAACCCGCCCACCCCAAAACCCGCTCCCAACCCGCCTCCAATGGGAAAATCGCTCCCTAAGGTTCTGTCTTCACAGAAGAGGACACAAATAACTTCCCAGAAATGCTAGGGAACCAAGGGTCTCGTGAGAAGGAGGAATTAAAGGAAATTAGTATTAGTATTAATATAAAAATAGTGCTGGAGAAATTAATGGGACTGAAAGCCGATAAATCCCCAGGGCCTGATAATCTGCATCCCAGAGTACTAAAAGAGGTAGCCATGGAAATAGTGGATGCATTGGTTGTCATCTTCCAAAATTCTATAGATTATGGAACAGTTCCTGCAGATTGGAGGGTGGCAAATGTAACCCCACTATTTAAAAAAGGAGGGAGGGAAAACCGGGAACTACAGACCGGTTAGCCTAACATCAGTAGTAGGGAAAATGCTAGAGTATTATAAAGGATGTGATAACAGGACACTTAGAAAATATCAACGGGATTCGACAAAGTCAACATGGATTTATGAAAGGGAAATCGTGTTTGACAAACCTACTGGAGTTTTATGAGGATGTAACTGGTAGAATAGATAAGGGAGAACCAGTGGATGTGGTGTATTTGGATTTTCAGAAGGCCTTTGATAAAGTCCCACATAAGAGGTTAGTGTGCAAAATTAATGCACATGGTATTGGGGGTAATATACTGGTATGGATTGAAAATTGGTTAACAGACAGGAAACAGAGAGTAGGAATAAATGGGTCTTTTTCAGGGTGGCAGGCGGTTATAAGTGGGGTACCGCAGGGATCAGTGCTTGGGCCCCAGCTATTCACAATATATATCAATGATTTGGATGAGGAACCAAATGTAATATTTCCAAGTTTGCTGACGACACGAAACTAGGTGGGATTGTGAGTTGTGAGGAGGATGCAAAGAGGCTTCAAGGCGATTTAGACAAGTTGAGTGAGTGGGCAAATACATGGCAGATGCAGTATAACGTGGATAAATGTGAAGTTATCCACTTCGGTAGGAAAAACAGAAAGGCAGAGTATTATTTAAATGCTGATAGATTGGGAAATGTTGATGTACAAAGGGACCTGGGTGTCCCTGTACACCAGTCACTGAAAGCAAACATGCATGTGCAGCAAGCAGTTAGGAAGGCAAATGGTATGTTGGCCTTCATTGCAAGAGGATTTGAGTACAGGAGCAAGGATGTCTTACTACAGTTATACAGGGCCTTGGTGAGACCACACCTGGAGTACTGTGTGCACTTTTGGTCTCCATACCTAAGAAAGGATATACTTGCCATAGAGGGAGTGCAGCGAAGGTTCACCAGACTGATTTCTGGGATGGCAGGACAGTCGTATGAGGAGAGATTGGGTCGACTAGGCCTGTATTCACTAGAGTTTAGAAGAATGAGAGGGGATCTCATTGAAACGTATAAAATTCTGACAGGGCTAGACAGACTGGATGCAGGGAGGATGTTTCCCCTGGCTGGGGGTCTAGAATGAGGGATCACAGTCTCAGGATACGGGGTAGGACATTTAGGACTGAAATGAGGAGAAATTTCTTCACTCAGAGGGTGGTGAACCTGTGGAATTCTCTACCACAGAAGGCTGTGGAGGCCAAGTCACTGAGTGCTGTGGCCCAGAAATTCGGGTCTCCAAAGGTGAGTACACACGGGGTACTCACCTGTAAGCCCAATGGAAGTGCCGGTTTCCTACATGCACTGCGCATGCGTGGGAACCCGGCACTTCCGTTTCCCTGAAAGAAGGTGTTCAGAGTTCGAACGCGTGTGCGGGAGAGGCTGCGCGTGCGCATCGAACTTAGTTTTTTTTTTACAGGTTTTCCCGGGAGGGTAAGTCTCCAGAAGTTAGACATGTAAAAAGCAGGCGTAAGGCCTCCTTTTTACAAGGTAAGTGGTGAATTAATTAAAATTAAAACATTTTTTCCACGGGTTTATTATTTTTAAATACTTTAAAGCAAGGTAAGTTTATTTTTAGCCCCGTTAGAAAATAAAATTATTATTTCCAAAAATTTAAATTATTGTTTAAAATAGTTATTTCATGTAATTTATAGTTTATTTAAAAAATGTGATGTTTTTAAAAAATGTATTTGAAGATTTAGTGATGTTTTGGGGCCCGTAGTATTTCTAAGTTTTGACAGCTCTTTCTGTCAAACTTATGAATGAAGCATTCCCTGCTCCGATTGGCTCCCCATGGCCCACATGATCCCAGGGGACGCATCGAACTAACTGCGCCCCTGGGAAACGCAAGCACTGCGCGCCGGCAGTTGGAGCAGGCCCAGGATCGGAATTCCACACGGGCCCACAGCTCAACGGCCGGCGCGCAAGGTAAGTGCAGGTCGGGGGCTTACACCCGCGGGAAGCCCCCGACCCGAATTTCTGGGCCAATATATTTAAGAAGGAGATAGATAGATTTCTAGACACAAAAAGCATCAAGGGATATGGGGAGAGAACGGGAATATGATATTGAGATAGAGGATCAGCCATGATCATATTGAAAGGTGGAGCAGGCTCGAAGGGCTGAATGGCCTACTCCTGCTCCTATTTTTCTATGTTTCTATGTTTACTGTACCGAAAGGTGTATTCTTCAACAGATCATTAAGAGACAGTTAGTCGCAGACTGGAACACTACAGTCTGATTGAAAGTTAGCTTCTTCAGAGAACTGCTTCCAAATGTCATGTGAAAAGCTGGCTAGGTCCTTGACTGCTAACTGATTTGGTTCCCAGTCTCAACTGGAGTTCACATTTGTGTGTAATAGTGCTGAAGCTTGCCACCTGGCAGGCCAGGTGAGGAATGGTGCAGCATTGTGAAGGTCTGGAATTACTTATTGAATGAACCATTCTGACATTCAGGATCAGAAGAACAGTGTGGATGTGGGAAAATAAATTTGGAGGTGGAACTTCTTTAAGAAGAAAAATAAATTACCAAAACTAAAACGTCTTCTGCAGGTAGACCTGTCCAGTCAGGCAAAGGAAAATATATGGATTTTGTTTTAATACTACCTTGTTCACAGATAAGCCCAGTTTTGAGTTTTGTGATAGCATAAGAAGACCATTTGAAGAAAATGAGGAAAGAATTCTGATAAGTAACGAGTAGCAATAATAGTGAAACATCATGGCCTTGAAATTGTGGTTGGCAACGTAGATAAGGAGTACGCCACCGACCTCCAAATGAAATACTCGCTTACTTGGTGCGAGGACCCAAACGAAAACTTGCTTTGAAATGCTGCAGAGTTGTGCGCAACATAGTAGCCCACGGATCCCAGGGGCGCACCGTTGTGCGTAAACATACCTGGAATCACGTGGGGTGATGCTCCTTTCACTAGCCAATCAGGAAACAGACATTTCTGATGCCTGACATCAATCAAATTTTAAATTAAACGGTGTGAATATTTAGTTGACACGTGCAGAACTTGGCTTTCAAAAGCACAGGGAATACTTTGGAGCAAGTACGGTTATTTACTGGAAGACTCTGCAAGATTAAAAATAAAGATTAGAACATCTCATCCCTCAAACCAAGCCTTTTCAGCTGCCTGGTAGGTTCATACACAATGCTTTTACGTGTTCGTTTTAAATTATTTAGACATTTTCTCATTCCCATTCCCTTACGCTGTGCACAGGTTCCTGCGCCTGTTTGCTCCAGCCTTAACATTTTCCAGCGTAATTGCTGTGTAGTTGGTGGGCAATTAGCCCAACTTCTCGTCAGCAATGAGGCTTTGACAGTCACAGTGGATGATCTGTCTAATTGGAACATGACAGATCGCAAGTTCGGGATTTAGCGCATGCTCTGAGAGTACACAGTCAAACTGACCGCAGATTCTGCCCCAATAGTGACTGGCTTCAAGTTGGGGTGTGTGAAGAGGAGTGCATCTTGGGGTGTATTTTCCAGCCAACATGTTTAACCCCACTGGTGCAGAATGTATGAGTGGAAGCTTGTGAATGACTTTCACTGATCCCCACCCAATTCATGCATAGCACAACCTTCTGGCCGACTTAAAGCACTCTTGCACGAAATGTGTGAGAATTTCATTTCAATATTAAAATGGATTCTAATAACACGGTGAGTGATAGCACAATTTCCTGTTTTTTATTCTCACAGGCAGTGCTTTGAGCTCTTAAACAGTGCATAAATGACAGCAAGTGACTTCTTAAAGGGGGTCCTGTTGGATTTTTCGCAGGAACATTTTTGGCTGTGGACTTTAACATTTGAGTTTTGACAGCTGAATTTGTTGTTTTTTGGGGGTTTCTGCATTTTTTTCTCTGATTTGTGGCAGCAAGATTTTTGATTGCTACAATTAAAAATCTGTATATGTGAATTCCTTTGGGTTTTTCGTTTTAAATTATTTCCAAGAAGAAGATGCTGAAATGAGTGATGGGAGGCAGGTCCAATTATGCCAGAGGCAGACTGCTTGCACCCGCTGTTACCATTGTAGCTATATATGCTGCTGACCCAGGCACATCTACCTGGGAAAGTCCAAGGAAAATTGTCTTCACAGGCTGCATTTCACCAGGGTAGAAGTGACAGACTTATGCTGTCGTCTGGAATATGACCTGCAGACAATCTCTAGTGGCTCATTCTAAGCTACCACAGGAGACATCAGTAACAACAGTCTATTTGCAGGTGCACAGACAAATCACTGAGGCATTGTTTGGCAGGGTAAACACCATCAGGATTTTCCTCAGGGAAAACTGGCAGCATAGTGGTTATGTTGCTGGAGTAGTAATTTCAGAGGCCTGGACTAATAATCCAGAGAAATGAGAGCAAATCCCACAATGGCAGTTTGTGAATTTGAATTCAGTTTAAAAATAAAACAAAATAAATCGGGAATAAAAATGTGGTATCAGTAAAAGTGACCATGAAGCTGACGGATTGTTGTAAAAACTCAACTAGTTCACTAATGTCCTTGAGGAAACCTCAGTCAATGCTATATCTGACGTGGCAGTGCTGAATTGTTTTAAATCTATGCTATATATGACTTGAGTGTTTGGTGCTGTTAACAAATTAAAGAAAAAATTAAATTCCCTGAACATGCAACCTCTTGTCTAGATAAATATTATTTTGTTATGCATGGAAATCTGTCAACAAACTTAATGGCCCGTATTTTCCGATGCCTACGGGTGTACACACCCGTAGGGACATTGGAAATGCCGGTTTCAGGCATGCGAAGCGCATGCGCTGAAAACCGGCATTTCCGATCTGTCAAGAATCCTCTTGCCCTGGAGAAGGGCCTCTCTGGGTGGAGAGTTCCGCTTTCTGCAGAGCCTCTGCCCGCTGAAATCACTTAAAAATCTTACGCCTGGTAAAAGCAGGCGTAAGGCCAGCTTTTACCAGCATAAGAGTTTAAAAAAGTAACAAAATAATTTTTTTTTCACTCATTTATAATTTTAAAATACTTTTAAAAAAGGTAAGCTTATTTTTAGCCCCGTAAAAAAACTAAATTTTAAAAAATGTATTTAATGTTTTAGTGTCGTTTTTCAGTGATCCCCATTCATACTTTTGACAGGTCTATCTGTCAAAAGTATGAAGGGAGATTCCTTTCTCCCATTGGCTCGCCTGCCCACGTGATCCCAGGGACGCTTGCGAACCGCATGCGCCCCTGGGATACGTGGGCCCTGCGCATTTCGACTGTAGAGAGGCCCAGGAGCGGAAGTGTCTGGACCTCGGGAGCCCTTAGGTAAGGGCGTAGATTTTTTCCCGATAAATTACGGGCCAATAGCCTCCAAACCAAGCTGCTGATCAAGTAGAGTTTCTGTTTTGCCCCATATTGATTGTACTGTTTCTCCCTGATGAGATATACCCCACTTATTTTAGTCCAAAGGATTTAATTATAGGTTGACAAAAGTCATGCACAAGGGTCCTAGCTAAAACCAATCAGCTCGCCAACAAGAACACTCGTAAGCTTCCCACAACTTGTTGAGCGCAGACCATCCCACCCATGAAGGTCATTGGTTTCCAGGGTTATCTGGAGCCAAGTGTATTGCAAGATGCAATGATGCTGTTTAATCCTATAGAATGTTGTTGCACATGAAACGGAACGTTTATATCTGTATATATACTTAGTGTAACTTGCCAAAATAGGCTGCAATTCGTGTTTTGTCTTTGGTGATTACAGCATGCCACTGCCTGTCTTACAGCCTGCTGATCTATTTCAATGTATCATTAAATTGTTGTTGATTTATTCACATGACTACTCCGATTAAATTTAGTAATAAAAATGGAGTCAACATGTGGGTCTATTGCCCCTCCCATTAGGCAGTGTTGAGAAATAACTTGCCTGATTTGTTTTTCTGTTTCTTTTAAAGTGTCACAGCACATGGCCATGCACAGTCCCCTGGGAAAGCCATCTGGTGTTGGAGTCCTGTGCCATAAGTGTGGGAAACCCTGTAAAGGAGAGGCTCTGCGGGTGCAAAACAAGTTCTTCCACATCAGTTGCTTCACTTGCAAAGGTAATTTTGTTCTTCTCTGATTCAATGCATTTTCACATATCAAGGATCCTTCTAACACCAGTTATTTTGTAATTTTTGATTAGTTGAAACTTTCCATCTGAACTAAATTAAAAATGCAGTTTAATTCATGCTGACCACCTTTGTAAAGTTATTTTTTTGGTTATGTTTTTTCAGGATAGTTTTAATGATTGAAATGATTTTAGGAAGATGCACTGTATTCACAACAGATATAAAAACAGAAATGTGCAGTGCTAACCCTCTTCTTTAATACAATAATGGCCCGTAATTTCCGATAGGAGGCTTCCTGCGTGCGGATGCCTCTTATCGGGAAAAAATCTATGCCCTTACCTGAGGGCTCCCAAGGTCTGGCCATTTCCGCTCCTGGGGCTCTTCACAGTCGAAATGCGCAGGGCCCTCGTATCCCAGGCACAAACGTCCCTGGGATCATGTGGGCCAGGCGAGCCAATAGGAGAAGGGAATCTCCCTTCATACTTTTGACAGATAGACACTGAAAAAAGACATCAAAACATTAAATAAATTTTTTTTTAAATCACGTTTTTAAAGTGAGTTAAAATTACATTAAATTAAATATTTTAAACCAAAATTTAATTTTTTGAAAAAAATAATTAAAGTTTTTTACGGGGCTAAAAGTAAATGTACCTTTTTTAAAAGTATTTTTAAATTATAAATGAGTGGGAATTTTTTTTTTTTTTTAAACTTTTTTAAACTCTTATGCTGGTAAAAGCAGGCCTTACTCCTGCTTTTACCAGGCGTAAGATTTTTAAGTGATTTCTGCAGGCGGAGGTTCTCCAGAAAGCGGAACTATCCGCCCGCAGAGGCCCTTCTCCAGGGCAGGCGTCCGATTTGTCAAGAGGATTCTTGACAGATCGGAAATGCCGGTTTTTAACACATGCGCTTCGCATGCCTGAAACTGGCATTTCCGATGTCCCTACGGGTGTGTACACAGCTCGTACCCACCCATAGGGATCGGAAAATACGGGCCAATGTTACAGCAAAACCCTGCACACATTGATTACTTGTCTTAGTTGACGCCATGCAAGTGAGTTCCCAAAATAAGCACCCTAGTTCTGAGCATATTTAACCACATACCATTATCCATATTAAATACCTAAAACACCCAATATATCTGAAGTTAAAGCTGCAATATAAGTAATCATAGAATGGAAAATAAAATAAATCAGTGTGAAAGTTGTGTAGTTCAATATCATGAGTTGATTATTTTGTATATTCAGCAACATAACAACTTGCATTTCTGAGCACGCCTTATCTAGAATAATGACTCTGAGCACTTTTCAAAGGGAGTGGTGGAATCCATGTAGGAAATGAAGGAATTTGGCAGTGAGGGGAGAAGAAGAGATCAATGGATAGATTTTCAGCAGGTTTTTGAAGGCAGGGAGAGAGCTAAAAAGGAAAATTGATTCTATAGGACAGGAGCATAATGGTTGAAAGATCAGCTTCCAGTGGTGTAGTTATAGGGGTAAGGGACCAGCAGTAATCCAGAATCAGAGGAATGGAGGGTACCGGCTAGGCTGTACAGGATGGAGGTTTCCCAACCAGGGTAGAACGATGCAATAGAGGGATTTGAAAACAAGAACGAGCATCTTGAAATCTTTTTCTGGGAACCACGGGAGCTGAGGGAGGATGGATGGTTGTGATGAGTGTGCTGGACTTGGTGCCACAGTGGACACAGGCCATAAAGTTTTAGATTAGTTTACGTTTATGAAAGGTAGAGTTCTGGGAAGGGAGTATTTGAGAAATCTGTTGACCAATTGAAGTTATTAATTATATTTCTTTTACTTGAACAGCTGTGAGAAGGGGGGAATGGGGGAGTTAGTTTGTAAAATACTTTTGGTCTGAAATTATAGAGAGAAGATATTACTGCAGATTGTTTCCAGTTGCACATTGACATCCTGCAATAAGGACTGCTCCTGCTGTTAATGTTTCCCTCTTGGTTCTTTTGATGACACAAATTTATCTGGAAGTATAATAATTAATCCAACTATTTATCTGACCACACAAATACCAAAAACATAGATTAAAATATTTATATTGTTTAATTCTGTTGTCAAAAATATTTTTCCACTTTTAACCAGATTCACAATCAGCTCCATACATGAACTGGAACTGAGTGTAAAAACTGAACAACAGAATTGAAAAAATGGGTGTCACACTGCGCTAGGACACTGCCCTCACAATTCTGGCCCTGGGTTGAAATATAACTCAGACTGAGGGGTTGAAATTCTTTATAAATTGAGTTTGGGCAGTCTCAGCCCAGTTCATGGCAGATATGGGCTAGCAAAATAAAGTTGCTCACAATTTGAAACCAATTGGCAGTCTAAATTGGAGAAGTAATTAGTACTTGTGGGGTAGCAAAATACTGCAGATGCTGGAAATCCGAAATAACAACAGAAAATGCTGGAAAAACTTAGCAGGCCAGGCAACATCTGTGGAGAGAAAATAGAGTCAACGTTTCTTTGCCTTGACAATTAGAGAGTTAAATGCGTGGCTCAAAGACTGGTGTGGGAGAAATGGGTTTTGCTTCCTGGGACACTGGCACCAGTACTGGGGCAGGAGGGAGCTGTTCCGTTGGGACGGGCTTCACTTGGCCAGTGCTGGGACTAGAGTCCTGGCGAATCATATAACTAGGGCTGTAGAGAGGGCTTTAAACTAACTAGTGGGGGGGAGGTTCCTAGAGAGCAAATAATAAAAATGACAACAGAGAAGGTCATAGACTTAGGTAGCAGTGGGGAAATTAAAAACCAGAGCGTGTCAGGAAGGGGCAGAAAGTATGGAGTAAAAGGTAAAGTAATAAAAAGGGCAAAAGCAGGAACTAAGTGTCACAAAACATATTTGAAAGTTCTCTATCTGAATGCACGTAGCATTCGTAACAAAATAGACGAGTTAATGGCACAAATAACTACATATGGGTATGATCTTGTGGCCATTACAGAAACATGGTTGCAGGGTGACAATGCCTGGGAATTAAACATACCAGGTTATTTAGCGATCAGGAAGGACAGGCAGGAAGGAAGGGGAGGTGGGGTGGCTATGTTAATAAAGGAAGGAATCACTGTAATACAGAGAAATGATATTGGGTCAAAAGATCAGGATAATGAAACAGTTTGGGTGGAGATAAGGAATAATAAGGGGAAAAAAACACTAGTGGGCGTAGTCTATAGGCCTCCGAACAGTTGCAACTCTGTTGGACGGAGTATCAATCAGGAAATAGTTGAGGCTTGTAATAAGGGAACATCTATAATTATGGGGGATTTTAACTATCATATTAATTGGACAAATCAAATTGGGCAGGGCTGCCTTGAGGATGAGTTCATTGAGTGTATTAGGGATGGGTTTCTTGAGCAGTATGTAACTGAACCGACCAGGGGGCAAGCAACCTTAGATCTGGTCCTGTGTAACGAGACAGGAGTAATTAAAAATGTCCTAGTAAAGGATCCCCTTGGAATGAGTGACCATAACATGGTTGAATTCCATACTCAATTAGAGGGTGAGAAGGTTGGATCTCAAACAAGCGTGCTAAGCTTGAATAAAGGAGACTATGAAGGTATGAGAGTGGAATTGAGTAGAGTGGATTGGGAAAATAGATTAAAGGGTAAGACGATACATGATCAGTGGTGTACATTTAAGGAGTTATTTTACAACTTCCAAAAAAAATATATTCCACTGAGAAGAAAAGGGTGTAAAAGAAAAGACAGCCATCCGTGGCTAAATAAAGAAATTAAGGATAGTATTCGACTAAAAACAAGGGCATATAAGGTAGCCAAATCTAGTGGGAGGATAGAGGATTGGGAAAACTTTAAAAGACAGCAAAAAATAACAAAAAGATTAATTAAGAAAGGGAAGATAGATTATGAAAGTAAATTAGCAAAAAATATAAAAACAGATAGTAAGAGTTTTTATAGTTATATAAAAAGAAAAAGGGTGGCTAAAGTAAATGTTGGTCCCTTAGAGGATGAGGCCGGGAAATTAATGGTGGGAAATATGGAGATGGCAAAAACACTGAATTAATATTTTGTATACCTAAAAAGGTGACTCAACCGTGGATAACGAGGGAAATTAGGGACAGCATAAAATCAAAAAAAAGGGCATATCAACTGGCAAAAAAAAGCACCAGACCGGAAGATTGGGGGCAGTACAGGATACAGCAAAAGAGGACAAAGGGATTAATCAGGAAGGGGAAAATAGAATACGAAAGTAAACTTGCAGCAAACATAAAGACAGACTGCAAAAGCTTTTATCGGTATATCAGGAGGAAAAGACTGGTAAAATCCCAAGTCGGTCCCTTGCAGTCCGATTCGGGAGAATATATAATGGAGAATAAGGAAATGGCAGACCAATTAAACTCATACTTTGGTTCTGTATTCACAAAGGAGGACACAAATAACCTCCCAGGAATATCGACAAACATAGGGACTAATGAGAGGGAGGAGCTGACAGAAATTAGTATCTCTAGGGATATGGTGTTGGGTAAGTTGAGGGGACTGAAGGCCGACAAATCCCCGGGGCCTGATAAACTACATCCTAGGGTACTTAAGGAGGTGGCCCTGGAGATAGCAGATGCTCTAAGGATCATCTTCCGGAACTCCATTGACTCGGGAACAGTACCCGTGGATTGGAGGGTAGCTAATGTTACCCCAATATTTAAAAAGGGGGGTAGAGAGAAAGCAGGGAATTATAGACCAGTAAGCCTTACATCGGTTGTGGGCAAAATGCTAGAGTCCATTATTAAGGATAAAATAGCGGAGCACTTGACAAATGGGGAAAGGATCGGACAGAGTCAACATGGATTTACAAAGGGTAAATCGTGTTTGACTAATCTGCTGGAATTTTTTGAGGAAGTAACTGGTAAAATAGATGGGGGAGAGCCAGTGGATGTGGTGTACCTTGACTTCCAGAAAGCCTTCGATAAGGTTCCACACAAAAGATTATCATGCAAAATTAAGGCTCATGGGATTGGGGGCAAAGTATTAACGTGGATAGAGAACTGGCTGGCGGATAGAAAACAGAGAGTTGGAATAAACGGCTCGTTTTCGGAGTGGCAGGCAGTGACCAGCGGGGTGCCACAAGGATCTGTCCTGGGACCCCAGCTGTTCACAATATATATAAATGATCTGGATCAGGGAATTGGATGCAATATTTCCAAATTCGCTGACGACACTAAACTAGGAGGAGGGGTGGGCTCTGATGAGGATGTCAGGAGGCTACAGTGCGATTTGGACAGGTTGGGGGAATGGGCGGATACGTGGCAGATGCACTATAATGTGGATAAATGCGAGGTTATCCACTTTGGGGGTAAAAACAGGAGGGTGGATTATTATCTAAATGGCAATAGATTGGGAGATGGGGAAGTGCAGAGGGACCTGGGTGTTCTTGTGCACCAGTCACTGAAGGAGAGCATGCAGGTGCAACAGGCGATTAAGAAGGCAAATGGTATGTTGGCCTTCATATCAAGGGGGTTCGAGTATAGGAATAGGGATACCTTACTACAGCTGTACAAGGTGCTGGTGAGACCGCATCTGGAGTATTGTGTACAGTTTTGGTCGCCCCATCTGCGGAAGGATGTTCTTGCCATGGAAAGAGTGCAGCGGCGATTCACCAGGCTGATAGCTGGAATGGCGGGAATGACCTACGAGGAGAGATTGAATAGTTTGGGCTTGTACTCACTGGAGTTTAGAAGATTGAGAGGGGATCTCATCGAAACATATAAAATTATGGCAGGCCTGGACAGGCTGAATTCAGAGAGAATGTTTCCAATGGCAGGGGAGCACAGAACCAGGGGCCACAGTCTAAAAATAGCGGGCAAATCATTTAAAACAGAGATGAGGAAGAATTTCTTCACTCAAAGAGTGGTGAGCCTGTGGAATTCCCTGCCACAGAGGGCTGTGAAGGCTAATTCAATAAATATTTTCAAGAGAGAATTGGATATATTTCTGAAGGCTAAGGGGATTAAGGGTTACGGAGAAAAGGCGGGGACGGGGTACTGAACTGGTAAGATCAGCTATGATCTCAGACGAAGATCAGCCATGATCTCATTGAATGGCGGAGCAGGCTCGAAGGGCCGAATGGCCTACTCCTGTTCCTATCTCTATGTTTCTATGTATCAGTCTTTACAGTAGAGGACACTAAGAATATCCCAACACTGGACAAACAGGGGGCTATAGGGGGGGAGGAGCTAAACATGATCAAAATCACTAAGGAAGTGGTACTCGGTAAAATAATGGGACTCAAGGCGGATAAATCACCTGGACCTGATGGCTTACATCCTAGGGTCTTGAGGGAAGTGGCGGTAGGGATTGTGGATGCATTAGTAATAATTTTCCAAAACTCCCTGGACTCAGCAAAGGTCCCGGCAGACTGGAAAACTGCTAATGTAACACCCTTATTTAAAAAGGGCAGTAGACAGAAGGCTGGAAACTATAAACCGGTTAGCCTAACATCTGTGGTAGGTAAAATTTTGGAGTCCATTATTAAGGAGACAGTAACAGGACATTTGGATAATCATAATTTAATAGGACAAAGTCAGCATGGTTTTATGAAGGGGAAGTCATGTTTGACAAATTTGCTGGAGTTCTTTGAGGAAGTAACATATAGGGTGGATAAAGGGGAACCAGTGGACGTAGTGTATTTAGACTTCCAAAAGGCATTTGACAAGGTGCCACACAAAAGATTATTGCTTAAGATAAAAAATCACGGGATTGGGGGTAATATTCTGGCATGGATAGAGGATTGTCTATCTAACAGAAGGCAGAGAGTTGGGATAAATGGTTCATTCTCAGACTGGCAATCAGTAACTAGTGGTGTTCCGCAGGGGTCAGTGCTGGGTCCCCAACTCTTTACAATCTATATTAACGATTTGGAGGAGGGGACCGAGTGTAACATATCAAAGTTTGCAGATGATACTAAGATGGGAGGGAAAGTAGTGAGTGAGGAGGACATAAAAAACCTGCAAGGGGACATAGACAGGCTAAGTAAGTGGGCAGAGATTTGGCAGATGGAATACAATACTGGAAAGTGTGAGGTTATGCACTTTGGCAGGAAAAATCGTAGAGCAAGTTATTATCTTAATGGCAAGAAACTGGAAAGTACTGAAGTACAAAGGGATCTGAGGGTCCTGGTGCACGAAACTCAAAAGGTTAGTATGCAGGTGCAGCAAGTGATTAAGAAGGCCAATGGAATGTTGGCTTTCATTGCTAGGGGGATAGAATATAAAAATAGGGAGGTATTGCTTCAGTTGTACAAGGTATTGGTGAGACCGTTTTGGTGTCATACTTAAGAAAAGACATACTTGCTCTCGAGTCAGTACAAAGAAGGTTCACTCGGTTAATCCCGGGGATGAGGGGATGGACATATGAGGAGAGGTTGAGTAGATTGGGACTCTACTCATTGGAGTTCAGAAGAATGAGAGGCGATCTTATTGAAACATATAAGATTGTGAAGGGGTTGGATCGGGTGGATGCGGGGAGGATGTTCCCGATGATGGGTGAAACTAGAACTAGGGGGCATCGTCTTAGAATAAGGGGCTGCTCTTTCAAAACTGAGATGAGGAGGAACTACTTCACTCAGAGGGTGGTAGATCCATGGAATATGCTGCCCCAAAAAGCTGTCGAAGCTACATCATTACATAAATTTAAAACAGAAATAGACAGTTTCCTAGAAGTAAAGGGAATTAAGGGTTACGGGGAGCGGGCAGGAATTTGGACATGGTTCTAGGTTCGGATCGGTCATGGCCCTCTGGGTAGCGGAGTGGGCCCAGGGGCCGTGTAGCCTGATCCTGCTCCTATTTCGTGTGTCTAATTCTGTTAGATTCAGGAGATGGTTCTGTGATAGTAGATTGGCGGTTAGGATCAGATCAGCCATGATCTTATTGAATGGCAGAGCAGGCTCGAGGGGCCGATTGGCCTACTCGTGCTCCTATTTCTTATGTTCTTATTGTAACGTCCGTGTGTAATTGAGACACGGACTGCAGGAGTTGGTTATAACAGGTGTTTACTGAATGGAGACAAAACTGGAACTACTATACAAAGTTACTACACAGGCTTATATACCGGGGTGGTCACTACTGGTACTGCAGTATACAGGAGCTGCAGAATATAGTTCCTTCTTCAAAGTACATACACTACTGTGTGAAGGACTGGGTTCACAGTCACCTTGAAGTCCCCACAGATGCGAACCTTCCTTGGCTCCTCAGACTTATTGTTTAACATTTTCTTCATGACAGGAACGATGGGTGTCGCCCACTCGCTCCAGTCCACCTTAGTTAGCACGCCTGCATTCTCCAGATTCTCCAGCTCTGCCTCGACGGCTGGGCGAATTGCATACGGTACCGGTCTTGCTTTGAAAAAGTTGGGAATTGCATTCTCTTCTATTTTTATCGAGGCGGTTACGCCTTTAAGAGTTCCCAGTTCTTGTTGAAATACCTCTTTAGCGTTAGCCAAGATTTTTTGACAATCGTCCAGGTGTGACGTCGTCATCCTTTTTACCAGCCACCGTCAGTGCCTGAATGGAGTGCCAGTCTAAACTTATCTTTCTGATCCATTCACGTCCCAATAACGGTGGTCCACCATCTTGTAGTATGTACAGGTACAATTTCTGTATTTCCTTGCCGTTGTATTCGACAGGCACCCTTATTTTCCCTCTGGGGTATACTTTCTGCCCCGTATATGTCTTCAAGACAATGGATGTGTCTTTCAAGGGTATGTGTGAGAATGGCCGCTCGTAGTCTCGTTGATTCATGACGGTCAGGGCTGATCCTGTATCCAATTCCATTTTGACTTGGGACCCTGCTATCGTGAGGGTGACCCAAATGGTTCGGTGAGCCTCTTTTGTGATTACGTTGTGTAGTTTGAGACAGCTTAGTCTCTTGTTCCCGGATTCACTATCGCTCTTCTGGTCTTCGGAACTACTGTCCGTCATCTTTTGTACTTTCCTGTACTTTTCCTTAGTAGTCCTTTTGTTGTCGTTAGTCTTCTTCCCGGACCTGCAAACTCGTGCAATGTGTCCCATCTTTCCGCATTGCCTGCATGTTTTGTCCTTGGACCAGCAGTCCTTCTGGTCATGGGTTGTTCTGCCGCAGCGATAACATTTTTCAAATCCCCGTGTCATTTCATGGGTGCCGTATTCCTGTGGCTTTTGCTGTATTTCCGCAGCTCCCCTTGCTGCTGCTTCGTACGATACTGCCACGCTGAAAGCCTTATCTAGCGTCAGCTCTTTATCTGAGAGTAACCTCTTCTGGGTTCCTTCACTCAGAAGCCCACAGACAAATTTGTCCCGTAGGGTATCTGCCAGTCCTGCTCCGAACTGGCAGTGCTTTGATAGCTTGCGTAGTTCCGTAAGGTAATCAGCATTGCTCTCATCTTTATGCTGATTTCTCTTGTGGAATTTAAATCTTTCTGCTATCAGCAGCGGTGTAGGATTTAGGTGTTCCTGTAGGATATCAACAATTTTGTTAAAACTCTTCGCCATCGGTTTGACTGGAGTGATCAGGTTCCGCAATAGGCCGTACGTTCTTGCGCCCATTAAGTTTAGTAGTACCGATGCCTTTTTCTCATCGGCTACTTCATTTGCCTTGCAATATACTTCGACTCTTTCCACATACGTGGTCCATCTTCTATTGCATTATCGAAGGCAGTGATATTTCCAATCTTCGGCATCTTGGAGATCTAAGATGGCGCCTCCCGTGCTTTGCCTTCTTCCCCGATTGAACAAAATGGCGCCTCCCGCGCTTTGCCTTCTTCCCCGCTGGATTAAGATGGGGCCTCCCGCGCTTTCTGTCTTTTCCGCTGCTGCTAGCGCTGTTGCTGGCGTTTTTATGCCTTGATGGCGACGCCCTATGGTCTTCGCGCACTTCCCCCCCCGCGCTGCTGCCAACGCTGCTCTCCGCGGTCCCCGTGGCAAACTGCAGCTCCTCGAGGCTTTCTGCGCTTCTAATTTCTTTTATTTTAATTACTGTTCCCGTCGTCAGAGCAGACCCTATGGGACACTTTCCTCCCTCTTCTCGGGTCTGTACGTGGCCCGGCTTCATAGCACCGGCCGCGCCCTGTGTGCTCCACCCTCTCTCCTCTTCCCGACAACGCTGCTCGGCCCCGTTGAAAAGCCACCCGATCGAGCTCTAGCCCGCCGCAGCCCAGGAAGGATCAGTGTACTACCTGCCACCAGCCCGATTAGCTGGAACACCATAGACTGGATAACCAAGCCCAGCTCTCGACAGCCTCTCCTGCAAATCTTCGAATTCGATGAATCAGAGGGCGGTTGCCCACGGTCGACGCCCGTTTCTTCTGTTTGTTTTTTTTTTCATTTTGGATTTCTTCCTTCTGGCCTCGACGTCTAACAACTTCGCTTCAAGGATGGATCCCCGTGGGGTGGTGCAGAACTGTAGGTAAGTTCGGATCTGTTCGTCGCCAGTGTAACGTCCGTGTGTAATTGAGACACGGACTGCAGGAGTTGGTTATAACAGGTGTTTACTGAATGGAGACAAAACTGGAACTACTATACAAAGTTACTATACAGGCTTATATACCGGGGTGGTCACTACTGGTACTGCAGTATACAGGGGCTGCAGAATATAGTTCCTTCTTCAAAGTACATACACTACACTTATGTTCTTATGTTTCCCCCTCTTGCCATTTTAATCTTCCTTTTTGTAGCTTTCCTGTAATTTATTCTGCCCTATTTTTTCATTATCTGCACTAATTTTTGTTTAGTTTCAATTTTGCCCATTCATCTGTGGAACCTCAGGGCTGGATTTTATGAATGTAGATGTGTTGGAGGCGGGACTGCTGCTTGCCCGGTTTCAGTCTGCCTTCATCAGCTTCTGTCTAACCAGAGGGATTTTCCCCTGATTGACCTTGTTAAGCCCGCCCAGCGGGCTCAGCAGGCCAATTAGGGGGAAGTCAGTGACAGAGCACGTCAACGTATGACGTGTCATCTGTCAAGAATTTTTGAAAGAAGAAATGTCATTAAATGGAGAGAAAAATTGTCAAATAGAACCATAAATCAGCAATTAAAATATTGAACAATGAGAAAGAAAGAGTGTAAATGAAAATAGATTTCAGTGAGGAAAAAAAGGGATGTGTATAGAAGACTGTGGGCTGGATTTTCTCAGCCCCGAGGAGCACTGTGAAGCTGTCAAACACTGACATTCTGTGCAGTTTGATGAGGCCTTGTGTTCAGGACTCATCAAACCTTTCTACTTTGCAGAAATCAGCTGGCTGTTGGATTGGAGGATCCAACAGCCAGTCTGTGATCTCTACAATGGAGATGTTGGGGACTATGGCTCCACAGCGGCCGAAGGCTGTAGGGAGAAACAAAGGTAAGTTAGCTTTTTCTAACACTTTACACTCACCTCACATACTTACCACTCCACACTTGCACCCATCACTCACCTCTACATTGCACTTTCAGACTCCTCTGATTTCCGCAGACCGCCTACTCACCTCCTACACCCCGGCGGGGTTCCCCCAGGTCGGGAAGCCTGTACTTCAGAACGAAAAATGGGGATAATCCTATTTTCTGCCTGTTAACTACCTGTTTAATCCCTTCCCGCCTCCAAGGAGACGGGACCCGGGGCAGGACGGCTTCCCACCTCCTGGCAAGAGGGCACGGAGGTGCGTTGGGGGCGGGTTTGCCACCCGCCCCCCAATTCTGCAACTTTCCCGGCAGTCCCGCCTCCATACCCGCCTCCTTGGGGCTGAGAAAATCCAGCCCTCAGTCTTCTATACACATCCCTTTTTTTCCTCACTGAAATCTGTTTTCATTTACACTCTTTCTTTCTTATTGTTCAATATTTTAATTGCTGATTTATGGTTCTATTTGCCAATTTTTCTCTCCATTTAATCAAGGCAGAGTCCCCTTTATCTTACTAAAATTTGCTTTTTGCTAATCAACTACTCTTGACCTCGACGTTTCTTTTCCCTTTTCTATTCTGATACAGAATCTAATTTAATTGTGGTTCTATTTCCCAAGTGTTCCCCTACTTTTTGGTGATCTACTTGCTCCATTTCATTCGGCTCACTCCTGTTCCACTCTGTCATCTGATTAAGATCTATAACCAGATAGCCTCTTTCTGATAATGACATTTAAGAAAATTTATATTATTTCTTAATTGACAAATGTACATTTGATTGTGTATTTTTGTTCAAGTACACTGGTAATTCTTTTGTCACAGTTGAAACTAAACCATAATAAAAACATGCTTGAGTTCATTATTTGCATTAGATTATGGATTTGGTGTGGTTGTACTTTGGTTTCCCTTGTGAGTTTTTGTTCTTTTTCCCTTAGAATCTTGGCCACATCTTTCTAAAATGCAACAACAAAACTTTCTGCAGCTGAGCCAAGGAGTGCATACAGTGTGGATTTTTATTTGGTTCATGCTCAACCAGTCTTAATTTAGAACCATATATAACTACGGTCTAACAATCGTTTTATCAGACTTCATCTTACAAAGAGATTTAATCCACTGTTTTATTGTTGATGGAGGATAGATTCTGTGTTGGCTATATGCACCTGTTACTCTATTGTATCTAAAAATACCTTGTTTTGCATTATTCAGATGTTTACTTCCTGCAGCCTTGATGGCCTTAGCAGATTCTGACCAATATGTGATTGGGAGCAAGATTGGAGGGAGTGAAGGACTCCACCCGTCAGCCTCTCTGCTTTGCTGCACTCTGGGGGCATTATCACAATTAGCCTGGGCCTAACCCTACCTTTCGAGTGGTGGTAACATGGTGGGCAGGAGGGAAATGCAGAAAGGGCAGCTAGTGGCAGTTCCAGTAGGGGCAGGGGGAAGCAAATCGAGGTCAGGGTGGTGGTAGGCTTCGCTGCTCTATTTTTGCCACAATTTCTGCCACTATCCCATCTGATTTTGGGTGGGATAGTGGAGGAAATTCAGACTATGGAGTTCAGTTTCAATAGATTAAAAAAATTATATTTAAATTTTAATAAATCACACTACTTTCCAAAATGTCAATGGTACTTAGAGGTTTAATATCGTTCATAAGATTGTAGTGTATGTAACTGTTCTACCTTTAAGAGAACTATTGTATGTAACCGTCCACCTTTAAGAGAACTATTTTAGGTGTGGCACTACTTTATCCTGGCTGCTGTATACTGTAATACCGACGGTGACCACACCGGTATATAAGTGCTGTGGCAGAATTTATTGGGCAGACTCGCCCTGACCTTCGAATAGTAAAGACCTGTTTAAGTTACTCTTGTAGTCTGTGTATTACTTCGCTATACAACCCACAGACTTTACAGTGGCGACGAGTTCGATCTTACCCTGCGGCAACAATACTTCTGAAGAAGTAAACGAGCGTCGAGAAGAGACACCCGCCCTCGTCGTTTTGCTGAGAGAAAACTCGAGTCTGCAGACCAAGAAAGGAGGAAGATTTCAAACACGAAGTCTTCCATCAGCAACAGGCACGGATTGTCCCTTCTGCCACGGTGGTGAGTGAGCCGATCAACACGAGAAGCAAGTCGGCCACGGTGACTGTGAGTAAAGGGAAAATAGAAACAAATAAACAGAGGATAAGGGCGGTGCACTCGACCACGGTCGAGGGGGAAAGGAGCCGGACAGAAGTTGGGCCCAGAGGCGCTGAGACTGGGGCAGCGTGGAGCAGAAGCCGCGGTACAAGCGGGCTGGGGAGCGTCGTGAGACGACTAGACCGCGATGGCGAAAAAGGCCGGACAAATACCGCGACCACGAGGCGCTGCGACCGGGATCGTAAGGCGCGGGAAGATATAAACGTAAATAAGCCACGGAGAACTCAGCCACAGCCGGGGAGGAAAGCACCGGACTGCGAGAAGCTGGGAGGCGCGATTGGGGTGAAAAAGGCCAGACAGTGACTGAGGCCACGAAGCGCTGCGACCGGATCGTAAGGCGCGGGAAGAGATAAAATAAATAAATTGCGGAGAACTCAGCCGCAGCCGGGGAGGGAAGCACCGGACTGCGAGAGGGCTGGGAGGCGCGATTGAGAGCCGCGCGAGCGGGAGAGACAGAGCCCGAGCGAGAGCCGCGCGAACGGGAGAGACAGAGCCCGAGAGAGAGCGAGCGAGAGCCGCGCGAGCGGGAGAGACAGAGCCCGAGGGAGACTGAGCCAGATCCAGCCAGCGGCTGAGACCGTTCGCCGTCAACGGGTTGTACCCAGAGCCGGTTGCCCGGCCGAGAGAAGGGAACGCGCTGAAGCCGAAGCGCAGGCTGCGAACCCCGAAAGCCAGCGGCCGTCGCCCGAGGGAAAAGCTTACCCCTCCCGCCAGGGGAAGAAAAGCGGGAACCGCCATCTTGAAAGTGGGCGGGGAAAGAAGATAAGTGCGGGAAACCGCGGGAAGCCGCCAGTAGGCGGAGAAAAAGACAGAAGCGGGAACCGCCATTTTTAAAGTGGGCGGGGAAAGAAGATAAGCGCGGGAAACCGCCATCTGGAAAAAAAAAGTTAAAGAATATTGTTGTTGTTTCTCAGGAAGAGTGTGAAGATGCCTAAGCATAGTAACAGCAACGGTTTCAATGCCGAGGTGGAAGACTGGCCCATGTATGTAGAACGCATCGAGATATATTGTACGGCTAATAAGATAGCAAATTATGAAAAAGCTCTAACCTTATTAAACTCAATGGGTGCGAGGACATACGGGTTATTGAAGCATCTTCTATCACCAGCTAAACCGGCGGATCAGTCTTTCGATAATATTGTTGCTGTGTCGAAGTTTCGACTGTTCAATAAGACTCTGTGAAACAAAGTGATCGTCAAAGGCAGACTTTATTTAACTACTTGCTAGCAAGGGGAGCAATCACGTAGGCAAAGGCTATCGTGACTTCTCCGAATACATGGACAAAAACACCTCTTTTTATACACAAAGATCAAAACCTTTTATCACATGGTATAGTATTGAGAGACACAATTAATAACATTAAAAAGAGATGAGTAAGGAATGTTTAAGGTCAACAAGAAGATGACTAAAGGGTCAGCAGAGCCTCGGTGTCTTAAGATAAGGTTAGCCAATAGATAATCAAAAGTCATGATGCAGGAATACCTTTAGATAGAGTTAATTAATTTTATACAATGGAGACGGTTTGTCTCTCACTTTGGTTCTGGACATTCATATGAATGTTTACAGTACATGTCCTTCGGTTATCATGCTTTTTGTTCTGCTAAGCTTATCTTGTTTACTGGAACTGCTTAGCCTGCAAGCTACAAAGGAGTCACATCCTCTTCCTTAAACCGCTTCCTAATATGGGCCTGCCTGTTTCCCCTTATGTTATACTGTGTGAAGCCATTTTGGCCTGTTGAAACAGTTCCAGACTCCATTTTAATATAAGAGAGTATGTGTGCTTATTTTATACTAATATGTGTGGATATATATTTCTATGCTGATGCACTTCTACATTCCCCCATTTTGTCCTACCGAGGACAATATAGCCCACATTAATTCTTTCAGTCCCTTTTGTCGGTCCTCGTGCCAAATTTAAATTTTGGCCTAAGGATACCGACTTCATTTCCGTTTTGACCATCCCCGGGATAATACCTGTATGGTTATAATTGGGTTGATACCATCCCTGGAAGGTGGTCAGATTATAACCTGCTGATCTCCACTGAATCATATCCATGGTTCTGTCTGGGTTGCCTGAACTATTTCGCCTTATGATCCATTCTGCTGTTTCGGAAATATTAAAGGGAATAGATCTTAGTGGGATTCCTCCTGTGGTGTGAATGGGTATATGGGCACAGACCCAGCAACTAGATCTACCACTATCCTTAGCATGCTCGTAAGCCATATACAGAAAAGTGTTAACATGTAATTCTCGTTTCTTTCGGGGTTCTTCAATATATCTCTGACAGTTTACGTATACCATCTCAATGAGCACATACAGCGTAAACAATAATTTCATCGTCTCAAGTCTTTTTTTTTAAATGTCCCCGTCTGGTGCTTTCTTGCAATGGGATGCGTGTATCCAGGTCGGTCTTTCCTTGTTTTTAACAGCTGTGTTTGTTGTCAGGAGTACTTGGTATGGCCCTTCAAAGCGTGGTTGTAGTCCGTTCTTTCTTTTGAAGACCTTTACGTATACGTTATCTCCTGGTTCCAAGTTATGGCACCTTCCTTCCGCTGGTTCCGTTTGCGCCTCTTTTACCTGCTGGTGAAAGCTGGAAATACATCTAGTTAATGCAATACAATAGTTTAACATGTTCTCATCCATTTTATGGATGTCCATTTGCTTAACCATAAGTGACGCTGAAAATGGCAGTCTTAGGGGTCGTCCCATAACAATCTCTTGTGGCGATAGTCCGGTTGTCCTGTTAGTTGCTGCTCGCATTATCATCAATGCTAGGGGTAATAGTTCGACCCATTTAAGTCCAGTTTCATTGCAAAGTTTAGAAAGTTTATTCTTCAGCATACCATTATATTTTTCTACCAGTCCCGCTGACTGTGGATGATAGCTGCAGTAGAAGTCCATTGTCACTTGAAAGTTGTGCAGGTATACCAAATCGTGGTACAATTTCTTTTAACAAACATTTTGCAACAGTAGCTGCATCATTTTTTTTTTTACATGGATAGGCTTCAATCCATCGTGAAAACACATCTACAATAACTAATACATACTTAAATCCTAAACATACCGGTAATTCAATAAAATCCATCTGTAAACGTACAAAGGGTCTTGTTGGATTTGGGTGGGAGGCAGCCTGTACCTTTTCCGTTTTACCTGGGTTCATTGTTTGGCAGGTAATGCGTTGTTCACTAATTTGTTTTGTAATTGTCATAATTCCTGGTGCATACCATGTTTGATTAATATAGTCTGCCATCCCCCCTTTGCCCGCATGCGTGAACATGTTAACGCATCGGGCAATCCATGGACTTAAAGATTTAGGAGCCACCATACGGCCATCCTGGTGAACCCATACCCCTTCGGGTGTTTTAAAACAAGAATCATTCACCCAAGCTAACACTTCGTCCGGACTGGCCTGTAATTGATAGGCCAAAACGTCATCAATTGTGGGTGGGGGATTGTCTGGATCTTGATTTCTAAGAACATATGCAGACACTTGTGACCCTGTATCAGAAAGAGCAGCAGCCTTAGCTGCTCGATCCACCCTATCATTGCCCAAAGAAGCCTGGTCTTGATTGCCTGTATGTGCTTTGCATTTAATAACAGCAATTTTTTTTTTTTTAGGACACTGGAGAGCCTTTAAAAGGTTATCAATTTGTTCAGCATTTTTAACTGTAGATCCTGATGAAGTCAGGAATCCTCTAAGTTTCCAAATTTGACCATAATTATGAGTGACTCCAAATGCATACCGAGAGTCAATATAAATATTCACTGATTTTCCTGTAGCTAAAATACATGCTCTTGTAACGGCAAACAGTTCTGCTTGTTGTGCTGAAAAGAAAGATGGTAGTCAGCATACTTGGATAATTGAATGATCATCGGAAATGGCATATGCACTTTTTGGCGAGCCCTTTTCGTGTCTTGAGGGCTGATCCATCCACATAAAATATAAAATCGCTATTGTCCAGAGGAGTTTCTACAATGTCTATACGAGGCTTAGTGATAAGCTGAGTCACTGATTCACAATGCCTCTTGGGTAGGTGATACAGTAAGTAGACGACCTGCTAATTGCATGAGGGTTAACCCATCGGTTAAGACAATGTTCTGTAAATCATATTTGAGGCACTGCGGAAAGAGAGTTTAGCTTTCTGTATAGCCTTGTGGCAGCCTGGTCCATGTGTATTGGGTTCCTTTGAACGTGAAGGCAAACAGGAACTGGGAATCTTGGTGAATAGGAATGCTGAAGAAGGCTGAGCAGAGATCAATGACCGTATAATACCTTGCATTAGGAGGTATACTGGTCAGGATGGTGGCTGGGTTTGGGACCACCGGGTAGGCAGGGAGAACAGACTCGTTAACTGCTCTTAGGTCTTGAACCAACCCTGACTTATTCTCCACTCCTGTTGAACTGCAGCTTTTGATAGGCGTAGGACCATCTGTCCTAGATCAGAAGGTTTGAATTCATGCGCCACTGCTAGTGTACAGTGTGGCTTAGAGTCTTTTACCCTGAATAATTCCCATGCTGTTTGGGTCAACAAGATTGGTGACGCTATTCCTTCTTGCCCAATTAAAATTCTTCGGATTTTAAGTGAATATTTCTGATGCAGAAAGGGCTTGTAATTAATTGCCACTTCTAGATCTTCTCCCGTTTTGTCATAATAGGCTATACAGTGCAATTTATCATGCCAATGTCCCAAATTAAACTGCTTCTGGTATTCTGATACTGATCTTGTGGCATACTGCAATGCTCCCACAGCCATCAGTAATTGTTTACTGAGGTTGTCATCATGATTAGTTCAACAATACAAAATAGGAGAATTGTGGACCTGCAATGGGTACATCCCACATCTGTCAGTTGGAACATATACCTTCAGTCCTTTTTCCATACATGATATCACTGCTTTCATTTTACACAACAAATCTCTTCCTAATAAGTTGATGGGAACGTCTTCAGATAATAAGAATGCATGCTGTTCATGAAAGTCTTTCATCTGTACATCCAATGGAGTGGGCCATACTATAGTCTGGGTTGTTCCTGAAAGTCCTACACACTTGACACTCTGATTGATACAAGGTGCTCCTACTGCATATTGTTTAGTCAAGACCGAATTAGTTGCTCCAGTGTCTACCAAAAAATGGGACTTGTGTTCCATTCATATTTAAATTTATAAATGGCTCTTCTTTAGAATTTAATGATACTGCAGGCAATTGTACCACAGCCTGTTGTTCCTGGGCAATGTCTGGGGTGGGCTCTAAGTAACGTCATGCTGAACAATTTGGATTTTGTCCAAACTCTTCGTTTGGGCCACTTTGTTTTCCCCAGGGATTGCTAGTTGTCCAATTAGTCTGTGGACGAGTGTGAACCTGGGCTTGGGTATTTCTGTTTCCGGATAAATTTTGTGGACCTTGCCAACCCTGATTTGTTTAACTTTTTGTTGTTTATTCTGTTCCTGATTAATCTCATCCCTCTTTTTATTATGTTTACTAACTTCTATACTTCGTTCGCGTCGCCTCTCTGCTTCCTTTTTCCAATCTGAGAAGGCTGACCAATTAACTTCCTTTTTTTTTCTTTTTCTCTGCGGGTCTCTAGTTACGAGGCAATTCTCTAGACATGTTATTCTGTCTAAATTAAAGGTTCCGTCTATAGGGAATGGGTATTTGTCATTCTTGGTCCAATTAGACCATTTAGGTAAATCATTTGTGGATGATCGGCCACAATTTTGAAAAATATGGAAAGCTGGGGTTCCCCTTTCGGGGACCTTTCTTTTGTGCAGCTCCCATCCTAGTTAGTTTTCAATTTCCACTAGCTGCACTTGTTCTGGGTCGCAAGTTTTACCCTCAACCCTCTGAGGATCATTTTAACCCCGCACCGCTGATGTTGGCGGAACGATTCAAATTTTATGCGAGAACGCAACGGAAAGAGGAAAGCAACGCGGAATACTTGGTCGAACTGCGTAGGCTAGCGAAATACTGCCAGTTTGGAGGAAATCTGACAGAGGCATTGCGAGACAAGTTCGTGTGCGGGTTGTCGAAGGAAGGAACGCAAAAGCGACTGCTCGAAGAGAACGAGCTTACACTGGATAGGGCTGTCCTTATTGCAGCATCACACGAAGCCGCAGCGAAAGGAACTGCGGAAATGCAGCTGAAGGCAGCGGTCCTCAGTGTGGATCAAATTACTTCGGGTGCAACGAAATGTTATCGTTGTGGGAAGACAACACACGACCAGAACCAATGCTGGTTTAAAAACCAGGACTGTAGGAAATGTGGCAAACTGGGTCACATAGCCAAAGTATGCCGGTCAGGGAAGAAGACCAACAACCAAAAAAAAAAGCCATCACAGGAAAAGTACAACAAAGTACACAAGGTGGTTGAGAAGAGTTCAGATGAACAGAATTCGGATTCAGACCCAAGCGGCCAGGAACTGGGTAGTCTGAGAATTCATAATGTGAGTAAGGAAGCTGACCTACAAACTATCTGGGTCATGCTAAAAATAGCCGGAGTCCAAGTGAGAATGGAATTGGACACTGGATCAGCCCTATCAGTCATAAATCGAAGGGACTACAACCGGCTATTCTCACATATACCCTTGAGAGATACCAAGTTCGTATTGCAGACATACACGGGGCATAAAGTATACCCCATGGGAAAGATAAGAGTCAAGGTGAGAGACAGGGGCAAAGAACACCCCGGAATGGACTTATACGTACTACCTGAGGGAGGACCACCACTTCTAGGACGGGAGTGGATCAAGAAAATAGACATGGAATGGCACTACCTCAAAGCAATAACGAGTGAGGACTCGGGGCAGACAATCAGCTCAGACTCTGAAACGGATGACGATAAGACCAGCCCAAGCATGAAAGACAAGTCTAAAATGAACTTGCTGACTAAGGTTGGTAGAACGAATGTGGGCCTAAAGGCTTATGCTCCAGAGGAGAACAAAGTTTCAGAACAGAATTCCTCTGAACAACAACAACATAGCTTGACAGAGAATTCTGAGTCTGTTCAAGTTACAGACATATATATTACTGAGGAACATCAAGCTCGAACGCAAACTTATTTCAGATTACGACAGCAATTAGAACAATTGAATTGCCGTCTCGAGCAAGAGATGAAAGCAATGAAAAAGTTCTATGATACCGAATGGGAGAATCTGGAGAGACAACAGAAGCAGCTGGGGAAGAAAAGGGAGCAGGAGCACACAAACCGTCTGCACGAGGAGGCCAAACGAATCAAAGCTGATTCGGCTTCTGAAGGGGCGTGCTCCAATCCGGTGGAACAAGATGTGCCGCAACTGAAGGCGCTGGTTAGCAGGTTGCAGGCAGAAAAAGCTGAGTTGGTCGACATGACTTCCGAGCTCCTACTGAAGTTGGGTGCAGCATCACCGGACGATTCATTTGTGGAAATTCGAATGATGGGGGCTGCGGGTGATGGCGAAGTAGAAGCAGCAAAGGAGCCCCAGGACAAGGTTCTAAACAGCCCTGCAGCTAATGGAAAAGGGATGAGGACAGGAGAGTTAACAGTCAGCCAACTCCTCCAGGGCAAGGTTATAAACAGCCCTGTAGTTAATGGAAAAGGGATGATGGCAGAAGAGTTAACAGTCAGCCAACTCATTCATATGCTGAGGGATAAAACTCTAAAATGGGAAAAACTTAAATACGAGCCTCAATCTTCAAAGGGAAGGGAGCTCTCAAAAGTCATTGGAAGAGCTGAGGTGGCAACCCAGACTGAGAAGTCTGCAGCAGAACAGCCCTTGGATGCCAAAAGTACGCTGACGCACGGCAATGTAGAACAACAGAATACTGAAACAGCTACTTCAGTAGAGGGATTGAATAGTCCGATCAATCAATCTCCGAATGAAGTTGAAGTATTGAAATCACAAATGAGGTCATTAGTAAAAGACTTGCAGGAAGCCCAGAAAAAGCGGGATGAATCTGAACGCATGATGAAGTCTCTTCAGGACAGATGTCGGGATTTGGAACAAAAGTCAGCTAACGTCCAGCTGGGTAAGGAGGAAATAGAAGACCCTCTCGCGGGCCTAGCTCAGGACGACACCGAATATTACCATGATCTGTTGAGTGACACTGAATATTACGAGGACCTGGTCTGCCCAGCTTGTGCCGAGAACTCCCAAAGTGCCGAAATCAGGATGAATCACTTAAAGTCTAAGGAACATAGGGAGATGGTGGCGTTACAGCTGGCAGCTGACAATGGAGCCCCGAGAGTCTCCAAGAAGCAAAAAAGGAAAAGACGAAGCAGAAGATGATAACCATCTGAACCATTATTACCTCTACCCAATCACACACGTGGTCCCCCGAACGGAGCCAAATCAGTTGGAAAGTAGGAAAATTTCCCAAGGCAATCCAACTGTTTTTTGTTTGTTTGTTTTAAAAAGTCAGCAATGCTGGTTCAGAAGTGATGGAAGTAAAGCTGTTAAGTCTAGGGAAGGACTATGGGATGAGTCCCTCTAGCAAGGTGACCCGACTACACCACAGAGGCGTGGTCCGGACCGAGTCAAGAAGATCAGAGACTGAATTTGTGAACTGTTTCCCGCAGAGACTGAATCTGTGAACTGTTTCCGCAGAGACTACTGCTGTGAACTGTTGTAACATGAAGTTGGATATGTTATGATGTTATGTTAATGGGGAATAAGTATGTTGTAAGCTAAAAAGGGAGGATTGTAGTGTATGTAACTTCTACCTTTAAGAGAACTAGTGTATGTAACCGTCCACCTTTAAGAGAACTATTTTAGGTGTGGCACTACTTTATCCTGGCTGCTGTATACTGTAATACCGACGGTGACCACACCGGTATATAAGTGCTGTGGCAGAATTTATTGGGCAGACTCGCCCTGACCTTCGAATAGTAAAGTCCTGTTTAAGTTACTCTTGTAGTCTGTGTATTACTTCGCTATACAACCCACAGACTTTACAAAGATATTTCTTGGGACTTTTTCCAATAGAGAACTGGAAAAGATGCAGTAATTTTTTTATCACAAATTTACAATATTTTATTTGTCATTAGTGACTTCTAGATAAAATCATGTTCCCTGCGGGACTCGGACAAATGCTCACAGCTTCCTGCCCTTGTGCATGAAATGAGCTAATGAGGACATGAACTACAGGGTCATGCCTGATTTTATAAGTTCTGGGAATGAGGTGTGAGAAAAACAAATAAAAATTAGGCAGTTTTTAAAAGATGTTGAGCATGGGGGCGGGGGAGGCGGGTGGTGTTAATAACATGATTTAAATTAATTTGGATCTGAGTTGCATATGGTTGGCTGGGATGTCCTTTTCACCACAAGTATTCCTTCTTCCTATGTGTTAAAATAGCTGATGTTGCTGGTGAAAAATTTACACATTCAGATGAAGCTTAAAACTGGGGGTGGAAATCAATTTTACGAGATGAATATTTTCCACCAGCAATGATCCTTTACTGCCTGCCCACGGCAATATCCTAACCTGCAATGTTTGGGTGTGGTCATAAAATGTGATTCCAGCATTCTTGGTAACATTCCAATGAGAGCCAGATAGAACATGATAAAACAATTCAGAGCATGTACACTTCTCAGAGCTGATGGAAAATGTGTTTGATGAATTGCCATAGCTACATCAAAACATTAAAACAGGCTGACAAAATATCATATTACTTGATGCTATCTTCAGTTTGCAAGAACTAAATAACTCTCCAGAATGAGAAGAGAAACATAATCAAAAAACAGATAGACTGTAGAGGGTGAAGTAGTTAAAATAATTAATTTTAACTTTATTAACTGTGGGTGTTAATGAAGTAAAGAACTTGGGTGGCCTGGTGGGCTTGGAGGCCTCACCTTGCTCAAATCTAGTCCAGACACATTGGATGAAAGCCTCTTTATTCTGGTCTCTCACAGCTGTTCAGAGTCCGAAGTGAAATGAGTTTAAGCAGTCTTAGTCCACTTTTCCATGGACTTTAGGCTGCAGCACAAAACTGCTTTCACAATTTTGTGACAGCCGTAGTTTGGCAGCCTCACTTTGAGAAATCTTAAGCAGAGGTTTATCTTAATTAATTTATTTTATCTTTAAATGCAACGGAAATCAGCAACAAGATGCTTTGGTTATATCCTTAAGAAATATTAATAGAACAGCTATTGTTACCAGAATGACTCCCATCAGAGTTACACTTTCTTTTATTTTAGCTGGCAGTTGTTTTGACGAATAAATTTATAATGCTGTTCAAATCAATGTATAAAATTCAACATTCTGGAAAATAGAAATGTCACCCTGGTACTGTAAGGGGTTCTCACTGAGACTGGGGTTCAGGTACATTGTCACAGAACATAGACTGAATCTGTAATACATCCACCCCATACTGTGCCAGACCGAGGAGCATTTGATACTGTCATTGGGTGCAAAGTAGAGGCATGTTCTGTTCCCCAGCACTGGTTGCCCTCAACATAGATAGCACAAATAGATTAAAGATACAACTAAATATGCAGTTAACTTCCATCTTGCAATATATGCAGGAACTCCAAATGGTTATAGCAACAAATGCTGTCATCATCATCATCATTTCGTATCTTCATGCTCTTCCCTTGGAGAATAAGAAGAACATAAGACGTAGGAGCAGGAATAGGTCATTTGGCCCCTCGAGCCTGCTCCGCCATTCAATAAGATCATGGCTGATCTGATCTTGGCCTCAACTCCACTTCCCTGCCCGCTCCCCATAACCCTTGACTCCTTACCTTTCAAAAATCTGTCTATCTCCACCTTAAATATATTCAATGACCCAGCCTCCACAGCTCTCTGGGGAAGAGAATTCCAAAGATTCACGACCCTCTGAGAGAAGAAATTCCTCCTCATTTCCGATTTAAAAGGATGCCCCCTTATTAGACTCATAGAGTTATACAGCACAGAAAGAGGCCCTTCAGCCCATCGTGTCTGCGCCGGCCATCAAGCACTATCTATTCTAATCCCATTTTCCAGCACTTGGTCCGTAGCCTTGTATGCTATGGCGTTTCAAGTGCTCATCTAAATGCTTCTTGAATGTTGAGGGTTCCTGCCTCTACCATCCTTTCAGGCAGTGAGTTCCAGATTCCAACCACCCTCTGGGTGAAAAAGTTTTTCCTCAAATCCCCTCTAAACCTCCTGCTCCTTACCTTGAAACTGTGCCCCCTGGTTATTGACCCCTCTACTAAGGGGAAAAGTTCCTTCCTCTCTACCCTATCTATGCCCTTCATAATTTTGTACAGCTTAATCAGGTCCCTCCTCAGCCTTCTCTGCTCTAAGGAAAACAACCCCAGCCTGTCCAGTCTCTCTTCATAGCTGAAATGCTCCAGCCCAGGTAACATCCTGGTGAATCTTCTCTGCACCCTCTCCAATGCAATCACATCCTTCCTATAGTGTGGCAACCAGAACTGCACACAGTATTCCAGCTGTGGCCTAACTAGTGTTTTGTACAGCCCCATCATAACCTCCCTGCTCTTATATTGTATGTCTCAGCTAACGAAGGCAAGTGGCCTTCTTAACCACCTTATCTACCTGGTCCTGCTGCCTTCAGGGATCTATGTACATGCACACCAAGGTCCCTCTGATCCTCTGTCCTTCCTAGGGTCCTACCATTCATTGTGTATTCCCTTGCCTTGTTAGTCCTCCCAAAATGCATCACCTCACACTTTTCAGGGTTAAATTCCATTTGCCATTGTTCTGCCCATCTGACCAACCCATCTATATCGTCCTGTAGCCTGAGGCTTCCCTACTCGCTCTTTACCACTCCACCAATTTTTGTGTCATCTGCGAACTTACTGATCATACCTCCTACATTTATATCTAAATTATTAATGTACACTACGAACAGCAAGGGACCCAGCACCGATCCCTGCGGTACACCACTGAACACAGGCTTCCAGTCACAAAAACAACCTTCGACCATCACCCTCTGCCTCCTGCCATTAAGCCAATTTTGGATCCAATGTGCCAAATTGCCCTGGATCCCATGGGCTCTTACCTTCTTGACCAGTCTCCCATGCGGGACTTTGTCAAAAGCCTTACTGAAGTCCATGTAGACTACATCAACTGCACTACCCTCATCCACACACCTAGTCACCCCCTCAAAAAATTCGATCAAATTAGTTAGACATGATCTCCCCCTGACAAAGCCATGCTGACTATCCTTGATTAATCCTTGCCTCTCCAAGTGGAGACTAATTCTGTCCCTCAGAATTTTTTCCAATAATTTCCCTACCACTGATGTTAGGCTCACTGGCCTGTAATTCCCTGTTTTATCCCTACTACCCTTCTTGAATAATGGTACTATGTTAGCTGTCCTCCAGTCCTCTGGCACCTCTCCTGTGGCCAGAGAGGTTCTGAAAATGTGTGTCAGAGCCCCTGCAATCTCCTCCCTTGCCTGGGATATATCTCGTCTGGGCCTGGGGATTTATCCACTTTTAAGCCTGCTAAAACCGCCAGTACTTCCTCCCTCTGAATGCTAATTTGTTCAAGTATATCATAATTCCCCTGCCTGATTTCTATGCCTACATCGTCCTTCTCCATTGTGAACACAGATGCAAGATATTCATTTAAAACCTCACCTACATCTTCCGGCTCTACACACAGATTGCCACTTTGGTCCCTAATGGGCCCTACTCTTTCCCTGGTTATCCTCTTGCCCTTAAAATACTTATAAAACACCTTGGAATTTTCTTTTATTTTGCCTGCCAGTGTTTTTTCATGCCCCCTCTTCGCTCTCCGAATTTCTTTTTTAAGTACCCCCCTGCACTTTCTATACTCCTCTAGGGCTTCCACAGTTTTTAGTCCTTTGTATCTGCCAACAGCCTCCCTTTTTTTCCTAATCCATTCTTGTATATCCCGTGACATCCAGGGTTCCCTGGACTTGTTGGTCCCACCCTTGACCTTTATGGGAACATGTTGGCGCTGTACTCTCTCTATTTCCTTTCTGAATGACTCCCACTGCTGTGATGTGGATTTTCCTACAAGTAGCTGATCCCAGTCCACTTTGGCCTGATCCTGCCGTATCATATTAAAATCGGCCTTCCCCCAATTTAGAACCTTTATTTCCGGTCCACCTTTGTCCTTTTCCATGACTACCTTAAATCTCACCGAATTATGGTCACTGTCACCAAAATGCTCTCCTCCTGACACTTCTACCACTTGCCCAGCTACATTCCCTAGAATTAAGTCCAGTACCGCCCCCTCTCTTGTAGGACTTTCTACATGCTGGCTGAAAAAGCTCTCCTGGATGCACTTTATGAATTACGCACCCTCTAAGCCTTTCACACTCTGACTATCCCAGTTAATATTGGGGAAGTTGAAATCCCCTACTATTATTACCCTATTATTTCTACACTTCTCTGAGATTTGCCTACATATCTGTTCCTCTATCTCCCCCTGACTGTTTGGGCGCCTATTGTACACTCCCAGTAAAGTGCTTGCCCCCTTTTTGTTTTTAAGTTCTACCCATGTGGCCTCATTAGAGGAACTTGCTAAGATATTATCCCTCCTTACAGCAGTAATTGACTCCTTGATTAATATTGCGACACCTCCTCCTCTTTTACACCCCCCTCTGTCTCACCTGAAGATTCTATACCCCGGAATATTGAGCTGCCAGTCCTGCCACTCCCTCAACCATGTCTCTGTGATAGCAACAATATCTTACTCCCATGCGTTCATCAACACCTTCAATTCATCTGTCTTACTCGTAAGGCTCCTTGCATTAAAATAAATGCCATCCAGCCTTGCCATACTCCCTTGTACCGTTACATATTTGCTCTGCCTTCCAGACTGACTTGTTTTTTTCCTCTATATTTGGCTGTGCATCACCCTCTACTGTAGCTCCACCCCGTATCCCATCCCCCTCAAGTTAGTTTAAACCCCCCCCAACAGCACTAGCAAACCTCCCCGCAAAGATGTTGGTCCTGTTCTGGTTCAGGTGCAACCCGTCCGACTTGTACAGGTCCCACCTTCCCTAGAAACAGACCCAGTGATCCAGGAAACTAAAGCCCTCACTCTTGCACCAACTCTTTAGCCACACATTCATCTGATCTATCCTCCTATTCCTATACTCACTAGCATGTGGCACCGGGAGTAATCCAGAGATTACAGCCTTTGAGGTCCTGCGTTTTAATCTGCTACCTAGCTCCCTAAATTCTTGTTGCAGGACCTCATCCCTCTTTCTACCAATGTCGTTGGTACCAATGTGAACCACGACCTCTGACTGTTCGCCCTCCCCCTTCAGAATGCCCTGTAGCCGTTCAGTGACATCCCGGACCCTGGCACCAGGGAGGCAACATACCATCCTGGAGTCATATCTGCGGCTGCAGAAACGCCTGTCTGCACCCCTCACTATTGAGTCTCATACCACTATTGCCCTTCCACTCTTGCTCCTCCCCCCTTGTGAAGCTGAGCCACCCACAGTGCCCTGAACTTGGCTCTAGCTGCACTCCACAGAGAAACCGTCACTTTCACCATTTTCCAACACAGAAAAACGGTTGTTGAGTGAGATGCATGACATGAATCAGTCATTCATGAAAGAAAGACTTATGAAATAATACTGAGCGGCCTACGGGTGGCGCTGTCCAGGGAGAGTATAAACACTCGGGCATGGGCCCAGCTTGCGCAGGACATTCTTAGCAGGAACTAGTGAAGGACACAACTAGACCGCCATGTTGTAAAACAGTTGATTAAAGCTTTGTTTAACGCTTAGACCAAGTGCCTAGTAGTTTTTTTACATCAATTTAATCAACTGAAACTTGCTCCACGCTCTGAGTGATTTTGGGAACAGACGGCAACGACTCAAATGGTAGAAGGGAACCAGACGTAGTAATCAATCCATCATGGAGAAACTACTCAGACCCGCCCTTCTTGACCAGGACCCGAATTCACCTACAACTGCTAAGGTATGGAAACACTGGTATCGTACCTTCAGCAACTTCCTCTGGGCTTGTGGTGTGAATGTTCCTGATAAGTTACACATGCTTGCCAATTATATATCTCCTCATGTGTTTGACTATATCGAAGAATGTGTAGACTATGACTCTGCTATCCAAACACTGCAGCAACTATATGTTAATGCACGAAACAAAATTTTTGCTCGGCACTTACTGGCCACAACTCGACAACAACCCAGGGTATCACTTGACGAATTCCTTCAAAAGCTGCGCAGGCTCAGCAAAGACTGTAACCTCAAAGCTGTCTCAGCTGAGCAGTACCAGGAGGAATTAATTTGTGATTCTTTTATTAATGGAATTGCATTTCCCTTCATACGCCAGCGTCTGTTGGAGAATAAAACCCCCGAGTTAGAAGCTGCCTATGACCAGGCATATTCTCTGGACTTAGCAAAAAAAAATGCAGATGCCTATCTTTTACCACATGCACGGACTGCTGCTACCACTTTTAGTGACTCCTCCGATAAGCCTCAGGCGGAAGCCCTCACTGATGATGACTCTATCCTAGCTGATGACGACCCTACACTAGCGGCATCTTGGCAATCTAAAAAGTGTTTCTTCTGTTGAGGTGCATTACACTATAGGAAATTTTGTCCTGCTCGTAATGCAACCTGCAATCATTGCCGTAAGAAAGGTCACTTTTCTAAAGTATGTCAGTCAAGAGCCTCTCCTAGGGTTACAGCTGCTATCTATAAAACTGCTTCTTCCCCAAGAGCCACCACTAATGTTACAGCTGTCATCTATAAAACTGCTCCTCCCCCAAGAGCCACTACTAATGTTACAGCTGTCAAGTATAAAACTGCCCCTCCTCCCATCACAGCTGTTTTTCCCCAAAGCCTGTCCCATGCAGCCACAAAGGTTTCGGTAAACAGACACATTTTGAGTGCACTAATCGACTCATGTAGCTCTGACAGCTTCATCAGTGAGCAGGCTGTCAGTAAGTTAAAACTGCGTATTTACCCCTCGGACAGGGAAATTGCAATGGCTCTGACGACACTGACCACCAACTCTTCCGGCTTTTGTCTTGTCGACCTTATTCTCAATAGCCGCACTTATTTTTCCACCCGGCTTGGGGTGCTCAAAAACCTATGCAGTAATGTGCTCCTGGGACAGGATTTCCAGAAGCAACACAAAAGACTCACTTTCAAGTTTGGAGGGTCAAAGCCGGAGCTTACTATTTCCAAAGTACCGTTTTGTGCACTTTCGGCGGCTTCGCTCGATGAGCCCTCCTTGTTCGCCAATCTTTCCCCCCGATGTAAGCCCATAGTCACTAAATCACGACGTTTCAGTCAAGATGATCTATCCTTTATCGAGGCAGAAATCTCTCGCCTTCTAGTGAATGGTATCATTGAGCCATGTTCATCTTCTTGGCGGGCTCAAGTTGTCGTTGTTAAAAATCCTCTGAAGCAACACAAGAAACGTCTTTGCATTGATTACTCACAAACTATTAACCAGTATACTGACCTGGATGCCTACCCACTACCACGCATCGATGACATGGTCAATAACCATGCCAACTACAGGGTATTTTCAACTTTTGATTTAAAGAGCGCATATCATCAAGTACCGTTAAAGGACTCTGACAAGAAGTATACGGCCTTTGAGGCCAACGGTCGGCTTTGCCAGTTTTGTTGCCTTCCGTTTGGGGTCACCAATGGGGTGGCCGTCTTTCAACGGGCAATGGACAGCCTGGTCAAACAGGAGAACTTAACAGACACTTTTCCATATCTGGATAATATCACCATTGCTGGTCATGACCAGAAGGAGCACGATGCCAACCTCCAGAAATTTCTTGACGTTCTCTGCCGTCACAACTTAACCTTAAATGAGTCCAAATCCGTGAAATCAGTACCATCAATCAACATCCTTGGCTACTGGGTGGGCAATGGTGTCATCAAACCGGATCCGGAGCGACTTTGTCTGCTTCAGGAGCTCCCTCCTCCTACGAATCTTGGCTCTCTTCATCGGGCCCTCGGCATGTTTGCCTATTATGCGAAGTGGATACCCCACTTTTACGACAAGATTCAGCCCCTGCTTCATGCGAAGTCATTTCCGTTGGACGCGATGGGTATTTCAGCTTTCGACCTCCTCAAGCAACAACTGAAAAAAGCCACGCTTCATTCCATTGATGAAAATCTCCCTTTCGTGGTTGAGTGCAATGCATCGCAGGTGGCGATCTCGGCTACCTTGAATCAAGGCGATCGACCCGTTGCATTTCTGTCCAGAACTTTGCAGGGTAGCGAGCTCCATTATTCTCCTGTCGAGAAGGAGGCTGCGGCTATCATCGAAGCAGTACGTAAATGGAGTCATTTTCTCGCTCGTCGCCATTTCACACTTATAACCGATCAGCGCTCCGTGGCCTTTATAACCGGAAATGCACTAAGGTCAAGAATAGCAAGATACAGCTCTGGAGAATGTAATTGGCCGCCTTTGGCTACACCATACATTATCCACCCGGCAAAGATAATGTGGCCCCGGATACCCTCAAGCGTGCATTCTGCTCTTCCATGTCAAATTCGACTCTTGCGGATCTTCACACTGATTTATGCCATCCTGGCGTTACCCGTATGTTACACTTTGTGCGATCTAAAAATCTCCCATTTTCTACGGAAGACGTGAAAAGAACATGCTCCACTTGTAGAATTTGCGCGGAATTAAAACCGCAATTCTTCAGTCCGTCGGATGGCTCGCTCATACACGCTACACAGCCTATGCAGCGACTCAGCATTGCCTTTAAAGGGCCACTGCCTTCTTCAACGCGAAACACCTACTTGCTTACTATGGTGGACGAATATTCACACTTTCCCTTTGCTTTCCCCTGTCCCAATATGCTAACTTCCACAGTGATCAAATGCCTCGATCAGGTCTTTTCCCTTTGCGGTATGGCCAATTTCATCCACTCTGATCGGGGTCCCTCCTTCATGTCAAGTGAGCTCAAAAGTTAGCTTTCCCAACGGGGAATCGCCACAAGTAAAACGACACCGTATAATCCTATTGGAAACGGACAGGTTGAGAGATACAACACTATCATTTGGAATGCTGTTCATCACACAACCTACCAGACCAGCAGTGGGAAACTATGCTCCCTGACGCGTTGCATTTCATCAGGTCTCTCCTTTCTACATCCACCAATGTTACTCCTCACGAACGATCCTTCGGGTTCCAGCGTCGCTCCACTCATGGGACGTCTCTACCATCATGGTTGGCAGCTCCTGGCCCCGTGCTGCTCCGAAGATTCGTCCAATCCTCCAAGAGTGATCCCCTCGTCGACGAAACGGAACTAACGGATGTCAATCCTACATACACGTACGTGCAGTACCCTGATGGCCGGGAGTCTACAGTTCCACTTCGGGATCTGGCTCCCAGCCCAATCGGTCCCACAGACCCAATCGATAGAGGGATCCATATTAACGACGCTGATACTCTGCACTCCTCCGAGGATGACGCCCTACCCGGGACGTCCAGGGATCTGCCAGCTACTCCGCCGGAACAACCCGGGGAACAGAGCGCTCCCCACGGGATGACCACCCAAAGCCAGGATGCCGGTCAATCCCCGACTACTGAGCAGGATGAAGTCAGCTCGGCGCCTGTGGGGGCCCGCACCCGGAGTCACGATCTCTCCAGTCCCCCTCAGGTCGATCAAGGCGACACGGGCTCTGCCAACCCGCCGGTACGAACCAAGCGACCCAGGGACCCAGACACGGTCCGAGGAGACGTGCCTTCCAGCCACAAATGGAGATCCAAACGACTGCGGCTATTCGTAGTCCGATTAATCCGATAGAAGAAAGTCGCCGGACTACCAATCCTTCAGGCGGGAAGAATGACATGAATCAGTCATTCATAAAAGAAAGACTTATGAAATAATACTGAGCGGCCTACGGGTGGCGCTGTCCATGGAGAGTATAAATACTCGGGCACGGGCCCAGCTTGCGCAGGACATTCTTAACAGGAATTAGTGAAGGACACAACTAGACCTCCATGTTGTAAAACAGTTGATTAAAGCTTTGTTTAATGCTTAGACCAAGTGCCTAGTAGTTTTCTTATGCCAATGCACTCTGGGACTTTCCTGACTACCTGCCTGGCCCCCTTCTGACTGGTGGTCACCCATTCTGTCTCTGACTGCACTTTCTTAAGCTGCGGGGTGACCACGCCTAAAAACGTGATATCCACGTAACTCTCAGCCTCACGGATACACCGCAGTGCCTCCAGCTGACGCTCGAGCTCCAAAAGCCGGATTTCAAGTTGGCCAAACCGTTGGCACTTACTGCACATGTGGTCATCCTGACTGCAAGAAGCGTCTAGGAATTCCCACATGCTGCAGGCCGTGCAACGCATGGGACTGAGGTCCCCTGCCATATTTTGAATTATTCTGAAATTATGCCCCCTAGTTCTAGATTCCCCCACAAGGGGAAACATCCTCTCTGCATCTACCCTGTCAAGCCCCTTCAGAATCTTATATGTTTCAATAAGATCCCCTCTGATTCTTCTAAACTCCAATGAGTGTAGGCCCAACCTGCTCAAACTTTCTTCATGAGACTACCCCTTCATCTCCGGAATCAACCTCGTGAACCTTCTCTGAACTGCCTCCAATGCAAGTATATCCCTCCTTAAATAAGGAGACCAAAACTGTACGCAGTACTCCAGGTGTGGTCTCACCAACACCCTGTACAGTTGTAACAGGACTTCCCTACTTTTATACGCCATTCCCTTTGCAATAAAGGCCAACACTCCATTTGCCTTCCTAATTACTTGCTGTACCTGCATGCTAACTTTTTGTGATTCATATACAAGGACCCCCAGATCCCTCTGTACCTCAGCATTTTGTAATCTCTCCCCATTTAAATAATAATTTGCTTTTTTATTTTTCCTACCAATGTGGATAACCTCGCATTTTCCCACATTAAACTCCATCTGCCAGATTTTTGCCCACTCACTTAGCCTATCTATATCCCTTTGGAGATTCTTTGCATCCTCCACACAATTTGCTTTCCCACCTATCTTTATATCATCAGCAAATTTGACTACATTACACTCAGTTCCTTCATCCAAGTCATTAATATAGATTGTAAATAGTTGAGGCCCCAGCACTGATCCCTGCGGCACCCCACTAGTTACAGTTTGCCAACCTGAAAATGACCCATTTATCCTGACTCTCTGTTTTCTGTTAGTTAGCCAATTCTCTATCCATGCTAATATATTACCCCCAACGCCGTGAGCTCTTATCTTGTGTAGTAACCTTTTATGTGGCACCTTATCGAATGCCTTCTGGAAATCCAAATACACGACATCTACTGGTTCCTCTTTATCCACCCTGCTCGTTACATCCTCAAAGAACTCCAGCAAATTTGTCAAACATGATTTCCCTTTCATAAAAGCATGCTGACTCTGCTTGACTATATTATGATTTTCTAAATGTCCTGCTACCACTTCCTTAATGATGGACTCCAGCATTTTCCCAATGACTGCTGTTAGGCTAACTGGTCTATAGTTGCCTGCTTTCTGTCTCCCTCCTTTCTTAAATAGGGACGTTACATTTGCGGTTTTCCAGTCTGCTGGGACCTCTTCAGAATCCAGGAAATTTTGGTAGATTACAACCAATGCATCCACTATCTCTGCAGCCACTAGAACTCTAGGATGCAGGCCATCAGGTCCAGGGGACTTGTCCACCTTTAGTCCCATTAGTTTGCCTTAGTACTTTCTCTCTAGTGATAGTCATTGTTTTAAGTCCCCCCCCCACCACCCCAATAACTCCTTGAAGCCCCTTGATTATCTGTTATTGGAATGCTTTTAGTGCCCCGTGAAGACCGATACAAAATATTTGTTCAAAGTCTCCGCCATTTCCCTGTTTCCCATTATTAATTCCCCAGACTCATCCTCTAGGGGACCAATGTTTACTTTAGCTACTCTCTCCCTTTTTATATACCTATAGAAGCTCTTACTGTCTGTTTTTATATTTCTTGCTAGCTTACTCTCATAAGCTATCTTCTCTCTCTTTATCATTTTTTTAGTCATTCTTTGCTGGTTTTTAAAAATTCCCCAATCCTCTGGCCTTTCACTATTCTTCGCAACATTGTGTGCTTTTGTTTTCAATTTGATACCATCCTTTACTTCCTTAGTTAGCCATGGATGGTTCATCCTTCTCTTAGAGTCTTTCTTTCTCACTGGAATATATCTTTGCTGAGAGTTATTGTGTCCGTGTGTTAATAGAGACACTGAAGACAGGAGTTGGTTTCACAGGTGTTTACTGAACAAAGTCTGGAGGGGAACTAACTGATACAACACAATATACAGGCTTATATAGCCCGAGTGGCCATTACCAGCATTACAGTACACATGGGGCTCTTAAAGGCACATACACTACAATTCCTCCCCTTTTAGCCAACCAGTACATAATATTTTAAGTAACCATGAATTACATGTTACAAGAAAAATAATCTACACATTGCTGCAGTTAATTAATTATAAGTCAGTCTCTCTGGAGGCTTCCTGACTCGGTCCGGATAACGCCTCGGTGGTGTGGTAGTTTCTGGTGGTGTAGTAGGTTCTTTTGGCAAGGCTGATTCGGCTTGAATGCCAGTGTCGGGTTCATCGGGTTCCAGTATCACCGGATCGGAGGTAGATATGGGTACCTCTACTTCATCAGTAGGCGTATAGAGTTGTGGTGTAGGTTGTCCCTTTTCGGATGACTCTATGATTTGGTCAGCATGGCGCCTTATTATGCTTTCTCCGATGTCCACGGTATACACCAGCGGTCCTAGTCGTGTGCAGATAGTTCCAGGCTGCCATTTCTCGGTACGGTAGTCCCGGGCCAAAACTTGTTGACCTATCTGGAAGGTTCTAGTTGGCCTTTCATTCATGCCTTGAAATTGCCGGTTCTCCACGTCCCTTCTGATGTTTGGCTTGATCAAATCCAGCCGGCATCTTAGGCTTCTATTGAAGAACATCATGGCGGGAGTTTGGTTTGTAACCATATGTGTTGCATTCCTGTATGCGAACAAGAAGTTATCCACCTTGTGCTGAAGTTTTATGTCTTCATTACCCATGGCCTTTATGGCCTTCTTGAAGGTCTGGACAAACCTTTCAGCCAATCCATTGGTGGCGGGATGGTATGGGGCGGACGTGTAGTGCTTAACCCCATTGTTTTTTAAGAACTTCCTGAATTCTTCGGACACAAATTGCGGTCCATTATCAGAACAGATCTGTTCAGGCAGCCCATTCCTGGCAAATATGGTCCTTAATACTGTGATGGTTTTTTCCATGGTGGTGGAGGACATCTTTATTACCTCCGGCCACTTGGAATGTGCATCAACCGCGATTAAGAACATTGAGTCCATAAATGGACCAGCAAAGTCGATGTGTACCCTTTGCCAGGGAGATGAGGGCCACTCCCATGGATGTAGAGGGGCTTGTGGTGGAGCGTTTTGGACCTTCTGGCATCCTAGGCAGCTCTTGGTCATTTCTTCGATGTCTCCATCGATACCTGGCCACCATACAAATGCCCTGGCTAGGTTCTTCATTTTCACTCCACCCAGATGCCCCTCGTGAAGCTCCTTTAGAACTTTATCCTGCAGTTTGGGTGGAATCACCACTCTGGATCCACACATCAAGGTTCCTCGGCACACTGACAGCTGTTCTCTTCTTTGCGAGAATGCTGGCAACAGTGGTTCGCCATGTGCTGGCCATCCCTTCACTGTTAAATCGTAGACTCGTGAGAGAGTCGGGTCATTTCTAGTTTCCCTTTCAATGGCAGAATTTGTTACTGGTAGACATTCGACTATGGTAGAGTGGAAAATCTCCATTGGGTCTACGGTAGGTGCTTCTTCTACTGTTGGCAACGGTAGGCGCGATAACCCGTCAGCATTCCCATGCTGTTTTGATCCTTTGTATTCTATGTTGTATTGGTGTGCCCCTAGAAAAAGGGACCACCTCTGTAGCCTTTGCGCTGTCATAATGGGAACACCCTTTTTAGGGTTGAATATGGAGATGAGGGGTTGATGGTCAGTCAACAAGGTAAATTTTTGTCCGTGTAGGTAATGGTTGAATTTCTTCACTCCCCATACCAGGCTGAGTGCTTCCCTGTCGATTTGGGCATAGTTACGCTCAGCTGAGCTCAATGAGCGTGACGCAAAAGCTATCGGCCGTTCCGAGCCATCAGGGAATTTATGCGATAATACTGCTCCTACGCCGTAAGGGGATGCATCGCACGCCAGTCTGATTGGCAGTGATGGGTTGTAATGAGCCAAAACTTCTTTGGACGTGATTAAGTCTTTTCATTTATGGAAGGCACGTTTACAGTCTTCGCTCCATTTCCAAATTACTCCTGTTTGTAGCAGTTCATTAGGAGGGTGCAGAAGAGTTGATAAGTTCAGTAAAAATTTATGATAGTAATTTATTAATCCCAGGAACGACCTTAATTGTGAAACATTTTCAGGTGCTGTGGCTTTTATGACCGCTTCAATTTTTTCAGGTGACTTATGCAACCCTTCCTTATTAATTATGTGTCCACAATATGATATTTGATTCTGGAAAAATTCGCACTTGGGGCGATTTGCTCGTAGGCCCCGTTCTCTCAGCCTAGTGAGCACCTGCTCCAAATTGGCAAGGTGCTCGTTGTCGTTTTCTCCTGTTACAAGGATGTCGTCTAGGTAGCATTGAGTACCCGGAATCCCTTGGAGGACTTGCTCCATAGCTCTTTGCCAGATAGCTGGAGCGGATGCTACTCCGAAAACCAGTCGATTGTACTGGTATAGACCTTTGTGTGTATTTATCGTGAGATACTTTTTAGAGGCCTCTTCAACCTCCATCTGTAGATATGCCTGTGCCAAGTCAATTTTGGTGAAACGTTTCCCTCCGGATAGTGAGGCGAAAATATCTTCTATCCTCGGAAGAGGATACTGTACCGTGTGAAGGACCGGGTTTACAGTCACCTTGAAGTCTCCACAGATGCGAATTTTTCTCTGTTCTTCAGATTTATCATTATTCAATGCTTTCTTCATGACTGGGACGATGGGTGTTGCCCACTCACTCCAATCTATTTTGGATAATACGCCTGCCTTTTCCAAATTCTCCAGCTCTGTCTCGACTGCTGGACGAATTGCGTATGGCACCGGTCTTGCCTTAAAAAAACTTGGGAATTGCTGCATCTTCCACTTTTATTGAGGTGGTGATGCCTTTCAAGGTTCCTAGTTTCTCTTGAAACACTTCTTTGGCGTTGGCCAAGATGTCTTTTAATCATTCAGGTATGACGTCATCATCGTTTTTTTCCTTACTGGTCACCGTCAGTGCCTGAATGGAGTGCCAGTCTAAACGTATTTTCCTGATCCATTCACGTCCCAACAGCGGTGGACCACCATCTTGTAGAACGTATAAATACAACTTTTGTATTTCCTTGCCGTTGTATACAACAGGCACCCTTATTTTTCCTTTGGGGTATACTTTCTGCCCCGTATATGTTTTCAAGATAATGGATGTGTCTTTTAAAGGTATATGCGGAAATAGCCGCTCGTAATCCCGTCGATTTATGACGATCAGAGCTGATCCTGTATCTAGCTCCATTTTAACTGGGGACCCTGCTATCGTGAGGGTAACCCAAATGGTCTGGTAATCTTCTTTGGCAATTGCATTATGTAATTTGAGACAGCTTAGTCTCTTGTTTTCGGAGTCGCTATCGCTCTTCTGGTCTTCGGAGCTACTGTCTGTCATCATTTGTACCTTTCTGTACTTTTCTTTATTGATTTTTTTTTTCCTGTCCGTGGATTTTTTTTGTCCAGATCGGCATACCCGTGCAATGTGTCCAATCTTTCCGCATTGCCTGCATGCTTTGTCCTTGAACCAGCAGTCCCTCTGGTCATGGGTGGATCTGCCGCAGCAATAACATCTCTCGAAACCCTGTGTCATTTCATTGGTGCCGAAGTCCTGTGTCTTTTGTTGTATCTCTGCAGCTCCTCTTGCGGCTGCTTCGTATGATACAGCCATACTGAAAGCCTTGTCCAGTGTTAAATCTTTTTCAGAAAGCAGCCTTTTCTGTGTTCCTTCACTTAGGAGACCGCCGACGAATTTGTCTCGAAGATAATCTGCTAGTCCTGCTCCGAATTGGCAGTGCTTTGATAGCTTTCTTAATTCGGTGAGGTAATCAGCGTTACTTTCATTCTTGTGTTGATTCCTCTTGAAGAATTTGAATCGTTCCGCTATCAGCAGCGGTGTTGGGTTTAAGTGCTCCTGTAGGGTATCAACAATTTCTTTAAATTCTTGTCCTTTGGTTTGGCTGGAGTGATTAAGTTTCGTAACAGCCCGTATGTCTTTGCGCCCATTAGATTTAGCAGTACTGACGCTTTTTTTTCATTTTCTATTCCATTTGTGGTGCAATATACCTCCACTCTTTCCACATATGTGGTCCAATCCTCTATCTCGTTATCAAAAGCATCAATATTGCCAGACTTAGGCATCCTAGAAATAAAATGGCGCTTCCCGCGCTTTTCTTTCTTTTCTGCAGAAAAGATATGGCGCTTCCTGCGCTTCCCCGTCGCTGCTGCCGATGACAACGCTGTTTCCCGCGGGTTTCCGTTCTTTTTATTTATTTATTTACAGTTGGAGACTCGTTCCCGCCGGATTCTCTCTTTAGGTCTGAACGCCGACCTGCTTGCAGCGCCGGCCGTTTCCCGAGTGCTCCCTCCCCGTCTGTTACTGCTTGCCTCCGCCTTCGCTGCTTGGCCTAGCTGCAGAGCCAGCCACTGGAGCCCCAGCCCGACGCCCAGGAAGGATTATTGCAGTACCTGCCACCAGCTTGGCTAGCTGCTGAAACCACAGCTTTTCCTTTTCTTGATTTTCTTCAACTTTGGACGCCAGAGGAATCGATGTCCTTGAGGTGCTGCCGAATTGCAGGTAAGTCCGTTTCCAATTCGTCACCACTGTTGTGTCCGTGTGTTAATAGAGACACTGAAGACAGGAGTTGGTTTCACAGGTGTTTACTGAACAAAGCCTGGAGGGGAACTAACTGATACAACACAATATACAGGCTTATATAGCCCGAGTGGCCATTACCGGCATTACAGTACACATGGGGCTCTTAAAGGCACATACACTACAGTTATGAAATATCTCCTTAAATGTTTGCCACTGCTTTTCTACAGTCTTACCCTGTAATATATTTTCCCAGTCCACTTTAACCAAGTCTGCCTTCATACCTTTGTAATTACCTTTGTTTAAGTTCAGGACACTAGTTTGAGACCTAGCTTTCTCATCCAAAACTGAATTTGAAATTCTACCATGCTATGATCACTCTTCCCAAGATCCTTCACTTCGAGATAATTAATTAATCCAGCCTCGTTACACATTACCAAATCTAAAATAGTCTTCTCCCTGAACAATAGTCTTGTTCCAAGAAACCATCCCATATACACTCTAAGAACTCTTCCTCAAGTCTACCTTTGCCAATTTGGTGTTAGTAATGTGAAGTAATGGAAGGAATCGCAGGCTGATTAACAGTCTGACAGGCTAGGACGTGAATACTCCTTCCATGACCGTAACCATTTTTTATACCAGCCGAGAGAGTGGTTAATCCTATATAGCAGGAGAGTTTTTAATGGCTCTCGCAACCCATATGACGTGAGTATCCCACTGGATGACAAGCCAGAGCGCCAGTCTCCACTCGGGGACTGTCTAGAGCAGGTTTAAAACGCTGCACCTTCTGACTCAGAGGCGGGAATGCTAACACTAAGCCAAAGGCTCACATCAACAAATGCTGTGACTTAAGGCTTTGAAAATTTATTCAAATTGATTTCGATTGAATTTTTGCTATTGTTTGAAATATGTTTATCCTATGTAACAAAATGTTACTCATCCTTGCTTTCTCTAATGCAAGGGATAGCATTAGGATAAATTCCAATTTTGGTTTCCAATTCAGCTTGGACGTATCCTTGCCACTATGCAAAGGAACAATAATGAGATTAGATAATGTACTGCATCTAAGACCACATACTGCTCTTTCTTAGGGATCAAACAGAGACAAATCCAGAAAAGATATTGTCCATAGAGTTTTCTAGGAAATACCTTTTAGCTAGTGTACCAGTCACTGCATTTTTTTAAAGAATCTAATTAACAGCTTCCACTATATTTTAACAATAAAAAAGAACAATTTTTTTTCTTCAAACTTTCTTCCAGAAAGATTCTTTCCTGGAATCACTAGTCATGCCAGAGTACAGCTTAGCCATTAAGTACTTTGACCAAGTGGTCATTCTTTATGTGCAGGCCTAGACAGTGAATGTGAGCAGGCTAGTTAACCCAGAGAGAGAGTGTGGGGGAGCATAACAGATGAGCATAATACTGTCTTCACCTGAAGTACACGTGCACACATACACTCTAATTTCCCAACAGATCACTGGGTAGCTGACTTTTTCCCCCTCCAGGTGACTTGAGGGTAATTGCAGAACACCCACCAACCATCTCCTTGAGATTAGCTAATTTATCACAGACCAGGTGTCGAACCTGAGACTGTCCTGGCAGTAAAGCTCAGTACCACACTGGGCAATATTGTTATCTACAATCCAACAGTCATGCTAAAAATATTAAGTATTAATATTCCATTTCATTAAAATAATTTTCACCCCATTCAAAACTATTCCAGACACAGTGATAGATGGGGAAAACAGCTTAGCAGCGAGTCTTTTCAGGCCTTAATGAAAAATAGCAGGCTAAAGTTTCAATGAGTGGTTTATTTCTGTTCCTACCCTCTCGCCACTGCCCCTCCCCCTAGGGAAATTAGTTACATAGGATCACATTGGATATACAGCACAGAAACAGGCCATTCGGCCCAACCAGTCCAGGCCGGCGTTTATGCTCCACTGGAGCCTCCCATCTTTCCTCATCTAACTCTATCAGCATAACCCTCTATTCCCTTCTCCCTCATGTGCTTATCTAGCCGCCCCTTAAATGCATCTATATTATTCACTTCAACCACTCCCTGTGTTAGCGAGTTCCACATTCTCACCACTCCCTGGGTAAAGAAGTTTCTGCTGAATTCCCTATTTGATTTCTTGGTGACTTATCTTATATTGATGGCCTCTAGTTTTGCTCTTCCCCACAAGTGGAAACACTCTCTCTGTATCTACTCTATCGAAATCTTTCATAATTTTAAAGACCTCTATCAGGTCACCCCTCAGCCATCTCTTTTCAAGAGAAAAGATATCCAGCCTATTCATCCTTTCCTGATAGGTATACCCTCGCATTTCTGGTATCACCCTTGTAAATCTTTTTTGCACCCTCTCTAGTGCCTCTATATACTTTTTATAATATGGCAACTAGAATTGTATGCAGTACTCCAAATGTGGTCTAACCAAGGTTCGATACAAGTTTAGCATAACTCCTCTACTTTTGAATTCAATCTGTCTAAAGTTACAATCATCAACACAACTTTGCTGGTGCCAGTAACCTGATCTAACTAGGCAGTAGTCAAGAGGCTGAAATCTATAATACTATTAGCATTCAAGACAAAATAGACATCTGAACCAGCAGCAAAATGCTGGCTGGATGATAAACTTCTCCAAATAACAATGAATCACAAATCCCCATTACCATGATGTCACAGCACCATGGCTGGAATCTGGAAATGTTGATGAAACAACTACAGTCATGTTAACTGAATCTGATTTAGAAACACAAAATCAAGAGTAAATGTAAATTTTCAGTAAACTGTTCCCAATTAACATAATTTACACATACCCAAATTCATATAGAAAATGTGTTGCTGTGGGGAATTTTGGAAAATTTAGTAGTATTGGAAAATTCCAACCTGCACCTTCACTAAAAGCTAATTAACAGAAAGATGGCTTACTCCAGTAGGAGATGAGTAGAACATATTTGGCATACTGAGGAACATGCAGGACAAAGGCAAACCTAAGATTAGAAAGCATAGATTCAAAATATGTGACCTTAATTAGATCAACAAGTCAATCAGAAATGAAATCAGAAAAGAAAAGAACTTTGCAATCCCTGAAGAAAGGAGAGACGGTGGTCCACTGGGAAGTATAGAGGAAACTTCAGAAGAATGATGTAATGGGGAAATGTAATTTTTAAAATTCTGAATGCATGTGCTAAGGTGGGTAGAATGGATTTCTTCATCTATATCTACCTTGTGATATTGTGATTATGTTAATGTTGTATGGAGGAATTTCTCTTGTATTGTTTCACAGCTGAACATGAAATCTTGTGGTTACACAATACAATGTGCAAAACAGTATAAAGATAGTTGTTACATTACACAATTGTGCTTCCTGGAGATGGATAGCATAGTTTACGTAATATTTGGAGATTACAACATAACTCAAAAGTGACATAGTTATTTAGTGATTCCAGATGTTGAGTAAATCACATGTGCATGCTATTTTTCTTTTGTTGCTCTTGATTTTTAGGAGCTTTAAAAATGGCTTAAATCAATAAAACAGAGTACATTCGAGCAATCTCATTAAAATATATGGTATAAAACAAAGCAGATCAGTATCTGTGCTCTGTGACTGGGTGAATATTAAAATTGCTTATATTCTCATGCTCATCATTTTTTATGAAAACATTTTATTTTAACAGGAAAATAGTTTCTCTTAACTGTTATATCCTTTTTAAAAACATGTGTCTGTAAAATGCATTTTTGATTAACTTAGAATTAGTGAGGCTCCTTGGTGGTACAGTGTGCTGGAATAATCAGACCTTTCCCATTTCACTGCATTGGTAAGGCATTAAATGGAAGCCAGGAAGAAAAGAAATGTCAAAGAGGGAGTCGTTGTCAAGCCACTTACTTGTTCTTCCTCATTGTTCACCGGACTGGAACATTGGCAGAGCCTGCGAGCAGGTTGCTTGCTCAGCCTCACAGATAAATGAAAGGCATGGCCCAACAGAACCTGGAGAGAAAAGAAGGGAAAATGGAAGCATTTGGCAGCACGGTGGCATAGTGGTTAGCACTGTTGCCTCACAGCGCCAGAGACCCGGGTTCGAATCCGGCCTCGGGCGACTGTCTGTGTGGAGTTTGCACATTCTCCCCGTGTTAGCGTGGGTTTTTCTCCGGGTGCTCCGGTTTCCTCCCACAGTCCAAAGATGTGCGGGTTAGGTTGATTGGCTATGATAAATTGACCCTTAGTGTTAGGGGGATTAAATACGTGGGGTTACAGGGATAGGGTGGGACATGTGTTGGTGTAGGGGTTACGGGGATCGGGTGGGATATGTGTCGGTGCAGGCTCGATAGGCTGAAATGGCCTCTATCTGCACTGTGGGGTTTCTGTGATTCTGTGAAATATGATTAACAAAAGGGTAAATTGTAGCTTTAGATGTGACTGCCACAAAAAGGACATTACCATGATTCTGTAGATGGTGGAAGATCTCATGTACAAATACAATTAGCCTGCTTCCACAGTGTTTTCAGAATGGTTAAAATCAGATTTGGAAGTGTCTACTTTGAGCTGTTGTGATTGATTTATCTGGAATTTCAATCGGCTGGTATCAGTAGGTTATAATAGGGGTGCCTGTTGTTTACAAGGCTGGAACCATCTGTTATGATATAAATAACTATGTAGAAAGTCAGTCTGCGTAATGTGATAAGAGACTTGCATTGCAACATACCAAAGAATCACTATATCGCATATTATGAGACAATCATTGGTGTGGTTGGTCGGTAAGTAAGCAGCTAATTGTGGTGCTTCAGAATTTTATGGCAATATAAAGAGGAATAATGACTGATTCATGACACGTTTTCATAAAAATGAAGCAATTTAGCCTAGCCAGTGAATTTAGCATGCAGTGTTTCGCCATGTTGTTTTGAAGAACCTAAATATTTCCTATGTATGCTAAGTGGCACCTAATTCCCAATAAATCTATTTTTAACAGAACAAACTATATTAAGCAGAAACTATATTTTACATAATCAGTACTGGCCTAAAAATGGAATAAAACTCCCATATAAAACTGGAATAGTATATATTTTACACAAGAAAAGATTTTAAATTTGTTATTTATTTTGAAGGTTCAGATTATAGTGAATAAATATCATTCTGAATTAAGAGCCAGGAACCTCCTTTTATAATATACTGCACGCTTGAGCATATTAACCATACAATGTCAGTGGCTCTTGTTTCTGAAGCAAAATTTTACTTTCTGCTTAATATACATAGAATTATCCATTATCCTTTAAGTGGCCACATCCCATTAATTTTGAGCAGCAGCCCTTTAAGAGCTGCATGCTTGCCTGACTTTCTGCCTTCCCCAACCCACATAGTCACAACCCTTGTGCAAGGTTCCCATGGCACAGGGAACTTAGTTAAATCATACGGCCCACAATATCTGCCGAACTCAGCTCCCCACTGTTCTGGTATGTGTATGATGTGCTGCCGACAGTTTTTAGCTGGTAATGGAAATTTAGGTCTATCGTTTTCAACATAAACTTGCCACTAATTGAAAAAGTACCAACTCAGTACTGTGGGGAAACAAACCTATTATCCTCACTTCCATTTGTAATCCGCGCTTTTTAGCCATTAAATAAAATACTTATCACTTGTTCAGTTCGTATTTTGACCTTTGCTTTTAGAGTCTGCAAAGTGTATTTATACTTATCCTAAAAAGGCCAGCATTATTGTGAAATATTTACAACAATCAAATATTTTGTGTCCTTGGTTGATTTCACAATTTTTAAACAATACTTGATTTTAATTGTTAAAGACGTGCGACCATCAGGGGTGAAACCACTTTATCTGACAACTGAAGGTAAAACACTACCAGGTCACTCTGCAGGGCACATACAGAAATTCAACTCAGTTTGTTGATGTTAGAATTCCATTGAATAGTGGTCAAAATATGTGTTTATTCAGAAAAACATTGATGGCACAAAAAAGCATTTTGTTGCTGACATGCCTTGAATGAAATCAGTTCCGTGGAGTGTCAGATGAGTACATAAAGGAGCTTTGCATGTTTGTGAAATACACTGTGGGTGTACTTATTGTGAGAATAAAAGTCATTGTCAGATAGTGAAATATTTGATGTGGTCAAAGTAAGTGTTGAGTCTCAGCAAACTAATTTCATCAGAAGCTTTCAGCAAGTCAGATGGAGGAAACTTTCATCTCATAGACAGACCAGTGAAATGGGTAGACACATGGCAATTTAATGTGGATAAGTGATTTGGGGACTTTAAATATTCTAATAGAGACTGGGATAGTAATAATGTAAAGGGCAGAGAGGGGGAAGAATTTCTGAAGTGTGTTCAAGAGAACTTTCTTGATCAGTATGTTCCCGACCCAATGAGGAAGGAGGCATTGCTGGATCTGGTTCTGAGGAATGAGGTGGGTCAAGTGGAGCAAGTGTCAGTAGGGGAACATTTAGGGAACAGTGATCATAGTACCATATGGTTTAGATTAGCTATAGAAAAGGACAGGGAGCAATCGAGAGTAAAAAATACTTAATTGGAGGAAGGCCAATTTCAGTGGGCTAAGAATGGATCTGGCCCGGGTAAATTGGAATCAAAGATTGGCAGCCAAAACTATAATCGAACAGTCGGCTGTCTTTAAAAAAAAAGATGGTTTGGGTACTCGAGGTACATTCCCACAAGGGGGGAAAGGTAGGGCAACCAAAGATGGTTAAAGAGGGGATTAACACAATTGTAAGGAAGGATATTAGCTCTGATGATGTGGAATCTGTATGGGTAGAACTGAGAAATACCAAGGGGCAAAAAACATTAGTGGGAGTGGTATATAGACCTCCAAACAGTAATGCGGAGGTTGGGGATGCCATTAAAAGGGAAATTAGAGAAGCGTGCAATAAGGGCACAGCAGTTATCATGGGTGACTTTAATCTAAATATAGATTGGGCTAACCAAATTAGTAACAATACCGTGGAGGAGGAATTCCTGGAGTGTATACGGGATGGTTTCCTGGACCAATATGTCGAGGAACCAACTAGAGATTGGGCCATCTTAGACTGGATATTATGTAATGAGAAAGGATTAATTAGCAGTCTTGTTGTGCGAGGCCCCTTGGGTCAGAGCGATCATAATATGATCGAATTCTTCATTAAGATAGAGAGTGAAGTAGTTGACTCAGAGACTAGGGTCCTGTATTTTAATAAAGGAAACTACGATGGTCTGAGGCGCGAGTTGGGTAGGATTGATTGGGGAATGTCACTCAAAGGGTTGACGGTGGATAGGCAATGGCAAACATTCAAAGATTGCATGGATGAACTACAGAATTTGTTCATCCCAGTTTGGCATAAAAATTTAAAAAAAAAGGTGACTCAACTGTGGCTAACAAGGGAAATTAGGGATAGCATAAGATCCAAGGAGAGGACATATAAATTGGCCAGAAAAAGCAGCAAACCTGAGGTTTGGGAGCAGTTTAGGATTCAACAAAGGAGGACAAAGGGATTACTTAAGAGGGGGAAATAGAGTATGAGAGTAAGCTTGCAGGGAACATAAAAACTGACTGTAAAAGCTTTGATAGATATGTGAAGAGAAAAAGATTGGTGAAGTCAAGCGTAGGTCCCTTGCAGTCAGAATCAGGGGAATTTATAATGGGGAACAAAGAAATGGCAGATCAATTAAATACATACTTTGGTTCTGTCTTCACAAAGGAGGACACAAATAGCCTCCCAGAGATGTCGGGGAACATAGGGTCTAATGAGAGGGACGAACTGATAGAAATCAGTATTTGTAGGAAAATGCTGTTAGGGAAATTGACGGGATTGAAGGCCGATAAATCCCCAGGGCCTGATAATCGACATTCTAGGGTATTTAAGGAAGTGGCCCTAGAAATAGTAGATGCATTGCTGGTCATCTTCCAAAATTTGATAGACTCTGGAACAGTACCCATGGATTGGAGGGTAGCTAATGTTATCCCACTGTTCAAAAAAGGTGGTAGAGAGAAAACGGGGAATTACAGACCGGTAAGCCTGACATCGGTAGTGGGGAAAATGCTAGAGTCCATTATAAAAGATGTAATAGCAGAGCACTTGGAAAACAGTGACAGGATCGGACAAAGTCAACATGGATTTACAAAAGGTAAATCGTGCTTGTTGTGTATGTCCCTTTAAGGGAATAACTGGTCTTAGACTGCAGTACCGGCAGTGACCACCCCTGTATAAAAGGCCCTAGCAGGCTTCTGTAGTTTCAGTTTCAAGCTGCCTCTTGTTCAGTAAAGTACCTGTTAAACTGTTCTCCCGAAGTCCGTGTATTATTGAGGCGCGGACTTTACAGTGGCGATGAGTAAGTTTGAACTCACCTGCAGTGTGGCATCATCTCACGGGGATCTCACCTGAAAGGAAGGTCCTGGAAGGTCGTAGTCTGAGCAACGGGCGTCGACCGAGGGCAACCGCCCAAAGAATCCATCGTTGTTTGGAGAATTGCGGGAGAGACTGTGGTTCCAGCGAATCGTGCTGGTAGCAGGTAGCGCGCTGACCCTTCCGGACTGCGGCGGGCTCAAGCTCGATCGAGCGGCTCTACAAATCGGGCCGCGCAGCGTCGCCGGGAAAAGAAAAAAAGAGAGAGAGGGTGGAGCGCACAGGGCGCGGTCGGTGCTCGAGAACAGGACAGCGGAGAGGAACTAAACGGGGGGGAAGGAAAGCGAGACGCGCCGAAGCTGTGGGTCGCCGCCATTACCCCGTAGAACGCTAGGAGCAGCGTGGCAGTAAGGGGAAGAAGCAAAAGTGCGGGAGGTGCCATTTTATCCCGTTGGGGAAGAAGCAAAAGCGCGGGAGGCGCCATTTTATTCCATTGGGGAAGAAGCAAAAGCGCGGGAGGCGCCATTTTAAATCGCCCAAGATGCCGAAAAGTGGCAGTATCACTGCTTTCAAAAACAAGGTAGAAGACTGGACCACGTATGTGGAAAGAATTGAAGTGTACTGCAAGGCAAATGAGGTGGCTGATGGAACGAGGGCTTCGGTATTATTAAATCTGATGGGCGCGAGTACGTACGGCCTATTGCGGAATTTAATTACCCCAGCTAAACCAATGGAGAAAAGTTTTGAGGAGATTGTTCATATCTTACAGGAACATCTAAGTCCTACACCACTGCTGATAGCAGAAAGATTCAAGTTCCATAAAAGAAGCCAGCACAAAGATGAGAGCAATGCTGACTATCTTACGGAACTACGCAAGTTATCGAAGCACTGCCAGTTCAGAGCAGGACTGGCAGACACCTTACGGGATAAGTTTGTCTGCAGGCTCCAGACTGAAGGAACCCAGAAACGACTACTTTCAAAAAAGGACCTGACGCTAGAACAGGCTTTCAGCGTGGCAGTATCCTACGAAGCAGCAGCACAGGGAGCTGCGGAAATACAACAGAAACCACAAGAATACAGCGGTAACGAAATGGCGTATGGAGCCGAAAAGTGCTATCGCTGCGGCAGAACAACCCATGAGCAGAAGGACTGCTGGTTTAAAGACAAAATATGCAGGCAATGTGGGAAAATGGGACATATAGCAAGAGTCTGCAGGTCGGGAAAGAAGACCAACACGACAAGAACTACTAAGGAACAGTACAGGAAAGTAAAGAAACTGACAGATAGTAGTTCAGAAGATCAGGAGAGTGATAAGGACTCCGGGAGCAGGCGACTAAGTTGTTTAAAGTTACACAACGTGATCGCAAGAGAAGATCACCGAACCATTTGGGTCACCCTCATGATAGCAGGGTCCCCAGTGAAGATGGAATCGGACACAGGGTCAGCCCTAACTGTCATAAATCGACGAGACTATGAGCGGCTATTCTCACACATACCCTTAAAGGACACGTCCATTGTATTGAAGACATACACGGGGCAAATGGTCTACCCCAGAGGAAAAATAAGGGTGCCAGTTGAATATAACGGAAAGGAAACACAGAAACTATACATGTATATACTACGAGATGGAGGACCACCATTATTGGGACGTGAATGGATCCGAAGACTACAATTGGATTGGCATTCCATTCTGGCACTAACTGTGACTGACAAAAAAGATGATGACGTCACACCTGGACGTCTGTCACAAATTCTATCTGACACGGAAGAGGTGTTCCAACAAGGACTTGGGACTCTAAAAGGAGTAAAGGCAACCATAAAGATTGAGGATAACGCAACCCCAAAATTTTTCAAGGCCAGACCGGTGCCATACGCGATTCGCCCAGCTGTGGAAGCTGAACTGGAGAGTCTGGAGCATTCGGGGGTGCTGTCTAAGGTGGACTGGAGCGAGTGGGCCACACCCATCGTTCCTGTAATGAAGAAAGCATTGAGCAGCACGCCTGGGGAGCCAAGGAAGGTTCGCATCTGTGGGGACTTCAAGGTGACTGTGAACCCAGTCCTGCACACAGTACAGTATCCGCTTCCGCGGATAGAAGACATTTTTGCCTCACTATCTGGAGGGAAACGTTTTACAAAGATTGACCTGGCTCAAGCGTATCTACATATGGAGGTGGAAGAAGCATCTAGGAAATACCTCATGATAAACACTCACAAAGGCCTTTACCAGTACAATCGACTGGTATTTGGGGTAGCATCGGCCCTGGCTATGTGGCAGAGGGCAATGGAACAAGTCCTGCAAGGGATCCCGGGGACCCAGTGTTATTTGGATGACATCCTGGTTACGGGCGAAAATGACAATGAACACCTTGCCAACCTGGTGCTCACGAGATTGCAGGAATATGGGCTACAAGCCAACCGTCCCAAATGCGAGTTCTTCAGGAGACAAATCTTGTATTGTGGCCACATGATTGATGAGGAAGGGTTGCATAAGTCGCCGGACAAGATTGAGGCTGTAGTCAAGGCACCAGCACCAGAAAATGTGTCGCAACTGAGGTCGTTCCTCGGGTTGGTGAACTACTACCATAAGTTCTTGCCGAATTTATCTACAATTCTGCACCCACTGAACGCCCTCCTTCAAACTAGTGTAACATGGAAATGGAGTGATGAGTGTAAGCATGCCTTTCAGGAATGTAAATGCCAAATCACTTCAAAAGAAGTATTGGCCCACTACAACCCAACACTACCGATTCGGTTGGCATGTGATGCGTCACCTTACGGCATTGGAGCGGTGCTGTCACACAAATTCCGTGACGGTTCAGAGAGGCCAATAGCCTTTGCATCGCGCTTGCTAACCTCAGCCGAGCGTAACTACGCCCAGATTGACAGGGAGGCCCTCAGCCTGGTGGGGGTGAAGAAGTTCAATCACTATCTGCACGGGCAGAAATTCACCCTACTGACTGATCATCAACCCCTGGTCTCAATTTTTAACCCAAAGAAGGGCGTTCCGGTGATGACGGCGCAACGGCTGCAAAGATGGTCACTTTTTCTAGGGGCACACCAGTATGACATAGAGTACAAAGGTATGAAACAACATGGAAACGCTGATGGGCTGTCGCGCCTACCGTTGCCTACGGCGGAAGAAGCACCTGCAGTGGACCCAGTGGAGATATTCCATGCGACCATAGTCGAATGTTTGCCTGTTACAAACGCAAGTATTGAGAAGGAAACCCAAAATGACTCGACACTCACTCGGGTCTATGTTTTGACGGTGAAGGGATGGCCAGCATATGGCGACTCACTGTTGCCAGCATTCTCGCCAAGGAGGGAACAGCTGTCAGTGTGCCGGGGAACCTTGATGTGTGGATCCCGAGTGGTAATTCCACCCAAGTTGAGAGATAGAGTACTCAATGAGCTTCACGAGGGTCATCTGGGAGGGGTAAAAATGAAGAGCCTAGCCAGGGCGTTTGTGTGGTCGCCGGGAATCAATAAAGAAATTGAGGATATGACCAAGAGATGCACAGGATGCCAGAAGGTCCAAAACGCTCCACCACAGGCCCCGCTACATCCATGGGAGTGGCCCTCATCTCCATGGCAACGGGTACACATTGATTTCGCTGGTCCATTTATGGACTCAGTGTTTCTAATCGCTGTGGACGCCCATTCGAAATGGCCAGAGGTCATTAAAATGTCCTCCACCACCACGGAGAAAACTATTGCAGTCCTAAGGACCATCTTCGCCAGGAATGGGTTGCCAGAACAGATCTGTTCCGACAATGGCCCACAGTTTGTGTCTGAGGATTTCCGGAGGTTCCTGAAGAATAATGGGGTGAAACATTACACATCTGCCCCATATCATCCAGCCACAAATGGATTGGCTGAGAGGTTTGTTCAGACCTTTTAAAAAGGCCATAAAGGCAATGTATAATGACGACATACCACTGCAACACAAGGTGGATAACTTCCTGTTTGCTTAACGGAATGCGACACATGCAGTAACCAACCAAACTCCAGCCGTACTGTTTTTCAACCGGAGACTAAGATGTCGCTTGGATTTGCTCAAACCAAACATAAGACGAGATGTTGAGGATAAGCAGTTCCAGCACATAAATGAGAAGCCAACCAGGAGCTTCAAGATAGGGCAACCAGTCTTGGCCCGCGACTACCGAACAGAAAAATGGCAGCCAGGCACGATATGAATACAGCAGGGACCACTAATGTACACAGTGGACGTTGGAGAGAGCATCGTGAGGCGCCATGCTGACCAGATTCTAGAGTCACAGGAACAAGTCAAACCTGTACCACAAGCATGTGCACCTGGTAATGAGCCCGAAGTACAGATTGCGTCTACCTCAGAAACAGGGGTATGGGAAGCTGACGAACCAACCAATGACAATGAGCTAGAATTGACTCCACCGCCAGAACAGGATACTCGAGAAAGGCGCTATCCAGTCCGGATCAGGAAGCCTCCTCAAAGACTGAACTTATAAATGACTATTTCAGTTGATGTATATATTACTGAGAAAATTGTAATTGTAATTAGTTATTATTTAGTTGCTAAATGAATGTTATGTACTGTTTATCTAAAAGGGGAGGAATTGTTGTGTATGTACCTTTAAGGGAATAACTGGTCTTAGACTGCAGTACCGGCAGTGACCACCCCTGTATAAAAGGCCCTAGCAGGCTTCTGTAGTTTCAGTTTCAAGCTGCCTCTTGTTCAGTAAAGTACCTGTTAAACTGTTCTCCCGAAGTCCGTGTATTATTGAGGCGCGGACTTTACAGTGCTTGACTAATCTACTGGAATTTTTTGAGGATGTAACTGGTAAAATAGATAAGGGAGAACCAGTGGATGTGGTGTATTTGTACTTTCAGAAGGCTTTTGATAAGGTCCCGCATAAGAGATTAGCGTGTAATGTTAAGGCACATGGGATTGGGGGCAAGGTATTGACTTGGATACAGAACTGGTTGGCAGACAGAAAGCAAAGAGTTGGAATAAACGGGTCTTTTTCCAAGTGACAGGCAGTGACTAGTGGGGTACCGCAGGGATCGGTCCTAGGACCCCAGCTATTCACAATATATATTAATGATCTAGACGAGGGAACTAGATGTAATATCTCCAAGTTTGCAGATGACACAAAGCTGGGTGGGCGTGTGTGCTGTGAGGAGGATGCTGAGAAACTCCAGTATGATTCGGACAGGTTGGGTGATTGGGCAGAAGCATGGCAGATGCAATATAATGTGGATAAATGCGAGGTTATCCACTTTGGTGTCAAAAACAGGAAGGCAAATTATTATCTGAATGGCAATAGATTGGGAGAAGGGGGAAGTGCAATGAGACCTGGGTGTCCTTGTGCACCAGTCGCTGAAGGTAAGCATGCAGGTGCAGCAGGCAGTTAAGAAGGCAAATGGTATGTTGGCCTTCGTAGCGAGAGGGTTCGAGTACAGGAACAAGGATGTCTTGCTGCAGTTGTACAGGGCCTTGGTGAGACCACATCTTGAGTATTCTGTGCTGTTTTGGTTGCCTTATCTGAGGAAGGATGTTCTTGCCATGGAGGGAGTGCAGCGAAGATTCACCAGGCTGATACCTGGGATGGCAGGAATGACGTATGAGGAGAGATTGGGTCGATTGGGCTTATACTCGCTGGAGTTTAGAAGAATGAGAGGGGATCTCATTGAAACATAAAATTCTAACAGGACTAGACAGACTAGATGCAGGAAGGATGTTCCCGATGGCCGGGGAGTCCAGAACCAGGGGTCACAGTCTTAGGATAAGGGGTAAGCCATTTAGGACAGAGATGATGAGGAATTTCTTCACCGAGAGAGTGGTGAACCTGTGGAATTCTCTACCACAGAAGGCAGTAGAGGCCAATTCATTAATATATTCAAGAAGGAGTTAGATATATTTCTTACGGCTAAAGGGATCAAGGGATATGGAGAGAAGGCAGGGACAGGGTACTGAATTTGGATGATCAGCCATGATCTCATTGAATGGCAGAGCAGGCTCGAGGGGCCGAATGGCCTACTCCTGCTCCTATCTGCTATGTTTCTATGTTTGAAACTCCCTGGATGACGAAAGAGATAGAGAGTAAGATGAAGCAGAAAAAGGGGTCATATGACAGGTGTCAGGTTGAGAATTCAAATGAGAACCAGACGGAGTATAGAAAGTTCAGAGGGGAAGTGGAAAAGGAAATAAAAGGGGCAAAGACAGAGTATGAGAATAGATTGGCAGCTAACATAAAAGGGAATCCAAAAGTCTTCTATAGGCATATAAATAGGAAACGAGCAGTAAGAGGAGGGGTGGGACCGATTAAGGACCAAAAGAGATCTACGTGTGGAGGCAGAGGGCATGGCTGAGGTACTAATGAGTACTTTGCATCTGTCTTTACCAAGGATGAAGATGGTGCCAAAGTCATAGTGAAAGAGGAGGTAGTTGAGATACTGGATGGGATAAAAATTGATAAAGAGGAGGCACTAGAAAGGCTGTCTGTACTTAAAGTAGGTAAGTCACCAGGACCAGATGGGATGCATTCTAGGCTGCTGAGGGAAGTAAAGGTGGAAATTGCGCAGGTACTGGACTTAATCTTCCAATCCTCCTTAGATACGGGGGTGGTGCCAGAGGACTGGAGAATTGCAAATGTTACACCCTTGTACAAAAAAGGAAAAACCCAGCAACTACAGGCCAGTCAGTTTAACCTCGGTAGTGGGGAAGCTTTTAGAAATGATGATCCGGAACAAAAGTCACTTGAATAAGTGTAGATTAATTAAGGAAAGCCAGCATGGGTTTGTTAAAGGCAAATCGCGTTTAACTAATTTGATTGAATTTTTTTAATGAGGTAACAGAGAGAGTTGATGAGGGCAATGTGTACATGGATTTCTAAAAGGCTTTTGATAAAGTGCCATGTAATAGGCTTGCCAGCAAAGTTGAAGCCCATGGAATAAAAGGGACAGTGGCAGCATGGATACGAAATTGCCTAAGTGACAGGAAACAGAGTAGTGTACATGGCACCATTTCAAAATTTTCAGATGACACAAAACTTGGAAGTATAGTGAACAGTGAGGAGGATAGTGATAGACTTCAAGAGGACATAGTTAGACAGGCTGGGGGAATGGGTGGACACGTGGCTGATGAAATTTAACACAGGAAAGTGTGAAGTGATGCATTTTGGTAGGAAGAACGAGGAGAGGCAATATAAACTAAAGGGTACAAATTTAAAGGGGGTGCATGAACAGAGAGACTTGTGGGTATATGTACAGAAATCGTTGAAGGTGGCAGGGCAGGTTGAGAAAGTGGTTAAAAAAGTTTACGGGATCCTGGGGTTCATAATAGAGGCATAGGGCTCGATTTTCCAAGCCCCGAGGAGGCAGGTTTGGAGGCAGGAGTGGTGGGAAAATTGTAGAATCGGGGGGCAGGAACCCATCCCACCCCCAACCCGCCTCCGTGCCAGTGTCCCAGGAGGTGGGTACCCGACCTGTGCTGGGAGCCGCCTCCCCGAGGCGGGAAGGGGATTAGTGCTAATTAACTGCTTGTTAACAGGTAGTTAATGGGCAATTTTTTGCCTAATTCCTATTTTTAGACCTGAAGTGTGGGCTGTCCAACGGCTCCGAACTACGCCAAGTTAGCGAGGCGGACCGTCGGTCTGCAGGGGTTGGAGGGGTCGAGATGTCCATTGTGTAGGTGAGTGATGGGTGCATGTGTGCAGAGGTAAGTGTGTGAGGTAAGTGTAAAGTGTTTTAATAAGTTTTACTTACCTTTACTTTCTCCTGCAGGCTTCCTTCCTTCAGTTCTCGGGAGTCCCTCAGCTCACCGGCACAGAAAGCAGAATGGCCGCTGAACTGTCAAAAGCTGCAGCCTCTGCTTTCTGGTCAGGAGAGCTCTCTGAGTCTGAGTAGAAGGACTCAAGTTAGAAGACAGATTGTCAGTGTTTGCCAGCTTCACAGAGCTGTCAAACGCTGATTTTTCATCTGTCAAAAGCTCGTGACAGATGAAATGTCAATCGCTGACGTCACCGGTAACCAGGTGTCCTGTAATTGGCCTGCTAAGCCCGCTGGGCGAGCTTAACAAGGTCAATCAAGAGAAAGTAGCATGGGTTGGCCACAAGTCGATGGAGGCAGGACTACAGCCCAAAAAGTGGGAGTCCCGCCTCCAAAAGCTCCCCATTGACAAAATCGAGCCCATAGAGTACAAAAGCAGGGAAGTTATGATGAACCTTTATAAAACACTGGTCCAACTTCAACTGGAGCATTGGGCTCGATTTTAATAGCCCTGAGGAGGTGGGTGGGCAGCGAAAATCAGAAAAAATGGCTTCAGACCGCCAACCCGCCTCCATCCCACCCCCACACGATTTTCATGAGTGTCGGGTCAGCCGCTCCCAAACTGACCTGACTGGAACCGGTGGGACAGGTAGTTAAGGCAGTTAACAGCCTGTTAATCCTATTTTTATAGTGGTTTCCCATTTTTGTGCCTCTGGTTCCTGTTTCCCGCCTTGTCAGAAACAAGCCAGCCGCCAGGAGACGAGTTACTGGAAGACATGATTTGTAGTCATTGGTGCAGCACTTTAAAAGCGCTCCTGTAACATGGCTGATATTGAAATGCAACAATTTTGTTGTTGGAGGTTTGGGATAAGAGTTTGCAACTCTACTGACCTTGAGACTGTTCAAGCTTACAGCCATCTGCAGTGTGACCTGATTGGAATAATTTCAGGCCACTTCGACTGTGCGCTTGCAAGCTTCTTGCCTCAACTGAAATCTATAGCAATGGGATGGGGACCATTTATACCCTCTCATCCTGGTCGTCAGATTCAGAGGAGGAGTAGCCGCAGCAGCACCACAACCAGCCACAACAGCAGCACCAGGAGCGCCAACCTCCCCCTCACCCACGTGATGATGCACAGGGCGGAGGGTCTCAGTGCAGGGCTGCATCTCGCCGCAGGAGATACACCCAACACAAGGTTTACAGGCAGAGGATCAGCTTCCTCAGCATGACTGAGCAGCAGTGCCAAAGGAGGCTGAGACTTTCAAGAGACGTAGTCGCTAACATCTGCTCAGTGCTTCACCAACTCCTTACCAGTGGCTGTCAAAGTCACCACTGCAGTAAACTTCTTTGCTTCGGGCTCCTTCCAGGGATCAGCTGCAGACATCAGCGGCATCTCCCAGTCGGCCACACACACCTGCATCACGCATGTCACCGATGCCCTCTTTGCAAAGGCGCACAGTTACATCCATTTCCCCACGGATGGCATAAGTGTGATGGCGTGCGCGGTTAGCTTTGCCAATATGGCAAGCTTGCCAATGGTGCAGGGCATCATAGACTGCACACATGTAGCCATTAGGACCCCCTATCACAACCCAGCTGTATTTCTCAACCGCAAGGGGTTCCACTTCCTGAACGTCCAGCTGCTATGTAACCGCAGGAAGATCATCATGCATGTTTGTGCAAAGTACCCTGGCAATTGCCATGACTCCATCATCCTGCGCCAGTCTACTGAGCCTCAGCTCTTCCATCCGCCAAACCAACTTTCTGGATGGCTTCTTGGCGACAAGGGCTATCGCCTGAAAAAGTGGCTTATGACACCGATGAGGAGGCCATCAAACGATGCTGAGGAGCGATACAATGTGAGTCACATATCCACCAGAAGCATCATCGAGCAAACCATATCGAGCAAACCATCGGCTTGCTCAAAATGCGCTTCTGATGCCTAGACAGATCTGTAGGAGCCTTGCAGTATGCACCAGCCAGGCTGTCCAGAATCATCGTGGTCTGCTGTGCCCTGCATAACATCGCACAGCAGCACGGCTTATTGCTGCCGGATGAACAAGTGGCTTAGCACACAGCTTCCTCGGAGGAAGAGGACAAGAAAGAGGATGAGGAGGAGGACGGGGAGCGACATCTTGTGGGTCCGCATGTGGCCAATCCAGCAGCAGGCAACCACATTGCTGGCTGTCAGGCAAGGGATGCAGTCATCCATGCCAGATTCGCATAAGGTTACGCTTCAACCACAGGTGGCTGGCACATGGAGATGAATATAAGTCCAAAATTCTCAAAACCCCAGGCATCATCTGTCCAATAAATGGTGGTTTGCGCTCAGTGTCACCACCAACATTCTACATGGAATTCTCCCTGAGCCTTCACTCTTGAACTTCCATTTCCCAGAACACAGAGGCCACACTTTAGGTGATCTCAGCAGATCATTAAACCTTTTTTGACACTGAACCCATGTGCGTCTGCACACAGACCTCGAACTCACCTCCTCAGCAATTTGCAGCCAAGCTGCCTTGGTTTGCTGAGGAGGCCTGCTCCTTGCGTTTCCAGGGAAGAGGACCTCCTGACGTTCTCTAACTCCCTCAACAAGAGCATGAAGGGAGCCCTCATTGAGCCTGGGTGCAGCCTTAGTTTTTGGGGCTGCCGTTCCTGCAGCAGACAGCACCTTTAAGAGGAAAAACCTAATACTTTTGCAAAGGGGACATGGCCCCTTTAAATTTTTACCTGAAGCAACACGTCATCAGAGGCGAGAATCTGACGCTCTGCTACCAATTGCCTGGAGGGACCCGCACGTCGGCCGTAATGAGGCCAATCAAGCAAAAATAGTAACTGCTGGGAGGTGGCATCCGGGAGCGGGTCTGAAAGCTACTGAGCAGCGGGACCGCCCTGTACCCGCCTCCCCAAAAAGATCACGGCCATTGTGTCCAATTCTGGGCGCTCCACTTTAGGAAGGATGTGAAGGCCATAGAGAGGGTGCACGAAAGATTTACAAGAATGGTTCAAGGGATGAGGGACTTCAGTTATGTGGATAGACTGGAGAGGCTGGGCTTGTTCTCCTTAGAGCAGAGAAGGTTGATAGAGATGTTCAAAATCATGAGGGGTCTAGACAGAGTAGGTAGAGAGAAACTGCTCCCATTGGCAAAGGGTCGAGAACCAGAGGATACAGATTTAAGGTGATTGGCAGAAGAACCAAAGGCGACATGAGGAAACACTTTTTTATGCAGTGAGTGGTTAGGATCTGGAATGCATTGCCTGAAAGGGTGATAGAGGCAGATTCAATCATGGCTTTCAGAAGGGAATTGGATAAGTACCTGAAGGTAAAAACATTGTAGGGCTACGGGGAAATGGCAGGGGAGTGGGACTAGCTGAAGTGCTCTTGCAGAGAGCTGGCACGGGCTCAAAGGGCCGAATGGCCTCGTTCTGTGTTTTAACTGTTCTATGATTCTATGGTGCACTTTGGGAGAAACAACATGGAGAGGCAGTATAATCTAAATGGTACTATTTTGAGAGGGGTGCAAGAACAGAGGGACATGAGGGTGAATATTCACTAATCTTTGAAGGTGGCAGGGCAAGTTGATAAGGCAGTTAAGAAAGTGTATGGAATACTTGGCTTTGTAAATATGGGCATACAGAGGAGGTTTACCAGGATGATACCAGAGAGTTCAGTTATGTGGAGAGATTAGAGAAGCTGGGATTGTTCTCCTTAGAGCAGAGAAGGTTAAGGGGAGACCTAATAGAGGTATTCAAAAATATGAGGGCTTTTAATAGAGCAAGTAAGGAGAAACAATTTCCTCTGGCATGTGGGTCGGTAAGCAGAAGTCATAGATTTAATATAATTGGCAAAAGAACTAGAGTGGAAATGAGGAGAATTTTCTTCACACAGAGGGTTGTTAAGATCTGGAATGCATTACTTGAAAGGGTGGTGGAATCAGATTCCATAGGAACTTTTAGAAGGCAGTTGGACATGTACTTGAAGAGGACTAACTTACAGGGTTATGGGGAAAAGCTGGGATGTGGGACTAAATTGGACAGCTCTTTCAAAGAGTCGGCACATGCTATAAGATTCTATGATTCTTTTGGTCTGAATTTGAACACAGGTCCCAAAGATGAAATGTCATTATCTAAACCATTGCACTACCCACATTCCATACTGTTCCCACAAGAAAATACAATTAGAAAAATAGTGCACACAGTAGCTGAAACCATTCAGGCACATCAAAAAAAGAGCACAATCTACAGGAAAGGTTCAATCAGGACATAACCCTGGAACAATATTACACTAATGTGTAATATTAAACTTAGGGGGGAATTTTCCCAGCCCTGAGGAGGCGGGTTTGTAGACGGGACTGCCGGGAAAATGGCAGAAACTGGGAGCGGGTACCGACCCCACTCCCAACCCACCTCCATGCTGTCTTCCCGGGAGGTGGGTCCCCGAGTCGCGCAGGGGCCCGTCTCCTCGTGGCGGGAGGGGATTAGAGCCAATTAACTGCCTGTTAACGGGTAGTTAACAGGCATTTTTGAGGCTTTTCCCCATTTTACGCCTGCAATTGCGGGCTTCCCAACGGCTGCGAACCTCGCCAGGGTCAGCGAGGCAAGCAGTGGGTCTGCGGGGGTGAGAAGGGTCGAAATGACAGATGTAGAGGTGAGTAATGGGTGCAAGTGTGGACAGGTAAGTATGAGAGGTGAGTGTAAAGTGTTGGAAAAAGTTTCCTTATTCTGCAGGTTTCAACCGTTAAGGATCCAGAGGTGCCTCATCTCAACGGCAGAGATGACAGAATGGCTGCTGCATTCTCAGATGCTGCAGTCATCTGCTTTCTGCTGAGGAGAGAGGTCTTGGTGAGCCTTTGTGCAGGGGCTCACCTTAGAACAGAGATTGTCAGTGTTTGACAGAAGCGTCATACGCTGATGTCATCTGTCACCGGCTTTCTCTTAATTGGCCGGTAACAAGGCCATTCAAGGGAAAATAGCGTGGGTTCGTCAGATGTCGCTGGGGGCAGGACTAGAACCCGGAAGGCAGCAGTCCCGCCCCCAACTCGTCTTGGCTGGCAAAATCCAGCCCTTAGTGTCAGCTGTGGCTCAGTTGTTAGCACCCTCGCTTCTGAGTCAGAAAGTTGTGGGTTGAAGTCCCACTCCAGAGACTTGAGCACAAAAATCTAGGCTGACACTCCAGTGTAGTACTGAGGGAGTGCTTTTGGATGAGACGTTAAACCGAGGCTCCGTTTGCTCTCTCAGGTGGACGTAAACGATCCCATGGCACTATTTCATAGAAGAGCAGGGGAGTTATCCCCGGTGTCTTGCCCAATATTTATCCCTCAATCAGCATCACTAATAAACATATTGGCCCAGTAATTCCGGGTACAACGCGTAAGTATGGACGGGGTACTCACGCGTGTGCCCGGAGGAATTGCCGGTTTTCAGCATGCACAGTGCATGCGCTGAAAACCGGCATTTCCTGTCCTCTGACCCAAGGGGTTAAGAGGCAGAACGCGCGCGACTGCACAGGCAGCGCGTGCGCAGTAAAATTCCTTTTTTTTTCAGAGTTGCGCGCGTGTAAAGGCCTCCGGTCTTTACGCATGGAAAAACAAGACGTAAGTATTTAGTTTTTCAGGTAAGTGGGCTTTTAGTACAATGTAGAATTTTTTTTTCCACAGATTTGTTATTTTTAAAGAATTTACAGGATGGTAAGTTTAGTTTTAGACCCTATTTTTAAAAAATTTATTTTTTTCAAAAAATTGATTAATTGTTTAAAACATTTTTTAAAACTTATTTACAGTTAATACAATCAGTGGGATGTTTTTTAAAATGTTATTTAAAGTTAAAGTAGTGTTTTGGCAGCCCATACTTTTCATGAGTTTGACAGCTCTTACTGTCAAACTCATGAATGAGTTTCCCCTCCCCTGATTGGCTGCACAGTGCTCACCTGATCCCAGCCGGCACATCGCACTAACTACACCGCTGGATCAGGTAAGCACATCGCGCCGACATCGGAACCGGGCCTGTGACAGGAAATGCAAGCAGGCCCGGGCTTCAGATGTCGGCACGCAGGGTGAGTGCAGATCGGGGGCTTGCACGCGTGGCAAGCCCCCGATCCTAATTTCAGGGCCATTATCTGGTCATTATCACATTGCTGTTTGTGGGAGCTCGCTGTGCACAAAGTTAGCTGCTGCATTTCCTGCATTATAACAGGTAGCACTTCAAAAAATACTTCATTGGCTGTAAAGCACTTTGGGACAGCTGGTGGTCGTGAAAAGCGCTATATAAATGCAAGTCTCCTAATGATGTTCTGTATGGGTTGAGAGAAAATTCCATGAGACAAGATGCAATAATCCTGAGTCACAGTTCTAGGTATAAAAAGAGCACTCCAAAGTACAGAAAGTCTAACCTAATTGGAGCAGCAGGTAGCAGATAGTATAATATACTGAATATTAAACAGTTTATTAGTAATATTTTACTTTTGTAGAGGAAGAAAATTCAATGATGAATGCATATATACAATATTAAATTAGCTATGTGCGGCATTGAAATGCATTAAAAACTCTTGTCAACCTGTTCGTATGGTAAATTTCATTATAATATATCTAGCAATTCAAAACAGCATCCATGAAGCACTGTGGGACATCAGCAGCAGCAGAATTGTGTACTTTCTGGCTGGCTGCTTGGAGGCAAGAGCTATCCACTGAAGACGTGGCTCATGACACCCTTGAGGAGGCCAAGTACTGAGGCCGAGGACAGATAGAATGAAAGCCACATGTCCACCAGATGTGTCATAGAGCAAACAATAGGCATGCTCAAGATGTGCTTCAGATACCTTGACAGATCTGGAGGAGCCCTTCAGTACACACCAGCCAGGGTCTCCAGAATCGTGGTCGTCTGCTGCGCGCTGCACAACATAGTGCAGCAATGAGGATTAGCGCTGCATGAGGAGCAAGGCGTAGAGCGCACAACCTCTTCAGAAGAGGAGGAGGAGGAGGATAAGCATCAGCTGGAAGACGAGGAGGAGCAGGAGGTAGTTGAGGTCCAGTTGCCAGCAGCACCTTAGCACATTGCTGCCTGGGAGGCCAGGGTTGGCCTCATCATGGCCAGATTTACTTAACTTCAGGCATTACACCCATATGGCTACCACATGCTGTGCCAGGACCCCCCCTACCACCACCATCGCACAACACCATAAAGCATCCCTACAATGACAAAACCATTCCTTTCACACTGACCCACCCCCCCCCCCAATTGCTGGAGATATCGTTATGCCTGACTATTCACTCCAACTCACTAAGCCACTTCCAAAGTAGCAGACAAAAATGGGCATGACCGGAAAGTGGTGAAAATAAATCGTTTTATATGTGACATAAGAGTAACAGAACCTTAAAAGAAACAGTTTTTTAAACACGAATGTGCTTACCCTTGTGTATCTACTTCTGTGTCTTTTTCTGCTTATGCGTGCTTCTACGAGGTGCAACTCCTGTGGCTTCAGCAGAGGTAGAGGCTGCAACTCCGTAGACACTTTTGGCAGACGCCCTCTGGGGTTTGGAGCCTGTGATGGCCCCGCCAAAGTCTGCTCTTCCTGCAGTTGTACAGGGGCAGACTCGGCCATCGCTATCTGAGGAGGCATTTGGGGCCCTGATTGAGGGGGAGGCAATGGGGGAGAAGTGGGAGCGCTTTGAGAAGAGCCCCCACTTCCATGTCCCCTCTCACCATCATCCCTTTCATGGGCCACCCGCATCTGACTTGTGAAACGCCAGGTGACAACACTACTCTGTATTGCGTGGCACCCACCGAGGTGTGCGTATCTGCGCTAGTGCTGGGTGTGCTTATGTCTGACGGTGCATCCTCAGAGGCTGGAGGCTCCTCTGAGGAGTCTTCTTCCTCTTCTTCCTGGATAGTCGGGGGGGGGGGGTTGCTCTTAATGGATATGGGGAGGGGGGGCTCTTAATGGACATGTGGCAGAGTCAAGAGATGATTTAGGAACGTTATATCAAAAATGGGTAACAATACCATTATGCACATGATGAACATTCACTGGCTGCTGACATCAGTCCCCGTTTCAGTGACTGCTGTATGACATGTGGCTGTATGAGATGTAATTCTGTCACCAGGTTGCTGATAGGTCTCCATCTCCCACCGCCAGCTGCTCTGCTGGAGTCAACGTGGCAAATGATGGAGTGCCTCCTCCGATTCTCTCCCTCCCTCTTATTGTGGGCTCTCTTCTGCAATCAGGAAAAGAAGAGATGTTTGAGTGAGAGTGATGGCATGAGTGTAAGGCATGTGTGGGTTACATCTTTAGAAGGTGACTATGAGGGAGTGTGGTGCCAATGCCAAAGTGCCAATGCCAAATGGCCTCCTTGTGTGTTGTTAGTTGGTATGATTGCATTAGGTGGTTAGTCAGATGGGGATGAAAGTATGTAGATAGAGAGAGAGGGATGGGTGGGCGTGCAAGGCATGTTAGTGTGAGTAATGATGTGCAGGAGTAGGCTTGAGAAGGCAGAGTGATGGGGATGTGATGAGAGGCACAGCAGGATGAATGTGAGTGTGGCTTTACTCTCACCTTTCCTGATCTCATAAGATCATTGAAGCGTTTCTGGCACTGCACCCAGGCCCTCCTCACCACATCTCTGTTGTTGACCTCCTCTGTAATTTGCAGCCAGGCTCTTTTAGTTTCCTGGAGAGGTGACTTGGATATGAATGTAAAAGGTATGATCAGTAAGTTCGCGGATGATACAAAAATTGGTAGGGTGGTAAATAGCGAGGAGGGTAGCCTCAGTCTGCAGGACAATATAGATGGGTTGGTCAGATGGGCGGAACAGTGGCAAATGGAATTTAACCCGGAAAAGTGCGAGGTGATGCACTTTGGGGGGACTAACAAGGCAAGGGAATACACAATGAATGGTAAGACCCTAGGCAAGACGGAGGGTCAGAGGGATCTGGGTGTGCAAGTACACAGATCCCTGAAGGCAGCGGAACAGGTGGATAAGGTGGTAAAAAAGGCATATGGGATACTTGCCTTCATTAGCCGAGGCATTGAATATAAGAGCAAGGAGGTTATGATGGAGCTGTATAAAACACTGGTTAGGCCACAGCTGGAATACTGTGTGCAGTTCTGGTCGCCACACTACAGGAAGGATGTGATCGCGTTGGAGAGGGTGCAGAGGAGGTTCACCAGGATGTTACCAGGGCTGGAGCGCTTCAGCTATGAAGAGAGACTGGGCAGATTGGGTTTGTTTTCCTTGGAGCAGAGGAGGCTGAGGGGGGACATGATTGAGGTGTACAGAATTATGAGGGGCATAGATAGGATGGATGCTGAGGAGCTTTTTCCCTTAGTAGAGGGGTCAATAACTAGGGGGCATAGATTCAAGGTAAAGGGCGGGAGGTTTAGAGGGGATTTGAGAAAGAACTTTTTCACCCAGAGGGTGGTTGGAGTCTGGAACTCACTGCCTGAAAGGGTTGTGGAGGCAGGAACCCTCACAACATTTAAGAAGCATTTGGATGAGCACTTGAAATGCCACAGCATACAAGGCTACGGACCAAATGCTGGAATATGGGATTAGATTAGACAGGGCTTGATGGCCGGCGCGGACACGATGGGCCGAAGGGCCTCTATCCATGCTGTATAACTCTATGACTCTATGAGAGGTCTCTTGCGCCCATCAAAAGGGAAGAGGACCCCCCTGCATGCTCTGACTCCCTTGACAAGAATATGTAGGGAGTCAACTGAGAACCTGGGTGCAGCCCTCTGTCTCTGTGACACCATTTGTGCACAGCTCAGCATTAACCAGATGGTGATATGTACTGCCTACACACTCCTCAATGAACCTTCAAATGCAATGTGGCCAAGGCTGCTTTAAATATCCCGGCTGAAAATGCGTCATCGATGATGTCACCATTTAATAGGGTCAGGTAACGCACAGGTCTGCCTCAATAGGTGCCACTAAGGGAAAGTTGCTCTGAGGAGCAGGATGAAAAGAAGCACGGGGTTCCGAGCCGCCATACCGCCCGCACCCAACCCACCCTGGTAATGGAAATTCCGGCCTATCTGTGAATGTGTAATGGACCCAGTGGCTGGGATGAGACAATGTGGCTGACAGAATTGGGCATCTTTCTTACCATATCAGTTTGTAACACTAAGGTTTGTTAGCACACTCCAGAAAGGAAATTGGATGTAATGTTAGAATAGCTTCTCTTCACTGAGCACAGTGTGGATTCTTAACTAAACAGGTCATGCAGGCACATTGAGGGAAGGGTTTTGATTCAAGGTAGCAGTTTTGATTGGCAGCTCAATTTGCCAATCCCTGATACAGAGAGCTGGGGAAAGGTCAGAGGGCAAATCTCAGACTTCCTGTCTAGCTGCAGAAGAGGACAAACTGAACAGGTTTGAAATGGAGGTAGAGAGTTTTAGTTTTTCAGTTAGCCAGTGAGTCTCCAGGCTGAGGTATGGACATGTGTGCTGTAAGAGGAAGAATAGTGCTGGTTTTGCTAGTCTGTAAAGTATATTTAACTTATTGAGAGTGATAGAGTGGCATAAATGACCAGAAAATTGATTTAAAAGGGAAAAAATAGAATGAGAATAAACTAGCAAGAAATATGAAAACAGATTGTAAGAGCTGCTACAAGTATGTAAAAAGGAAGAGAGCAGCAAAAGTAAGTGTTGGTTCCTTAGAGGCTGAGACAGGTGAAATTATAATGGGAAATCAGGAACTGGCAGAGACTCTAAACAAATATTTTGTATCCCTCTTCACAGTAGAAGACACAAAAAGCATACCAAAAATAGTGGGGAACCAAGGGGCTAATAAGAGTGAGGAACTTAAAGTAATTACTATCAGTAGAGAAAAAGTTATAGAGAAAATAATGGGACTAAAAGCTGACAAATCCCCAGGACCTAATGGCCTACATCCTAGGGTTCTAAAAGAGGTGGATGCATTGGTTGTGATCTTCCAAAATTCCCTAGATTCTACAATGATCCCAGCGGATTGGAAGGTAGCAAATGTAACCCCACTATTCAAGAAAGGAGGGAGAGAGAAAACTGGGAACTATAAGCCAGTTAGCCTGACATCAGTTGTCAGGGAAATGCTGGAATCCATTATTAAGTAAGTGGTAACAGGGCACTTAGAAAATCATAGTTTGATTAGGCAGGGCCAACATGGTTTTATGGAAGGGAAATCGTGTTTAACAAATTTATTAGAGTTTTTTGAGGATGTAACTAGCAGGATAAATAAAGGGGACCCAGTGGATGTAGTATGTTTGGATTTCCAAAAGGCATTCGATAAGGTGCCACATAAAAGGTTGCTATGCAAGATTAGGACACATGGGGTTGGGGGTAATATATTAGCATAGATTGATTAATGGATAGAAAACAGAGAGTAGGGATAAACTGGTCATTTTCAGGTTGGCAGGTTGTAACTAGTGGGGTCGGGGAAGGATCAGCACTTCGGCCTCAGCTATTTACAATCTATATTAATGACTTGGATGAAGGGACCGAGTGCAATGTATCCAAATTTGCTGATGATACAAAGCTAGGTGGGAAAGTAAGCTGTGAGGACACAAAGAGCCTGCAAAGGGATATAGACAAGTTAAGTGAGTGGGCAATAAGGTGGCAGATGGAGTATAATGTGAGGAAATGTGTGGTTATTCACTTTGGTAGGAAGAATAGAGAAACAGAATATTTTTTAAATGGTGCGAAACTATTAAATGTTGGTGTTCAGAGAGATTTAGGTGTCCTTGTACAGGAAATACAGAGAGTTAGCATTCAGGTACAGCAAGCAATTAGGAAGGCAAATGATATGTTGGCCTTTATTGCAAGGGGGCTGGAGTACAAGAGTAAGGAAATCTTACTACAATTATACAGGGCTTTGGTGAGACCTTACAGGCGGTGCAACAAAGGTTCACTAGATTGACCCCTGGGATGAGAGTGCTGTCCTATCAGGAGAGATTGAGTAGATTGGGCCGATACACTATGGAGTTTAGAAGAAAGAGAGGTGATCTCATTGAAACCTATAGGGGGGGAAATTCGGCATGTTAGCGCATCCTGTTAGCGCCTAGGTAATTGCAGTGGGGCGTGTCGAATCCAACGCCACACGCGACATTCACCCGGGATTTAGCACTGCCGATAACATTTAGCGCCTACGCCTTTAGCAGCTGCCGGATCGTGATGTCAACAAAGAGATATAAACAGGTTAATCCTTGTAAACGCCACGTTAACGGTCCAAATGCAAAATTGACTGCCGCCCCCTGCCTTAGCACCTGGTGTGAACAACGGCAAAAAGAGGAGGTGTGATGCAGTTGGATGGCCACTGTAGGAGCGATTATTTAAAGGGATCAACATCCGGTTTCATTTTAGTCACCAATCAATGCTGCTTTCTCAGTTTGACATAGGGAAACAGCAGTTTTCAGTGAGGTAAACGTTACTTTCAGGAGTGTTCTGGCTGCTAAAAATTTGTCACTTTCATTGCTGAGATTTCAAACTCCTACACTTGGAAACGTTAATGGGGGCTGTACTGGCACTCGACCTCGCCCTCCAGCATCAACATCGGAAGGCAGAGGCAAAAATTGGAAAACGTGGCCAGTGGGAGGAGGGCCAACAGGAGGCCTTACCCTCCCAGGGTATTCCGGGAGCATTTCTCCTACATAAATTTAACTGAGGAGCAGTGTCTTAGACGGCTCCGCTTCAACAAGGAGGTGGTCACAGAGCTCTGCCATATCCTGCAGCCAGACCTCGAGCCTCAGATCAGGAGCACCACAGCTGTCTCAGTGGCAGTCAAGGTCACCGTCGTCTTCAATTTCTACGCCAGCAGATCCAGTCTGCAGCAGGAGACATATCTAACATTTCGCAGTTTGCCATCTATTGCTGCATCCGGGAGGTCACAGATGCTTTCTACAGAAGGAGAAGGGAATATTTCTTTCCCCATGACCAGAGAGAAGCAGGACGAGCATGCATGTGGCTTTGCCAGGATAGCAGGATTCCCCATGGTGCAGGGCACCATCGACTGCAGCCATGTGGCTTTGCAGGCACCCCGTAACAATCCTGAGGTATTTCGTAACCACAGGGGATACCACTCACTTAATGTGCAGTTGGTGTGTGACCACAGACAGCGAATCCTCACCGTCGATGCCCGCTATCCTGCTGGCAGCCATGATGCCTACATCCTGCACCAGACTCTTCCAGCCACCACATCAAGCTCACGGCTGGCTGGTTGGAGACGAGGGGTATCCGTTCTCCACCTGGCTCATGACTCCCCTCCGCAACCCCAATGCTGCTGCTCAGCTCTCATACAATGAGAGCCATTCCGCCACCAGGAACATCAGACCATCGGAGTGCTCAAACAATGGTTCTGTTGCCTTGACTGCTCGGGAGGAGCCCTCCAGTACTCAGTCGAGCGGGTGTCCCTTTTCGTCGAGGTATGCTGCATAACTTGGCCATCACGAGGGCCCAGTCATTGCCACCAGGTATAGCGGCACCACCTCAGGAGGAGGAGGAGGAGGAGGAGGAGCAGGAGGAGGCACAGCAGCGAGGGAGGAGGCAGCCACTCAGTCGGCCTTCTGGAAGGGTGGTCCGTGACCGCCTGATCAGACTGTGGTTCCAATAAATTCTACCCCACATCTCAGTTGCTGACCACATCCCCATCATTCCATCCATCTCGCTTGCCATATCACAGCGCAAAGCTGAAATGAGAGAGACCACAAAATCAGCAAAATTCCATTAATAAATTTATCAACATTCAGTAAACATATATATACAACAATATTAACTAATCACCCTTGTGCAAACCCTTACTTCTCTTTACAGTGCCTTTTCCTAAGCTACTGCTCCTAATTAGTGCAAACTGCCAAGGATGGGCTCCATGGTGTGTGCAGAGCTCTGTGCAGTGTTGGAGGCGGACTCCTCCACGCTCCTTACCATTGCCGACAGGCTCTCGGGCACCCTTGCCATTGCACCTATGATCTCCGTGTGCATGCCCACGCCCTTATTGTGAACGCTTCCCCATTGAGGTCCTCACCTGAGTCTCAGAACTTGCTCTCAGGGAGCTGGCTCCCAAGCTACCGTTTCCTTCTGACCTTGCTGCAGTCCACTCGTCCCTGGTGCATCACCCAGTGCAGACCCCTCCACTAAACTTGCCTCTAAAGATCGCGTAGCCCCAGTATCTGAGGTGGTGACTGCGGGTGAGACATGCAGTGACGCAGTGCTATCTTCCTCCTCCTCTTCTTCTCCCGCCTCACTCTCACTGGGAGGCTCAGGGACAGGCTAGTCATTTGGTTGCTGATTACCTGAAAGCATAAAGGCACAAGACTCGCGTTAAGATGAGGGCAAGGGGGCAGGAAGGGAGTGAGGAATGCAGACAGTATAATGAGCTGGAAAGACTTGTGCTGTGAGGGGGAAGTAGGATGAGAGAAGGAAAGGGGATGAACATACCGTTGTTGCTTCCAAGGGGGGGGGGGGTCAGTGACGCTGACGGCCACGGCGCCCAATGATTCTCAACACTCACTCCTCCAAGTCTGGAAGCTGTTGGATGTCCGCTTCACCTCCGTCTGTTCGTTGCTGCTCCCTCCTATTGTGGGCCAGCTTGGCCTGCAAGAGAAAGGAAAGTGTGTGAGTGAGTGTGCAGCTTTGTGTTTGGGAGATGTGTCTGCCATAGTTGAATAGCTGTGATTGTAGGCAAGGCATGAGATGTAGGTGGAGATGCTTGGTGGGTGAGTGGTGGGGATATTGTGGTTTGTGCAGTGTGTACAGACTGAGGTTCAGATGCTGGTATGTAGGACTTGTTGAAACATGTACTCACCCTGACCACCCGATTGAGGTCGTTGAATTTTTTACGGCACTGTGTAAGGGTCCTCAGGACCACGCTGCTGGCCGAGACGTCCTGCACCACTTCCCTCCACGTTGCCCTGAAGATATGGGGCAATGGCCTCCTGCCAATGGCTAGGAACAGCACTGCCCTCCTTTTGACAGCCACGACCAATACTGGTCGCTGAAATGGCGAGCTCTCTCCCTGGAACTGGGATCAGCCGTGAGGATAAGAGGTGTAGCTGTTGAGTTGCTTTGAGGTCGCCTTCAGAGCCAGCAATGTTGAGAATGAGGTTGTGCTGAATGATTCAACCTCCCCTTTAAGAACTGGAAGGAACCAGTGTGAATGATGAGTCCCGATTGGAGTGCACCTGAAATTGGTTATCGCTCTGTGGGTAGCACCTCGCTCTGTGTGTGTAGCGCCCTAAGTTAGGTGATTAGTGCTTGATTTAGCGCTCCAGTTCTCTCTTGGAGCACTAACAATCAAGTTAGTGGGAGGTCAGAAGGATTAGCGCCTGGCGCTAACTCTCCAACTTTTTAAAATTTAGCGCCCCAACCGGGGTGATACCGAATTTTTAGCCCATAAGATTCTGAGGGAGATTGACAGGGTGGATGTGGAGAGGTTGTTTCCCCTGGCTGGAGAGACCAGAACTAGGGGGCATCGTCTCAGGATAAGGGGTTGGCCATTTAAGACTGAGATGAGGAGGAATTTCTTCACTGAGGGTTGTGAAGCTTTGGCATTCTCTACCCCAAAGGGCTGCGGAAGCTGAATCATTGAGTATATTCAAGGCTGAGAGAAATAGATTTTTGGACGATAGGGGAATCGAGGGATAGGGGAATCAAGGGATATGGCAATCAGGCGGGAAAGTGGAGTTGAGGTCGAATATCAGCCATGATCTTATTGAATGGCGAAGCAGGCTTGAAGGGCTGTACGGCCTACTCCTACTGCTAATTCTTATGTTCTTAAGCCTGGTCAAAGAGGTAGGTTTTAAGGAGTGCCTTAAAGGAAGAGAGAGATAGAGAGGTGGAGAAATTTAAGGAGGGAATTCCAGAATTTAGGGCCTAACAGCTGAAAGCACAGCCGCCATTGGTGGAGCGATTTAAAATCAGGGATGTGCAAAAGGCCAGAATTGGAGGAGCACAGATATCTTGGAGGGTTGTTGGGCTGGAGGAGGTTACAGAGATAGCAAGGGCCGAGGCCATGGAAGGATTTGAAAACAAAGATGAGAGTTTTAAAATTGAGGCGTTGTCAGACCAGGAGCCATTGTAGGTCAGAGAACACAGGGACAATAGTTGAACAGGACTTGCTGTGAGTTAAGATACTGGTAACAGAGTTTTTGATGAGCTCAGGTTTATGTAGGGTGGAAGATGGGCAGCCGGCCAGGAGAGCATTGGAATAGTCAGGTCTAGAAATAACAAAGGCATGGATGAGGGTTTCAACAGCAGATGAGCTGAGGCAGTGGTGGAGTCGAGCGATGTTACAGAGATTGAAGTAGGCGATCTTAGTGATGGAGCAGATATGTGGTAAGAAGCTCATCTCGGGGTCAAATAGGACACCAAGGTTGCAAACTGTCTGGTTAAGCCTCAGACAGTAGCCAGGCAGAGGGATAGAGTCAGTGGCTAGGGAACAGAGTTTGTGGTGGGGACTGAAGACAATGGCTTCAGTCTTCCCAATATTTAGTTGGAGGAAATTTCTGCTCATCCAGTACTGAATGTTGAACAAGTGGTGTGACAAATCACAGATAGTGGAGGGGTCAAGAGAGGTGGTGGCGACGTAGAGCTTAGAACTTGGATCAAGGATCAAACCTGGGACCTTCTGATCTGTACAACTCAGTACCAAACATTCGGTGCATTCACCCATTCAGCAATTATATGTTAATAGATGGTTACAGCATGAAACAGTCCATTCGGCCCATCAAGTGTGCCCTGGTGCTATTTTCCACATAGGACTACTAGTCAAATTCCGCTCTCCTTGTCCTTGTATCGTGTAATACTTTTTTCCTGATTTGTTTTAAAAATACTTATGACCTCAGAATTGGCTTGTGGCAGAGAATTTCACATTCTAACCATCCTTTGTATCAATACATTTTACTAACCTGCTCAAACTCTTACAATGTAAGCCATTGAGCCCCTCTAATTTATGCATCTTCTTTATTACCATTTCTCTTTGAATAATAATCTCCACTAACTGTACAACAACCACCTCAGGTGATTCTATAATCCCAATATTCGCCTTCCCTGTGTAAATTGAGACAAAGTACTTATTTAGTATCTCTGCCATTTCTTCCGTCTTCACTACAAGTTTACCTCCTTCACATCTTAGTGGCCTTACCCCGACCCATGTCTTGACTTTCTTCTGATTACTGACAGAAAGTCATTCTCCCTTTTCCATTCTAATCTTACTTTTTGTAGCTTTCCTATAATTTATCCTGCCCTGTTTTTTCATTATCTGCACTAATTTTTGTTTAGTTTCAAGTTTGCCCATTCATCCGTGGAACCTCAGTCTTCTATACACATCCCTTTTTTTTCCTTACTGAAATCTATTTTCATTTACACTCTTTCTTTCTCATTGTTCAATATTTTAATTGCTGATTTATGGTTCTATTTGCCAATTTTTCTCTCCATTTAATCAAGGCAGAGTCCCCTTTATCTTACTAAAATTTGCTTTTTTCTAATCAACTATTCTTGACCTCGACTTTTCTATTCTGATACAGAATCTAATTTAATTGTGGTTCTATTTCCCAAATGCTCCCCTACTTTTTGGTGATCTACTTGCTCCATTTCATTAGGCTCACTCCTGTTCCACTCTGTCATCTGATTAAGATCTATAACCAGATAGCCTCTTTCTGATAATGACATTTAAGAAAATTTATATTATTTCATAATTGAAAAATGTACATTTGATTGTGTATTTTTTGTTCAAGTACACTGGTAATTCTTTTGTCACAGTTGAAACTAAACCATAATAAAAACATGCTTGAGTTCATTATTTGCATTAGATTATGGATTTGGTGTGGTTGTACTTCGATTTTCCTTGTGAGTTTTTGTTCTTTTTCCCTTAGAATCTTGGTCTCATCTTTCTAAAATGCAACAAAAAAACCTTCTGCAGCTGAGCCAAGGAGTGCATACAGTGTGGATTTTTATTTGGTTCATGCTCAACCAGTCTTAATTTAGAACCATATATAATTACGATCTAACGATCATTTTATCAGACTTCATCTTACAAAGAGGTTCAATCTGCTGTGTTTTATTGTTGATGGAGGATAGATTCTGTGTTGGCTATAAGCACCTGTTACTCTATTGTATCTAAAAAATACTTTGCTTTGCATTATTCAGACATTTACTTCCTACTGCACTATACTATGCTGGCAAAGGGCAAAAGGACAACATTTAATTAGGAAAATAGCTGTTATTCTCCAGGCCTTAAGTTAGAGCTACTGGCAGACTTCTGAACTTGGACTATTAACATATGAGTGTAAGTGGCATTAATTCATAACATTTTACAGCCTTTTTTTCTCCACTTTTCTTTTCTGCTTTCCTGAAGGTGCTGATTCATACTGAGATTTTTCAAATGGTGCCACAGTTCACTGAAACTGCAATAACTTACATAGTAAAACGTCCCAAGGTGCTTAACAAGAGCGTTATCAATTAAAAAAAATGTTGACACTGTAGTGTATGTGCCTTTAAGTCAGAACTACTTTTTACAGCTCCTGTATACTGTAGTACCGGCAGTGACCACCCCGGTATATAAGCTTTGCGCATGCCTCTGTACCCCAGTCTAGAGATCACCCTCCTCCAGTAAAGACCTGTTATTTGTTAATGTACAGCATCCATGTGATTATTTATCCACTGAACCACGGATCTAACAGTGGCGACGAGTGTCGATTCGAATCTACCTGCAACATAAAAAAAAAATAGTCGAGGCCAGGAACACGGGCGTCGACCACGAGCAACCGCCCAGCAGTCAGGCAGAGATCCAACTTCGCTGGGGAGGCTGTGGAGAGCCGGGCTTGGTTCCCCAGCCACAACGAGCAGTAAGAGACCGACGACAGGTCCAGCGCAGACCCTTCCCGAGCAGCGGCGGCTGGAGCCGACCGACGGTGGAGAGAGAGCCGAGCAGCGTCGACGGGGTAAGACAGAGGGTGAAGAGCGCAGGGCGCAGCCGGGGGTTGAACACCGAGCGGCGTCGAGGAAAAATAAAGCAACCGGAGAGAGAGAGGGTAAGAAACAGCCGGGTTCTAGACTGAGCAGCGTCGAAAAATATCAAAAGAAGAACGCGCAGAGCACAGAGGAAGAGCGCGGGAGACGCCATTGAGCCACGGAGAAGCAGGGCGAGCGCGGGAGGCGCCATTGGTGATAGTTAACGCACAACCAAGGATGCCGAAGAGTGGCAGTATCTCTACGTTCGACAATGAAGTCGAAGATTGGGCGACATATGTGGAACGTATTGAGGTGTACTGCAGGGCGAATGAAGTGCCAGATGCTAATAAAGCACTGGTTCTGTTAAATTCCATGTGTGCAAAAACTTATGGGTTACTGCGAAATCTAATAACCCCAGAGAAGCCGGTAAACAAGAATTTTGAAAGCATAGTAGAAATCCTACAGGACCACTTAAACCCCACACTGCTGCTGATAGCAGAACGATTTAAGTTCCATAAAAGGAACCAACACAAAGACGAAAGCAATGCTGAGTACCTAACGGAACTGCGCAAGCTATCGAAATACTGCCAGTTTGGAGCGGGACTAGCAGACACGTTAAGGGACAAGTTTGTGTGTGGGCTACAAAGTGAAGGAACCCAGAAACGGCTTCTATCAGAAAAGGACCTTATGCTGGACAAAGCTTTCAGTATGGCAGTATCACACAAAGCAGCCGCAAGGGGCGCTGCAGAGATACAACGGAGACCGCAAGAATATGGCACCAACGAAATTACCTATGGAACAGGGAAGTGCTATCGCTGTGGCAGAACAACACATGACCAGAAAGATTGTTGGTTCAAGGACCAAGTGTGCAGACAGTGTGGGAAAACAGGACACATAGCAAGAGTCTGCAGGCCTGGGAAGAAAACCAACAGTAAGAAATCTCCACAGGAGAAGTACAAAAAGGTACACCAGGTGATGGACAGTGGTTCAGACGAACAGAAAAGTGACACAGACTCCGGAAGCAAGGAGCTGGGTTGTCTGAAACTACATAATGTAACCGAAATGGAGGATCACCAGACTATCTGGGTTACACTCAAGATAGATGGAGTCCAAGTGGAAATGGAATTGGACACAGGGTCAGCTCTAACAGTCATAAATCAAAGAGACTACAAGCGGCTATTTTCACACATACCCTTGAAAGCTACAGAGATTGTCTTGAAGACGTATACGGGGCAAAAAGTCTACCCCAAAGGAAAAATAAGGGTGAAAGTGACAAAGGCCAGGAACTACCTAAAATGGATATATATGTATTGCCAAATGGAGGACCACCACTGCTAGGACGTGAATGGATCCGGAAGATACAATTAGATTGGCATTCCATACAGGCACTGAAGGTTGAGGCCAAAAAGGATGACAACGTCACACCTGGACGACTGTCAAAAATGCTAACTGATGCAAAAGAAGTGTTCCAGGAGGGACTAGGAACACTAAAAGGAATAACAGCAACAATTAAAATAGAGGAAAATGCAAGCCCAAAGTTTCTGAAGGCCAGACCAGTGCCTTATGCGATCAGACCAGCTGTTGAAGCAGAGCTGGAAGGGCTGGAACATTCAGGAGTACTGTCCAAAGTGGACTGGAGCGAGTGGGCTACACCCATCGTTCCTGTAATGAAGAGGTCGTTGAGTAATACGCCTGGGGAACCAAAGAAGGTCCGCATCTGTGGGGATTTTAAGGTGACGATGAACCCAGTCTTTCACACGGTGCAATATCCGCTTCCACGTATTGAGGATATTTTCGCCTCGCTATCTGGTGGTAAACGCTTCACCAAAATTGATCTAGCCCAGGCGTACTTGCAAATGGAGGTAGAAGAAGCTTCGAAACATTACCTTACGATCAACACTCATAAAGGTCTCGATCAATACAGCCGGCTGGTGTTTGGAGTAGCCTCGGCTCCGGCTATCTGGCAAAGGGCGATGGATCAGGTCCTGCAAGGGATTCCAGGGACCCAGTGTTATTTGGACGACATCTTGGTCACGGGCGAAAATGACGGTGATCACCTCGCTAACTTGGAGAAGGTGCTCACCAGATTAAAGGAGTATGGGCTACGAGCTAATCGCCACAAGTGCGAGTTTTTCCAGAAACAGATCTCGTATTGCGGCCACGTCATCGATGAAGAGGGGTTACATAAGTCCCCTGACAAGATTGAGGCAGTAGTCAAGGCTCCAGCACCGGAAAATGTGTCACAACTGAGGTCGTTCCTCGGGCTGGTAAACTATTACCACAAGTTCTTACCAAATTTGTCTACGGTATTACACCCGCTGAACACCCTACTGCAAACAGGGGTACCATTGAAGTGGGATGACGAACGCAGACGAGCTTTCCAGAAGTGTAAAGAATTGATCACATCAAAAGAGGTGTTGGCCCATTTCAACCCAGCACTACCAATTCGTTTGGCATGTGATGCATCACCCTATGGCATTGGAGCGGTGCTGTCGCACAAATTCCCAGACGGGTTGGAGAGGCCAGTAGCCTTTGCGTCTCAGTCACTAACCTCAGCCGAGCGCAACTACGCCCAGACTGACAGGGAGGCCCTCAGCCTAGTATGGGGAGTAAAAAAATTCAACCACTATCTGCATGGGCAGAAGTTCACCTTGCTGACTGACCACCAACCACTTGTCTCTATCTTTAATCCTAAGAAGGGCGTGCCAGTAATGACTGCACAGCGGTTACAAAGATGGTCCCTGTTTCTAGGGGCGAATCAATATGAAATAGAATATAAAGGCACGAAACAGCATAGGAACACTGATGGGCTATCGCGCCTGCCACTGCCTACTGTGGAGGAAGCACCAGCAGTGGACCCTATCGAGATATTTTATTCGTCGATAATTGAACGATTGCCAGTAACAAACGCGGATATAGAGAAGGAGACCCGCAATGATCCGACGCTGTCACAGGTATATGAATTGACGGTGAGGGGATGGCCAACACATGGCAACTCACTGTTGCCAGCATTCTCATCCAGAAGAGAACAGCTGTCAGTATGCCAGGGGACAGTGATGTGTGGATCCAGAGTGGTGATTCCACCCAAGTTAAGGGAGAGAGTGCTAAATGAGCTACATGAAGGTCATCTGGGGGGAGTGAAAATGAAAAGCCTTGCTAGGGCTTATGTGTGGTGGCCGGGAATCGATCAACAAATCGAAGACCTAACTAAGAGCTGCTTAGGATGCCAGAAGGCCCAAAATGCACCACCACATGCCCCTCTACACCCATGGGAGTGGCCCTCCTCTCCATGGCAACGGGTGCACATTGATTTCGCTGGTCCATTCATGGACTCAATGTTCTTAATAGCAGTGGATGCTCATTCAAAGTGGCCTGAGGTGATAAAAATGTCTTCAACCACTACAGAGAAAACGATTGCAGTCCTACGGACCATATTTGCCAGAAACGGTTTGCCAGAACAGATCTGCTCTGATAATGGACCACAGTTTGTGTCCGACGAGTTCCAAAAATTCATGAAAAGGAATGGGGTAAGGCATTACACATCCGCCACGTATCATCCAGCCACCAATGGATTGGCTGAGAGGTTCATACAAACCTTTAAGAAGGCGATAAAGGCCATGTGCGACGAGGAAATTCCACTACAGCATAAGATAGACAATTTCTTATTAGCCTACCGAAACGCGACACATGCAGTTACCAACCAGACCCTGGCCATGATGTTCTTTAACCGAAGGTTGAGATCTTGTCTGGACTTGCTCAGACTAAATGTGCGAAGAAATGTTGAGGACAAACAATTCCAGCACATCAATGAGAGGCCGACAAGAAGCTTCAATGTAGGGCAACCAGTCTTGGCCCGTGACTATCGAACAGAGAAGTGGCAACCCGGAACGATATGTACAAGGCAGGGGCCATTAATGTACACAGTGGATGTCGGGGAGAACATTGTGAGACGCCACGTTGATCAGATCTTAGCGTCACAGGAACGCATCAACCCCATGTCTCGAGTACCTGGGGATGAACCCGACATACCGGTAGCATCTACTTCAGACCCAGTAGCAGTGGAACCTGATGAACTACCCGATGAAAAGGGGTCAGAATCGCCTCTGCACCAAGAACAAGAACCTCTGGAAAGGCGCTATCCCGAAAGGGTCAGGAAGCCGCCCCAAAGACTGAATCTACAAATGGACTTTTGTTATTTAATGTACATGTAAAAATGTAATTGTTATTTGAATATTAAGGGGGTTATTAATCTAAAAGGGGAGGAATTGTAGTGTATGTGCCTTTAAGTCAGAACTACTTTTTACAGCTCCGGTATACTGTAGTACCGGCAGTGACCACACCGGTATATAAGCTTTGCGCATGCCTCTGTACCCCAGTCTAGAGATTACCCTCCTCCAGTAAAGACCTGTTATTTGTTAATGTACAGCATCCGTGTGATTATTTATCCACTGAACCACGGATCTAACAGTGGCGACGAGTGTCGATTCGAATCTACCTGCAACATAAAGCTAGAGAAGGAGATATCAGGACAGACGACCATAAGCTTGATCAAAGAGGTAGGTTTTAAGGAGCATCTTAAGAGGAGAGAGAGGCAGAGAGACATAGGGAGGGAATTCCAGTGCTTACGGCCAAGGCAGTTGAAAGCACGGCTGCCAATGGTGGAGCAATTAGAATTGGGGATGCGCAAGAGCCCAGAATTGGAAGAGCGCAGAGATCTCGAACGCTTGTAGGGCTGGCGGAGGTTACAGAAGGCTGGCGAGGCTGTGGAGGTATTTGCAAACAAGAATGAGGATTTTAAAATTGAGGCATTGTTGGACTAGGAGCCAATGAAAGTCAGCAAGAACGGGTCATGGTGGATGAGAATTGGGCAAGTTAAGATACGGGCAGCAGAGTTTTGGATGAGCACAAGTTCGTATAGGGTGGAAGATGGGAGGCTGGCCAGGAGATGATTGGAATAGTCAAGTCTAGAGGTAACAAAGACATGGATGAGGGTTTCAGCAGCAGACGAGCTGAGGCAGGGGCAGAATCGGGTGATGTTACAGAGGTGGAAGTAGGCGGTCTTCGTGATGGCGTGGATATGTGGTCAGAAGCTTATCTCGTGATGTAATAGGATATCAAGTTTGCAAACAGTCTGGTTCAGCCTCAGACATAGAAACATAGAAGATAGGAGCAGGAGTAGGCCATTCGGCCATTCAAGCCTGCTCCGCCATTCGATGAGATCATGGCTGATCATCCAAGTTCAGTACCCTGTCCCTGCCTTCTCCCCATATCCCTTGATCCCTTTAGCCCTAAGAAATATATCTAACTCCTTCTTGAATATATTTAATGAATTGGCCTCAACTGCCTTCTGTGGTAGAGAATTCCACAGGTTCACCACTCTCTGGGTGAAGAAATTCCTCCTCATCTTTGTCCTAAATGGCTTACCCCTTAGTCTTAGACTGTGATCCCTGGTTCTGGACTCCCCGGCCATCGGGAACATCCTTCCTGCATCTAGTCTGTCTAGTCCTGTTAGAATTTTATAAGTTTCAATGAGATCCCCTCTCATTCTTCTAAACTCCAGCGAGTATAAGCCCAATCGACCCAATCTCTCCTCATACGTCATTCCTGCCATCCCAGGTATCAGTCTGGTGAATCTTCGCTGCACTCCCTCCATGGCAAGAACATCCTTCTCAGATAAGGCAACCAAAACTGCACACAACACTCAAGGCGTGGTCTCACCAAGGCCCTGTACAACTGTAGCAAGACCTCCTTGTTCCTGTACTCGAGCCCTCTCGCTACGAAGGCCAACATACCATTTGCCGCCTTAACCGCCTGCTGCACCTGCATGCTTACCTTCAGCGACTGGTGCACAAGGACACCCAGGTCTCGTTGCACTTCTCGTTCTCCCAATCTATTGCCGTTCAGATAATAATGTGCCTTCCTGTTTTTGCCACCAAAGTGGATAACCTTGCATTTATCCACATTATACAGCATCTGCCCAATCACCCAACCTGTCCAAATCATACTGGAATTTCTCGGCATCCTCCTCACAGCACACACGCCCACCCAGCTTTGTGTCGTCTGCAAACTTGGAGATATTACATCTAGTTCCCTCGTCCAGATCATTAATATATATTGTGAATAGCTGGGGTCCTAGGACCGATCCCTGCGGTACCCCACTAGTCACTGCCTGCCACTCGGAAAAAGACCCGTTTATTCCAACTCTTTGCTTCCTGTCTGCCAACCAGTTCTCTATCCAAGTCAGTACCTTGCCCCCAATCCCATGTGCTTTAACTTTGCACGCTAATCTCTTACGCGGGACCTTATCGAAAGCCTTCTGAAAGTCCAAATACACCACATCCACTGGTTCTGCCTTATCTATTTTACCAGTTACATCCTCAAAAAATGCCAGTAGATTAGTCAAGCACGATTCACCTTTTGTAAATCCATGTTGACTTTGTCTGATCCTGTCACTGTTTTCCAAGTGCTCTGCTATTACATCTTTTATAATGGACTCTAGCATTTTCCCCACTACCGATGTCAGGCTTACCAGTCTATAATTCCCCGTTTTCTCTCTACCACCTTTTTTGAATAGTGGGGTAACATTAGCTACCCTCCAATCCATGGGTACTGTTCCAGAGACTATAGTGGAGAAGTTGCCTGGCAGAGGGATGGAGTCAGTGGTTAGGGAACAGTGTTTATGCTGTGGACCAAAGGCAATGGCTTTGGTCTTCCCAATATTTATTGGAGGAAATTTCTGCTCATTCAGTACTGGATGTCAGACATGCATTGTGACAAATCAGAGATAGTGGAAGGGTCAAGAGAGGTGGTGGTGAGGGAGAGCTGGGTATCGCCAACATACATGTGGAACCTGGCGTGTTTTTGGATGATGTCGCCAAGGAGCAGAATGTAGATGAGAAATAGGAGGGGGCCTAGGACCTAGGATAACTCCTTGGGGGAGCTCTAACAGTGCTGGAGTGGGATGAGAAGTCATTAGAGGTGAATCTCTGGTGATGACAGGATAGATAAAAATGGCACCAGGTGAGGGCAGTTCCACTCAGCTGGACGATGGAGGAGAGGTGTTGGAGAATGGTGTGGTAAACCTTGTCAAAGGCTGCAGACAGGTCGAAAAGGATAGTTTACAATGGCCACAGTCACAAAAGATGTAATTTGTGACTTTGATGAGGGCTGTTTTATACTGTGGCAGGAGCAGGAAACCTAATTGGAGGGTTTGAAACATAGAGTTCCGGGAAACATGGGCAAGGATTTGGGAGGTGACGATACATTTCAAGGACTTTGGAGAGGAAAGGGAGGTTGGAGATGCAGCAGTATTTTGCAAGTACAGAGGAGTCAAGGGTGGGTTTATTGAGGAGCTTTATGCAGTTTTGGGTCCTTTACTGTGCCAACATCAGATGTTAGTGTTTCTTTCTCCACAGATGCTGCCTGACCTACTGAGTTTCCAGTATTTTCTGTTTATATTTCAGATTTACAGCATCTGCATTATTTTGCCTTTGTATCGGATGTTAATCTACCAAAGTACTCCATTCCATTGATAAATGATATTTCACACTGAAAATTTTTAACAATTATGATGTCACTATTATCAGTGTAAATGGCCAGGATGTGTATTCTATCTGGAATAGCAAGTGCCAACAAGTCATCAGTGTTGGGTGGAAGAGGGAGTAGGGTTTAAAGTATCAATCTCTGTTGGAGCTCAAAAGTATAAACTATTTAACTATGAAGTTAACTCACTACATAGCACTAAGTACAGGTGTTCTTTCACAAAGGTAAAGAGATCTATAACTTGATGCAAATCGGTTATAATGCAACAGTCTCTCATGAGTGAAAATGCCCTTGTCTTGATTCCGCATTTAGTTATTTACAACACTGCATGGTCCTTGGCGACAAGAGGGGAGATTGTTCATGTAGAATATAGAGGGAAAAGACAGACGTTATCCAAGTGCTGCACAAAGGAAAGGTAAAGGTTGTTTCACAGGAAGAAATGCAGACCATAAATACATGCAGGCCAACAGGGATGAGACAGCTTGTTCTTTAATTGTGTGAAAGGAATCTCTGATTCATTATCTACAGCAGGGGATATATTCCATTATGGCTAGCCATATACTCTCAAGATTTCATGCTGTTCTGTTCTTTGCAGGAAAACGGTCAGTATTGAGCAGGCAACAGTGTATACGAACAGATGCCAAGTCATGTCATCAGAATCATACTTTATCAGAGCATCATAGTAGAGGTCATTCAATTCGATTCAATTTTTATTTGTCATATATGCAGCAGACGTGTGTACTGCACAATGAAATGTTGATTTTTACGAGTCCTCCCAACATTGGAATAAATATGGCATAACAATGATAAAAATACTAATAGAAATACTAATAGAAAGACAGTAATAATAAATAAAACAACAGTAATAAATAATAATAAATTAATCGTTCATGAGTCTTATGGCCTGGGGGTAGAAGCTGTTTCGAAACCTGTTGGTATGAGACCGTATGCTTCGGTATCTCTTACCGGACGGGAGCAGGGCAAAGAGGTTGTGGCTGGGGTGACTCGCGTCTTTAATGATTCTCAGAGCCTTCCCCCGGCACCTCTCGGGGTAGATATCCTGCACAGCAGGTAGTTTAATTCCTATAGTGTGTTGTGCAGCTTTCACTACCATCTGTAGAGCCTTGCGGTCTGTGGCGGTGCAGTTGCCATACCAGGTAGTGATGCAGCCGGACAGGATACTCTCGATGGTGCACTGGTAGAAGTTGGTGAGAATCTGGGGGGCCATTCCAAATTTCTTCAGTCTCCTGAGGAAGAACAGGTGTTGGCATGCCTTCTTGGTTACAACGTCGATGTGATGGGACCACGTTAAGTCCTCCGTAATGAATACACCCAGGAATTTGAAGCTGCTGACCCTCTCCACCTCAGCCCCTTCGATGTAGATTGGGGTGTGTCCCTCCCCCTGCCGCTTCCTGTAATCCACGATCATCTCGTTTGTTTTGCTGATGTTGAGGGAGAGGTTGTTGTACTTGCACCATTCTCCTAGGGCTCTTACCTCCTCCCTGTAGCCTGTCTCGTCGCCATCTGTGATCAGGCCTACAACAGTAGTGTCATCAGCAAACTTGATGATGGAGTTGAAGTTGTGCATGGCCACGCAATCGTGAGTAAACAGGAAGTACAGGAGGGGGCTGAGCACACAACCCTGGGGAGCTCCCATGTTCAGGATCAGTGTGGAGGAGGTGTTTCTGCCTATTTTCACCACCTGGGGTCTTCCCGTCAGGAAGTCCAGGATCCAGTTGCATAGGGAGGTGTTAAGTCCTAGCTCACTGAGCTTGTTGACAAGCTTGGAGGGGGTAATGGTATTGAATGCTGAACTATAATCAATGAACAACATTCTCACATAGGTGTTCCTCTTATCCAGGTGTGATAAGGCAGTGTGCAGTACAGTGGCGATGGCATCATCCCTAGATCTGTTTGGGCGGTAGGCAAATTGGAGTGGGTCCAGTGTGTAAGGTAGTAACGAGTTGATGTGGGTTTTGACCAGCCTCTCAAAGCACTTCATGATGACAGAAGTGAGTGCTATGGGGCGGTAGTCGTTTAAACAGGTTACTTTTGTTTTTTTGGGGACTGGAATAACCGATGTCAGCTGGAAGCAGGTGGGGACTACAGACTGGTACAGTGAACGGTTGAATATATCCGTAAATACGGCTGCCAGCTGGTCAGCGCATGCTCTAAGGACACGCCCAGGGATTCCATCTGGACCGGGTGCTTTGTGGGTGTTCACTCTCTTAAAAGTCTTGCTCACGTCAGCCGCGGAGATTGAGAAGACCCGGTCGTCCTGAGCTGCGGGCGCCCTTGCAACAGGCCAGTTGTTGTTGGCCTCAAACCGGGCGTAAAAAGTGTTAAACTCATCCGGGAGAGAGGCATTGCTGGGCATTGAATGGGAGGCAATACATGATGTGGACTCTTAGGTCCCGATTTTCCCGGAGCCGTTGGGCGGAGTTTCAGGCGGGCGGGGGCTGAAAATCACAGAAATGGGGGGGTCGTGCCCCCCCCCGCCCGATTCCCCGCTCCGCCCGACTTTCGCCCCGGTGTTTCAGCACGACCCCATTCAGTCCCGCCCGCAGCCAGTGGGACTGGTCGGCGGGAGCCTAATGATCAATAATTGGCAGCTGTAATCCGATTTTAAGGGGCCCTTGCAATTTTCAGCTGTTCCCCACGTAAAGCACGCCTGGTGGGAACACCGCTGATGAAACCTGGCGTGAGCAATGTTGGCTTGCTTACTTCCAGCTGCAGGTCAATCAGGAATGAAGAGATTTAATCAGACAGCATTGGTAGGCTGCAGGACCTTGTTGCTCCAGGCTTGGGGCAACTTGTTGAAGGCTTAGGCACAGCTGTGGAAGGTTGGAGCCTCACACACTTCTCCAGTGTGAGCTCCTGGGAAGCCCCTCTCACCACCCTAACTCAGCGCTTCCTCAACGGAGGCATCTGCCAGAAGCATGGGAGGCCTTTTGTTCCTTCCCTTCCTGGCATTATAGGATCGCCAACAGCAGAGGAGGCTGGAGCAGATCCAGCAACAACAGCAGCTCCAGCAACAGCAGCAGCAGCAGGAGCGACAGGCTGCTGCTCACCCACCTGAGGCAGCACAGGCCAGAAGGGGCCAGCGCATGGAAGGCCGTTGGCGCAGGAGATACCCCCCCACACAGGCTGAGCTACCTCAACATGACTGAGCAGCAGTGCCAAAGGCGGCTCCGACTTTGGCGAGAGGTAGTGACTGACATCTGCGCAATGCTCCAGCAAGACCTGGAGCCCAGAGCACCAGGTCGACACTCCTTACCAGTGGCCATCAAAGTCACCACCGCACTCAACTTTTATGCCTCAGGCTCCTTCCAGGGATCAGCAGCAGACATCAGCGGCATCTCCCAGGTGGCCACACACACTTGCATCAAACAGGTCACCGAAGCCCTCTTTGCCCTCGCGCACAATCACATCCATTTCACCAGGGATCGTGCAAGTGTGAGGGCGCGAGCGCTTGGATTAGCTCAGCTGGCAGACTCTCCAAGGGTGCAGGGCGTCATTGACTGCACACATGTGGCCCTTAGGGCACCCCACCGCAATCCAGGAGCTTTTGTCAACCGCAAGGGCTTCCACTCCCTTAACGTTCAGCTGGTGTGTGACCACAAGAAGGTGATTTTGCATGTTTGTGCCAAGTACCCTGGCAGCTGCCATGACTCCTTCATACTGCGCCAGTCTACTGTGCCTCCGCTATTCAGTCCGCCAAACAAACTTCAGGGATGGCTACTTGGAGACAAGGGATATCCCCTGCGCTCTTGGCTAATGACGCCGTTGAGACCAGCCAACGAAGCTGAGGAGCGCTACAACTCCAGCCACATTTCCACCAGATGCATTATTGAGCAAGCCATCGGATTGCTGAAGATCTGCTTCAGATGCCTCGATAGATCAGGTGGAGCCCTACAGTACTCAGCAGCCAGGGTCTCCAAAATCGTCGTGTTATGCTGTGTGCTTCACAACATGACACAGCGTCGTGGCTTGCTGATTCCGCAGGACAAAGAGGCGCCTCACAGAGCCGCCTCGGATGAGGATGATGCTGAGGAGGAGGAGGAGGAGGACAGAAACGAGCATCCAGCAGAGGCCCGTCAACCAGCGGCACCAGTGCGCAAGAACTTTGCTGGGCGGAATGCAAGGAACGCACTCATCCTGGGCAGGTTTGTGTAGCCTGGTACATCAAACACTGCAGCCTCACTGCTTCTTAACTGACCATGGACAGTGGCCCATGCCTGCGCATTTCTACCTATTTGAACAGCTTGCTGACATCTGCAAGTTATCCTAAGGCCTCAATGTGATATCCCCATTCGCCAAATGACAGACGCCATAACTGCAGCAGTTGCCACCATATTTTTAATGCACAGGAAACTGATGGCATTAAAACTATTTACAAGACTTTTCACCCAAGTGACTACCCTTGTGATTAGTGGTGCTTTATTTTTCTCTTACGCGTGCTCCTACGTAGTGGTACCCCTGTGGCTTCAGCAGATGTGGAGGCCCCTTGCTTACTTTCCAGCTGCTCCTGTCTCGACACCTTTGGCGGGCGTCCTCTGGGGTGGCGAGCCTGTGAGGGCTTGCCAGCAGTCTGCTGCTCCTGCGGCTGTGCAGGGCTTGAGACTCCTATCTCACTTGGGTGTGGACTCCGGCGGGGCTCTGACCGAGGGCTCTGAAGTGGCATGGAAGTGTGAGCGTGTGGAGAGGAGCCCCCACTTCCTTGAGGTGTGCCAACAACCTCCCTCTCGTGGGTCAGCTCCCCCTCAGCGCCTGCAAGTGGCTGGAGAGCACCTTGCTGCACATCAGGGGGGCCATGGAGACCCATCTCTGCACTGGAAGTCCTGCTCAGAGGGACTTCCATGAAGGTCTGGTTTCGGTGCTCAATAAATGCCCATCGCTCCTCGAGATGTCATTCTATTCTGAGCACTCACCATGTTTTTGATACCCTGGCGACTAAGCTCCTCCATGGCTGTAGCCCTCTTCTCCTCGGCCACAGCCCTCCTCTCCTCGGCTGCAGCCCTCCTCTCCTCGGCGGTAGCCTGCCTTACCACGGAGGTAGCCATCCTTTCCGTGGTGATGCTTTCATGCGCCAATGACTCCAATAAGGCTCTGCTCATGCTCGCCATGGACTCCATTCGCTCCACACTCGCAGCGACCCTGGAGACAAAACCTGCCAGAGACTCCTGCATCTGTGCATGGATATCCATCACCACCTCTCTTGCGGATGGACCCAGAGGCATAGGGTCGGCATGCAGCTGAGATGAGCTGGCAGAGGCCTGCGCCCTCCGACGAGGACTCTCCACTACTGTCCCTGTCTCCACAATCTGCTGATGCTCACTTGTGAGCTGTGAAACACCAGGTGACAACACTACTCTATGTCCCGAAGGCCCCGCCGAGGTGTGAGTGTCTGCGCTGGTGCTGGGTGCGCTTACTTCTGCTGACGCTGCGCCCTCAGAGGCTGGAGCTTCCTCTGAGGAGCCTGGCTGCAAAGCCTCTTCCTCCTCGGCAGTGGCGACGGGGGCTCCGGATGGTCCTGTGGGGGAGTAAAGGAAAGAGTTAGAGTTGTGATGCCAAGGCTACTTGCACATTGGATTTGGCAGATGCTCATAAGTCCAAATGATGTAGCTTCAGAATCATAACAGCGACTCATGCTATGTCAATGAGAGAAATGGGAAACTATTCTCTCACCAGCTTGCGGGCTTGCTCCTGTCTCTCCTGACCCAGCTTCCGCAGCCACGTCAGCCCCAGCAATCTCCATCACTGCTTCCTCCCAGGGGGTCAGGTGGGCGATTGAGGGTGGTCCTCCTCCAGTCCTCGCTCGCTCTCTCCTATTGTGAGCTCTCTTTTCCTGCAATGAGGGAGACAAGTGGAGTTTGAGTGAGAGTGCAGGAGTGAGTGTAGAGATTGCATAGCATAGATACTTAGAAGGAGACAAAGATGGTGTGAGGCTGCAAGACCAAGGGCCCTCCCTGTGTGTTGTCAGTTGTGTTCCAAGCATCAGAGTGAGAGGCAGTGTGAGGGCTGCATGGTGGAATAGTTATGTGAATGTGAGCATAGAGAGAGAGGGAATGGGTAAGGGTGCATGGATGTCACTGTGAAGTGGGATGTGGAGGAAGTGATTGCTGAAGCTGAGTGCTGTTGGGGAAAGGCAATGGGGATCAGGTTGAGGGTGATGGAATCTTCATACTTTTCCTGTACGGTCAAGATCATGGAAGTGCTTCCTGCACTGCATCCAGGTCCGACAGGTGACTCCCTGAGAGTTGACCTCTGCAGCCACCTCCATCCATGCAGCCCTGGTTTTTTTGGGAGACCTCTTCCTCCCTGAGCTAGGGAAGAGGTCCTCCCTGTGGGCCCTAACCCCATCCACCAATGTCTGCAATGAGGTCTCATCAAATTTGGCGGCAGCTCGGCCTCTGCCGCTGGCAGCAGCTGGTGCAGGCTCCTGTGCCATTCTGTCCGACTGGTTGGGAAGCCTGCAGAGGTTGAGAAGCTTGCTGGAGACTTTAAAAGCACCACGAATGATGACATCATAATGTGTGGCTTTCTGACTGGAATTGGACACTTAGCAAGGGTGCCCACACGCTGGAAATTAATTGGCCAATTGAGGGAAAATTGCGTGCAGCTGGCTGACCCATTTAGATTCGGGTCGGAACCCGACATTCGGGGAACCCGACAATTCCCCGCACCTTCGGGAAAATCGCGGACTTAATGTTCAGAATTTGTGCTTTGCCAATTGCGTGGCTTCTTTGGTAATAATTGTCATTTGAATCATTCTCAAAGTAATGTTTCGCCTCATTCAGTCATAGCACTATACTATAAAGTGACTTTTGTTTACAGAATGACAGGAAGACCCCTTGTGTCAACACTGCAGTCTCCACCTCAGCCCTGAACTGACTCTGTAGGTCACTAATGTATGAACGCTTTACATGTTGGTTTGTGTTATGTATTGTGTGTTCTATTGTGTGTTCTCCTCCCACCTGTGGTGGCGCTGGCACAGGAGATAAATGGTTGGATGTTCTCTGTTAGGTTTTAGCTCTCTTTGTTCGGAACTTTCCAGAACTTCCTTTCCTTCCAATAAAGCACTTCATGTTTGAATCTCTGAGTTCTGAGCCCTAAATTGTGTCTAGGTAGAAAGGTACCGACACAACAAGCCTTAGTCGAGAATGGAGTCCTGGAGCCTGTGAGCGTGAGCAAATGGGCCACACCCATTGTTCCTGTCCTGAAAAAGGATGGATCTGTTCGAATCTGCGGGGATTTTAAAGTGACTATTAACCCGGTGCTGTCTGTGGAACAGTACCCTCTTCCCCTCATTGATGATCTTTTTACGGGCCTGGCCGGAGGGCAAAAGTTCAGCAAAATAGACTTATGCCAGGCTTATCTACAAATGCATGTCGATGACAAATCAAAGGAGCTGCTGACAATTGTGACACACAAGGGGCTATACAGGTACTGCCGCCTTCCGTTTGGAATTACGTCGGCCCCTGCTCTATTCCAAAGGGCAATGGATCAGATTTTGAGTGGACTGCCAGGAGTCCAGTGCTACCTGGACGACATCCTTGTCACTGGGGCAAATGAGGAGGATCATCTTCTGAACTTGGATGCGACACTACAACGACTGAAAGAGTACGGACTCAGAGTTCATAAAGACAAATGTGAATTCTTTCAGTCTTCAGTTGAGTACCTGGGGCATGTGATTGACGCTACTGGCCTGCATAAGGCGCCGCCAAAGGTCAAGGCGATCGTGGCGGCCCCAGCACCCCAGAATGTGAGCCAGTTACGTTCATTTCTGGGGCTACTTAACTACTATGGGAAGTTTATTCCAGACTTAGCAACATTGCTGAAGCATCAGTTGCTATGTCAAGGCAAAACATGGAAATGGACTGAACTGTGCAACGAAGCTTTCGCCCAAGCAAAGAAAGCATTGCTGAATTCGGAGGTCCTGACACACTTCGACCCAAAGCTACCCGTGCAGCTAGCATGTGATGCATCACCATATGGTGTGGGAGCAGTCATATCCCACATCATGCCTTCGCGTGAAGAGAAACCTATCGCCTTCGCATCACGCACCTTGAACAATGCCGAGAGTAACTATGCGCAGATCGAGCGCGAGGCCTTGGGAATCGTTTTTGGAATTCGAAAATTTCATCAGTACCTGTTTGGGAGAAGGTTCACACTCCTGACGGACCACCGTCCATTGACTTCAATCTTCGGGCCCCACACCGGAATTCCGTCTCTCGCTGCAAGCAGGATGCAAAGGTGGGCTTTTCTGTTGTCAGGACACACATACGACATCAAATATCGCAAATCCGACTTGCACGGCAACGCAGACGGTCTCTCGAGGCTACCCTTGCCTGTTACTCCCCCAGAGCCTCGTCAGATAGACATCTTCTACTTTAGACAAGTGGAGGGAGCACCTGTCACTGCAGTTCAGGTGCGAAGGTACACCCGCAACGATCCAGTCCTGTCTGAGGTAATGGACGATGTCATTCGAGGGAGAGCGATAGGAGATTCTCCTAGTTTGAAACCTTACGTTTCAAAACGAAATGAGCTCTCCGTCCAGGCAGGTTGTCTTCTTTGGGGACGCCGTGTCATCATTCCGCCACCTCTGAGGGAACCTATACTGCAACAACTTCATACAGGCCACAGTGGGATGGTTCGGATGAAGGAAATGGCAAGAAGCTACTTCTGGTGGCCAGGTCTCGATGGGAATATTGAGGAGAAAGCCAAAACATGTTCCCCATGTCAAAGGGTCCGGAATGTTCCACAGCTGGCAACCCTACACCCCTGGGATTGGCCTGCAGAAGTGTGGCAGCGAGTACATGTGGACTTCGCTGGTCCTTTCGAAGGGAAGATGTTTATGGTGGTTGTGGACGCTCGTAGCAAGTGGCCGGAGGTCGCTGTGATGAGGTCTACCACAGCAGAGAAAACAATTGAGAAACTTGGTGAGATGTTCAGCCGTTATGGCTCACCAGAACAACTTGTAAGTGACAACGGTCCACAATTTGTATCACAGGAGTTTGCAACCTTCCTGCATGTGAATGGTGTCCAACACATCAGGTCTGCGCCCTATCATCCCTCTACTAACGGCCAGGCAGAAAGGTTTGTGCAAACTTTGAAGCACGCCTTGAAGGCATCGCAAGGTCAGGGCTCAATCCACCAACGTCTGAACAGCTTCCTGTTGTCCTACAGGAACGAGCCGCATGCCACAACCAAAACTTCCCCCACTTCACTCATGATGAAGAGGCAGTTGCGGACAAGTTTTGACTTACTCAAACCTCCAAGGGCAGAACAGGTTGTCCATTGTCAACAACAAGCTCAAGTTGAAAAGAGAGAGAAAAGAGCCAAGGAGAGACGGTTTCATCCGGGAGAGCACGTCCTAGCTCGAAACTACAACACTGGACCGAAATGGGTTCCTGCTACGGTGATCGCGCAGACGGGCCCTGTGTCTTACACGGTTGAGACTGCTGAGGACGTCGTCTGGAGAAGACACACGGATCAACTGTTGCTAGGAGCAGAGACAGCCACAGAGGCTCCAACGGCTGGTTGGCCTGAACTGTTTCCGGATGATACCACAAACCAGCATCCTTTGCCACAGTGCTCTTCTCCAACACAGGAAGTCAAAGAGACGGTTCCACCTGTGCAAACTCCTGACTTTCAACTGACACAGGCACCTTCTCCATCCAGGCCTGTGTCAATGCCTACTGCTGTGGAAGCCAGCGATGACCGCCGGTATCCTGTCAGAGAGCGGCGGCCTCCAAGACGCTTGGATCTGTAGGCTTAGTGACTTACCCACAAGACTGGGGCAGAATAAACCCCAGGGTAAAGTCAGGGTTTGAGGCAGTCTACCTCTACCCTAGGTTCGTTGAGTGCATTGAAAGTAACTTACCTGTTGAGGAATAATGTGGACCTTCCATTTAAGAGGGGAGGAAATTTTATGTATTGTGTGTTCTCCTCCCACCTGTGGTGGCGCTGTCACAGGAGATAAATGGTTGGGTGTTCTCTCGGTTAAGTTAAGCTCTCTTTGTTCGGAACTTTCCAGAACTTCCTTTCCTTCCAATAAAGCACTTCATGTTTGAATCTCTGAGTTCTGAGTCCTAAATTGTGTCTAGGTAGAAAGGTACCGACACAACAGTTTGTAAATCCAGAGATAGGAAATTCAGAAGAATGCTTTACGTATTTGTATGTTCGTACCATTTCAGGGTATATATTACCTAATTTCAGGGTATATATTACCTAATTTCAGGGTATATATTATCTAAGCAACTCAAAGCGCTCACACATGTTCAAGACACAAATTTCGGAGGGTGGTCGTGAGCTCCCAGAGGTTGCACAGGATGAATCACTGATCATAAGTGAGGAAGGGTTAGATGTGATGGGTGCGGAAAGAGCAATTTCCTGTTGAGTGGAGCTCAAGCAAGGCCAAGGACTCTACCCTCAAGGGGGATTACTGTATGAGCTGAACAAGCCTCTTGTTTCAGTGCACGAGAAGTACAAGCTGCAGTGCGTCTGGAGAACATTTTGCTACTCCAGTGCAGCAAAAGTTGTCTGCTCTGCTGTATACCATTCAACAACTTGCAATTATGTAGCACCTTTAACGTAAGAAACCTTCCAAGGTGCTTCACAAATGGAAATGGATGCCAAGCTTTGAGGAAGAAACTAGGAGGGCAAAGTCAACATGGATTCATGGACAACTGGGAGGCCAGTAAGGAGAATATTGGAATAATTTCAGTTTGGAGATGACATAAGGAAGCAGAAGGGCTGAAGTAGGGGCAAGAATAGATGGGGAACTGGGGGTGGGGGTAGTGGGGGAGGAGGTTGGAAGCAGGGGAAGAGAAAGTGAGGTAGTGGCAGAGGGAGATACACAGATGGTCTGAATTTGAGAAATTCCTGAGATCTTCACAGTTGACATTGGAACTGGGGGTGACGGGGCTGAAAATAGGTATTTGAGGAGGCGATTAGCTATGGAGAAAAGAAGGAATTTTGGATTGCTCCTCCTGGTCCCCAAAAAATCATTGGCAAAGCTTTTCTTATTATTGCGATAGCAAAATACTGCGGATGCTGGAAATCCGAAATAACAACAGAAAACGCAGGCCAGGCAGCATCCGTGGAGAGAGAAACAGTTAACGTTTCAGCTCGATGACCCTTCGTCAGAACTGGAAAAAAGCAGGAAATGGAAAGTGAGTTTAGGGGCTGGGAAAAGGCGGGGGGGGGAGCGGATGAAAGAACAAAAGGGAAGGTCAGTGATTGAATAGAAAGCAGGAGAGATTAAGAGACATTGAGAGACATTAAGAGATATTCAAGGCAAGAGGAGGTGGTAATGGGACAGGTTAAGGAACAAAGGATGGCTCTAGATGAGGTGTGAATTGTGCTGGCAGAATGAAGGACAGCTGTCATGTGGGAGGGGAAAAAAAGGGGCCAAACAAAAAGTGTGGATTAAAAAAATATATATATATAATATGATAGGGGCCAAGGTTATGATCTGAAATTGTTGAACTCTATGTTGAGTCCAGAGGGCTGTAGAGTGCCGAATCGAAAGATGAGGTGCTGTTCCTTGAGCTTACGCTGAGCTTCCGTGGAACAATGCAAGAGGCCGAGGACGGTGAGGTCTGAGTGGAAATGGAGCGGTGAATTAAAGTGACAGGCCACCGGGAGCTCGGGGTCCCCCTTACGGACTGAACGGAGGTGTTCCGCAAAGCGGTCACCCAATCTGCGTTTGGTCGCCCCAGTGTAGAGGAGACCACATCGTGAGCAGAGAATACAGTATACTAAACTGCAAGAAGTACATGTAAATCGCTGTTTCACCTGGAAGGGGTGTTTGGGACCCTGGACAGTGGGAAGGGGGGAGGTATAAGGGCATATGTTGCATCTCCTACGCTTGCACGGGAAGGTGCCGGGTGAAGGGGAAGGGGTGCTGGGGTTGGTAGAGGAGTGGACTAGGGTGTCGCAGAGGGAGCGGTCCCTACAGAATGCTGAAAGGGGAGGTAAGGGGAAGATGCATTTGGTGGTGGGATCACGCTGGAGGTGGCGGAAATGGCAGAGGATGATCCGTTGAATGTGGAGGCTGGTGGGGTGAAAGGTGAGGACAAGGGGAACTCTATCGTGGTTCTGGGAGGGAGGGGCAGGGCTGAGTGCAGAAGTGCGGGAGATAGAACGGACACGGTCAAGGGCCATGTCAACCACAGTAGAGGGGAATCCTCGGTTGAGGAAAAAGGAAGACATGTCAGAAGCACTGGTATGGAAGGTGGCATCGTCAGAGCAGATGCGGCGGAGACGGAGAAACTGGGAGAATGGAATAGAGTCCCTACAGGAGGCAGGGTGGGAGGAAGTGTAGTCCAGGTAGCTGTGGAAGTCAGTGGGCTTGTAGTGAATGTTTGTCATTAACCTATCCCCTTATTATTTTCTGAGCGGCCTGCAGCAGTCACTTTAAGGACTGTGGTTCAGCCATTTAACACTCAGTTCCACAGAGTGGAAGGTATATCCCCCACCCCCACTCTAAAATCGCAGTGGACTGGACGTCAGCAGGAAGGGGGCAGTAAGTGCCAGGCCATGATTTTTGACCTGCTACTGCTCCATTCCCACCCAAAAATTGCGCCCAGTAACTGCAAGTTCATAGATAGCATAAAGACATGCACAAGTGTGGGATTCAGAGATCTTTGAATTGCATTGGTGTATGCCTCCACAGGCCAGTGGGTGAACTGAAGACAGTATCTTCATCAGTGGCGTATGTACTGAATCGCAGGAACAGTTGGCTGTCAGGCCACCACCACTCCTTTGCCAGCATATACCAATTGAGAGATAAGGTATGGGAGAAGCTGCAGCAAGCATGTTGCCTTCCAAATTGATAATAGAACAGACTATATCTGGCGCTCGGGTAGAATCGTCTAGATCGCGATCACTTCACGGTAGATAGGCAGCATAAGGGACCTCTCAAAAATCTGTAACCTCTACTCTATCACTTGGGTATTGCAGTTCCCACCACTTAAACAAGCCATGTTTAAATTGGACAATTGTTTAAAACGGCCAAAAGGCGCTAACTATTTCACATACATTATAGTTAATTACAAAGTTGTCTTAAGAGCGCCATGTATTTTGGTAAAAACAGGTGTTTTACTCAGTAATTCACACCTTGTTAAGGTGCAATTCCCTTGTATACTTAATAACCTCTAACTGGTGTTGGGTTGCAGCTTGCACTATGCAGCACTGACTGCAGTAACAAAATGTTAAATTAGTAAACAACACCTCGTTAGTGTCCTATTACCTGGTACTGGGTAAAGGTGTACTTAATCCCCTTTAAGTGGTGTGGGGTTGCAGCTTCAATAGTGATTTGCTACAGTGTTATTCAGTAGTAATAGCAGTACCGCATTAAACTGTCCAGCATGTATAGCGGACAAATTGCCCACTATATAAGCAGTGGGGACTGTATATAGAAGTGGGGTAGCAGATACAGCACAGTGCTGTACTGCATGCAGCACAAGGGCTCAGCACAGCAATGCATCACAATAATGACATTCACACAGCACACATTCACTCTCACTAAAAAAACATTGTCAATACTATAAATATCACGTTTGTGAGTTATTATTGCTTTTAACATGCATCATTATTTTGTCATCGAACAACAGAGCAGGTGGTCACATTTATGTATTAGTGACTTCTGTATCTGTGTGTGCAATAAGAGCCATGTCTGGGTCTCAGTGGAAAATTCATTGAGAAGACACTTCAGATGTGAAGGCTCTGCCAATGCCTGGTTCTCTGCAGGAAGGTCAATTTTATCCTCATCTACTTCCTGAACCCTGTCCTGCTGCTGCTCATCCTCATCAAGCATGCATTTGTACTATTCAGTAGCATTATTCTATCACATGCAACATACTGTACCACTAAGTGGCTCATAATGCAAGGTGTCAGAAACATTGCTTTAATGGTCCTATGACATTTGTTCCTCTAGAATATGCGTCATTAGAGGCCTTTTACCTGATGGGAATGAGGCTTCTGTAAAAGGTGTCAACAGCTGAGCTTGAGTTGATAGCTTATGTCTCCAAGGAGCTTCCCACATGATCTATTTTCTATTTCGATGTGTGTTTTGTGAACACTGCCTGGAAAATAAACAGCTGCATACATAATTATCTGACTGTAGTTGCAAACTATCTGTATGTTAAGCAGGTATTGCAGTACTGTGTATGAACAGTGATTTGCATCCAATTAATGCTGCCTAATACTCTGGATCCACCATACATCAGAAAAAATGTTTGCTGGTACAGCTGCTGCTGCATGATACTAATGAACTCTGTGTATGCAGAAGTGTGCTGAACAGGAGCATAATTTAGCTCTGATTGTGTGATGAACTGATCTGTATAATTTCTCCAGCTGGTGTCTGAAGGACTGTTAGAAGTTTATGCAGTGATCACTTTTAACTTTTTTATTCATATATGGGATGTGGGCGTCGCTGGCAATGCCAGCATTTATTGCCCATCCCTAGTTGCCCTTGAGAAGGTGGTGGTGAGCCGCCGCCTTGAACTGCTGCAGTCCATGTAGTGAAGTTACTCCCACAGTGCTGTTAGGGATGGAGTTCCAGGATTTTGACCCATTGACGATGAAGGATCGGTGATCTACTTCTAAGTCAGGATGGTGTGTGACTTGGAGGGGAACTTGGAGGTGGTGGTGTTCCCAAGCGCCTGCTGCCCTTGTCTTTCTAGGTGGAAGAGGTCGCTGGTTTGGGAGGTGCTGCCGAAGAAGCCTTGGCGAGTTGCTGCAGTGCATCTTGTAGATGGTACACACTGCAGCCACGGTGTGCTGGTGGTGAAGGGACTGAATGTTTAAGGTGGTGGATGGGGTGCCAATCAAGTGGGCTGCTTTGTCCTGGATGGAGTCGAGCTTCTTGAGTGTTGTTGGAGCTGCACTCATCCAAGCAAGTGGAGAGTATTCCATCACACTTCTGACTTGTGCCTTGTAGATGGTGGAAAGGCTTTGGGGAGTCAGGAGGCGAGACACTTGCCGCAGAATACCTAGCCTCTGACCTGCTCTTGTTGCCACAGTATTTATGTGGCTGGTCCAGTTAAATTTCTGGTCAATGGTAACCCCCAGGATGTGATGGTGGGGGATTCGGCGATGGTAATACCATTGAATGTCAAGGGGAGGTGGTTAGACTCTCGCTTGTTGGAGATAGTCATTGCCTGGCACTTCTGTAGCGTGAATGTTACTTGCCACTTATCAGCCCAAGCCTGAACGTCGTCTAGGTCTTGTTGCATGCGGGCATGGACTGCTTCATTATTTGAGGAGTTGTGAATGGCGCTGAACACTGCAGTCATCAGCGAACATCCCTATTTCTGACCATATGATGAAGCAGCTGAAGATAGCTTGGCCTAGGACACTGCCCTAAGGAACTCCTGCAGCGATGTCCTGGGGCTGTGATGATTGACCTTCAACCACCGTAACCATCTTTCTTTGTGCTAGGTATGACTCCAGCCAGTGGAGCATTTCCCCCTCTCTTCCCCCCCCCCCCCCCCCCCCACCCCCGATTCCCATTGACTTCAGTTTTACTAGGGCTCCTTGATGCCACACTCGGCCAAATGCTGCCTTGATGTCGAGGGCAGTTACTATCACCTCACCTGGAATTCAGCTCCTTTGTTCATGTGTGGACCAAGGCTATAATGAGGTCCGGAGCTGAATGGTCTTGCCGGAACCCAAACTGGGCATCTGTGAGCAGGTTATTGGTGAGTAAGTGCCGCTTGATAGCACTGTCAATGACACCTTCCATCACTTTGCTGATGATTGAGAGTAGACTGATGGGGCAGTAATTGGCTAGGTTGGATTCGTCCTGCTTTTTGTGGACAGGACAAACCTGGACAGTTTTCCACATTGTCGGATAGATGCCAGTGTTGTAGCTGTACTGGAACAGCTTGGCTAGATGCACTGCTAGTTCTGGAGCACAAGTCTTCAGCACGATAGCTTGGATGTTGTCGCGGCCCATAGCCTTTGCTGTATCCAGTGCGCTCAGCTGTTTCTTCATAGCACGTGGAGTGAATTGAATTGGCTGAAGACTGGCTTCTGTGCTGGTGGGGACCTCGGGAGTAGGCCGATATGGATCACCCACTCGGCACTTCTGGCTGAAGATGGTTGTAAACATTTCTGCCTTGTCTTTTGCACTCACGTGCTGGGCTCTACCATCATTTGAGGATGGGGATATTCATGAAGCCTTCTCCTCTCATTAGTTGTTTAATGGTCCACCACCATTCACGACTGGATGTGGCAGGACTGCAGAGCTTTGATCTGATCCATCGCTTAGCCCTGTCTATAACATGCTGCTTCAGCTCTTTAGCATGCATGTAGTCCTGTGTTGCAGCTTCCCCAGGTTGGCACCTCATTTTTAGGTACATCTGGTGCTGCTCCTGGCATGCTCTTCTACACTCCAGATTAAACCAAGGTTGGTCCCTTGGCTTGATGGTAATGGTAGAGTGAGGGATATGCCGGGCCATGAGGTTGCAGATTGTGGTGGAATACAATTCTGCTGCTGTTGATGGCCCACAGTGCCTCGTGTATGCCCAGTTTTGAGCTGCTAGATCTGTTCTGAATCTATCCCACTTAGCATGGTGGTAGGTAGTGCCTCACAACATGATGGAGGGTGTCCTCAGTGTGAAGACGGGACTCTGTTCCTACAATGACTGTGTGGTGGTCACTGCTACCAATACTGTCATGGACAAATGCATCTGCGACAGGTAGATTGGTGAGGACGAGGTCAAGTAGGTTTTTCCCCTTGTGTTGGTTCTCTCACCACCTGTCGCAGGCCCAGACTGGCAGTTATGTCCTTCAGGACTCGGCCAGCTCGGTCAGTAGTGGTGCTCCCGAGCCACTCTTGGTGGTGGACATTGAAGTACCCCACCCAGAGTACATTCTGTCACCTTGCTACCCTCAGTGCTTCTTCCAAGTGGTGCTCAACATGGAGGAGTACTGATTCATCAGCTGAGGGAGGACGGTAGGTGGTAATCACCAGGAGGTTTCCTTGCCCATGTTTGACCTGAAGCCATGAGACTTCATGGTATCTGGAGTCAATTTTGAGGACTCCCAGGGCCACTCCTTCCCGACTGTATACCACTGTGCCACCACCCCTGGTGGGTCTGTCCTGCCGGTGGGACAGGACATCCACAGGGATGGTGATGGAGGAGTTTGGGACATTGGCTGAAAGGTATGATTCTGTGAGTATGACTATATTAGGCTGTTGCTTGACTGGTCTGTGGGACAGCTCTCCCAATTTTGGCGCAAGTCCACAGGTGTTGGTGAGGAGGACTTTGCAGGGTCGACTGGGGTAGGTGTGCTGTTGCCATGTCCGTAGCCAGTGCCAAGGTCGATGCCAGGTGGTCCGTCCAGTTTCGTTCCTTTTATTTTGTTTTTCATAGCTGTTTGGTATAACTGAGTGGCTTGCTAGGCCATTTCAGAGGGCAGTTAAGAGTCAGTCACATTGCTGTGGGTCTGGAGTCACATATAGGCCAGACCGAGTAAGGACGGCAGATTTCCTTCCCTAAAGGACATTAGTGAACCAGATGGGTTTTTATGACAATCCGATAGTTTCATGGTTACTATTACTAATACTTGTAATTATTCCAGATTTATTGATAACTTCCACTGATAGTGCCATCTGGATGTCGCTTCTTGGCTGCAGGTCTGGTTGTAGAGCTAGTGTATGTAAGAGATGGCATCCTTGCTGAAGTGCAGCCTTCTTAGACACTGGTGGTTACTGAGGTCATGGTAGCTGACATATACATGGTATTCTTGGAGCCTTGAGTAATACCGATTCTGTAAAGTATCCTGTGCCTTTGGATATGGTCATCTGCTGTTTCTGCTCCTCCTCTTCCAACATGTCCAGCAATATAGTTGATGTTGTACCCATGCTGCCTTCTTTTGCCATAAACTATATGCAGTTCCACAGACCATATGAACTCTGGGTTGAAATGAGAGTAATTAATACAATCCGAGAAATTATTAATTCTGTTGGAAATTTGTACATTTTCCTTTAATTGATGCTTAAAAAGCAGAATTATGCATTATTTTATGTTAGACTATTTGACGTTAGGAGCATGTACTAAAGCATGGTACTTTAACACAGTCATAAATTTATTCCTCCATAACGCTGATAAAATTAGGCCCACGAAACTTGTTCTTTAAAACCATGTTTCTGGCACTCTTCTCCAGCATTTGGTAATAGTTCAGAAACTATGGCCTAGAAATTTGGTTTTGGCGCAGCGAGGGCTTTAGCGCCGGAAGTTAGTGCCGGCGCTAAGTCCCCCTGCGCGCGCCAAAAATTCAGTAGCGCCGCGCCCAAACGGCTGCCGGCGCTACTGAGGGGTCTCAGCGCCTCAAAACTGGCGCCACGCGCCGCATTGCGGCGCTATTCCGGCGCTGCGGCGCCCGCTGCGGTGCGGCAGGCTCGGGAAGTGCAGGCCTCCTCCTTCCGTTAAGGAGGAGCTGCCTGCACCCGGCCGCGGCCCGCGATAATCTTTTTAAAAATGAGCCCGGCACCTCGGACAAGTGCCGGGCTTGCTTCTGTTCCGGGGGGGGGGGTGGGGGGCGGGGAAGTCCGGGGAGGGAGCTGCGGCCAGGCGGCCGGCGGGAAAGCGGCCGGCCGCCGCGGGGCCTTTAATGCGCCGGCGCAAAGTTCTGTAAGGCACCTCTGCCAGAACGTTGCTTGCGGCTGCCACGGGCGAGGCGGCCGCAACTCAATTTCCGAGTTCGGGCGGGTTACCATGGCAACCGGGACGCTGCGCACACCGATGACGTCATCGGTGCCGGCGCAGCGCTACCGGCCTAACGCCGATTTAGGGCCCCTGTCAATTTCTAAACTGGCCATAACTTCGGCGCTAGGCCCTCTAGCGCCTCAAAAGCGGCGCTAAGGCCAGTGAATTTCTAGGCCTATATGTTGTACAAATTTAAGGCATAGTTCTATAAATCAATTCTAGTGCAGCTGAGGTTGATTGCAATTGTGTGTGATACAGTGCAAAAACTCATTCTATTCATTAAAGGTGACAATGCAGATAAAGCGGTTTGATCATGTGACCTCTGATAATGCAATGTCTGTTGACATTTGCCTGCAGTTTGCAAATGTTATAGTAAAGGTTGGGTCCCCTGTAGTTGAGTGTCTTTGTTCATGGTTTTGTTCTAGCAGTTGTTACACAAGAAGTTTTGAGAACCAGAAAGCTGCCCACGAGCAGGTGAAGAAAGTGCACAGGTGCCAAACACAGGCATGAAGCTCCAAAGTAATGAGGTTCTGGAAATGAATTAGATAGAGTGGGAGACCTAGAGATGAGGCTTTCTTTCAGCACAGGGAGGATGCAACTAGGAGGAAGAATGTGTAGATCTATCTGGAATTCAGAAGGAATCAGAAAGTTGACATGACCACAACAGTTTTGATACAATCGGAAGGCAGGTAAGTGTGTAATAGAAAATGGGAGGTCAGAGGTGAAATGGAGACCTTTTTTGTTGTTGGATCCAGTCTGCATGTGTGTTAAAGGTATTGCCGTTAATTGTGTCAAGAACTGTTGAGGGGAAAAGAATTGTTTGGTATGGTGGGAGATGGTGAGTTGTGAATGGGGGGCGGGAGGGCGCAGGTGCAGCTTCAGGTGATGCAACTGAAGCTTCAGGTGATGCAACTGATGTGTGAGCAGTAGTTTGAGTTTTGGATCATTTAGAGTTTGTTATTGATCAAGGAGCATGTTCGAGATAATGTCAACAAATGGTTTTCAGTCAGAGAGAAGTTTTGATGGTGCTTTAACTGTGGGTAGTGTTTCTTCCCACATCCAACTGAACTGTTGCTGAAGTGTTTTCTAATACCAGAAACAGCAAGACCACAATGCTGATGCTGACTACCCACGATCTCCCGTGCCGCTGAAACCGCTCTATTGTGTGAGAGCAGAGAGGTCGTGCGTGAACAGACACGCTGTGGGAGCAGTGGCACGGAGTCGGAAAAGAGTGGGAAGGAACAAATTAGGGCGGTCACAGGTGAGCTTGAAATTCCTTCTCCTGGGTTGCTCATAGCAGTGTCCGAGAGATCAGTCCTCAATTCCGAGAGACTCGCTGATAATTTGAGAGGGTTGACATCCCTAGGGGTGACTCAATGGAAGTCGTCAAAATTATAAGGGTTTATAACAGGATAAACAGTAATAAATTGTTTGGGCTGGTCAGTGAGACTGAGAGGGACATTTAAGATAATCACAACAAGAATTTAGAAAAAGTTAGAAAAATTTCCTAACATGGGGTGGTTACATGTGTTATAGCAGAGCCCATAAGTATTTTTAAAAAGAAAATTAGATATTTGCTTGATGAAGTATATTAAAGGATATGCAGAAGCCACGTAGCCAGTTGGACTAGACTCGATGGCTTGGGGAGAGAAATACCGGGACAGAACTGATGGACTGCGTGGCATTTTTCTATGCTGTAACATTGTATGATTCTGAGGTTCTATTCACCCCGTGTGATGTGGTCAAAAGGCATAATGAAAATCAGATGTTGTCCTTAAACCATGCTGAGAAAATTATGGAATAGGTAATTTTAACACACATTTTCTGTGCTCATTTTTTTCCACTCCTCAAGTAGTGGAATTTCACCACCTTCACATCTATATTATCAAAGTAAAACACAGCTGTGGCATTTAATGATAATTAAGGCCAATTTTTGAGTTCTGGAAAAAACAGTGGGATTAGATAGGATATTGAGCCACTGATGACGAAGGAACAGCGAAATATGCTCAAGTAAGGATGATATGTTACTTGGAAGGAACCTTGGAAGTTATGAGGGGAGAAATTGGGTTGCTTTGCACCTCCCGGCAGCACTGTGCCTCCGGCGATGATGTAATCGGCGTGCGCAGTGCCCCACTCGCGCCCCGGCTGCAAACTTCGGTTGCGCCCCCCTGACCTACTGCCGGACAATGTGTCCGACAGGGTCAGGGTGGCGTATTTGCGGCCGCGGCGGTGCAAATTCGAGGGCAGGTGCCGGGTGGCCTTTTTTTTTGGGCCACCTGCCAGCACCTGCCCCCTTCCGCATTTTTATGTGGGGTATGGGCTGCAATCAGTCAGCCCGGCACTCCTTTTGAGTGCTGGGCTGTTTTCCCGGCACCCCGCTCCCCGGTGGTCCAGCAGGGCCCTGGTGCACACTGCACTAGGACCCTCCCCTTTTAATCAGGGGAGGGTGGCCTGCAATACTGCAGCGCTACGTGCCGACGCACGTGGCGCTGTTGCACATAGCACCATAATATTCAATGGTAGCGCCCCAGGAAGGAGAGGGAGCGCTTCCAGTAGCAGCCTGCTTGGGGCGCTACCACTGAATTTACGGCGCAGGGGTGATAACTTTTTCGGGGCGCTAAAAGTTGTGCCCTGGCGAAATTAGCACCCCAAAGGGGGCGCCACCGAATTTTTTCCCCATGGTGTCCTCTCACATTGATGCTGTTGTTCTTCTTAGTAGTAGAGGTCATAGGAGAGGTATGCATTTTGTTATTTTCTATGTTACAAAGAGTGCTATGAAATTAAGTTGAATTAAAGTAAGAATGAGTTTAAATGTCACTCTGGGGATAATTTTACCTCCACCACCTGGGTTGTAATCTGGCAGAGCAGATTGCCCTCTTGTTGTATAATTTGCCTAATTTTCATTGAAACCAGTTTACCGGCAGGTGGTGGAGGTGAAAATTACCCCCTCTGTTTGATCACTTATTGTTTGTAATATAAACCAGCCTGTTGATTTATATTTGACCTTGTCTCACCTAATGTATTAATTAGGCTTTCAACAATTGGATAAGGGCATGTGATAGCACATGCAAAATTACAGTATCCAGGTCATATAACAAGGGGTTTCATTGTTACAGCTCCTGGGTCACAGTAAATGACTAGCTATTGGGAAGTAAAGGTAAGCGCCTGATCGTAAGGGATGCAGGATCAATTTTCAGAAGAGAGACAGGTAACATTGGGCCCAAGAGAATATCAAGTATAGACCCAAAATTTGTAACCGTCAAAAATGTTTTATCTTAATTTAATGTCCATGAAAAACACTGGAGTTCCACATCCTTCTATCTTGTCGCTTTGTTACAGAATTTGAAACTCATGCAACTGAGGTCTTTGCCATGTAAATAAGCTTTGTGCTATTTGAGAAAGAAGAATTAACTCCATGGTGACACATTTGAGACAGGGTTTTGTGTATGTAATACATTTGTTTAGTACATAACGTTTCATCTCTTTCTCAGCGCAAAGGCTTTCCTTTCCCTCCTGTTTTTTAAAAAATTTTCCACGACATTGTGATATCATCTCTTTAGCTACCTCTTTTCAGCATCTTTACTTTAGAATTCTAAAACTGATGCTGTTGACTTTCTTTCACAGGTTATGACTTATGTGTAAAATATTCAGGATAAAGTTAATTACATTAATAATGCACAGTTAGTGAATGCCTCCTACTGAGAACTGGAGAGCCAGTCTTGCTTTTTCCTTAATCAGTTACAAATGTGAAACTAAAACACATTTTCATCTGTCTTTAAACTATAAAGAAGACACTTACTGTAGTATGTGCTAATATATCAGAGCCTGTGATATAATGACGTTTGTTTTGTTTTCCCTCATTGTGAAAATAGAGAGAACAATAGTAATGTGTTCTGTGCAGTAATCCAGTTTTATGTGGAATATTATTTTCATGTTTTTGGTAGTGGGAAATGCTACTATCACCGGTTATCTAATTTTTCCCAGTCTATTTTACTTCCAGAACATGTGCCTGCAGGTATAATCTCCATTACCACCAAGTGAAATTCTGCCTTCTTGGATTTACAGACTTTAATAGGAGTTGGCATTTTGGCCTCAGTGCAGAAATATTGATCATATCTTGTTGATGTTTGTTTGTGTAACACTTCTGTGAGGAATTAGGAGTGGAAATAAAAAATCAATTTCAATTGATAGGAAATCAAAATATAAATTAGCATCACAAAGCAGTTTCAACTGATTTCTTTGGCCTGTGAAAGCAGAAATAGGGGGCATATTGTATATCAATATTATAAATTGAAGGTATGATAACAGCCATTCCTGAAACAGCCATTCGTGTTTTCAGTTACCTCACTTGCACTGATTGTTACATTGGGCCAGAAATTCCAGGCCAGAAGCGTGAGTACGGTCGGGTTACTCACGCATCTGGCCGTTGGAAATGCCGGCGTTCAGCAGGAACAGCGCATGCGGGGAACGCCGGCATTTCCAGACCCGAGGTCTATTCACAGCGCGTGCGACTGCACAGGCAGCGCTTGCGCAGTGAACTTTGTAGATTTCACTGATGGATTCAGTGAGGGTAAGTCCCTAGAACTTACACGTGAAAAAAGCAAGTGTAAAGTTGTTCATTGGCTGGGGAAGGAGATATATTTTATGGAGGAGCTTATGAAATGCAATATTTAGGTTTGGGAAAGGGAGGGAAGTTATTTTAAGAAATTTTAAGTAAGTTTTAAACTTTAATTTTTTTTTTAAACGTGTTTTCAGAACGGTAGGTAGAAGGAGCAATTGTGGCTGTGTGAATGGAATGTGAGAATGAGTTATGTATGTATGTCCACATATATTCCTTTACGTATATGTATATGTTTTATATTCCTTTACTAATGTGTATGAATGTATGTTTTTAATTATGATTTTCTAATAAGTTACTTTCTCTGAAAGTCATAATTAAATAATACATTCATACACATAAGTAAAGGAATATATACATAACACGCAAAGGAATATATACAGACATACATACTTTCAGAAGCTCCACGATAATAAATATCTTCCTCCGCAGCCTCTGGAGCAACTGTACCCATGCTTTTTTCATGTGTAACTTGTAATGACTTGACCTCACTGAAAGCATTAATGAAAGCGGCGAATTATACTGCGCACGCGCTGCCTGTGCAGTCGCACGCGTTCTGCCTCTGAACCCCTTCGTTCAGAGGACAGGAAATGCCGGTTTTCCCCACATGCACTGTGCATGCTGAAAACCGGCATTTCATCCAGCCAGATGCGTAAGTACCCCGACCGTACTCGCGCATTTGGAAGGGAATTACTGGGCCAACATTTTACATGTCAATAAAATGAAAAATTTAACAATTGCACGACTTGCCCCCTCGCATCTGCGACTGAGGGTCCAAGGAGGTGCATTGCGCAAGAGGTCATCATCGTACGTATCCTCACACTGTTCCCTTTGGGGAACTGTATGAAGTGGTGGAAGGATTTATGGCCGTGATTAACGCTCATTCCGTGACCGTAACCATCTTGGAACCAGCCATTAGGGTGGTTAGTCCTATGGCGGGAGGGTTTTACGGGCTCCCACAACCCATCTGAGGGGGGGGGGGCCACCAACACCCACGGACGCAAGTATCCCGCTGGATGTCCACCCAGAATTTAAAGTTGGAACTCCGACTCCACTTGCCGAGACTGTCTGGAGTGGGGTTCAAAACCCTACTCCTTCTGGCCCAGCGGCAGGGATGCTTACTGCTACGCAAAAGGCCTACTCCGCACAAAAGGTGACACCCATACATTTCCTGCGCCTTTTCCCTCCCCGTGACTGGAGCCCTATGCTGCCATTTCACGTTGCTAATCGGATTGGGCCTTTGTCATAGCGGTAGGATCCCCGCCGCTGGGCCAGATCAGGGTAGGGTTTCGAACCCCGCTCCAGACAGTCCCGGCAAGTGGAGTCGGAGCTCCGGCTCTAAATTCTGGGTTGACATCCAGTGGGATATTTGCGTCCGTGGGTGTGGGTGGCCCCCCCTCCTTGTATAGCTTGTGGGAGCCCGTAAAACCCTCCCGCCATAGGACTAACCGCCCTAATGCCTGGTTCAAAGATGGTTACGGTCACGGAATGAGCGTTAATCATGGCCATAAATCCTTCCACCACTTCATACAGTTCCCCAAAGGGAACAGTGTGAAGACACGTATGACGACGACATTGCTAAATAAATAAATGGAATTAAAAAAATTCTTTTAGGGCTTTTAAAAGTCTTTAAATTGCTTTAATTCTGTTTAAAACTACTTCAGATTACTCAAAATAATGTAAACATTTTAAAAAGTTTATGAAAGTTACCAAAATCTTCAAAAAACTTCCAAAAACCTATTTAAACTGCTGCTTTGCATGTAAAAATGGTTAGCAGCTTGACAGAAACATTGGGGGCGTGTCCAGTGAAACTGAGACCTCAAGGGGCGTGTCTCACTTGCACTGCACGCTCCTGACTTCGCGCTGGCTGCACTCCTGGGCGGCGTGACGTCATACGCTGCCCGGGATTCTTCTTCTGGAAACACCAATTCCAGGCGTCCCTGGAGCTGATCGGCAGTAGCGCGGGGTAAGTGTAAATACGGGGCTTGCACGCGCTGCAAGCCCCGTTCTGGAATTTCTGGGCCAATATGTATCTAGGATGAGAATAGGCCATCAGGCCCATACACATTCACCCTGTTTTCTGACAAATTTCATCCCTGTGTACCAGCCCTCTCTTGCACCACAGAATGGTTCTGTTCTTTCGTAACACAATACCACTGGAGAAAATAAAAGCTCAGTATAGTTTTAAATATAAGCCTAAAACTTATCTCATCTATTTATGTTTTTGTTCCAGTATGTGGATGTGACTTGGCCGAGGGTGGATTTTTTGTGAGGCAAGGGGAATACATCTGCACTTCCGATTATCAGAGACTGTATGGAACACGCTGCTTCAGCTGTAATGAATTTATAGAGGGTGAAGTGGTTTCAGCTCTGGGCAAAACCTACCATCCAAAGTGCTTTGTTTGTGCTGTTTGCAGGTAAGGAAATACATTCTTACAGAATTATGTAAATGCAAAGGCCTGTAGGAGAAGGGTTCAATTTATATTTACGAAGGTCCCATAAATCTGTGGGTTGGTACAACTCGGCACAAGTACTGAGATGCACCCACTCTGGACCTCTGGGGGTGACCTTGCCAAAGTTCATGAAGTCACGGAAATTCCTACGATTTGAATGTCTTTGGCGGGGTAGGACCACATCTGGGATTCCCCCACTGCTAACTGGCCAAAGAGATTGAAAAGACTGGCTGAAGACTCTTGGGTGGGTGGGGGTGGGGGGGAATGCCGTGTATCCCCATGGTTGCCCCACATTTTCTGCCTGGACATCCATCTGGGCCCCACTTCTGTCCTGTGGTCGGTTGGTACACCAGGACTCACCAGATGTACCTGTGCCCACCATACGCTAAGTTCTGATGAAGACCACCAGGGGTACAGGAACTCAGGAATTCATGGAAGACATGAATTCACAATGACTTATTTAGAAGTGCCACAAACCTTTGTGGATTGATATTTGTGATTACATATCACGTGTGTTTGTGACATGTGTAAATAAATGTCGCTAATTAACCAGTAGAGTATCACAATGTTCTATTTTGGAGTTTAATACCACATTGTGTATAATTGATTTTAGTGTTGTACCATTCTTGTACAGGCCCAAATAAAATGTGGGCAACTTGTAGCATAAACATGTCAGATTTTATACACAGACATAGAAACATAGCCACCGAAGAATTTGTTGTAGTAAATATAGGTCATAAGTCACACCATCACCAGACAACAATAATCAATCTAAAATTTTCTCCCGCTAGTTGCCTGACTCATTTGATTCACTGTTTAGAATTTCTTTGCTGTGTTTTTGTGGTTTCTAAGCAACAAACTTACATAGGATATATGACACAGAAACAGGCCATTCAGCCCTACCAGTCCATGCCAGCATTTATGCTCCACACGAGCCTCCTGCCATCTTTCCTCATCTAAATCTATCAAGAAAAACCCTCTATTCCCTTCTCCCTCATATGCTTGTCTAGACTCCCCTTAAATGCATCTATACTATTCGCTTCAACCACTCCCTGTGGTAGTGAGGTCCACATTCTCACCACTCTCTGGTAAAGAAGTTTTTTCTGAATTTCCTATTTGATTTCTTCGTGACTATCTTATATTGATGGCCTCTAGTTTTGCTCTTCCCCACAAGTGGAAACTCTCTCTCTCTCTACTTTATCAAAACCTTTCATAATTTTAAAGACCTCTATTGGGTCACCCCTCAGCCTTTTTTCAATAGAAAAGAGACCCAGTCTGTTCATCCTTTCCTGATATGTATACCCTTGCATTTCTAGTATCATCCTTGTAAATCTTCTCTGCACCTTCTCCAGTGCCTCTTGTAATATGGCGACCAGAACTGTACGCAGTACTGCAAGTGTGGTCTAACCAAGATCTGATACAGGTTTAGCATAATTTCCCTATTTTTCAATTCTATACCTCTAGAAATAAACCCTAGTGCTTGATTTGCTTTTTTTATGGTCTTGCTAAGCTGTGTCACAACTTTTAGTGATTTGTGTATTTGTACTCTGAGATCCCTTTGTTCCTGTACCCCACCTAGACTCGCACCCTCCAAGTAATAAGTGACCTCTCTAATCTTCTTACCAAAATGTAATCCCTCACATTTATCTGTATTAAACTTAATTTGCCAATTAAATGCCCATTCTGCAAGTTTATTAATGTCCTCCTATAACTTATTGACTTCCCCCCCACCCATCTGCAAATTTAGAAATTTTGTTTTTGATTCCAAAGTCTAAATTAATGTAAATTGTGAACAGCAGTGGTCCCAGCACTGATTCTTGTGGAACACCACTACCTACCTTCTGCCACTGTGAATAGCTACCCTTTACTCCTACTTTCTGGCCTTAAGCCAGCCAGCAATCCATTCTGCTACTTGTCCCCTGACTCCGCATTCTCTGACCTTGTTCATCAGTCTATCATGGGATACCTTATCGAAGGCCTTTTGAAAATCCAGATAAATTACATCTACTGCATTACCATTGTCTACTCTCTCTGTTACCTCTTCAAAAAATTCAATAAGTTTGGTCAAGTAAGGCTTTCCCTTTTGAAATTCATGCTGACTATTCATTATTATATTTTTGGTTTCTAGATGTTCTTCTGTTTTCTCCTTTAGTAGGGATTCCATTATTTTTCCTACCGATGTTAAGATGACTGGTCTATAATTCCCTGGACATGTTCTATCCCCCTTAAATATCGGTATTATGTTAGCTATCCACCAGTCCTCTGGCACTGCACCTTTTTCTAACGAATTATTAAATATGCGTAGTAATGCCTCTGCTATCTCTTCCCTAGGTTCTTTTAAAATGCGTGGATGCAATCCATCCGGATCAGGGGTTTTATCCTCTGAGTTTGATTAGTTTATTTAATATATCCCCTTTTTTATTTTAAATGCACTTACCTCATTACTAATCTCATCATCCAATGTCATGTCCACCTGTTCTATCTCCCTGATAACTACTGAAGCAAAATAATGATTTAATATTTCTGCCATCTCTCTATCGTTACCTATGGTATTTTCCTGTCTATCCCTTAATGGCCCTATTCCCATCCCAAATTTCCTTTTTTATTGATGTGCCTATAAAATATTTTACTATTTTGTTTTATGTTCCTTGGTAATTCAATTTCATAGTTCCTCTTTGCCTCCTTAATTGATTTTTTGACTTCTCTCCTAATCTTTTCATATTCTCTTATCATGCACTCCCCTGCTGTCTATGTACTTAATGTATGCCTTTTTCCTTACCCTCAATTGTTCCCTTATGGCTTTATTCATCCATGGAGTCTCCTTATTGTTTAGTTTGTTCTTTCCTTTGAGCAGAATTTATTTTTCCTGCACTCTGTTGAACACCGTTTTAAATGTTTCCCATTGCTGTTCTACATCCTTGTTTGCTAGTATTGTTGCCCATTTTTTTCCCCCAAGTTCTATTCTCAGCCCCTCAAAATCAGCTTTTCTCCAATCTATTAACTTATGTCCTTCTCAATTTTCATCTTAAAACGTATATTATATTATGGTCACTATTACCTGTATGTTCCCCTACTTTTACTTCTCTTATCTGCTTTGGTTCATTCCCCATTACTAGATCCAATAGCGAATCCTCCCTTGTTCGGCTTTTTAAATATTGGGTTAGAAAGGAGTCCTGTAGACATTGTAGGAACTCCATTCCCTTATCCCCTTTACCTACTTCTTCTGTCCAATTAATATCTGGGGATTTGAAATCCCCCATGATGATTATTCTGTTTTTTACTCATTTCCCTAATTTGTTTGCACATTTCTTCCTCCATCACCCTTCCACTATTAGGTGTCTGTAGACTACCCTTATTCGTGTGATTGATCCTTTATTATCTTTTACCTCTATCCATATGGATTCTATTTTTGTCTTGCTGATATCTGCATCATTTTTTCTACTGCCATTTATATTATCCCTAATAAGTACAGCTACTCCACCTCCCCTTTTCCCCTCCCTATCTTCTCTAAATATGCTATACCCTGCAATGTTTAATTCCCAGTCCTGATTTTTCTGTAGCCATGTCTCAGCAATCTCTACTATGTCTGGTTCCTCGCAACGCATGATTGCCTCCAGCTCCCCTGTTTTATTATGGACTATTAAACTAGCATCTGGTAGTGACAATGTACATAAGGCTGTGAACTCCACTCTCTGCATTAGAACTGGCCAAGCTATAATAAAATTTATAAGCAGTCAGGTTTGTAATTGTTGTTAGTCAGTGACATTTTGCTTTCATTATTTTGCTTTGATTTTTTGTATTCCATCATGGTGAGACCTGTTAATATTCGGGTATAGAACAATTTCCTCTTCTGGCTCCCAGTGGTCAGAGATGAAAATGGAAGAGGTTGTTTTCTCATGGTATTTGATTTTCTATAAAGCAATAGAAAAAACATCAAAAGGAGGGTAGAGGTGGCCTCTAAAGTGAAATTTTGTAACTGGCTCCAGGTCGAGAATGAGACCTCGATTATTGCACTAAGACCCCAAGAGCCACTGTGACTATATCCTACATTCTACATCAGTCCAAACAGTGCAGTGCACACACAATAGACCTGTCGTTATGTGGAACGCTCTCCCAGGCATTGCCCTTGTTTGGAATTCTGTTTGTTGCATGTGTAAGTTTAACAAGCGACAAAAATATTCACCTAAAAATGTTCTTGCTTAGTGGAAAACTTACTGTTACTTCATAATTAGAACCTGTCATGGCAGCTGTCACGTGATGGATATAACTTGTTCTCTGAAGCTGACTCGTGATTTTGTTGTTTGTGAACTGTTTGGTCAGCCTCACTTGTCATATATCACGTGGCTCTGTAATGTCAATTTGGTATTGTGACTTCACATCTGTGGAAATGGTTTTTCTCCATGACTTATCCCAGAGATGGTGAATCTTTGGAGCTCAAGTTCCATAAAATTACAAAACATAGACTTCTCATGTTTGTTCTCCGCTCCAGCTGTATCCTTCCTCCCTGCTGCAAACAGAATCTTTCCCGTAGATGAACTAGGAACATTTTTTTTATATCTCTGCTCCATGACTCACATATGTTGCTAGATTTGTTGACACGTGCCACTTTGGACGTACTAGTCATATAAATTTGTCTTACCCCATTGCAATTTTTAAAAATTAAGAAACAAAGATGAAGGACCAAGACTCATACTTGCACCACCAGGTTGTTAACAGTAGGGGAGAAGATAGTAATTAGGAGGGCACCAATATTGGATTTTAAAAACATGTAGATTACAGTGCAAAGGTGAGGGAGGTTAAAAAACTTCACAAGTTTGAGGTCCTAGGAAAGAATGAGTTCAAGTAGAAGATTGAGTGATAAAATCATAAATTCTGAAGTTCTACTCTGGCTGTTCTGCTGGCAAAAGAGTGGTGATGTAGACCATATGTTGGCCTGAGCAGAGCAGGCCAGACCCCAGCACAAGGCATCACAACTGTATGGGACAGGCTGGATGGACCAGCAGGTCTTTTCCTGTTGGTCGTTTTTCGTATGTTCGTATTATTGGCTGGAATTTTCTCAAGGGGGGCGGGTGGCCTCCAAGGCGGGCGGGAAATCCGGGAGGCTGGGTTTCCCGCAGGCCCTGCCGACTAACAGCAGGCTTGATTTGAATGCAAGGCCTCGGATTCCCGCCCGCAGCTAGCTAGCTTGAGAGGCTGGCTGGCTGCGGGAGGGTAGGCCTCACAAGCGAGTGGCCGGGAATTGAGGAGGGGTGGGGGAGATGATCGACTGAGATCGGGGCGGGGATGGCTGGGAGAGGACCGATCGGCAGGAGACAGGATTGGGGCCAGCCACCAGAGGATCATGGCCGGCCTCCTCCTCATCGTTGGGGGTTGTGATTGGAGGCCTCATTGGGGGGGAGGGAAGAGTGTCTAGAATGCGGGGAGTGGGTATGGTAGTGACCCTGGATCCAGGAGGTAGGTGTAAAGCCACTTACCTCCTGGATGCAGCAGTCCCCACCTCTGTTTAACTGCCGGGTTTCCCGAATTGTGTGAAACCTGTCCACACACAGGCAGTTAAACACAAAATGGAGGGATAAAAAGAGGCTTTCAGCCTCATTACAATATTTAAATTGAGGTACGGTCCCCCTGGGAGCAGGTTGGCCACCCGCCCACAGCCTGCCTCTGGCAAAGGTGGGCGGATTGGAGGCAGGATCAGGTCAGGATTTTTAATACTTTAACTGCTCACATATAGGCTAGACCGGGTAAGGACAGCAGATTCCCTTCCCTAAAGGATATTAGTGAACCAGATGGGTTTTTACAACAATCCGATAGTTTCATGGTCACCATTACTGATACTAGCTTTTTATTGCAGATTTATTTAATTAACTGAATTTAAATTCCCCAGCTGTCGTGGTGGGATTTGAACTCTTGTCACCGGATTATTAGTCCAGGCCTCTGGATTACTAGTCCAATAACATTACCACTATGCTACCATTCCCAACCTTCACCACATGGACTGCAGCGGTTCAAGAAGGCGGCTCACTACCACCTTCTCGACGGCAATTAGGGATGGGCAATAAATGCTGGCCTTGCCAGCAACGCCCACATCCCATAAACAAACAAATTAAAAAAAAGACTGCTAGTGACTCTTAACTGATCTCTAGCAGCTGTAAAAGTGACAGCAGCCAGTAATTATTTTGGCGGGTGGGTCTTTACAGGCACCAGCAAGTCATTTTTTCCCTAGCTATTTGTCAAGACAAAATGGCTGAAAAATTCAACTTCCACCCAAAATAGGCGTGAAGTCAGTGGAGCAGTTGCTCTGCTCGCCTGTTGGTGCTGGCAAAGGGCCTGAACAAAATTTGGGTTTGGTCTTCATTGAAATGCTGCCAGTGAGCTGCAGGCACCAAATGACCAGCAGCTTGGGCCTGGGACTGGGAAGGAAGGAGGCCTTGAATGGGCTAGCAATGGGACGGAGTTGATTAGAGGGCCAAGGTGAAGCAATCCTGTTCCTCCTGGGCCCACAAAAATAAAAGCTCAACATTTTGTGGATAATTTATTGAGCAGCCTCCAGCAGGCTGCTCACACATTTACAGGTCTGCCTGAATATTGTATCAGGCGAACCTTGGTCTTCAAAGGGGTGATAATGGTGCCCGCCTCTCTGGCCCCCCATGTTTTTAAATTGCGAGCTGCCCATTAAATTTCTCCCCAGTGTCTGCCTGTTTTCAGTAGTGACTAATGCACTCTTCTTAAGGGCTCACAAATGTGCAATTCCACAAGATTGCAGAGGCACAGATGAAGGCACGCCAAAAGCTTTATACCATTATTGGCTTCCCAAGTGTTGGTTGTGGTACACATGCTGAATTGAGTGCACACACAAGAAGATAAAGTTAATCTGATTACATCCATCAGTGGTAAGGGGCTTTTCATTTTATCTATGTAGATAGTGCACAATGTTCAGAAAATGATCCTCATAGTAAATGTGTAATACTTTGCATCAATGCATGATTCCTGGATCTTGTTGAGGTGTATGTTCATGGTTTGTTTTAACAGGATAACCAGTTACAAGGATGGTATTTGCAAGATAATAGCTACAGTCTCAATGGCTCATTATCTCTCTTGTATAATCCACAGCTGCCAACCGAACACAAGTATAGCTAGGCATACATACCATTAGTTATACATCAAACATGTGATTTTTTGAACAGCAATTATCAGTGCCTAAACCTCAATATCTGTTTGGTTTTCCTTCCATTTAAAAGTTGGTGGCATATAAATGAATGGAAGGAAAATCAGGCATGTTCCTTTACACAGTGTGCTCCCACGCACCTAATTTCCTGATAATTCACTGTGCTCAGGCAATCCAGTGCACCTGGGCTCAAACCCAGGAATATTTCCCCTAGTGTCTGAGTGGACTTTGTATGATTGTGATCTGGGCCCTGTAATACAATGATCAGCAGTAACGTGAATGTATATTTACTGATCTACAGTTATTGAATGATGTCATAATGCATGGCAGCACCACATACAGTACTGTACTTTTCTTTAGTGGATCTGAATGTTCTGATAATCCAATACCCTCTGTAAAGCAGAACGCGCATGGAGAATAGTCTTTTCAGGATCTCCATCATTTATTCCTGTTGTCCCCCTCCAAGCATTCCAAAGTGAAAGGGCAGTGCCAGCCTCTGGTCTCCTTCAGCTGCTGTGGTTGTTCTGTCATTGTAATCCTGTCCTGCTGCGGTCGTTAAACACTGTTTACTCCCTTTTGTTCTTTTTTCACATCAGAATTTTCCTGGCCCTCATGCCAGGTTATTTATTCACGGAGGTTGTGCAATGGTTGAATGCAGTCTGCTCCCAAGCTTCCATTCTTGTGTGGATTTGTGGAATCGATGCCAGTTCTCGCTACTGAGCACTTTCTGGACACAGTCTGCTCCACAATCAGCCCCACATTAAGCAATCAGCCCCACATTAAACTCTCAGAATATTGGGCATTCTGCTGTTTTTGAGATACAATTGCTATTTTGTATTCCATTTTAGCTGTAAAACTACAGATTTATAGGGGTCAAATGTCATTTTCAGTTTAACTATTTTTTGTAGCTGTGTAATGATTGGATTTTTTTAATTTCCTTGATAAGTAAAGATGTTCTACATCAGAATACACAGCACTTCATGCCTGAGCAATAAGTTTATACACATACTACTGCTTGGTTGATTAAAGTGCCTTAACCAGTCTTTAGATGGCATTTATAATGGGGATTTGTCCTCTGGAGGACGTGTTTTAAGTGAAAGATTCTCTTCACAAACAAATACCCTTATGATATTTGGAGCCCTGAAATAAACTCTTCAGTAATTCATAACTAGTTCCTGTTCACATTTAATTTGTGTTTTTAAACAGTTAAAGCAGTTTCAGAAATGGGGGAGCAGATTGTGAACTATTAATGCATTTTATTTTTACTTTATCAGTTACCTTGGGCCAAATGCCAGACTTCACCTGGCAGTCCTGGGGAGCAGAGGGAACTGGAGTAGATATGAGGGAAATAGGCAGCCCTGCCCTCCCTTCACCAACATTTGATGTGGCGGGGGAGGAGAAAGCGTAGGCAGTGGCAGTCCTGGCAGGGACAGGGGGAGGGAAATTGAGGTTGGGGCAGCAATGCAATGTTAGGCCTCACTGCTCACTTTGCTCCTTTTTCCTCTGCTATCCCACCTGATTTCAGGCAGGATAGAAATGGGAAATCTACCGCTCTGAGACAATTGCCAATCTGGCTTTGTAATGTAAACAAGATGTCAACATAAATTTCTAGGACTAACTGGTTGGTTGTTATTGGCCATATTGATAAGAGTATTGACTAAATTTAAAAGCAGAATACTGCAGATGCTGGAAATCTGAAAAAACAGAAAATGCTGGAAATACTCAGCAGGTCAGGCAGCATCTGTGGATTTTGCTACGGGGGCGGGTTGGAGGTGGGAAACCCACATTCGGGCTTGTTGTCCCGCCTCCATGGAGATGTGGCCAACCCACTGGATTTTCCTCTGATTGACTTTGTTGAGCCCGCCCTGTGGGCTCAGCAGGCCAATTAAGGGCCACCCGGCAACAGGTGACGTCAGAGATTGACATTTCATCTGTCAAAAGCTTTTGGCAGATGAAATATCCGTGTTTAACAGCTGTTTGAAGCTGTCAAGCACTGAGAAACTGCTAATTCAGCCTCAGTCCTTTCTCAGGATAACTTTAAAATCATTTTGCTGCAGAAACCAAGAAGCTGATTTTTTTTTTTAAATCGGAGCTTCTGTGGTTCTTGCAGCTGACTCCCGACACCGGAATGCAGGACTCCTGTAAAGGTAAGTAAAAGTAAGTTAAACTTATTTAAACACTTTAAACACTTGCTAAACACTTACCTTTGCACTCCTGCACCCCTCATTCACCTGAACACTGGGCATCTCGACCCCGCCAAGACCTCAGACCCACGTCCCGCCTCGAAAACTTTTCGTGGTTTGGAGCTGTTGGGAAGCCCACAAACCAGCAATAAAAATCGCGAATAGGCAAAAAACTATCTGTTAACTACCTGTTAACAGGCAGTTTAATTGCCTTTAATCCCTTCCCGCCTCTGGGAGTCGGGTTCCAGCACTTGTCGGCAACCCGACTCCTATGAAATTGACATGGAGGCGGGATGGGGTCGGGACCCCCGGATCTCCGATTTTTATCGCCCGCACGCCTCCAACCCGACTCCAGGGGCTTAGGAAAATCCAGCCCAACGTGTCAGGTTGATGATCTTTCATCAGAACTGGAAAAAGTTAAAGATATAACGGGTTTTAAGCAAATACAGAGGCAGGGAGGGGAGGAAAGAACAAAAGGGAAGGTCTGTGATAGGGTGGAAGGCAGGAGTGATAGGCAGGAGTGATTAAAAGACAAAAGGGATGATGGTGCAAGGTGAAAGGGGATGTTAATGGTACAAGTAAAGAAACAGAAGATGGATTTAGAGGAGGTGTAAATGGCAACAGCAGAATCATTACCAGCACTTACTGTCTGAAAAAATGGGAACATTGGTTACGTTCTGAAATTGTTGAAATCAGTGTTGAGTCCGAAAGGTGAAAGGCTGTTTCTCGAGATACCGTTGTGCTTCATTGGAACAGCGTAGGAGGCCGAGGTCAGAGTGGGAGTGAGACGAAGAATTAATTCAAGGCACCATCATTCCTTTTGTCATTTAATCTCTCCTGCCTTCTACCCTTTCACTGACCTTCCCTTTTATTCTTTCCTTCCCTTCCCCCTTTCCCTGCCTCTATATTTGCTTAAAACCTGTTCCATCTCTAACTTTTTCCAGTTCTGATGAAAGGACATTGATCTGAAACGTTAGCTTTGTTTCACTCGCCACAGATGCTGCCTGACCTGCCGAGTATTTCCAGCATTTCCTGTATTTATTGACTAAATTTATTTACTGACCCTCATTTGAATATTGAAATTTGATTGGCTGGGAAGTTTGATTTGGACTGTGTCATAATACTGGTGTGATGACTTACTGAACTCAGTCACAGATAGTAAGTAAAAGGGAGCTCGGTGCATAAACAGGCACTGTTTTTGCAATCCTCATAGTAATATGGTCTTAGACAATTTGTAATTCAGATCGATTCCATTTAAAAGTTATAATGAGTGGTCCATTCCTGAGTATAAAGGTGAGGAAACATTGGATAAGAGATCTGCAATCATTGAATCTTTACCTTTTCTTTTAAATACAAGTCCTTTTTTCCCAAGAAGCAAATGGATATGGCAGACAACAATAAGTTGGATAATCAAAGGATAAAGAATTTCAAGAAAAAAGGGCGGGATCTGGAGACTGTGAGACGACAACAAAATGAGATCGTTGTTGAACTAAGAAAAATCAAAAGGGATGAACACTATTTAAAGCGAAGGAATGTACTAGTAGGAAATGAAGAAACTGATCCTGATGGTGATTTCAAAGTGCAAAATGCATCATTAGAAGAAATAGTAAAAAATGCAACTAGTGATAACCAGGAAATTCAACTCAGCGGAGTGCAAGCTGCTAGAGAGTTGGTGTCCGGTGATTATGCTCCTCCAATAGGTGATTTAATCAATTCTGGCATTTTTCCAATTCTTATGCGCTGTCTAGAACAGGACAACAATCCTTCATTGCAGTTAGAAGCAGTGTGGGCTTTAGCAAACATTGCTTACGGTCCTTCAGAACACACAGAGGTTATAATTAAATCAAATGCTGTCCCGCTCTTGTTAAGACTGCTAAGCTGTCCACATCAGGATGTGTGTGAACAAGCACTTTTGGCTTTAGGCAACGTAATAGCTGATGGGCCTAAATGTAGAGATTATGTCATTAGTCTAGGAGTGATAAAGCCCGTGCTTTCTTTTGTCAATGCTTCAGTCCCCCTTCCTTTCCTTTGCACTGTCACATGGGTAATTGTTAATCTCTGCCGTCAGAAAGACCCTCCTTTGCCAAAGGAATCTGTTCAAGAGATTCTTCCAGCTCTGTGTGTTCTTGTTCACCATAATGATATTCATGTCTTAATAGACACTGTTTTGGCCTTGTCCTACATAACAGATGCTGAAGATGACCAGATCCAGATGGTTATAGATTCAGGAATAGTTCCTCATTTGGTACCTTTCTTTGGCCATCAGGAGGTCAATATTCAGACTGTGTCATTGCGAGCCGTAGGAAATATTGTAACTGGTACTGATGAACAAGCACAAGTGGTCCTGAACTGTGGAGCTCTTTCTCATTTCCCAGCATTGCTAACTCATCCTAATGTGAAACTCAATAAGGATGCTGCATGGTTTCTCTCCAATGTCACTGCTGGGAACCAGCAGCAGGAACAGGCAGTGATTAATGCTAACCTTGTTCCTATGATTGTAAATCTCATGGAAAATGGGGATTATGCTACGCAAAAAGAAACTGCTTGGGTTATAGCCAATCTAGCTAATTGCGGCAGGAAAGATCAGATTAACTACCTGATTGAACAGAATGCAGTAGTTCCATTCTGCAGGCTGCTTACACTGCTGGACCCTCAGATAATTATAGTGGTACTGGATGGGTTAAGTAATATCCTGAATACAGCAAATGATAAGACAGAATTGATAGCAAACTGGATTGAAGAGTGTGGAGGTTTGCAAATGATTGAACAATTACAACTGCATGAAAATGAGGAGATATATAAACTGGCATATGATATCCTTGATCAATTGACAACCGAAGAAGAAGAAGATTCTATTCTGGTGCCAGAAAAAATGGAAGATGCAAAATGTGGTTTTAGTTCTTCCACAAGCAGTCCAGAAAAAGAGTTCCCGATCTAAAGAGGCTTACTTTCTGGAGTTATTGAAATGGAAGATTTGATCAATCCTGTTTCTTCCAATGCTGCATTAAGTTGAAGAGCTGTTCTACAGATTGTGTTTGTCATCCCCGAAAATCCCAAACTAAACTAGACTCCTCCATTCAAGTCATGGTTGCTATTCATTTATCAGGGAAAAAAAAACTTCTGATCACAGAGTTGTCCTTATGCATACAGTTGAATGTAAATGTATGCGGACTTGGTTTCCTTCTACAAGTCAATGAATAAAGCCCGGAAAACAGCAACATGAGTTTGTCTTATTTATACTAAATAGGTACTGGAGAATTTAGGCAGTTTAGTTGCAGTGTTCATACTTTATTGTGCAAAATAGAAAGTTTAGAGAAACATGGTTGGATATGCCAGTGGCAGAACCCCCAACTGCTGTGAAAAGAATTATCCTACCCCCTCCCCCCCCCCCCCACTTTGTTCATCTAGTGATAATCCTGAGTTTATGCCCCATGATGATGCTGTACCTGCAGTGACTAACTTGCAATGGCCATTGAATTTCCATTTTGGTCCTTATGATTTTATTTCTCTTAATCCTTCAGAACCTCCAAATAAATGTGTTTTCTCTTCTGTTGTTCATTCATCTTAGAAACAAGGGCCTGGAAGTTCTGTGAGGGTTTTCCTGATCTCCCAGTATAACTTAGGTGGGAGACTGTCAGGGACCACTCGGAAAATCTATTTTCAGACATTTATGGATTTCCCATGGAGGTAATGCAGCGCAAATTCACCAGAATTTTATATGTTTCAATGAGATCACCATGATCTAAATGTAAGGTGAACAAGCTCGAGGAGCTGAATGCTCCTGTTCCTATATTCTCTGAGAATTCTGCCGTTTTGCCAAAGTTATTGTGGGAGATCAGGAGAACCCCTATGGAATTTCAGGGCAAGGGTGTCAGAAGGTGGCTAGTGCCCATAGATCTGTGCTTCAGCATGGGTCCACTCTCTGAGAGAGTAGAGAAAGCTAGATTGGTTATAGCAGCTGTAATCCCAGTGCTAATAACAAAATATACACAGATAAGTATATTTTTCCTTCATATATGTTGGCACATGGGATATTTTCTGCTGCTTATGGTATGAAAAATTATTAACCATAAGCACCACATTTGTTCTTGAATTCCTCACTGATTCTATGTTTTAGTAATGCAATCCTTCATTTGATACTGAATTAAAAATATGCACAGTGATTAAAATACGAACATCAGAGAATAAACATCTATGTTATATCAATATATGTACACTTAGATTCTTGGTAAAATAATTTAATTTCTCATTAGTAATGTTCACCAATTGTACATATGTTTAAAGTAACACCTTGTAGTGTAAGAACAAAATGTTAAATGGAAAGTTGTATTTGGGAAAAAATACCTAAATAAAAATTGCTTAAAATGCATCTCCATATATACCTCTTATCTCCATTTGAAAACAAGAGGATAGTTTGCCAATCATAGTATTAATTTATATGTTCATCACTAAATACAGCACCTCATGGGGAATAGATTTAGCATTTTTTTTCACAAAGCTATTTATTAAAGTGTGGAATGCTTTACGTCTTGACCATTAAGGCAGAGGCTCTAATGTCATTTAAAAGAGAATTGGATAAGTATTTTAAAAAGAATGATATAAACAAATATGGAGAAATGGGACTGGGGTAAATATCTCCCATTGAAGAGCTGACACCAGCACCTGATGGCTGCCTCGTGCTGTAATTTCAATGATTCATGATGCCACCTGCTATTGTCCCCATGTTGTGGCCTATCAATCAGACTTTCCAAATTCAGCAACCAGCATTATATTTGGTTATCTCCTGTGCACTGAAGAAATAGACGGGGTGGGGTGATGATAGCAGCGTTGAATGGAACCAACACTGCCTATTGAATGGGAGGAGTCTATGATGCCATTGAGTATTTGGTCGAGCAAAGGTAGTAGAGTGGCCAGGAACTGGGTCAAGAGGATATGCAGGGAGCAGGGGGTGGATCTCATGGAAGAGATTAGCCTGATGATGACTGTATGTGAAAAAGAGAGCGCGAGAGATGCTACAGACTGTTGTGTAGTCGGGTCTGAGGTAAGGAGATGGTTGATTGAGGCCAGGGGAGACAGCAGTGGTGGAGAATGCTAAGGCATCTGAGTGCGAGCCCTCAATTTAGGAGACAAAGAAATCTGAGTCTTCACACTTGGTGTTTGAAGTGAGGATGAAGGGGGCAGGAAAAAGAGGTCAAAGCAAGCAGTTTATGGTGAAGAAGCGTTTGGTATTGTCCTCGCGCACATCCAGGATCATCTGCGAATCATAGAGGATTTAACTGTGCAGAGGGAGCTGTTCTATTCAGCTCTAGAACTAGCTCTGGTATTTGATAGAGATGAGTGTTGTACCAGGAGATTGGCGGGGGTGGAAGACCATGAGAAATTTGGTGGGCACAGCGGTTTTGAAAGCAGAAACAAAGGAGCTTTTGAGTAGGTTGACAAACAGAAATGCTATGCCAGCTGGCAGACTGGGACTGGGGGAGTTACGAGTTTGAGGTAATGTCATAACCTACTTGACCTCGTCCTCACCCATCTACCTGTCTCGGATGCATCTGTCCATGACCGTATTGGTAGCAGTGACCACTGCACAGTCCTTGTGGAGACGAAGTCCCAGCTTCACACTGAGGACACCCTCCATCGTGTTATCTGACACTACCTCCGCGTTAAATGCGATAGATTCAGAACAGATCTAGCAGCTCTAAACTGGGCATCCACGAGCTGCTGTGGGCCATCAGCAGTAGCAGAATTATATTCCACCACAATCTATAACCTCATGGCCCGGCATATCTCTCACTCTACCATTAACATCAAGCCAGGCGACCAACCCTGGTTCAATGAGAAGTGTAGAAGAGCATGGCCGGAGCAGCAGCAGGTGTACCTAAAAATGAGGTGCCAACGTGGGGAAGCTCTAACACAGGACTACATACATGCTAAACAACAGAAGCAGCATGCTATAGACAGAGCTAAGTGATCCCACAACCAACGGATCAGATCAAAGCTCTGCAGTCCTACCATAGCCAGTCGTGAATGGTGGTGGACCATTAAATAACTTTGTATTTGGTTTGACTCTTCCCTACTTTTTTGAAAGCCCACACACCCCAATTTCATGTCATTTGCAAACTTAGCTTTGTTTTTATCCGCAGCCCCATTTGCAAACACTGTAAATAGCAATGGACCCAGCACTGATCACTGTGGCACCAGCTAGCCACCCCTTACAATGTCAACACAGCTGCATCACAACCACTCTTTACTTTCTTTGGCTTAGCCAGTTTCTTAAATGCACTTTACTGGCTTGCCACCTATTCTATGCCTTCCAACCTTGTGGACTCATTGCTTGAGTGGCACAGTATCAAAACCCTTGCTGAAATCTAAGTAGATCATATACACAGGCTCCATGAACATCCCCATCTTCAATGATGGCGGAGCCCAGCATGCGTGTGCCAAAGGCAAGGCTGAACCGTTTGCAACCACCTTCAGCCAGAAGGGCCGAGTGGATGATCCATATCTGCCTCCTCCTGAGGTTTTCACCATCACAGGGGCCAGTCTTCAGCCAATTTGATTCACTCCATGTGATATCAAGAATCGGCTGAGCACACTGGATATAGCGAAGACTATGGGCCCCGACAATATCCCGGCTATCGTGCTGAAGACTTGTGCTCCAGAACTAGCTGCGTCTCTTGCCAAGCTGTTCCAGTACAACTACAATACTGGCATCTGACCGACAATGTGGAAAACTGCCCAGGTATGTCCTGCCCACAAAAAAACAGGACAAATCCAATCTGGCCAACCTGACAAAAGAGCTGAATTCCAGAGGTGAGGCGAGAGTGACTGCCCTTGACATCAAGGCAGCATTTGACCGAGTGTGGCATCAGTAAATTTGAAGTCAATGGGAATCCGGGGAAAAACTCTCCATTGGCTGGAATCATACGTAACACAAAGGAAGATGGTTGTGGTGGTTAGAGGTCAATCATCTTAGCCCAAGGACATTGCTGCAGGAATTCCTCAGGGCAGTGTCCTTGGGTCAACCATCTTCAGCTGTTTCATCAATGACCTTCCCTCCATCATAAGGTCAGAAGTGGGGATGTTCGCTGATGATTGCAGTGTTCAGTTCCATTCACAACTCCTCAGATAATGAAGCAGTCTATGCCCGCATGCAGCAAGACCTGAAAGACATTCAGAATTTGGGCTGATGTGTGGCGTGAATATTACCTGCCACTTAAGTTCCAGGCAATGACTATCCCCAACAAGAGAGCATCTAACCACCGCCCTGGACATTCAGTGGCATTAGCATCACCAAATCCCCCACCGTCAACGTCCTGGGGCTCACCATTGACCAGAAACTTAACTGGATCAGCCACATAAATACTTTGGCTACAAGTGCAGGTCAGAGGCTGGGTATTCTGCGGCGAGTATCTCACCTCCTGACTCCCTAAAGCCTTTCCATCATCTACAAGGCACAAGTCAGGAGTGTGATGGAATACTCTCCACTTGCTTGGATGAGTGCAGCTTCAACAACACTCAAGAAGCTTGACACCAACCACGACAAAGCGGCCCGCTTGATTAGCACTCCATTCACCACCTTAAACATAGAAGGACAAGGGCAGCAGGCGCATGGGAACACCATCACCTCCAAGTTCCCCTCCAAGTCACACACCATCCTGACTTGGAAATACATTGCCGTTCCTTCATAGTTACTGGGTCAAAATCCTGGAACTCTTTCCCCACCCTGCCCCGGCCCCCTAACAGCACTATGGGAGTACCTTCACCATGTTGGATTGCAACGGTTCAAAAAGGCAGCTTACCACCACCTTCTCCAGGACAATTAGGGATGGGCAATAAATGCTTGCCTTGCCAGCGGCGCTGACATCCCAGGAACGAATAAAAAAAAATTAGTCTTGACTTCAACGAAGTGCAAATGCAGGGAGGAGGAAGACCATATTTGGCACTTAGCAGGAATAAGAAAAAAAATCAGGTTGCAATGAGCACACTTGTATCAACAAACTAGAAAGAGATAAGAACAATCTGGGACAAGAAAAGGTCATTTAGCCCATAAAAGCTTAACCCATAGTATCCTAACTTTGCAACTGTAGCATCCAATCAAATTTTGAACACCACTAATACTTTTGTTCCTGCTATTTTGGATGTCAGTTTATTCTATGCAGTTATAACTTAACAAAAGGAAGTAAGAAATAGCAGCAGGAGTAGGCCATACGACCCCTCGAGCCTGCTGTACCATTCAATAAAATCATGGCTGATCTTCGATCTCAACACCACTTTCCCGCCCGATCCCCATATCTCTTGATTCCCTTAGTGTCCAAAAATCTATCAATCTCAGTCTTGAATATACTCAACAACTGAGCATTGACAATCCTTTGAGTGAAGACATTTCTCCTCATCACAGTCCTAAATGGCCAACCCCTTATCCTGAGACTACGACCCCTAGTTCTAGTCTCTCAAACCAGGGGAAACAGCCTCAGCATCTACCCTTCAAGCCCTCTAAGAATGTTATGCATTTCAATGAGATCACCTCTCATTCTACTAAACTCCAGAGAATATAGTCCCATTCTACTCAATCTCTCCTCATAGTACACATTCTCATCCCAGAAATCAGCCTTAAAAAAGTAAAATGATAATAGCTTAAAAAAACGAGCCTGTTGCCTTTTGCTAAGGCTTAGTCTTCACAGCTATTATCTGAATGAGAGTTATATCTCCATGGGAGTATTATGAAGGTTCAAAAGCTTTTGTATTCCCTTGCTAGCTGACGTAGTAAATTGTTACCTTCAGGTACCGTTCTCCCTCCTTTTCAAAACTGCCTATTTTGTGGCCCTCCATTCACCACATTACTTCTGCAGCTGCCAATTTGTTGAACCACTCCTTTGTCTCCACCTTTGATGGCCCTTGATGGGACTTGGTGCGAATTAGGATATGGGCATCGGAATTTTGGTTGAGCCTAAGTTTGCGGAGGGTGGAAGATGGGTGACCTGCCAAGAAAGCTTTGGAATATTCAAGACTGGTTGTAGCAAAAGCGTGGATAAGGGTTTCAGCAGCAGATGAGCTGAGGCAGGGCAGAGATAGGAGATATTACAGAGGTGGAAATAGGCAATCTTTGGGATGGCGAGCATATGGGGTCGGAAGCTCAGCTTGGGGTCGAATAGGATGCCGAGGTTGTTAATGGTCTGGTTCAGCCTCTGACAGTAGCCAGATGGAATCAGTAGCTAGGGAATGAAGTTTGTGGTGGGAACCAAAGATATGGCCGGAATTTTCCGGGGTGGTAGTGGGCGCGATCGGTGGCGGGTCGAATGGGAAAGTTGTTATTTTTGACACCGGCTCGGGAACCCGCTGTCATCATGCTCCCATGCGTCTTTCCCCCAGCGCGTCTATCATCGCGGAGCTGAGCCAACCGGCAGCGGCGGGGGATCCAATTGAGATGATTATCAGATAGTTTACAGGCACTTAAGAGCCTTTTCGCTTACTTTTTAAATTTCCCTGCCACTGGATTCATGCAGCTCAGGAAGCACGTCTGTCAACCTGAGACGGGAGTTCAATGGCCATTGCTTCAGCTGATTACTTGACAGCATGAAATGTTCAGTGAAAGCTCCCACCTGACAGATGATCACTTTCCTCAGGCAGAAGCTGTTACTCAGCCCATTTCCAGCACAGATTCTGCAGACGGCAAGTCATAGAGTCATAACTGCACAGAAGGAGGCCATTTGGCCCATCGAGTCTGTGCTGGCTCTCTAGAGCAATCCAGTCAGTCCCATTGCCTCACTCTATCCCCGTAGCCCTGCAAGTTTATTTCCCTCAAGTGCCTATCCAGTCTCCACTTGAAAACATTGAGTGTGTCCGCTTCCACCACTTCCATCGGCAGCGAATTCCAGGTCATCACCACTCGCTGTGTAAAAAAGTTTTTCCTCACATCCCCCCTGTATCTCTTGCCCAAAACCTTAAATCTGTGTCCCCTAGTCCTTGTACCATCAACTAGTTGGAACAGCCTTTCCCAGTCTAGCCTATCCAACCCCATCATAATTTTGTATACCTCTATCAAATCACCCCTCAACCTCCTTTGCTCTAATGAAAACAAATCCAGCTTCTCCAATCTGTCCTTGTAGCTAAGATCCCCCATCCCTAGAACCATTCTGGTAAATCTCCTCTGCACCTTCTCAAGGGCCTTCACATCCTTCCTGAAGTGTGGTGACCAGAACTGGATGCTATACTCCAGTTGTGGCCTAACCAGTGCTTTATAAAGGTTCAGCATAACTTCTCTACTTTTGTACTCAATACCTCTATTTATGAAGCCCAAGATCACATATGCTTTGTTAACCACTCTCTCAATATGTCCTGCCACCTTCAGGGACCTATGCACATTAACTCCCAGGTCCCTCTGTCCCTGCACACTCTTTAAAACTGTGCCATTAAGTGTATATTGCCTCTCCCTGTTCCTTCTGCCAAAATGCATCACCTCACACTTCTCTGTATTAAATTCCATCTGCCACTTGTCTGCCCATTCTGCTAGCCTTTCTATGTCCTGTTGCAGTCGATTGGTATCATCACTGTTTGCCACACCCCCAAGTTTGGTGTCATTGCAAATTTAGAAATTCTACTTTGTATTCCAATATCCAGGTCATTTATATATATTAAAAAAAGCAGTGGCCCCAGCGCTGACCCTTGGGGAATACCACTGTCTACCATCCTCCAGTCTGTAAAACAGCCCTTTACCACAACTCGCTGTTTTCTGTCCTTAAGCCAATTCCTTATCCAAACTGCCACTGACCCACCTATTCCATGAGTCTCAATTTTGTTAACCAGCCTTCTATGTGGTACTTGGTCAAACGCCTTCCGAAAATCCATGTAGGCAACATCCATTGCATTCCCTTCATCAATCCTCTCTTACTTCATCAAAAAATTCAACTAGATTAGTCAAACACGATCTTCCTTCTACAAACCCATGTTGGCTCTCCTTAATTAGCTTAAACCTCTCCAAATGCTCGTTAATTTTTTCCTTGATTGTTGTTTTAAAACTTTACCCACCGCTGATGTTAAACTGACCGGCCTGTAGTTACTAGGATTGTCCTTACACCCTTTCTTGAACGATGGTGTCACATTTGCAACTTTCCAATCCTCATGCACCTTCCCCGCATCTAGGGAAGATTGGAAAATTATGGCAAGCCCCTTCTGCTATCTCCTCCCCCAATTCCCTTAGCAACCTGGGATGCAAGTCATCTGGACCAGGCGACTTATCCACTCTAAGCATACCCAGCCTTTCTATTACATCCTGTCTATCAATTTTCACCCCTTCCATTGCTTCTACGTTTTCCACTTCTACCGATATTTTATCAGCATCCACCTCCTTAGTAAACACTGATACAAAATATTCATTGAGTATTCTAACCTTGCCCTGCGCCTCTAAGCATATATCACTTTCTTTGTCTCTAATAGGCCCCACCCCACCTTTTACTACCTGCTTACTGTTTACATGCCGGTAGAAGATTTTTGGGTTCCCTTTTATGTTAACCGCCATTCTACTCTCATATTCTCTCTTTGCCAATCTTATTTTCATCTTCACTTCCCCTCTCAACTTATTGTATTTGGTCTGGTTCCAGCAAAGTTTGCATCCAGTCTCCCCTCATTTGGAGAAAACTCTCACCATTGACAGAAAGCTTCTGTCACCTGTACTTCACCAGTCATCTATGCCATCAACATGGGTGCCATTTATACTGTTTCACCTTGGTCCTCAGAATCAGACCACAATGAGCCCCAACATCAGCAGCACCAGGCACACCAACAACAACATCAACCTTCTCCGCAATCACCTGATGCTGCACAGGACTCAGGGCATCAGCACCTGAGCACTTTGCTGCTTGAGAGGCCAGGGAAGGCCTCATCATGGCCAGATTTACTTCGCTGTACACCCTGGCTGCCACATGATGCGCCAAGTTGGCACCACCTCACACCAACACCATAAAGCATCCCTACAATTCCCAAGCTATTCCTTTCACACGCATCACCATTGCGGGGGGTACTGTTATGTCTCACCATTCACTGCAACTCACTAAGCCACTTCCAAAGGTGCACCCAAATCTGTCCAAGAACGCAAAGTGTTGAAAATAAAGGTTTCAATGTTTGACAGCACATTAACAGAAACTTTACATGAACATTAGATAAAACACCCAAGTGGCTACCCTTGTGTGTTGTTAGTTGGTATGATTGCACTAGGATGAGGGTGAGTGTGAGGGGTGGCTAGTGAGATGGGGATGTGGTAATATAGATAGAGAGAGAGGGATGGGTGAAGGTACGAGGTAAGTTGGTGTGAGTAGGGATGTGCAGGAGTAGGGTAGGGAAGGCAGAGTGATGGGGATGTGATGAGAGGCACAGCAGGATGCAGTTGAGTGTGGCTTTGTACTAATGTTTCATGATCTAATGAGATCATTGAAATGTTTGTGGCACTGCACCCAGGTCCACCTGAATACATCCCTGCTTGTGACCTCTGCAATCTGCAACCAGGCTGTCTTGGTCCCCTGGGGAGGTCTCTTCCGCCCATCGGAAGGGAAGAGGACCTCCCTGTGTGCTCTGACTCCCTCCATTTGCATATGGAGGGAGTCATTGGAGAACCTGGGTGCAGCCCTCTGCCTCTGTGCAGTCATTGTCAGTGTTTGCAGCACTCCAATGCTGCAGTGCAGCACTAAGTTAGATTAAACTTGAAGTCTAATGTGGCCATGGTCCCTTTAAGGATCCCGGCTGAAAACGCATCATGAATGACGTCACCAGACCCGTTCCATCTCATTGGGCTGGGTAATGCGCTGGGCGGGCTTAACAGGTAAGTTCATTTTCAGCAGCAGGATGGAGCCAGCAGCGGGGTCGCGACCTGCCACGGACATCAGCCGCACCGGACCCACACAGGTCGGAAAATTCTGGCCAATGACTTCAATCTTTCCAGTGTTTAATTGGATGAAATTTTGTTTTGTTCGGTGGCAATGGAGCAATACGGAAATCAGCAGAGACTGATCCGAGCTAGCTCAGTTTAGAGTGGAAAAATACCTGGCAGAAAACAGTGGACACAGCGGAAGGCCAGATAACTAGAATCGAGATGAACCAGCCTCAGCTAAACATTGGGAAAACCAAAGACAAAGGCCTAGAAATTCGGTGGGCTGCGCCACCAGTTAGCGCCTAAAAAGGGCACTCAGTGGCTTTAGCGCCACTGGCCGTGCCTCCCGTGATATTTAGCTGGGGCGCTAATGGCGCTAACCTGTTGCGCTGCGCCGCCTCCGATGACGTCATCGGTGTGCGCAGCGCCCCACTACTGCCCCAATCTCGATATTTGGCAGCGACCCCCTCTAGCGACGTTCGCAAATGGCGCCCGGTTCACGGGGCCTTCCTGTGGCGGCAGTGACGCAAATTAAGGTGGAGGTGCGGGGCAGCCGTTTTTTCCGGCGGCCGCCTGCCAGCACCTCCGTCCCAGGCCTCCTGTTCTCCCCCCGCGGCATTGCCGGCTGTTTTCCGAGAGCCCGGCACTTCTCCTCGGTGCCGGGCTCTTTTGCTGGCACTCGCGATCTCTGATCGCGCTGGTGCAGAACCCTCCCCCGTAAGAATGGGAGAAAGGCCTGCAGTACCGCAGCGCGCCGTGGCGCAGCGTGTGGCGCTGCGGCACGTTGCTCTGCAATATTCAGTTTCAGCGCCCTAAGAGGGATGGGGAGCGCCTCGAGCCTCGCCCCGTGTCCCTCTTGGGGCGCTCAAGCTGAATTTCCGGCGGTCGCTACTGCTCCAAGCGCTGCGCTAAATCCGACGCCCAGGCAAGCTTGGCGCCCCGTTTGCGGCTCCACCCAATTTCTCCCCCAAAGTCTTCTGCCCCCACCACAAACTCGGCACTCTTGCACCCGATTCCATGGCCACTATCTCAGGATGAAAAAGATTGAATAGTATGCTGTGGTTGCAAACAATCAAAAGCCACTATGTAAATACAAGTTGTTTTTGTAGTGTTCTATTCATTCTCCATTAACTGGCCAAGGGGGACGGTAGGGTAGTGGTAATGTCACTGGGCTAGTAATCCAGAGGCCTGGACTAATGATCCAGAGATGTGAGTTCATCATGGTAGCTGGGGAATTTAAATTCAGTTAATTAAATAAATCTGGAATAATTACTAGTATCGGTAATGATAAACATAGAAACATAGAAGAAAGGAGCAGGAGTAGGCCATTCGGCCCCTTGAGCCCACTCCGCCATTTAATGAGATCATGGCTGATCACCCAAATTCAGTACCCTGTCCCTGCTTTCTCCCCATATCCCTTGATCCCTTTAGCTTCAAGAAATATATCCAACTCCTTCTTGAATATATTTAATGAATTGGCCTCAACTGCCCTGTGTGGCTAGAATTCCACAGGTTCACCACTCTCTGGGTGAAGAAATTCCATCTCATCTCAGTCCTAAATGGCTTACCCCTTATCCTTAGATTGTGACCCCTGGTTCTGGACTCCCCGCCATCGGGAACATCCTTCCTGCATCTAGTCTGTCTAGTCCTGTTAGAATTTTATAAGTTTCAATGAGATCCCCTCTCATTCATCTAAACATTAGGGAATATAAGCCTAATCGACCCAATCTCTCTTCATACGTCATTCCTGCCATCCCAGGTATCAGTCTGGTGAATCTTCGCTGCACTCCCTCCATGGCAAGAACATCCTTCCTCAGATAAGGCGACCTAAACTGCATACAATACTCAAGGTGTGGTCTCACCAAGGCCCTGTACAACTGCAGCAAGACATCCTTGCTCCTGTATTCGAATCCTCTCGCTATGAAGGCCGACATACTATTTGCCTTCTTAACCGCCTGCTGCACCTGCATGCTTACCTTCAGCGACTGGTGCACATGGACACCCAGGTCTCGTTGCACTTCATCTTTTCCCAATCTATTGCCGTTCAGATAATAAACTGTCTTCCTGTTTTTGCCACCGAAGTGGATAACCTCGCATTTATCCACATTATACTGCATTTGCCATGCATCTGCCCAATCACCCAACCATGAAACTATCGGATTGTCGTAAAAACCCATCTGGTTCACTAATATCCTTTAGAGAATTAAATCTGCCGTCCTTACCTGGTCTGGCCTATATGTGACTCCAGACCCACAGCACTGTGGTTGACTCTTAATTGCCCTCTGAAATGGCCTAGCAAACCATTCAGTTATAACAAACCGCTACGAAACAAAATAATAAAAATGAAACCGGACAGACCACCTGGCATCGACCTCGGCACTGCACACGGCAACAGCACACCCAGCCTAGTCAACCCTACAAAGTCCTCCTCACCAATATCTGGGGACTTGTGCCAAAATTGGTAGAGCTATCCCGCAGACTAGTCAAGCAACAGCCTGACATAGTCGTACTCACAGAATCATACCTTTCCGCTAATGTCCCAAACTCCTCCATCAACATCCCTGGGTATGTCCTGTCCCACCGGCAGGGCAGACCCACCAGGGTAGGTGGTACAATGGTATACAGTCGGGAAGGAGTAGCCCTGGGTGTACTCAACGTTGACTCCGGATCCCATGAAGTCTCATGGCTTCAAGTCAAGCATGGGCAAGGAAACCTCCTGCTGATTACCACCTACCGCCCTCCCTCAGCTGATGAATCAGTACTCCTCCATGTTGAACACCACTTGGAAGAAGCACTGAGAGCAGCAATAGCGCAGAATGTACTCTGGATGGGGGACTTCAATGTCCATCACCAAGAGTGGCTCGGGAGCACCACTAGTGACCGAGCTGGCTGAGTCCCGAAGGACTTAGCTTCCAGTCTGGGCCTGCGGCAGGTGGTGAGAGAACCAACACGAGGGAAAAACCTACTTGACCTTGTCCTCACCAATCTACCTGTCGCAGACGCATCTGTCCATGACAGTATTGGTGATGCCACACTCGGTCAAATGCTGCCCAGATGTCAAGGGCAGTCACACTCACCTCATCTCTGGAATTCAGCTCTTTTGTCCATGTTTGAACCAAGGCTTTAATGAGGTCTGGAGCCAAGTGGCCTTGGCGGAACCCAAACTGAGCACCAATGAGCAGGTTATTGGTGAGTAAATGCCGCTTGATAGCACTGTCGATGACACCTTCCATCACTTTGCTGATGATTGAGAGTAGACTGATGGGGAGGTAATTGGCCGGATTAGAATCATCCTACTTTTTGTGGACAGGACATACCTGGGCAATTTTCCATATTGTCGGGTAGATACCAGTGTTGTAGCTATACTGGAACAGCTTGGCTAGAGGCGTGGCTAGTTCTGGAGCATAAGTCTTCAGCATAACAGCCAGGATGTTGTCAAGGCCCATAGCCTTTGTTGTATTCAGTGCGCTCAGCCATTTCTTGCTATCGCATGGAGTGAAATGAATTGGCTGAAGACTGGCCTCTGTGATGGTGGGGACCTCAGGAGCAGGCCGATATGGATCATCCACTCGACACTTTTGGCTGAAGATGGTTGGAAACGCTTCAGCCTTGTCTTTTGCAGTCGCGTGCTGGGCTCCGCCATCATTGAGGATGGAGATATTCATGGAGCCTCCTCCTCTCGTTAGTTGTTTAATTGTCCACCACCATTCACGACTGGATGTGACAGGACTGCAGAGTTTTGATCTGATCCATTGATTGTGGGATCACTTAGCTCTGTCTATAGCATGCTGCTTCCGCTGTTTAGCATACATGTAGTCCTGTGCTGCAGCTTCCCCAGGTTGGCACCTCATTTTTTTAGGTATGCCTGGTGCTGCTCCTGGCATGCCCTTTTGCACTCTTCATTGAACCAGGGTTGATCCCCTGGCTTGATGGTAATAGTAGAGTGAGGGATATGCCGGGCCATGAGGTTACAGATTGTGGTGGAATACAATTCTGCTGCTGCTGATGGCCCACAGCACCTCACGGATGCCCAATTTTGAGCTGCTGGATCTGTTCTGAATCTATCCCATTTAGCACGGTGGAAGTGCCACACTGCACGATGGAGGGTGTCCTCAGCGTGAAGACAAGATTTCGTCTCCACAAGGACTGCGGTGGTTACTACTACCAATGCTGTCATGGTCAGATGCATCTGCGACAGATAGATTGGTGAGGACCAGGTCAAGTAGGTTTTTCCCTCGTGTTGGTTCTCACACCACCTGTCGCAGTCCTAGTCTGGCAGCTATGTCCTTCAGGATTCGGTCAGCAGTGGTACCACCGAGCCACTCTTGATGATGGATATTGAAGTCCCCCACCCAGAGTACATTCTGTGCCCTTGCTACCCTCAGTGCTTCTTCCAAGTGGTGTTTAACATGGAGGAGTACTTTATGTGTTTGAAAGATAAATGTTGGCCATGACACCAGGAAAACTTCCCTGCTCTTCTTCAAATAGTGTTGTGGGATCTTATATATCCACCTGAGATGGCAGATGGGGGCCACGGTTTTAATCTCCCATCTGAAAGACGCACTTCAGACAGTACAGCACTCCCTCAGTGCTGCACTCAAGTGTCAGCCTGGATTATGTGCTTAAGTTTCTGGAGAGGGGCTTGAACCCATAACCTTCTGTCTGAGAGGGGAGAGTGCTACCACTGAGCCAAGGCTGACACCTAAATCAAAGGCTAAATCTGTTCTCTTTGAAACAGAAAATGCCAGCGTAAGAGTTATCAACAGAATAAACTAGTCAGGTAAAGTATTTCTTGGATAAGTCACATAGAATTATTGCAGAATGGCAGATTACTTTTGCAGTTCCAGGGATTATTGATAGCTGCGAACAGTGATGACAATCCCGGTAGTATAAATACAATGGGCCGTATTTTCCGATCCGATCTGGAAAAAATCTACGCACTTACCTGAGGGCTCCCAAGGTCCGGACACTTCCGCTCCTGGGCCTCTCCAACTCGAAATGTGCAGGGCCCACGTATCGCATAGGCGCATGCGGTTCGCAAGCGTCCCTGTGATCACGTGGGCCATGGGGAGCCAATCAAAGAAGGGAATCTCCCTTCATACACTTGACAGATAGACCTGTCAAATATATGAAAGGAGATCACCCCAAAAACACTTTAAAACATTAAATAACATTTTTAAAAATCACATTTTTAAAATTAGTTGAAATTACAATATATTAAATATTTTAAACAAAAATGTAATTTTTTGAAAAAAATAATTTTTTACAGGGCTAAAAATAAACTTACTTTTTTAAAAGTTTTTTAAAATGATAAATGAGTGAAAATGTTTTTATTTTTTTTTACTTTTTTCAAATCTTATGCTGGTAAAAACAGACCTTACGCCTGCTTTTACCAGGCGTAAGATTTCTAAGGGTTTTCTGCGGGCGGATGTGCTCCAGAAAGCGGAACTATCCACTCGCAGAGGCCCTTCTCCGGGGCAGGCGTCCGAACTGTCAAGACCATTCTTGACAGATCGGAAATGCCGGTTTTCAGCACATGCGCTTCACATGCCTGAAACCGGCATTTCCGATGTCCCTATGGGTGTGTACACAGCGCGTACGCACTCGTAGGGATTGGAATATCCGTCCCAATGTGCTTCATATATCAATTCTCTCTGCCTGTATGTTATGGACGATTTGGTTTATTTTTAGCTTCTATATAAGTAAGTAGGTCTTTTATGACCAAAAGATGTGTTTCAGCTACTTTTATTAATGGCTGAAGTCTGAGTTTGTTTCTGGATCAAACTATTATTGCTGCATTCGGAATAGTAAAGACTTCATAATGGAAGTGACTGATATTGTCAAAGATGTCAAGATTCTTCCCATGACACTAGATTGAGGGAGGAACGGTGAAAGGAGAGGATTCCAATTTTGTATGCATACAACTCATGCTATTTAGATCACTGTGAAGAGCATATCAATGTTCCCCTCCTCAGGTTATCATGCACCAGATGAGAGTGAGGATGTATCCATGTAAATCAGCAGACGTTTCCCTCGGTGCTCCCTGCTGTCTAGTTTTCCCTTGTTCAGGCGCATTCTGGCCAAATAAAAATAACACACAAGACCAACAAACTTTTTTTCATGCACAATGACAAATATTGGAAAAAGCACAAAGGAGACCCACTTTGGTCCCCACTTTGGTCCCCATCAGTAGCCATAACGTTAGAAATGAAAGCCTGCCTACCAAATTCAGAGGCCTAGAAATTCGGTATAGCCGCGTTTGGGGCGCTAGTCCTGGCGATGCGCAAAGTTTAGCGCCAGGCGCAATTTAGCGCCACCTAGCGTGATATTGGGTTGCAGCGCCCCTAAAGGTGATTGCGCCGCTAAATCAGGCGCTGCACGCTACTCTTAAGGCGCTAACCCGTGTTGTAGGGGTATATCTTCATTACCCATTGCCTTGATAGCCTTCTTGAATGTTTGGACAAACCTCTCGGCCAATCCATTAGTGGCTGGATGATATGGGGCAGATGTGTAATGCTTAACACCATTGTTCTTTAAGAACCTCCGGAACTCTTCAGACACAAACTGTGGTCCATTGTCAGAGCAAATCTGTTCAGGCAGCCCATTCCTGGTGAATATGGTTCGTAAAACTGTGATCGTTTTTTCCGTGGTGGTTGAGGACATTTTTATTACCTCTGGCCACTTTGAATGTGCATCTACCGCAATTAAAAACATCAAGTCCATGAAGGGACCAGCAAAATCAATGTGCACCCTTTGCCATGGAGATGAGGGCCACTCCCATAGATGCAGAGGAGCTTGTGGTGGGGCGTTTTGGACCTTCTGGCATCCTGCACAGCTCTTGGTCATCTCTTCGATTTCTCTATCGATTCCCGGCCACCACACAAACGCTCTGGCTAAGTTCTTCATTTTTACCCCACCCAGATGACCCTCATGAAGCTCATTGAGCACTCTATCCGTCAACTTAGGTAGAATTACTACTCTGGATCCACACATCAAGGTTCCTCTGCACACTGACAGCTGTTCTCTTCTCGGCGAGAATGCTGGCAGCAGTGGTTCGCCATGTGCTGGCCATCCCTTCACCGTTAAATCATAGACCCGTGATAGTGTCGGGTCATTCCGTGTTTCCTTTTCTATGTTTGCATTCATCACAGGGAGACATTCGACTATGGTCGAGTGGAATAACTCCATTGGATCCACTGCAAGGTCTTCTTCTTCCACCATCGGCAACGGTAGGCGTGACAATCCATCAGCATTTCCATGCTGTTTAGTTCCTTTGTACTCGATGTCATATTGGTGTGCCCCTAGGAAAAGTGACCACCTCTGCAGCCATTGTGCTGTCATTATCGGTACGCCCTTCTGAGGGTTGAAAATGGAGACAAGAGGTTGATGATCGGTTAGTAGAGTAAATTTTTGACCGTGCAGGTAGTGATTGAACTTCTTCACCCCCCACACTAGGCTGAGGGCCTCTCTGTCAATCTGGGCATAGTTACGCTCGGCAGAAGTTAACAAGCGTGACGCAAAAGCTATCGGCCTCTCTAAACCATCAAGGAATTTACGTGACAGTACCGTCCCAATGCCATAGGGAGACGCATCACACGCCAGTCTGATCGGCAGTGCTGGGTTGTAGTGAGCCAATACTTCCCTTGAAGTGATTAAGTCCTTACTCTTCTGAAAGGCCCGCTTACAATCATCGCTCCATTTCCATGCTACCCCCGTTCGTAGCAGGGCGTTCAGTGGGTGCAGAATTGTTGACAAATTCGGCAAAAACTTATGGTAGTAATTCACCAATCCGAGGAATGACCTCAGTTGCGACACATTTTCAGGCGCTGGGGCCTTAACAACCGCTTCAATTTTGTCAGGGGATTTATGTAACCCCTCTTCATCAATCATGTGGCCACAATATGATATCTGTTTCTTAAAAAATTCGCACTTGGGGCGGTTGGCTCGCAGCCCATGTTCCCGTAGTCTAGTGAGCACCTGTTCTAGGTTGTTAAGGTGTTCACTGTCATCTTCACCTGTCACAAGGATGTCGTCCAAGTAACATTGAGTCCCCGGAATCCCTTGCAGGACTTGTTCCATCGCTCTTTGCCATATCGCCGGAGCTGATGCTACTCCGAATACCAATCGATGATACTGGTAAAGACCTTTGTGAGTGTTTATCATGAGATACTTCCTAGAGGACTCTTCAACCTCCATCTGCAAATATGCTTGTGCTAGGTCAATTTTTGTAAAACGCTTCCCTCCAGACAGTGAGGCGAAGATGTCTTCTATCCTTGGAAGAGGATATTGTACTGTGTGAAGGACTGGGTTCACCGTCACCTTGAAATCCCCACAGATGCGAATCTTCCTTGGCTCCCCGGACTTATTGCTTAACGTTTTCTTCATGACAGGAACGATGGGTGTCGCCCACTCGCTCCAGTCGACCTTAGACAACACGCCTGCCTTCTCCAGATTCTCCAGCTCTGCCTCGACGGCTGGGCGAATTGCATATGGTACCGGTCTTGCTTTGAAAAACTTGGGAACTGCATTCTTTTCTATTTTTATCGAGGCGGTTACGCCGTTAAGCGTGCCCAGTTCTTGTTGAAATACTTCTTTGGCGTTAGCTAAGATTGTTGACAATCGTCCAGGAGTGACGTCTTCATCTTTTTTACCGTCCGCCGTCATTGCATGAATGGAGTGCCAATCTAAGTTTATCTTCCTGATCCATTCCCGTCCCAATAACGGTGGTCCACCATTTGGCAGTATGTAGAGATACAATTTCCGTATTTTCTTGCCGTTGTATTCGACAGGCACCCTTATTTTTCCTCTGGGGTATACCTTTTGCCCCGTATACGTCGTCAAGACGATGGATGTCTCTCTCAAGGGTATGTGTGAAAATAGCCGCTCGTAGTCTCGTCGATTCATGACGGTTAGCGCTGATCCTGTATCCAGTTCCATTTTAACTTGGGACCCTGCTATGGTGAGGGTGACCCAAATGGTTCGGTGATCCTCTTTTGCGATTACATTGTGAAGTTTGAGACAGCTTAGTCTCCTGTTCCCGGATTCACTATCGTTCATCTGGTCTTCGGAACTACTGTCCGTCATCTTTTGTACTTTCTTGTACGGTTCCTTAGTAGCCTTTTTGTTGTCGCTGGTCTTCTTCCCAGACCTGCAAACTCGTGCAATGTGTCCCATCTTCCCGCATTGCCTGCATATTTTGTCTTTGGACCAGCAGTCCTTCTGGTCATGGTTAGTTCTGCGGCAGCGATAACATTTTGCAAATCCCCGTGTCATTTCGTGGGTGCCATATTCCTGTGGTTTTTGTTGAATTTCTGCAGCTCCCCTGGCTGCTGCTTCATACGATACTGCCACGCTGAAAGCCTTATCTAGCGTCAGCTCTTTCTCTGAGAGTAACTTCTTCTGTGTTCCTTCACTCAGGAGTCCACAGACAAATTTGTCCCGTAGGGTATCTGCCAGTCCTGCTCCGAACTGGCAGTGCTTTGATAGCTTGCGTAGTTCCGTAAGGTACTCAGCATTGCTCTCATCTTTATGCTGAGTTCTCCTGTGGAATTTAAATCTTTCTGCTATCAACAGCGGTGCAGGGTTTAGGCGTTCCTGTAGGACAGCAACAATTTTGTTAAAACTCTTCACCTTCGGTTTGGGTGGAGTAATCAGGTCCCGCAATAGGCCATACGTTCTAGCGCCCATTAAGTTTAGCAATATCGATGCCTTTTTCTCTCCGCTATTTCGTTTGCCTCGAAATATACCTTGACTCTTTCCACATACGTGGTCCAGTCCTCTCTTGTATTATCAAAAGCAGTGATACAGCCAGTCCTCGGCATCTTGCAAATCTAAAATGGCGCCTCCCGCGCTTTGCCTTCTTCCCCGATTTAACAAAATGGCGCCTCCCGCGCTTTGCCTTCTTCCCCGCTGATTAAGATGGCGCCTCCCGCGCTTTGCCTTCTTCCCCGCTGTTGCTAGCGTTGCTTTCCGCGGTTCCCGTTGCAACCTGCAGCTCCTCGCGGTTTCTTGCGCGTTTAAAATGTCTTTTTTTTTAATTTTCCCGTCGTGGAACAACCCTGTGGGACTCTTGCCTCCCTCTTCGCGGGTCTATACACAGCCCGGCTTCGTAGCACCGGTCGCGCCCTGTGTGCTCCACCCTCTCTCTCTCTTCCCGACAACGCTGCTCGGCCCCGTTGCAAACCACCCGCTCGAGTTCGCGACCGCCGCAGCCCAGGAAGGATCAGTGCACTACCTGCCACCAGCCCGATTAGCTGAAGCACCGTCGACAGGAACCAGGCCCCGCTTCCGACAGCTTCTCCAGCAATCTTCAACTCCGCAACACAGGGCGGATGCCCACGGTCGACGCCCGTTTCTACTGCCTCTTACTTTCTTTTCTTTCTGGCCTCGACCTCTGCTCACTTCGCTGTAGGAATGGATCCCAGGAGGTGGTGCAGACTGTAGGTAGGTTCGTATCTGCTCGTCGCCAGTATTACGTCCGTGAATGATTGAGACACGGACAGCAGGAGTTGAACAAAACACGTCTTTACTGATGGAAGTCAATAGTGAAACTGAAAACAACAGAGGCTCACTAGCGCCTTTTATACAGGGGTGGTCACTGCCGGTACTGCAGTCTGAGACCAGTTATTCTCTTAAAAGTACATACACAACAGGGGGCTTCACGCGGGTGCAAGCCCCCGATCTGCACTCACCCTGCGCGCTGACATCTGAAGCCCGGGCCTGCTTGCATTTCCTGTGACAGGCCCGGTTCAGATGTCAGCGCGCAGTGCTTACCTGATCCAGCGGTGTAGTTAGTGTGATGTGCCGGCTGGGATCAGGTGAGCACTGTACAACCAATCAGGGGAGGAGAAGGTTCATTCGTGAGTTTGAGAGTAAGAACTGTCAAACTCATGAAAACTACGGGGGCCCAAAACACTATTTAAACTTTAAATAAAAATTTTAAAAACATCCCAATCATTAAATTAAGTATAAATAAGTTTAAAAAAATAATTTAAACAATAATTTTTTTTGAAAAAAATAAATTTTTAATAAAAAGGGTCTAAAACTAAACTTACCTTATTGTAGATTCTTTAAAATAATAAACCTGTGGGGAAAAAAATTCTAAATTACACTAAAACACCACTTACCTGTAAAAATAAATACTTACGTGTGCTTTTTACAAGCGTAAAGACCAGAGGCCTTTAGGCATGCGCAAATCCCCCAAAACAGAGGAAATCCAAGACGCACGCGCTGCCCCCTACAGCGCTCGCACTAGCCTCTTCACCTCTTGGGTTAGAGGAGAGGAAATGCCGGTTTATGCGCATGCGCTGTGCATGCTGAAAACCGGCATTTCCTCCGGCCAGACGCGTGAGTACCCCTTCCGTACTCACGCGTTTGGGGAGGAATTTCTGCCCCAATATGTGCTACCAGCAGCTGAGGCTCTCCACCGGCAGTGCAAAGTCAGAAACTACCCCTTAGAAATTTACCCATGACCAAGGAAAAACTAATCTGCCTAGAATTTCCGGGTTCATCCCTTTTACCTTTTTTGAACAGGGGTGTATAATTTGCCAGTCCTTTGGCACAATTTTTGTTTCCAAAGGTAGTGCCTTTGCTATCTCTACCTCAACCTTCTTCTGTACTTTTCCCCAACATTATTATGTATACCATCTTGGCCTGGTGGCTTTTCCATTTTTAGTCACACTTTTTAGCATTCTAATGCAATGTGCTTTTGATTATTTATCTCCATGTAACTCTTTCGTGCTCTCCTCAGGCACTGTTATTCCCACTTTTACCTTCCTCTGTAAAAACTGATGCAAAATACTTGTTGAGTATCTCTGCTATTCCCTCAATCTTAAATGCAAGATGACTTCTTTTACTCTAAAGGATCCAACCATATTTGAATATTCTTTTGCTTCTTAATTGCTAATAAAAGGCTTTGCTATTTTCCTTTATGAGGACCACCAGCCTTCTTTCGTACTCCCTCCTCTCCTTCCCTTCAGGTTGCTCCAGTTCTAAAATCTTCTCCACCTGCTCTGTAATGTCCCTTATCCTGGCACCTGGGAAGCAAAAGATAAATCAGGACTCCCAGTCTCGGCTGTAGAAAAGACTACCCATCCCTCTGATAATAGAATTCCCGATAACTACCACTTGTCTTTTCTCAATGTTAATTACTACTGTTGGAGAAACCAGCTTGGGGCTGTTGTGTCTGTGCCAGGAATTAAGGTTCTAAATGCAGAGTCTTAGTTTTACAGATTTTTATTAGAGGACTTGATACTCACGGATAACAGATACAATGATGTGAAGGCTGCAGGAGACGTTGTTAAAGTTGCTGAGTTTGGTCGCAGGGGGATTAGCCCCTGGGTCTTCCCCTAAAATCCTTACAATGGTCTTGCTTTTTAAGCTCCCATAAAAGGCATCACCTTATCCATGACCTTCGGTCTTGGTTTTAAATTGATTTACATCAGGTCAGCATTACAGAGAGTGGGTCTTATAACAAAAGCTGTCCTTGCAAGTGCAAATAAGCTTGCTGCACAGTGCTGAAGCATTGCTCATCCTCATCTACATTATAGGTATCCAGCACCAGACAACTTTAGACCTCCAGGAATTTCCTGCAGTGCCTCTACCCAAGTCCTCTTTGAACCAACCCCACCCACACCCAGGTTGATGCTCACCTCCTGGCCTCCTTCTGCCACATTATTCCACTCTATAGGAAGTATATATGAAGGGATATTCATTAATATTTGTTAGCGACATCTTGACAATCAGGAGGGTGCATGTATGACTTCCTGATTCCACTGAAGCTTCCTGAGCAAAAGGCTCTTCCAACATTGGAAGAACACGATGCCTGGCTGGGATTTTTCTCTTGTATAAAGGTTTCGTTGAATTCAGCAATCTTGAGTGACAGAACCTTACAGGTCTTAATTAAGTTTTAAACTTTTACTTACCAGTTTTCTTCCAGCCCCACCCTTCATTTTGGAAGTGGATGCTTTAAAAAAAAGTCTATCATTGTCTGAAAACATGCTTTAAAAATTAATTTTTAGTCAAACAAATGTTCAAATATTCTGACGAAGGACCATTGACCTGAAACGTTAACTCTGTTTCTCTCTCCACAGATGCTGCCTGACCTGCTGAGTATTTCCAGCATTTTCTGTTTTTATTTCAGATTTCCAGCATCTGCAGTATTTTGCTTTTGTATTCAAAATGGAAGGGTTGGAGTAACATTTTAACACAACTTTACAATGTCAATTGGAGGTACTTGCATCTGTAATCTCTCGATTTGCACTCAGCGCAGGACTTCTTGCAAAATCTTAGAGTCCTGTAGAATGGGAAAAGGCTCAAATAACAAACAGTTCCCCCCCCCCCCTACACTGCCTCCCCCCCCCTCCCCTCCCAGTGGACTGGAATTTAAAAGTCCAGTCCAAATAGGATGGAATCCTAATGGTGCTAATTGCCGGTCTATATTCCACACCATACCGGGCATAATTGCAGCAAATGTCCTCTACAGCCATAGGAATTTCAGACCCAGTATCTGTGAAGGCAGGTTCTTCTAACAAATGTTAGAAAGTTTAGGATAATTACATAAGCTTACTTATCTACAAGCATATACAGTCACGGACCAGTAAGATACCAATGCATTTGGTAGTGAGAACTCAATGTCACCTTCATCTATGACAGATATTTTAACCTCCAGTTGAGGGGCTTGTGGAATTTTATACATTATCCTGAGTGACAGTGTAGTATCAGAGCAGATATGAGCGTACAGCCCACACTCCTGACATAACATCACTCAAAACATGGTATTTCTGATATTCACACTAGATTGGCTAGGTGCAGTGAACACCAGAAAATCGGATGGGTTCCTTTACCTGAAAGATTTACCAATATTTGCAGTGCCCAGGTGATCTAGTGTGCCTGGGCACAGATTTCTTCTTACATCAAGTCTACAGCACAGAAACATGCCATTTGGCCCAACTGGTCTATGCCGATGTTTATGCTCCACACAAAACTCCTCCCACCCCTCTTTATCTAACCTTATCAGCATACCCTTCTATTCCTTTCTCTCTTGTGTACTTATCTAGCTTCCCTTTAAATGCAACTATGCTATTTGCCTCAACTTATTGTAGCACGCTCCACATTCTTATCACTCTTTGAATAGAAGTTTCTGCTGAATTTCCTGTTGGATTTATTAGTGACCATTTATGACCTCTAGGCCTAGAAATTCGGTGGGCTGCGCCACCAGTTAGCGCCTAAAGAGGGCACTCAGTGGCTTTAGCGCCACTGGCCACGCCTCCCGCGATATTTAGTGGGGTGCTAATGGCGGCGTTAGCCTGTTACGCTGCGCCGCCACCGATGACGGCACGTTGCGCTGCGATATTCAGTTTGAGCGCCCCTCGAGCAGTGCCCCGCGTCCCTCTTGGGGCGCTCAAACTGAATTTCCGGCGGGCGCAACGGCTCCGATCGCAGCGGTAATTCCGGCGCCCAGGCGAGCTTGGCGCCCCAATTTCTAGGCCCTAGTTTTGGACTCCCCAAAAGTGGAAACATTTTCTGTGCATCAACCTATCAAACCCTTTCATGATCTTAAAGACTTCTATCAGGTCACCCCTCAGCCTTCACCTTTCTAGAGAAAAGAGTCCTGGCTGTTCAGCCTTTCCTGATAAGTAGTTGTTCTCAGTTCTGCAAATTGTGAAATTGTGCTTCCCATTCCAGAGTCCAAATTGTTAATGTAAATTGTGAACAACCAATCCCTGTGGAACACCTCTTCCCACCTTTTGCCAGTCTGAGTAACAATTTTGCCAGTAGCATATCTGAGTATCTTATGTTAATAAGAGCTTGTTAGGCAATACTGAGAAGACACTGATTTCTTCCCTGTAGGATCCCTCTTTCTGCAAGTAGTGCCTTAGGGAAATAGCAGAAATTCTGCTCTCCTATATCTGTGCTGCATCATTGCTTTATTGTAGTTTTTATTCATCTGGTGCATGCATAAGTAAAATAATGACATCTCATCATTTATTTATCAGTGGAAAGTTACAAGGAGACAGCAGGCTTCTTTATTACAATATCTAGTGTGCACACCAACTGTGGAGATACTAGAGAAGGATGACATTTTTGCAGATTACTGCAATGGCCCGTATTTTCCGATCGCAGGCCTCCTGCGTGCGGAGGCCTGCGATCTGGAAAAATCTACGTTCTTACCCGAGGGCTCCCGCGATGCACACACTTCCGATCCTGGGCCTCTCCAAACTCCAAGTGTGCAGGGCCCACGCATCCCAGAAGCGCATGTAGTTCGCAGCGTCCCTGGGATCACGTGGGCCATGGGGAGCCAGTCAAAGAAGGGAATCTCCCTTCATACACTTGACAGGAAGACCTGTCAAATATATGAATGGAGATCACCCCAAAAACATAGTAAAACTTTAAATATATTTTTAAAAAACATCACATTTTTAAAATGACTTGAAATTACAATAAATTAAATATTTTAAACAAAAATTTTAAATTTTTGAAAAAATAATTGAAGTTTTTTACAGGGCTAAAAGTAAACTTACCTTTTTTAAAAGTATTTATAAATGATAAATCAGTGAAAAATTTTTTTTTTAACTTTTTTTCAACTCTTATCCTGGTAAAAGCAGGCCTTACGCCTGCTTTTACCAGGCTTAAGAATTGTAAGGGTTTTCTGTGGGCGGAGGGTCTCCAAAAAATGGAACTATCCGCCCGCAGAGGCCCTTCTCCAGGGCAGCCGGAGGATCTGTCAAGACCATTCTTGACAGATCGGAAATGCCGGTTTTCAGCGCATGTGCTGTGCATGCCTGAAACCGGCATTTCCGATGTCCCTACGGGTGGGTACACAGCGCGTTCACACCCGTAGGGATTGGAATATCCGGGCCAATATCTTTCCATACTTTTAAGTAACACAAGTAATTCCATAACCATTTTAATAGAAATATTTATTGCCTTTATTGCCCTTTCCAAGTGTAATAAGTGATGAAGTCAACACAGGCAGAATATAATAACTGGCTACAGTAATGAATACAGATGAATGTACTGGCCTAGTACTGTGCTGCACTGGAGAGAATTGATATTTATTTCAGAAAGTGGCACACACCTTATTCCTATTACATTTTTAATGTACCCTTGTGGCGACATGCCACCATTGGACATAATCCGCTCACGGCGGCACGGACAGTTTACGCAGGCGCACTGCCGGCAGCAGCCGCCCCCAGCCGTGGGCCCTTTCCTCCGGCAGCTTGTTTCCCGCAGGGAAAGGCTGCCGGGAGCACTTCCTGTCTGGGGAGTATTTAAGTGGTTGCGCGGGCTTTTTAAGCACTGGTTTTGCCATGATGTAAATTAAAGCAGTTGTGTTCCATCAACTCTGGTCTCGACTCCCACGTTTGCCGCGGTATCTCAACACTGGTGACCCCGATGCTCAGGATGAATCCTAAGCTAGCATTGCGGATACAAACGCAGTCACGGTTAAACTACCGGACTTTTGGGAGAACCTGGCCGAGGCCTGGTTTGTTCAAGCCGAGTCCAGATTCCGGCTGAGAAGCATTACAGTCGACGCCACGAAGTACGATTACCTCATCGCCTCTCTCACCTGCGCCACAGTCCCTAAGGTTTGGGCAGCGTGGCAGGATCCACCAGAGGAAGGCAAGTACGAACATCTGAAGGCCGCGCTCCTTAAAAAATTTCAGGCGTCCTCCTACCAGCGCAACTGCCAACTCCTCGACCTCCCAGGCCTTGGTGACGCTTCACCATCAGACCTGCTTTCCCACATGCTGTCCCTCTCGGACGACAAAAAACCCGGCGCCCTCTTTCGCACGCTTTTCATTCGGCAGCTCCCCGCCAGCATCCGCCCGCTCATTGTGGAGTCTGGCGCCATGGACCTGAACAAGATAGCCGAAAAGGCCGACCGGCTGCTCTCCGCGCAGACCGCCCGCGACGTCGCGCCCGACCTCACGGCAACGACCACGCGGTCCCCCCGGCTCACTAGGCCCGACCGCCCTTCCACTCCGGGTCACTGCTACTACCACACCCGTTTTGGCACTAGGGCCCAACGCTGCACGCCACCGTGCACTTTCAAACCCCTCCCCGCACCGGCCCCCATGATGGCTGCGGGGCAAAAGGGGCCCCTACTGTACGTCACCGACGACAGCACCAACCGCCGATTTCTGTGCGACACAGGAGCCCAGCACAGCATCACCCCCGCCTCCGCCCTCGAAATCCAACGCGGTGCACGGGGTGTTACGCTGGCTGCAGACAATGGCTCTGACATCCGCACATACGGCACCCGAATGGTTACGCTCGACCTCGCAGGCCGCCGCTACCGCTGGGAGTTCCTCACAGCCAAGGTCCTCTGCCCACTCATCGGCGCCGACTTCCTACGCGCCCACGGCCTCCTTGTCGACATTCCGAGGCACCGCCTCGTCGACATCAACACTATGGCCTCCATCCCTGGCGCAGTCACCCCGGCCCGTTCGGCAGGCCTGACGACCTACTGCCTCGCCAGAGCCACAGACGACTACTCGGCACTACTAGCCGAGTTTCCCGCCCTCACTAACCCGACATTTTCGGCCAAAGCCGCCAAACACGGTGTGGAGCACTATATCCCCACCACCGGCCCCCCGGTCGCTGCCCACGCCCGCAGACTTGACCCAGCCAAGCTGGAAATCGCGCGGGCCGAGTTCACCACCATGGAGCAACTCGGCATCATCCGCCGCTCCAGCAGCCCTTGGGCCTCGTCCCTCCACATCGCCCCCAAGCCCGGCGGAGGCTGGCGCCCCTGCGGGGACTACCGCCGCCTCAACGATGCCACCACCCCCGACCGATACCCGGTGCCGCACATCCAGGACTTCTCGGCCCGATTGGCCGGACGAACCGTCTTCTCCAAGGTCGACCTGGTGCGCGGTTACCACCAAGTCCCCGTACACCCCGCGGACATCCCCAAAACGGCCGTCATCACCCCATTCGGCCTGTTCGAGTTCCTGAGGATGCCCTTCGGCCTCAAGAATGCAGCCCAGGCTTTTCAGCGCCTTATGGACTCAGTCCTCCGGGACCTGAACTTTCTATTCGTCTATCTAGACGACATTCTCGTGGCCAGCTCCTCCAAACAGGAACACCTCGAACACCTTTGCATCCTGTTCGGGCGCTTAGCCCAACACGGGCTTATCCTCAGCCCGGCGAAGTGCCAATTCGGCCTAGCCGAGATCGATTTGCTCGGCCACCACATCACTCCTGTTGGGGCCGTCCCCCTGCCCAACAATGTGCAGGCCGTCCAGCAATTCCCCCGCCCTAAAACCATCAAGGGCCTCCAGGAGTTCCTCGGGATGGTGAACTTTTACAACAGGTTCATCCCCAGAGCTGCAGCCCTCATGAAGCCCCTATACGATTCCCTCCGAGGTAAATCTGGCAAGATGGCCGTAGCCTGGACCGCTGACACGTCAGCCGCCTTCGACGCCACCAAAAACGCACTCGCCGACGCCACCCTGCTCGCGCACCCGAGGGCTGATGCCCGGGTTGCGCTCACCACCGACGCCTCCGACCATGCGGTCGGAGCCGTGTTCGAGCAGTGGGTCAATGGCGCGTGGCAGCCACTTGCATTCTACAGCCGCCAACTGCGCCCCCTGGAGGTCAAATACTCTACTTTCGACCGCGAGCTCCTCGCGCTCCACCTGTCGGTCCGCCATTTCGGGTTCCTCCTGGAGGGCCGCCCCTTTACCGCGTACGTGGACCACAAGCCGCTCACATACGCGATGGCCAAGAACACCGACCCCTGGTCCGCTAGGCAGCAACGCCAGCTCGCGGCCGTGTCCGAGTTTACCACGGACATCCAGCACGTCTCCGGTAGAGACAACGTTGTCGCCGACTGCCTTTCCCGTCCTGCCATCTGCGCGAATCACCTAGCGGTCGACTACGCGCAACTAGCAGCGGCCCAGCTCACAGACCCAGACCTCCTCTCGGCGGCTACCAGCCTGCCAGGGCTACGCCTAGCCAAGGTCGCGCACGGGCCCGAAGCCACGGCAGTCACTTGCGACGTCTCACTCGGCCAACCCAGGCCGGTCGTCCCTGCAACCTGGCGCCGCCGCATCTTCGACGCGCTCCACAGGCTCTCCCATCCGGGTTCCCGCGCATCCGTTAAACTCCTCTCCCAGCGCTTCGTCTGGCGCGGCCTCAGCAAAGATGTTCGGACTTGGGCCAACGCCTGCCAACGGGCTAAGGTGCAGCTGCACACAAAAGCATCCCTGGGAGACTTCGAGGTACCCAGCCGCCGCTTCGACCACGTACACGTCGACATCGTCGGTCCTCTGCCACCATCGCAAGGCCAAACTTATCTTCTTACGATGGTCGACCGCTACACACGCTGGCCTGAGGCAGTGCCGCTGACCTCCACCACCACAGCCGACATCGCCAGGGCGTTCGTTAACACCTGGGTCGCGAGGTTCGGCGTACCGGCCGACATAACCTCCGACAGAGGCGCCCAGTTCAACTCTGGACGGCCACAGCACGCAACCTCGGGGTGACGCTCCACCGAACCACGGCGTACCACCCGCAGGCCAATGGGCTGTGTGAACGCTTCCACAGGTCACTCAAGGCCTCACTCCGCGCCAGCCTGCAGGACAGTACCTGGACTGACCGCCTACCGTGGGTGCTACTAGGCCTACGCACCGCGGTCAAGGAAGACCTCCAGTCCTCAGCAGCAGAGTTAGTCTACGGACAACCGCTGCGCGTACCAGGCGAGTTCCTTCCGGAGGCTACCACGCCTTGGTTGGCCGAACAGCAGCGGCTCAGCTCTTTCTCTTCCGCTCAACAGTTTGCCCCACTTCCGGTCAACCGACACGGCGAACTCGCACCTTACGTCCCGCCAAACTTACAGCAGGCACGCTTCGTCTTCGTGTGACACGACGCACACCGCGGACCCCTGCGACCCCCATACGACGGACCGTACGAGGTACTACAAACCGGGGACAAGGTCTTCAAGCTGCGACTCGGCGACAGGGTCGAAACGGTCTCCATCGACCGACTCAAACCAGCACACACAGAACCAGGGGAACAGGTCCCCGTGGCCCGACCTCCAACTAGAGGCCGTCCCGCCAGTAAGCTAGCACAGCCGGCGGCGAACCGCCCGGCCCCACCAACTAGACCGGCAGCCACTCAGAGCCGCTCCAGCAGAACCATTAGACCACCGTCACGACTCGCCCACTCCTCCTAAGCGGATTCTGGGGGGAGCTCTGTGGCGACATGCCACCATTGGACATAATCTGCTCACGGCGGCACGGACAGTTTACGCAGGCGCACTGCCGGCAGCAGCCGCCCCCAGCCGTGGGCCCTTTCCTCCGGCAGCTTGTTTCCCGCAGGGACAGGCTGCCGGGAGCACTTCCTGTCTGGGGAGTATTTAAGTGGTTGCGCGGGCTTTTTAAGCACTGGTTTTGCCATGATGTAAATTAAAGCAGTTGTGTTCCATCAACTCTGGTCTTGACTCCCACGTTTGCCGCGGTATCTCAACACCCTCAACAATGTACTGTTGACAAGTGACCTGATCACATCAATGATGTGGCTCATTGATGTGATCAAGTTCAGCACTAAATGATCCCTGTGTAGAACTGAAAGTCTCACAGTCAGTTTAATGGCAGGTAGAGACTACTGCAGTCAAGAAAGTGGAAGAAAATGGTTGGAAGGGAAAAAGGTTTGATTCAAATTAGGAATGTGAATGCAGGTCCGTGCAACCAATGAAAATGACAGAAACTGAATTAGGGTGACTTCTTTTCAATGTATAATTTCTAATTTCTGGCACAGACCTTGCTTTTCTAAACCATTCTCATTTCTAATCTTTTTGGCAGAGGCCTACGTGGTGATGATTTATTCTAGAAGCTCTGCATTGTTTCAGTGATTTAACAATTATCTGATAAATAAATAGAAATAAATCTCCATTTGATTTTATTAAAAATGTGCATCTAACTAATAACAATTTTGTTCCCCATAAACTGGGTCATTTTGGGTTAACTGAACTGGCAAATCTCAATTCTAACCAGTTTTAATGTATTACCCTGTACTAGCTAATGGCATTGTTCCCAGTGTGAGTCAGAGGATTCAATGTTATATAACAATAGGGATGTTTATGCCATGTAGGAGGAGAACAGCATCAGGGCCACTGATTCACAATGAGTGACTAAGTCAAATTCCACTTTTTCCTAAATGGTATTCTGGGGTTTTTGCTGGTGCTGTGGAGTTTTAATTTCACTGCTCTGTCCATTCTTCTGTGAAAATCATAAATGAATTGGCCATATATTCCTTTACCTATGTATTTCATTTTTATCTTTTAATAATTTTTGTTGTCTTTTAATACTCCTGTGAAGCACCTTGGGACATTTTACTACGTATAAAAGGTGCTATATAAATACAAGTTGTTGTTGTCCTTTTCTAGTTTTAAAACTGAGAATAAACAGCCAAATGGTATGCACTATGTGCTAGTTGGACTTGGCCATCTGGGGTAGAATTTGCATGGGGTTCTACTGCATTCCTGCTATAACTTCAGCAGAAGGGTGGCAGGAATCCCAGAGAAACTACATAAATAGCCAGTTATGCCATTTCTACAGGGTTTCTGTCGACATTCCGCCAAAGTTACAGCAGGAGGTAAGGAAAACCCCCGTGGAAATTCCAGACACTGGTACTTTGTACCAAGCTGGCATTTGGGGTTTAGATGTTTGGAGTTGGTCCTGGATTTTGTTAGCACTGGAGGATGGTTCTTGTCTTTGGTAGAACTGGGCAGAGGGTCCTGGAGATTTGAAACACTGTGAAGAGGAAGCTCAGGTCAGGTAGAATTGTGAAAGAGGCATCAATAGCTTGACAGAACCTGGGGGTGGAATGTGGGTTTTGGCTCACTGGTGGATCCCTGGCACCTGTCAGTAATGAGGGGAAGGGGAAGGTATGGGCCGGGGGAGCATCCCAGGTCTTATAGAACTGGGTGGGCGGGGGGGGGTTGACTTTTAGGTCTGGCAGCATAGGTGTCTTGACATTTTGCAAACATTAAATTTGGTGTTTTGTGCTTGCATCCTGGAAGTGTATCTTTGCCCTCAATTTTAAACCCCCTCGCCCGACAAGAATAGTGCGTGGGAGAGGTTAAAATTTGGCCGAGTCATGAGGTCACTCCATTCCCACCTGGCACCATTTCATCTTCGGCAGCTTTCAAGTTGCCCGAGAGTCCCGCTAAAGGTAGGCGGGGGCCTACTTTAAATGCAAACGTTGCAGCCCGATGGCATCATTGATAATTTAAGAGGATTTATTTGCTTTCAAACGCTAACATATTTATTTTAAAAAAAATTAGGATAATGAAAAGCACTTCTAGGGCAGATATTCTTGTTCCTGCGCCTGGGGCTATTAGATTGCCTGGGCACAACTTCCCCTTCCCGCACTATCCCATATCCCTTGATTCGCTTAATATCCAAAAATCTGTTGATCGCTGTCTTGACTATACTTAACGACTGAGCCGCCACAGCCCTCTGGGGTAGAGAATTCCAAAGATTCACCACCCTCTGAGTGAAGAAATTTCTCCTCATCTCAGTCCTAAACAGCCGACCCCTTATTCTGAGACTGTGACCCCTAGTTCTTGACTCCCCAGCCGGGGAAACATCCTCCCTGCATCTACCCTGTCAACAAGCCCTGTAAGAATTTTATATATTTCAATGAGATAAATATGACTTTCCCATTGTAAAATGTTTAAATGCAGAATCCCATTGTAAATTGTTTCCATTATAAATGTTAACATAAAAAGTGTTAAAGAAATTGATGTTTGTGGACAAGAAGTGCTTGCCATACATAATACTTTTGGTAATATATAGATTACACAGGAAAGTAAACTTCTGTGAATATTTGCAATTGATTTTACTTTTTTAAGTCATAAATCTTGTTCCTAGCATTTCTTAATATTGACAACTCTGACATTTAATTGTTACTAGTAAATTGCCCAACTGCATATGGTCATTTGGTGAATATATCTTTTTATGTATAGGATGGTCACAGAGAAACTTGCTTGGCAGAGCACCTAGTGGTCAGTGGCTGGAACCACATTGTGATGTTGACATAGCAAAATTGAATAGGAAATGTTGACAAGTAAACATGGACCTGGGTTTAGGGGAATGGTAAGCGCTGTGATGGCTTTGGTGAGTTCTGGGACCTTGGTCCAGAAGAGCTGGAGATTGGGGTAGGAGCAAAATGTTAGTGAGAGGATTACCTTTTAACCACAGTTCTGGCAGTACTCGTCTGCCAGGATCAAGTGAAATTTTAAGAGTTTGTAAGGTATGAGCCAGTTCTTCCTCATTCGGATGTAGGCATTTGTCTTACAGTTCCACCTCAGTGATTCCATCCAATGTTCCCATAAGATTGGGTGGCCCATAACCCAGTCCCATGATCTTCCAAGGTAAGTTCTGAAGTGGAAAGATGATCTGTTTGTAAAAAGAATCTTCAATGCAAGAATTATGAAGGGTTGGATGACGAGATTTGTAATTGACTGTTGTCATGGGGATTCCAATAAATGTTGATACTTAAATTGAATTTATCGTGGTAAAGCTGTACTGAATGAGTTTTTTTTACTCTTTAGACAGCCCTTCCCTCCTGGAGACCGTGTGACTTTTAATGGGAAGGAATGCGTTTGCCAAAAGTGCTCTCAGCCTCTGATCACCAGTCCTAAACATGTGCCAGCGCATTCTCCTCGAAGTAAGTATGTTTGGTTACCTGTAAACATTAACAACATTGTCCTGAAGGTCAGCTTATGGCCTGTTATTTATTTTCCATTGGTCATTTATCTTCATTTTGCAACATTTAAGACACATCCTTAAATGTAGACATCCTTGGTGAGGTACCCCATGGAATATTTTAAATATTTAAAAAACACAATTAGGAGCAACCTATGCTCTGGCAACTTTCACATATACAACAATACAAGTAGTAGGATCTTGTTAAACAGATAGATCAGCTATAGGATTGCAGTGGTATCTTGCGATTGCTGCAAAATACCATCATGGAACTACTTGTACCTCTTTGATGAATGCAGCTGTCCATGACTGCAGTCACCCACGTGGAGTCTGATTGGCTTTTGAATTAACAATATAAATATCACTGTGCTAACCTGCATGCTGCCGGTGATGTGAGAAATCACAGAATCCCTTTGGGGACAGTAACAGCCAATGTAAAATAAATGACAAGTAAGTGTCATTGGCTAGGGACGGATCATCCCAAAATTATAGAAATAGTAACCACTAGCAAACTGAGATTGAAATTGTCATAAAAATTAACCCCACTCTGTTTTACGTGACTGGTGTAATGATCAGTAACCTGTCATTCTGGAATGGTACACTAGGTGGTGCTGTATGTATATAAGAGTGGGCTACCCACGATATACTAGGCTACCCACAAGGCAGCAGTCAAGATGGAGGCCTCTACAGATACTGTACCTAGTCCACATGTGCTCAATAAAGTGTCCAGCAAAAGCTAGCTGTTCTTAATAAAAACGACTAGTTATTAATGAACATAACATGGTACCAGGGTTGGTAAGATCTGCTGAATATTGTGCAACGCGACATGGAGAATTTGAAGCCACCAGAGCGTTTGAAACTCTCAGGAAATGTTGACTACATTTGGCAGACTTTTAAACAACAATTCGAACTCTACATTGCTGCCATCGGATACGGTACGAAGCCAGACGCAAGGAAAATAGTGTTGCTGCTCACGGTTGCAGGCCCACAGGCAATAGAGGTATTTAATACATTTGTATTTAATCCAGAGGAGAACAGAGAAAAATTAGACGATGTGCAAAAGAAGTTTGATACACATTGTTCTCCCAAAAAGAATGAAATCTATGAGAGGTACATCTTCCGTTCTCGGACACAGCAGCAAAATGAGACTTTTGATAGCTTTTTGACTGATCTGAAACTGAAAGCACAGACATGTAATTTCTCTGAGCTGAAAGCATCCATGATTCGTGACCAGATTGTGTTTGGTATTAATGATAAAAAAAGTCAGGGAACGTCTGTTGAGAGAAACCGAACTAACATTGGAAATTGCTGTGAAAATATGCCAAGCTAGCGAGCTAGCTCAAAAGCATGCCAAGACTTTCAGTGAAATCAGTGATGATGCGATTGCAGTAAGTGCTGCTGTCGGTGCTGTGTCCTACAAGGGGAAGAAACATGGGCAGAACAGAAGTGAAAAGCAATCGGAGGAAGGAATTTTTAATTGTAAACGCTGTGGTTACAAACACCAGTTAAAACAATGTCCAGCGTTTGGAAAAATGTGCACAAAATGTCATGGAAAGAATCACTTTGCCAAACAATGCTTTTCAAAAGTAAAAACTAAGAAAGGGCAACGAGTTAATGTAATTGAGGACACAGATTTAAGTGAGACATGTTTTGTAGGAATGGTGTCATGTGACAATATCAAAAAGGATACAGAAAATGTGCAGCCCTCAGGAATTAACAATGCTGAACATAAAGTTAATGCAGTAAAAGAGGACAAATGGATGATCCCACTGCAGGTAAATGGAGCATTAGCTACATTGAAACTAGACACTGGGGCAAAAGCAAACTTAATCAGTATGAGTAACATTAACAATATGAAAGAAAAGCCCAAAATACAGAAAAAGTCAGTACTACTGAAGGACTATAATGGACAGAAAATAGATAGCTTAGGTGTATGCAGACTTAAAATGACAGTCAAAGACAAAGTACATCTCATGTTTTCTGTTGTGGCTGAAGGACTTGATTCACTACTGGGTGACAAAGCTTGTGAGGACTTAGAACTGGTCAAGAGAGTCTACCGTATAAACTGTGCCATAAGCAGACCAGATGACTCGGTGGATTCTGTAGTGAATAATTTCCAGGATGTGTTCAAAGGATTTCGAGTTCTACCATTCACTTACAAGATCCAGCTAAAGGAGGATGCTCAGCCAGTGGTACATGCTCCACGAAGAGTTCCAGCACCCCTGCGTGACCGGCTCAAGAATGAACTGGACAGAATGACCACACTAGGAGTCATCAGGAAAGTCAAAGATCCAACAGACTGGGTTAACTCCATGGTATGTGTAAAGAAAAAGAACAATGATCTAAGAATATGCATGGATCCAAAGGACTTAAATGCAAGCATAAAACGTGAACACTACCAGATTCCCAAGCGAGAAGAAATCACCAGTGAAATGTCAGGTGCCAGATACTTTACAAAGCTCGATGCCTCACAAGGATTTTGGCAACTAAAACTGGATGAAGAGAGCACCAAATACTGTACCTTCAACACACCATTTAGCAGGTATTGTTTCCTCAGAATGCCTTTCAGGATAATATCTGCATCTGAAATCTTTCATAGAGCGATGGAACACATAATTGAAGGTCTGGAAGGAGTTCGGGTCTATGTTGATGACATCATCATCTGGGGCTCCACACTGAAAGAACACAATGAGAGACTGACTAAAGTGCTACAGAGCATACGCCGGAATGGACTGAAGCTCAACAAAGCCAAGTGTCAGTTTGGCGTCCAGGAAGTCACTTTCCTAGGAGATAATCTATCTGGTAAAGGAATAGAGCCAGATATGGAAAAAGTAAACGCCACACTCAAAATGCCCCAATCCACTGACAAAAAAGGAGTGCTACGCATCATGGGGATGATAAACTTCATTGGAAAGTTCATTCCTAACTTGTCTGCGAGACCTGCTACATAAAACAAATGAGTTCGCATGGACAGAAAGACATGAACAAGAGTGGATAAACCTCAAAACAGTGCTGACAACCACACCTGTACTCACCTTCTTTGACCCAACTAAAAGACTCAAAGTGTCAACGGATGCACCAAACGATGGCCTAGGTGCGGTCTTGCTACAAGCAGAGGGTGAAGATTGGAAGCCTGTTGCCTATGCCTCCAGGTCTATGACTGTTACTGAGTGTCGATACGCCCAGATTGAAAAGGAATGTCTAGGCTTGGTAGTTGGACTAGAAAAGTTTCATGGCTACATATATGGACTTCCCACCTTCACAGTTGAGACAGACCACTGCCCACTGGTTGCCATCATAAAAAAGAACCTGAATGAGATGTCTCCAAGGATTCAACGACTCATGATGAAGCTGCAAAGATATGACTTTGAACTGATCTACACACCAGGCAAATACATAGTGTTAGCAGATGCACTATCCCGAGCACCCACAATGAGTCATGTGAGCTCTACTGAAGAAGACGTGGATGTTCATGTGAGTATGGTCACTGCTGCGCTGCCCGTGTCAGACACAAAATCAAAGCAAATAGCAGAAGAAACAGTAAAAGATACAGTATTACAAACAGTAATAGAGAACATTCATCATGGTTGGCCAAAAGGTTCCTGTCCAAAATATTTTCACATAAGGTCAGAATTGAGTGTCGCAAGTGGACTATTACTAAAACAGAACAGAATAGTCATTCCACAGGCTCTACGTCAAGACATGCTCAAAAGGATTCATGAGGGACACCTCGGAATTGAAAAATGCAAAAGGAGAGCAAGAGACACTGTTTATTGGCCTGGCATAAATAAGGACATTGAGAACATGATAGGCAAATGTGAGACATGTCAGAAACACCAAAACAAACAAGCAAAGGAACCAATGATAGTAGCTGACATACCAACAGCACCATGGCAAAAGGTTGGTATGGACCTTTTTCATTTAAATGGTAAAGACTATGTAATAGTGATTGACTACTATTCTAACTATCCTGAGATGGCGCTGCTCTCAAGCACCACAGCAAGCAGTGTCATAATGCATGTGAAATCCATCTTCGCCAGACATGGAATTCCCAGGATTGCCGTTAGCGACAATGGTCCGTGCTTCAACTGTAAGGAGTGGCAACAGTTTGCAGCACATTATGACTTTCAACACATCACATCCAGTCCTTTGTATGCTCAGTCGAATGGTAAGGCAGAGAAAGGTGTTCAAGTTCTCAAGCAGCTACTGAAGAAAGCGACAGAAAGCAAGTCTGATCCTTATCTCGCCCTGCTGAGCTACCGAGCCTCACCTTTAGACTCTGGTTCTTCACCTGCTGAACTCCTAATGGGTCGCAAGTTGCGTACCACGCTACCCTGCTGTGCAAAAGAAAAGCAGAGTAAGGAACTGAGACAGAGACTTCAACTGTTAAAGCTGAAACAGAAATCATACTATGACAAGTCATCCAAAACTCTGAAACCATTGACAAGGGATGATGTTGTCAGGATTGAGGATCCAGATGCATGGAACAGGAAAGCTACAGTTCTTGAGGAAGTAGGACCACGGTCATACACTGTTAGAACTGAGGAAGGACAGATTCTCAGGAGGAACCGCCGTTCCCTCCTAAAAACACAAGAGCTATCGAAGAGCAAATCGATGACAATGCCGCAACTGAATCTTGTCACTCACCACCAGAACAATCTAACACAAATACACATACAGGCTCTCATGAAAACACATCAGACTTACCTGTGCTGAGAAGATCCACACGTGAAGTAAAAAAGCCTGATAAACTACATTGAAAATGTATTGACTGTTGAAGATGTTTATGTTGTTATTGATTGATATTGATTGATACTGATTTTGTTTAACCTCAAAGAAAGGGGGATGTAATGATCAGTAACCTGTCATTCTGGAATGGTACACTAGGTGGTGCTGTATGTATATAAGAGTGGGCTACCCACGATGCACTAGGCTACCCACAAGGCAGCAGTCAAGATGGAGGCCTCTGCAGATACTGTACCTAGTCCACATGTGCTCAATAAAGTGTCTAGCAAAAGCTCGCTGTTCTTAATAAAAACGACTAGTTATTAATGAACATAACAACTGGTACAATCTACATCTAATTATGTCACAGGTTATTTGTGAGAATTACTGATATTTGATATTAACTAGGTCTGAACTAGTATGCCTTTTGAACGCATGGAAATTGATAACATTACATTCGTAACTTGTTTGAGATGCCACCTCCTTGATCTTGTTATCATCTCAATAATTCATTTTCTTTGGTGATCCATGATAATTGTCATAATTTTTGTATATTGAACTTATTGTGACAGATAAAATACTGGATTGTTGAAGAGGAAATTTTTTTTTAAAGTGTACAAGGAAAGAGCTTTAGAAATTGGATTAGAGTAGACAGCTCTATATTGGATAATGCATGATGCACTGAAACTATTTATTTATACATTTAGGAGTAGAATTTCCATGGGATTTCCCCCGTCTCTTTCTGTAACATCAGCGGAAACCTGGAGAAACAACAGAAATAGTCATTTATACCATTTCTCTGGGGTTTTTGCTGAAGGTCGGGGAACACCCATGGAAATTCCTGGGTATTAGTGATATCACACACACATTTTTGAATTAGTTAAAATTATGTGTTTGGGGCAGTATTAGTGAAATTTTAGCAGCGTGGTTGGTCACTTCACTATAAATTAAAAAATATATCGATGTGTTTTCTCTTTGGAATGCATTGATCATTTTTCATGTGTCAAAAAGCACTGTGGCTGTTTTGAATACATCGCCTATCTGGCCCAAATATATTTAAATGTATTATTTTTTAAATTTAGGACTATTTGAAGTTTACTGAGAGATAAGGCTTTCCCATGGCATATCACCTAAAATTTTAATCATTTTGGTGTTGGTGCTCATCATTAGAAGAATCAACAAAAGCATAGATTATTTACACAACCAACCAATAGTATTAACTCACAATCAACGCACTTCGGTGTTGTGTTTGATCCTGAACCGACCTTCATACTCTCACATTCTCTCAATTATCAGGTCTGCTAACTTCCACAATACTCCCATCTATGCCCCTACCAGAGCCCCTCTCTCCTGTCATTGAAACCCTTATCCACATTCCTGTCACGCCCTGCCTTAATTAATTCAAGACTCTCTTTGCTGTCCTTCCAACATCCACCCCCCATAAACTTCAACTTGTATGAGATGCAGCTGCCCAATCCTGTCCGGCACTAAGTTCCAGTCATCCAATACTTCTGTCTTTACTGACCTACGCTGGTCCTAGTCCTCCAATAGATCCTATTTAAAATCCTTGTCCTTATCTTCAAATCCCTCCTTTAGCCATGGATCTTTCAGTCCTCCAACTCTGGCCTTTTGTGGATCTCCCCCTCCCTTTTCCCCATCATAGGTGGTAGTGCTTTCGGTTGCCTAACTGGTCATTCACCTCATTGCTGTTTTTGGCACCTTGCTGTGCACATATTGGCTACTGCATTTGGCTACAAAACAACAGCGACTACTCTTCAAAAGTAATTCATTGGCTGTGAAGTGCTTTGGGACATCCTGAGGATTGAAAGGCACCATATAAATGCAAGTTTTTTCTTTCTATAAATCTTATAGAGAACTAACTTCAACTGCACTTATTTCTTATTATGCTGTTAGCAGATAGACAGTTTCCAAGTTGCTTGATTTTGCAGCCTATGGTTATTGGGGTGGGGAGAGGAGGAAGAGAAAGAGATATACAACATTAGCACAACTGACACATCTCCCACAGATTTGTCTCCACAGTCCACATCTCCATGGTAACCTTCTATTACAATGTCAGCTAACTTAGCTGTAACAGTAGGTGGGTGGCAAGTTAACTACCACCTGCGGCCACCCCACTTTGTTTTTAACAACAGACACCATTAAGTCAATTGGCGCAATTGATGACACCCATTTGCCATGCCTGTACAGCTGCTTCCAAAGTTGCACATTTCTACATAATAAATCTTACAAATGTGTAAAGATATCTACAAACATGGTAATGAATTTCTATTTTTTTTATATAACTACAAAAATCAACACCAGAATGAATAACTGTTTCAGTGACCAAGCAGGTCCATCCTACGTTGGATATTAAATTAAGAGTAAATATTAACATGTCAGACAGTAAAAAGAAAAAGTAGCAGTGGAGTCAAAAATTCACAGACCTTCCAGTGGACCCGCATTTGTAACTCTGACAGGAGCACACTGGAAACGTCATAAATGAGACTGGTAGCCGGATACAGTGGATCCCAGGCTCGCGTCAAGGATTCGGTGAGCCTTGTAAGGATGGAGCTCTGCCTACCTCAAAGATAGCCATTAATGTAGGAAAAGATGTATGAGAGGGTGGGGTCAGGGGCGACGATCTCCCAATGCCGGGAATTCCAATGTTCACAGGGTCTGGGGAGGTCCCTTAATTAATATGCCAATGTCAAGAAACCATTCCACTAGGGGCACATCTAGGGCAGCCACCTTCTCCCAGAGATCAGATACTGTACTTTGGATGTACAGACCACATCCCTCTGGTTCCCTACGCCATCATTCTGCAGCCCGGCACACCTGGCCGCCGTGTCAGCTGAGGCTCAGTTGGTAGCACCCTTGCCTCTGAGTCAGAAGGTTGTGGGTTCAAGTCCCACTCCAGGGACTTGAGCATAAAGAAAACTAGGCTGACACAACAGTGCATAAGATTTATAGAAAGAAAAAACTTGCATTTATATGGTGCCTTTCAATCCTCAGGATGTCCCAAAGCACTTCACAGCCAATGAATTACTTTTGAAGAGTAGTCGCTGTTGTTTTGTAGCCAAATGCAGTAGCCAATATGTGCACAGCAAGGTGCCAAAAACAGCAATGAGGTGAATGACCAGTTAGGCAACCGAAAGCACTACCACCTATGATAGGGAAAAGGGAGGGGGAAATCCACAGAAGGCCAGAGTTGGAGGGCTGAAAGATCCATGGCTGGAGGAGGGATTTGAAGATAAGGACAAGGATTTTAAATAGGGTCTCGTTCAGCAGGTGGATTATCAGCAATCAGTATGTATGTAGAAAGACTTGCATTTATATAGCGCCTTACATGACTATCGGCCATCCCAAAGCACTTTACAACCAATGAAGTACTTTTTTTTTTGAAGTGTAGTCGCTGTTGTAATGTGGGAAATGCAGCAGTATGTTTGCGCACAGCAAGCTCCCACAAACAGCAATGTGATAATGACCAGATAATCTGTTTTAGTGATGTTGATTGAGCGATAAATATTGGCCAGGACACCGGTGATAACTCCCCTGCTCTTCTTCAAAATATTGCCTTGGGATCTTTTACGTCCACCTGAGAGGGCAAATGGGGGCCTCGGTTTAACCTCTCATCCGAAAGACGGCACCTCCGACAGTGCAGCTCTCCCTCAGTACTGCACTGGAATGTCAGCCTAGTTTTTTTTATGCTTAAGTCCCTGAAGTGGGACTTGAACCCACAACCTTCTGACTCAGAGGCAAGGGTGCTACCAACTGAGCCTCAACTGACACCGTGGCCAGGTGTGCCGGGCTGCAGAATGATGGTGTAGGGAACCAGAGGGATGTGGTCTGTACATCCAAAGTATCTAATCTCTGGGAAAAGGTGGCTGCCCTAGATGTGCCCCTAGTGGAATGGCTTCTTGACATTGGCATATTAATTAAGGGACCTCCCCAGACCTTGTGAACATTGGCAGAATCAGTGCCAGATGTCGCAGACAGGTGCATCCTGGCACCTACACATTGGTCTTCTATCTCGTCTTCTTCGCATCTCCATCTTCTTTCAACCTTTAAAAATCCTTTCACAACCCATCTCTGCAGCCAAGCTTTCCACTTAATTTCCTAATTTATCCCTCTCGCTTGCTCGGCATTTATTCCCATTAACCGCCTGTAAATGGTTTGGGATGTTTTCTTGCATTAAAAGCACTGTATAAATTTAAGTTATTGCTGTTGAAGTTCTCCAAAGTCGGGGAGTATCCAGTCTGTTTCATAGAGGTGTCCTACAGTCTATGTAGAATATTTCTATTAAACATTAGGTTCAGTCCACCCTCACCCCAAACTTAGCAGAGCATCAGGGAGTATTAAAAAATGTACATAAGTGTCCATAATTTCTTTATTCTATTTCAGGGTTTGATCTCTATATCTCTGAACATCTGGACAAGACAAAAAGATAGGAAACCTGATACCCAATTTTAGGCATTGTCTCCAGTGCACTTTTAAACTCTGTTTTCCATCTATGGCATGTAGCTAGGGTGAAATGTGTCTGGTGTAGGATCTTAAACTGACCTTTCCATAGGCGACTGTAGGTAGCTACCTTAAAGGCTGTAACTCCTCCTCGGGAAGGCTCTGCCATGGCTCCAGAATGGGTTTTCCTATGGTTCATGGAAGAAAATATTATGAAATTCAAGTGGTCTATCAGATTGTAAAAAGAATAACCAGAGATATGATTCATCTTATGATTCTGAAGTTAGGTAAAGGTGCATTTGAAGGTAATGAGAAAAGTCCCCACTCAAGCAGAATTGTTTGGAGCGACTTGTATGACTCAACCGCCAAAACTTAGGCGATCCTAGGGCCCAACGATGTTAAGCTGTGCCAGGTCAAAATGGTGTAGGTAGCACGAAAAATTTGTGCTCAGTCCTTATTAACATGATTGTAGTCATGATCTCAGCACTAAAACTGCTGCTCATTGGCTTACCGCTCAACAGGTGGGCCAATATCGGGTCCAGTCGATTTCCCAGTCATGCTTGGCATAGGCTTTATTCAGTACTTAAAGGGGAGGTGCATTGATGCTGCAGCACCTCATTGTCAATCCACTTACAGCTTCACCTGGAAGAAGACGGCAGTGGAAGCACATGGCTGAACTTCAGCACAGGGAGAGAGCGCACAGATTCCCAGACGCAGCTTTTGAGACACTGGTCGTGGCCATGGAGAGGAGGCAGGCTGTCCTCTTTCCGCTGACTGGCAGGAAGTCCTCACCACACACTTCTCAAAGGATCTGGCAGGAGATAGCCGCCTATGTGATATACTACATCCACTGGTTCCCCTTTATCTACCCTGCTAGTTACATCCTCAAAAAACTCGAATAAATTTGTCAAACACAATTTCCCTCTCATAAAACCATGTTGACTCTGCCTAATCATGTTATGATTTTCTAAGTGCCCTGAAACCACTTCCTTAACAATGGATTCCAGCATTTTCCTGACGACTGATGTCAGGCTAACTGGCCTGTAATTCCCTGTTTTCATTCTCCTTCCTTTCTTGAATAGCGGTGTTATATTTGCTACCTTCCAATCCGCTGGAACCGTTCTAGAATCTAGAGAATTTTGGAAGATCAAAAGCAATGCATCTACTATCTCTGCAGCCACCTCTTTTAGAATCCTAGGATGTAGGCCGTCAGGTCCAGGGGATTTGTCGGCTTTTAGTCCCATTAGTTTCTCTAGTATTTTTTCTCTACTTATATTAATTACGTTAAGAAGAAGACACAGCATCACTGCATCCGTCACTCGCAGACACCAGCTGAGAAACTGGCACTGCACGTACTTTAGAAGCTAGTGTAGAAGCGGGAACTGCAGAGGGTGAGGCACTGGGCTCAGGTGGGCTGCAGCAAGGCCAGGGGGAAAGGGTAGCTTGGGGGGACCAACTCCCCTGAGGGCAAGTTCTGCTGCACAGGTGTCAGATGAGGACCTCGATGGGGCCGCCTTCAGAAGAAGGGTGATGCGCATGCACACCGAATTGCTAGGTGCAATGGCAAGCCTGCCAGAGAGTATCTTGGCAATGTCAAGGAGCATCGAGGAGTTTGCCTCTAACATTGCACGGGGCTTTGCGCAGTTCTCGGAGCTCAGGATTTCCAGGCTGGAAATGATGGTACGCTCCCGAAGAGACTATGTCAACCCATACTGCGTGTGATGAGCAATGTCGCGGCTGCAATTGCAGCACAGGCAGAAGCGACCCAACGTCTTAGTACTGCAGCGAAAGTGCAGACTGCTCTCATACAGTCTCAGCTTGATGCCACCCATGCTCAGACTACTGTCATGCAGTCTCAGCTTGCTGCTACCCAAGCTCAAACTGCTGCCATCGTGGCTAGGTTTACCAGTGTTAACCAGGGTTTGCAGGGTGTCACAGCAGCCCAGCAATCTGTGCTCCAGCACACTGCTTGGAATGCTGTGGCGCTGCCATGGGGGAGTGGCAGTTGGTCAGTGGAGCAGGACCCTGCTGTCCTCTTTCAGGATGATAGCATTCCTGTTCCCACCACTGTCACTCTGCCATTGCCTGTTAGCCAGCCAGCCCAGACTGCTGCCACCCATGCCGAGGTGGTGTAGTCTACAGCCGAGCCTTCTAGGGTCTGAATTGCTTGAGGTCACCCCTGGAAACTCAGCAGCCTTCCACCAGCCATGCTGCAGCCACTGGGGGAGCACTTCGTAGTAGCAGGAAAGGGCACCCAAACGACAGGCACTAAGGGATTGCACAAGGGCAATTAGTTCATATCGTATGTGTCAATTGATTTTGGATACATTTATTCATTTTATTTGGACTCTTTTGTGGTAGTTCTCATTTCAGCTTTGTTCCCAGGATGGCACTCTGATATTCCATGACAGAGGGATGATATGAAGGGGATGTGGTGAGCAATGGGGACCTGGGGTTTAATTCATTGGAATTGGAGTCTGATGAGGTGTTCACGGACAGCCCGTCCAAAAGGGTGATTGGCTGCCTGCCTGCTCCCTTCCTCCTCGTCTTCTTCCTCATCCTCCTCCTTTTCCTCCTTTCCCTCGTCCTTTTCCTGAGGTGGTGGTGCAATCCCTGGAGGCAGGTGCTGTGCCCTCATGATGGCCGAGTTGTGAAGCATGCAGCAGATCACCATAAAATTGGACACCTGCTCCGCTGATTATTGGAGGGCAACTCCCGAGTAGTCAAGGCAGCGGAACCATTGCTTCAGCAGCCCTGCTCGATGATGTTCCTGGTGGAAACATGGTTCTCATTATATGAGTGCAGGGCATGAGTGGTGGGGTTGCGGATGGGGGTCATCAGCTAGGTTCAGAGCGGATAGCCCTTGTCTCCGAGCAATCACCCTCGAGTTTCCTGTGGTGGTTGGAAGATTGCTGGCAGACCGGACTGACGCAAGATGAAGACATCGTGGCTGCTGCCAGGATAGTGGGTATTGACCATCAGGAATCGCTGGGCGTGGTCACACATCAACTGCACACTAAGTGAGTGGTAGCCTTTGCAGTTACAGAAGATCTCAGGTTTGTTATACAGCACCCGCAAAGCCACGTGGGTGCGGTTGATGGCGCCTTGCACCATGGGGAAGTCCGCTAACCTGGCAAAGCCACATGCTCGCCCTGCTTCTCTCTGCTCAGAGAGAAGAAAATGTAGTCCCTTCTCCTGGTGTAGAGAGCCTCAGTGACCTCCCAGCTGCAGTGATGGATGGCTAACTGGGAGATGTTAGCTATGTCTCCTGCTGCAGACTGGAAGGATCCGCTGGCGATGAAATTGAGAGTCACCGGGACCTTGACTGCCACTGGGAGAACCGTGGTTGTCCTGCTCTCAGGCTGAAGGTCTGGTTGCAGGAAGTGACAGAGTTCTGTGACCACCTCCTTAGTGAAGCGAAGCCTTCTAATACACTGCTCCTCGCTTAAGTGGATATAAGAGAAATGCTCTCTGAAGACCCTAGGTGGGTAAGACCTCCTGTTGAGAGCCCTCCTGGCCCTCCTCCTCCTCCCTCTGTGCGCATCTTCTCGTCGTCTTCACTGCCTCCGCTCACTCTCCCGGAGATACTCAAGCACGAGGGGGACTGCCAGTAGAGCCCTCATGACTGTGAACAAGTGTTATGAGTAGAAGCCTTTAAATAACAATGAAGGCGTTCTCCACTTGCAACAACACTCCCTGTTACCTTAGAACTTTGAAAGAAGTTTATAAAGCTGCTGGAATTGCAGAAAGTTGCACAGAGCCAGTCAAACTGCAGAAACATGTCAGGTGCAAATTGTTGCTGATGATCCCTTTAAATACCGCTGCAGGAGCTTCCTGCCTGCTTGTCAATGCTTGCTCAGCTCGTTGCGCTTAAGGCATGCCGTAAGTGGAGCGGCGAAGTCAAAACTTGCAGATCGGGCGTTAAGTGAGACTTGCACACTCACTTAATCACGATCTGCATAACCTACATATCCCTAGCGAGCGCGAACATCCGAAAATGGCGGGCGCCGGGGGACCCGCCGGCAGCAGGTAGAAACATAGAAACATAGAAGATAGGAGCAGGAGTAGGCTATTCGGCCCCTCGAGCCTGTTCTGCCACAGGTTCACCACTCTCTTGGTGAAGAAATTCCTCCTCATCTCAGTCCTAAATGGCTTACCCCTTATCCTTAGTCTGTGACCCTTGGTTCTGGACTCCCCTGCCATCGGGAACAACCTTCCTGCATCTAGTCTGTCTAGTCCTGTTAGAATTTTCTAAGTTTCAATGAGATCCCCTCTCATTCTTCTAAACTCTAGCGAATATAAGCCTAATCGACCCAATCTCTCTTCATACGTCATTCCTGCCATCCCAGGTATCAGTCTGGTGAATCTTCGCTGCACTCCCTCCATGGCAAGAACATCCTTCCTCAGATAAGGCGACCAAAACTGCACACAATACTCAAGGTGTGGTCTCACCAAAGCCCTGTACAACTGCAGCAAGACATCCTTGCTCCTGTACTCGAATCCTCTTGCTATGAAGGCCAACATACCATTTGCCTTCTTAACCGTCTGCTGCACCTGCATGCTTACCTTCAGTGACTGGTGCACAAGGACACCCAGGTCTCGTTGCACTTCCCCTTTTCCCAATCAATTGCCATTCAGATAATAATCTGTCTTCCTGTTTTTGCCACCGAAGTGGATAACTTCGCATTTATCCACATAATATTGCATTTGCCATGCATCTGCCCAATCACCCAACCTGTTCAAATCATACTGGAGTTTCTCTGCATCCTCCTCACAGCACACACGCCCACCCAGCTTTGTGTCATCTGCAAACTTTGAGATATTACATCTAGTTCCCTCGTCTAGATCATTAATATATATTGTGAATAGCTGGGATCCTAGCACTGATCCCTGCGGTACCCCACTAGTCACTGCCTGCCACTCGGAAAAAGACCCGTTTATTCCAACTCTTTGCTTCCTGTCTGCCAACCAGTTCTCTATCTGTCAGTACCTTACCCCCAATCCCATGTGCTTTAACTTTGCACGCCAATCTCTTATGTGGGACCTTATCGAAAGCCTTCTGAAAGTCCAAATACACCACATCCACTGGTTCTCCCTTATCTATTCTACCAGTTACATCCTCAAAAAATTCCAGTAGATTACTCAAGCATGATTTACCTTTTGTAAATCCATGTTGACTTTGTCCGACCTTGTCACTGTTTTCCAAGTGCTCTGCTATTACATCTTTTATAATGGACTCTAGCATTTTCCCCACTACCGATGTCAGGCTTACCGGTCTATAATTCCCCATTTTTCTCTCTACCACATTTTTTAAATAGTGAGGTTACATTGGCTACCCTCCAATCCATGGGAACTATTCCAGAGTCTATAGAATTTTGGAAGATGACCAGCAATGCATCTACTATTTCTAGGGCCACTTCCTTAAGTACCCTAGGATGTAGATTATCAGGCCCTGGGGATTTATCGGCCTTCAATGCTGTCAATTTCCCTAATACCATTTCCCTACAAATACTGATTTCATTCAATTCCTCCCTCTCATTAGACCCTATGTTCCCCAACATCTCTGGAAGGTTATTTGTGTCCTCCTTTGTGAAGACAGAACCAAAGTATGTATTTAATTGGTCTGTCATTTCTTTGTTCCCCATTATAAATTTCCCTGATTCTGACTGCAATGGACCTACGCTTGACTTCACCAGTCTTTTTCTCTTCACATATCTATAGAAGCTTTTACAGTCAGTTTTTATGTTCCCTGCAAGCTTACTCTCATATTCTATTTCCCCCCTCTTAATTAATCCCTTTGTCCTCATTTGCTGAATCCTAAACTGCTCCCAATCCTCAGGTTTGCTGCTTTTTTAGGCCAATTTATATGTCCTCTCCTTGGATCTTATGCTACCCCTAATTTCCCTTGTTAGCCACGGTTGAATCACCTTTTCTGTTTTATTTTTATGCCAAACAGGGATGAACAAATTCTGTAGTTCATCCATGCGATCTTTAAATGTTTGCCATTGCCTATCCACCGTCAACCCTTTAAGTAACATTCCCCAATCCATCCTAGCCAATTTGCACCTCATACCATCGTAGTTTCCTTTATTTAAATTCAGGAAGAGCAGCGGCCGCCATTTTTTTGCCCGAATCTGGCAGTAACAGGTGGCACTAAACTCTGAATTTCTAGGCCCTTATCTATACAAATCATGGAAACCTATGCCTACTTTCAGTGGAGTAATGTTGGATTGTCATAGAAAGGGGAAATAGTAGAGAGGCCCAGAAATATATGGGAATGTCAGCAGACTTGCAACCCAGCCCAGTTGATCAGATGAAGTTGAACTTCCAGATGAGGAGGATGTGTCACTGGATATTGAGAAGTTATTAAGCAAAAACAGCATTTACCTTCTAGAGGTAATAAATCATTTTAAGTACGAGAATAGTTGGAATAAGTACATCAACCAAGGAAGAATTGACCTTGTCTAGAAAGTTCCCTTGTCAAATGTTCAGTGTGTGAAGAGCAAATAAGCTATCATTCATTATTAACATACCCCTGGGGACCAATATAAACCAGCAATCAAAATATCTAATTTGGATATTGAGTAGTTAACTATTATTAGCAAAGAAAAAAGTACGTTGCCAGTAATGATTAATGGATGGAAGAACAAGCTGTGCTCCGGCTGTGCTAAATCATGAAAATGACACGGTGATGTTCTACTACAGTAAATTGCTTTAGTTTTCATTCATGAAATGTTCTTTATATGTATATGTATGTATGTATAACTAGGTTACAGGATTCTGATATTTTTAACTAGAAATTGAATGAGCTCACCTAATTCTGCTGTTTTTGCAGGGTGTGGCGGCTGTGGCCTGGAAATTAAAAATGGACAATCCTTGGTAGCTCTGGACAAGCAGTGGCACCTGGGCTGTTTTAAGTGTCACACTTGTGGGAAAGCCCTATCTGCTGAGTATATCTGCAAGTAAGTACAGTTTGTTTAAAGGATGTAGGGACAATGGGGGTAAACATCAACTTCATTGGGGCCGTAAAACTGGCGGCATTGGATCAGCCACCTGTTATACCTCTGCCCAGTTTTCCTTTCCATTGACTTCAGTAGAAAGGAACATGGCCTAGGTGAATAACAGGCGGCCAATTTGACACCACCTGTTTTCCGCTCCTGCCAAAGTTGAAAGTTACCTCCTTGTCTTGAGTAACCACAAATTGTATTTTAGTTTTAAACCAGAAAGTCTGGACTTCAACTTGGAGGGGGTGGGAATAGGAATTTTCATGTGGTTCTCCCAATTTTTCACTGTAACTTTCTTGTGGGAGATTGATGGAATCCTTGTAGAAACAGCATACAAGGACATTTTTAGCCACTTACGCCGTTTCTCCAGGAGTTCTGCCAATCTTCTTTCAAAGTTGCAGCAGGAGATAAGGAGATCCCCCGCAGAAATTCTAGGTAAATGTAAACACTGCAAAGGTTAAGATGACAATACCCTTCAAATTATCCTCTATACATTGAGCAATTTCTCTCAGAGTGCATGAAGACATGAAATATTTCTCATGAAAAAATTATTGTTATTAGGTCTTAGCTTGCTTGACACATAGTGGGTTTGATTTAATATTCAGTGGAGCTAGCACAAAGGGTGTTCAGACAAAAAAATAATGTGCCCTGCACTGATGTTGAATTTAGTATATATTTCTGCAAACTTTGGACAGTGAAACCACAAGAGCTAAAAAAAAAAGGAGCAGTTCATACTACTAATCCCGGCATAGCGAACCATTTCATGAAAGCTTTTAGGAAAGGCTTTTAAAAATGCCACCAAGAAATAGAAGAGATGAAGCCCATTCTTCTCATTTCCACATTTGCAAGATTAGAAGCTAGAGAAAGAATAGCTTTTCCAAATATAGGGGGGCAGAAATTCGGTATCGCCCATTTTGTGACGCTAATATCGGCTGGGCACAAAGATTAGCGCCCGGTGCTAATTATCGCCTCCCACTGCAAAATTTGCCTCTTATCGCCCCTGGAGGTGATTTGAGTGCTAAATCAGGCGCTACACACCTCTCTTAAGGCGCAAACATCAGGGAGCGAGGCGCAAACTCAGAACGTTACTGAAGCTCAGGCAATGCCAATTACCATGGAAGCCAGGCACACTGGCGCCGTCCAGTTCTTAAAGGGGAGGGGCCATCTTGCAGCCACACCCTGCTCATTGCAGCCTTGAATCTCGGCCTGGAGTGACCTCAAAAGCAATTGTGTGGAAGCGCTAATGGATAGGCCCAGGGAAAGAGCTCGGCACTTAGGAACCTCAAAAGTGGTGCTGAGGGCCAAAACTCCTTAGGACAGCGTTAAAACCAAAACTCTTGCGGACAAGGAAAGGCAGGAAGCGCCCGCCTTTAAATAACGCTCCCTCAGCCCCTTCCCGACTTGAAAACGTTTCCCTCTACCTGTCATTCCTAGCGGCAGGTGCACGACTCAATATCCGGTCCGAGGTGCACACTCAACTGACGCCGCGATCGTGGTGGTAGTGTTTAACGCCGCAGCAAAATGTCTGGGCAATTTCGCGAGCGGCGCAAACATCGCAGCGCCCGAGCGTTAGTTGCTTTGTGCCACGTTAGCACCCTCTTAGGGCGCTAACGGGAGGTGCTAATCAACCGAATTTTTCCCCCATGGTCATTGATGTGTGGGGAAAAAATGGTGTTTGTTTTGTGTTGGTGCTTCTTTACTCTGGACCAGTGTTTTGAAGGAGTCAGTTTGAAACCAAATTTTATTGGGGATAAAATTTAACTTTGGTGGGGACATAGACGCCAATGGAAAGGAAAGTTTAATTTTAACCGAACCCCCCGCCCCCCACTTCTTGTATTGCCTCACAGTACAGCTTAATTGGAATTTTTAATAAAATTACGGAGCACTATATCCAAATACTCTACATCATGCTCAGCAATTTTATTTGTGTCTTAAAAACCTTAATGATTAATGACTAAATCATGCAGTTGAATTAGATATGACTACTATTTAACTGGTTGAGAAATGAACCTCAAATGACCCTGTTGTGCTGAAGGGTTTGTCTCCCACATAAACATCCTTGGATTACTATTGTGATATGATGGCTAAAAGTATAGTGACAGGCTGATTATTTTTCAGCTTAAATTGAACAATTTTTTACAGTAGGTGTTTCTAAATTACCATAGTCAACAAAAGTACCCTCTTTTGCATATCAGCATAAATCTTTTGTAAACTGGGAAAATAATTAGAAAAAGAGTGGCTGCCACATGCTGAAATTTTAATAATGAGACATCATCAGTAATCAAAGATGTGTCAGATCAGGGACAGATTTTAATATTTTACTGGTACACTGCTCAAAGTGACCATCAATCTTTTTCCACTGCTGCCTGTATTTCTTTAAATTCATTCCCGGGATGTGGACGTCACTGGCAAGGCCAGCATTTATTGCCCATCCCTAATTGCCCTTGAGAAGGTGGTGGTGAGCCACCTCTTTGAACTGCTGCAGTCCATCTGGTGAAGGTACTCCCACAGTGCTGTTAGGGAGGGAGTTCCAGGATTTTGACCCAGCGACGATGAAGGAACAGTGATATACTTCCAAGACAGGATGGTGTGTGACTTGGAGGGGAACTTGGAGATGGTGGTGTTCCCATGCGCCTGCTGCCCTTGTCCTAGGTGGTAGAGATTGTGGGTTTGGGAGATGCTGTCAAAGAAGCCTTGGCAAGTTGCTGCAGTGCATCTTCTAAATGGTACACGGTACACTGGTGGTGGAGGGAATGAATGTTTAAGGTGGTGGACGGGGTGGAAATCAAGTGGGCTGCTTTGTCCTGGATGGTGTCGAGCTTCTTGAGTGTTGTTGGAGCTGCACTCATCCAGGCAAGTGGAGAGTATTCCATCACACTCCTGACTTGTGCCTTGTAGATGGTGGAAAGGCTTTGGGGAGTCAGGAGGTGAGACACTAGCCACAGGATAACCAGCCTCTGACCTGCTCTTGTAGCCACAGTATTCATGTGGCTGGTCCAGTTAAGTTTCTGGTCAATGGTGAACCTCAGGATGTTGATGGTGGGGGGGATTTGGTGATGTTAATGCCATTGAATGTCAAGGGATGGTGGTTTGACTCTCTCTTGTTGGATATAGTCATTGCCTGGCACTTGTGTGGCGCGAATGTTACTTGCCACTTATCAGCCCAAGCCTGAATGTCGTCCAGGTCTTGCTGCATGTGGGCATGGACTGCTTCATTATCAGAGGGGTTGCGAATTAAACTGGACACTGTACAATCATCAGCGAACCTCCCCACTTGTGATCTTATGATGGAGGGAAGGTCATTGATGAAGCAGCTGAAGATGGTTGGGCCTAGGACACTGCCCTGAGGAACTCCTGCAGAGAGGTACTGGGGCTGAGATGATTGACCTCCAACAATGACAACCATCTTCCTTTGTGGTAGATATGACTCCAGCCAGTGGAGAGTTTCCCCCCGATTCCCATTGACTTCAATAGGGCTCCTTGATGCCACACTCGGTCAAATGCTGCCTTGATGTCAAGGGCAGTCACTCTCACCTCACCTCTGGAATTCAGCTCTTTTGTCCATGTTTGCACCAAGGCTGGAATGAGGTCTGGAGCCGAGTGGTCCTGGCAGACCCAAACTGAACATCGGTGAGCAGATTATTGGTGAGTAAGTGCTGCTTGATAGCACTGTCGATGACACCTGCCATCACTTTGCTGATGATTGAGAGTAGACTGATGGGGCGTTAATTGGGCGGATTGGATTTGTCCTACTTTTTGTGGACAGGACATACCTGGGCAGTTTTCCACATTATCAGGAAGATCCCGTGTTATAGCTGTACTGGAACAGCTTGCCTAGAGGCGCGGCTAGTTCTGAAGCACAAGTCTTCAGCACAACAGCCGGGATGTTGTCGGGGCCCAGAGCCTCTGCTATATCCAGTGTGCTCAGCCGTTTCTTGATAGCACGTGGAGTGAATCGAATTAGCTGAAGACCGGCTTCTGTGATGGTGGGGACCTCGGGAGGATCATCCACTCGGCACTTCTGGCTGAAGATGGTTGCAAACATTTCTGCCTTGTCTTTTGCAGTTGCATGCTGAGCTCCGCCATCATTGAAGATGGGGGTGTTCATGGAGCCGCCTCCTCCCAGTAGTTTAATTGCCCATCACCATTCACAACTGGATGTGGCAGGACTGCAGAGTTTTGATCTGATCCGTTGGTTGTGGGATCGTTTAGCTCTGTCTATAGCATACTGCTGTTTAACCTGCATGTGATCCTGTGTTGCAGCTTCCCCAGGCTGGCACCTCATTTTTAGGTACGCCTGGTGCTTCTCCTGGCATGTCCTTCTACACTCCTCCTTGAACCAGGGTTGGTCCCCTGGCATGAAGGTAGTGGTAGAGTGAGAGATATGCCAGGCCATGAGGTTACAGATTGTGGCAGTAAACAATTCTGCTACTTCTGATGGCCCACAGTACTGCACGGATGCCCAGTTTTGAGCTGCTAGATCTGTTCTGAATCTATCCCATTTAGCACGGTGGTACTGCCACACAACATGATGGAGGGTGTCCTCAGTGTGAAGACAGGACTTCATCTCCACAATGACTGTGCGGTGGTCACTCCTACCAATATTATCATGGACAGATGCATCTGCGACAGGTAGATTGGTGAGTCATAGAGTCATAGAGTTTAACAGCACAGAAAGAGGCCCTTCGGCCCATCGTGTCCGCGCCGCCCATCCATCCCTGTCCAGTCTAATCCCATTTTCCAGCATTTGGTCCATAGCCTTGTATGCAATGGCATTTCAAGTGCTCATCCAAATGCTTCTTGAATGTTGTGAGGGTTCCTGCCTCTACCACCCTTTCAGGCATTGAGTTCCACATTCCAACCACCCTCTGGGTGAAAAAGTTCCTCCTCAAATCCCCTCTAAATCTCCTGCCCCTTACCCTGAATCTATGCCCCCTTGTTATTGACCCCCCTACTAAGGGGAAAAGTTCCTCTTTATCTACCCTATCTATGCCCCTCACCATTTTGTACACCTCAATCAGGTCCCCCCTCAGCTTTCTTTGCTCCAAGGAAAACAACCCCAGCCTGTCCAGCCTCTCTTCATAGCTGAGGCGCTCCATCCCAGGTAACATCCTGGTGAATCTTCTCTGCACCCTCTCCAGAGCAATCACATCCTTCCTATAGTGAGGCGACCAGAACTGCACACAGTACTCCAGCTGTGGCCTCACCAGCGTTTTGTACAGCTCCATCATAACCTCCCTGCTCTTATATTCCGTGCCTCGGCTAATGAAGGCAAGTATCCCATATGCCTTTTTAACCACCTTATCTACCTGTTCCGCTGCCTTCAGGGATCTATGTACATGTACACCAAGGTCCCTCTGACCCTCTGTACTTCCTAGGGTCCTACCACTCATTGTGTATTCCCTTACCTTATTTGTCCGTCCAAAATGCATCACCTCGCACTTTTCAGGGTTAAATTCCATTTGCCACTTTTCCACCCATCTGACCAACCCGTTTATATCGTCCTGTAGCCTGAGGCTTTCCTCCTCGCAATTTACCACCCCACCAATTTTCGTGTCATCTGCGAACTTACTGATCATACCTTTTACATTCTCATCCAAGTCATTTATGTAGATCACAAACAACAAGGGACCCAGCACCGATCCCTGAGGTACACCACTGGACACAGGCTTCCAGTCACAAAAGCAACCTTCGACCATCACCCTCTGCCTCCTGCCACTCAGCCAGTTTAGGATCCAACGCGCCAAGGCACCCTGGGTCCCATGGGCTCTTACCTTCTTGACCAGTCTCCTATGCGGGACTTTGTCAAAAGCTTTACTGAAGTCCATGTAAACCACATCCACAGCATTTCCCTCATCCACCCCCCTAGTCACCCCCTCGAAAAATTCAATCAGATTTGTCAGACATGATTTACCCTTGACAAAGCCATGCTGACTATCCCCGATTAATCCTTGCCTCTCCAAGTGGAGACTAATTTTGTCCCTCAGAATTTTTTCCAATAATTTCCCTACCACAGATGTTAGGCTCACTGGCCTGTAATTCCCTGGTTTATCCCTGCTACCCTTCTTGAATAATGGTACTACGTTAGCTGTTCTCCAGTCCTCTGGTACATCCCCTGTGGCCAGAGAGGTTCTGAAAATTTGTGTCAGAGCCCCTGCAATCTCCTCCTTTGCCTCCCACAGCAGCCTGGGATACATCTCGTCCGGGCCTGGGGATTTATCCACTTTTTGGCCTGCTAAAACCGCTAGCACCTCCTCCCTCTCGATGCTAATATGTTCAAGTATGTCACAGTCCCCTTGCCCGATTTCTATGTCTGCATCGTCTTTCTCCATAGTGAACACAGATGCAAAAAATTCATTTAAAACCCCGCCTACATCATCTGGCTCTACACACAGATTGCCACTTTGGTCCCTAATGGGCCCTACCCTTTCCCTGGTTATCCTCTTGCCCTTAATATACTTATAAAACATCTTAGGATTTTCCTTTATTTTGCTCGCCAGTGTTATTTCATGGCCCCTCCTCGCCCTCCTAATTTCTTTTTTAAGTATGCCCCTGCACTTTTTATACTCCTCTAGGGCTTCTTCCGTCTTTAGTCTTTTGTAACTGCCAAAAGCCCCCCTTTTATTTCTAATACATTTTTGTATATCCCTTGTCATCCAAGGTTCCCTTTGCTTGTTGGTCCCACCCTTGACCTTTACAGGAACATGTTGGCGTTGTACTCTCTCTATTTCCCTTCTGAAAGTCTCCCACTGTTTTGATGTGGATTTTCCTATAAGTAGCTGCTCCCAGTCCACTTTGGCCAGATCCTGCCTTATCATATTAAAATCGGCCCTCCCCCAATTTAGAACCCTTATTTCCGGGCCGTCTTTGTCTTTTTCCATGACCACCTTAAATCTCACCGAATTATGGTCACTGTCGCCAAAATGCTCTCCTACTGACACTTCCACCACTTGCCCGGCTACATTCCCCAGAATTAGGTCCAGTACCGCCCCCTCTCTTGTAGGACTTTCTACATGTTGGCTCAAAAAGCTCTCCTGGATGCACTTTAAGAATTCTGCACCCTCTAAGCCTTTCACACTCTGACTATCCCAATTTATATTGGGGAAGTTGAAATCCCCCACTATTATTACCCTATTATTTTCGCACTTTTCTGAGATTTGCCTACATATCTGTTCCTCTATCTCCCCCTGACTGTTTGGGGGCCTATAGTACACTCCCAGCAAAGTGCTTGCCCCCTTTTTGTTTTTAAGTTCTACCCATATGGCCTCATTAGAGGAACCCGCTAATATATCATCCCTCCTTACAGCAGTAATTGACTCCTTAATTAATATTGCAACACCCCCTCCCCTTTTACACACCCCTCTGTCTCGCCTAAAGATTCTATACCCCGGAATATTGAGCTGCCAGTCCTGACCCTCCCTCAACCATGTCTCCGTGATAGCAACAATATCGTACTCCCATGTGTTCAACAACAACTTCAGTTCATCCACCTTATTTGCAAGACTCCTTGCATTAAAATAAATGCCTTCCAGCCCTGCCATATTCTCTTTTGCCTTCACATATTTGCTCTGCCTTCCCAGCTGACTTGTTTTTCCCTCTGTATTTGGCTGTAAATCACCCCCTACTATAGCTCCACTCTGTACCCCATCCCCCTGCCAAGGAAGAGGTCAAGTAGGTTTTTCCCTCTGTTGGTTCTCTCAACACCTGCCGCAGGCCCAGACTGGCAGCTATGACCTTCAGGACTCAGCCAGCTCGGTCAGTAGTGGTGCTACCGAGCCACTCTTGGTGATGGACATTGAGGTCCCCCACCCAGAGTACATTCTGTGCCCTTGCTACTCTCAGTGCTTCTTCTAAGTGGTGTTCAACATGGAGGAGTACTGATTCATCAGCTGAGGGAGGGTGGGGTAGGTCGTAATCAGCAGGAGGTTTTCTTGCCCATGCTTGACCTGAAGCCATCAGTCAATGTTCAGTACTCCCAGAGCCACTCCCTCCCGACTGTATAGCACTGTGCCACCACCTCTGGTGGGCCTGTCCTGCCGGTGGGATGGTGATGGAGGAGTCTGGGACATTGGCTGAAAGGTATGATTCTGTGAGTATGACTATGTCAGGCTGTTGCTTGACTAGTCTGTGGGACAGCTCTCCCAATTTTGGCACAAGTCCCCAGATTTTAGTGAGGAGGATTTTGCAGGGTCGACTGGGCTGGGTGTGTCTTTTTTGTGTCCGAAGCCAGTGCCAAGGTCGATTTTATTCTTATTATCCGGTTTTATTCTTATTATTGTTTTTCGTAGCAGTTTGATACAACTGAGTGGCTTGCTCGGCTATTTCAGAGGGCAGTTAAGAGTCAACCACATTGCTGTGGGTCTAGAATCTCATATAAGGGTAAGGGCAGCAGATTAATGGACATTAATGAATGAGATGGGTATTTATGACAATCTGGTAACTGATTTTAAATTCCCCAACTGCTGTGGTAGTATTTGAACTCACGTTTCTGGATCATTAGTCCAGGCCTCTGGATTTCTTGTCCAGTAACATAACCACTATGCTACTGTACCCCTGTCTGAGACAATGGCCAATGTTCTAACAAGGAGCTATGACTGTTACTGGTTTGGAAATGCAAGATGCACAAAAAAATAATTTGCCCTGCTTTTATGCTGACATTGAATTTGGTACGTATTTCCACAAGCTTTGGAAATTGCCTACATAACGGCAAAGAAAAATGAGCAGTCCATGCCATCAATCCCAGCTGTTATAAATCTCATCATCATAATGAAACTACTCATGAAATAACACTGGACGGCCAGCTGGTGGCGCCGTCCAAGGAGTATAAATACTCGGGCGTGGGCCCAGCTTGTCCAGGGACATTTTGTAAGACAGGAACTAGTGAAGTACAACTAGACCTCCATGTTCTGAAACAAGTTGATTAAACATAGAAAGATAGGAGCAGGAGTAGGCCATTTGGCCCTTCGAGCCTGCTCCGCCATTCAATGAGATCATGGCTGATCATCCAAATTCAGTACCCTGTACCCTAGCCTTGCTTTATACTCAAACCAAGTGCGTAGTGAGTTTTATTACGTCACCAGCGAAAACAACCATTTCATAAAAAGCTTTTAGGACAGACCTGTAAAAATGCCACCAAGAGATAATATCCACATTTCTTATCCATATTTGTAAGGTTACAAGGCATTTCAACTCATGCCACTTTCAAACTCCGTCACAGAGCAACTTTGTCAGAGGACTGAAAACAACAAGCTGAATGCATCTGAACATTTTAGGGAGCATACCTTTCTTACTGGTTTTAAGCACTGAAAATGTTAAATAGTGAAATGTTACTTTAAGGTTTAAAAATTCTACATTGCCCTATTGAGGGGAGGGAGATTTCCTCTGTGTGCTATTTGTTAAAAATAATATCGTAGACCCATTCTTCTTCTTCTTCTTAGGCAGTCCCTTGGAACCGAGGATGGCTTGTTTCCACATTAAAAATGAGTTCTCAGGTGACTGATGAGTCCAATGCGGGACCTACAGTCTCTGTCACAGGTGGGGCAGACGGTGGTTGAAGGGGCGGGTAGGTGGGGTGCTTCAGTTGACATGCGCTCCTTCCGCTGTTTGTGCTTGCCTTCCACTTGCTACCAGCGAAGAGACTCGAGGTGTTCGGCGCCTTCCCAGGTGCTTCTCCTCCACTTTGTGCGGTCTTGGGCCAGGGATTCCCAGGTGTCGGTGGAGATGTTGCACTTTTTCAAGGATGCTTTGAGGGTGTCCTTGAAGCGTTTCCTCTGCCCACCTGGGGCTCTCTTGATGTGTCAGAGCTCTGAGTAGAGCGCTTGTTTTGGGAGTCTCGTATCGGGCATGCGGACGATGTGGCCCATCCATCGGAGCTGATCGAGCGTGGTCAAAGCTTCGATGCTGGGGATGTTGGCCTGAGCGAGAACACTGACGTTGGTGCGCCTATCCTGCCAATGGAGTTGCAGGATCTTGCAGAGGCAACATTGATGGTACCTCTCCAGTGCTTTGAGGTGCCTGCTGTACATGGTCCATGTCTCTGAAGCATACAGGAGGGCGGGTATCACTACTGCTCTGTAGCCCATGAGTTTGGTGCTGGGTTTGAGGTCCTGGTCTTCAAACACTCTCTTCCTCAGGCGACTGAAGGCTGCACTGGCACACTGAAGGCGGTGTTGGACTTCGTCATCGACGTCTGCCCTTGTTGACGGTAGGCTCCCGAGGTATGGAAAGTGGTCTACATTGTCCAAGGCCTCGTCATGGATTTTGATAATCGGGGAGCAGTACTGTGTGGCGGGGGCAGGTTGGTAGAGGACTTTTGTCTTACGGATGTTTAGTGTAAGGCCCATGTTCTTGTACGCTTCGGTGAAGGTGTTTACGATGGTTTGGAGTGTCGTGTGCATACTGTAATTCGATGACAGAGGATGGGACGACCTTGGATCTGAACTGGAGGTGACGGAGGTTGAACAGATTCCCATTTGTTCTGTAGATTAGCTCCACTCCAGCGGGGAGTTTACTGTGGGTGAGATGGAGCATTGTAGCCAGGAAGATCAAGAAAAGTGTTGGTGAAATGACACAGCCTTGCTTGACCCCGGTCCATACATGAGACCCATTCACAAAGAATATGGCTACAATTGCATTACACACAGTGGAAATCTGTTCTCTTGGTTGGGTAATGGTGCAGGGCATGAGAAGAAAGACAGAAAAAAAGGAGATAAACTTGGCGGAGGGGTGAATGTTTTCAAAACTAGTATTTAATTGGAACAAAAAGCAAAAAAACTGTAGATACTGTAAATCTGAAACAAAAACAGGAAATGCTGGAAGCACCCAGCAGGTCAGTCAGCATCTCTGGAGAGAACAGACAAGTAAATGGGCCGGATTTTCCGATCGGAGGCTTCCTGTGGGCGGATGCCTCCGATCGGAAAAAGTCTACGAACTTACCTGCTGGCTCCGTAGGTCCCGAGACTTCCAATCCTGGGCCTCTGCTCTACGAAATGCGCAGAGTCCCAGGTATCCCAGGGGCGCATGCGGTTCACAAGCGTCCCTGGGATCATGTGGGCCATGGGGAACCAATTAAAGAAGGGAATCCCCCTGCACACTTTTGACAGATCTCTACGCATAGCTCTGTCAAAAGTATGAATGGGGATCACTTAAAAAACAGTTAAACATTAAATAACTTTTTTTTAAATCACGTGTTTAAAATTACATTAAATTAAATATTTTAAACAAACATTTTTTTTTTGAAAAAATAATTAAAGTTTTTTACAGGGCTTACCTTTTTTAAAAGTATTTTAAAATTATAAATGAGTGAGAAAAGGTTTTTTTTACTTTATAAAACTCTTATGCTGGTAAAAGCAGGCCTTACGCCTTCAAGGCTTTCAGCGGGCGGAAGTTGTGCAGAAATTGCAACTCTCTGCCCGCGGAGGCCCTTTTCCCGGGCATGTGGGGCATGTGTGTGATTCTTGACAGATCGCAAGTGCCGGGTTTTAGCGCATGCGCTTCGCATGCCTAAACCCGGCACTTGCGAGGCACCTACATATGCACCCGTGGGGGTTGGAAAATCAGGCCCATTGTTTCAAGTGTAAACCCTCTCATCAGAATTTTGTCAGATTTGTCCTATATAATATTGGATTAAGATTAATATAGAATAGAGGATAGTCGCAGTGGGTGAATTCTATAGGTGGTTGTGATAACAAGCTGGTGTCGTGGATATATCTATATAACTGGCACAACTTTGGGATAGAGTAACGAGGCAGCTACATAAACCAGATCTAAATAAACTTATGGTACTAAGAGATATCAAACTCTTCAGGGGTAATTTTCAACTTGACCGCCTGGGCGGTAAACTAGCGAAGCGGATTGCCCACCTATTCTAGAACCCACCTGATTTTCATCCCATTCAAATCAGTCTATAATGGGTGGGTGATCTGCACCACCAGATTACTGCCCAGATGGTGAAGTTGAAAATTACTCTGATCATTTGCAGGTTTATTCACACAAGATGAGAATAACTCTCCTTGGAAAATTCATTTTTCTTTTGCAGCATTTTTTCCAATATGTCAAGTACCATATTTTTTGGAGAGCTTTTAATTAAAAATACCCACACCATAAAATTATGCATTATTGTCTTAATCTTCAAATCTTTAAACTTTCCAGGTATAGCAACCGAATTTGGTTCAGATTGTAAGTGCTATTATTAGGGTAGGTTTTATTTCTAGCTGTACGTGCAGTATGTGACATAATCTGTTCAACAGAGTCTAGGAAAAATATATTCCGCTAAAAAACAAGAACACGTTAAACACTAATGAGACACCATAGATGAATAAAGCCATAAGGGAAAAACTGAGGGTAAGGAAAGTTATGTGAATGTGAGCATAGAGAGAGACAGAATGGGTAAGGGTGCATGGATGTGACTGTGAAGTGGGATGTGGAAGAAGAGATTGCTGAAGCTGAGTGCTGTTGGGGAAAGGCAATGAGGTTGAGGGTGATGGAAACGTCATACTTGCTTTCCCTGTGCGGTGAAGGTCATGGAAGAGCTTCCTGCACTGCAGCCAGGTGCGACGGGTGACACCCAGAGAGTTTACCTCTGCTGCCACCTCCATCCAGGCAGCCGTGAACTCTTTGGGAGGCCTCTTCCTCCCTGAGCGAGGGTAGAGGACCTCCCTGTGGGCCCTTACCCCATCCACCAAGGTCTGCAATGACGTCTCGTTGAATTTGGCCGCAGCTCGGCCTCTGCCGCTGGCAGCAGCTGGTGCAGGCTCCTCTGCCATTGTGCAAGAGTGGTTGAGAAGCCTGCAGAGGTGGAGAAGCTTGCTGGACACTTTGAAAGCACCATGAATGATGACATCATACTGTGGGGATTTCAGACTCAAATTGGACAATTAACAAGGCTTCCCACATGCTGGGAATTAATTGGCCACTTGAGGGAAAATTGCGTGGAGCTGGCTGACACTTTTTTATGTGTGTCAGAAACCCCACATTCGGGGAAACCCGACCATTTCCCACACAAGCCAAAAATCGGGGCCCAAGTCTCTTTGCTGGGAGCAAGCGGAATCCAAGCAGAAGCAGCACAAGGAGCGCCGTCAACCCAAGAACCCCACCCACCCGTCCCTTCAACCACTGTCTGCCCCACCTGTGACAGAGACTGCAGGTCCCGCATTGGACTCATCACTGAGAACTAATTTTTAACGTGGTAGCAAGTCATCCTCGGTTCCGAGGAACTGCCTAAGAAGAGAAGAAGACAGGCAGCGATAAAGAGATGGCAAAAATATTAAATAATTACTTTGCTTCAGTATTTACCAGGGAGATAGAACAGGTGAACATGACACCAGATGCTGAGATTCATCATGAGTTAACTGCATTTAAAATAAAAAGAGGAGATATATTAAATAAACTAATCAAACTCAAAGAGGATAAAACCTCTGGTCCAGATGGATTACATCAGTGCATTTTAAAAGAATCTAGGGAAGAGATAGCAGAAGCATTACTACATATATTTAATAATTCGTTAGAACAAGGTGTAGTGCCAGAGGACTGGCGGATAGCTAATGTAATACCTGATGCGCTATCAATTACTCATAAAAGACTGAGAGTTAAGAGAGTAACTAAAGGCTTTTATTAGCAAAAGAATGAAGGTCTGCCTCGAGCGGTCGACCGGTCCAGAAATACAAAGGGCTGGGGAGCAGTCACCTTTATACTAGGACTTGTGGGAGGAGTCAGCCGAGGCATGTCCAGGCATGTACACAGTGGAATACAAACAGTGGTTTACCACATTCACCCCTTGTTTAAAATTGAGTCCGGCGGGGTGAAGTGTATTAAAAGTTAGTGTATTGGAGTCTCTCCGGAGGTCTTGTCTGCCGCTGTGATCGGCGTGGCGACGGCAGGGGTAGTGGAGCTTCCGGCGTCGAGTCCTGCGTGGGCTGTGGCACGGGCGTGTCGTCCTCGTAGATGTCGAGCGGGTCGCGGGGCCCAGGCCTGCCGTCTGCTGGGGCTGGATATCGGATCGTTGGGGGGGGGTGGTAGTGAGTGGTGGGTTACTGCGGCCCCCAAGGGTGCAAGGTCTCTTATGGAGACTGTGTCCTCCCGCCCGTCCGGGTATGCAATGTAAGCATACTGGGGGTTGGCGTGGAGGAGGTCGACCCTCTCGACCAGAGGGTCCGTTTTATGGGTCCTCACGTGCCTTCTCAGTAGGACCGGCCCTGGGGACGTCAGCCATGGCGGTAGCGATGTCCCCGATGTGGACTTCCTTGGGAAGACAAACATTTTCTCATGAGGGGTGGCGTTAGTGGCAGTGCAGAGCAGTGACCGAATAGAGTGGAGCGCATCGGGGAGCACATCCTGCCAGCGGGAGGTTGGAAGGCCCCTAGACTTTAAGGCTAGCAGGGCGGCCTTCCAAACTGTCGCATTTTCTCTTTCCACCTGTCCGTTCCCCCGGGGGTTGTAACTGGTGGTCCTGCTTGTGGCAATACCCCTAGTTAGCAGGTACTGACGGAGTTCGTCGCTCATAAACGATGAGCCCCGGTCGCTATGGATATAGCTGGGGAAACCGAACAGGGTGAAGAGGTCGTTCAGACATTTAATGACCATGGCACTGGTCATGTCCGGGCAGGGGATGGCGAACGGGAAACGGGAGTACTCATCAATAATATTGAGGAAGTACACATTGCGGTCGGAGGAGGGGAGAGGCCCTTTTAAATCAATGCTCAGGCGCTCAAAGGGGCGAGTGGCTTTTATCAGGTGGGCCCTGTCTGGTCTATAAAAGTGCGGTTTGCACTCAGCGCAGACTTGGCAGTTCCTGGTCATGGTCCTGACCTCCTCAATAGAGTAAGGCAGGTTGCGGGCCTTGATGAAGTGGAAGAACCTGGTGACCCCCGGGTGGCAGAGGTCATTGTGGAGGGCCCGCAGTCTATCGATCTGCGCGCTGGCGCAGGTGCCACGCGATAGCGCATCCGGGGGTTCATTGAGCTTCCCGGGCCGGTACAAGATCTCGTAATTGTAGGTGGAAAGTTCGATTCTCCACCTCAAGATCTTGTCATTTTTGATTTTGCCCCTCTGCTTGTTGTTAAACATGAAAGCAACTGAACGTTGGTCAGTGAGCAGGGTAAATCGTTTTCCGGCCAGGTAGTGCCTCCAATGACGCACAGCCTCCACAATCGCCTGGGCCTCCTTCTCAACAGCGGAGTGTCTGGTCTCCGGGCCTTGGAGGGTTCGTGAAAAGAAGGCCACGGGTCTCCCCGCCTGATTGAGGGTAGCGGCCAGGGCAAAGTCGGACGCGTCGCTTTCCACCTGGAAGGGGATGGATTCGTCCACTGCGTGCATGGTGGCTTTGGCAATGTCTTCCTTGATACGGTGGAAGGCTAAGCGGGCCTCTGCCGTCAAGGGAAAAGAGGTGGACTTGATCAGCGGATGGGCCTTGTCCGCATAGTAGGGGACCCACTGGGTATAATAGGAGAAAAACCCTAGGCACCTCTTCAGGGCCTTGGGGCAGTGGGAGTTCCATAAGGGGACGCATCCGGTCGGGGTCGGGGCCGATGACTCCGTGTTCCACAACACAGCCAAGGATGGCGAGGCGGTTTGTGCGGAATATGCACTTCTCCTTGTTATATGTCAGGTTCAGGAGTTGGGCGGTGCGGAGGAATTTTTCGAGGTTTGCGTCATGGTCCTGCAAGTCACGGCCCCAGATGGTCACATTGTCCAGATATGGGAAAGTGGCCTGCAACGCATTTTGATCTACCATCCGGTCCATCTCCCTTTGGAAGAGGGAGACCCCGTTGGTGACGCCAAAGGGAACCCTAAGGAAGTGGTAGAGGCGGCCGTTTGCCTCAAAGGCAGTATACTGGCGGTCCTCAGGGCGGATAGGGAGCTGGTGGTACGCTGATTTCAAGTCAATGGTCGAGAAGACGCCGTACTGCGTGATCTGGTTGACCATATCAGCTATGCGGGGGAGTGGGTAGGCGTCCAGCAGGGTGTAGCGATTTATTGTCTGGCTGTAGTCGAAGACCAGGCGCTGCTTCTCGCCGGTCTTAACGACCACAACCTGGGCTCGCCAGGGGCTGGTGCTGCCCTCAATAATCCCTTCCTTCAGGAGCCACTCCACTTCGGTTTTAATGAAAACCCTGTCCCCGGCACTGTATCGCCTGCTCTTTGTGGCGATGGGCTTACAGTCGGGGGTGAGGTTAGCAAACAGTGGGGGGGGGGTGACTCTGAGTGTGGAGAGGTTGCACCTGGTGCGCGGCGGGCAATTTGGGAGCTGCTGGCTGCGGACTGTGAGTGGGGGTAGGGGTCCACCGTACGCCATCGTAACACTTTTAAGGTGGCACTGAAAATCTAACCCCAGCAGGACGGCAGCGCAGAGGTCGGGCAGGACCAGAAGTTTAAAATGATCGTACACGGTCCCGTCTACTACGAGTGTCACTACGCAGTAGCCGCCGATGTCCGCCGACTGGGACTCGGAGGCCATAGAAATCCGCTGGTGCGCAGGCAGGACTGGGAGAGAGCAACGCCGCACCGTGTCGGGGTGGATGAAGCTCTCCGTGCTCCCAGAGTCAAAAAGGCAGATTGTATCGTGGCCATTTACCTTAATGTCCATTGTAGAACTGGCCAGCTGGTGCGGTCTCGCTTGGTCCAGTGTAACGGATGCCAGCGTAGGGGTCGGTGTGTCACTGCGGGTATCAGATGAGGCGGTGTTGGGGGCCTGCTGCGTTCCGGCTGTCGTCCAAGATGGCGGCGTCCATGATCCCCATGTGGCTGGAGGCGTCCAAAATGGCTGCTGTACCGGTGGTTCGCACATGGCCGGGGAGGCCCAAGATGGCGGCCCGCATGGCCCACACGCGGCGCTGCTGGGGTTCGGGGTGGCTTTGGCCCTGCAGACGTTAGCGTAGTGTCCCTTCTTCCCGCAGCCCGAGCAGATCGCGTTTTTCGCCGGGCAGCGCGCTCTGGGGTGTTTTGCATGGCCACAGAAGTAGCATTTCTGGCCTTGGGGCACTGCTGTCTGGCCTTGGGACACTGCTGCGGTAGTTGGGCCGTTGCTGGGGTGTGGCTGGGGTGGCACGGCGCTATGAGGCGGTCCTACCGTGTCCCAGGCTGTCATTCCCCGCGGCGTCCACGGTGCAGAGGAGTAGGCATCCATGCCCCGGTAGGCTGCATCCAATGATAGTGCGAGTTCAGAGGCCTTGTTGAGGTCGAGGTCACTCTGCTCCAACAGTCGCTGTCGGGTGTAATTGGATCTGTGGCCCGCTACAAAAGCGTCCCGGATAAGTTCCTCTGTGTACACGGCGGCCTTTACATCCTTACAACCACAGGCCCGGCCAAGCACAGACAGTGCCTGAAGGTATTCCACGGTCGATTCCCCAGGTTGTTGTTTACGACTCCCCAGAAGGTGCCTGGCGTACACTTCGTTCACTGGGCGCGTGTACTGGTCCTTGAGGAGCTTGATAGCGCCCGCGTACGAGGTCGCGTCTTGGATGACCGAGTACACTCGGTGGTTCACTTTGGAGGTCAGGACATCCAGTTTGTCCTCGTCCGATTTGATTGCTGCGGAGGCGGTCAGGAATTTTTCGAAACACTTAAGCCAGTGAGTAAACTTGGTGGATGAGTCCGCCTCCCGATGATCTAAGTCCAGGCATGCTGGTGTGAGGATCTTCTCCATTATAAAAATTTTGTTAATAAAATTGATGCGCTATCAATTACTCATAAAAGACTGAGAGTTAAGAGAGTAACTAAAGGCTTTTATTAACAAAAGAATGAAGGTCTGCCTCGAGTGGTCGACCGGTCCAGAAATACAAAGGGCTGGGAAGCAGTCACCTTTATACTAGGACTTGTGGGAGGAGTCAGCCGAGGCATGTCCAGGCATGTACACAGTGGAATACAAACAGTGGTTTACCACAATACCTATATTTAAGAAGGGAGATAGAACATGTCCAGGGAACTATAGGCTAGTCAGCTTAACATTGGTAGTAGGAAAAATAATGGAATCCCTACTAAAGGAGAAAATAGAAGAACATCTCGAAACTAAAAATATAATAATAGTCAGCATGGATTTCAAAAGGGAAAATCTTGCTTGATCAACCTCATTGCATTTTTTGAAGAGGTAACAGGGGGAGTAGAAAATGGTAATGTAGTAGGTGTAATTTATCTAGATTTTCAAAAGGCTTTCGATAAGGTACCACATAATAGACTAATGAACAAGGTCAGAGAATGCGGAGTCGGGGACAAGTAGCAGAATGGATAGCTAGCTGGCTTCAAGACAGAAAGCAGAGAATAGGGGTAAAGGGTAGCTATTCAGAGTGGCAGAAGGTGGGAAGTAGTTTTCCACAAGGATCAGTGCTGTGACCACTGTTGTTCACAATTTATATTAACGATTTAGACTTTGGAATCAAAAACACAATTTCTAAATTTGTGGATGGCACCAAATTGGGGGGCGGGGGGGTGGATAGTCAATACTGAGGAAGACTGCAACAAATTACTGGAACACATTAATAAACTTGCAGAATGGACATATAATTGGCAAATGAATTTCAACACAGATAAATGTGAGGTATTACATTTTGGTAGGAAGATTAGGGAGGTCACTTATTACTTGGAGGGTGAGAGTCTGGGTGGGGCAGAGGAGCAAAGGGATCTCTGAGTACAAATACACAACTCACTAAAAGTAGCGACACAGGTTAACAGGGCCATAAAAAAAGCAAACCAAGCACTAGGGTTTACTTCTGCAGGGATAGAATTGGAAAGTAGTGAAGTTATGCTAAACTTGCATCAAACCTTGGTTAGACCACACTTGGAGTACTGCGTACAATTCTGGTCGCCATATTACAAAAGGATATAGAGGTACTGGAGAGGGTGCGGAGAAGATTTACAAGGATGATACCAGAAATGCGAGGGTATACCTATTAGGAAAGGATGAACAGGCTGGGTCTTGAAAAGAGACGGCTGAGGCGTGACCTAATAGAGGTCTTTAAAATTATGAAAGGTTTTGATAGAGTAGATACAGAGAGAATGCTTCCACTTGTGGGGAAGAGCAAAACTAGAGGCCATCAATATAAGATAGTCACCAAGAAAGTAAATAGGGTATTCAGAAGAAGCTTCTTTACCCAGAGAGTGGGGAGAATGTGGAACTTGCTATCACAGGGAGTGGCTGAAGCGAAAAGTATAGATGTATTTAAGGGATGGTTAGATAAGCCTATGAGGGAGAAGGGAATAGTGGGTTATGCCGATAGAGTTAGATGAGGAAAGACAGGAGGAGGCTCGAGTGGAGCATAAATGCCGGCATGGACTGGTTGGGCCGAATGGCCTGTTTCTGTCCTGAATATCCTATGTAATCCTATGTAATCTTGGTCTTCCAAGTACACATTGTGCAATAATCTTTCACCAGAATGTTGCAGCTGCATGCACAAATACTGAGGTCTTCTAGCACCATCAGAAGCTTCTCCAAGTGCTGAATGTGATGGAAAGCAAACTGACCCATGAGAAAGACGAATATTGATTGAGTAAAACAATAATCCCTAGATTCAGCTCTAAAACTCGATTTCAGTTCTTGTGTGGAAGTGGAATGTATTTAGTGCTGCAAGATATATTGTGTTAGTACAATGTTGGCTGAAAGTAAAGATGGCAATCTGTCATGTTTTATCTGGATTATGTGCTGTCATAGCCATTTCTAGCAGTGCCCAATGGTTTTATCTTATGTTCATTGTACCATGAAATACTTCTGTGATTTGTGTCATTATGCAGACAAATAAGTTGGGGGCAGTTTTTGAAGCTTAATGAGAGACCGCTGTTAAAAAGTAAGCGGTAGCCCTGAGTTTATGTAAAACATTATTATACCAGATATAAGCTGTGTATAATTTTTGTCAGTTAGTAAATATAAAGGCCTAGAAATTGAGTTTGCGCTGCGCCAGGGCTTTAGCGCCGGAAGTTAGCGCCGGCGCTAAAGCCCTTTGCGCGCGCCAAAAATTCAGTAGCGCCGCGCCCAAACGGCTGCCGGCGCTACTGAAGGGTTTTAGCGCCTGAAAACTGGCGCAACGTGCCGCATTGCGGCGCTATTCCGGCGCTGCGGCGCCCGCTGCGGTGCGGCAGGCTCGGGAAGTGCAGGCCTCCTCCTTCCGTTAAGGAGGAGCTGCCTGCACCCGGCCGCGGCCCGCGCAAATCTCATCAAAAATGAGCCCGGCACCTCGGACAAGTGCCGGGCTTGCATCTGTTCCGGGGGGGGGGGGGGAGAAGTCCGGGGAGGGAGCTGCGGGCAGGCGGCCAGCGGGAAAGCGGCCGGCCGCCGCGCCTCCTTAAAGCGCCGGCGCAGACTCTGGCATCACTCGTTTGCCGGAGTCTTAGTTGCGGCTGCCACTGGCGAGGCGGCCGCAACTGAATTTCGGCTTGGGGCCGGGTTACCACGGCAACCGGGACGCTGCGCACACCGATGACGTCATCGGTGCCGGCGCAGCGCTACCGGTCTACCGCCGCGGAAGGGCGCCAGGCAATTTAGGAACTGGCGCCAATTGCAGCGCTAGGCCCTCTAGCGCCGCAAAATCGGTGCTAAGGGCACTGAATTTCTAGGCCAAAATATCTAGGGGATGGAGGCATAGGAGAGCGTTCCAGAACTGCAACTCAGTCTGAGGGACCAAATACCTAATTTCATGGTCATTGCTGTACATTTGAACTGTAATCATTTGGCTCCTAATACACACTTGTATATAAATATTCAGTTTGCTTTCTGCATATCTGAGAACAGAACTTACTGCTGTACACACTTTAGCTGTGATTATGATCATTAATGTTAGTTATGCAAATAGTAACAGAAGTCCTCAATAGGTAGAGCTAGTGATTTGGTGCTATGCATGTCTACACATTACACATGAAGTATAATTTGCTGCACCAGTATGACAGTTTTCTATTAAAAAAATCACTCAGAAAATTGTTGATTTTTGAGCAGATCTCTTTGATAACAAATTACTTGGTGCCACAAATCACGTGCCTTATTGAAGGTAAGACTTCCATCCTCCAATTGTCAGTTTTAAGAAGTTTCAATAAGGGTCAACAACAGTAACTTGCATTTACATAGTGCCTTTAATGTAGTAAACGTCACAGGAGGAGAAGTGGATGACTAGCATGGTCTGGGATGTGGGGTTGGAAGAAGTTGCGCCACACCAAACCACTTGTCCTAATTGTTGAGGAATTCTCTTACTATTTGTACAAATAATGTAAATACCATAATTACAGCTGAAACATTTCAGAAATTACCTACGTTTTTGGTTGCAAGTTATACTGCAGTGTCAGGCCCAGTTTGAAACTGCCTGGTGATGTTATAAGTGATGTATTAATATATATGTCTCCCCTTTTCAGGGATGGAGCTCCTTACTGTGAGGCTGATTACCATTCTCAGTTTGGTATCAAATGTGAACGCTGCACGAAATTCATTACTGGCAGAGTATTGGAGGTAAGAATTAATATGGTGCGTTTTTCAAAAATTTTACAGCTCTTCTATTTTTCCTCCTCTATTTTTCCTCTTTTTCTCCCCTTCTCTTCGGAATACACAGGCCTGGATTTTCCATATTTTTTACACCCAATTTTTGGTGGTTTTCAAGTGCACGAAATGGGGGTGGGGAAGTGATGAGCTGGATCCCTAACCCTGAAAATTATGTCCTCCATTTTCCACTGGATGTTACGCCAGTGAGAGCAGATACCACACAAATACTGTGGCAGAAATTAAATAAAATTTTAATAAAGTTGTAATGCTGGACGTTGAGCACCCTCTGAGCAAAGTAAAACTTTGGGACATTGAAACTCACTCTCTGCTTTCTTAGTTTATTCAGGTGGCCCATAGTTCTACCCGGCCCCATCACCTCAATCACAATATTTACTTGCATGTTGCCTTCGCCTTTAATAATTTTAGATAACTGGATCAGATCCCTTCTAAGTCTATATCTCGCCAGCAAATACAAGCCCAAAGTCTCAAGTTTATCTTCATAGTTCAATAATCTCAGGCCAAGATTATCCTTGTTACCCTTCTCTGCACCTTCTCGAGAACTTCAATGTCCTTCCTGAGGTGGTTGGTGACCTCGCTCCATTCACCTGGCTCTTGTGCTTTCCTGGAGGATGGTCTTTAGCCTTAAATTGGGCCATCATCAGCTGCAGCAAGACCACCAAATCTTCAGAATCAAAGTGAGAGGGGTTGCACACATGTTTCTGCTGTGTCATTGTGAACAATTAGTCCACTTTTCTGGCAAAACCACAGCTCTCTTTTATGGAAAGCTGCAATCATAAGAACATAAGAAATAGGAGCAGGAGTAGGCCATATGGCCCCTCAAGCTGATCTTCGACCTCAACTCCACTTTCCTGCTTGATCCCCATATCCCTTGATTCTACTAGAGTCCAAAAATCTATCGCTCTCTGCCTTGAATATACTCAACAACTCAGCATCCACAGCCCTCTACGGCAGAGAATTCCAAAGATTCACAACCCTCTGAATGAAGAAATTCCTCCTCATCTCGGTCTTAAATGGCTTACCCCTTACCCTGAGATGATGCCCCCTGTGGTAAACCACTTTTATCGTTCACTATCGTTACACTATAGTTATCACTGTTATATCGTTACTCTATGGTTATGACTGTTCACACTGTTGTATCACTATACGAGGTCGCCTCTTGTCACGCTGCTATACCTGGGCTGACCACTGCTGACTCCGCACATGACTCCACCTACCTGCCCAGGTATAAAGGTAGTCGACTGGCTGGCATTCCTCCTTGTTGTATCCGATCACCCACGAGGGTGGGCTCTGTTATTTAGCCAATAAAAACCTATAGTTACTTTCTTAACTCGTCGCTTTTCATTGGATGAATTGATAGGTATATCAATTTTATTGGCTAAATTTTAAAATGTCGACACTTGAGCAGTCAAACAACCAGCCAAACGACCAGCCAAGCGACCAGCCAGACGCCCAGCTACAACAGCCACAGCAGCCGGCCTGGCTGCGAGCCCTCAGACCACCGTACCTGGACCTAAACCCACAGGCAGCAAACTCAGCCCTCGACTTCGAACACTGGCTGAGCTGCTTCGAAGCCTACCTGGGAGAATCCGGCGTGCCTCAGAAATCCATGCTAAGAGTTCTGAACGCCCAAGTGAGCCCTAAAGTATTCACACTCATCCGGGACCTTAAAACATACGAGGACGCCATCAACCGGCTGAAAAGACAGTACCAAACCCCGGTAAATTCCATGTATGCCAGACACCTCCTAAGATCCCGCCCGCAACAGCCAGGAGAGCCCGTGGAGGAATTTTTACGGGTGCTACAAGCACTCGGCAGAGACTGTAACTTTAAAGCGGTAACGGCGGCAGAAAATACTGAAGACAATGTCCGCGATGCCTTCGTGAAAGGCCTGCGGTCCGACTACTCACGGCAAAGACTACTGGAAGCAAGGGACCTCGACCTGGACAAAGCTGCAGCCCTCGCTCTCTCTCTAGAGGTGGCCCATCGGGACCTCGAGGCATACTCAAGGTACTGTAACTCGCGACCCTGGGACTTGGGACCGACCCCGACCGCGATACCCCCCGCAACAACCCCCCCCGGGACCTACCTCAGCGTCGGCGTCCCGGACCCGATCGAGACCGCCACCCCCGGTACCGGCTCCGACATCAGACCCCCGCGATCGGGCCGCCGGCTGCTTCTTCTGCGGCCAGGGAAACACCCGAGGTCGCGCTGCCCAGCCAGGAACTCTACCTGCTCAAACTGCATGAAGAAAGGCCACTTCGCTAAGGCCTGCAGAGGTGGATCATCAGAGGCCAGCAGTGCCTCATGCGAGCTGTGGGGGCGGCCATCTTCCTTCAAGGCAACAGAGGCCAGCATCCCCACATGTGAGTCATGGGGGCGGCCATCTTTGATACAGGCAACCGACACCAGCAGTGCCTCATGTGAGTTATGGGGGCAGCCATCTTCTCCGCCATTTTGTCCAACCTCGTGGGAGACGCCATTTTACCTACCACGCCCGACCGCCACCGTGCCTCTAGACCCGACTACCGCCTCAACCGCAGACTACAACAACTCGCTCAGCTATACACTAGCCTCCGTCACACTGGACCAGGCCCGCCCGCATCACCTGTCCAAGTCGATGATGGACATCAAAGTAAACGGCCACGCCACGACCTGCCTGTTCGACAGCGGAAGCACGGAGAGCTTCATCCACCCAGACACGGTGAGCCACTACTCCCTCCCTGTCCTGCCAACGCGCAACCGGATCTCGATGGCATCGAGGTCACACGCCACAGACATCAGCGGCTACTGTGTTGTGACCCTGTCGGTTAAGGGTACGGAGTATAAAAATTTTAAACTCCTCGTCCTGCCCCAGCTATGCGCTGCCGTCCTACTAGGCCTAGACTTCCAATCCCACCTCCAAAGCGTCACGCTAGCATACGGCGGACCCCTCCCCCCACTCACAGTCGACAACCAGCAGATTTTAAACCGCCCACCGCGTAACACCTGCGGCCTATCCACCCTCAAGGTCCCGCCACCTTCCCTGTTCGCTAACCTCACCCCCGACTGCAAACCCGTCGCTACCAAGAGCAGGCGGTACAGCGCCGGGGACAGAGCTTTCATTAGCTCTGAGGTGCAGCGTCTCCTGAAGGAGGGCATCATCGAGGGGAGCACCAGCCCCTGGCGTGCCCAGGTCGTGGTCGTTAAGACCGGCAATAAAAACCGCCTGGTCATCGACTACAGCCAGACCATAAACAGGTACACCCAGCTGGACGCATACCCCCTTCCCCGCATATCTGATATGGTCAATCAGATTGCGCAGTACCGGGTATTCTCCACCATCGACCTTAAGTCGGCCTATCACCAACTCCCTATCCGCCCTGAGGACCGCCAGTATACAGCCTTCGAGGCGAACGGCCGCCTCTACCACTTCCTTAGGGTTCCCTTCGGCGTCACCAACGGGGTTTCGGTCTTCCAAAGGGAGATGGACCGGATGGTTGACCAGAACGGGCTGCACGCCACGTTCCCCTATCTAGATAACGTCACCATCTGCGGCCGCGACCGGCAGGACCACGATGTTAATCTGGAGAGATTCCTCCGTACAGCCCAACGGCTGAACCTCACCTACAATAAGGATAAATGTGTGTTTAACACCTCGCGCCTTGCCATCCTCGGCTGTGTAGTAGAGAACGGAGTCATCGGCCCCGACCCCGAAAGAATGCGCCCCCTCATGGAGCTACCCCTCCCCCACTGTCCAAAGGCACTGAAGAGAACCCTGGGGCTCTTCGCCTACTATGCCCAATGGGTGCCCAATTATGCGGACAAAGCCAGACCCCTCATGAAGTCCACATCCTTCCCCCTTACGGAGGAAGCGTGCGCAGCCTTCTCCCTCATTAAGGGAGACATTGCCAAGGCCACAATGCACGCAGTGGATGAGTCCATCCCCTTCCAAGTCGAGAGCGATGCATCCGACTTCGCCCTAGCCGCCACCCTTAACCAGGAGGGGAGACCGGTGGCCTTCTTCTCAAGGACCCTACAGGGCCCTGAGATCCGACACTCGTCGGTCAAGAAGGAGGCCCAGGCGATTGTGGAGGCGGTACGACGCTGGAGGCACTACCTGGCAGGCAAACGATTTACCCTCCTTACCGACCAACGTTCGGTCGCTTTTATGTTTAATAACAAGCTGAGGGGCAAAATCAAGAATGACAAGATCTTGAGGTGGAGAATCGAGCTCTCCACCTATGATTATGATATCTTGTACCGGCCAGGTAAGCTGAACGAACCCCCCGATGCTCTGTCATGAATTACATGCGCCAGCGCGCAAAGTGATAGACTTCAGACCCTCCACAACGACCTCTGCCACCCCAGGGTCACCAGACTTTACCACTTCATTAAGGCCCGCAACCTGCCCTACTCCATCGAGGAGGTCAGGACCATGACCAGGAACTGCCAGACCTGTGCCGAGTGCAAACCGCACTTCTTTAGGCCGGACAGAGCAAGCCTGATCAAGGCCACCCGCCCCTTCGAGCGCCTGAGCATCGACTTTAAGGGGCCCCTCCCGTCCTCTGACCGTAATGTGTACTTCCTCAACATTGTTGATGAGTACTCCCGTTTCCCCTTTGCCTTCCCCTGCCCAGACATGACCAGTACCACGGTCATTAAATGCCTGAACGACCTCTTCGCCTTGTTCGGGTTCCCAAACTATATACATAGTGACCGGGGCTCCTCCTTCATGAGCGAGGAACTCCTTCAGTTCCTACTAGCGAGAGGTATTGCTGCAAGCAGGACCACCAGCTACAACCCCCGAGGGAACGGCCAGGTGGAAAGAGAGAACGCGACGGTATGGAAGGCCGTCCTCTTAGCCTTAAAGTCTAAGGGCCTCCCAACCTCCCGCTGGCAGGAAGTCCTTGATAGGTATATCACCCCCTAGTTCTAGACAATCCAGCCAGGGGAAACAACCTCTCAGCGTCTACCCTGTCAATCCCCTTCAGAATGTTGTATGTTTCAATGAGATCACCTCTCATTCTTCTAAACTCCAGAAAGTATAGGCCCATTCTATACAATCTCTCATCATAGGACAGCCCTCCAAGGCAAATATATCCTTCCTTAGATAAGGAGACCAAAACTGTACACAGTACTCCAGGTGTGGTCTCACCAATCCCCTGTACAATTGTAGCAAGACTTCCTTACTCTTATACTCCAACCCCCTTGCAATAAATCGCCAAGTTGGACAGCCAGGGGTAATGTGCAGGCCAGGTGTGTGGAAGAAGCCGAGGGGAAACATTGAGAAAGACAGAGGAAACATCGAGAGAGAGAGAGGGGTAACATCGAGAGAGACCAAGATGGAAACATCGAGAAAGACTGAGGGGGCACTTTATTTATTTAATTTATTTAATTAATTAATTAATTAATTAAATTTATTTAATTATAAGTTGTGAGTTCCTCACGATGCTCTCCCAGTGCGGCCACCCTGTAACCAGGGATTATTCTAGAAGCCTGGGTAGAAATATCAATGTATTTACTGTAGAAATTACTTTTTTTACATTATTGCTTGTTCATTTTATGTGCTGTCTTTTTATGTCTTTTATTTATTTTATGTCTGCTTTATTTATATTTAAAGTATGTATGCGTGTATATGTCGGTATGTGTTTTTTTGTGATGGCGCCGATGAAGATGGCTGCCGTCCTTGCGAGCTCCGTGCGTACCAGGCAGCGAAGTGTTCTTGCTGCTGGGTGCTCTCGACTCGTCAAGAAAAAAGCATTTCACTGACTAGATTACACTTCTTGTATTTAGTTATGTGACCAATAAAATTGAAATTAAATGCCAACATGCCATTTGCCTTCCTTATTGCTTGCTGTACCTGCATGCTAACTTTCTATGTTTCTTGTACGAGGACACCCAAATCTCTCTAAACCTCAACATTTAAAAGTTTCTCACCATTTAAAAAATATTCTGTTTTTCTTGAAGGTGGCAGGGCAGGTTGCGAGAGCAGTTAAAAAAGCTTATGGGATCCTGGGCTTCATGAATAGAAGTATAGAGTATAACAGCATGGAAATTATGATAAACCTGTATAAAACACTAGTTCAGCCTCAACTGGAGTATTGTGTCCAATTCTGGGAATCGCAGTTTAGGAAGGAGGTGAAGGCCTTAGAGAGGGTGCAGAAAAGATTTACAAGAATGGTTCCAGGGATGAGGGACTTCAGTTATGTGGATAGACTGGAGAAGTTGGGGTTGTTCTCCTTAGAGCAGAGAAGATTAAGAGGAGATTTGATAGAGGTGTCCAAAATCATGAGGGATCTAGATAGAGAAAAACTGTTCCCATTGGCAGAAGGGTCGAGAACCAGAGGACACAGATTTAAGGTGATTGGCAAAAGAACAAAGGCAACATAAGAAAAAACTTTTTTACACAGCGAGTGGTTAGGATCTGGAATGCACTGCCTGAAGGGGTGGTGGAGGCAGACTCAATCACGGCTTTCAAAAGGGAGTTGGATAAGTACCTGAAAGAAAAAAAATTGCAGGGCTCTGGGGAAAGGGCGGGGGAGTGGGACTAGCTGAAGTGTTCTTGCAAGGAGCCGGCACGCGCTCGACGGGCCGAATGGCCTTCCATGCTGTAACCATTCTATGATTCTATTCTTCCTACCAAAGCGAAAAACCTCACATTTCCCTACCTTATACTCCATCTGCCACATTACTGCCCACTCACTTAGTCTATCTATATCCCTTTGCAGACTCTTTGGCCTAGAAATTCACTATGGCCCCGCCAGCTGGCTAGCGCCCAAAAGTTAGCGCTGGGCGCGAGCCAGTTGCGACCGTCAGAAATTCAGTTTTTGCGCCCCAAGTCGGAACCGGGCGCTATTCCAGGGTGTGCCCGCCCCTGCTTGGGGCGCTGAAGCTGAATTTCAGCGCTGTAGGCGCCGCTGCACCACCCGCTGCGGAGCGGCAGGCTGCGGTACTGCAGGCCTCCTTCCCTTAAGGGGGAGGTGCCTGCAACGGGGAGATCGCCGCTGGATTGTGCCGGCAAATGAGCCCGGCACCACGGAGAAGTGCTGGCCTCGCGGAAAGCAGCCGGCAATGCCGCGGAGGGGGGGGGTGGAGGAGGCCGGGGAAGGAGGTGCGGGCAGGCGGCCGCCGAAAAAGCGGCTGGCTGCACCTCCACCTTAAAGCGCCCCACTAAGGCTACAGTACGGCCCCGTGTTCTGATCGCTGTTTGCGGCCGCTGCGGAAGAGGCGGCCGCAACTAAATATGGGGGTCGGGGCGGAACCGGGGCACTGCGCACACCGATGATGTCATCGGTGCCGGCGCAGCGCTAACGGCTACCGCCGCCATTACCGCTGCGCTGAATACCAGCGCAAACTCCTCTATTGGCGCAGAAGCCCTCTTTGGGCGGTAACTGGCCGCAAAGCTGGCAGCGCCTTACTGAATTTCTAGGCCTTTGTGTCCTCCTCACAGCTTACTGTCCCACCTAGCTTTGTATCGTCAGCAAACTTGGATACATTACACTCGGTCCCTTCATCTAGGTCATTAATATAGATTGTAAATAGCTGAGGCCCCAGCACTGATCCTTGCGGCACCCCACTAGTTACAGCCTGCCAACCCAAAAAAGACCCGTTTATCCCTACTCTCTGTTTTCTGTCCATTAGCCAATCCTCTATCCATGCTACTTTATTACACCCAACCCCATGAGCCCTTATCTTGTGTAATAACCTATTATGTGGCACCTTATCAAATGCCTTTTGGAAATCCAAATACACTACATCCACTGGTTCCCCTTTACCTATCCTGTTAATTACATCTTCAGAAACTCTAATAAATTTGGCAAACACGATTTCCCTTTCATAAAACCATGTTGACTCTGCCTAATCATGTTATGATTTTCCAAGTGCCCTGATACCACGTCCTTAACAATGGATTCTAGCATTTTCATGACGATTGATATCAGGCTAACTGACCTGTAGTTCCCTGTTTTTTCTCTCCCTCCTTTCTTGAATAGCAGGGTTACATTTGCTACCTTCCAATCTGTTCTAGAATCTAAGGAATTTTGGAAGATCAAAATGAATGCATCTACTATCTCTGCAGCCACCTCTTTTAGAACCCTAGAATGTAGGCCATCAGGTCCAGGGGCTTTAAGTCTCATTAGTTTCTCTAGTACTTTTTCTCTACTTATATTAATTACATTAAGTTCCTCACCCTCATTAGACCCTTGATTCCCCACCATTTTTGGTATGCTTTTTATGTCTTCTACTATAAAGACAGATACAAAATATTTATTAAATGTTTCTGCCATTTCCTTATTCCCCATAATAATTTCTCCTGTCTCAGCCTCTAATGTTTACTTTTGCTACTCTCTTCCTTTTTACATACTTGTAGAAGCTCTTACAATCTGCTTTTATATTTCTTGCTAGTTTTCTCTCATTCTATTTTTTCCCTTTTTATCAATTTTTTGGTCATCCTTTAATGGTTTCTGAAACTCCCCCAATCCTCAGGCTTACTACTATTCTTTGCAACATTATATGCTTCTTCTTTCAATCTAATGCTATCCTTAACTTCTTTAGTTAGCCACTCATACCTATGTAATTGGCTTCATTTGAGTTCAAGACTCTAGTTTCGGACTTAGGCAAGTCACCCTCAAACCTAATGTGAAATTATATCATATTATGATCACTCTGCACCAGAGGATCCTTTACTATGAAATTGCTAATTAACCCTGTCTCATTACACAATACAAGATCTAAAATAGTCTGTTCCCTGGTTGGTTCCATGACGCATTATTCTCGGAAACTGTCTCGAATGCATTCCATGAACTTGTCCTCTTGACTACATTTGCCAATCTGATTTGTCCAGTCTATATGAAGTTTAAAGTCCCCCACAATTATTGCATTACCTTTGTTACTAGCTCCTACTATTTTTTTTAAATTCGTTTATGGGATGTGGGCGTCACTGACAAGACCAGCATTTATTGCCCATCCTAATTGCCCTTGAGAAGGTGGTGGTGAGCCGCCTTCTTGAACCACTGCAGTCCGTGTGGTGAAGGTACTCCCACAGTGCTGTTAGGTAGGGAGTTCCAGGATTTTGACCCAGTGACGATGAAGGATCGGCGATATATTTCCAAGTCAGGATGGTGTGTAACTTGGAGGGGAACTTGGAGGTGGTGGTGTTCCCATGCAGCTGATGCACTAGTCCTTCTAGGTGAAAGAGGTCGCGGGTTTGATTAATATTCTGTTCAACAGTAAAGCTACTGTTAGGAGGCCTATATACTACTTCCACCAGTGTTTTCTGCCCCTTGTTATTCCTTATCTCCACCCATACTGATTGTACTTCCTGATCTTCCGAGCTGAGATCCCTTCTCTCTACTGTCCTTATGTCATCCTTTATTATCAGGACTACCCCCCCTCTTTTCCATTCTGCCTGTCTTTTTGAAATGTCAAGTTCCCAACCTTGGTCACCTTGCAACCATGTCTCTGTAATGGCTATTAGATCAAACCTATTTTCTCTATTTGTGCCACTAGTCTGTCTATCTTGTTATGAATGCTTCGTGCATTCAGATAAAGAACCTATAATTTAAATTTTTTACCATTATTTCCTGCTTTGACCTTATTCTCTGCTGCACTGCTACAGTTAAACTCTCTGTCCCTTCCTGTCTTCCTATTTTTACCCAAATCGCTACACTGCTCTATTGCTTTGACCTTTATAAGTACATAAGAAATAAGATCATGGCTGATCGATCTTGGACTCAACTCTTTAGATTTCTAAATTTCCCCTCACCTGACCCCTCCCCCACCCTTTTTTAGTTTAAAGCCTTATCTACAGCCCTAGTTATTCGATTTGCCAGGACGCTGGTCCCAGCCTGGTTTAAGTGAAGCCAGTCCCAACGGAACAGCTCCCTCTTTCCCCAGTACTGGTGCCAGTGCCCCATGAATTGAAACCCCTTCTTACCATACCACTGTTTGAGCCACACATTTAACTCTCTGATCTGCTTGACGCTATGCCAATTTGTGCGTGGCTCAGGTAGTAATCCAGAGATTAGACCCTAGCTTCTCAAACTCCCTCAGCAGAACCTCATTCTTAATTCTACCTATGTCGTTGGTTCCTACCTGGACCACAACAACTGGGTCCTCCCCCTCCCACTCCAAGTTCTTCTCCAGCCGCGAGGAATAACCCTGGCAACACAGCCTTCGGGACTCCCTTTCGCGGCTGCAGAGAACAATATCTATCCCCCTGACTATACTGTCCCCTACTACTACCACATTCCTCCCTTCTCCCCCACTTGGATGGCCCCCTGTACTATGGTGTTGTGTTCAGTTTGCCCATCCTCCCTGCAGTCCTTTTCCTCATCCATACAGGTAACAAGTACCTGTCGTAACTGCAGCATGTGGGAGTTTATGGAGAGCATCGCGATCCCGAGCAACCATATCTGCAGTAAGTGTCTGCAATTCGAGGAACTTCAGCTCAGAGTTGTTGAGCTAGAGTCCGAGCTGCTGACATTGCGATGCATCAGGGAAGGGGAGAGTTACCTGGACACTTTGTTCCAGGAGGCAGTCACACCCTTTAGGTTAAGCAGTACTTTAGAGTTCGTCAGTGGTCAAGGACAGAAGGGTGTGACTGCGAGTCAGGAAGGTATGGAGACCCAGGATGTAGTGATGGAGGAGCCTCAGCCAAAAAGAGAAGAGGACGTCTTGGAGCATCTTGAGCCTTAAAGGCACCAGCATCATTGTACATAATCTATGGAAGGATCTGGCTTGGCAGGCCAAACAACAATGGCCCGTATTTTCCGATCCTTACGGGTGTGTACGAGGTGTGTACACACCCGTAGGGACATCGGAAATGCCGGTTTCAGGCATGCGAAGCGCATGAAATCACTTAAAAATCTTACACCTGGTAAAAGCAGGTGTAAGGCCAGCTTTTACCAGCATAAAAGTTAAAAAAAATTAAAAAAAATATTTTCACTCATTTATAATTTAAAAATACTTTAAAAAAAAGTAAGTTTATTTTTAGCCCCATAAAAAACTTTCAAAAAATAAAATTTTTTGTTTAAAATATTTAATTTAATGTAATTTTAACTCATTTTTAAAAAGTGATGGTTTTTTAAAAATTGATTTAATGTTTTGATGTCTTTTTTCAGTGATCCCATTCATACTTTTGATAGGTCTATCTGTCAAAAGTATGAAGGGGGATTCCCTTCTCCTATTGGCTCGCCTAGCCCACGTGATCCCGGGAATGCTTGCGAACCGCATGCGCCCCTGGAATACGTGGGCCCTGCGCATTTCGTCATGGAGAGGCCCAGGATCGGAAATGGCCGGACCTCGGGAGCCCTCAGGTAAGGGCGTAGATTTTTTCCAGATAGGAGGCATCCGCACGCAGGAACCCTCCGATCGGAAATTACAGGCCCTTGTCTTCTTTTTAGGCAGTCCCTCGGAACCGAGGATGACTTGCTTCCACATTAAAAATGAGTTCTCAGGTGACTGATGAGTCCAATGCGGGACCTACAGTCTCTGTCACAGGTGGGGCAGACGGTGGTTGAAGGGGCGGGTGGGTGGGGTGCTTGGGTTGACGTGCTCTCCGTCCGCTGCTTGCGCTTGCTTCCGGCGAAGAGACTCGAGGTGTTCGGTGCCTTCCCGGATGCTTCTCCTCCACTTTGTGCGGTCTTGGGTCAGGGATTCCCAGGTGTCAGTGAGGATGTTGCACTTTTTCAAGGAGGCTTTGAGGGTGTCCTTGAAGCATTTCCTCTGCCCAACTGGGGCTCTCTTGCCGTGTTGGAGCTCCGGGAAGTAGAGCGCTTGTTTTGGGTGTCTCGTCTCGGGCATGCGGATTATGTGACCCGTCCATCGGAGCTGATCGAGCGTGGTCAAAGCTTCGATGCTGGGGATGTTGGCCTGCGCGAGAATACTGACGTTGGTGCACCTATCCTGCCAATGGATTTACAGGATCTTGCGGAGGCAGCGTTGGTGGTACCTCTCCAGTGCTGTGAGGTGCTTGCTGTACATGGTCCATGTATCTGAGGCATACAGGAGGGCGGGTATCACTGCTGCTCTGTAGACCACGAGCTTAGTGCTGGGTTTGAGGTCCGCTTCTGCTTGTGGGCTTGATTTCATGTTATGACTGCTCCACGGTGACACTACTGGTAAGTCAGGGAACTGCAGTAGAAAAGGAAAATGCAGAAAGTCATTCCTGCTGTTGCAGTTTCCTGACTGACCAGTTGTGTTGCTATAGAACAGCAGTTCCCAAACTTTTTTGGTTGAAGGACCCCTTTTTAATGGATTAGTAATCACGGACCCCCCATCTAAATTATATTACTATACAATACTCAAAACCTCTGTTAGATTCGCCCCCCCCCCCTTAATTTTCTTTGTTCCAGTAAAAATGTCCAAATAATTTAAGCCTTTCTTCATAACTAGAATTATGCTAGTTAACCTTAGCTACCGCTTTCCTATGGCTCTAATATCTTTCCTATAATGGGTGCCCAGAATTGTACGCAATCCTCAACTCAGATTCGGTTGTGTATGGGGTGGATTAGAAAGGAGAAAATGATAGCTGGAAATAAATATAACAGAGGAGCGGAAAGAAAGAAATACAGAAACAAGAGCGATTAAGAGAAGCTAAGGATGGGCAATAAATGCTGGCCTTGCCAGCGACACCCAGATCTCATAAGCAAATTAAAAAAAAGCACAAACTCTGCAAGGATACCTATTTTACAAGTGACATATGGTAAAATTAATAAACCTCCAAAAATGTATTTTATTTCAAAACAGTACTGGCTACACAAATTCTGGATTATGCTTATTCGCTTTGGTTTTACAATAAACGTTTGCATCAGTAAAAGGAGATGACGACTAACTGGTGTCCTTTGTATCGCTGTTTTTGGAAGTGATTATTGTTATTTCACATTTCAATGAATTTGTGAGGTTTCAGAGATCATTATTTCTCACCTTTTGCTTCATGGGAGTCAGGGATTTTCTTACTGAGTTTAAGTGTTCGGATCAGATTACCAATGACATGAAGTAGTTTGACATCACACATCTGAAGCAACCCTAGCACGTTGTTTGCTTTTGTCAAGTATCTGCTATCAGCAAACCATTCCCAAGTCCCGAAGATATATTTGCGCAGAGCCACCTTGTTTAAAGTAAGATCAGAAATCTGAGTATTTAGATCGTCAGGAAGGGTGCGATTAGTACACGAGCGGGAATGGGTGAAATCTTAGCTTAACATTGGTTGCAGGAGTCTGTCGATCTGCTGCAGGAGATCCAAGCTGCCAATCTTCCGGACCAGCCCTATTAAAAATTGCTCTTTGGATAAACCCCCTGCTCAGTCAGCACTTCCATATTATTTTGCAGGCCCACTGGAAAGTCTCTACGGACCCCAGTTTGAGAACCACTGCTATAGAAGACAAACAATTCCACACAATTTCAAAGGTTTCCTAGAGAAGCAGACAATAATTAAGACCAGGAAGGGAAAGAGATGGGGCAGAGAGCCAAGAAGCAATGGTTAGAGAAAACATTTCCTCCCAGCTCCTCTTATGGCCAATTTTCCTTTCTTCCTCTTCTTGTGAAGGCGTTGACTCCTTACCATGTCATGGGTAGTGTTCATCCTCATGCCTGAGCCTAGGCAATGATTTTCAACAAGATATTTAACCACGGGAGGTTTCACAGAAGACCAATTCAGTCCTCATCCAGTATCCATTTACACACAATTCTGGTAGGGGCCATTGAATAGCAATCAGAAATGGGAATCCAAACCATTATTCGCCTCTGTTATCTAGGATCACTAGGGTTGCCAGCTCTGGTTGGATATATTCCTGGATATGTCATCACATCACCTCCTGCCTTCAACCACCCCACCCCCACACTCTTGTCATTGGTTGCCCAACATGTCCATGTGATGCCCCACTTTCCCATGGCAATTGGAAAATGAGCAGACTCAACATTGCCCGATTGAATGATTCTTGACCGTCAGGATTTGAGGAAGGATGTTCTTGCCATGGAGGGAGTGCAGCGAAGATTCACCAGACTGATACCTGGGATGGCAGGAATGACGTATGAAGAGAGATTGGGTCGATTGGGCTTGTATTCGCTAGAGTTTAGAAGAATGAGAGGGGATCTCATTAAAACTTATAGGCCTAGAAATTTGGTGGGCTGTGCCACCAGTTAGCGCCCAAAGAGGGCACTTAGTGGGTTTAGCGCCACTGGCCACGCCTCCCGTGAAATTTAGCGGGGCGCTAATGGCGGCGTTAGCCGGTAGCACTGCGCCGCCACCGATGACGTCATCAGTGTGCACAGCGCCCCGCTACCGCCCCGATCGCCAAATTTGGTAGCGCCCCCCAATTGCGACCGGTTCATGGGGGCCTACCTGCGGCGGTAGAGGCGCTGAAGTGCGGGGCGGCCATTTTTTTTTGCTGGCTGCCTGCCAGCACCTCTTCGCGCAGCCATCCCCGGCCTCCTGAGCCCCGCCCCCCCCCCCGCATTGTGCCGGCTGTCTCCCAAGAGCCTGGCACATCTCCTTGGTGCCGGGCTCTTTTGCCGGCACTCGCGATCTCAGATCGTGCTGCAGCAGGCCCCTCCCCTTTAAGGGGAGGAAGGCCTGCAGTACCGCAGCGCAGTGTGTGGCGCTGCGGCACGTTGCGCTGCAATTTTCAGTTGCAGCGCCCCAAGATGGATGCGGGGCGCCTCGAGTAGCACCGCGCTTCAGTTTGGGATGCTCAAACTGAATTTCCGGCGGGCGCTCGCTACTCCTTCCGGGGCGGTACTTCCGGCACCCTGGCGAGACTGGCACCCCAAACGGGGCGCCACCGAATTTCTAGGCCATAAAATTCTAACAGGACTAGACAGACTAGATGCAGGAAGGATGTTCCCGATGGCGGGGGAGTCCAGAACCAGGGGTCACAGTCTAAGGATAAGAGGTAAGCCATTTAGGACTGAGATGAGGAGGAATTTCTTCACCCAGAGAGTGGTGAACCTGTGGAATTCTCTACCACAGAAGGCAGTTGAGGCCAATTCATTAAATATATTCAAGAAGGAGTTAGATATATTTCTTAAGGCTAAAGGGATCAAGGGATATGGGGAGAAAGCCGGGTACTGAATTTGGATGATCAGCCATGAGCTCATTAAATGGCTGAACAGGCTTGAGGGGCCGAATGGCCTACTCCTGCTCCTACCTTCTACGTTTCTATGTTTCTATGTCAGTCAAACAGTTTTTCCCCCCATGACCAATATTTTTATAACTAGTAAGCAAAAGTGTTCAAAGAAAATGTAAAAAAAGAACAATTGTTTATTGCCCCTATGTATCTTGGAGATTGGTCTTTAATTCCTGGAGACTCCAGGGCAATCTTGAAGGGTTGGCAACTCTAAAGGTCACCAGGGTCATTTGTTGTGCCCCTACCTGCTGTTCTGACTGTAAGTGAACTCAGCACAGCCTGGGGGTTGAACTTGGGTCTTTATGGCCTGTTTGGATTAACTTCTCTCTCGTTAACCAGCTGAGCTATCTAGAGAGAGCCCAGAATGGCTTATAAGGATTTATTTTTGCTATGCTGCCCAAATAAGCAGGGGATGAAATTCAATAAGGCCCAAAAACAGGCAGGAGCACCGCAGGGCGAGATTTGCTCACGCCCGTTTAGAAAGCGCAGGCAGCACGTTAATTTGGTGCAGCCTGCTAATTTAAATGATTTTAGTGCACAGCCCAGTGACTATCTTCAGGCTGTGCACTCATCTGGAGGCCCAATGTCAGCATTTTCTTAAAGCAAAGTTGTCAGTGTCACCAGAAGAGTGTGGTATCAAGGAACCCTAGTAAAATTGAAGTCAATGGGAATCAGGGGGAAAACTCTCCACTGGCTGGAGTCATGCCTAGCACAAAGGAAGATGGCTGTGGTTGTTGGAGGCCAATCATCTCAGCCCCAGGACATCACTGCAGGAGTTCCTCAGGCAGTGTCCTAGGCTCAACCATCTTCAGCTGCTTCATCAATAACCTTCCCTCTATCATAAGGTCAGAAGTGGGGGTGTCCGCTGATGATTGCACAGTGTTCAGCACCATTCACAACTCCCCAGATAACGAAGCAGTCCATGCCCGCATGCAGCACGACTTGGATACCATTCAGGTTTGGGCTGATAAGTGGCAAGTAACATTTGCACCACACAACTGCCAGGCAATGACCATCTCCAATAAGAGAATGTCTGACCACTTCCCCATGACATTCAATGGCATTACCATCGTCAAATCCCCCACCATCAACATCCTGGGGGTCACCATTGACCAGAAACTTAACTGGACCAGCCACATAAATACTGTGGCTGCAGTAGGTCAAAGGCTGGGTATTCTGCAGCGAGTGACTCACCTCCTGACTCCCCAAAGCCTTTTCACCATCTACAAGGCACAAGTCAGGAGTGTGATGGAATACTCTCCACTTGCCTGGATGAATGCAGCTCCAACAACACTCAAGAGGCTCGACACCATCCAGGACAAAGCAGCCTGCTTGATTAGCACCCCATCCACCACCTTAAACATTCATTCCCTCCATCACTGATGCACCATGGCTGCAGTGTGTACCATCTACAAGATGCACTGCAGCAACTCGCCAAGGCTTCTTTTACAGCACCTCCCAAACCCGTGACCTCTACCACTTGGAAGGACAAGGGCAGCAGGTGCATGGGAACATCATCACCTCCAGATTCCCCTCCAAGTCACACACCATCCCGACTTGGAGATATATCGCCGTTCCTTCATCGTCGCTGGAACTCCCACCCTAACAGCACTGTGGGAGTACCTTCACCACGCGGACTGCAGTGGTTCAAGAAGGTGGTTCACCACCACCTTCTCAAGGGCAAAATTAGGGATGGGCAATAAATGCTGGCCTTGCCAGTGATGCCCACTTCCTGTAAATGAATTTTAAAAATATTTAAAATCAAAAGCAGATATAGAAGATTGTATTTTGTGACTGCAGTTTAATTCTGCCATTCTCAGGAGAGTAATTTGGATTTGTTGCAATGTGCTGCTGTTATTCTGTGATGTTGCATTTAGTGCTCATGTAGAGGTAAAACACCAGCACGGACTGGTTGGACTTAATGGCCTGTTTCCATGTTGTAATTTATGTGTAATTCTAAGTGGGTCTGTCTTCTTGAAAGATAGCTGTCAAGTGACTTATTTCACAGGCTAATGAATTTCTAAACTCAGATTGGTCATAGAAATCTGTCTCAGTACCAAGGAGTATCTCCAGTTTTTATATTGTTTTTAGTAGGGTGCTTGACCCATTTTTATTGGGGCTTCCCAACCCTTGGCCTTAGTGAATCTGGCAAGTTTGCTTTGAGGTTGCCACTTGCTATGTGACTCCTACATGTCTGGAGTTGGCAGCTCTAACACCCCACTAAATCCAGTATTAAAACAGCTTGGTTTTAACTGTCTTAAATATTATTTATGTGGTAATAGTTCAGTAACATCCTGGACTAAAGCAGTAGTTCAAAGTTCAAACATTACAGGAGACTCCAGTTCATAAGGAATTTGCTGATCTACCAAAATGTAAGGTTTTATGGTTATTGGTGAAAATTGCAAAATTAAGAGACGAGCAAAAGCTGTTTGAATATTAGCCAATGTCTGTATAAAGTCAGTAAAATGTTCTGGGGTAAATGCCTATCTGAAAATGTCAGTATCATGATACCCTAGAGAAATAATTACATATATCTGAATATTTTGCTATCAGAAGCTTTACTGAATTTTAACAAGGTTTACATAGAAACATAGAAAAAATAGGAGCAGGATTAGGCCATTCGGCCCTTCGAGCCTGCTCCGCCATTCAATATGATCATGGCTGATCCTCTACCTCAATACCATATTCCCGCTCTCTCCCCATACCCCTTGATGCCTTTTGTGTTTACTTTTTGTTGCTATGTGCAGGAATAGGGTTTTAGGCTTGTGGTTGTGTTGCTATATCAAACCACAAACTGTTCTCATCATCTACATTACACCCTCATCATTATAATAAAAATGTTTTTGGCAAACAGCCTGAAACGCAGAATAAAAACACATACATTATACACCTAAGTTGTTAAAAGAAATTACAACCCTGAAAATCTGAGGCTGCAATGGGCAGAAATTAATCCAAGACCTGGATTATGTCCCCTGACTCTACATGCTCTGACCTCATTCATTAGTCTTTTATGTGGTACCTATTATCTGGTCTACTCTCTCTCTTACCTCTTCAAAGAATTCAACGAGGTTGGTCAAGCAAGACTTTCTCTTTCGAAACAAAAGCAAAATACTACAGATGCTGGAAATCTGAAATAAAAACAGAAAATGCTGGAAATACTCAGCAGGTCAGGCGGAGAAACAGTTAACATTTCAGGTCGATGACTTTTTGTCATAACTGGAAACAAGGTAGCGATGTAACTGGTTTTAAACAAGTACAGAGGCGGGGGAAGGGGAGGAAAGAACAACACGGAAGGTCTGTGATAGGGTGAAAGACAGAAGAGATTAAATGACAAAATAGATGATATTGCGACAAGTAAAGAAACAAAAGATGGGTGTAAGATGAGGTGCTGTTCCTCAAGCTTGCATTGAGTTTCATTGGAACAGTGTAGGAGGCCGAGGTCAGAGTGGGAGTGGGGCAGAGAATTAAAATGACAGGCAACCGGAAGCTCGGGGTCACGCTTACGGTCTGAGCGGAGGTGTTCGGCAAAGCAGTCACCTAATCTGCGTTTGGTCTCCCCAATGTAAAGGAAACCACATTGTGAGCAGCGAATACTGTATACTAAATTGAAAGAAGTACAAGTAAATCGCTGATTCACCTTTTGAATCCATGTTGACTATTCATTATTATATTTCTGGTTTCTTGATGTTTTATTTATTTTCTCCTTTAGTAGGGATTCCATTATTTTTCCTACTACCGATGTTAAGCTGACTGGCCTATAGTTCCCTGGACATGTTCTACGTCCCTTCTTAAATATAGGTATCATGTTAGCTATCTGACAGTCCTCTCACACTACACCTTTTTCTAACTATTAATTAAACATTTGTAATAGTGCCTCTGCTATCTCTTCCCTGGATTCTTTTAAAATGTGTGGATGCATTCCCTCTGGACCAGGGGTTTTATCCTCTTTGAGTTTGATTAGTTTATTTAATATTTCTCCTTTTTTATTTTAAATGCAGTTATATAATTTCTAATCTTGTCTTCTGATGTCATGTACACCAGATACGTCTCCCTGGTAAATACTGAAGCAAAATAGTTATTTAATATTTCTGCCATTTCGCTATCGCTGCCTGTGATTTTATCCTGACCATCCTTATTCCCATCCCGACTTTCGTTTTTATATTTATGTGCCTGTAAAATATTTTACTATATTGTTTTATGTTCCTTGATAATTTAATTTCATCGTTCCTCTTTGCCTTTATAGTTGTTTTTTTACTTCCCTCCTTGTCTCTTCATGTTCTCACTTGTCATGCTCTCCCCTGCTGTCCATGTACTTAGTGTATGTCCCTTTCCTTACCCTCAATTTTTCCTTTATGTCTTTATTCATCGATGGTGTCACATTAGTGTTTAGTTTGTTCTTGTTTTATTAGCAGAATATATTTTTCCTGGGCTCTGTTGAACACCGTTTTTCATGTTTCCCATTGCTGTTCTACATCATTGTTTGCCAATATTGTTGTCCATTTTATTTTCCCAAGTTCTAGTCTCAGCCTCTCAAAATCAGCTTTCCACCAATCTATTACCCTAGTCTTTGTCATGCTTATGTCCTTCTCAATTATTATCCTAACCGTATTATATTATGGTCACTATTGCCTAGATGTTCCCCTACTTTTACTTCTCTTATCTGCTCTAGCTCGTTCCCCATTTCCAGATCCAGTAGCAAATCCTCCCTTGTTGGGCTGCTTACATACTGGGTTAGAAAGAAGTCCTGCACACATTGTAGGAACTCCATTCCCTTATCCCCTTTACCCACCTCTTCTGATCAATTAATTTCAGGGTAGTTGAAATCCTCCATGATTATTAATCTATGTTTGTTACACATTTCCCTAATTTGTTTGCAGATTTCTTCCTTCCAGCAATGTATCCAAGTTTGCTGATGATACAAAGCTAGATGGGAAAGTAAGTTGTGAGGAGGACGCAAACAGGCTGCAAAGAGATATAGACACATTAAGTGAGTGGGCAAGAACATGGCAGATGGAATATAATATGGAGAAATGTGAAGAAATTCACTTTGATAGGAAAAATAGAGAAGCAGAATATTTTTTCATTAATTTAATAAGTATTTTTTAAAGTCAGCTTGTACAGATCACCAAAATATATTATTCATCAGTTATTCGGATTTTAGTGGATAGTGGCAGCACAGAGCACTTGCCATTGAAATGTGTTGTATCATTTTAAACTGGTGGTTTATGGAAACCACTCCAGAGACATTGATTTGAATAATTGATGAGATTAAATTCAAACTTTCATGTTCAAGTACAGGTTGGAAAGATTTTTGCCTCAGCTGCATTACAGTGTCAAAGAAACCAGTTCTAGCCGACTCAAGTTCTACTGAAGCTACAGTGGCCGATCAGAAGATTGATGGAAACCAAAATTATGACCAAGAACCCCCGAGAAAATTCCTGCCAATAGTATTTTCTGAATATTAACATTTGTCAATTGAACAAATCTGAAGAACTTTAATATTTTGAACTTATGCAGTTCCACCTAATTTTCTCTTTTCAGGCAGGAGAAAAACATTACCATCCAGACTGTGCAAGATGTGTCAGGTGTGAGGAGATGTTTGCAGAAGGGGAAGAAATGTATCTACAAGGTACAAAAACTAACCAACAATATTCTTGAGAGATCATCATGGCCTGTTATTTACTGTGCCTAGGTTGTAATCAAGCTGCCCAAAGCAACCTCAAACTTCTGCTTCCTGCCCGTAATGAGAAATATCTTGTGTAGACATAGTTCTGTGAGATCATGTGAAGCTGCTGATGAATATGATTACCACAGAGCGGATCAACTCAGTACTGTAGTCAGAGTTCTGACAGCAAAAAGCCAGGTTAACTGAACAAATCCTACTTCGGTTAATATGATTGGATGAAAACCATTCCCTGAAAGAAAGTAGAATCAAAACAAAAGCACAAAAAGGTATTATTCAAAGAGGTATTAAAAATGAAATGTGCTTTGGATTTATCACTGTTGACAACCAGTTTCCACATTTAGTGTAAATGTAGCTGATACTAGCATGTTCAATTATTGCTTTTTTTTTGGTATGTGTCTGGTGTGTTGTTAACAGTCAGTGTAACATTCATATAATTGTCCCAAGATATCAACAAAAACTTGCATTTATATTGCACTTCTTGTGTATGCCTGTATTACAACAGTAACTATATTTTAAAAGTACTTAATTGGCTGTGAAGTGCTTTTGGACATCTTGAGGGCATGAAAGGCACTATATAAATGCAAGTTCTAAAGAGATATTTTAATGCTTAGCAAGGAGGAAAACAGACATTGATCAGAAAAAAGAAAGAAAATTAGGGGGAGAGAACATAGGCATGGCAGCTTGATCCTTATAAGGTGAAGGCATCTCTGGGAGCTGATGGAGTGCTCCTTTTTTGCTGTTGCCATGAGTGGATGCAGCATCTGAGACTCACATACCAGCTGTTCCACTGATACTGGGAACAGGATTCTGGTTACCAGTGATCAGTGGGAGAACAGACTTCACGGAATAAGAAAGATCTTTAAATCCCTGAGACAGAATTGCTCCAAGATGCTGCCCTGTATACTTTGCAATCCAGTTGACATTGACACCTTCAGATAGTTCCCCCAAGACCTGCAGTCCTTCAATCAGTGCCTCCACATTGAGTTGATTGACTTGCCTGGCTCTCTCATGAAGCGGAGGCAGGTTTACAGATGCTCTTGTAGCTGCCACTTTCTCCAAGCTGCCATGTAGTGAATTAAAACCCTCTGGGATTTTGGCATACAGCAGGGCTGTAGACTCCACTGCTGTGCCAGCCATCTGCCACACATGCCTGGAGAGGCTACATAGAACCTCCACATGTGTCTGATGTTCTGTTAGCATCCTTCCCTTCATGACAAGACCCCTGCTCAGCAGCCAGGGGCTGAAATGTCACGCCTTGCTCAACCATATCAGATTCCAAATCTGCATCCTCTGGTTTCCTGGTGCTATGTGTCTCACCACGTGTCAGTTCCTCATCTACACTAACTTTGCCCCCACAAGTGGTTGTTCTTAGGCTGCTGAGTGCAAGGGAGAGGGTGAATGACGGGGTGAGTAACTGGTCGCCAGTGTTGCCAGAGCTAGAGGGGACCACAGTGTTTTGCTCCTCAGCTGTCTCCTGGCTTGAGCTTCTAGAGGAATAAACAGTCTATTAACTTAGGTGTGCATGAGCAGCATTCTGTCTTAATGAGCAACTTTAAGGATCTCTTATGTGTAGGGTGTTCTTGCGTGCCCTGTGTTTCTATGATTCTCCCTTGAGTCGACCCGTGCATCAAAAACTCCCCGGCTTGGGTTGTTTCCCTTGGACGGCAGGAGCTTTTGCCAATAGTCCCTGCCTAGCCCGTCGATTAGTGGGTAATCCCACAGAGAGAGAGAGACCAAGGCCAGATAGGTCTTCTCCTATGCCCGATGTGCAGCGTCCCCAGCGGGATTAGTGTGTAACCCGGCCGTGACCAGATGCCACCCGGTTGGTCTTCCGAATTATACCGCGAACCACAAGCCCCACAACTCCCAAGTTCAGACCCAAGGAGTTACTATGGATAGATTATAATTGACTCAAATGAAACAAAATGGTTCAGGTTGGTCAAAGATCGATTCCTTTTATTACACTCACAAAACGACAACCCCTACTCCTCTCGCTTACGTCATAACGAGTAGGTGACCGTGGACACTAGCTTATAACCTTAGACTAAAATACCCACCCTGTTGGTTACGCCGAACCAACCCCTTCCCAGAATCTAAGCCTAGATAAAGAAAAAACCCATCTAACTAAACCCCTATCCCGGTTAGGTCAGAACCCACACTTGGAAGCCTCCTCACACACACACACACACGTGTTAGCCTGCGTCTTGGACACTTGCAGTTCCTCAGCAGCCAAACACGCCGGCGGTCCTGGGGATTTCTAGAGGTGTATGCTGGATATAATTACCAGCCCTTGTCGTTGATTCACACGGTCCCGGCTCCGTTCGACTCCAGAGGCAAAACCATGCCTAACAGAGGCATGCGATGAGGCCTAGAGAGTTACGTTCAGGCGGTACGGCAAGGCACTCACTTCGGGCATTCCTGGAGAGTTGACGGACGTGTAGCTACGCAGAGAACCCCATTCCAGATGGTAGAGAAAAGCAAGCCTTGAATCCCCAAAGTTCAGCATATTTATAGCCCGTATAATACACAAAACTAGCTAGGCAATTCCTGGTTACCATGGTCGCAGTGATGTCTCTGTCCTGGATTGGTCATCTTGATGAAAACAATGGTAGGCCATTACTGTAGATGAGCAGTTCTTGAAGTGCTAACTGTTTGTTAAGTTCTTGACTGCTCCTTCATTGAAAGAGTCCAGAGGTGTTACTTTTGGCCTGCAAACCTCATTGTCCATCCAGACATCCCGGCTCCATGGACAAAAGGTGTTTTTCCACAAATCACACAAGTTCGAAATGAAAAGGCCCCTGCCTTTCATGACGTTAGCGTTGAGACTGGTCCCATGGCAACCCAAAAGACAGACAGTTCCTATTATCTTCACAGAAACCAAAAACAGTCCTTTTTTTTAAAGCCCAAACTCCATTTTGAAACGCAGCCCAAGTGTGTCTCCATTTTAAAAGGGTACATATCCACTTTAAAAGTCCAAAAATCCTTCAGGCACATGCACCCACTGACGTTGGCACCGGCCAAATCCTACATATGAGAAAAGTGGTAGCTGATGGAGAGATTGAAGAATACATAGAAACAATAAATAAGAAAAGGTAGCAAAATACTGCGGATGCTGGAAATCTGAAATAACAACAGAAAAAGCTGGAAAAACTCAGCAGGCCAGGCAACATCTGTGGAGAGAGAAACAGAGTTGATAGAACGGACGCGGTCGAGGGCCGTGTCAACCACGGTAGAGGAGAATCCTCGACATGTCGGAAGCACTGGTATGGAAAGTGGCATCGTCGGAGCAGATGCGGCGGAGACGGAGAAACTGGGAGAATGGAATAGAGTCCTTACAGGAGGCGAGGTGGGAGGAAGTGTAGTCCAGGTAGCTGTGGGAGTCACTACAAGCCCACTGACTCCCACAGCTACCTGGACTACACTTCCTCCCACCCCGCCTCCTATAAGGACTCTATTCCATTCTCCCAGTTTCTCTGCCTCCGCCGCATCTGCTCCGACGATGCCACCTTCCATACCAGTGCTTCCGACATGTCTTCCTTTTTCCTCAACCGAGGATTCCCCTCTACCATGGTTGACACGGCCCTCGATCGCGTCCGTTCTATATCCCGCACTTCTGCCCTCACCCCTGCCTCTCCCTCCCGGAACCACGATAGATATCCCCTTGTCCTCACCTTTCACCCCACCAGCCTCCACATTCAACGCATCATCCTCCGCCATTTCCGCCACCTCCAATGTGATCCCACCACCAAACGAATCTTCCCCTCACCTCCCCTTTCAGCATTCCGTAGGGACCGCTCCCTCCGAGACACCCTAGTCCACTCCTCTATCACCCCCAGCACCCCTTCCCCTTCGCCCGGCACCTTCCTGTGCAAGCGCAGGAGATGCAACACCTGCCCTTATACCTCCCCTCTTCCCACTGTCCAGGGCCCCAAACACCCCATTCCAGGTGAAACAGCAATTTACTTGTACTTCTTGCAATCTAGTATATTGTATTCGCTGCTCACGATGTGGTCTCCTCTACATTGGGGACACTGTAATGTATGTACCTTTAAGGGGGGGGAACTACTTTTTACAGCTCATGTATACTGTAGTACCGGCAGTGACCACACCTGTATACAGCACTGAGTAGTAATCTGTACAGATCAGTTGCAGTCTGAGCCACGTTGAGTAAACACCGTTTGTACCGTTCTCCGCAGTCTGTGTCTGATTATACATGGACGTAACATTGGCGACGAGGCAGGTTCGAACCTACCTGCAACTCTGCATCACCTCCCGGGGATTCGTTCCTGGAGATCAGTAGATTGGAGGTCAAGGCCAGAGACTCGGGCGTCGACCACGGGCAACCGCCCAGTCATCCAGCAGAGACTCGAGAATTGCGGGGGAGGCTGTCGAGAGCCAGGCTTGGCTTTCCAGTCGAGGTGGTCCAGCGAAACGGGCTGGCAACAGGTAGTGCGCAGACCCTTCCCGGACAGCGGCGGGCTAGAGCCCGACCGAGCGGCACAGCAAAGGGCCGAGCAGCGTCGACGGGGGAGAGAGAGAGAGGGCAGAGCGCACAGGGCGCAGCCGGTGTTCAGGGGCCGAGCAGCGTCGGAGAGAGGGAGAGAGAGACGCGCAGAAACCCGCGAGGCGCCACCATTGCCACGAGGACCGCCGAGAGGGGCGTTGGCAGCAGCGGAGGAGGAAGGAAAGCACAGGAGACGCCATTTTAAGCCATTGGGAGACGCCATTTTAAACCACACCCAAAATGTCGAAGAGTGGCAGTATCACCGCATTTGACAATGAAGTCGAAGATTGGACTACATATGTCGAACGAATAGAGGTGTACTGTAAGGCAAATGAGGTGTCAGATGACAAGAAAGCGTCGGTATTGTTTAATTTAATGTGTGCAAAGACGTATGGGTTATTGCGAAATCTAGTAACCCCAACGAAGCCAATGGAAAAGAGTTTTGAAGACATAGTAACGATACTAAAGGAACATTTAAACCCCACACCGCTGCTGATAGCAGAAAGATTCAAGTTTCACAAACGGAGCCAGCATAAGGATGAAAACAATGCTGATTATTTAACAGAACTGTGCAAACTATCGAAACACTGCCAGTTTGGAGCGGGACTGGCAGATACCTTAAGGGACAAGTTTGTGTGTGGGCTTCAAAGTGAAGGAACCCAGAAACGGCTTTTATCTGAAAAGGACCTTACGCTGGAAAAGGCTTTCAGCATTGCGGTATCATATGAAGCAGCAGCATGGGGCGCTGCAGAGATACAACAGAGACCGCAAGAATATGGCACAAACGAAATGTCATATGGAACAGAGAAGTGCTATCGCTGCGGCAGAACAACACACGACCAGAATGATTGCTGGTTCAAAGACAAAGTGTGCAGACAGTGTGGAAAAGTAGGACACATAGCACGAGTCTGCAGTTCGGGAAAGAAAACCAGCAATAAGAAACCGACCAAAGGAAAGTACAAGAAGGCACATAAGATGACGGAGAATAGTTCAGATGAACAGAAGAGTGATAACGACTCCGAAAGCAGGGAACTGAGTTGTCTGAAACGACATAATGTGATCACAACAGAGGATCACCGAACCATTTGGGTCACTCTCAAGATAGCAGGAGTCCAGGTAAAGATGGAATTGGACACAGGATCAGCCCTAACAGTCATAAACCGACGGGACTACGAGCGCTATTCTCACACATACCCTTGAGAGACACAAAAATTATTTTGAAGACGTACGCGGGGCAAAAGGTCTACCCCAAAGGAAAAATAAGGGTGACCATTATATATAACGGTAAGGAAACACCAAAACTAGACCTGTATGTATTGCAAGGTGGAGGACCACCATTACCGGGACGTGAATGGATCCGGAAAATACAACTGGATTGGCATTCCATACAGGCACTGACTGTGGCTGACAAAAAGGATGATGACGTCACACCTGGGCGACTGTCAAAGATCCTAACTGACGCGAAAGAAGTGTTCCAGCAAGGACTCGGAACACTAAAAGGCATGACAGCGACGATTAAAATTGAAGAAAATGCAAGTCCAAAATTTTTTAAGGCCAGACCGGTACCTAATGCGATCCGCCCAGCCGTCGAAGCAGAGCTGGAGAGTCTGGAACGTTCAGGTGTACTGTCCAAGGTAGACTGGAGCAAGTGGGCTACACCCATCGTCCCTGTGATGAAAAAGTCGTTGAGCAGCACGCCTGGGGAACCAAGGAAGGTTCGCATCCGTGGGGACTTTAAGGTAACAGTGAACCCGGTCCTTCACACCGTACAATATCCACTTCCGCGGATTGAAGATATTTTCGCCTCGCTATCTGGAGGGAAACGCTTCACTAAGATTGATCTGGCCCAGGCGTATCTGCAAATGGAGGTAGAAAAGCATCAAAAAAATACCTCACAATCAACACCCATAAAGGTCTCTACCAATACAACCGGCTGGTATTCGGGGTAGCATCAGCTCCGGCTATTTGGCAGAGGGCAGTGGAACAAGTCCTGCAAGGGATCCCAGGGACCCAGTGTTATTTGGACGACATCCTGGTCATGGGCAAAAATGACAGTGATCACCTTGCCAACCTGGAGCAGGTGCTCACTAGATTGCAGGAATATGGGCTCCGAGCTAACCGCCCCAAATGCGAGTTTTTTAGAAAACAGATCTCGTATTGTGGCCACGTTATCGATAAAGAGGGGTTACATAAGTCCCCAGAGAAGATTGAGGCAGTAGTCAAGGCTCCAGCACCAGAAAATGTGTCACAACTGAGGTCGTTCCTCGAGCTGGTAAACTACTACCATAAGTTCTTGCCAAATTTGTCTACAATACTACACCCACTGAACACCCTACTGCAAACTGGGGTGCCATGGAAGTGGAGTGACGAATGTAGACGAGCTTTCCAGAAGAGCAAAACACTAATCACATCGAAAAAGGTATTGGCCCATTACAACCCAGCATTACCAATTCGGTTGGCATGTGATGCGTCACCCTACGGCATTGGAGCGGTGCTGTCGCACAAATTCTCGGACGGCTCAGAGAGGCCAATAGCCTTTGCGTCACGATCACTAACCTCAGCCGAGCGTAACTACGCCCAGATTGACAGGGAGGCCCTCAGCCTAGTGTGGGGAGTGAAAAAGTTCAATCACTATCTGCACGGGCAGAAATTCACCTTGCTGACTGATCACCAGCCTCTTGCCTCCATTTTTAATCCAAAGAAGGGCGTTCCGGTGATGGCTGCGCAACGACTATAAAGATGGTCACTTTTTCTAGGGGCGCACCACTATGAGATTGAATATAAGGGCATGAAACAGCATGGAAATGCTGATGGGCTATCACGCCTGCCACTGCCTACTGCGGAGGAAGCACCAGCAGTGGATCCTGTCGAAATATTCCATTCGACTATAGTTGAATACCTACCGGTAACTAACGCTTGTATCGAAAAGGAAACCCGAAATGACCCGACACTGTCTCGGGTATATGATTTGACGGTGAAGGGATGGCCAGCACATGGCAACTCACTGTTGCCAGCATTCTCGACAAGGAGAGAACAGCTGTCAGTGTGCCGGGGGACCTTGATGTGTGGATCCCGAGTGGTAATTCCACCCAAGTTAAGGGATAGAGTGCTCAATGAGCTTCATGAGGGTCATCTGGGAGGGGTAAAAATGAAAAGCCTAGCCAGGGCTTATGTGTGGTGGCCGGGAATCGATAAACAAATCGAGGACCTGACCAAGAGCTGCTCAGGATGCCAGAAAGTCCGAAATGCACCACCACAGGCCCCGCTACACCCATGGGAGTGGCCCTCATCTCCATGGCAACGGGTGCATATTGATTTTGCTGGTCCATTCATGGACTCAATGTTTTTAATAGCCGTGGATGCGCACTCGAAATGGCCTGAGGTCATCAAAATGTCCTCCACCACCACGGAGAAAACTATTGCAGTCCTACGGACCATTTTTGCCAGGAATGGCTTGCCAGAACAGATTTGCTCCGACAACGGACCACAGTTTGTGTCCGAAGAGTTCCGGAGGCTCTTGAAAAAGAATGGGGTAAGGCATTACACATCCGCCCCGTATGATCCAGCCACAAATGGATTGGCTGAGAGGTTCGTATAAACCTTTAAGAAGGCAATAAAGGCTATGTACAATGACAACATTCCGCTGCAGCACAAGGTGGACAATTTCCTGTTCGCCTACCGGAATGCGACACTTGCAGTTACCAACCAGGCCCCAGCCATGATGTTCTTTAACCGAAGGTTAAGATCTCGCCTGGATTTGCTCAGACCAAACGTACGAAGAGATGTTGAGAGTAAGCAATTCCAGCACATCCCTGAGAAGCCAACAAGGAGCTTCAATGTAGGGCAACCAGTCTTGGCCCGCGACTACCGAACAGAAAAATGGCAGCCAGGAACGATATGCACACGGCAGGGCCCACTAATGTACACAGTGGACGTTGGGGAGAGCATTGTGAGACGCCATGCTGACCAGATCCTAGAGTCACAGGAACAAGTCAACCCCATGCCTCGCCCATACGTACCTGGTGATGAACCCGACGTACAGGTAGCATCTACCCCAGAAACAGTAGCATCGGAAGCTGATGAACCAACCGACAACAGGGGGCCAGAATCGCCTCCGCACCAAGAGCAAGACACTCGGGAAAGGCGCTATCCAGAAAGGATCAGGAAGCCTCCCCAAAGACTGAATTTATAAATAGACTATTTTCAGCTAATGTTGCATGTTAAAAGTGTTAATTGTAATTAGTTTGATATTTAATTGTTAAATGAGTGTTATGGTACTGTTAATCTAAAAGGGGAGGAATTGTAATGTATGTACCTTTAAGGGGGGGAACTACTTTTTACAGCTCATGTATACTGTAGTACCGGCAGTGACCACACCTGTGTATAACGTTGAGTAGTAATCTGTACAGATCAGTTGCAGTCTGAGCCACGTTGAGTAAACACCGTTTGTACCGTTCTCCGCAGTCTGTGTCTGATTATACACGGACGTAACAGAGACCAAACGCAGATTGGGTGACTGCTTTGCGAAAAACCTCCGTTCAGTCCGTAAGGGTGACTCCGAGCTTCCGGTCGTCTTTCATTTTAATTCACCGCTCCATTCCCACTCAGACCTCACCGTCCTCGGGCTCTTGCATTGTTCCACGGAAGCTCAGTGTAAGCTCGAGGAACAGCACCTCATCTTCCGTTTAGGCACTTTACAGCCTTCCGGACTCAATATCGAGTTCAACAGTTTCAGATCATAACCTCGGCCCTTATCATATTCATATATTTCTCATCCACACTTTTGGTTTGTGCCTTTTCTCTTTTTTTTCTCTCCCACATGGCAGCTGTCTTTCATTCTGCCAGCGTATTTCACACTTCATCTCGAGCCATCCTTTGTTTCTTAATCTGTCCTATTACCATCTCGTCTCGCCTTGAATATCTCTTAATGTCTCTTTACTTCTCACAAACCTTCCCTTTTGTTCTTTCATCCCCTCCCCCATTTCCCAGCCCCCAACTTGCTTTTTCAGCTGTTTCATTTCCTGCTTTTTTTTCTCAGTTCTGAAGAAGGGTTTCGACCTGAAACGTTAACTTTGTTTCTCTCTCCACGGATGTTGCCTGGCCTGCTGAGTTTTTCCAGCTTTTTCTGTTGTTAATAAGAAAAGGTATATGTTATCACAAACCCACTGAAGGCACAATGACTCTCACATCTCCATCCCCAACTGCCAGGCCAGTGTTGAAGCCAGTGATTGACATGTGGTGTTAAATGCTGGATGTCGGCAAATCCACGTCCAGTGGCCTGGCGTTCCGTGGCATTGTATTTTGTCTGCTTTTGCAGGATGAATGCATAGTGTTGATTGGCTGCTGCATTCTGGTAGAGAAGTTATGCTAAACTTGTATAGAGAAGTTATGCTAAACTTGTATTGAACCTTGGTTAGACTACACTTGGAGCACTGTGTACAATTCTGGTCGCCATATTATAAAAATGATATAGAAGCACTGGAGAGGGTGCAAAAAAGATTTACAAGGATGATACCAGAACTGCGAGGGTATACCTAACAGGAAAGAATAAACAGCCTGGGTCTCTTTTCTCTCGAAAAGAGAAGATTGAGAGGTGACCTAACGCAGGTCTTTAAAATTATGGGAATCAAGGGATATGGGGATAGTTCAGGAAAGTGGAGATGAGGTAGAAGATCAGCCATGATCTTATTGAATGTTGGAGCAGGCTCGAAGGGTCAAATGGCTTACTCCTGCTCCTATTTCTTATGTTCTTATATTGGGTCAGTGCTTGGATTGTGGGGCTGCATCTCAGTTTCCAGGAGTGATGAGCAGCTATTACTTTACACCAGTGTTGTGGGGTTTGCGTTACTGAGGCCCATGTGTTTAGCAAGCAGTACTGTCTTGACTTGTATACCTCTGAGATCTGGTGAGTAATTTTGACTTTGCAATGGTGCACATCGGCAGCCCATTTTACATCGCTCCCGATTTTTATTTTCATTGCCCTTTGATTTCATGTGCTCAGGTACTGCAGCAGGGCTTAAACCATCTGACTCCAAGGAGAGAATGCTGCCCATTGCGCTAAGAAGATATGCATCAAATTGATGTTATTATGATCCTCACTAGAAAATACTGTGTTATTGTATCCAAATATAAAAAACATGATTTTTCTTAGCTGGAGAAACTGGATCATATTGTGAGTGTCAGCAAGCATTTCTATTAGTAGTACTGTGGTCTAATCCAGTTCGTGCTATTGGTATCCTTGTTGTTTGTGAGTAATTTATGTAAGGTTCGGTCTTTCATACAAAGAGACTAGAGGGTGTTTTGTTCTAAAGTATAAAGGTTTTATTAAGAAACTACAATACAAGAAGTAAAGATGTTAAAGATGTTAACACCGACAAGGTTCCAAGGTGCACTCTTGAAGGACCTTGTGCTAACACTTGAGCAGTCCAGTCTCACTCTGAGAATGTTCTAACATCTATGCTTTACGTCCAGTCTTATATACATTAATTAATCACCCAATGCATTACAGGTCCTTGAGCCTGCTTTGGGCCAGCATGTCAATCAATTTCAGTGTCTCCCAACCTAAGCAGCCGTCTGCTGTCTCGCGCATATTCCACAACATGGCTAAACAGATCGTAACACTTCCCATGCCACCAACCCATAAACATGAGATAATAAATGGAGACAGGGTGTCTCACTATGTGGTATTTATCAAGGGCAAACAAACTAAACAATGTCTCAGTCTTTTAGCGGACTAATTGCTAATGCTAACACTGTCATATAGAAAGCCTTATTCTAAATTGATAGGCTGCAAGCGTGCTTTTGTTACATTTTTTATGACCAGGTTAGGCATGGTCTTAAGTTTGTGTAAAATCTTTTATTGACAAAGTTTAGATGACTGCAGTAGTACCAGACACTGTTTAAACTCAAGTGAATAGGCATGGTACTGAGCAGACATAAGGAAATGTCATCCAATATTATAAGAATAGCCTAATTATCAAAATGCTTCAACAGTTTGGATTAATTATTTTGAGACATAACTCATGTGTAGTGTATGTACCTTGAAGAAGGAACTATATTCTGCAGCCCCTGTATACTGCAGTACCAGTAGTGACCACCCCTGTATATAAGCCTGTGTAGTAACTTTGTATAGTAGTTCCAGTTTTGTCTCCATTCAGTAAACAGCTGTTATAACCAACTTCTGCAGTCCGTGTCTCAATTACACACGGACATTACATTGGCGACGAACAGATCCGAACTAACCTACAGTTCTGCACCACCTCACGGGGATCCATCCCTGAAGCGAAGTTATTAGAGGTCGAAGCCAAAAGGAAGAAATCCAAAAAGAAAAAAAAACAAACAGAAGAAACGGGCGTCGACCGTGGGCAACCGCCCTCTGATTCATCGAATTCGAAGATTTGCAGGAGAGGCTGTCGAGAGCTGGTTATCCAGTCTATGGTGTTCCAGCTAATCAAGCTGGTGGCAGGTAGTACACTGATCCTTCCTGGGCTGCGGCGGGCTAGAGCTCGATCGGGTGGCTTTTCAACGGGGCCGAGCAGCGTTGTCGGGAAGAGGAGAGCGAGAGAGAGGGTGGAGCACACAGGGCGCGGCCGGTGCTACGAAGCCGGGCAGCGTACAGACCCGAGAAGAGGGAGGGAAGTGTCCCATAGGGTCTGCTCTGACGACGGGAACAGTAGTTAAAATAAAAGAAAAAGAAATTAGAAGTGCAGAAAGCCGCGAGGAGCTGCAGTTTGCCACGGGGACCGCGGAGAGCGGCGTTAGCAGCAGCGCGGGGGGAAGCGCGCGAAGACCATAGGGCGTCGCCATCAAGGCATAAAAATGCCAGCAACAGCGCTGGCAGCAGCGGAAAAGGCAGAAAGCGCGGGAGGCGCAATCTTAATCCAGCGGGGAAGAAGGCAAAGTGCGGGAGGCGCCATTTTGTTCAATCGGGGAAGAAGGCAAAGCGCGGGAGGCGCCATCTTAGATCTCCAAGATGCCGAAGACTGGCAATATCACTGCCTTCGATAATGCAATAGAAGACTGGACCACGTATGTGGAAAGAGTCGAAGTATATTGCAAGGCAAATGAAGTAGCCGATGAGAAAAAGGCATCGGTACTACTAAACTTAATGGGCGCAAGAACGTACGGCCTATTGCAGAACCTGATCACTCCAGTCAAACCGATGGCGAAGAGTTTTAACGAAATTGTTGATATCCTACAGGAACACCTAAATCCTACACCGCTGCTGATAGCAGAAAGATTTAAATTCCACAAGAGAAATCAGCATAAAGATGAGAGCAATGCTGATTACCTTACGGAACTACGCAAGCTATCAAAGCACTGCCAGTTTGGAGCAGGACTGGCAAATACCCTACGGGACAAATTTGTCTGTGGACTCTTGAGTGAAGGAACCCAGAAGAGGTTACTCTCAGAGAAAGAGCTGATGTTAGATAAGGCTTTCAGCGTGGCAGTATCGTACGAAGCAGCAGCAAGGGGCGCTGCGGAAATACAGCAAAAGCCACAGGAATACGGCACCCATGAAATGACACGGGGATTTGAAAAATGTTATCGCTGCGGCAGAACAACCCATGACCAGAAGGACTGCTGGTCCAAGGACAAAACATGCAGGCAATGCGGAAAGATGGGACACATTGCACGAGTTTGCAGGTCCGGGAAGAAGACTAACGACAACAAAAAGACTACTAAGGAACAGTACAGGAAAGTACAAAAGATGACGGACAGTAGGTCCGAAGACCAGAAGAGCGATAGTGAATCCGGGAACAAGAGACTAAGCTGTCTCAAACTACACAACGTAATCGCAAAAGAGGATCACCGAACCATTTGGGTCACCCTCACGATAGCAGGGTCCCAAGTCAAAATGGAATTGGATACAGGATCAGCCCTGACCGTCATGAATCGACGAGACTACGAGCGGCTATTCTCACACATACCCTTGAAAGACACATCCATTGTCTTGAAGACATATACGGGGCAGAAAGTATACCCCAGAGGTAAAATAAGGGTGCCTGTCGAATACAACGGCAAGGAAATACAGAAATTGTATCTGTACATACTGCAAGATGGTGGACCACCGTTATTGGGACGTGAATGGATCAGAAAGATAAGTTTAGGCTGGCACTCCATTCAGGCACCGACTGTGGCTGGTAAAAAGGATGACGACGTCACACCTGGACGATTGTCAAAAATCTTAGCTAACGCTAAAGAGGTATTTCAACAAGGACTGGGAACTCTTAAAGGCGTAACCGCCTCGATAAAAATAGAAGAGAATGCAATTCCCAAGTTTTTCAAAGCAAGACTCGTACCGTATGCAATTCGCCCAGCCGTCGAGGCAGAGCTGGAGAATCTGGAGAATGCAGGCGTGTTATCTAAGGTAGACTGGAGTGAGTGGGCGACACCCATCGTTCCTGTCATGAAGAAAACGTTAAACAATAAGTCTGAGGAGCCAAGGAAGGTTCGCATTTGTGGGGACTTCAAGGTGACTGTGAACCCAGTCCTTCACAGTACAGTATCCGCTTCCGAGGATAGAAGATATTTTCGCCTCACTATCTGGAGGGAAACGTTTTACAAAAATTGACCTAGCGCAAGCATATTTGCAGATGGAGGTTGAAGAATCCTCTAGGAAATATCTCACGATAAACACTCACAAAGGTCTTTACCAGTATAATCAACTGGTATTTGGAGTAGCATCAGCTCCGGCTATATGGCAAAGAGCGATGGAACAAGTTCTGCAAGGGATTCCGGGGACTCAGTGTTACTTGGACGACATCCTAGTGACAGGTGAAAATGACAGTGAACACCTTCCCAACCTAGAGCAGGTGCTCACTAGACTAAGAGAACATGGGCTACGAGCCAATCGCCCCAAGTGCGAGTTTTTAAAGAAACAAATATCGTATTGTGGCCACGTGATTGATGAAGAGGGGTTACATAAGTCCCCTGACAAAATTGAAGCGGTAGTTAAGGCTCCAGCGCCTGAAAATGTGTCGCAACTGAGGTCATTCCTCGGATTGGTGAATTACTACCATAAGTTTTTGCCGAATTTGTCCACAATTCTGCACCCACTGAACGCCCTGCTACAAACTGGAGTAGCATGGAAATGGAGCGATGAATGTAAGCGGGCCTTTCAGAAGTGTAAAGGCCTGATCACTTCAAGAGAAGTATTGGCTCACTACAACCCATCACTACCGATAAGACTGGCGTGTGATGCGTCTCCCTACGGTGTTGGAGCGGTACTGTCACATAAATCCCTTGATGGTTCAGAGAGGCCGATAGCTTTTGCGTCATGCTCGTTAACTGCAGCCGAGCATAACTACGCCCAGATTGACAGAGAGGTCCTCAGCCTGGTGTGGGGGGTGAAGAAGTTCAATCACTACCTGCACGGACAGAAATTTACTCTACTAACTGATCATCAACCTCTTGTCTCCATTTTCAACCCTAAGAAGGGCGTCCCGATAATGACAGCACAACGGCTACAGAGGTGGTCCCTTTTCCTAGGGGCACACCAATATGACATCGAGTACAAAGGAACTAAACAGTATGGGAATGCTGATGGATTGTCATGCCTACCGTTGCCGACGGTGGAAGAAGCACCTGCAGTGGATCCTGTGGAGATATTCCACTCGACCATAGTCGAATGTCTACCTGTGACGAATGCAAACATAGAAAAGGAAACACGAAATGACCCGACACTCTCCAGGGTCTATGATTTAACGGTGAAGGGATGGCCAGCACATGGCGAACCACTGTTGCCAGCATTCTCGCCGAGAAGAGAACAGCTGTCAGTGAGCCGAGGAACCTTGATGTGTGGATCCAGAGTAGTAATTCCACCCAAATTGAAGGATAGAGTGCTCAATGAGCTTCATGAGGGTCATCTGGGAGGGGTAAAAATGAAGAACTTAGCCAGAGCGTTTGTGTGGTGGCCGGGAATCGATAGAGAAATCGAAGAGATGACCAAGAGCTGTACAGGATGCCAGAAGGTCCAAAACGCCCCACCACAAGCCCCTGTACATCCATGGGAGTGGCCCTCATCTCCATGGCAAAGGGTACACATTGATTTTGCTGGTCCATTTATGGACTCGATGTTTTTAATTGCGGTGGATGCACATTCAAAGTGGCCAGAGGTAATAAAAATGTCCTCAACCACCACAGAAAAAACTATCAGTCTTACGAACCATATTCGCCAGAAATGGGCTGCCTGAACAGATTTGCTCCGACAATGGACCACAGTTTGTGTCTGAAGAGTTCCGGAGGTACTTAAAGAACAATGGTGTTAAGCATTACACATCCGCCCCATATCATCCAGCCACCAATGGATTGGCTGAGAGGTTCGTTCAAACATTCAAGAAGGCTATCAAGGCAATGTGTAATGAAGACATACCCCTACAACACAAGGTGGATAACTTCTTAAATAACAACAGAAAATGCTGGAAAAACTCAGCAGGTCAGGCAACATCCGTGGAGAGAAATTTGAGTTGACGTTTCGGGTTGGACCCTTCTTCAAAACTGGAAAGAAAAGAAACTAGATCGGAGGCAGGGCTGCGATCGGACAAAAGAATAAAAGAAACAAAAGAAGTAAAAGAGATTAGAAGCTAGACGAGATGGTGATAGGCTGGGATTAGGTGTAAAGTGTACTGGCAGGGCAAAAGATAGCTGCCAGGTGTGAGAGAGAAACAAAAGGTAAGGGGGGGGGGGGGAAAGGAGTGGAACAATTACAAGAGAAAATGAAATGGGGGCCGAGCTTATGATCTGAAATGGTTGAACTCGATATTGAGTCCGGAAGGCTGCAGACTGCCTAATCGGAAGATGAGGTGCTGTTCCTCGAGTTTACGCTGAGCTTCCGTGGAACAATACAAGAGGCCAAGGACGGTGAGGTCCGAGTGGGAATGGAGCGGTGAATTAAAATGACAGGCGACCGGAAGCTCGGGGTCACCCTTACGGACTGAACGGAGGTGTTCCGCAAAGCGGTCACCCAATGTATTGTGTATTATCGAGTTCAACAATTTCAGATCATAACCTCGGCCCCTATTTCATTTTCACTTATATTGTTCCACTCCTTTCCTTTCCCCCCCTCCTTTCCTTTTGTTTCTCTCTCACACCTGGCAGCTATCTTTTGCCCTGCCAGTACACTTTACACCTAATCACAGCCTATTACCATCTCGTCTAGCTTCTAATCTCTTTTACTTCTTTTGGTTCTTTTATTCTTTTGTCCGATCGCAGCCCTGCCTTCGATCTAGTTCCTTTTCTCTCCAGTTTTGAAGAAGGGTCAAACCCGAAACGTCAACTCAAATTTCTCTCCACGGATGTTGCCTGACCTGCTGAGTTTTTCCAGCATTTTCTGTTGTTATTTCGGATTTCCAACATCTGCAGTATTTTGCTATCGTGGATAACTTCTTGTTTGCCTACCGGAATGCGACACATGCGGTTACCAACCAAACTCCAGCCATGATGTTCTTCAATCGAAGACTGAGATGCCGCTTGGATTTGGTTAAGCCAAACATCAGAAGAGATGTGGAGAACAGGCAGTTTCAGAATATGAATGAAAGGCCAACCAGGAGTTTCAAGATAGGTCAACCAGTTTTGGCCCGGGACTACTGCACAGAGAAATGGCAGCCAGGAACGATCTGCACACGGCAAGGACCTCTAACATATACCGTGGACGTTGGAGAGAGCATTGTAAGACGCCATGCTGACCAGATTCTAGAGTCACTGGAAAACGTCAAATCTACACCACGATCCTATACACCTGGTGATGAAACCGAAGTACCAATTGCATCTACCTCAGAATCAGTGATATTGGAAGCAGACGAACCAAACAACGACGTTGATCCCGAATCAACTTTGCCAGAAGAACCTGATACCCCAAAGAGGCGTTATCCGGACAGAATCAGGAAGCCTCCTCAAAGACTGAATTTATAATTGATTAACTTCAGCTAATGTATATAGCAACTGTAATTGTAAATATGTTATTTAATTATTAATCGAATGTTATGTACTGTTTAGCTAAAAGGGGAGGAATTGTAGTGTCTGTACCTTGAAGAAGGAACTATATTCTGCAGCCCCTGTATACTGCAGTACCAGTAGTGACCACCCCTGTATATAAGCCTGTGGAGTAACTTTGTATAGTAGTTCCAGTTTTGTCTCCATTCAGTAAACACCTGTTATAACCAACTTCTGCAGTCCGTGTCTCAATTACACACCGACATTACATCATGGAATATGGAAGAGACTTCCATTCAGAAACGAACTCCACACTAGTCAGCAGAGTTTCAGAGATTTCGGTGGCATAGTGGTTAGCACTGTTGCCTCACAACGCCAGGGACCCGGGTTCGGACCCGGGTTCAAATCCGGCCTCGGGTGACTGTCTGTGTGGAGTTTGCACATTCTCCCCGTGTTTGCGTGGGTTTCCTCCGGGTGCTCCGGTTTCCTCCCACAGTCCAAAGATGTGCGGGTTAGGTTGATTGGCCATGATAAAAATTGACCCTTAGTGTTAGGGGGGATTAAATATGTGGGGTTACGGGGATAGGGCTTGGGTGGGATGGCTGTCAGTGTAGGGACCGGGTGCTAGGGTTTGGATGATCAGCCATGATCTCATTGAATGGCAGAGCAGGCTCGAAGGGCCGAATGGCCTACTCCTGCTCCAATCTTCTATGTTTCTATGTATGTTTCCTGAATGATTTCAATCTGCTGGCCAATTCACTTCAGAAATAGAATCTGCAGGCCTCTCCTTTTCTGGATATCTAAGACCACAAGCAAAGGTTTGGGCAGGTTTGTGTGTATTTTTTGGCCTGGCATTAAATGGATCTAGTTGTATGATATGTGAACATAAATCCAATCTTATGCACCCCATTGTTGCCGCACTGGGTATTTGTGTTCTTCTGTTCAGGGGAGGGTATGGATGGGAATGGGGACATCAGTGTACACACATGGGCCTAGAAATTCAGTTGTTTGCGCCAGCCGGTAGCGCCTTAGGAGGAGGAGATGTTGGGCGCTAGGCGGCTAGCAGCCGGGCGCAGCGCGATCTGCGCCTCTCCCCAACTTCACTAAAGATTTAGCGGCGGCGCAAAGTCTTTGCGTGCGCTCAGCTGCGCGCGCAGATCCTGACGTCATTTCCTCGTGCAATGCCCTTTGTGCGCCCCAAACCGGAAATTCAGTGGCGACGCCCTATTGTGCGCCTGGCGCCCCTAGCGACTGGTAGAGGGGAACGGTTCTCAGTCGATGTGGGGCGTGGGGGGCGCAAATTAAAGGGCACTCCTCCTGCAGCAGAAAAGGCAGCCATTTCGCAGCACTCCTTTTTGAGAGACGGATCTTTGCAGAGAGACAAAGGTAGAGAGCTTTCTGCTTTGGCTCAACACTAGGACAGGTACTTGTGGCTTCAGGCCACAGCTTTCCACTTGTCTTTACCTTCAGTGTCATATCATTGTTTGCAAACATATAATGGGGGCTGCAATGGGTGCAAATGTTGGCCTTCTCCATTGCATTCAAAGGGCTCACAGACGCCGTTAGAGAGTGCCAGTCATGGCCAGACGGAGAGGGGGCAACAGGCGTCGGCAAAGGAGGCCTTACCCACCCAGGGTATACCGCCAGCAGTTCTCCTATCTGAACATGTCTGACGAGCAGTGTGTTCGGAGGCTGCGATTCCGAAGGGCGGTGGTCACTGAGATCTGCCACCTGCTTGGCGGTGATCTGCAGCCACATCTGAGGAGCAGGACGTCTCTGTCGGTGGCAGTGAAGGTGACGGTGGCTCTCAACTTCTATGCCACCGGCTCCTTCCAATCCGCTACTGGGGACATTTCCAACATCTCCCAGTTCGCCGTGCATTGCTGCATCCGCCAGGTGACCAATGCCCTTTTCAGAAGGAGACGTCAGTTCATCTCCTTCTCCATGGCCCTTGTCAAGCAGCAACAGCGTGCAATGGGCTTTGCAGCATTAGCGGGCTTCCCCATGGTGCAGGGCACCATTGACTGCACGCATGTGGCTTTGCGGGCACCTCTGGAGAATGCCGAGGATTACCGCAACCGGAAGGGCTACCATTCGCTCAACGTTCAGCTGGTGTGTGACCACAGGCAGCTCATCCTAGCTGTCAATGCCCGCTTTCCAGGCAGCAGCCACAATGCCTTCATCCTGCGCCAGACTTCTGTGGCAGACATGTTCCAGGCCCAGCCTCACCCACGAGAATGGCTTCTCGGGGACAAAGGCTATCCTTTGTGTACCTGGCTGATGACCCCGCTCCGTGCGCCCAGCACCCCTGCTGAAGAGGGATACAATGACAGCCATCAAGCAACCAGGAACATCATTGAGCAAACAATCGGCGTCCTGAAGCAACGGTTCCGCTGTCTGGATCGTTCCGGTGGAGCCCTACAATATTCGCCGGAGCGAGTCTCCCATTTCGTTGTCGTGTGCTGCATGCTGCACAACCTGGCTATCCGCAGGACTCAGCCACTGCCACCAGAGATTGGAGGACCACCTGAGGAGGAGGAGGAGGACCAGCACAGGAGGGAGGCAGAAAGTGCAAGGGCCGCCCGTCGGCGGCTTATTGAACGTCGGTTCTAGGCCCCCTCTCAGGGAATGGCTTGTGCCAATGTCAGCAGATGAATGTAGCCGCTCCACAAGCCCTCAGCCGAGCAGGGCAACCAGGACTTGCAGAATAAAGCATGGGCAGTGCGATTTAAGAACATTTATTACTTGGAAACCTCTGCCCTTCCCACATTACAAACTAATGGAGAGAAGCCCCCTCCAAAAACACAAAACGAACAGTCTCGGCCTTACAAAAAAAAGAAAGACACCAGTCTCGGCCTTATAGAAAAAAGAAAGACACCAGTCTCGGCCTTACAAAAAAAAGAAAGACACCAGTCTCGGCCTTACAAAAACACAACTACACCAGTATCGGCCTTTCAACAAACACAAAGCATTTGGCCAGACCTTCTACTTTTTGCCCTGCGAGGGTGATGCCTTTCGCATCCGTGACTGGCCCCTGCCCGCCCTGCAGCTCCTCCTCAATGGGACCCCAGTGGCTGCAGCAAGGCTGGGGGAAGGCTGCTGAGGGTCAGATGGCGAGACGGCAGATGCCCTTGGGGGTCGGCCTGCACCAGCTCTGGCCCTGGAGGGGCCGGCTGCTGACTGCTCCAACTCTGCTTGGGCAGCAGCAGTCCGTCCAGCGGCTGGTGGCAGCTGCAATGGCGGAGTGGCAGTGTCGGCTGCAGGAATGGTGCCAACCTGACAGATTGCAGGTACTCCCTGGTCGCCTGAGACATTGGCACTCGCACGGGCCAGCACTGCAGCATGCGCAGCAAACTGCTGAAGAACAGACTGCTGGGCTGCTGCTGCGCGGCGAGTGCCCTGGCGATGCCTGGCCAATCCAGCGAGGGTGGCAGCAGTTAGTGCCCGTGTGGCCCTGGTCTGTGTCCGCATGACACCAGCCAGTGAATGGACGGCACGACTGGGCACTTGGCTAGAAGCCGCCTGTGCTGCCGCGAAGTCCTGCAGACTCCTGGCCTGTACTGCACTGAATTGTTGCAGACTCCTGGCCTGTGCTGCTCCGAATTCCTACACACTCCTTGACAGAGACTCTATGGAGTCAGGCATCCTTGCCACTGCAGCCATGAGCTCAGTGTGCCTGCGCTCAGCCTGGACGGCCATTTCCTCTAGGAGCCGCACCTCCTCTGCGCTCACCTTTGCAGGACTGGAGGCCGCACTCACCCTCTGGGGAGAAGTCTGCCGAGCTTGCCCACCCCTCCCGCGTTGCTGCAGGCCGCTGGGCCCCGGAGCTTCACTCTCCTCCGACCCTTCCCCCCGGCTCCCCTCCAGGGAAGACGTGTCCCCTTCATCGCCATGGGCTGCCTCGGCTGAGGGTGGCACTGATGGGCCGGCTTCCTCTTCCTCCTCCTCGAATTCTGAATCGCTGACAGTGGCAGCTTGAGGGCCCGCCTCCTCACCTGGCGATTCACCATCTGAAAGCAGGGAGGCACAAGAGTTGCTTTAGAGTGAGGACAGGGCGGCAGCGAGGGAGGCATGAGTGCTGCCATGCACTGCATTGGTCGGACAGTGGCAAAGGATGCTGTTCTGAGGCGCAAGTGGAAAGAGAGAGGTCAAAAAGGTGATGCCCTTATCATTGGGGCCCAGAACAGGGTCGGCATCTCCACTGGCGACGGGGCCAATCAGCCAGCCTGCCATAATGCGCTCCACACGCTGATCGAGGTCGGAGAGCTCTTTGAGTTCAGGACGGCCTCCCCCGGTCTCACGCTGCTTCCTCCGGTTGTGCGCCACCTTGGCCTGCAAGAGAAAGGACGGCCTCTAAGTACAGTGTGAAGCCCTGATCTTGTCTGCACTGCCTCCCATGGTGGACTGGCCCTGACAGTGTGAAGCCCTGATCTTGTCTGCACTGCCTCCCATGGTGGACTAGCCCTGACAGTGTGAAGCCCTGATCTTGGCTGTACTGCCTCCCATGGTCGAATAGCTTGTACAGTGTGTAAAGTGCTGAATGTGCAAGTGATTTTCATGACAGTCCCATAGCTGCTGGATGAGGGCTGGCCATTAGGGCTTTCAGGTCCCTTTGCCCATAAACTGAGGTGCACATGCAGGGATGAGGAGGACACTGGAAAGGGTACTCACCCTGACAACCCGAGTGAGGTCGTTGAACTTTTTCCGGCATTGCACAGGAGTCCTGGCAACCACGCTGTTGGAGGTCACCCTGTTTGACACCTCCCTCCGGGCTTTCCGGTAGGCGCTGGGCAGCGGCCTCCTGCCACCTTCAGGGAACAGAACATGGCGCCTGCGCTCCACTCCGCCAACCAGCACCCTCAGGTCGCCCTCGCTGAAGTGCTGCGCTCTCTCCCTGGCCTTCTCCATAGCCCTGGGCGTTGCACAGATGAAGCAGAAGTGGTCAGGCCTAGCTTCAGGGCTGCAGTGTGCAGGGCATGGCAGGCAAACAAATCCAACCTCCCCCTTTAAGAGCTGACTGGCGCCAGAGTGTCTGCCGTCAATCAGCAACTCGCCGCACCTGCGCTGCGCCCGCCCTCGGGGGTATCGCCCCGGACCGCCGGCTTAGCGCCTAATGATAGTCGTGCATCGCCTGTTTTAGCGCAGCAGCAACCTCTTGGGGCGATGCGACTGAATATCGGCGAAGGTGGCGCGAACTTGCGCCGGGCGCAAACTTTAGCGGCCGCCCGACTGTAGCGCCCCGAACGTGGCTACACTTAATTTCTAGGCCATGCAGTTTTCCAATTACACCAACCTAACTTTTCTTCATTACGTATACCTCTGCTTCAGAGGTACAAATTTTTACGGTTAGTCACAAGCAAAACACAATTTTCATAATTCCATAACTATTAGCCCAGAACTTTATTATTAATTTTGCATCAACTTTTGAAATTTATGCAAATTCAAAATGAGAGGAGAAACAATCCTCTCCCAAAATTCCTGTCAAAAGATTGCAGTTACACAATAATGGAAGTGCATGGGAATGGCAATAAAAACTGAACACATGGAACAGGATTCATATAAACTTCAATTAAAAATAGACAATTTGCATAGCTGTGCATCATAGCCCATTAATCTATTCATTTAATTATTATTCAGTCTTAACAAAAGCAGACAATGCATTACAGAAGCATATATTCTACAACAAAATAATTATATTTTTCTTCTCATCTCTCCTGGTGTCTGACTCATGGTGGGATATGGTTCCACAGGTGCTAGCTGCTCCTTGAAATGGCCATTCTTTTTGCCTGAACCTATACAGTGAGTGTCAGTAGGCATTTTGACTGAGCGAGGGAAAGAGGCATCACATGTAAGCCTCATGCTGTCTACAGTCAGTGCAATGTCGTGCACTTTCCAGTAGAAATGGCTGGCTTTTGGTCAGCAGTAGGGACCTTAGCCAAATTGTTTCTCCCTCCCTAGGCCAGGTACTCTGAAGCCTATTGTGCTGCTTCCATTTCTGCTGCTGCTGATATCAGCTAACTCAGCCTAGAACAGAGATCTCAAAGTGTATGGCTGAAGTACTACACCAAACAATGTATTCACCTACTGAGCCTTCAGGGATAAGAACATAAAGCATGGAATACAAAAAGACCATTCAGCCCCCTTCTTCTACAGACCATATTATTTTACACCAATCATGATCTGTACATAATCCACTTAATCTTTTAAGGGAAAGTTAGAACTATAGAATTTTACAGCACAGCAGGAGACTATTCGGCCTATCGTGTTGGTGCTGACTTTGCTAGAACAATCCGAAACTAAGCCCATTGCCCTGTTCTCTCCCCCTAGACTTGTATGTTCCTATGCTTCACATATTTATTTATCCACTCTTCCTTAGAGATGCGATGGTCTTAGTCTCAGATGCTCCCTGTGGCAAAGCAATCCATGCTCCAACAAACATCCAAATAAATAAATTTCTCCTGATCATTCTCTTTACTCTCTGAGTGGCAATTTTAACTTGATGACCCCCTTGTCATAGATTCTCCAACCAAAGGAAAAAACCTTTCCATATTCACCTTATTCAAAACTCTTCGCAATTGTGTACAGTGGCTCCTTTAAAATGTGACTCCATCGACCCTACACAGCAGGTACGTCTGAGGATCAGGAAAGCTGGAACTCCTAATGTACTAAGTCTCTGCCCTGCCCCCTCTTACACTGATGCATTTTTGGCCCCAGAAACTCCCGTGCAATGCAAGACTGGTGTATTTTGGTCTTGGCCTAATTTGCAGTCCTTCCGGTAGATTCTCGCCAAAGTTACTGTGGGTATGTGCTGGAAGGGCCACAGATTTTCAGGTTCCATAACTTTACTTCATTAAACTTTTATGCTAATATTATTATCCATGAGTTTGTTTTAATAAATCTGTGAAGATATAGGCCTAGAAATTCAGTGGGCCTTGCGCCCACTTAGCGCCTAAAGAGGTCTTTTGCGCCGGCGGGGTGGTAGCGCTGAAATTGACTGCAGCGGTATTGGCGGCGGTAGCCGTTAGCGCTGCGCCGGGACCGATGACGTCATCGGTGTGCGCGGTGGCCCGTAACGCCCCAAAACCACGCCGATCCCCATATTTATTTGTGCCCGCCTCCTCCAAAGCGGGCGCAAACAGCGAACAGAAAATGGGGCCGTCCTGCTGCCATAGTGGGGCGCTTTAAAGCTGAAGGTGCGGCCGGCCGCTTTTTCGGCGGCCGCCTGCCCGCACCTCCTTCCCCGGCCTCCTCCACCCCCCCACCCCCGCGGCATTGCCGGCTGGTTTCCGTGGAGCCCGGCACTTCTCCGTTGTGCCGGGCTCTTTTGCCGGCACTCGCGATCGGGGCTCCGGCCGTTGCAGGCACCTCCCCCTTAAGAGAAGGAGGAGGCCTGCAGTACCGCAGCCTGCCGCACCGCATCGGGTGGCGCTGCGGCAACTAGCGCGCCGATATTCAGTTGCAGCGCCCCAAACGGAGGCGGGCACACCCTGGTATAGCGCCCGCTTCCGAATTGGGGCGCAGAAGACGAATATTCGGCGTGCGCTAATGCCTCCCCGCCCAGCGCTAACTTTTGGGCGCGAGCGAGCTGCCCGCGCCCAAGTGAATTTCTAGGCCATAATTTGTAAACATGTTAATGAATTTATTAAAACTGATGCAAAGAGGAAAGTATTAGCAGTGGTTAATAATTTAGAGACCTCATATAGAGATATCTCTGATATAGCCCTTCGTCCTAGCCCCAAATGTATTTATATGCACAGGTAGTATTTTATTTTTATTATCATATTGGAACTCATTCTACTTGTTTCTACTTCCCACTAAGTGACAACAGGCATAGTCAAGATTGCAAGAAGATAATAACTACGTACTGTCACTCACACACTGTTGTCCTCCAGTTTGGAATAGTCCATCATCTTGTGCAGTATCTTGGTATCTTGGACTCAACAATAAAGCAGGCAAAATTCCGACTTACAAATTCTCCCTAGTCCTTGTGCATAATGTTAATTTGCTGTAATAGCACCGTTGACACTTTTCTCAGATACCTCAATCCCCTAGTTGTTTTTAGGCTCTTCATCCACAGAATGAAGAAAACTGTATAAAAGGTGAAAGAAAAATGTGGATTTGGATATAAATACTAAAGTATCCATTTTATTTAAATATATTGGAGAATTTGTCATACTTTTTCCAATGTTTACTGTTACTTTTTATTATTTGTTTCTTACTTGCTGCAGGTATTTCAATCTGGCACCCAGTTTGCAAGCAGGCTGCCAGGGCAGAAGAAAAACAGAAGGTAAGGAGAAAGAAGCATGATGTGAGTTAAAAACCTAAGTATCAATATTTAAAAACTCTACCATGAATGTTCAAATTAAGATAATCTCATAGTTCTTAGTTAATTCTAGTAGAACCGCTTTATTGCTGATTTTTATGTTATGCAATATTGCAGATTTGTTTTATAAGCTTCTAAAATGAAGTCTGTACTGCTATAAACACACTGATTTATTGTGCTGGTTCATCATTGAGTGTTAAAATTTCCAGTCACTCTCTTCGTTACTGAGCTAAACACAGTTTTTTTTTATAGAGTTTAGGGTAAAGGGGAAAGCAAATTAAAATTACATCGACATGAGTACCACATGCATCCAACAAACAACTGTGCACACATAACACTTAATAAACACTGGGTGAAAAATGTTCTACATAAATAATCATACATATTTGACTTGTAAGTGGTTGCATGGAATAACTGAAAATAAGGGAATAATCAACTAGTAGATTCTGTACCAGATGCAAATAACCAATTTGGGGGGCGAACCAATTTCTACCTTATGGACTTTATATACAGCCTCTCTTGAGCAGAAACCAATTGAGTTAAGTAAGCCCTGAGACATCGTAGCATGAAGTGAGAGTGTTCAAAAGGTGAATTGGGAAAGACTATGGGCTAAAAATTTGGTGGCGCCGCGTTTGGGGCACCAAGCTCGCCTGGGCACCGAAAGTCCCGCCCCAGAAGGAGCCGGGAGCACCAGCGCGATATTCAGTTTGAGCGCCCCAAGAGGGACGCGCGCCGCTGCTCAAGGCGCCCCGCGTCACTCTTGGGGCGCTGAAACTGAATATCGCAGCGCAATGTGCCGCAGTGCCACACGCTGCGGCACGGCGCGCTGCAGTACTGCAGGCCTTCCTCCCCTTCTTAAAGGGGAGGGGCCTACACCAGCGCGATCACCGATTGCAAGTGCCAGCAAAAGAGCCCGGCACCAAGGAGAAGTGCCGGGCTCTCGGGACACAGCCGGCAGTGCCCGGGGGTGGGTGGGGGGGGGGGGTTAGGAGGCCGGGGAGGGTGGTGCGAGGAGGTGCTGGCAGGCGGCCACCGAAAAAAATGGCCGCCCCGCACCTCCCCTTTAATTAGCACCACTACCGCCACAGGTAGGCCCCCTGAACTGGTCACGATTTGCGACCGGCGCTACGGGGGGGTGCAACCCAATATTGCGTTCGGGGCAGTAGCGAGGCGCTGCGCACACCAATGACGTCATCGGTGGCGGCGCAACGCTACAAGCTAACGCCGCCATTAGCGCCCCGCTAAATTTTGCAGGAGGCGTGGCCAGTGGCGCTAAAGCCACTGAGTGCCCTCTTTAGGCGCTAACTGGTGGCGCAGACCACCGAATTTCTAGGCCTATTTCCTTTATTCAGTGAGTTATTTATGAGTGTGAGGAGAGAGATTAGGAGACAATTCTTTACACAGAAGATTTTTTAAATTTGTTTATGGGATGTGGGCATTGCTGACAAGGGCAGAATTTATTGTCCATCCCTACTTGCCTATAAGAAGGTGGTGGTAAGCCACCTTCTTGAACCGCTGCAGTCCATGTGGTGAAGGGAGTATACTTCTTTATAGCGGTTTTTGGTAGACCATTTCAGAAGGCAGTTAAGAGTCAACCACATTGCTATGGGTCTAGAGTCACATACAGGTACCAGACCAGGTAACGACCGCAGATTTCCTTCTCTAAAGGCAGTTAGTGAGCCAGATGTTATTTTACAACAATTCGGTAGTTTCATGATCATCATTACTGATGCTAGCTTTTTATTCCAGATTTATTTAATTAACTGAATTTAAATTCCTCAGCTGCTGTGGTGGGAATGAACTCTGGATCATTAGTCCAGGCCTCTGGATTACTAGTCCAGTAACATGACTACTATGCTACCATACTCGCATGTTTTGCCACAGGGAGTGGTTGATACAGATTGTAGTATAATTTATGGAAAAATTGGATAAATATTTAGAATTAGTTTCCCATTGCACAAGCATGATGACTAAATGGCCTTTTTCTGTGCTGTAAACTTTCATAGTTCTCAAATTGAAATAAATATTACACCTCAAAGCTATATTATGTGCAGCAAATAAGGACAAAGAAAAGTGTTGTTTGGAAGTACTTGCTTCACCAATAAAACATTCAGTGTGATTTATGGAATAAGAGAATAATGGATCAAGACTTGAGACTGACATGAAGATGAAGTAACCAAAGGATCCTGAGACCTCAAAGAATTATCAGAGTCAGGATGTGAACTTGAACACTGGTGAAGTCAGGAAACTCAGAACTACTTTATATGAAAAGTGAAAGCATTGTGTTTTGGGAATACATTTTCCAGATATTTAGAGGTATGGCTATAGCTTTTAATTTTGATATCTGAAGTATATATAAATATGTATTGTTTTACTTCAAGATCACCCGTACTTCTTCTGAGAGCATCACATCTGCTCCAGCCTCAAGTACTTCAGGGTCCCCAAGCCGTATAATATATGTAAGTTTATTTAGCAGTTTATTTTTTTAAACTATCAGATATATCATCTCCTGTAATGCCTCAAAATATTTAGACATTTTCAAATATGCCTGCTGTAAAAATCTTACAAAATTGACTTGAATGAATATTTTGAATGTTTCTACATATAGGGTATGGTAGGGTAGGTAAGCCAAATGCTTACAGGACCAGAATACTTAGCTCCCGTTGGTTGTAGTTAACAGTGTGGATTGCCACATGGGGAGTGCCATCAATCTCAGCTTGGATAATTGCCAGCGTTAAAGGTTGAGCGAGTCATGCACCCCTGTCTGTAAGGATCACACACACTTCCTAATGGGGCAATCCAAAGAGCAGCACTGATGGAGAAGTCTGCAAGCTATGCCATTCTCTGCCTGCCCACCTAACTTAGACTGGGGGGTGGGGAACAAGAAAAAAAAGGAGTACATCAAAACAGCAAATGTACACTACTTTTAATTATTTAATTCCTTAAGCATGTAATATTACGCAATTGAAGCTAACTGGAATATATTTGTTCATTTATTGATTACAGACCACTTTGATAATGGAAGATGGATTTCAGATAAATGTGTTAAACTTTGTATATTAGTTTTGCATAATGTAATTTCAGGGCTTATGGGGGAAAAATTCGGTATCGACCATTTTGGGGTGCTAACGTCGCCTGGGCGCTAACTTTAGCTCCCGTTACTAATTAGCGCCGGCGACTGCAAAATTGAGTTTTAGCGCCCCAAGAGTGAAGTGGAGCGTGGGGCGCTACCTTCGGAACACTTACCAAGTTCCGGCGCTGTCAATTAGAAAGTAGTCAGACAGACTGGCACCTTCCAGTTCTTACAGGAGAGGTTCAACCATGCTGCACAGCTTCACTCTGATCATTGCTGCTTGTGAACTGGGCCTGCAAGGAGCTGCAAGCCTTCACCTAAGATGTAATGGCTGATCAGAGGACGTAGAAATGTTCAGAGCAATACAAGTGAAGAAATTGTTAGAGCAGCAAGAATGGAGAAAATGTGAATGTAGCCAAAACGCTATCTGACAAGCCAACAATGAATCTGACCTCCCAATGAACCGGTAAGTGATCCCTTTAAATAGCGCCCCGGGAGCGGTAATCTCAGGTTCTCAGCGCCAGGCGGTAAGTCAGGAGAAACGACTGAATTTTGCATCGGGGCGCTAACAGGGCGTTGTACACTCATTGACGTCACAGCCTGAGTGGCGCTAGAGGGCCATGCGCTAAGTGTTAGCGCCGGCACTAAATGCCGACTGAATTTCGCGGGCGACGTTAGAATCGCCGCGCCTGGGCACTAACAGGCGGCGTTAAGGTAGCGAATTTCTAGCCCTGTATGTTTTCAAGTCAGAATGTTTTGACTTTTATCACAAATTTAAGTCAATCTCCAGAAGCAGTCTAATAATTTCACCAATATTATCATGACTGTGATCCACATGTTACTGAATAAAGAATAAACATTTGGTGCCCAGAATAAGTTTGTTAGGCCTTCTTGATTAAAGTTTATGGCCTAGAATTTGGATATGGCCCGAAAATGGACGGTGTCATGGGCCAGCACTATTTAGCTGCACAAAATTTGTGCTGCCTGCTCATTTACATGATTAGAGTGCTGGGCCAGAATTTTGCCTACCTCAGCGGGTCTGGTGTGGGCGGTCGGCGTGGCAGGTTGCGACCCCACTGCATAGCCATTTGGCTGTGTTATCCAATATTTGCGCTCCACAACTAGCCGCGCCTCCAGCCAAGCTGTTCCAGTACAGCTACAACACTGGCACCTATCCGACAATGTGGAAAACTGCCCAGGTATGTCCTGGCCACAAAAAGCAGGACAAATCCAATCTGGCCAATTACTGTCCCATCAGTCTTCTCTCAATCATCAGCAAAGTGATGGAAGGTGTCGTCGACAGTGCTATCAAGCAGCACTTACTCACCAATAACCTGCTCACTGAGTCTTGACAAAGGGTTTTCACCCGAAACGTTGACTCTATTTTCTCTCCACGGATGTTGCCTAGCTTGCTGAGTTTTTCCAGCATTTTCTGTTGTTATTTTGGATTTCCAGCATCCGCAGTATTTTGCTAACCTGCTCACTGATGCCCAGTTTGGGTTCTGCCAAGACCACTCGGCTCCCGACCTCATTACAGCCTTAGTCCAAACATGGACAAAGGTGCTGAATCCCAGAGGTGAGGTGAGAGTGACTGCCCTTGACATCAAGGCAGCATTTGACCGAGTGTGGCATCAAGGAGCCCTAGTAAAACTGAAGTCAATGTGAATCGGGGGGAAAACACTCCACTGGCTGGAGTCATACCTAGCACAAAGGAGGATGGTTGTGGTGGTTGAAGGTCAATCATCACAGCCCCAGGACATCATGGCAGCAGTTCCTCAGGGCAGTGTCCTAGGCCCAACCATCTTCAGCTGCTTCATCAGTGAACTTCCCTCCAACATAAGGTCAGAAATGGGGGTGTTCGCTGATGACTGCACAGTGTTCAGTGCCATTCACAACTCCTCAGATAATGAAGCAGTCCATGCCCGCATGCATCAAGACCTGGACGACGTTCAGGCTTGGGCTGATAAGTGGCAGGTAACATTCGCTCCACAGAAGTGCCAGGCAATGACTATCTCCAACAAGCGAGAGTCTAACCACCGCCCCTTGACATTCAACGGCATTACCATCGCCGAATCTCCCACCATCAACATCCTGGGGTGGTCACCATTGACTAGAAACTTAACTGGACCAGCCACATAAATACTGTGGCAACAAGAGCAGGTCAGAGGCTAGGTAGTCTGCGGCGAGTGTCTCACCTCCTGACTCCCCAAAGCCTTTCCATCAGCTACAAGGCACAAGTAAGGAGTGTGATGGAATACTCTCCACTTGCCTGGATGAGTGCAGCTCCAACAACACTCAAGAAGCTCGACACCATCCAGGACAAAGCAGCCCACTTGATTGGCACCCCATCCACCACCTTAAACATTCACTCCCTTCACCACCGGCATACCGTGGCTGCAGTGTGTACCATCTACAAGATGCACTGCAGCAACTCGCTAAGATTTCTTCGGCAGCACCTCCCACACCCGTGACCTCTTCCACCTAGAAAGACAGGGGCAGCAGGCGCATGGGAACACCACCACCTCCAAGTTCCCCTCCAAGTCACACACCATCCTGACTTAGAAGTATATCGCCAATCCTTCATTGTCGCTGGGTCAAAATCCTCAAACTCCCTCCGTAACAGCACTGTGGGAGTACCTTCACCACACGGACTGCAGCAATTCAAGAAAGCGGCTCACCACCACTTTCTCAAGGGCAATTAGGGATGGGCAATAAATGCTGGCCTTGCCAGCGATGCCCACATCCCATAAATGAATGTTTTTTTTAAATGTATGTGACGTTTCTGTTAATGTGGTGTCAAGCATAACACCGCAATGGTGATGAGTGTGAAAGGAATGGCTTGGTCATTGTAGGGATGCTTTATGGTGTTGGTGTGGGGTGCTGCCAACCTGGCACATCATGTGGCAGCCATATGGGTGTACAGCGTAAAGTTAACTAAATCTGGCCATGATGAGGCCATCCCTGGCCTTCCGGGCAGCAATGTGCTCGTGTGCTGATGCCCTCTATCCTGTACAGCATCGGTGATTGCAGAGAAGGTTTGTGTTGTTGTTGGTGCTGCTGGTGTTGGGGCTGACCATGGTCCGATTCTGAGGACCAAGGTGAGACAGTATAAAATGCACCCATGTTGATGGAATAGATTGCAGGTGAAGTACAGATGACAGAAGCATTCTGTCAACGGTGAGAGAGTTCTTCCAATGAGGTGAGACTGGATGGAGACTTTGCTGGAAACACTTGCAGCCTGCAGAATCTGTGCTGGATATGGACTGAGTAACAGCTTCTGCCTGAGGAAAGTGATCATTTGTCAGGTGGGAGCTTTTACAGTACATTTGATGCTGTCAAGTAATCAGCTGGAGCAATGGCCACGGAGCTCCAGCCTCAGGTTGACAGATGTGCTTTCCGAACAGCGTGGTTCCCGTGGCCATGCAGTTCAATTCAAAAAGTAAGTTAAAAAAGCCTGTTAAGGGTCTGACAACTAGCTGTTAATCATCTCAATCGGCTTGTCTGCTGCTGCTGGTTGGGTTGGCTCCGCGATGACAGACGTGCCTGGGGGAAAGGCGCGTGGGGACAGGATGACAGTGGGTTGCCGACCCGCTGTCAAAAGTAACAACTTTCTCACCCGACCCACCACCGATCGTGCCTTCTACCACCACAGAAAATTCCGGCCCTGATCTCAGTGCTAGACGCGTTACTAGTTGCCTTAGCACTCAACAGGTGGGCCAATATTGGGTGCGATCTAATTGCCGGTAATGTTGGGACTAGGCTCTCCCCACTACTTAAAGGGGAGGTGCTTTGATGCAGCACTACCTCATTGTTATTGGAGTTTGAAGACACGGCTCAGCAACAACACAGGGAACGAGCCAAAGGTTCTCGGATGCTGCTTTCGAGGCATTGGTAGTGGCAGTGGAGAGAAGGCAGGGTGTCCTGTTCCCGCAGTGTGGCAGGAAGCTATCAAGGCACACTTGCAGAAGGCTCTGGCCAGAGACAGCTGCGTACGTCGCAGTGCCAAAATAAGGTTTAATGACCTCACACGACAGGTCAAGGTGAGTGAAGGCTTCAGCCACATTATGAAATACCACATCCCACCATCTGCATCACAAGCCTCACACAATGCTCAATGCACTACACCCCAATCACTCACCTATCAACAATCTTTACCTATCACCACTCATACCTCACAATCATTGCTTCACCGCACCATGGGGAAGTCCGCTATCCTGGCAAAGCCACATGCGTGCTCCTGTTTCTATGTTCAGAGAGAAGTCAACATAGCTCCTTCTCCTGGTGTAGTGAGCCTCTGTGACCTCCCGGATGCAGCGATGGACGGCGAGCTGGGAGACGTTAGCTATGTCTCCTGCTTCAGACTGGAAGGATCTGCTGGCAAAGAAATTGAGAGCCATGCTGACCTTGAAGGCCACTGGGAGAGCTGTGGTCGCCCTTCTCTGAGGCTGCAGGTCTGATTGCAGGAGGTGGCAGAGTTCTGTGATGACCTACTTGGTGACGTGGAGCCTCCTAATACACGGCACCTCGCTTAAGTGGAGATAAGAGAAGTGCTCTCTGAAGATCCTAGGTGGGTAAGACCTCCTGTTGAGAGCCCTCCTCCTCCTCTCTCTGCGCGCATCTTCTCGTCTTCTTCACTGCTTACGCTCCCTTTCCCTAAGATACTCGAGTGCGAGGGGGGCTGCCAATAGAGCCCCCATGACTGGGAGCAAGTGTTGTGAGCAAAAGTCTTTAAATAATAATGAAGGCGTTCTCCACTTGCAATAACGCTCCCTGTTACCTTAGGAACTTGCAATAAGTTTATAAAGCTGCTAGAGTTGCAGAAAGTTACATAGAGCCAGTCAAACTGAAAAAGCATGTCAGCTGCAAGTTGTTGCTGATGATCCCTTTAAATAACGCTGCTGTAGGCTCCTTCCTGCTTGTGAATGCTTGATCAGCTGGCCGGAATTAACACAGGCCGGTAAGTGGAGCGGCGAACACAAAAATGGCATATCGGGCGTCAGGTGAGCATTGCACACTGACATCACGATCTGCATAATCTACATATTCCCAGCGAGCGCAAAGATCGGCAGCACTGCCAGCCATCCAAAAATGGCCACCGTGCAACCCGCCGGCAACAAGCGGAAGTGAGGCAACCGCCATTTTTTTCCAAAATGGGCCTTAACGGCCAGCGTTAAAACCTCCAATTTCTAGACCTTGATGTTTGATGGCACGAATGTGATCATTGACATGACCACACATGTCTTTCTATTCCAACTTATTCAAGTGTCTTTTGAGTTACATTAGAAAGAGACAGTGCCCCTACAACAGTTGCAAACTGAACTTAATTACTAGCCATGTGAAAAGATACTATACCTTCAGTAAAACAATTCATTTAACTAAAAGTAGCGCCCCGGCAAAGTTAGTGCCCCGAAGGGGGCGCAACCGAATTTTTCCCCCATCAGCCCTGAAATTACACTATGTGATACTAGTATACAAAGCTTAACACCTTTAGCTTTAATCTGTCTTCCAGATATTTTAACGGTAGTGTTAACCCATTTATTTTAAATGAGTCAATGCCTTTGCTAAAGTAGAAGAATTTCAGATAAATCCATTAAGCATACATTAGCATTCCTGTAATTTTAGGGCAAAGGGTTTGTTTAAAACTGTAAGTAATACACAATCGCCATTAATTTCCACCGGGGTTCTCCCGATTGTCCACTGGAACCTTGTAGAAGTGGCATAAACAAGCAAAGTTCCGGTGGGAGATAAGGGAGCCCCTGCAGAAATTCTACCCCAGAATGTTTCCTTGTGTACGTCTGTAATTTAAAAATTCCAGTAAATGGTGAAATTGCTCTGATACTTTGCTAAATAACAGAAAAATCTGGTCTTAAAAATACATAACACCATGATGTCATCATTTGAGTGACATCCACAACTCCTGGCACCATTTTAGATGCTGGGAGCTTAGTATAAAATTCAAAAGGAGCTCAAAAATACAATTTTGCTTTGTCTATACTGGATGTGTTCCTCCTTTATAATGAATGGAACTCTGTAACTATGTTGCAATATTTAATTTTCAATGGGTATATTAACTATAGAGACACATGCTGCGAATTTCCTCGGAGCTGTTCCCACTCTGCCGCTATAACTTCACCAGAAATGCGGTGAAATCCTGTTTATATGCATAAACAAAGCTTCCGCCACACTTCCAGCAAATTTATGGGAGTGGCAGCTCCAAGGAAATTCCCGGCTGTGATTTGTATAGTCAAGTATGAAATTATGTTTGTGATATATACCCAAATGACTCTTGGCCATTCATTTCAATGAGTTTTTCTTTTGAAATATACACTAAACTTTCCTGAAGGGGACAGCAGAGCTCTAATATTTGAAATAGTTATCTGTCTACTTTTGTTCTTCTGTTTTCTTTGTTCCTTGCTCATTATCTCTTGCATCCTTCTTTTGTTCTTCCTCTCTTAGGCCAAGCTAAATGATGAGATTCTTGACTACAAGGATTTGGCCGCTCTGCCCAAAGTTAAGGCCATTTACAATATTGATCGTCCTGACATGATCTCCTATACACCGTATATCAATTACTCCACTATTGACAGGCATAGCATGGGGGAGGTACTGAACAACTCAGCCGTCCTCAAAAGTTCTTGAATTTGAATATTATTTAAAAGATGAGGTCTGGATTTTTATACTGGACAGCTTGGTGTCACTTATTTTGGAGAATAATTCACGATAATGCTTACCAGTAGATAAAGTGGTTTGAAGATGATTTACCACAGAAAGGGCTAAATGAAGTAATAGGGGACAGCAAAGATATCTGTTTGTCTCATGAGTTTTTAAAATATAAATATATCAATGGAGGTAAGGACGAATTCACCTCAAGTCTGTTAACTTTTTTTAAAGTACCAGTTTCTCTTTTCTTCAAAAGAATCTAGGCACCATGTTAAAATGAATTCTGTGGGGATTGGCATGATGAACCTTACTTATTGCAACCTGGCCCCTGCTTTGTATGTTGGTTATATTTCTGCCCGAACACTGACCAGTGATGAATTGAATATTTTGCTCTGAAAGTTACCAGCAACAGTGTAAAGTAGGCCACACGTTAGGTAACTAAATTTACCACTGCATTCCTTTTCACTGCTTGTCCAGAGAAAAATCCAGGCCAAAGTGTCTCTTTGTTCTACCCAAGTGCTAATTACCTAAAATTAGTTCTGTATTATGTACCTTTTGAATTATTACTCTTTTAGCTCATCATTCCACATGGTACAAATTGTCCTCCTTGTATGTGGATGAGATGCTGTTTGCTATTTGTGTAAATATTGCATAAGCAAACAGTTAGATTTGAAGCTACTTTTCATATTTCCACACTGGCTGCAAGTTCTAGGAAGCCATTCCTTGACTAGTTGGAAAGGCATATCAGCTTAAATCAGGGCAGGACTTCAGTACCTACAAAACTCATATACTTGCTTTCACCATGGCCTCAAAATGTAGCTATATTTTTGTGTGATAAGATTTATTTATAGTGAGATTTATCTGTAAATAGTGGGCCATTCTTTTTCTCTATCAATATAACAATTTAAAAAATGGACTTTTGTCAAAACAGGAATTCTTTAACTGTAAGAGAAAGTATTTCTACTACAAATAAGTAATGATCAAAGGTATTTTTGTAATAAATGGAATGCAAAATTAAGCATAGACATCTGTCCAATTACTGCATATATAGTATCTGATATGCCTACAATACTTATTAATGCAGAGCTAACAATACAATCATGTAAAATATAGTACGATGTACAGATATACAGAAACTTGAATTTTGCTTATGAGCACAGTGGCCAACAACTTTTGCACACTATGTATATACAAATAAATCATGCGCTCTTTTAATTATTATTTTAGGTTTTTTTTCATTGAATATCGGACAACTATGGGAACTCTGGTAGCCTTTTTCCTAAATTTATATAGGATATCTTACACAATATGACGAGTCTGGTGACACTTTTAGAATCCCACCTATTAATACCAAACAACTCTTCATATCTTTAAAATATTGAAAACTGTAAAGTTTGCTTTTTTTCAGTGTCTACTGTTTTCTGTGAAGAACATTTTCATTTGCAACACACAATCCAGCTTGAAGTTCATGGCATTTCTGAGGCTCGGACATAGATATATGGGTGAATTTTAACCCCCCCGCCCCCCCCCCCCCCCCACCGCCACACCATGACGGGCAGGAGAGGGTCGGGGGAAGTCAAAAATTAAGTAACGCAACCCCAACCCGCCGTGTATGTGCCTGCTACCATTTTTGCAGCGGTGGGTTGCGTTCTGTGCCTGTGTCCTGCTCTCGAGAGGCAGGACACCTCATAATATTTAAATTAGGCTTCCTCAATGCAGTTGGGTGGCTGATTTAAATTGAACGCTGGTCGGTTGGGTTTCCCAGGGCTCGGGAAACCCGGCAGCTAAATGGAGACAGGAGCAGACGGATCAAGCAGGTAAGTGCTTTTTATAGCACTGCTTTTGAGCCATGAGGAACAGGGGTGCTCGCTGCAGCTCCTGAAGCAAATCTTCTGCCCCCCCAAACGCACGATCCCTCCCAGTTCCTCCTCCTTCTTGATTGCCAGTTTGAACCCCCTCTTCGGGCAGGGAAGTGGAACTGAGCCCAAGATCAGATCAGCCATGATCCCATTAAATGGCGGAGCAGGCTCGAGGGGCCAAATAGCCTACTCCTGCTCCTATTTCTTATGTTCTCTCCCGGTCACCACCCCACCAACCCCCGGGCTCCCCCAGTTGCCGTGGACCATTCCCAATGGTCCCTGGCTGCGCCCTTCTACCGTTGGCTTTCCCGCCCGGCAGCTGGCCAGCCTGTTAATCTGGTTGGCTGCCGGGCAAGAAACAGAATAAAAAAAGTGATAATGAGGTCCTGCCGCTAAATTCAGCAGGATCTCCGCATTCCTGGGATTTCCAGGTTTCCCCCGTAACCACGCTCCCTCTCCCACCTCCCCGTTAATATCGGGTCCATGATGTTCATCAACTGATGTTAGCTCCCACCACCCTATGCTACTAATTAAAGCAGTAAGTAGTGGGGACAGCTGGAAGCTGAAACTAGGTGATGGAACATAATATTTCTGCAACCAGCCTACAAAGATCATAAAGATATGTACAGATGAGGGAGACCATTTGATCCATCTGGGTTATCCTTGAAAACATTGAGAACATCATGGCCTGATTCAGAGTCCTTATACCATGGTAAATTGATGAGCAGTTTTAACTTGGAAATAAATATGTATATATTTTTAAAATACAGAGCATTTGAATACTCAAGCTTGAGACCATTGTCTTGGGGTATTCCTTTCAAATTGTACAGAACTTAGTTTAGTCATTCATCTTTCTTTCCTTAGACCAGGTTCCTTTTTTTATTGATTACCTTTCGTTTTAAGACAGAGAGCAGTTTGCGCAAGATCAATTCTTTGTTCTATTTCAATACAAATTGTTTCATCACAATTGTTTTGGATCTGGCAAAAAGCAAGCTGTTGTATTATTTCATCTGTATACCGCTGGTACAGTACTGCATTCCTGCAGATAATGTGTGTGTTTACCTTAAATCTAGCAATAGTTTCTAAGAGTTAATAAAATGTATTTCTTCCTTTCTATTTCCAGTCACCTCGGCTGCTGTACCCAACACCAACTGAGGTAATTATTAGATTCCTCCTTTCTATGCCATTTTTTGTGCTCATAAAAATGAGAACTATTAGTGCTGGGAAATGAAACATGCTCCCATTTCAGACACCCAGGTTATAAAATACACATTCTTTCTGCTTTACTCCTGCTGTAGCTTTAGCAGGAAGACTCCAGAACAGTTGGAAACTAGGCTGGGACTTGGATACACTGAGTTCTGACCTACTCCCAAAGTTTCCTTTTAGAACAGAGCTACATCTGTCCCAAACATGCTCATCAACGTAAGGAGGTGCTAGGATTGGGGGGAACAGGGATTCCAAATGTTGGAGTCCTCTCACCCTAGACCTTTATTTGCCCCTGGCGTATGGCCAGCAGAGGTATGCCTTGTGTACTGGCCAACTCATAAGTGGATGTGGGAACTAGCTGGGTGTTCAAGTCACGATCAAGGCATGGATCCCTGAAGATTTGTGCACAAATTTTAAATACATTTTTTAAAGCAGCTCCCTTTGTAAGGGGGCACCCACATGATCCTATGGGGGCGGGGTGGTAGCACCCCCTCTAGTCCAGCAATCTACAGCCAGAATTTCTATCTTTCCTGCACCCCTGGTGGCACAGGCACCCACTAATGGTAGGGAAATGAAGGGACCTTCCCCCGACCCCACAAACTTTGATGGGGCCAGTGGCGGAGATCCGAGTCGAGGGCACCTTGGCATTTAACGCTAATTTTTGGAGCTCCAGTGTCAAAATGAAGCACTCATTGATCAGGTATACTAAGGGATAGATGCAAAGGGAAGCTTTCCCATTCAGTCCCAACCTTAGAAAAGCAACTTCACCAGTGTTACATTTTCCAGTGCTCACACCAGATTTCCTTGTGGTTTGTATGAATGAGAGTGTGTGGCAGGAAGCCTGTTCTATTGCAGAGGGGGGAGTTGTTAGAGCATGATTTATAGGGTAAGTCCATGTTTTGTGATTTTTTTTTTTCATTTGTGAATTTTTATGTTAAGTGATAAATTTTATTTTCAGGGCTTGTAGTGGGGGTGGGTGAGAAACTGTCATGGCAGTTATAAATCAGATTCTGGAATGTCATTGGGGTGAAATTTGAAAATAAGGAAAATGTTTTGGCATAATTTACTTGAGAAAAATTAAAATAGAAAACAACCAATTAGAGTCTATGTGGGGAATTTTTGCGCTGGGAGCGGGGCGGGAGAGGTTGGGGGGAGGGGCGGTCTACATCTGACTTCCAGAATTCCTGACCAATTAGGTTGAGCGGGCGTGATGACAACCTGTATGAGTTGATTTCAACTCCAGTATTTAAACTGCAAAGATGACAGTTGATGGATCCTAGCGGTGGGAAAACAAAAGAAGGAACTGTCAGAATGGAGTCCCAACATTCCAAGGCTGTGCCTCGTTTTAGTGACACTTCCCTAAATGTGCTGCTGGGGGCTGTAAGGGCCCGTAGGGAAATACTCTTCCCTACTGATGCAGGGAAGAAGCCTGCCAGTGAAACCAAGAAGGTGTGGCTGCAGGTGCTCATGAGGTGAGCAGCAGGAGTGTCGCACTCCTGGATTCAGTGTCGAAAGCTGTTTAATGACCTAAGCAGGACAGGAAAGGTGAGTACAGTGACATATTCAACTACATCCTGATGTACGTATCAAGCCAACCCCCTGACTCTGCCTTCTCAAGCCTACTCCAGCACATCACTCCTCACACCAACTCACCTTGCAATGCACCCGTCTCTCTCTGTCTGTGCACTTCCTCACATCCCCGTTTGTCCATCCACACGTGCCCTCATTTTTATGCAATGTTATACCTCTCCCTCACAGTCACCCTCAACAAATGCTGTCCATCCATCTGTTCAGCATATTCCATTACTGTCAATAATAGGTCTCTTCTTTCCTCCTGACAGGAGAAGAGAGCACAGAACACCAGGGAGAGGCAGAGAACCGGAGGTGGCCCTCCATCAATCTCACAACTGACAGCTGCAGAGAAGGAGGCGCTGGACAACAGCGGAGCCTCGGCGTGCTTGGCCATTGGAGATGGGAGCCTTCCAGCTACCTGGTGACAGAATTAAATATCACACGGCCACAGGACATACAACACTTATGTTGACTTGATGTCAGCAGCGAGTGAAATATGATCATGTGCATAATGATTACTTAAAACACTCTTACCATGACAGTTCTAATTCATGGGAGGGAATTTTAACCTAAAAAAAAGGTGGGTTTGGAGCGTGGGGGTAGTTAAATTGTTAAAAATCGGATTCCCGAGATGAACCCGCCCACTTCCGGTTTTAACGGAGGTGGGACGGGAAGCAGGATGGGGGCAGACAGCCAACCCGCTGCCAGGAGGCGGGACGTCAATTTAAGGACGTCAATGAGGCTGGAGTCTTTTTTAACCTCCATTTTGTTTTTAACTGCATCTGGTCAGGTTTTACACACTTCGTAAAACCTGGCAGTTACAGCAAGGCGAGGACTGCTGCATCCAGGAGGTACATGCCTTTACACCTACCTCCTGGATCCAGGGTCCCTACCTAACGCAGACCCGCGTGATCGGAGACCGCCTCCGATCGCCTTCCCAAAGCCCCCCCACTCCCAACAATCATCCTGAGGCCGACCACGAACCTCTGGTGGCCGGCCCCAAATGTTCTTCCCGGCACCCCCACGATCGCCCTGAGGCCGGCCCTAAAGTGATCTCCCACCCCCACCCCACCCTGGGTCCCACGATGCACGATGTCCCCGATCTCTCGCCCCCCCACCGACTCCCGGTCTCACGATGTCCCTGATCTTCTCCCCACACCACCTTTCCCCGCCCAACTGGGTCCTATGATGTCCCTGAACTTTCATTGACACCCTGCCCCCCCAACCACCACCGGCCCCCACCCGGTCCCTCCCTCCCTTCTCTGTGCGACCTAGTGCCACAGGCCTACCCGCCACCAGATAGCCTCTCCATCTGGCTGGCTACGGGTGGGAAACCAAGGCTTTGCAGGCAAATCAGGTCCTGCCGTTAAAAATTGGCAGGGCCTGTGAGAAACCCGGCCTCCTAGGTTTCCCGACCGCCTCATAGCTCCCCCACCCCCAACCCGCCTTCCTCCTTAAAATCCAGCCCCATGTCTTTAATCTCCAACAGGGCCTTCAAGTGTCCCACAGGAGGTGGTGCAGGAGGATGACGACTCCTTCTCAGAGGAGGTCACTCACTCTGAGGATGCACCGACATAGGACTCATGCAGACCATGCACCAACTCAGATACTCACACTTCGGTGGGACCGGTAAGGAAGTTAGTTGCGTTTTCACCTGGTGACTCACACTTCACAAGTGAGCAAGAGCAGATGTTGGAGACTGGAACAGCAGTGGAGAGTCCGCTTCGGAGGCCGTAGGACGCTCCAAACTCTGCCCAGCTGGACGCAGATGTTGTACCCTGGGGGCCGTCGGCGAAGAGGATACTTATTGAACAGCAGCAAAAAATGTGCGATTCACTGGCAGGCTTTCCAGCTGTACTGTGCATGCTTGCAGAGAGATTGGAGGAGTCCGTCTCAAGCATGAGTGGCATGATGTCGCAGACATTTGTGATGATGTCTTCATCCATGGAAAGAGTGGCCACCTGCATGGAGCATCAAACGCGGCAATCACACGAATGCATGCAGGCCCTCACCAATGGCTTGCACACTATGAATGCCACCTTAAGTAGAATGAATAATACCTGAGCCTTGGACGTTCATCGCCCAACTGATCTGCAGCAAAGTGTTCTCCAGCTCATTGTTAGCAGGGAAGTGCGGCTGGACCATGAGAGGGATGATGGCGAAAGGAGACAGGGAAGTGGGGACTCGGCTCAAAGCGCTTCCACTTCTCACCCATTGCTCCACCCCATAGTCAGTACCAGACGTGCTGCCTCGTGTCCCGATGTCCGAGTCTGCCCATGCACAGGCGCAAGTGAAGCAGTCTTTGGCGGGGCTCCAAAACCCAGAGGACGTTGGCCAAAAGCATCTCAGCAGTCAGAGCAGGGATCTGAGCAGCCTGCCTCTACCTCTGCTGAAGCCATAGGGGTTGCATCAGGTACAAGTGCTAGGAAAAGGAAGAGTCAAGATTTGTAGTTGCACAAGGGTATGCACGTAGGTGTGTTACACAATGTTAGAATGTTAAGTTTCTGTTTCATTTTTGAGACACAAATATTATTTATAAACACCATTTTTCTGTGTTGCCCATTTTTGGCTGCTGCCTGGCAAGTGGCCTTTTCACTTGTGATGAATGGTAAGATAAGAATTAACACCGAGCAATTGGGGGGCTGTGAAAGGGATGCTTGGTTGTTTGCAGCATTGCTTTGTGTTGGGGGAATGTGGGGTGTCAGGGGAGGCCTGGGTGGTGGCGGGGGAGAGTGGATATTGCATGTGGCTGCCAGATGGATGCACTGGTGGAACCAAACAGAACTCGCAATAATGAGGGCCCCTGCTGGTGTATTGTCCGCGTCACATTCCTCCTCCTCTGAAGAGGCTCTATACTCTGCGCTTTGTTCCTCCTGAAGGTCTAAACCTTGCTGCTGTGCAATGTTGTGCAGAGCACAGCACACCACGACCATTCTGGAGATGCTGGCTGGTGCGTATTGAAGGGCGCCTCCAGATTTGTCGAGGCACCTGAAGCGCATCTTCAGCATGCTGATTGCTTACTCAATGACACATCTGGCTGTCATATGACTTTCATTGTAACGCTCCTGGGCCTCATTGGTTGGGTTCCATCAGCCACGTTTTAAGTAGGTATCCCTTGCCTCCAAGCAGCCAGCTGGTAAGTTCACTTCGCAGTGCGAAGAGATCATGGAGAGTGGACTGGTGCAGGACGAAAGCATCATGGCAGCTGCCTGGGAATCTTGCGCACACCTGCATAAACATCTTTTTGTGGTTGCAAACCAGCTGCACATTGATGGAGTGGAAGTCCTTGTGGTTGATGAATACTCCTGGGTGATCTGAGGGTACCTTCATTGCCACATGCATGCAGTCGAAGATGCCCTGCACCTGTGGGAAGCCAACCAGAGCTGCAAACCCGAGTCCCTGTTCATTCTGATTGGCATCATCGCTGGCAAAGTTGACATAATTGCTGGCCCTGGCAAACAACCCATCAGTCACCTGTCTTAGCATTTGTGGCCACCAATCCTACAAATGTCTCCAGCAGAGCCCTAGAAAGAGCCAGAGGCAAAAAAGTTGAGGGTGGTGGTGACTTTGATAGCCACTGATAAAACTTGGCCACCAGATCCACTAGGCAGCAGGTCTTGTGCCAGCAAGCTGCAAATGCCTGTCCCCACCTGACGTGAGACCCTGAGCCTCATGAGACAGTGATGTTCCGACATGTCCAGGAAGCTCATCCTGTGTTGCGGGTATCGCCTCCTGTGAGCTGCACCTCTGCTCCTCCCCTCCTGTGGAGCGGCAGGTCTGTGAGGAACAGGCTGTTGCTGCTCCTGCTGGTGCTGCTGCCACTGCTGGTGCACCTGCTGCTAGTGTTCTTCATGCTGCTGGTGTTGTTGATGCTGCTGGTCATCTTGGTCCTCATTGGAGGTCCAAAGTAAAACAGCATAAGCAGCACCCATGCTGACCGGATAGATCACAGCTATAAAGTGGAGATCAGACGTACAAACCTCCAAAGTAGTGAAAGTAACCTGTAAAGTAGTGAAAGTAATTGTAAAGTAGTGAAAGTAACCTCTCTGCACAAATACTGTGAGCAAAAGCCTTTCACACTATTAGGCAAGAAAGCAGCTGTGAGGTTTCAGTACTTATTCGAATATAAGAACATAAGAAATAGGAGCAGGAGTAGGCCAATTGGCCCCTCGAGCCTGCTCCGCCATTCAATAAGATCATGGCTGATCTGATCCTAACCGCCAATCCACTATGACAGGACTATCTCCTGAATCTAACAGAATTAGACACACGAAACAGGAGCAGGATCAGGCTACATGGCCCCTGGGCCCGCTCCGCTACCCACAGGGCCATGACCGATCCGAACCTAGACTCATGTCCAAATTCCTGCCCGCTCCCCGTAACCCTTAATTCCCTTTTCTTCTAGGAAACTGTCTATTTCTGTTTTAAATTTATGTAATGATGTAGCTTCGACAGCTTTTTGGGGCAGCATATTCCATGGACCTACCACCCTCTGAGTGAAGTAGTTCCTCCTCATCTCAGTTTTGAAAGAGCAGCCCCTTATTCTAAGACTATGCCCCCTAGTTCTAGTTTCACCCATCATCGGGAACATCCTCCCCGCATCCACCCGATCCAACCCCTTCACAATCTTATATGTTTCAATAAGATCGCCTCTCATTCTTCTGAACTCCAATGAGTAGAGTCCCAATCTACTCAACCTCTCCTCATATGTCCATCCCCTCATCCCCGGGATTAACCGAGTGAACCTTCTTTGTACTGACTCGAGTGCAAGTATGTCTTTTCTTAAGTATAGACACCAAAACTGTATGCAGTATTCCAGGTGCGGTCTCACCAATACTTTGTACAACTGAAGCAATACCTCCCTATTTTTATATTCTATCCCCCTAGCAATGAAAGCCAACATTCCATTGGCCTTCTTAATCACTTGCTGCACCTGCATACTAACCTTTTGAGTTTCGTGCACCAGGACCCCCAGATCCCTTTGTACTTCAGTACTTTCCAGTTTCTTGCCATTAAGATAATAACTTGCTCTACGATTTTTCCTGCCAAAGTGCATAACCTCACACTTTCCAGTATTGTATTCCATCTGCCAAATCTCTGCCCACTTACTTAGCCTGTCTATGTCCCATTGCAGGTTTTTTATGTCCTCCTCACTCACTACTTTCCCTCCCATCCTAGTATCATCTGCAAACTTTGATATGTTACACTCGGTCCCCTCCTCCAAATCGTTAATATAGATTGTAAAGAGTTGGGGACCCAGCACTGACCCCTGCGGAACACCACTGGTTAATGATTGCCAGTCTGAGAATGAACCATTTATCCCAACTCTCTGCCTTCTGTTAGATAGCCAATCCTCTATCCATGCCAGAATATTACCCCCAATCCCGTGATTTTTTATCTTAAGCAATAATCTTTTGTGTGGCACCTTGTCAAATGCCTTTTGGAAGTCTAAATACACTATGTCCACTGGTTCACCTTTATCCACCCTATATGTTACTTCCTCAAAGAACTCCAGCAAATTTGTCAAACATGACTTCCCCTTCATAAAACCATGCTGACTTTGTCTTATTAAATTATGATTATCCAAATGTCCTGTTACTGTCTCCTTAATAATGGACTCCAAAATTTTACCTACCACAGATGTTAGGCTAATCGGTCTATAGTTTCCAGCCTTCTGTCTACTGCCCTTTTTAAATAAGGGTGTTACATTAGCAGTTTTCCAGTCTGCCGGGACCTTTGCTGTGTCCAGGGAGTTTTGGAAGATTATTACCAATGCATGCACAATCCCTACCGCCACTTCCCTCAAGACCCTAGGATGTAAGCCATCAGGTCCAGGCGATTTATCCGCCTTGAGTCCCATTATTTTACCGAGTACCACTTCCTTAGTGATTTTGATCGTGTTTATCTCCTCCCCCCCTATAGCCCCCTGCTTGTCCAGTGTTGGGATATTCTTGGTGTCCTCTACTGTAAAGACTGATACAAAATATTCATTCAGTGTTTTTGCCATCTCCATATTTCCCACCATTAATTTCCCGGTCTCATCCTCTAAGGGACCAACATTTACTTTAGCCACCCTTTTTCTTTTTATATAACTATAAAAACTCTTACTATCTGTTTTTATATTTTTTGCTAATTTACTTTCATAATCTATCTTCCCTTTCTTAATGGGATGCACGAAACTGGCACTTCCGTTGGGCCTACGGGTGAGTACCCCGTGCGTACTCACCTGTGGAGACCCGAATTTCTGGGCCACTATGTACTAAAGATTTAGATTTCTCATTAACTACCCACAACATACACTAGATAGTTAATGTTATCGACCCATTCAAAGTACAGGAAACTTTCTGGTATCCGGCACTGACGGGACCGAGCTGTTGCCGTCCCATCAAAACTGCTGTAGAAACCAGCGCTAATGTTAAAACATACAGAGCTTCTGAGCTCCATATCTAGCAACAAACCCTGTTGCTTAGCAACAGCTTCAAAACAGTCGGCCGCAGCTTGCAAGCGTCTCTGTAGCTAAGCAACAGCTTCAGCTAGACCTTGCAGAGCCACGACTGGAAAAAAAAGCAACGAGAAGTAAAAAAACCTATCTGAACCGACTCCTGAATTTTGCCGGTGGATAAAGCTTTCCGGACATTTAACCTCCGGTTAAACGAAAGTTTCCTGTATAATACTGTAATGCAAATACTGTTACAACACTTTCATTCAGATTTTAGTTTAGATGCCAAACTTTGACCCTGCGAATTGGAAAGGTATATCAATAAAACCTTAGTATTCTCAGTTTTTGGTATGATTTGCAGAGATTTATTGTAGCATGTAAGTTTGCTAAAATTATCACAGACAACTTGTAATAATGTAGACATGTTACTTAGACTCCCTACAGTATACTGTGGCATACATGTTTGCATCATACATTTCACAATATATTTATATTTGTTCCATTAGTGAATCTTGCCTACATAATTATCAGTGCACTTCAAATTCACTGTAAGTGAAGCACTTTGAGAAGCTTATGACAGACTTGACAAAATGCTATCTACATTTATTGGATTTGTATTTTCTTAATATTATACAGAACTTGAAAACAAAATTGTGCTAAATATTTACAGCTGATCAAACAGTTGCTACTGGATGTGTATAAATAGTTACTGGGTTAATTCAAGGAAGATAATGAATGCTGTCAGTGGCAACAAGATTCAACATCAATACAGTCAATAGATTTCTTGTTTCAAAACAAGAGGAAGATTTAAAAATATATATTAAATGGCAGTTTTGTGAAATTGCCCATTTAAACTGCTAGCCGAATTTAATGTAATAATAATAATAATAATAATCAACTTTATTGTCATTGTTAGTGCACAAGTGCAGTACAACGAAATGTAGGCTTGCGGCTCCCGAGAGTGTACATTTAGATTAAGACATTTAAACATTCAACATTCATTTGGCTTGTAATACATTAACATAAACATAATAAAGTGCATTGGCAGATGTGCAGGCTTTAGAGTTTATTTGTGGAGTTCAGTAGGATGACAGCCCTGGGAAAGAAGCTGTTCCTAAATCTGGTCGTTCGGGTGCTAATGCATCTGTAGCGTCTCCCAGATGGCAGGGGGGCGAACAGACTGTGGCTGGGGTGGGTAGGGTCTTTGATGATGGTCAGTGACCTCCATAAACAGCGTTTCTGGTATATGTGCTCTATGGTCGGTAGCCGGGTGCCGGTAATGCGTTGGGCAGTTTTGACTACCCGCTGCAGGGCTTTCCAGTCATAGGAGCTACAGCTGCCATACCATACTGTGATACAGTTCGTCAGGATGCTCTCTATTGTGCAGCGGTAAAAGTTAGAGAGGATCAGGGGTGACAGGTTACATCCCTTCAGCCTCCTTAGGAAATATAGGCGCTGCTGGGCCTTCTTCACCAGAGAGGAGGTATTGAGGGACCAGGAGAGGTCTTCCGTGATGTGGACTCCGAGGAACTTAAAGCTGTCCACCCTTTCCACCACAGCCCCATGGATGTGGATGGGGGTGTGACTTCCGCCTTTAGACTTCCTGAAGTCCACAATGATTTCCTTGGTTTTCTTGATGTTAAGGGCCAGGTTGTTATCGGCGCACCACTTCACGAGATGCTGGACCTCCTCCCTGTAGGCTGACTCATCGTTGTTGGTGATCTGGCCTACCACCGTGGTATCATCCGCAAACTTGATGATGGTGTTGGAACCATGAACAGCCACACACTCGTGGGTGAAGAGGGAGTAGAGGAGGGGGCTCAGCACACATCCTTGTGGGGCCCCCGTGTTCAGGGTCAGGGGGGGGAGGGTGTGGTTACCTAATTTGACAGACTGGGGTCTGTTTGTTAGGATGTCCAGGGTCCAGTTGCAGAGGGAAGTGTTCAGGCCAAGAGTGTGGAGTTTGGTGGCCAGCTTGTTGGGGACGATAGTGTTGAATGCTGAGCTGTAGTCTATGAGCAGCATTCTGATGTAGGTCTCTTTACCGTCTAAGTGATTCAGTGCAGAGTGTAGAGCAGTTGTGATTGCATCCTCCGTTGATCTGTTTGCACGATAGGCAAACTGGTGTTGGTCAAGAGAGGCGGGAACACTGGCTTTGATGTGAGCCAGGACCAGTCTCTCGAAACACTTCATTATGATGGGTGTGAGTGCGACAGTTCGATAGTCGTTCAGACACGTCACAGCCGTTTGCTTTGGCACAGGAATAATGGCAGCGGTCTTGAAGCATGTAGGGACTACTGCCTGGGCCAATGGCAGATTGAAGATGGCGGTGAAGACATCAGCCAGCTGATCAGCACATTCCTTGAGTACCCGTCCAGGGATGCTATCAGGTCCAGCAGCCTTACGTGTGTTCACTCCGTGATGGCTACAATGAGTACAGGCAGATGTGATGGCATCCTAAGCTGATTAAATAAAGCCAATTTACCTGATGGGCAGTTTAGATTGTAAAGAATCATTTCAAAAGCAGTGTTATATACAGTATTGGCTTCCGGTTTACATTGGACGATGGATTCCACAGCACCAGTAGTAACACAAAAAAAACTGCACATGCACAGTAGTTTAATGGTTGTGATAGCAACTTTGATTTCTGTCAGTATAAATCCCAGACATTGGGGAATGAAAACTCATTTTTGTCATTTGATTTTTATTAATATATGTTGTATATAAAAATAATCTTACATGCTGCAAAAAACTATAAAGCCCAAAGCATAGAATATCCTTATTTTCATAGGACACCATGAAGAAACTTGCAAACTTTAGTCTTAAAAAAAGTTTATCTAAATTTCAAAGAATCTATAAAAAAAATGTAGCAATAGAGTTGCTACAATAATCATTAATTAATTAGTTATATTGCAAGGTACACAAAACCAAAAACATACAATACCACACCTTAGAGGTGGTCTTGCATCTTTATTGCAAGTGCACTTTTGGTGACTTTGCAAGTTTCATTACACAGTTCCCGTTGATGCAGTGCTAAAATCACATTGTATCAAATAATCTGTATAGTGTAACTGGTCTGTTTGATAAATACATCCAGAAAACTGCCATCTGAATTGAGATCAGCAAGTGTTAGCGGTTACTTGATCTAAACACAATTGGTCTGCATGGTATTAAAAAGTCAAAGTTCCCACATGCTCCATTCCTCAGCATTGTCATTCTCCACTCTATGAGCTGTGTGCCTCAGCACTGCACTGGAGTGTCAGCCTAGATTACATGCTCAAGTCTCTGGAACGGGGCTTGAACTAAGAACCTTCTGACCCAGAGGCGAAAGTGCTACCACTGAGCCACAGCTGACTAGGAAATGAATCCAGCACACTCTGAGATAAAATTGACTGATTTAATTTTGCTATGACCACTGCAGCAAATGGTGAGGGTAAATCTTTGCCTTGCTCCTCAGAGGTGCATTAAAACTACGTAAATAGAGTTGAACAGCCCTAAGCAAAACGAATGTTGTAGTCACCGATTGCTGTGATCCAGTGACCAAGATACTGATACCTGCTAAACAGCACATGACTATGGAATCCTCTGTTTTCTTTTACATTGCAGGATGAACAGGAAGGACCCAGACAGCGCAGAGCCTCCAGTCCTGGATCCTTTGGGCCTCTTGGTTATGGGCGTTACACCCCAACGTGGTCCCGCTCACCCCAACATTTCCATAGACCAGGTAATAACTACCCTTATTATAGTGCCTCCTAACTATTGTGGAAAGGCAAAAACAAAAAAGTGCAACACGCTTTCTACTTGAAATATTTTGAGAACTGTGAGTAATTTGATCACATTTTTAGTGGGCCATTTCACAGTCTACCAGGATAGTAATAATATTACAGCAACAAGAACTTGCATTTATATAGTGGCTTTAACATAGTAAAACGTCCCAAGATACTTCACAGGAGCGTAATCAGATAAAAACTGACACCGAGCCAAAGAAGGAGATATTAGAACAGGTGACCAAAAGAGGTGGAGAGGCGGAGAAGTTTAGGGAGTGAATTCCAGAGCTTAGGGCCTAGACAACTGAAGGCATGGCCACCAAAGGTGGGGTGAAGGAAGTCGGGATGCATAAGAAGCCAGAATTGGAGGAACGCAGAGTTCTCTAAGAGTTGTAGGACTGGAGAAGGTTATAGACATTGGGAGGGGTGAGGCTATGAAGGATTTGAACACAAGGATGAGAATTTTAAAATCAAGGCGTTTGTGGACTGGGAACCAGTGTAGGTCAGCGAGCGCAGGGGTGATGGAAGAATGGGTCTTGGTGCGGGTGTTCGGTTAGCTCAAGCTTATGGAGGGTGATAGCTGGAAGGCCAGCCAGAAGAGCATTGGAATAGTCAAGACTGGACTGGAGGTAACAAAGGCAAGGATGAAGGTTTCAGCAGCAGACGGGGTAGGCAGGGGCAGAGACAGGCGATATTATGCAAATGGATGTTGGCAGTCTTGGTGATGGAGAGGATATGGCATCGGAAGCTCAAGTTCAAGGCCAAATAGGACTGTGAGGTTACGCATAGTCTGACTCAGCCTGAGACAGTGGCCAGGGAGGGGCATGGAATCGGTAGCTAGGGAACTGAGCTTTTGGCTGGGGCCAAAGACAATGGCTTGGATCTTCCCATTATTTAATTGGAGAAAATTTCTGCTCATCCAGTGCTGGATGTCAGACAATTTAGAGACAGTGGAGGGGTTGACAGTGGTGGTGGTGAGGTAGAGCTGGGTGTCATCAGCATACATGTGGAACCTGACATTGTGTTTTCAGATGATGTTGCCGAGGAGTAGTATGCAGATATGAAATAGGAGGAGGCCAAGGATAGATTCTTGGGGGACTTCAGAGGAGCGGGAAGATAAGCCATTGCAGGTGATTCTGACTACGACTGGATAGATAAGGATGGAAACAGGCAAGGGCAGTCCCACCCAGCTGGATAATGCAGGAGAGGTGTTAAAAGAGGATAATGTGGTCAACCATGTCAAAGGCTGCAGACAGGTAGAGAAGGATGAGAAGAAGATAGTGCACGATGGTCACATTCACATGGGATGGCATTTGTGACTTTGATAAGGGACATGTCCGGAAACCTAATTGGAGAGATTCAAATATGGAGTTGCGGGAAAGACGGGCACGAATTTTGGAGGTGGCAACACGTTCAAGGACTTTGGAGAGGGAAGGGAGGTTGGAGATGGAGCGGTAGCTTGCAAGGACAGTGGGATCAAGGGTGGGTTTTTTGAGAAGTGGGGTGATGATGGAAGATTTGAAAGGGAGGGGGACACTGCCAGAGGAGAAGGAGCCGTTAACAATATCAGCTAACCAATGTTCCCTTTAAATTTTTTGTGTGCACAGCCTCTTCAACGGGCTGCACGGCCCATTCAAATTCCCACGCATGCGTTTTTTTTCTATTTAAAAGTTGGTGCACTGGCTGCTCCAGATAACTGCACAGCCGCACGGCCATGAAACTTAACGGGAACATTGCAGATAAGATGGGGGCCAGAAAGGGAAGTTAGGTGGTGTAGAGATTCACATATCTCTGGTAAACAGGATCAAGTGCAAACCAATATGGTGGGTATATTGGCCTAGAAATTCAGTTGGTTGCGCCAGCCGTTAGCGTCTTAGGAGGAGTAGATGTCAGGCGCTAGGCGGCTAGCGGCCGGGCGCAGCGCAATCTGCGCCTCGCCCCAACTTCACTAGAGATTTAGCGGCGGCGCAAAGTCTTTGCGCGCGCTCAGCTACGCGCGCAGATCATGACGTCATTTCCTCGTGCAATGCCCTTTGTGCGCCCCCAACCGGAACTTCAGTCACGACGCCCCATTGTGCGCCTGGCGCCCCTAGCGACTGTTAGAGTGGAACGGTGCTCAGTCGATGCGGGGCGCGGGGGGGCGCAAATTAAAGGGCACTCCTCCTGCACTATAAAAGGCTGCCATTTCGCAGCACTCCTTCTTGAGAAACTGATCTTTGGAGAGAGACCAAGGTAGAGAGCTTTCTGCTTTGGCACAACACTCGGACAGGTACTTGTGGCTTCAGGCCATAGCTTTCCACTTCTCTTTGCCTTCATTGACATATCATTGTTTGCCAGCATATTATGGGGGCTGCAATGGGTGTAAACGCTGGCTTTCTCAATTACATCCAAAGGGCTCACAGACGCCGTGAGAGAGTGGCAGCCCTGGCTAGACGGAGAGGGGGCAACAGGCGTCGGGAAAGGAGGCCTTACCCACCCAGGGTATACCGCCAGCAGTTCTCCTATCTCAACATGTCTGACGAACAGTGTGTTCGGAGGCTGCGATTCAGAAGGGAGGTGGTCACAGAGATCTGCCAGCTGCTTGGCGGTGATCTGCAGCCACAGCTGAGGAGCAGGACGTCTCTGTCGGTGGCAGTGAAGGTGACGGTGGCTCTCAACTTCTATGCCACCGGCTCCTTCCAATCCACTACTGGGGACATTGCCAACATCTCCCAGTTCGCCGTGCATTGCTGCATCCGCCAGGTGACCAATGCCCTTTTCAAAAGGAGACGTCAGTTCATCTCCTTCTCCATGGCCCTTGCCAAGCAGCAACAGCGTGCAATGGGCTTTGCAGCATTCGCGGGCTTCCCCATGGTGCAGGGCGCCATTGACTGCACGCATGTGGCTTTGCGGGCACCTCTGGAGAATGCCGAGGATTACCGCAACCGGAAGGGCTACCATTCGCTGAATGTCCAGCTGGTGTGTGACCACAGGCAGCTCATCCTAGCTGTCAATGCCCGCTTTCCAGGCAGCAGCCACGATGCCTTCATCCTGCGACAGACTTCTGTGGCAGACATGTTTCAGGCCCAGCCTCACCCACGAGGATGGCTTATCGGGGACAAAGGCTATCCTTTGTGTACATGGCTGATGACCCCGCTCCGTGCGCCCAGCACCCCTGCTGAAGAGGGATACAATGAGAGCCATCAAGCGACCAGGAACATCATCGAACAAACAATCGGCGTCCTGAAGCAACGGTTCCGCTGTTTGGATTGTTCCGGTGGAGCCCTACAGTATTCGCCGGAGCGCGTCTCCCATTTCGTGGTCGTTTGCTGCATGCTGCACAACCTGGCTATCCGCAGGACTCAGGCACTGCCACCAGAGATTGGAGGACCACCTCAGGAGGAGGAGGAGGAGGAGGACCAGCACAGGAGGGAGGCAGAAAGTGCAAGGGCCGCCCGTCGCCGGCTTATTGAACGTCACTTCTAGGCCCCCTCTCAGGGAATGGCTTGTGCCAATGTCAGCAGATGAATGTAGCCGCTCCACAAGCCCTCAGCCGAGCAGGGCAACCAGGACTTAACAAAAAAACCATGCACACTGCAATTTAACAACAATAATTTATTGCAAACCTCTGCCCTTCCCACATTACATCCTCATGTGGAGAAGCCCCCTCCAAAAACACAAAACTACCAGTCTCGGCCTTACAAAAAGAAAGAAAGACACCAGTCTTGGCCTTACAAAAAGAAAGAAAGACACCAGTCTCGGCCTTACACAAACACAACTGCACCAGTCTCGGCCTTACAACAAGCACCAGGCACTTGTGCATACCTCTACTTTTTGCCCTGCGAGGGCGATGCCTTGCGCATCCTTGCCTGGCCCCTGCCCGCCCTGCAGCTCCTCCTCAATGGGAGCCCAGTGGCTGCAGCAAGGCTGGGGGACGGCTGCTGAGGGGCAGATGGCGAGACAGCAGATGCCCTTGGGGGTCGGCCTGCACCAGCTCTGGCCCTGGAGGGGCCGGCTGCTGACTGCTCCAACTCTGGCTTGGCGGCAGCAGCCTGTCCAGCGGCTCGTGGCAGCTGCAATGGCGGAGTGGCAGTGTCGGCTGCAGGAATGGTGCCAACCTGGCAGATCGCAGGTGCTCGCTGGTCGCCTGAGACATTGGCACGCGCACGGGCCAGCACTGCAGCATGCGCAGCAAACAGCTGAAGAACAGACTGCTGGGCTGCTGCTGCGCGGCGAGTGCCCTGGCGATGCCTGGCTGATCCAGCGAGGGTGGCAGCAGTTAGTGCCCGTGTGGCCCTGGTCTGTGTCCGCATGACAACAGCCAGTGAATGGACAGCACGACTGAGCACTTGGCTCGACGCCGCCTGTGCTGCCGCGAAGTCCTGTAGACTCCTGGCCTGTGCTGCTCCAAATTGCTGCACACTCCTTGACAAAGACTCAATGGAGTCAGGCATCCTTGCCACTGCAGCCATGAGCTCATTGTGCCTGCGCTCAGCCTGGATGGCCATTTCCTCCAGGAGCCGCACCTCCTCTGCGCTGACCGTCGCAGGACTGGAGGCTGCACTCACCCTCTGGGGAGAAGTCCGCCGAGCTTCCCCACCCCTCCCGCGTTGCTGCAGGCCGCTGGGCCCCGGAGCTTCACTCTCCTCCGACCCTTCCCCCCGGCTCCCCTCCAGGGTAGACGTGTCCCCTACATCACCATGGGCTGGCGCGGCTGAGGGTGGCACTGATGGGCCGGCTTCCTCTTCCTCCTCCTCGTATTCCGAAGCGCTGACAGTGGCAGCTTGAGGGCCCGCCTCCTCACCTGGCGATTCACCATCTGAAAGCAGGAAGGCACAAGAGTAGCTTTAGAGTGAGGACAGGGCAGCAGCGAGGGAGGCATGAGTGGTGCCATTCACTGCATTGGTCGGACAGTGGCAAAGAATGCTGATCTGAGGCCCAAGTGGAACGAGCGAAGTCAAAAAGGTGATGCCCTTACCATTGGTGCCCAGAACAGGGTCGACATCTCCACTGGCGACGGGTCCAATCAGCCGGCCTGCCATAATGCGCTCCACACGCTGGTCGAGGTCGGAGAGCTCTTTGACGTCAGGACGGCCTCCCCCGGTGTCAATTCGTTTGCGCCGGTTGTGCGCCACCTTGGCCTGCAAGAGAAAGGACGGCCTCTAAGTACAGTGTGAAGCCCTGATCTTGTCTGCACTGCCTCCCATGGTCGAATAGCTTGAACAGTGTGAAGCCCTGATCTTGTCTGCACTGCCTCCCATGGTCGAATAGCTTGAACAGTGTGTAAAGTGCTGAATGTGCAAGTGATTTTCATGACAGTCCCATAGCTGCTGGATGAGGCCTGGCCATTAGGGCTTTGAGGTCCCTTTGCCCATAAAGTGAGGTCCCCATGCAGGGATGAGGAGGACACTGGAAAGGGTACTCACCCTGACAACCCGAGTGAGGTCGTTGAACTTCTTCCGGCATTGCACAGGAGTCCTGGCAACTACGCTGTTGGAAGACACCCTGTTTGAGACCTCCCTCCAGGCTTTCTGGTAGGCGCTGGGCAGTGGCCTCTTGCCACCTTCTGGGAACAGAACATGGCGCCTGCGCTCCACTCCGCCAACCAGCATCCTCAGGTCACCGTCGCTGAAGTGCTGCGCTCTCTCCCTGGCCTTCTCCATAGCCCTGGGCGTTGCACAGATGAAGCAGAAGTGGTCAGGCCTAGGTTGAGGGCTGCAGTGTGCAGGGCGTGGCAGGCAAACAAATCCACCCTCCCCCTTTAAGAGCTGACCGGCGCCAGAGTGTCTGCCGTCAATCAACAACTCGCCGCACCTGCGCTGCGCCCGGCCTCGGGGGTATCGCTCAGCACCGCCGGATAGTCGTGCATTGCCTGTTTTAGCGCAGCAGCAACCTCTTGGGGCGATGCGACTGAATATCGGCGAAGAGGGCACGACTTTGCGCCGGGCGCAAACTTTAGCGGCCGCCCGACTTTACCGCCCCAAAAGTGGCTATACTGAATTTCTAGGCCATTGTGTTTAATCAGAGTTTAGAACGGAATATAACACACTAGTAATACAGCAAAAACATACGACCGTGACAAGCAGCTGATATCGGACCAGATTGGACAGACGGCTGGCATGCATAAACAGTTCTCTGGCTTCTGCTCTCTCTCTTTCTCTCTCTCTCGGGCCTTCGATGGTGAGCATGGGATCACTCTTAAAAGAGCGTTCGACCAGCTGTTCGGCTCTCCCTTCCACCGTCTGTGTGCAAGCCCTTGGGGTGTCACTTTTTATTCTCTTTTTAGGGGTGGGCCTGAGGCCAAGTTATTGACAAGACCATTTAATCTATAGAGGTTCCTCCAAAACTTCATCAACCAATGACAGCTTAAGTGTTCTTTGTCTTGGTGTTTGTATGAAAGCCCTCCCCAAAAGAAGGTCTCATTATTTCATCCTTGCTTTTTTACATTTTGAAGGTTCCTCCATTGGAATCCATCCTATCTTTTTACTCTCCGACACCTCCTCCTACCTCCACCTGGACCATGACCCCACTACCGAACATCAAACCACCGTTTCCAAGACTGTCACTGACCTCATCTCCTCTGGAGATCTTCCCCCTGCTGCCACCAACCTCATAGTTCCCTAACCCCGCACAGCCCGCTTCTACCTCCTTCCCAAGATCCACAAACAGGACTGCCCTGGTAGACCCATCGTTTCAGCCTGTTCTTGCCCTACAGAACTTATCTCTTCCTATCTTGACTCTATCTTTTCTCCCCTTGTCCAGTCTCTTCCCACCTACATCCGCGACTCTTCGGACGCCCTCCGCCACTTTAACAGTTTCCAGTTTCCTGGCCCCAACCGCTTCCTTTTCACCATGGACGTACAATCCCTCTATACGTCCATCCCCCACCCGGATGGCCTGAGGGCGCTCCGCTTCTTCCTTGAACAGAGGCCCGACCAGTCCCCATCCACCACGACCCTCCTCCGCCTGGCTGAACTTGTTCTCACATTGATCAACTTCTCCTTTAACTCCACTCATTTCCTCCAAATCAAAGGTGTTGCCATGGGTACCCGCATGGGTCCTAGCTATGCCTGCCTTTTCGTGGGCTATGTGGAACAATCTTTGTTCCAGTCCTACTCGGGTCCCCTCCCTCACCTCTTTTTCCGATACATTGATGACTGTATCGGTGCCGTTTCCTGCTCTCGCCCCGAACTTGACAATTTCATTCACTTTGCCTCCAATTTCCACCCTTCCCTCACCTTCACATGGTCCATCTCGGATTCTTCCCTTCCCTTCCTCGACTTCTCCGTCTCCATCTCTGGGGATAGGTTATCGACCAATATTTACTACAAGCCCACTGACTCCCACAGCTACCTGGACTACACTTCCTCCCACCCCGCTTCCTGTAAGGACTCTATTCCATTCTCCCAGTTTCCCCGCCTCCGCCGTATCTGCTCCGACGACGCCACCTTCCACACCAGTGCTTCAGACATGTCTTCCTTTTTCCGCAACCGAGGATTCCCCTCTACTGTGGTTGACACTGCCCTCGACCGTGTCAGTTCTATCTCCCGCACTTCTGCCCTCACCCCTGCCCCTCCCTCCCGGAACCACGATAGGGTTCCCCTTGTCCTCACCTTTCACCCCACCAGCCTCCACATTCAACGGATCATCCTCTGGCATTTCCGCTACCTCCAAAGTGATCCCACCACCAAACGTATCTTCCCCTCCCCTCCCCTTTCAGCATTCCGCAGGGACCGCTCCCTCCGAGACACCCTAGTCCACTCCTCTATCACCCCAAACAGCCCTTCCTCTTCGCCTGGCACCTTCCCGTGCAAGCGGAGGAGATGTAACACCTGCCCCTATACCTCCCCCCTTCCCACTGTCCAGGGCCCCAAACACCCCTTCCAGGTGAAACAGCGATTTACTTGTACTTCTCGCAATCTAGTATACTGTATTCGCTGCTCACGATGCGGTCTCCTCTACATTGGGGAGACCAAACGCAGATTGGGTGACCGCTTTGCGGAACACCTCCGTTCAGTCCGTAAGGGTGACCCCGAGCTTCCGGTCGCCTGTCATTTTAATTCACCGCTCCATTCCCACTCGGACCTCACCGTCCTTGGCCTCTTGTATTGTTCCACAGAAGCTCAACGTAAACTCGAGGAACAGCACCTCATCTTCCGATTAGGCAGTCTGCAGCCTTCCGGACTCAATATCGAGTTCAACAATTTCAGATCATAAGCTCGGCCCCCATTTCATTTTCTCTTGTAATTGTTCCACTCCTTTTCCGCCCCCCCCCTTTCCTTTTGTTTCTCTCTCACACCTGGCAGCTATCTCTTGCCCTGCCAGTACACTTTACACCTAATCCCAGCCTATTACCATCTCGTCTAGCTTCTAATCTCTTTTACTTCTTTTGTTTCTTTTATTCTTTTGTCCGATCGCAGCCCTGCCTCCGACCTAGTTTCTTTTCTTTCCAGTTTTGAAGAAGGGTCCAACCCGAAACGTCAACTCAAATTTCTCTCCACGGATGTTGCCTGACCTGCTGAGTTTTTCCAGCATTTTCTGTTGTTATTTCTATCTTTTTACTCTCTCCCCATTAACCCAGCAAGTACAAGGCCCCAGTCAAAGCTGTCGCACATTAACCAGTCGCTATCTCACCATTCTGACCTTCACAAGTAAGGTCTATGATACACTCCCTCTCTCTGCTGTGGTCTTTTCTCTCAGAACTTTTACATTCCCATGAATTATGGTTACGCGCTGCTTTCAGTGTTCAATAGCTGTTGCTTTATACTTTTTTTTCCCTTTCAAAAATACATAGCAACTTGCAGCTGCTTGGGCTATCTCACCTTCATTTAACAAATCTGTGGAGATTATAATATGGTTATTAGTAATAATGGAAGAAACATAGGCTGGGCCTTTACTGGCCAAATTAAAGATACATTAACAAAGTCAAAACCCTAACTTACAAGCAACAGATAACTAGCCTGGCAGGACCATCGTATGGGCCCCCGTGTGGAATGTTTATGTTTCACCTAATCTAACTGATTAAAAAGACTGTCTCAAATTCTAATTTAAAAGCCATATACATTCTTAGACACCCCTAGTTTCTAACAGTGGTCAGAAGTATCATGGCGAATGGAGGGCCAAAGGCTAGACAGTTGTGAAATTGAATGTGTCATTGTAAGTGACTTAGGGGGAGAGTTTTATCCAGGGGCCGACACAAAGGAAGTGGAGCTGAAATGGGAAAGGGTGATATGATCGGTGAGGGATATATTGAAGTGATCACAGATGGCCTTATCTGTGATTGAGACGATGTGATTAGAGAGGCAAGGTTGGGGGAAATGTATAAATATTTTATAAATACATATATAGGCCCCAATAATAACTGCGAGGCGGGAAAGAAGCGGTGGGGGGAGGGAGAGATTTAGTGGCCTGGAAGCACGGACCTGATTTAAATTTTTCGTATCGGTTTCCCAGCCACAGCCAGCCAGATTGAAAGGCTGGCTGGCTGTCTGGCAGGTAGGCAGCCGAGGAGCGGAGCGGAAATGAGTCAGACATGAAGGGGGAGGTTGTGGGGGGGAGGGGGGGAAGTAGGTTATTGGGGATCGGACTTCGGGGGTTAGGGGGCCAGATTGTGGTGTGGATTACAGAGTAGCTTGAAGGGCTGGGGGTAAGCACTTCTGCTCCTCCTGGCCCACAAGCAGTGCTAAAAAGGCTCTTACCTGTTCCATGCAGGCGATCTCGCTTCCCTTCAGCTGCCGAGTGTCCCGAGCCTCCGGGAAACCCGTGCCAAAGATGTTAAATTTAAAGGTCAGTGATATTCAGTTTAAACAGACCTAATTAACATCACATAAGGACGTTAATTGCTGCGATAACTACTCACCCGCCTGCTTTCACTAAGGTTCTGACTGCAGAGAGCAGGTTACTCGCACACATCCAAACGAGCTTCCGTTAAACCTGGAAGTGGGCGCGTTGGAGCCGGGTTGCTGTCGCGATCCAAAAATCTATTATTTTAACTGCCCACCCGCCCCCAACACACCCGTGCTTGGGGGTTAAAATTCCCCCCACAGAAGCTGGGATTGTTCTCCTTGGAGCAAGAGAAGATTAAAGGAAAATTTAGTCAAGCTGTTCAAAATTATGAAGGGTTTTGTTAGAGTAAGTAACGAGAAACTGTTTCCACTGGCAGGAGGATCGGTAACCAGATGATGCGGGCTCGATTTTAACAGCCCTGAGGAGGAAGGTTTGGAGGCGGGTCTGTTGGGAAAATCGGGAAAAATGGCTTCAGACACCCAACCTGCCTTCATCCCGCCCCCACCTGATTTTCGTGAGTGTCTGTTTAGCCGCTCCCAAACTGACCCGTCTCCATTAACAGCCTGTTAACTGCCTTGCTAATCCTATTTTCATCGTGGTTTCCCATTTTCCTGCTTCTGGCTCCTGTTTCCCGACTTGTCAGAAACAGGCCAGGCTCAAGGAGACGAATTGCTGGAGGACATGATTTGTATGCATTGGTGGAGCACTTTAAAGCGCCCCTGAAACATGGCTGACATTCAAATGCAACAACTTTGCTGTTGTAGGTTTGGGATAACGTTTTGCACACCTGCTGACCTTCTGACCGTTCAAGCTGACACCCATCTGCAGTGTGTCATGAATGGAATAATTTCAGGCCACTTCGACTGTGCACTTGCAAGATTGTTACCTCAAATGAAATCTATAGCAAGGGGATGGGAAACATTTATGCCCTCTCATCCTGGTCCTCATAATCGGGGAGTAGCAGCTGTGTGGCTCAGCGCAGATCTTCCTGGGAAGAGGAGGAGAAGGACGAGGGGAGCCTTGCATGCCCTGTTGTGACCAATGCAGCATCTCTCCAGTTCACTGCTGCCGTCAACCAGGGTATGCACACTGCCATGGCACACTACTATAAGCTTACTCTTCAACCATAGGTGACCACCATATGGCTCTGTAATGGCAGGCGACACTTGTTCAACATCATACTTCATCACTGCTATACCCTGTTATTTCCTATCACTTTTACCATCAGCATTACAAATGCAAGTCGCCCTGAGCCCTCAATGCGCTTTTGCCATTTCCAATAACACATAGGCCACACAATCAACTGTTTGACATAATTTATCTTTAACACATGACAAAAGGATAATATACCAGCAAGAGTCAGAAAAAAAGAAACATTACCCAAGTGACTCCCCTTGTGACTGTAGGTGCTTAATCTTTCTCTTACGCATGCTTCTAGGTGGTGCTTCCCCTGTGGCTTCAGCAGATGTAGAGGCACCTTGCTGACTAGGAGGCTGCGCCTGCTTAGACGCCTTTGGCGGGCGTCCTCTGGGTTTGGGAGCCTGTGAGGGCTTTTCAACAGTCTGCTCTTCCTGCGGCTATGCAGGGGCTGAAACGGCCATCTCATTTGTCTCTGCAAAGTGGGTCTCTGACCGAGGGCTCCGTAGTGGCATGGTCGTGTGAGCACTTTGAGAGGAGCCCACACTTCCTTCTGTCCTGCCAACAACATCCCTCTCATGGGTCAGCCGCACCTCAGTGCTGGAAAGTGGCAGGAGAGCACCTTGCTGCACTTCAGAGGGACCATGAGGACCCGTATCTGCACTGGCAGTCCTCCTCAAAAGGACGTCCATGAAGTTCTGGTCTCTCTGCTCAACAGCTGCCCATCACTCCTCCAGAGATGTCATTCTATTCTGAACAGTCACCATGTTTTCCTGACTCTGGCGACTTATTTCCTCCATGGCCGGAACCAACCTTTCCACTGAGGTAGCCATCCTTTCCACTGAAGTTGCCATCCTATCCATAGTGGTACGTTCATGCACTATTGCCTCCCCCACGGCAGTGCTGATGTTAGAGATGGACTCCTCCATTCTCTCCACACTCGCACTAACCCTGGAGGCAAACCCTTCCAGAGACACCTGCACTTGTTGCTGTATTTCACGAACCGCTCTTTTTCTGGATGGCCCCAGATGCACAGCATCTGCATGCAGCTCAGCAGAGCTAGGAGAGTCCTGCGACCTCCACCGAGGACTCTACTGCTGTCGCTGCCTCCACCATCTGCTGATGCTCACTTGTGCGCTGTGATAGACCAGGTGGCAACACTACTCTAACTCGCAATGGCCCCATGAAGGTGTGCGTTTCTGCGCTGGTGCTGGGTGCGCTGAGTCCTGGTGACGCTGCTCCCTCAGAGGCTTCATGTTCCTCTGAGGAGATGTCCGGGTCTTCATCCTGGATCGTGGGGAGGGGTGCGCTCGATGGTCCTGTGGGATGAAACTCTATTATGTCACCAGCTTCCTCTAGTGTGCCCGTCTCTCCATTGGCCACTTCCAGGTCCTCGCCACCTCCAACAATCTCATTTGCTGTCTCCTCAGCACTGGTCAATGTTGCAAGGGTAGGTGTTCCTTCTCCAGTCAGTGCTCTCGCTCTCTTACTGTGGGCTATCTTTTCCTGCAAGGAGGGACACAAGTGGTGTTTCAGCCACAGTGATGGAGTGAGTGTGATTAATCCCTACCATAGAAACTTTGAGTGAGACGAAGATGGGGTAAGGTGCCAAGAGGAAGCTAGCTCCCTGTGCGTTGTTAGTTGTTATCACTGCACGACAGTGAGAGCGAGTCTAAGGGGTGCATAGGCAGGATGCTGAAGTGATTCAGTGCAGAGACAGAGATGGATAGGAAAGGGTGCAAGGGAAGTAAGAGTAAGGTGGCATGTGAAGGAGGAGACTTACAACGCAGAGTGTAGGTGATGAGAAGAGAAGGGAAGCAGAGTGAAGGCAAGTGAGATGGGATACTCACTTTTGATGTTCTCACAAGATCATCAAACCTTTTTCGGCACTGGATCCATGACCGTGCATAAATGGACCTTGCGCTGACCTCCTGAGCAATGCGCAGCCAGGCTGCCTTGGTCTGCTGAGGAGGCTTCCTCCGACCACCAGGAGGGAAGAGAATCTCCCTGTGCTCTCTGACAGCATCCACAAGAACTTGGAGGGACTCATCATTAAAACGAGGAGCTGCCTTGCCTCTGGAAGAAGTCATAGCGTTTAAATCAAGTGCAGGAAACCACAATAGAAAGGCTCAGGCTGGATGGTAGCTTCAAAAGCAGCTGCTATTATGATGTCACCAGAGGCGGCCAGCCGACCCGGTCCCACTCATTGGACCGGTCAGCGCACCTCCATGAAATTAACAAGGTACTTTAATAAAAATCGCAACTCTGCAGCTGTTTCCGCCGGAAGCGGCTCCCGAACCCGCCCACCACGCAACCCGACTCCAACCCGCTTCGGGAGTTAAAATCAAGCCCCACAGATTTATGGTGATTGGCAAATGAACCTGAGGCGACATGGGCTGAATTTCTTTTACATAGCAAGTTGTTATGATCTGCAAGGCACTGCCTGAAGGAGCAGTGGAAGCAGATTCAGCAGTAACTTTCAAAAGGAAATTGGATAAATACTTGAAGGGCTATGGGGAAAGAGCAGGGGAGTGGATCTAATTGGATAGCTCTTTCAAAGAGCCAACACAGGCACAATGGGCCAAATGGCCTCCTTTTGTGCTGTACAGTTCTATGATTCTATATAGAAAATAAATCCTCAGCTTTTTCACAGGCTATTTAATATGTATTACCATACATTTGTTTAAAATGTAATTTCTCTTTTATGTTCTGGTACGTGGCATTGTAGGCATTAAAAATGTAGGTCTGGATATTAATAGGGGTGGGTTACGTAGGTGTGGGTGGAGTTTTGAACAAAAATCCCAGAAGTCCGGTTTCCCTGCATGCTGTAGAGTTTAAACTCCACAGCATGCGCCTGCTGTCATTGACAGGTTTCCCACCCGGAAGTCAGCCTGATTGACCGGCTTGGGTTCCAGTTGGGCGGGGAGAACGAGAGCAGGCCGCAGGAACAGGTAGGTCCGATCCACAACTCCGGGAAGATGGGGTGGGTCCGATCCTGGGGGGAACATAGGAGCAGGAGTAGGCCATTTGGCCCCTCGAGCCTGTTCCGCCATTCAATGAGATCATGGCTGATCTGCGACCTAACTCCATATACCCGCCTTTTTCCCATATCCCTTAATACTGTACCTTTGGTTAACAGAAATCTATCAAGCTCTGATTTAAAGTTAACAATTGATCTAGCATCAATTGCCATTTTTGGAAGAGAGTTCCAAACTTCTACCACCCTTTGTTTGTAGAAGTGTTTCCTAATTTCACTCCTGAAAGGTCTGGCTCTAATTCTTAGACTATGCCCCTAGACTCCCCAACCAGCGGCAATAATTTCTCTCTATCTACCATATCTGTTCCCCGGGGTCGTGGGGGGAGGTGTCCGATTCCGGGGGTGGGTCCGATCCCTGACCCCGGTGAGGGGAGGAGAGAGTTCGATCCCAGGGCGTGGGGGCGTCCAATCCCTGACCTCAGAGGGGGGTGGGGGTTCCGACCCTGGGGGTCTTTGTATGGGGGAAGGGTCTGATGGTGGAGCTTGGGGGGCCGGGACAAAGCACTTCTGCTCCTCCTGGCCCACAAACAGTGTCGTAAGAGCACTTACCTTTTCCCTGAAGCTGTCCTCGTGTCTCTTGAGCTGCCTGCTTTCCGAAGGCCTGGGAAACCCGGCCATCCACTATAAAGCAGGTTAAATCAGTGGCCTCATTAAAATATTTAAATTACCAACCTGCCTCCTGGGAGCAGGTTGTCTGCCCGCCCCTTGTCCCGCCGCCGTTAAACCTGGAAGTGGGAGAGTTGGAGGTGTGTTGGCGTCAAGGTTCAGATTTTTTAAAATTTAGCATCTTCCTGACCCCAACCCACCCATTTCAAAAGGGTTGACTTTCATTGCTATTTAATTTTAATAGGTTCAGTGCAGTAGTCGCTGAGAATCACATAAAGAATTAGCTTTTACTACAGAGCTGCTATTTTGGAACATCCAGGGTACTTGTTTTAATTAACTGGCAAAATGGCAACCTTATTCCAGGCTCTTCCAATGCCACTTTACAACCCACTACTAGGAGGTGCGAAAAAGCAATTCAAAGGACTTACATGTTGGTTTTCTGTCTCTTAGCATGAAGAGAGGCTTAGCCTCTGTTCTGTACCTCTCAATATCATAGCTAAGATTGAGAACTCAGTGCTAGCAATTAGGGAGCATGGCCCCCTCACCCACAACCCCCCGCCCGCCCTCGCAGGGTAATTATCACACGGTACATATGGCGGGGTCTGAGGAGCACCGGATATTCGGTCTTGAACCTCATTGACATAGAGACGCCTCTGTGGGAGGAAGCCACGCAAGTAAGTTGCTGGAGGTTTGGGCTGCTGCTAGTGCTGCAGCACTCGGGAGAAGTGGACAACGTGATCGGTAGTTGGGCGAGGGAAATCAGGAGTGGGGGAGTGGGGATCGTGATCGGTGGTCAGGTGAGTGGGGGCAGGGGATGGCGGATTGCGATCAGTGGTCAGCGGAGGGGGTGCAGAGGATGGGGGATCGTGATCGGTGATCGAGCAAGGGGGATCGTGGGGAATGGGGATCACGATCGGGAGTGGGAGATCGGTGGTCAGAAGAGTGGAGATCATGTTTGGTGATTGGGGGAGGGAGATCAGGGATCGAGAGAGTGGGGATCGCGATCAGTGGCGAGGGAGAGTGGGGATCGGGAGATTGGGGATCGCGATCGTGGGGATCGGGTGAGTGGGCATCGCGATCGGTGGCGAGGGAGATTGGAGATCGGGGATCTTGTTCAGTGGTCAGGCAAGGGAGATCGGGGGTGGGTGATCGCGATCGGTGGTCGGGGAAGGAGGTGGTCGGTGAAGGCGGGATTGTGGTCGGGTGGGAGGGAGGTCGGGGGACCTGCAGTTTGGGATCCTGGGCCAGCAGCGGCAACCTTCTGGATGGTAATTGTGATAAGTAACTGAGCTTGTTTTTAATGTGGTTGGTCTTTAGGTTTGTTTTTCCTGAGTGCAGTGAGTGCTATCGCTTGCTGCCTCAGGGTTAACCAATGTTGCATTGGGGACCTGAAGCAGTCATTAGGCCCCATATTTGCATATGTAAAGGGCCCAACGTGTGCTTCAGGCGTAGGTAAAGAAGCCTCTTGTTTGTTCTTACCCAATATGGTGGGTGACGCACTTCCAGTCAGAAGTGTGAGCGCGCTTCCTGCCTGCCATTTTGGGGGCTTAGGAGGCCACGTAGCAATGGAAACATGAGTGCTGTGCGACCTAATTTAACCCCCCATGTCTTTGTTGTGGGCAGGGTGATTGGTCTCACTGTGGAGTCTATTGTCAGCAGCAGCATACATGGCCCAATTTAACCCCCTCAGTCTTTAAGGAACCCACATCATACCATGTTCTGTCATCAATAATTTTTTACTCCAAATTTATTCGCTCTAACATAGTCAAATTGCAAAACACAGCAGTTTCCAAGTTGGCTCACCATTTGATAGACATATTTTGAAAGGAAAAAGATTGACTATGGAATATGAATTATCTTTACCTTCATTGCATGTTAGGCAGAGATTTAGTTCAAATAATCTTATTTCTGTCTGCCTTTAACTCATCATTTGTGCTGTATAAACTTTGCAGGGTCAACACAGACTTACGCATATTAACTTGGTTTATTTGGGTATAGTTTCTTCCTCTTTGTACCTAAGGAACACTTAGTTCCCAGGTGCAGTCGAGGAAAAAGAGGTGGAAGGCCATTACATCAGTTCTCTTGTCCCCTCTGCACCATTGCACCTACTCGGGGATTCTTTGGGGATCCCGAAGTTATGTCACTGGTTTGTGCCTGACATAGGCACCGGCTCAGTGTTACAATGGTAACGAGGTAGGATGGGGCATTCTTAGCCTCACTTTCCTCCTCTGCCAGCTATTGTGTGCACCACTTGAGGGGTGCCTGAAAAACCTGGTGTTAGGACTTACAGCCCGCAAACTGGAGGGTCTACAGGAAGATTTTGCCAGGCAAGTGGATTCTTCATATTTGAACTCCAGGATGATCTTTGTAGCAGCCAGAAGGTATTGATGCTGGCGGGCAGGAGTGAACTGCAAGCCTCTAAGGCTGGCAGTTCTGCTTCTGTTTCCTGCCACGCCTTCTGGTGCTAGATTCAACTCGGGAACAGGCCGATGCCTGGGGTGTGCACATGCAAGTGGCCGAGGACAGGAAATTTGTATGCACTTTGATATGCCTATCAATTAGTCCAATAAAAGGCGACGAGTTAAGAACGTAACTGAAGGTTTTTATTGGCTAAATAACAGAGCCCACCCTCGTGGGTGATCCGATCCAACAGGGAGGAATACTAGCCAGTCAGCTACCTTTATACCTGGGCAGGTAATGGGCGGAGTCGGAGGTGGTCAGCCCAGGTATAACAGTGCGACAAGAGGCGACCTCGTGTAGTGATGTGACAGTGAGAACAGTGAGAACAATATACAGTGATAACTATAACAGTGGTTTACCACATTCACCCCTTGTTTAGATTAGAGTCCGGCGGGGTGAAGTGTATTACCAGCTCTGGTATGTCAGTCTGTCCGGAGGCTTCGTTAGCCTCTCCGATCGTCGCAGCGGCGGTGTTACATTATCCGGTGTTAAAGCTGGTGTCTGCGTAGTCGGCAAAGGCTCGTGGGGTTCCGGCATGCCGTCTACCTCGGCTGGACTCGGGGGGTTGGGAGGGGGGGGTGAGGGTGCGAGGTCTCGTAAGGAGACAGTGTCCTCCCGTCCGTCTGGGTAAGCCACATAGGCGTACTGGGGGTTGGCGTGCAGGAGGTTCACCTTCTCGACCAGGGGGTCCGTTTTATGGGCCCTCACGTGCTTTCGCAGCAAGACGGGTCCCGGAGAGGTCAGCCAGGTTGGTAGGGTGGTTCCCGTAGTCGACTTCCTGGGGAAGACAAACATTCGAGCATGGGGGGTGGTGTTAATGGCAGTGCAAAGTAGTGACCGGATGGAGTGCAGCGCAATCGGGAGGACCTCTTGCCAGCGGGAGGTTGGGAGGCCCTTAGACTTTAAGGCTAAGAGGGTGGCCTTCCATACCGTCGCGTTCTCTCTTTCCACCTGGCCGTTCCCTCGGGGGTTGTAGCTGGTGGTCCTGCTTGCTGCAATACCCCTCTCCAATAGGAACTGACGGAGTTCCTCGCTCATGAAGGAGGCGCCCCGGTCACTATGTATATAGTTCGGGAACCCGAACAAGGCGAAGAGTTTGTTCAGGCATTTAATGACCGTGTTACTGGTCATGTCTGGGCAGGGGAAGGCAAAGGGGAAACGGGAGTACTCATCAACGATGTTGAGGAAGTACACATTACGGTCGGATGACGGTAGGGGCCCCTTGAAGTCGATGCTCAGACGCTCGAAGGGGCGGGTGGCCTTGATCAGGCTTGCTCTGTCCGGCTTATAGAAGTGCGGTTTGCACTCAGCACAGATCTGGCAGTTCCTGGTCATGGTCCTGACCTCCTCGATGGAGTATGGCAGGTTGCGGGCCTTAATGAAATGGTAGAGTCTGGTGACTCCGGGGTGGCAGAGGTCATTGTGGAGGGTCTGAAGTCTATCACTTTGCGCGCTGGCGCATGTAATGCGTGAAAGAGCATCAGGGGGGTCGTTCAGTTTACCGGGCCGGTACAAGATCTCATAATCATAGGTGGAAAGCTCGATTCTCCACCTCAAGATTTTGTCGTTCTTGATCTTGCCCCTCAGCTTGTTATTAAACATGAAGGCAACCGAGCGTTGGTCGGTGAGGAGGGTAAATCGTTTGCCTGCCAAGTAGTGCCTCCAGCGCCGTACTGCCTCCACAATTGCCTGGGCTTCCTTCTCGACCGACGAGTGTCGGGTCTCGGGGCCCTGTAGGGTCCTTGAGAAGAAGGCTACCGGCCTACCCTCCTGGTTAAGGGTAGCGGCTAGGGCGAAGTCGGATGCATCGCTCTCCACTTGGAAGGGGATTGACTCATCCACTGCGTGCATTGTGGCCTTGGCTATGTCTCCCTTAATGAGGGAGAAGGCCGCGCACGCCTCTTCCGTGAGGGGGAAGGATGTGGTTTTCAGGAGGGGTCTGGCTTTGTCCGCATAATTGGGTACCCATTGGGCATAGTAGGCGAAAAGCCCCAGGGTTCTCCTAAGTGCTTTTGGACAGTGGGGGAGGGGTAGCTCCATGAGGGGGCGCATTCTTTCGGGGTCGGGGCCGATGACTCCGTTCTCTACTACACAGCCAAGGATGGCAAGGCGCGCTGTGTTAAACACGCATTTCTCCTTATTGTAGGTGAGGTTCAGCCGTTGGGCCGTACGGAGGAATTTCTCCAGATTCACGTCATGGTCCTGCCGGTTGCGGCCGCAGATGGTGACGTTATCGAGATAGGGGAAAGTGGCCTGTAGTCCGTTCTGGTCAACCATCCGGTCCATCTCCCGTTGGAAAACCGAGACCCCGTTGGTGACACCAAAGGGGACCCTAAGGAATTGGTAGAGGCGGCCATTCGCCTCGAAGGCGGTGTACTGGCTGTCCTCCGGGCTGATGGGGAGTTGGTGGTAGGCCGACTTGAGGTCGATGGTCGAGAATACGCGGTATTGTGCAATCTCATTGACCATGTCCGATATGCGGGGGAGGGGGTATGCGTCCAGCTGGGTGTATCTGTTTATGGTCTGGCTGTAGTCGATAACCAGGCGATTTTTGTCGCCGGTCTTGACTACCACCACCTGGGCACGCCAGGGGCTGCTGCTCCCCTCAATAATGCCCTCTTTCAGGAGTCGCTGCACCTCAGAGCTAATGAAGGCTCTGTCCCCAGCGCTGTACCGCCTGCTCTTAGTAGCGACAGGTTTGCAGTCGGGGGTGAGGTTAGCGAACAGGGAAGGTGGCGGTACCTTGAGGGTGGATAGGCTGCAGGTGTTACGCGGTGGGCGGTTTAACTTTCGCTGGTTGTCGACTGTGAGTGGGGGGAGGTGTCCACCGTATGCTAGGGTTACACTTTGGAGGTGGGATTGGAAGTCCAGCCCTAGTATGACGGCAGCGCACAGCTGGGGGAGTACGAGGAGTTTAAAATTTTTATACTCTGTCCCTTTAACCGACAATGTCACGACACAGTAGCCGCTGATGTCTGTGGCGTGCGACCTCGATGCCATCGAGATGCGGCTGCGCGTTGGCAGGACGGGGAGGGAGTAGTGGCTCACCGTGTCTGGGTGGATGAAGCTCTCCGTGCTTCCGCTGTCGAACAGGCAGGTCGTGGCGTGGCCGTTGACTTTGATGTCCATCATTGAGCTGGCCAGGTGGTGCGGGCGGGCTTGATCCAGGGTCACGGAAGCTAGGGTGTAGATGAGCGCGTCGTTGTCATGACAAGATGGCGGCGAAGATGGCGGCCCCCGTAGTTCACATGAGGCTCTGTTTAAATCGTTTGCCCCGCACAAAGATGGCCGCCCCTGCTGTTCCCATGAGGCTCTGCAGGCTTCGGCTGCCCCGCACAAAGATGGCCGCCCCTGGTTTTCCCATGAGGCTCTGCAGGCTTCGGCTGCCCTGCACAAAGATGGCCGCCCCTGGTTTTCCCATGAGGCTCTGCAGGCTTCGGCTGCCCCGCACAAAGATGGCCGCCCCCAGGGTTCGCATGAGGCACTGCTGGCTTCTGAGGATTTGCTTCTGCAGGCCTTGGAGAAGTGGCCTTTCTTGAGGCAGGTTTTGCAGGTCGAGTTTTTGGCTGGGCAGCGCGACCTCGGATGCTTCTCCTGGCCGCAAAAGAAGCAGCCAGCGGCCCGATCGGGGTTGCCTGATGTCGGGGCCGGTACCGGGGCTAGCGGGCCCGGTCGGATCCGTGATGCAGACGCTGAGGTAGGTCCCGGGGGCAGCGCTGTGAAGGGTGGTGGGGTGGGGGTCGGGCCCGAGTCCCAGGGTCGCGAATAGTACCTGGCAAACGCTTCCTGGTCTTGCTGGGTGGCCTCTAGGGTGAGGGCGAGGGCTTCGGCCTTGTCCAGGTCTATGTCCTTAGCTTCAAGCAGTCTTTGCCGTGTGTAGTCGGAACGTAGGCCTCTCACCAAGGCGTCGCGGACATTGTCTTCCATGTTCGCAGTAGCCGTCACCGCTTTAAAGTCACAGTTCCTGCCGAGTTGTCTCAGCGCTCGTGAAAATTCAGCTATCGATTCTCCTGGCTGTTGCTGGCGAGATCTTAAGAGATGCCTAGTGTACATGTAGTTTACCGGGCTCCGGTACTGCTGTTTCAGTAGGTTGATGGCGTCGTCGTACGTAGTCATGTCCTGGATGAGTGTATATACTCTCGGGCTCGCTTGGGCTTTCAGGACTCTTAGTTTGGATCTCTGAGGGACGACGGCTTCCTCCAGGTACGATTCGAAGCAGTCCAGCCAGTGTTTGAAGTCGTTGGCTGAGTTTGGTGCCTGTGGGTTTAGATCCAGGTATGGTGGTTTCAAGGCTTGCAGCCAAGCCGGCTGGTGTGGCCCGTTGTCTGGAGGCTGCTGTTGCTGTGCTGCTGGGTGAGCTCCTTGCTGTTGCTGTTCATTATCAGACATCTTTAAAATTTAGTCAATAAAATTGATATGCCTATCAATTAGTCCAATAAAAGGCGACGAGTTAAGAACGTAACTGAAGGTTTTTATTGGCTAAATAACAGAGCCCACCCTCATGGGTGATCCGATCCAACAGGGAGGAATACTAGCCAGTCAGCTACCTTTATACCTGGGCAGGTAATGGGCGGAGTCGGAGGTGGTCAGCCCAGGTATAACAGTGCGACAAGAGGCGACCTCGTGTAGTGATGTGACAGTGAGAACAGTGAGAACAATATACAGTGATAACTATAACAGTGGTTTACCACACACTTCTCTTGTAGCAGGTGCAGGACACCTCCGGCAAGGGGATGGGTCCAAAGGAAAATCTAATCTGAGTGTTTCCTATCACTAAATTACTCAGCTGGCTTTTCTTCATGTGAGTGCCTTGACAGTAAATGTTGGCTAGCTATTTTTACTGTGGGGAGCATCACAGCTGAGCTAGACTCAACAGTCTACCAGGGATAAAAAGTGGCACTGCTATTTTCACACTGTATGGATACCAATTATTCACTAAAGCTTTTCTGCATGAGGTCATTACAATGCTTCTTTTCTAGAATGCATATTCAGTTCAACAATCAAATAGCACCAAGGCAGCCACAGTCAATATCTTGGCAGTTGATGTTGTCATCGCAATATGCCATCCTCAAAAGCATTTCTGAGGCTAAAACAATGGGCCGGATATTCCGATCCCTATGGGTTGGTATGCGCTGTGTACCCACCCGTAGGGACAACGGAAATGCCAGTTTCAGGCATGCACAGCGCATGCACTGAAAACCGGCATTTCTGATCTGTCAAGAATCCTCTTAACAGATCCTCCGGCTGCCCTGGAGAAGGGCCTCTGCGGGCGGATAGTTCCGCTTTTTGGAGACCCTCCACCCGCAGAAAACCTTTACAATTCTTACGTCTGGTAACGCCAGGATAAGAGTTGAAAAGTAAATAAAAAAAATTCACTGATTTATCATTTAAAAATAGTTTTAAAAAAGGTAAGTTTATTTTTAGCCCCATAAAATACTTTGATTATTTATTTCAAAAAATTAAATTTTTGTTTAAAAGACTTAATTGTAATTTCAAGTCATTTTAAAAATGTGATTTAAAAAAAAAATTATTTAATGTTTTACTATGTTTTTTCATTGATTTCCATTCATATATTTGACAGGTCTTCCTGTCAAATGTATGAAGGGAGATTCCCTTCTGTGATTGGCTCCCCATGGCCCACGTGATCCCAGGGACGCTGCGAACTACCTGTGCCTCTGGGATACGTGGGCCCTGCGTACTTGCAGTTTGGTGAGGCCCAGGAGCGGAAGTGTGTGCATCCCAGGTGTCCTCAGGTAAGGGCACAGATTTTTCCAGATCACAGGCCTCCGCCCACAGGAGGCCTGCGATCAGAAAATACGAGCCAATGTTACTATGTGCATTTATTGCCAGTAATCACAGTTACAACTCAGTATTATTCAGGCTGTAGCCTCTGTCCTGTCACATATCCTCTATTTATTCCAGCACACTAAATCTGTGTGAAATTACCATTATTAGCATCTTAACTACATAGGCACTTCAAAGCTGGAACAAATTAAAGATTGCTTAAATTAAAGGTATTATTTATCTCTGTTACACTCAAGAGCTCCAGCATAAATTAGTTGTGGCATTTCACTGGGCTACATACATCTGTACATTCTGATAAACAAATAGAGCTTGTGAGTGCAAATAACTTAGACAGTCCCTTTCACTCCCAAACATGAAATGCAGATTTTACTGATGACACATTAGGCCAGAATTTACAGTAAAAATAATGGTGAGGCTAACAGCAGTCACTGTTATTTATGCGCAAATCGGACAGTAATTTTAGGCGAATGCAGATGCACAGTTAAATGCAAAAATCCGGAAGTTGCTGTCCAAGTAACACCGCTGCTCCATAAACTGCGCGAAAATGGAATCTTGCTGTCTGGTTCCCCATTCAAATGTATTGAACGGTGTGAAGTTCCTCTACTTACGTCATAGATATGGACTAAACTCGCCACACAAAGTTAGGGCTTGTCCATTCCAGTGTAAGTACCCAGTGCCAAAGGAGGCTGAGACTTCCACGAGAGTTCGTCACTGACATCTGCACAATGCTGCACCAACACCTGGAGTCCAGAGAAGCGGGTGGCCACTCCTTACCAGTGGCTGTCAAAGTCACCACCGCACTCAACTTATTTGCTTCAGGGTCCTTCCAGGGATCAACAGCAGACATCAGCGGCATCTCCCAGTCGGCCGCACACACTTGCATCACGCAGGTTACCGATGCCCTCTTTGCAAAGTAGCACAATTACATCCATTTCTCCACCGATGAAGCAAGTGTAACTGTGAGTGCAGTTGGATTTGCAAATATGGCAGGATTCCCAAGGGTGCAGGGCATCGTAGACTGCACACATGTGGCCATTAGGGCACCCCATCACAACCTAGCTGTTTTTGTCAACCGCAAGGGCTTCCACTCCCTTAATGTCCAGCTGGTGTTAAACCACAGGAAGAACATTATGCATGTTTGTGCCAAGTTCCCTGGCAGTTGCCATGACTCGTTCATCCTGTGGCAGTCTACTGTGCCTCAGCTCTTCAATCCGCCAACCCAACTTTCTGGATGGCTGCTTGGAGACAAGGGCTATCTCCTGAAGACGTGGCTAATGACACCGATGAGGAGGCCATCAAACGAAGCTGAGCAGCACTACAACGTGAGCCACATTTCCACACGAAGCATCATAGAGCAAACCATCGGCTTGCTCAAAATGCGATTCAGATGCCTCGACAGATCTGGTGGAGCCCTACAGTACTCAGCAGCCAGGGTCTCCAGAATCATCGTGGTCTGCTGTGCTCTGCACAACATCGCACAGCAGCGTGGCTTACCACTGCCTGAGGAACAAGTGGCTCAGTGCACAGCCTCCTCCTCAGAGGAGTAGGAGGAGAAGGAGGAGGAAGACCTTGCGGAGGTGCATGTGCCAGTTCCACCAGCACGTGAGCACAATGCTGGCCGTGAGGCAAGGGATGCACTAATTCATGCCAGATTCGCGTAAGTTTACGCAGCAAACACATGGAAATGAGTGTCTGGCCGACCTTCTTACCACACCATACAGCATCTGTACAATAAACTGTGGCTTCCCATCACTCTCAGCACCATCATTACAGATGAAAGGCACCCTGACCCCTCACTGTGACACTTCCATTTCTGAGCACACAAAGGCCAACTCTTTGAAGCTTTGCCATCGCATCTCTTTATTACAATTGAATTAACGATGAAAATGTTCATTTTGTTTTATATCAAAACACCCAAGTGACTACCCTTGTGACTATTTGTGAGGCACCTTGCTCACTTCCATGCTGCGCCTGCTTCGACACCTTTGGCAGACGTCCTCTGGGTTTTGGAGCCGGGGAGGGCTCCACAATAGCCTGCTCCTCCTGCGGCTGTGCAGGGGCTGAGACGGCCATCTCAGTTGGGTGAGGAATCGGGGGCTCTGACCGAGGGCTCCGCAGTGGCATGGGAGTGTAAGCGCTTGGAGAGGAGCCCACACTTCCTTGTTGTCGACCACCAACATCCCTCTCATGGGTCATCCGCACTTCACTGCTAGCAAGTAGCTGGAGAGCACCTTGCTGCCCATCAGTGGGGCCATGAGGACCCATCTCTGTACTGACAGTCCTCATAACAGGGACGTCCATGTACCTCTGGTTCCTCTCCTCAATAGATGCCCATCTATCCTCCATTGCAGACCATCTATTTAGAAGAGTCACTGTTCATTTGCGTCTGGCAATTTATGTCCTCCATGGAGGTTGCCCATCCTTTCCATGGCAGCTGTAAGCGAGGAAAATCTGGAAGGTAAAATAGAACTAACAGACTCAGGTGTTACCCAGATCAATAGTTTTATTACGAGTGCACACGGGAGAACTATCTCAGCTACCCTTAGCTAGAGACATCATTCTCAAGGGAAAAAGTGGTAATACAGCTTAGTTTATACAGTTTATTAGACAACACCCACTTATTAGTAATGGGGGTGTATACATGAGAATATTGATGCTTCATTGGTTTACATGATTAATCAATCAACTATTAGGCCTGTCCTTTGAACTCGAGTACCCTCTGGATATATCAGTAAGAAGTTTATCGACTGTAGAGGCTTCATTCTAACTTCTGTATTCATGAGCTAGCTCTTATTCTTGTTATTGGTATGGGAAAGTATTTTCAGCAGAGACATGGCTGGATGAATACAAAGTCACATTGAATTATGCAGCTGGCTGACTACTCTTCAAGGCCTTATTTGCTGCTATTCCTTAATTGTGCCTTTGCACTCTTATCTCTTCCAAGAACAGGCTCTTTCTAAACAGTTACCACCAAGTTGTAATTACAAGCAACACTTCAGAATGTCTTTGGTCAGCTAAATTTATTTATGTTAGTTTAAAAAGGGTTAATATAGCCAAGTATCCCATGGTGCTTTGCGTTTGTTTTCCAGCCTAACAAGACTGAATGGTACCTTTCAGACATATTATACCGGTCAAATATTGAGGCCCACCCCTTTATATCCCCTAAACCAAATTTTATCCTAACAGCGGCACCTACATTCGCCATTGAGTGCACCACGGCATTACTCATGTTTGAGATGGACTCCTCCATTCTCTGCACACTCGCAGTTACTGTGGTTGCAAACCCTGTCAGAGACTCCTGCACTTGTTCCTAAAGTTCCAGCACCGCTCTCTTTCTGGATGGCCCCAGAGGCACAGCATCCACATGCAGCTGAGCAGAGCTAGGAGCGGCCAGCGCCCTCCAACGAGGACTCTCCTCTGCTGCCCCTGTCTCCACCATCTGCTGATGCTCACTTGTGAGCTGTGATACACCAGGTGACACTACTTTATGTCGCAACGGGCCCACCAAGGTGTGCGTCTCTGCACTGGTGCTGGGTGCGCTCAGTTCTGCTAACGCTGCTCCCTCAGAAGCTGCAGCTTCCTCTGAGGAGTCTTCCGGCTCTTCCTCCTGAAAAGTGGGAAGGGGGGCTCTCGATGGTCCTGTGGGGAAGTAAAGGCATGAATTAGACATGTGATATTAGCGTAGCAAACACATCCCATTGCGCAGATGATCAGAACTCAATCTGTATGAACATCATGGCCTAGAAATTCAGTTGGGCACGCCAGCCGTTAGCGCCTTAGGAGGAGTAGATCTCGAGCGCTAGGCGCTTAGCGCCCAGGCGCAGCACGATCTGCGCCTCGCCCCAACTTCAGTACACATTTAGCGCCGGCGCAAAGTCTTAGCGCGCGCCCTGCTGCGCGCGCAGATCATGACGTCATTTACTAGTGCAACGCCCTTTGTGCGCCCCGAACCGGAACTTCACTCGCGCCGGCCCATTGTGCACCGGGCGGCCCTAACGACTGTGAAGTGGAACGGTACACAGCCGAGGCGGGCCGCGGGGAGCGCTAATTAAAGGGCACTTACCCTGCACTATAAAGGCCAGCCATTTTGCAGCATTCACTCTTGTGCAACGGTTTTTTGGAGAGAGACCAAGGAGGAGAGCTTACTGGTTTGGACCAACACTAGGACAGGTATTTTTGGCTCAGGCCAGAGCTTAGCAATTATCTTTGCCTTCATTGAGAGCTCAGTGTTTGCCAGCATATAATGGGGGCTGCATTGGGTGCCAACGCTGACTTTCAGCCTTATGCCAGAAGGGCTTACAGACGCCGTGAGAGAGTGGCAGCCCTGGCTAGACGCAGAGGGGGCAACAGGCGTCGCCAACTGAGGCCTTACCCACCCAGGGTATACCGCCAGCAGTCCTCCTATCTGACCATGTCTGCCGCGATGTGTGTTAGGAGGCTGCGATTCAGAAGGGAGGTGGTTGCAGACATCTGCCAGCTGCTTCACAGAGATCTGCAGCCACAGCTGATGCGCAGGATGTCTCTGTCGGTGGCAGTGAAGGTGACGGTGGCTCTCAACTTCTATGCCACCGGCTCCTTCCAATCCGCTGCTGGGGACATCGCTAACATCTCCCAGTTCGCCGTGCATTGCTGCATCCGCCAGGTGACCGAAGCCCTTTTCAGCAGGAGACATCAATTCATCTCCTTCCCCATGACCCTGGACAAGCAGCAGCAGCGTGCAGTGGGATTTGCAAGAATAGCGGGCTTCCCCATGGTGCAGGGCGCCATTGACTGCACGCATGTGGCTTTGCGGGCACCTCTGGAGCATGCCGAGGATTACCGCAACCGGAAGGGCTACCATTCCCTCAACGTACAGCTGGTGTGTGACCACAGGCAGCGCATCCTAGCTGTCAATGCCCGCTTTCCAGGCAGCAGCCACGATGCCTTTATCCTGCGACAGACAACTGTGGCTGACATGTTCCAGGCACAGCCTCACCCAAGAGGATGGCTTATCGCAGACAAAGGCTATCCTTTGTGTACCTGGCTCATGACCCCGCTCCGCGCGCCCACGACCCCTGCTGAAGAGGCATACAACGAGAGCCATCAAGCGACTAGGAACATCATAGAACAAACAATCGGCGCCCTCAAGCAACGGTTCCGCTGTCTCGATCGCTCCGGGGGAGCCCTCCAGTATTCGCAGGAGCGAGTCTCCCAATTCGTCGTCATTTGCTGCATGCTGCACAACCTGGCTATCCGCAGGACTCAGGCACTGCCACCTCACGTTGGACCCCCACCTCAGGAGGAGGAGGAGGAGCATGAGGAGGAGGAGGACGAGGAGTACCAGCCCAGGAGGGAGGCAGAAGGTCCAAGGGCCGCCCGTCGGCGGCTTATTGAACGTCACTTCTAGGCCCCCTGTCAGGGAATGGCTTGTGCCAATGAAAGAACATGATTGCAGCCGCTCCGCAAGCCCTCAGCCGGTTAAGGCAACAAACACTTCAAAGATCAAACATGGACAATGTTAATAAATAAAATGCTTTATTGTACAAACTCAGGGCCCTTCCCACATGAAAACCAAAAACAGACTGTGATAAAAATGATAACTTCCGGGAAGTTATGTCATCACTTCCTGTGAACTATGAACTGTGTACATACCTCACTTCCTGTCATATGTCACTTCCTGTTGGACTGGTATAAATACTGGTCTGTTCAGTATTGTAAGAGGCTTCTACCAGAGGCATGGTAAAGACCTCTCTTGTGTATATAGTGTGTTTATAAGTTACTTAAAGCTTACTTTAAAGTTACTTGATGGTAAGTCTCCTTTTTCTTACATCAATTTAAGTAACTTAATATTTACACTGACAAATACTAGACCTTCAGACAAACTCGGAAGTTAAGGATCCAGGGAACCACCCATCATGGAGAAAATCCTTAGACCTATTCGTCTGGACTTGGACCCGAATACACCAGCAGCTGGCAGGGTATGGAAGCATTGGTATCGTACTTTTGAGAATTTTCTGGATGAATGTAAAGCGGATGCTCCTGCTAAATTGAAGATACTTGTCAATTATGTGACCCCAAAAGTGTTCGAATATGTTGATGACTGGGATAATTACGAAGAGGTGATTCGGGCACTTAAGAAACTGTATGCGAAGACCCCAAATGAGGTCTATGCTAGACATCTACTGGCCACAGCCCGACAAGGGCCAGGGGAATCAATTGACGAATTCCTGCAAGAACTTCGCAGGCTCAGCGTAGATTGTAACTTTCAGGCAGCCTCAGCTGAGCTGTACCGCCAAGAAATGATTCGTGATGCTTTCATCTGCGGGATTGCCTCTCCATTTATACGCCAGCGTCTACTAGAAAGTAAAACACTTGAGCTACAAAAAGCTTTTGACCTAGCTTGTTCACTGGATTTGGCAAAGAGAAATGCAGACCTCTATCAGCTGCCCAGATCTCGATCTGCTGCTGTAGCTGCAACCAGACAATTCAAGCGGTCTCAGGTGAACCCTATCATGGGGGAATCTAATTCTGATAATTCTGATGAAGAAGAGGAGGATGACCCCACTTTAGCAGCCTCTTGGCAATCTAGGAAGGAATGCTTCTTTTGTGGAGATGCTTTTCACCCTAGGAAAACCTGCCCTGCTCGCAATGCAATCTGCAGTTATTGCGGGAAAAAAGGACACTTTGCTAAAGTTTGCCTATCAAGGGCCTCTACGAGGGCCAATCCAGCTAAGGCCTACCGAACTGCCCCAATTAGGGCCTATCAAGATGCTCCAGCTAGGACCTATCAAGCTTCCTCTCGAGCTCTCTCCCGAAGAAGCACACCGAGAGTTTTAGCCACTCTCTGTGCAACGACACCAATTACAGCTGCTTGCCCACAGAACCTGTCTCATGCAGCCACAAAAATTTCAATTAAAGGGCATACCTTAGATGCCTTAATTGACTCAGGAAGTACTGATAGTTTCATTAAGAAACAGATTGTTGCGAAATTGAAACTACATGTCTTCCCATCGGACCAGGCAATTGCGATGGCCCAGTCATCACTTAATACCAGAATCTCCGGCTTTTGTGTTGTTGATATGACACTTCATGGTCGTATGTATCCCTCCACCCGACTTTCAGTGCTCAAGGACTTATGTAGTGATCTCCTCTTAGGGCTGGACTTCCAAAAACAGCATAAGAAACTCACCATTGAGTTTGGTGGATCCAAACCCGGACTTACTATTTCTAATATACCGTCTAAATTACCATTTTGTGCATTATCAGCAGCTTCACTTGATGAACCCTCATTATTTGCCAGTATTCCGCCTCAATGCCAACCGATAATAACGAAATCGCGGCGCTTTAATCAGGAAGACCAATCTTTTATTGCGGCTGAAATCTCTCGACTTCTAGCAGAGGATATCATTGAACCATGTTCTTCGCCCTGGCGGGCTCAAGTCGTCATTGTCAAGAACCCTCTAAAACCTCACAAACAGCGACTATGCACCGATTATTCGCAAACCATCAATCAATATACCGACTTGGACGCCTACCCATTGCCACGCATTGATGATATGGTTAATAAACTGGCCGAATACAAAGTGTTCTCAACTTACGATTTAAAAAGTGCCTATCATCAGTTACCCTTGAAGGTCTCAGATAAGCAGTACACAGCCTTTGAGGCTAATGGACGGCTGTACCAATTTCGTCGCCTCCCATTCGGGGTTACTAATGGAGTGGCTGTCTTTCAACGGGCAATGGATGGCCTGGTTAAGCAGGAAAACCTAAGGGACACTTTTCCCTATCTTGATAACATTACCATTGCAGGTCACGATCAACAGGAACACGACTCCAACCTCCAAAAATTTCGGGATGCCCTCCATCGCCGTAATTTGACCCTGAATGAATCCAAATCTGTTGAGTCGCAACCGACCATCAACATCCTTGGCTACTGCGTAGGCAATGGTATCATTAAGCCAGACCCAGAAAGACTTTGCCCGCTCCAAGAGCTCCCGTCACCTAAGAATCCGGCTTCTTTACGTCGGGCTCTCGGTCTGTTTGCATACTACGCTAAATGGATTCCTCATTTTTCGGACAAAATCCAACCCTTGCTGCATGCTAGATCATTTCCACTGGGAACAGCGGCTGTTGCAGCCTTTAACCTTCTCAAAGAACAGTTGGAGAAAGCGGCTCTTCACTCCATCGATGAGAATCTCCCTTTCGTGGTTGAATGTGATGCCTCGGAGGTGGCGATATCGGCTACTCTGAATCAGGAAGGTCGTCCTGTAGCATTTATGTCCAGGACCTTACAAGGTGCCGAGCTACATTATCCTCCGGTTGAGAAAGAAGCCACAGCCATCATCGAGGCAGTACGGGAGTGGAACCATTTTCTAGCTCGCCAGCACTTTACATTGATCACGGACCAACGATCAGTCGCCTTCGTGCTCGATAATCGAAAACGAACCAAAATTAAGAATAATAAAATACAACTTTGGAGGATGGAACTGGCCTCTTTTGGTTATACCATTCTCTATCGGCCTGGCAAGGAGAATGTGGCCCCGGACACCCTCACACGGGCATTCTGCTCCACTATGTCATCCTCCACTCTCATGGATGTCCACAATGGTTTGTGTCATCCTGGCGTTACGCGCATGCTACATTTCGTACGATCACGGAATCTCCCTTTTTCCACTGGAGATGTAAAGAAAATATGCTCAGAATGCCGGCTTTGTGCGGAATTAAAACCTCAGTTCTTCCGCCCCTCAGATGGTATACTCATACATGCAACCCAACCGCTGCAACGACTTAGCATCGATTTTAAGGGCCCAGTGCCCTCTTCAACTCGGAACACATATTTGCTCACCATGATCGACGAATATTCACGTTTTCCGTTTGCCTTCCCCTGCTCCAATATGCTGGCGTCCACAGTAATCTGCTGCCTTGAGCAGGTATTTTCTCTCTGTGGCATGCCGGCTTATATTCACTCAGATCGGGGTCCATCCTTTATGTCAAGGGAACTCAAGGACTACCTCTCAGAACGGGGAATTGCTACAAGCAAAACAACACCATACCATCCCATCGGAAATGGGCAGGTAGAGAGGTATAACGGTATCATCTGGAATTCCGTACGTCTCGCTTTAAGATCTCGGGGCCTACCAGACCAGCAATGGGAAACAGTGCTTCCGGATGCATTGCACTCTATACGGTCCCTGCTTTCTACAGCCACAAATACTACACCTCATGAGCGGTTCTTTGGATTCCAACGTCGCTCATCTCATGGGACATCACTCCCGTCATGGCTAACTACTCCTGGACCTGTATTACTCCGAAGATACGTTCGGACGTCTAAAAATGACCCTCTTGTAGACGAGGTCGAACTAACCGATGCCAACCCCACCTATGCAAACATACGATATTCCGACGGCCGAGAATCTACCGTATCATTACGGGATCTGGCTCCCTGCCCACCAGGACCTAGTGGGACATCGGGTGATGGCATTTCACCAGGAAACTCTTGGGACCTATCGGGTACCCCTCTCCAGGATCCTGATCGGACACCAACTAGCTTGGTGCCGGTAGAACCCCGTGCTCAAGGTTGCGACCCTCCCAGTACCGCGCATGAAAGTACTGATCCGCCACAGACCAGCTCTGCACCTCCCTCTGAACAGAGGCAGTCCGACTTTGAACCTATTGGGGCTCGTACTCGAAGCCATGATCTCCCCGACCCTTCACAGGGCAATCCAGGCCACACAGACTCTGACCAATGGCCAACCGCATGTAAGCGGACCAGCGACCCTCTACGACGGGAATCCAAACGGGTGCGACTCTTCCTTGTTCGGCGGCTGCGGACCAAAAGGTAGACCACAGCCTCCTAATCCTGCAGGAGGGAAGAATGTGATAAAAATGATAACTTCCGGGAAGTTATGTCATCACTTCCTGTGAACTATGAACTGTGTACATATCTCACTTCCTGTCATATGTCACTTCCTGTTGGACTGGTATAAATACTGGTCTGTTCAGTATTGTAAGAGGCTTCTACCAGAGGCATGGTAAAGACCTCTCTTGTGTATATAGTGTGTTTATAAGTTACTTAAAGCTTACTTTAAAGTTACTTGATGGTAAGTCTCCTTTTTCTTACATCACAGACGAAACCCCCAAAAAACACTCAAACACATTACTCGCTCCCACAACCTGGAGAGGATTAACAAAACAGTGCAACTAAAATGGCCGTCATCCTCGGCCTTCGTAAAAAACAAACATCACATCCTCGGCCTTCAAAAAACAAACATCCAATTCTCGGCCTCAAAAAACAAACATCCAATTCTCGGCCTCAAAAAACAAACATCCAATTCTCGGCCTCAAAAAACAAACATCCAATTCTCGGCCTCAAAAAACAAACACAACTGGCCACACATTCGACTTTTTGGCCCGCTAGGGCGATGCCTTGGCCATCTTTGTGTGGCCCCTGCCCGCCCTGCTGCTCCTCCTCAAAGTAAGGCCATTGGCTGCTGCAAGGCTGGGGGCAGGCTCCAGAGGGGCACATGTCGTGACGGCAGATGCCCTTGGGGGTCGGCCTAGTCGAGGTCTGGCCGTCGAGCGGGCGGCTGTTGAATGCTGCAGCTGTGGCTGGCCAGCATCAGTCGCTGCAGCAGCTCCTGGCAGCTCCACTGGGGGAGTGGCAGTGGCGGCTGGAGGAATGGGGGCAAGCTGGCGGATGGCAGGCGCTCGCTGGTCGCCTGAGACACTGGCACTCGCCCGGGCCAGCACTGCAGCATGCGCACCAATCTGCCGAGGGACAGACCGCTGTGCTGCTGCAGCGCGCCGGGTGCCCTGGCGATGCCTGGCTGACACAGCGAGTGTGGCAGCAGTGAGTGCCCGTGTTGACCTGTTCAGTGACCTCATCAGAGTACCAAGTGACTGCACGGCACCACTGATCAGCTGCCCACTCGCTGCCTGGGCTGCCCCGAATGCCGCCCGACTCGCTGCCTGCTCTGCCCCGAATTCCGCCAAACTGATGGCCTGTGAGGCCCCGACGTCGGTGACACTCCGAGAGAGGGACTCGATGGCCTCAGGCAACCGTGCCACTACCCCCATGAGCTCCGTGTGCCGGCGCTCCGAGTCCGCGGACAAGTCCTCGAGGCGTTCCATCTCCTCGGCGAAGACCATCTCCGGACTGGAGGCCGGACTCTCCCTCTGGGGAGAAGGCCGCCGAGCTGGCCGACCCTTCCTATATTGCTGGACGCCGCTGGGCCCAGCAATTGGACTCCCCTCCGACCCTTCCCCCCCTCTGGGGAGAAGGCCGCTGAGCTTCCACCCCCCTCCCGCGTTTCTGCAGGCCGCAGGTCCCATGAGCTCCCCTCCCCTCCGACACTTCCGCCACGCTCCCCTCCAGGGAAGACGTGTCCCCTACATTCGCATGGGTTGCCGCAGATGAGGGTTCCCCTGATGGGCTGCCTTCCTCTTGCTCCTCCTCCTCCTCCTCTTCTGAGGGGCTGTCACTGGCAAGTTCAGGGACCTCCTCCTCACCATCTGAAAGCAGGAAGGCACAAGAGTAGCTTTAGAGTGAGGAGAGGGCGTCAGCGAGGGATGCATGAGTGGTGGCATTCAGCGCATTGGTCGGACAGTGGCAAAGGATGTAGATCTGATGCGCAAGTGGGACGAGAGAGGTCCAAACATTGTGCCCAGAACAGGGTCGGCATCTCCACATGCAACGGGGCCAATCACCCGGCCACCCATGATGCGCTCCACGCGATGTTGCAGCTCGGTGAGCGGCTGGATCTGGGGTCGGCCTCCCCCGGTCGCAGTCCGGCTCTTCCTATTATTGGCCAGCTTGGCCTGCAAGAGAAAGGACGGCCTCTAAGTACAGTGTGTAGCTCTGATCTTGTGTGCACTGCCTCCCATGGTGGAATAGCCTGGCCAGTGTGTTGCCCTGATCTTGTGTGCACTGCCTCCCATGGTGGAATAGCCTGGCCAGTGTGTCGCCCTGATCTTGTGTGCACTGCCTCCCATGGTGGAATAGCTTGGCCAGTGTGTTAATTGCAGAATGTGCAATTGATGTTCATGCCTGTCCCACAGCTGCTGGATGAGGGCTGGCCATTAGGGCTTTCAGGTCCCTTTGCCCATAATGTGAGGTGCACATGCAAGGATGAGGAGGACACTGGAAAGGGTACTCACCCTGACAATCCGAGTGAGGTCATTAAACTTTTTGCGGCATTGGACACCGGTCCTGGGGACCTCGCTGTTGGCTGACACCTTGCTGGCGACATGCCTCCAGGCTCTCCGGTAGACGCGGACCGGCGCCTTCCTGCCATTGTCCGGGTACAAAAGATGGCGCCTCTTCTCCACACCACCAACCAGCACACTCAGATCACGCTCTGAGAAGCGCTGCGCTCGTTCACGGGCCTTCTGCATGGCTTCAGGCGCTATTCGGGTCCAGCAGCAGTGTTCAGGCCTAGCTGGAGGGCTCCACTATCCAGGGCGTGGCAGCAGACCAAGTCGACCCTTCCCCCTTAAGAGCTGGCCGGCGCCAGGGTGTCTGCTGTCAATCACGAGATGGCCGCACCTGCGCTGCGCCCGGCCTCTGCGCTCTCGCTCAGCACCTCCGGCTTAGCGCCTAAAGAGAGGCGTGCAGCGCCAGTTTTAGCGCTCGAGCAAACTCTTAGGGCGAAGCTAATGAATATCGGAGAAGTGGCCTCGATTTGGTGGCGGGCGCAAACTTTAGCGGCCGCCCAACTTTACCGCCCCAAAAGTGGCTACAATGAATTTCTAGGCCCATATGCCATATCAGTCACTCATGCAATCTAAATGAGAGGGTTGCAAATGTATTCTGTCACCAGCTTACTCTACTGCGCTCTTCTCTCCATCCCCCACTCCCAGCTCTTCAGCACTTCTGACGATGTCGATTGCAGCCTCCTCAGCGGTGGTGAATTGCGCCAAGGAAAGTGGCCCTCCTCCTGTCCTGCCCCTCTCTCTCCTTTGCGGGCTCTCTTTTCCTGTAATGAGGGAGACAAGTGGAGTTTCAGCGAGAATGTTGGAGTGAGTGTAGAGAATCCATAGCATAGATGCTTAGAGGGAGACAAAGATGGTGTGAGGTGCCAATGCCAAGGTCCCTCCCTGTGCATTGTTAGTTGTTGCCATTGCATAATAGTGATAGCGACTGTGAGGGGTGCATAGTAGAATGGTGGAGTGATTCATAGAGAGAAAGGGATGGTTAAGGGTGCAAGGGATGTAAGGGTAAGTTGGGATGTGCAGGAGTAGGTTGACAATGCAGAGTGCTGGTGATGAGAGGAGATGGGGAGCAGATTGAAGGTAAGTGTGATGTTATACTCACTTTTGCTGAGTGTAGCAGGTCATTGAACCTTTTGCGGAACTGAACCCAGGTGCATGAGCACAAAGACCTGCCACTCACCTCCTCAGCAATTTGCAACCAGGCTGCTGTGCTTTGCTGAGGAGGCTTCCTACATCCATTGGAGGGGAACAGAACCTCTTTGCATCCTCTCACTCCCTCCACAAGAGAATGGAGGGAGTCATCATCAAATCTTGGAGAGGCCTTTGATCTTGACCCACTTATCTCTCTATCTGCCACACTGAAAAGCATCAGAAAATTAAGGAAAAATCACAAGGCTGCATGGGCCCCTTAAATGCAGCTGAATGGAAGACGTCAGCAGAGGGGAGCAGCAGACCTGAACCCGCTAATTGGACCGGGAAACTCGCACGACGGGCTTACTAAGCCTAGTTAAGGGAAAATACTTAATGCAGAGCAGATTAAACCGGCAGTGGGACCGGAACCCGCTGACCAGCCAACCCGACTAGAACCCGCCTCCACTCGGAAAATTGCGGCCAAAGTATTTGTTTAATTTCTCTGCCATTTTCTTATTCCCCATAATAATTTCTCCTGTCTCAGCCTGTAAGGGACCTACATTTACTTTCGCTAATCTATTCCTTTTTACATACCTATAAAAGCTTTTACAGTCTGTTTTTATGTCTCTCGCTAGTTTACTCTCATATTCTGTTTTCCCTTTATCAATTTTTTGGTCCTCCTTTGCTGAATTCTAAAATCCTCCCAATCCTCAAGCTTACTGCTCTTTTTGGCAACATTATAAGCCTCTTTCTTTGATCTAATACTGTCTTTAACTTCTCTTGTTAGCCACGGTTGGACCACTTTTCCTGTGGGGTTTTTGTGCCTTAAAGAAATGTATATTTGTTGGAAATTATGTATTAATTCTTTAAATGCTAGCCATTGCTTGTCTCCCGTCATACCTTTTAATGTAGCTTCCCAATCTACCATAGCCAACTTGCCCCTCGTACCTACGTAGTTTGCTTTGTTTAGATTTAAGACCCTAGTTTTGGATTTAACTAAATCACTTTCAAACTTCATATAAAATTCTATCATATTATGGTCACTCTTCCCCAAGGGCCTCTTTACTACAAGGTTATTAATTAACCCTTTCTCATTGCACAATACTAGATCTAAAATAGCCTGTTCCATATTTGATTCATAAACATACTGATCTAGAAAACTATCTTGTATACATTCCATGAATTCGCCCTCCACACTATTACAGTACTGTCACATTGTGGTAAAATGCAGATTCTCACCTACTGTGTCAGCTTGTAGCACTCTTGCCTCTGAGTCAATAAGATTGTGAATTCAAGCCACACTCCAGGACTTGAGGCCCTAAGGCTGACACATCAGTGCAGTACTGAGTTCTGCATTGTGGAAGGTGCATCCTTTAGATGAAACATTAAACCTAGGCCCAGTCTGCTTGTTCCATTGATTCAGGTTATGTTAAAGATCCTCTGGTGCTTTTCAAAGGATAGCAGAGAGTTCACTCAGTGTCATGGTCAACATTCCTTTTAACAACTATTGTCACCAAAAAAAATTAACAAATTGTCATTCCGCTCATATGCCGTTAGTGGAACCATGCTGTGTGGAAAATGGCAGTTGTATTGCCCACAAAACACCAGTGACTACACCTTAAAGTAATTAATTGTTTGTGAAGTGCCGTGGAATGTTATTGAGAGACATGATAAGGTGCTATATATAAATGCAAGTTCTTTACAATTCCCAATGTCAACGAGGGTCACTGGGGGAGACATCAAATGGAGGTGAAATGTTTCTTTAGGGGAACGAGGAAGACAGAGGGAGAGTCTGACACACAGATGCATTTCCATGGTATTAGTATTGGTAGATGCCGGGGTGAGATCAATTTATTCACTCTCTAAGGAATGGTGTATGTCAGAAGAAAATCTAAAAGGGATGAATATTATATAAGAAGGGTGTGAAAGATCAGAACCAATCTCACTACCAATCCTTATTACCAAGTACATTTAAACAATTTTCTTTCTTTACTTGCATCCTTTTTGTTCTGCTCAGAGCTCACCTCTGCTGGTATTCATTCCCTGCATACTGGTAGTTACAGCTCCTTGTCAACACACTCCAGCCCTCCATCCACTCTTACACCTAACTATGTTCCTTATTTCAAAGGTAAGATGCACGTGCTGAGCTTGTCAAGATGTACCACTCTGTGCCTGTCCAAAGAGATAGGGTCTATGCATGTTTGTATAGCAAACTTGATGTCAGTATATTGTCTCAGGAATTATTGCACACATATCTGGTAATGAATCTTGCATCATAATATCCTTTTACCACATTTAATTCAACAGTTTTGTTGCAAACCAAAGTAGCATTGCAGAGCTGTTTTTCACTATTAGTGCTATGTATATTTAACCTTACAAAATCATGTAGTGTTTTTAAGTAAATTTGAGTCATTACTGCAGCCCAATTTTCAAGTCCTAACTGACATTATAAAATATTTTTTCTTAATGTATTCAGGTAAATTTTATGGGGCTCCACTCTTTGACATGTGGCCTCATTCAGAGGGAATGTGCATCAGAGAATTAAGTGCAGAAATCAGTCCACCAAGTTTGCAGCACACCTGATTTTCCAGTGATTAAACGTTACCCTATTAATTGTTTCCAAATTAGCTGTAGAAAAGACCAGTTGATACCTCTGCTCGTCATTATTTGCTTTGAAGAATCTGATTGATTTGCTCCAGACATTTGTAACATGCTGAGCATGATTTTATAATTGCAATGTGCAGCGGTGCTAATATAGTGAGGTTTGCACTTTTTTTCCACCACCAGTGCAACATGGCACAAGTCATTCTCTACATAATGGCGATATTAACACCAGCTGTAGCAGCAAGTCATATAAATAAAATGAAAATACAGGGAAGGGGGTGGAGGTAATAAAAGGATAAAGCAAACTAATGCACAATTAACATGAGAACACAGATAAGACGATAAAGAGAGAGAAGAGAGAAAGGGCATTTTACAGATACAGGAGGTATTGTTGAGGATTTTGAAAGGCCCTCAATCCTGAAAAGGCGATGATAATCAATCCCAGAAGCACAGCAGGCTCCATTGGGAGCCAAAAGGAAAAAATGTACCTGGATCATTGAACCCTTTTCAAGCCTTTGTTCTGCCCTTGGAGCTACATGTCACCACTCCAATTATTGGGCCCTCTATTGGGGTGGATGCCATTAATGCATCTTTACAGGTGCCAGTATGCAGATGCCTCTTTCCCTAGGAATTAGGATTTTTTTTCATTGTAACTTCTGTGCCAGCAGAACAGGACTTCTAGAATTTAGGCCTAGTGGTCTTTATAAATTGTATGGTACAAGACCTGTAAAACTGCACTGCACTTGAAATGCACCGCTCACAAAGCATATGTGAACTATAATGGTGTAAACATGCAGCAGAAAGAAATTTATTAGCGCTGCATCACAATGTGCAAACAGGAAAAAATGTTGCAAAAATATATAAAAACATGCCCACTGAGTGCTCAGGTCTGTAAATGACAGTGAATATGAGACATGTTAATAACAGCACAACTAACACATTGGCTTAATTTAATATGGAAGTACTTGGCCTTAGGAAATCCTTCAAATCAGAAAGTTAAATTGAAGGGCACATCCATCATTTATGCTTGCAAATCATGAAATAAACCTTAGACCCTCAAGCAGATTGAAATCTGACTTATCAAAACATAAACTTGTCATTATACAGTAATTCTATAAAGATGCAATGATTTTGCATTCTTTTTCATTATTTTTCTGATTACTTACAGAATGTCATTGATGAGAACACAATAATTTGTCCCTTATGTTAATAGCTGACATCAAGGCAGTCGTGATTGTCTTTGTGTGTCTAGTGTTGCCATTGTTAGCTCAGAGCTTAGGTGGTTATTTGATCTGCCTGTTAGTATATTTGCAGCAGCATTTGTCTAGTTTTAGTTAAGTGTCAAATGGCTTTATGTCCATTTGGTGTGTGTAGTCCTATGCTTCAGCAGCATCATTTTATTATGAGTCAACTCGCTGGATGTAAAACTGCCAAGGAAAGATTGTCTTGTTCAAATGTAAATATTTAGTTTTGCACCATAAATGGTTATTTGGAAGACTTTGAATAACATTGATGGATAGATGGCAAAATGCTTTAAAATATCTATGAATTTTTGATGGTTCAGAAGTAGTTTAAGCCACTGTTATAAATTGACATTATAGAATCATACAGCACAGAAGGGAGCCATTCAGTCCATCGTGCCTGTGCTGGCTCTTTGAAAGAACTATCCAATAAGTCCCATTCCTCGGCTCTTTCCCCATATCCCTGCAATTGTTTTCTTTTTAAGTATATATCCACTTCCCTTTTGAAAGTTTCCATTGAATCTGATTCCACCACCCTTTCAGGCTGTAATTTCCAGATCATAACAACTCACTGAGTAAAAACAAATTTCCTCATCTCCCCCCTAACCTTTTTGCCAATTATTTTAAATCTGTCTTCTCTGTCTTACCGATCCTCCTGCTAGTGGAAACAGTTTCTCTCTATCTACTATATCAAAACCCCTCATAATTCTGAACACCTCTCATTAAATCTCCCCTTAACCTTCTTTGTTCTAAGGAGAACAAACTCAGCTTCTCCAGTCTATGCACATAACCAAAGTCCCTCATCCGTGGTACTATTCTGATAAATCTCCTCTGCACCCTCTCCAAGGCCTTGACATCCTTTCAAAAGTGTGGTGTCCAGAATTGGACACAATACACCAGCTGAGGTCTGACTAATGATTCATAAAGGTTTACCATCACTTCCTTGTTTTTGTACACTATGATTAAACTGATTAAAGATTGTGAGACAGTGATTCTGAAAGTTTGACAAACTCTGTGCAGAACATTTAATCAATGCCTGTCCCATAAGGATTCCATCCAGCACACACTAGATTTTATATAACCACTGGTTTTAGGGACTTTGTATAAGGCATTCATTTCAATCAGATTTTACATGGTCATCACCTTCTATTTTGGCTAAAAGATAAGGATCATAATGGATGAAATTGTATAGCTTTTGGAAATTTCCAAATAACAAATCTCCATTAGACAGATTTTCCAATTCTGTAATTCCTGAAATGTCATGAATCTCATGATTATTTCTGAGCACCTTTTTTAGGTGCACAGGTAGATGGAATTTGGCATGGTTTGGAGTGTTTTCTCTCTTCCACCCAGTGCAGTATGAAGAAATAAAATTAAAAATGGAAATGGGTATTTTTAAACTACAAAATCAGTCAAAAGAACTAATTAAGTGTGCAAAACTATTTGGTGATTTTTTTCGTAACATTACATCCCCCCCAAATTTTCACCTGCAAAATAGCAGTTTTTAAATGAAAACTCAAATTCTTCAGAAACTTTTTTTTTTAATTTAAAAAGGAGAATGCTAAGGATACTTTAAAATCCACTCAATAATGCAAGTATTTTTCTTTCCATAAAGCTACACTAAATTAAGGTCATGAGCAGGGCTGTATTGAGACTACATAGCTAAATGTTGACTAGCTCTTGCTTTATCGGCAGGAGGTCGGCCTGAGATGAACCAAAAAGGGTAAAAATTTTGCCAAATGATCTTTACCTGCTCCTGAAATTTCTGATGTGATGTTCCTGAAGTCTAGTTGTGATAAGAATTATTATACATGCTATATAAATGTAGCTCTTCATTCTCTGTGGCATATATACTGTAATAAACTAAGGGAGATTAACTCATATTTGACCACTCCGATAAGTAATGGCCCTGAATTTGCGGTCAGCGGCAAAGTGACGGCGCTCACCGCTGATCTCGAGGAAAGCTGCCCACAGAGATCTAGCGATCTCTGCGGCGTGAATTTCAGCTATCTCAACGTTAGTTTGAATCTGGGGCAAATCAAGCAAATTGCCAGCATCCAGCAACAGTGATGTCATCAAGCAGGCTAAGCAGCCAATCACATTGAACAATTCTCACAGACAGCAAACCAGGAAGTAAAATGCACAGATTATAATTTACTTTTGATAAATTTTACAGCGAGCGAAATAAAGATTGAGACATACACATAGGATTAAGGTAGTAGCTGAAATATCATAAACAAACATAAAAATTATAATATTAAAAACCATGTGATTCTTAACATATTAATGAAAAAACTTGACATTCCACAAATATAAAATTTGTTTTTCAGAGCCAGAACGGTTGTTCAGCAGTCAATACACCATTAACAATCCAGTTACATCTCTTTCAACAAGGCTTAACTTTCTCAGCGGGTCGGGGTGGGGGGGAGGTAGGGGTGGTTTAACAGCGATAGTCCAGCGTAATAGGAGAAGTTTTCGTCAGGACCTACATTTCAGTGTGATTTGAATTGATAGCTGGCTCCAGAGAATTCCACAGCGCAACCTGTGGCGGAGCAGGGAATGACTGACCGCAACTTCTGGTTTCTCACGTTTATCTGCGCATGCGCTAAATCCTGAAGTTGCTGTCACTCTCCAAGGAGTAATGATAGCGAACACTGACAGTTTTGCCGTCATTACCACTGCAAAATCCAGGCCAATGTATGCCTCTTGGCATGTAGTGAGGTATGGTGATCACATAAATTAATTAACATTCAGAGATCACTTTCTACACAAGCTCCGAACTCGTCGCAGAATGTGTACACATGTTCCTTGTTCTGGATATTGTTACTGTCCATCTCTGTTTCAAAATGATACTGATAAATCTACTAAATGAACTTAGGTTATGTGCAATATCTTCTTTCTTGGCAGTGTATGTAGTTTGGTAAAATATGTAAAATGGTCAAGTAAAACATCTTTATTTGGAAACACACTCCTACCCTGCACAGAACTTGGAAGGCGATGCTTTGCTTTGACTATCCCTGATTATTGCAATTCTTTCCTTTTTCTAAAATATATTGCTTTAAAATGCTCAGACCACATAAAAGTCGGCATATGATAAAATGTATGCACAAATATTTAAGTGTAGTTTTAAATCTTATTATTATGTATCCTTGCTATCTTTCATTTAGCAGAACTTTAGTGGAGAGTCAAGCCATGCAACCAGTTATCAGAAAATGGACCAAGGCTTTTAGTATTTATGTGCAACATTATGATTCTTTGCAGTAGCCTGGCTTCAAATACTGATGCAGTAATGCATCAGAAAGATTCAAATTATTGGTAAATAATGTATCCCAGAATTTGCTCAATTATGAAATCAAACTAAAGACCAAAACCTAAAGCAGTATTTACCAATAATTAATACTTTTGCTTGGTATAACTTTATATAATGCCATAGATAAATCTGAGTTCTGGTTTTAAAATGGACAATGTCCCCCATTCCTATTATATTGGGCAAGGGGGAGGTGAAGAGTAAATACAAGATGTTTACTGCCAGCTGCAATCCCGAGGGTCTTAACAACAACAGCTTATATATTTATATAACGCCCTTAACATAATAAAACATCCCAAGATGCTTCACAGGGGCATTAACAAAAACATTTTTTTTTAATTATTTATACTGGATGGGGCTGTACTCGCCTGGTTCCATTCCTACCTTTCCAGCCATTGCCATAGAATCACCTGCAATGGCTTCACTTAAAAAAATTACAGAATACAGCATAAATAACATTTTCTTCGTAACTAATCAAAATCAAAATCTAAACCTCTTATAGGATGATGTTTTCACTCTACAAGCACCTGAAAACCTGGATGTTGCTCTTTGGCTTTAAAAGTACTGACCTCTTATCCAATTGCTTGACTAGCACTATGGCATTATATCCTTTTACCACTAAGCATATAACTATATTACTCTGCTTCCCACTTTCTTTTCTCTACCTTCTTTGCTTTTCTCTTTGGAGGCAGTGAAAGTCGTCGGAGCACTCCCAGCTTATCCATGCACCTAGACAGCAAATCTTATGTCCAGGCTCCTAGACATTTCCATGTACCAGGTAGGAACTGCATGTGCTTTGCTGGTTTTTGCACAAACATTCTTTGCCTCTTTTCTAATTTTGGCTTTTATACAAGAGTATCTTGTGTTCTGCAAAACCTCACTGCCATTGAAATGGTAATTTTGTATTGATTGTTTTGATTTTGAGGATATGGAGTAGATGACTGTGTCAAAAGGTGACACGGTAGAAATTACTGTTGGCGATATTATCATTTAACTCGTACCAAATTCCTCTTCATTATTTTAACGGAGATATTAACCCATTTAAAGTAAACCATTTAAGATCTCAGCTAAAATATCTGTGAGAGGAATGCGACACAACTGCACTTAGCATGGTGCAATATTGTTATTGTGAACATAAAATAGTTATTGTGTGTCTGGTTCAAAACAGTAGATACCATCAGGAATTTTGTAAACCATTTCTGGGGTTTTAGGGTCAATTTGACATAATACACATGCAATGTGAATTGTTTTAGATTTGTTGAACCGTTATTTATACAGAGATTTTTTTTTAAACTTACTGGACATACACAGCACACCTATCAGCGTCTGAAAGAGAAAGTTGACATTTGAAATGAGAAGCATCTTGCTGTTCTGGTGAGGGATCCCATCTCAATTAAGAAATAGAAACAGGAGTAGGCCATACGGCCCTTTGAGCCTGTTAATGGTTCATGGTAAATGTTAACCTATCTTTTCCCTTCAGGTGAATTGGTGTGTATTTTTATGTTTTTTTGTATCAGGATTATTTGTATATGATGCAGACCTTCAATAGATGCAGGTTGCTTGACTGTGTCTGTTTTAAATCACTGCTTTTCAGGTTTAATGAACAAAAAGAATGGAGGTACAGCTTAGCAAGTATTTAAAAATAAAACCTACACATTCTTTTCAATCTATTACACCTTATATCAAGATAAATGAGTTGTTCTAGCATTCAGTACTTAATTGTTTCCAACTTTGTTGATTTAAAATGAGTCAACTGAGAAACCTGTAATACACTGTAGGGCAGAACATGCTTTCTTTCATTTATTAGCGAGCCACTAATGGAACATTTGATTCAATAGTGGATTCAAATTTCCTGATAGTTAACTGCAGATTATATCTTGGCAATGTGTAGTAATTACATCACCATCATTAATCCTTTTCTGTGAACATTATATAACATGGGCAGGAAGTGCACTGATGGTAGCTGTTCATGTTGCCAGCAGAAAAACAAAGTGATATTAGAAGCTGTACATTATAAATAATAGAGATTCCAGATCTACAGTGTTTTCTATATTTATGAAGTCTAACATACAAGCAAGCAAATAACAAACTCCAGTAATATAGGGATTTGCCTTGCCTGCATTTGAAAATGACCAAGATTCTCATTGGAAATAACAACAGAAAATGCTGGAAAAACTCAGCAGGCCAGGCAACATCTGTGGAGAGAGAAATAGAGTCAACGTTTCAGGTCGAAACTCTTCGTTGGGACTGAAAAAACACAGGAAATGAAACAGATTAAAAGGCCAGTTTGGGGGCTGGGAAATGGGGATGAAAGAATATCCCTCAACCGTGTCCGTTCTATCTCCTGCACTTCTGCTCTCACCCCTTCCTCTCCCTCCCAGAACCATGATAGGGTTCCCCTTGTCCTCACCTTTCACCCCACCAGCCTCCACATTCAATGGATCATCCTCCGCCATTTTCACCACCTCCAACATGATCCCACCACCAAACGCATCTTTCCCTCCCCTCCCCTTTCAGCATTCCGTAGGGACCACTCCCTCCGAGACACCCTAGTCCACTCCTCTATCACCCCCAGCACCCCTTCCCCTTCGCCTGGCACCTTCCCGTGCAAGCGCAGGAGATGCAACACCTGCCCTTATACCTTCCCACTGTACAGGGCACTCTCCTCTACACTGGGGAGACCAAACGCAGATTGGGTGACCGCTTTGCGGAACACGTCCGTTCAGTCCGTAAGGGTGACCCCGAGCTTCTGGTTGCCTGTCATTTTAATTCACCACCCCATTCCCACTCAGACCTCACCGTACTCGGCCTCTTGCATTGTTCCACGGAAACCCAGTGTAAGCTCGAGGAACAGCACCTCATCTTCCGATTAGGCACTTTACAGCCTTCCGGACTCAATATCGAGTTCAATAATTTCAGATCATAACCTCGGCCCCTATTACATTTTTATATATTTTTTATCCACACCTTTGTTTTGTGCCCTTCCCCCTTTTTTTCTCTCCCACATGGAAGCTGTCTCTCATTCTGCCAGTGCATTTCACACCTAATCTAGAGCCGTCTTTTGTCTCGCCACTAGTCCTATCACCATCTTGTCTCGTTTTGAATACCTCTTAATGTCTCTTTACTTCTCTTTTGTTCTTTCATCCCCATTTCCCAGCCCCCAAACTGGCCTTTTAATCTGTTTCATTTCCTGTGCTTTTTCAGTCCTGACGAAGGGTTTCGACCTGAAACGTTGACTCTATTTCTCTCTCCACGGATGTTGCCTGGCCTGCTGAGTTTTTCCAGCATTTTTTGTTGTTATTTCAGATTTCCAGCATCCGCAGTATTTTGCTATCGCGCTAAGATTCTCATTGGACCTGATTGTTCCTCTTTTCATTATGCACTACAATTGGAGAAGCAGGGGGTTACGTTATCCTGGCACATCGGGATGTAGCCACAAGGAGAGTAGCAGGTGGAAACAGACAGATGAAACAAAATAGATCAAATTAAATAAAGAGCTGGAAAAAAACAAAAGACAAGAAGAGAGAAAAGAAGCGAAAGACAGATGAAAGAAACCAGATAGAATGAAACAATAAGGTGAGGTAGAGATAAGCAACAAAATAAAATCACTCCAGGAAAGAGGAAAACAAATCTGAGACATAGAAGCAAATCAAGATGAGAGAGAAAGAAAAGTGATGCAAAAGCTACATTTTATATATACTACATATTTTTCTTGTATCTCCTTAGTGATCTATATGTAGGCTTCTTAGATTATAATTTTTTTGATGATTTTCCACACTTTTTGTGATTTCTCACTCACATACATTCTCACAAATGTATGTGCCTAATTTCAAAACAAATACAGGGGAAAAAAGCAGGTTATAGACTACAATGACTTGCCTTGACTTAGGAACAGTGTAGATATTAGGAAGTGATTTCAAGGCTTAGGTGTTATAAATGTCTCAATATTTGCTCTTGAGATTTATAAGCTCACTTGAACTCCTCAGTTAGATTATTGCCTTGTAATCATTCCCAGGTTATTAATTATTCTATTCTTAGCTAACATAAGCTACTGTTTGTACTGCCTGTGCAGTGGATATCACTTCAATCTACATCTGCAGGCTCTTAACATTTTCCATGAGGGCTGAGGTAGTCGTGTGTTCTGCTACACAGACATGACATCAGCTAGGCAAGCAAATATAAAATGATTCATAACTGAAATAGGCATGTATACCCAAATCTGATCTGTTACCATAAGATGGGCCTAAAATACAACCTTAAGACATAGAATTGAACTATGACAAAAATTGAATGTGTACAATTTATTTACTTTAAAAAAAAATATTCCCATTTTTATCTTACAAATCACTCACCATCTTGGATTTTAATCGACATGGGTGACCAGAATAGTCTGGCACACAAAACATCTCTATGACCATAATCTTCTGTGATTGGTCAAGTGATCCATATTTTTCCTTCATTTCCCCAATTCACAGCACTAGACATTACATAGAATAGCTCATTTCTGCTTGATGCTTTATCTGATGGCTGATGTAATTCAACTAAATCAAGCAACCATATGGGAATAACTAGCATTGCAGCTCTGGGATTCTATCTTGAAACTATTTGATTAGAAGCTCAACAACTGAAGCTACCAAGTGCCTGAGTGACACCACTTGGAAGAAGCACTGAGGCAGCAAGGGCACAGAATGTACTCTGGGTAGGGGACTTCAATGTCCATCACCAAGAGTGGCTCGGTAGCACCACTACTGACCGAGTTGGCCAAGTCCTGAAGGACATAGCTGCCAGACTGGGCCTGCGGCAGGTGGTGAGAGAACCAACATGAGGGAAAAAGCTACTTGACCTCGTCCTCACCAGCCTACCTGTCGCAGATGACAGTATTGGTAACAGTGACCACCGCACAGTCCTTGTGGAGATGAAGTCCCATCTTCACACTGAGGACATCCTCCATCGTGTTGTGTGGCACCGCCACTGTGCTAAATGGGATAGATTCAGAATAGATCTAGCAGCTCAAAACTGGGCATCCATGAGCTACTGTGGGACATCAGCAACTGCAGAATTGTATTCCACCACATTCTGTAACCTCATGGCCCGGCATATCCCTCACTCTACCATTACCATCAAGCCAGTGGACCAATGCTGGTTCAATGAGGAGTGTAGAAGAGCATTCCAGGAGCAGCACCAGCCCTACCTAAAAATGAGGTGCCAACCTGGGAAAGCTGCAACACGGGACTACGTGCATGCTAAAAAGCAGAAGCAGCATGCTAGACAGAGCTAAGCGATCCCACAATCAACGGATCAGATCAAAGCCCTGCAGTCCTGCCACATCCAGTCGTGAATGGTGGTGGACAATTAAACAACTAATGTGAGGAGGAGGCTCCATGAACATTTCCCATCCTCAATGATGGCGGAGCCCAGCACGTGAGTGCAAAAGACAAGGCTGAAGCGTTTCCAACCATCTTCAGCCAGAAGGGCCGAGTTAATGATCTATCTTGGTCTCCTCCGGAGGTCCCCACCATTACAGAAGCCAGACTTCAGCCAATTCTATTCACTCCACATGATATCAAGAAATGGCTGAGTGCACTGGATGCTGCAAAGACTATGGGCCCCGAGAACATCCCGGCTGTTGTGCTGAAAACTTGTGCTCCAGAACTAGCCGCGCCTCTAGCCAAGCTGTCCCAGTATAGCTACAACATTGGCATCTACCCGAAAATTGCCCAGATATGTCCTGTCCACAAAAAGCAGGATAAATCCAATCTGGCCAATTACTGGCCCATCAGTCTACTCTCAATCATCAGCAAACTGATGGAAGGTGTTGTCGACAGTGCTATCAAGCGACACTTACTCACCAATAACTTGCTCGCTGATGCCCAGTTTGGGTTCCGCCAGGTCCACTTTGCTCCAGATCTTATTACAGCCTTGGTCCAAACATGGGCGAAAGAGCTGAATTCCAGAGGTGAGGTGAGAATGACTGCCCTTGACATCAAGACAACATGGAGCCCTGGTAAAATTGAAGTCAATGGGAATCGGGGAAAACTCCACTGGCTGGAGGCATACCTAGCACAAAGGAAGATGGTTGTGATTGTTGGAGGCTAATCATCACAGCCCCAAGACATCACTGCAGGAGTTCCTCACTGCAGTGTCCTAGGCCCAATCATTTTCATCAATGACCTTTCTTCCATCATAAGGTCAGATGTGGGGATGTTCTTTGATGATTACACAGTGTTCAGTTCCATTCGCAACTCCCCAGATAATGAAGCAGTCCATGCCCACGTGCAACAAGACCTGGACGACATTTCAGGCTAGGGCTGATAAGTGGCAGGTAACATTCGCGCCACATAAGTGCTAGGCAATGACTATCTCCAAAAAGAGAGAGTCTAACCACCGCCCCTTGACATTCAACGGCGCTGAAATCTCCACCATCAACATCATGGGGGTCACCATTGACCAGAAACTTAATTGGACCAGCCACATCAATACAGTGGCTACAAGAGCAGGTCAAGACTGGGTATTCTGCGGTGAGTGTCTCACCTCCTGACTCCCCAAAGCCTTTCCACCATCTACAAGGCACAAGTCAGGAGTGTGATGTAATACTCTCCACTTGCCTGGATGAGTGCAGCTCCAACAACACTCAAGAAGCTCGACACCATCCAGGACAAAGAAACCCACTTGATTGGCACCACATCCACCACCTTAAACATTCACTCTCTCCACCACTGGCGCACCGTGGCTACAGTGTGTACCATCTACAAGATGTACTGCAGCAACTCGTCAAGGCTTCTTCGACAGCACCTCCCAAACCTTTGACCTCTACCACCTAGAAGGACAAGGGCAGCAGGCGCATGGGAACACCATCACCTCCAAGTCACACACCATTCTGACTTGGAGATATATTGCCGTTCCTTCATTGTCGCTGGGTCAAAATCCTGGAACTCCCTCCCTAACAGCATTGTGGGAGTACCTTCACCATAGGAACTGCAGTGGTTCAAGAAGGCAGCTCACCACCAACTTCTCAAGGGCAATTAAGGATGGGCAGTAAATTCTGGCCATGCCAGCGACGCCCAAATCCCTGGAAAAAAATTTTAAAAAGTAAATGCACAATGCAATAGCATTTTATTTATGGATCATTGCTAAAAGAGGAATCTGTATGATTGAGAAACAAATAAAAACTCAACAAGAAATTGAGGGAGAAAGTTGGTCGTCCAAAGCCAGTGAACTTGTTTATTTTGCACCAACTTTATGTTGTACTAAAATAGCACTCTAGATTATGTATCACCCATAAGTGTATGATTTTTAGGGACTGGGTGGTGTAGTGGGTTTAAATCCTGCCCAGCCTGAATATGCATCCACTCGGTTGTAAGGGACCTATGTGAAATTAGTTTGGGCAGTCTCAATCCATTTTCTGTTGAGCGTGGGCTATAGCATAAACCCAATTTCTACATCTGACCTTGCTTGAGTCGTCGTGGGAGTATTTAGGAACATGAGAAAAATCAAGGATGAGAAAAGGCCAGTGTATCCAATGAGTTCATCCCTATAGCATTTTAATGATTCCAGCCTAGCAGTTAATTGCAGTCGAACTCCCATAATATCTTTAATTCCACTTCCTTACCTGGTAAATTATTTTGAATAAAGAATTTTTCCAATATCTTGTTTAATTTCACTTTACATTCATTTAAATATTTAGGGGGCTAAATTGGTCGTGTAGTGCCCGTTTTTTTAGGCACAACGTGGCCACATAAGGATCGAAAATGGGGTCTGAGATGTATGTGCACACTTCCAACGGGAAGTGCGCAGGACGTCATCTTGGTAAAGGTGTTTGTGCATGCGTGCCTTACGACCATTAGAGCAGCGAGATGATGATGCAAATCAGTGTGCATTGCTGAACACAATGTTAGACGGAATGAAGGATCCCACCAGCACTATTTAAAGGGATCATGAATTACATACAGGTTAGTTGCTGGATTATTTCTTCTGGCTGCTGGTACAATTGTTTTTGGAGCTTTCCCATACTTGGCTATGGCTTAAATACTCTACAGGGAGTGGTCTGGCTGGTCTTGAAGTAGTTTTGGGTCATTTAAAATCTTGTGCTGAAACAAATTGCTTCCAGACATGGGTAGGGCTTCCTCTGGGAATTGAACATGATTGGGTGAATGAAGAGAGGCCACACAGCGCAGGACAAGCTGCTAGAAGAGGGAGGGGGAGAAAGGGGGAGATGTCATATACGCCGAGGGTCTTCAGGGAACAATTCTCTTACCTCAACTTCAGCGAGGACCAATGCATGAGACGCCTTCGCTTCACTAAAGAGGTCGTGAGTGAAATCTGCCAACTGCTGCAGCCACAACTGGAGCTTGAAAGCAGGGCAAGGACCGCATTGCCTGTGGCTGTCAATATGACCGTGACTCTTAAATTTTATGGGCTGGATTTTGCGGGGGTTCAGCGGACGCAATCGGGGTTGGGTCAGGTGGGAAAGTGCCGGGACCCCGCTGTGTCTTTACCAAATGTCGGTTCTGTCAGTGCTGAGCAGACCCAACACGCAGCAGCGGGGAAGGCAATTAAAATCATTAGTGGCTTGTTTACAGCCTCTTATCAATGGTTTTTCCCCAGATTTTTGGATTTGACAGATCACCCACCGCTTTCCCACTGTGCCTAGACCTTGTTTGTGAAGCTGAAGTGGGAGGTCAGTGGCCTTTGAATCAGCCGATGAGTTGACAGCTTCAAATGTCAAGTCAAAGCTCCCAGCTGATTGAGAAATGTTCCCTTAACCACTAGCTTCTCTAAACTGCATTTCCACTACAGATTCAGGATGCTGCAAGTCTTTACACAAGTCTCCATCCAGTCTGACCTCATTACCTCTCCCACCATTGACAGATCACTTCTGTCATCTCTACTTCACCTGCCATCTATTCCATCAACATGGGTGCCCTTGAAACTCTCTCACCTTGGTCCTCAGAATCCCACCACGATCAGCCCCAACACCAGCAGCACCAGGCACACCATATGGAAGAAGTTATGGGAGAGCCTGGGTGCAGCCCTGCACCTCTGTGCAGTGCTTATCAGTGTTTGCAGCACCTCAATGCTGTAGAACACTGACAGCACAAATGTTAAAAGAAAGTTGGCCATGGTCCCTTTAAGGAAATCGGCTGATGACTGTCATCAAATGACGTCACCAGACCCGCTTCCTCTAATTGGCCGGGTAATGCAGTGGATGGGCTTAACAAGCCCAATCCGGGGACATTCATTTCAGAGGCCGGGATGGAGACAGCAGCAGGGTCGGGACCCGCCAACAATGTCACCCGCCACGGACCCGCCGAGGTTTGTAAAATCGCAACCTCTGTGTCTGGTTCAATGTTTCCTTTTTTTTGGGTGCACGGCCCCATTGAAAAGCCAGTGAGCCAGCTGTGCGGGAGGTCCAGAGCACTGATCGGCCTCACAGCTTAAAGGGAATGTTGGTCTGGCTCCTTCCAGGCTGCTGCTGGAGATATAAGTAACATCTCACAGATTGCAGTGCACTGCTGCATAAGAGAGGTCACTGAGGCTTTCTATACTAAGAGAAACACGTTCATCTCTTTCCCTCTTGCCAGAGCCAAGCAGGTGGAGCAAGCACGAAGGTTTACATAGATTGCAGGCTTCCCCATGATGCAGGGTGCCATTGACAATGCGCACATTGCCTTGCGTGCACCTCATGTGAACACTGCCATTTTCATGAACCGAAAGGGAGTTCACTCGCTCGATGTACAGCTGGTGTGTGACCACAGGCAGCGCATCATGCAGATCAATGCCAGGTATCCTGGCAGCAATCACGATTCCTTCATCCTGTGGCACTCCTCTGTGGCACCTGTATTTGACTCACCACAGCGAGGTCAAAGGTTGGCTACTGTGCGACCAGGGTTATCCCCTCATGACATGGCTCATGACTCTGGAACCGACTCATGTGCAGAGCAGGCCTACAGTGAGAGCAATGCTGCCACAGGGAACATTATAGAGCACACCATCGGCGTCCTCAAGCAACGCTTCTGCTGCCTGGAGGAGCCCTACTACTCAGCTGCACGGGTATCAAGATTTGTGATAGTATACTGCATGCTGCACAACCTGGCCATTATGAGGGAACAGCCCTTTGCACCACCTAACAGGTGAAAAGCTGAGGAGCAGGAGGAAGTGGGGGAGGAAGAAGTGCAACAGGAGATGGAGGAACAGGAAGAGGAAGGGAGGCTACAAAGTAGACAGCCCCTTTCTGCCCAGGCTCTAAGCGATCAAATGACTCATGAGCAATACCAATAACCTCAGCCACCCCTCCCCATTCACCAGCAGTCCCACACTCCTTACCTTTCCTCTATCACTGACCATCACATCGTCCTCTTTCCGACAACACAAAAATAAAGACCACCGGAGAATGCACATTCTAATCCAATTTTATAAATTCACCTATTACATAATAATTACAAAATTAAACTAATCACCCTTGTGCATTCCCATTGTGCCTGTCTTCCATGTGCCTTTGCCTATCCTAGTGCTCCTACAAGGTGCTTCCCCAATGGCTGCAGCATGGGTGGTAGAAGGTGCTGACTTTCAATTGAGGAGACTACGGATGGCTTTGGAGGCCGACCTTGAGCAGCTCTGGTTCTAGAGGGTCCGGCTTCAGACTACACCATCTCGGCCTTGGCTGTAGCAGTCGGGGCTGGTTGGCTGATGGGCAACAGCAAGGGCACTGGCAGTGTGGCAGGGGTGAGAGCAGGAATGCTGTCATCCTGACAGAGGACAGTAGGCTCATGTTCCATGGAGCCATTGCCACTTTTCGGGCTGACGGCTCAGCAATCCTACTGATCTGTTGGGGAACAGATTGATGGACTGCTGTGATTCTCTGAATGCCCCTTTCATCAGTGGCATCCAGAACCATGATGCAGCAGTCTGAGCTTGCAAGGTAGCTGTCTGAGCTTCCACTGCAGCACTTAGACCTTTGAATGGAAGCTGATTGTGCTGCAATGGAAGATGGCCATCAGATGCTGCACCATGGTGGGTTCCACAAGTGTGCTGATAGAGGTGACCACACATTCCATGTTGGAAATGATGGACTCCAAGCTTTGCACAAAGCCCTTTGCCGAGTTGGTGCTGGACTCCTCCATGTTCCTTGATATTATGCGCAGGCTTTCTGGCAGGCTTTCCAGTGCACCAAGCATTTGGTTGTGTACACCCTCAGCCTTCTTCTGTAGCCTGACCCTTCGAAGTCCTCATCTGATTCCTCTACAACAAAACTAGTGTGTGACCTCGCCCTCTGGCAAGGTAGAACCATGAGCTATCCTCCCCCCCCCCCCCCCACCCCGTCTCCTGCGCACTTGTGCCCGGTGTCTAATCACGTGCAGATCCCTCCTCTGTCCTAGCCTCTAAAATACCCACAGTGTCCATCTCTGAGCTGCTGGCTGCGAGTGTAAGATCGAGTGACTGTGTCTCTTCATCTTCATTGTCTTATTCCCCTTCACTGTCTTCTTTCTCTTCCTCCTCTGACTGGGAAGGTTAATCACAGCTGAGCCCAGTCCTGTCTTCAGCCATTTTGATTAGGTGTAGGAAGCCTGGCTAATTTTCCTCTCTGCCTATCCTGGAGATACTGAGGACAATTACAGAATCTCTACCACTGGCCTAGTTCAGATTGGTTAAATCAGCACAAATCAGATGTTGAAACTGGAGTCTTCCTGGTCTGTAGATCTCATTACCATGTGCTTACATTAATTCACTGAGGTGTCAGTGACTTTTTAACATCATCATCATTAATAAAGTCATAAAGGATAAGATACCACTTAATTTTGGTATTTTTAAATATTCTGGTAGCATGGTTGATACTAAAATGAAAAAGGATGCAAGGGAAAATAGAAATAGCCTTTTAACAAGCATCAGACAATATAGACATTGCTCTCTATTGTCTGTTTCTGACCCAGAACAGTTGTAAACGGTAATATATAATTTGAATGCACTGGAGCACAGTTTTGTGTTTCAGTGAACATTAAAATAATTGTTTAATGTTATTTCAGCACAGCCCTGACAACAACAACCCTGATTCAGAAATAAAGATTGAAAATACCATGTCGGAAAACTTGGACCCATACAGTGACACATTGAATGTGAACCATTCACTTGTCCTCTGTTACTGATGCAATCAATATTTACTGTCTCTTGGTCTTGAGATATAATAGTAATAAAACTATTTACCTAACATCTATGCTTTACAGAGCAAATACGAGTACCCAGAAAGCACAAGTTGTTCAGGTAGAATCCCTGGTTCGTAGTAAGAGACATAAAAATTGCTAGGCTTCAGATAAAATCCAGACCATTCTATCACATGGGCTGGAGAAAGTTCCATTTCACAAATGGACACATGAACACGTGTATTCTCTCACTTTCTCGCAAATCACACACATACACAAACTCATTTATTTAACAGTATGGTTGCATAAACCTTAATCTAAGTTCTAAATAAGCGAAACACTGAAAATCATCTGTGAATTTAGTTTAAGAATAGTGTTCAACAGATGATATTACCTCTGAAAATAAACACACAAGTGTGCCTCAGTACAGTAATCAGTTTAGGTAAAAGAGGTTTAGGTAAAACTACAAGCTTCCTGCAGCTCTGCATGTGATCTGTTTATGCAGTGAGAAATGTAAGTATTGTTACAGTGTCCAGGTATTTTACTTAATGATGCCACACTGAGTTGAACAATTGCGATTATAGAAATTAAACCAGAGACTACAGACAGATCACTACAGTCTCTTGATACATTGGCTGTGATATGCAGTACATTCGTGCAAAACTCTTCCAAGTCAGGGGCTGCAATTTAGCATGCTATTGGGTTTTCAAACAATAAAATACAACCTGGGTAGAACATAATTACCTTGGTTCTGTTGGTACATAAAGGAATAGATTCTGACTAACACCTTTGTTCTGTATATTTTATTTTAACAGACGGATTCGCTTCATGCTAAATCGTCTTTGCTTCTCTTTCTTTTTTCCTTCAGAAACTGATGGAAAAGCAGATAACATCTATAGAAAGCCCCCTGTCTACAGGCAGCATGGTACAGTCTGCTTATTTCATGCTTTACTACCACTCTGCATGTTATTCTAATACCAGGGTGTCGTTCCATGGACTGTCTACTAAACTAGCAATATCTAGCTTTTGGTTATCCTGGTTTAAGAGCTGTGACTTTTCACTGTGATATTTCCCTTAAATAAAAATAAAAAAATGCAGTTTAGTTCTTTCTATTTCACGTTCATTAGATTATATTTTCATTTTGTGTTTTGTTTTTATTGAGAAACCAAGGTGAGGGGACAAGCCCCATAATAATCATAATATAGTAGACCACCTTAGTTCAAAGGAATAGAAGAGCAGGCAGATCAAGAAGTAGTGGTTTGATGGTGCCATGCTTGGGTTTCAAAATGACTGTAATTATACCACACCCTTTGCTCATAAAACCATATATTTTAATGTTTGTCATATGAAAAATATTTCAACATGCTAAAGACACCAAAGTGTCATCTGCAGCTCACTGTACAGTTGTTTCTACACTTAATGTGATAAACTACTGACAGGATAAACATTGCAATAGCTAGAGCATTCTTATTGTTACAAATTTTTCTTCTTACTTTGTTGTCTCCTTCCTCATCATCTCCTGCTTGCTGACCCTGGAAATGGGGTATAGTATAATCGGAGCAACTCCATGGAGTGATGGGTTGATCCTTGACATTATCTAGCCACACACTGAGAAATACCTGTTTCACTTTGGTGTTATCCTGCTGTCTAGATACTATTGCCCTGTATTGTTACGTATAGTAATTATATAATGCCTCTTTCATTCTCTCAAAAGCGAACAGTCTAGAAAATGTACGAATAAGAACTATACATCTATTAACAGTTTTGCTAATAAATACAGTAATAGTAAAGAGTTTGATTGAGAGTAAATATTTTGGAATTAATATATGCACCTGTATTAATTTTTCAGCATTTTTAACTTGCAGATTTTTGTTCAGTTTATTTTAAGTGAGTGTCTTGTTCTTTTATATTCAAGGTCTTGCTACAGGTTTGCTTTTGCAAAAGGGTCATTAGAAAATAACTAACCGGCTATTTTTCTTTCCAAAGATATTAAACGCCACAACACTGTTTCATCACAACATGGTCACAGAGTGGCAAAGTGATGGTCAGTTTCAATCTTCATGACCAGGAGATAGTGTAGAAAAAGAACTGAAAAAACTATGGGGAAAGGAGTAGAAATAATTTAATATATAAACAGAGTGACAAATTGTTTTTGTTGCACTTTCTTTAAACATTCCTTAGTCCATCATCACTTTGCTCTTCATTTCAGTAAAGAAAAATTCCAGAGAACAAGTTAGTATTTACAAGTAATAACTGGTAGCAGTGTAAAGGGTTAATTTTTCTTTTTTTAAGATAATTAAATTTCTGTAAAATGTTGTCTAGTTTTTAAGGGTACATTTATGAGATTTAAATAACCTGTCTTTTCAAGTGTTTGGTTATATTTTATTGTTTACAGTTCAATGTTTATCTTTAGTCTTTTAAATAGACTTCACCCTAATGGTACAGTTGCTGGGAGCCAAGTAATGTGTGCATTTTCAGAGAGAATATTCCATAACATCTATATATATGTAAAAGGATTTGTCTATCTGTCTGTCTCTCTGTCTGTCTCTCTGGCCGGCTATACAATCAAAAGTTATAGAGCGTACCTACACATATGTTATATCAAAAGAAAGCTCATCATTAGGGGACTCTTGTAGGCGTATTTACTTTTTGCTCGGACAAAAATTGTGCCGACGGTCGGACAAAAATTGTGCCGACGGTATCCAAAAAACGTTCAAAAATACTCTCATTATCCGCTCATTTGCATCGAGTGGGGGCGGGTTCATTGTGTGTGCGGGCGGGCCATCCTACAGTTGAGTGACGTGATGATTGACCAACCCTACAGTTCAGTGACCTGATGGTTGACCAATCGGTGCGTGTGTGGGCGGGCCTTATCATTCTGAACCGAGGTGAGTCGCCGCCATCTTGATTCCAAACTTTTCATTTATTTTTCCCACTTTCTGCGTGTTTCTTTTCAAATCTACATTTCCAGCAAAAAAAAGTTGCTTTTAAAACACAAATTGTTTTTAAAAAAAGTTAATTAATTTGTAAATCTTTTCTCTAACATCTAGAATTTTCCTACCTTTCACCATTTTTCCAGGCCTGTAAGCCTGGGCCTCTGTTGCCCAGCCACGCCTGAGCTAGGCACCACCCGTCGCGCTCAACAAGTGGCTCGCGATCGCCGCCACCTTTGTGAAGGCTGGAAGGGGCGGGCCTGAGCCGAGCGTCGCCACCGCCGCCATCTTAGTAAAGGCGGGTGGGGCAGGAGTCAGCGCGCGCGACTTGAGTCCGGCCGGGCCTCACGCGGTAGGTTGCGCGGCGGTGTCTCTCTCTCTGCTCTTGAAGCCGGCTCGGGTGGGGGGCGGGGCTCGGGAGATCGGGGTTCGGCAGATCGGGGCTCGGGGGGGGGGCAGGGCTCGTGAGATCGGGCCTCGGGAGATCGGGGGGGGGGGGGAGCCTTGGGAGATGGGGGGGCGGGGCTCCGGAGATCGGGCCTCGGGAGATCGGCGCTCGGGAGATCGGGGGGCGGGGCTCAGGAGATCGGGCCTCGGGAGGGCGGGGCTCGGGACATCGGGGGGCGGGCATCGGGAGATGGGACATCGGGAGATCGGGGGGCGGGACATCGGGGGGCGGGGCTCGGGGACTCCCCCCCTCCCCCTCCTTCGCCCTTCCCCCCTCTCCCCCCTTCCCCCCCCTTCCCCCCCATCGCCGGCAGAGGGGAGAGGGTCTGCTGGCTCCCCCCTCCCTTTCTACCCCCCTCCTTCCCCCACCTCCCCCCTCCCCTACCCCTACCCCCTCTCCCCCCCTCCCCTCCCCCTCCTCTCCCCCTCCCTCCTCCCCCCCTCCATCCCCCTCCTCCCCCCTCCCCCTCCTCCCCCCTCCCCTCCCCCTCCTCTCCCCCTCCCCTCCCCCTCCCTCCTCCCCCCCTCCATCCCCCTCCTCCCCCCTCCCCCTCCTCCCCCCTCCTCTCCTCCCCCTCCCCCTCTTCCTCCCCCCTTTCCCCCCCTTCCCCCTTCCCCCATCGCTCTCTCTCTTCCCCCCAGTCGCGCGCTCTCTTCCCCCCAGTCGCGCTCTCTCTTCCCCCCAGTCACTCTCTCTCTCTCTTCCAACAACAACATGCCCTCAAAAATCCCTCGGCACCGCCGGGCACTTCAGCTAGTAACATATAAAGTAACATGGAAAAGTTGCAAACTAAGCTCTGGTAGACTTGTACCAGAGACTTATAATTGACGCTAGTGTACACTGAGCATTACTTAATTAGCAGATGGATCTTTTGCCATGAATACATCTCCTACAGTGCACCTGATTCTGTTGTTCTTCAATAACAGATTAAACAGACAAAACTGTAAACAACTTCACCTATCTTTTTTCTGCTATGGGGATACATTTAAGCACAGTGAATGGGCAAAACTGTGGCAAATGGATTTCAATGTAGGTAAATGTGAAGTCATCCACTTTGGACGTAAAAAGGATAGAACAGGGTACTTTCTAAATGGTGAAAAGCTAGAAACAGTGGCAGTCCAAAGAGACTTGATGGTCCAGGTACGTAGATCATTAAAATGGCATGAACAGGTACAGAGAATAATAACAGTGGCTAATGGAATGCCATCCTTTATATCTAGAGGACTAGAATACAAGGGGGCAGAAGTTATGCTGCAGCTATACAAAACCCTGGTTAGACCACACCTGGAGTACTGTGAGCATTTCTTAGCACCACACCTTAGGAAGGATATATTGGCCTTGGAGGGAGTGCAGCGTAGATTTACCAGAATGATAACCTGGATTCCAAGGGTTAAATTACAAGGAGAGATTACACAAACTAGGGTTGTGTTCCCTGGAATTTAGAAGGTTAAGGGGTGACTTGTTTGAAGTTTTCAAGATATTAAGAGGAACAGATAGATATAGAGAAACGATTTCCGCTGGTTGGGGAATCTAGGACTAGGGGACATAGTCTAAAAATTAGAGCCAGACCTTACAGGAGTGAAATTAGGAAACACTTCTACACACAAAGGGTGATAGAAGTTTGGAACTCTCTTCCGCAAATGGCAATTGATGCTAGATCAATTGTTCATTTTAAATCTATGATTGATAGATTTTTGTTAACCAAAGATATTAAGGGATATGGGCCAAAGGCGGGTATATGGAGTTAGATCGCAGATCAGCCATGATCTCATTGAATGGCGGAACAGGCTCGATGGGCTAAATGGCCTACTCCTATTCCTACCTTCCTATAGTTCAGGTTACAGAAACAGAATTTGGGTTGTCGTGAATGTTAAAGGAGCATCATCATACCTGTAAAGTGTTTGGAAAATTCTTCTCTCTCTTTATCAAAATGTGACACCATGACATAATTTAATTAATGATGCTGCAATTTATATTAAAACAATTACCATATTATTTGTGTATAATATTTTCATGAAAAATGATACTGCGCTCTTTAAGCACCTTTTTTGGCAGATGAATGTTCCAGAATTTTATTTGATTACTTTTGGGAATGGAGCCTATTTATTCAGAGATTTTCTTTTATGAGATTAAATGTGGGCTGGAGTCCATGGTACTGTATAATGTATATATGGTCTATAGAAGGAATGGGGTTCATGAACGAAATAGGCTTTTCTTGTCCCATGCTTTCTTATATTCTTAAGATGGCAAAATCCTCTTTAATAGTTAATAACTCAAACTTTCTTCATAATTCTCTCTATGGTAGAAATATTTTGTACACGTGTATGTAATCCAAAATTCTGCTGCCTGTATCCTACCTCGCACCAAGTCCCATTCACCCATCACCCCTGTGCTCACTGACCTACATTGGCTCCCAGTCCAGCAACTCCTCAATTTTCATCCTCGTCTTCAAATCCTTCCATGGCCTCAGCCCTCCCTATTTCTGTAACCTCCTCTCGCCCTACAACCATTCGGGAACTCTGCATTCCTCCAACTCTGGCCTCTTCCACTTCCCCCCCTTCCGTCATCTTACCATCAGTTGCTGTGCTTTCAGCCATTTAAGCTCCAAGGTCTGGAATTCCCTCCCTAAATCTCTCCACCTCTTTTTCCTCCTTTAAGATGCTCCTTAAAACCTACCTCTTTGACCACATTTTTGGTCACTTCTCCTAATGTTTCCTTCTTCAGCTCCATGTTAATTTTTCCCCGCTTACGTTTCTGTGAAGTGTCTTGGGACATTTTACAATGTTAAAAGCTCTATATAAATACAAGTTGTTGTTTTAATTTTTACACAGTTGCACCCATGTTAATGGTATTGCCTCACACTTAAGGGATGATATGTGGGTAGAAACAGTGAGATTGTGCTAGTGGTGTAGAATGTTGTAAACTGTTGCGATAGTGGCAGCATCAGTTTGGTATAATCACAGGCAGTGGCAGGAATGTGAGACTATGGGGTGAAAGTCAACTTCAATGGGGGCGCAAAACGGGCTGTAACAAATCGGCCACCTGTAATACACCCCGCCCGATATTCCTTTCCATTGTAATGGAACAGAAAATCAAGCGAGTTTTTAACGGGTGGACAATTCTCATATGTCTCCCCGTCAAAGTTCAATTTCAACCCCTATGATTTTTACGAGATGTTCTTGTACTGATAAAGTGGGCTCGAACACTCTGGAGTTGAATTCTAGTTCCTAAGCAAAAGTGGATTTATAGGGGTAGAAATTGGACCTCATTGCACCCCGTTTTAAAGGTATATAACGGGCACAAGGCGGACCAATTTTGGGGAGGAACATCCAGCGTCCAATCTGCACCAGGGATACAGGTTCCTGCCATAGGCAGCTGCCAGTGGTGTCCGCCTGAAACACACGTTAGGCCCCTTACATGTGTAAATGTGGGGCCTAACACCTGCTTCAGGATTCCTGCACTAAATTGGTGAGCGATGAGCAAAGCAGGCTTGGGCTTGCCGGTTGGTCGTGCGCCATTGGTTATGCACCCGAAAAGGGCCATAACCATAGTTTTAGCTTTAAGCCATTACCATTTAGTTTTAGTCTTCTGCTTGAAATCTCAGTAAGCAATCAATGGTTAGTTCAAACTAGATAGTGGTACTTTATTGGTACTTATTAAAAGAACAGAATTAAAAAATTAACTAGACAGTTAATTGCACACTGCGGCGTAAGACCAGAATTTTCCCAATGCTGAGCATACAGGTTTAGAGGCGGGTCGCTAGTTAAAATCGCAGAAATTGCCAGCGCATCGGGACCCCCCTGTCATCCCTTCCGCATTTCATTCGGGCGCATTTCCCAGCGCACCATGGACCTGCTCGGGAGAGGCGGGCGATCTCATTGAAGTACTTAACTGCTTATTGAGAGACACTTAAGAGGCTTTTTAACATCAGATTTTGGCACGGGATTCACGCACCTTGAGAAGCTCGCCTGTGAAGGGGAGATGGAACGAAGCTCAGTGGCCATTGTACGAGTCCATTAAGTGACAGCTGGAAAAAGCACATAAATACTCTCACATTACACCTGCTTCCTTGCCTAAGGGAAAGGCTCTTGCTGACACCATTTTGTGCAGAGATTTAGCTGTCAGCAGTTTACAGATCATTTCTGCAACCCTGGAAGCCACTCTCACCACATTGCTACTTACTATCAGATCATTGAGGGATTGGGCCTCTGATCTCCACTTTACCTGCCATCTATTGGATCAGCATGGGTGCCACTTCTGGTGTCTCACCTTGGACCTCAGAATCAGTCCAAGATGAGCCCCAGCACCAACCACAACAACAGCCTTCTCCTCAACGACCTGATGCTCCACAGGATAGAGGGAGTCAACACAGGGCTGCACCATGCCGGAGGCGATTCCCCCAACACAGGGTATATAAGCAGAGGATGAGCTTCCTCAATATGACTGAGCAGCAGTGCTTCAGGAGGCTCAGGCTTTCGCGCCAGGTCATCGCAGAAATTTGTAGCTTGCTGAACAAGACCTGCTTCCCAGAGGACCTGGTGGACACGCCTTACCAGCGGTTGTCAAAGTCACCACCACCCTCAACTTCTTCGCCTAAGAATCTTTCTAGGGATCTGCAGCAGACATTTGCAGGATCTTGCAGTCAGTTGCTCACAGATGCATCACCCAGGTGACCGATGCCATGTTTCACAAGTCAGCCACTTACGTAAACTTTGCCAATGATGAAGACAGTGTTACTGAGCAGGCACTTGACTTTGCGGCTCTGGCTAGCTTCCCACGGGTGCAGGGCATCATTGTCTGCACACATGTGGCCTTCAAGGCACCCCCACATCACCCAGGAGTGTTTGTGAACCGCAAGGGCTTCCATTGCCTCAATGTGCAACTCGTCTGCAACCAAAAAAAGATCACCATGCATGTGTGTGCCAGATTCCCTGGCAGCTGTCATGACTCTTTCGTGCTGCGCCAGTCCACCCTCTCTCAGCTCTTCACACCTCTAAACAGAGTCGTCTTCCTCCTCCGGCTGGACAGTGGGGTGGGAGGGGGGCAGGGGGGTGTTGGCGGGGTGCATTTGATGGACCTGTGGGAGAGTAAAGAGATGAATTAGAAGTCTTATGATAAGGCCAGCTTTAAGTTCCTCGGAGTCCACATCACGGAAGACCTCTCCTGGTCCCTCAACACCTCCTCTCTGGTGAAGAAGGCCCAGCAGCGCCTATATTTCTTGAGGAGGCCGAAGGGATGTAATCTGTCACCCCTGATCCTCTCTAACTTCTACCGCTGCACTATAGAGAGCATCCTGACAAACTGTATCACGGTATGGTACGGCAGCTGTAGCTCCCATGACCGGAAAGCCCTGCAGCGGGTAGTCAAAACTGCCCAACGCATTACCGGCACCCGGCTACCGACCATAGAACATATATATCAGAAACGCTGCCTACGGAGGGCACGGTCCATCATCAAAGACCCTACCCACCCCAGCCACAGTCTGTTCGCCCTCCTACCATCTGGAAGACGCTACAGATGCATTCGCACCCGTACGACCAGATTTAGGAACAGCTTCTTTCCCAGGGCTGTCATCCTACTGAACGCCACAAATAAACACTAAAGCCTGCACATCTGCCGATGCACTTTATTATGGTCATATTTATGCTAATATATATGTACAAATGTATGTTGAAATGTTTAAGTGTCCTAATCCAAATTGTACACTCTCGGGAGCCGCAAGCCTACATTTCGTTGTACTGCACTTGTGCACTAACAATGACAATAAAAGTTGATTTGATTTGATTTGATTTGAGAATGTGTGACATTACCATTATGCACATGATGACATTTCACTGGCTGCTCACATCAAGTCACCATGAGTGACTGTTGTATGCCATGTGGCTGTATGAGATTTAATTCTGACACCAGGTTGCTGAGAGGTTCCCCTCTCTCCGTCTCCCCCCCTGCCTACCGCCCCCCCACCCCAAACCAGCAGCTCTGCAACTCCAGAGATTTCAAGCGCCTCCTCCTCAGCTGGAGTCAAATTGGTGAATATTGGAGGGCCACCTTCAGTTCATTGCCTCTCCCTGTTGTTCTGGGCTCTCTTTTCCTAGTTCTGACTATGCGCTGCTCATTAATGATTCTTCAATCTGATTGGTTAATATTTGCTCTGTAGAAGGCGCAGCGCTTTTTGGATGGTTGGCTGACAGGAACTTGCAGTGCAAAAGCCTATGGGCAGAAAGTCTGTGAGCAAATGCAAGGGTGACTATAAGGGAGTGGCGTGACATTGCCAAATGGTCTCCTTCTGTGCTGTTACTTCCTATGATTGTATTAGGATGAGGGTGAGTGGTGGTTAGTCAGATGGGAATGTGAGTAGTTGCATAGACAGAGAGGGATGGGTGCACCTGCAAAGTAGGTTGGTGTGAGGAGTGATATGCAGGAGTAGGCTTGGGAAGGCAGAGTGATGGGGTTGGGGTGACCCGCACATCAGGATGTAGTGGAATGTGGCATTGCACTCATCTTTCCTGACCTCATTAGATCATTAAATCTTTTGCAGCACTGGATCCACATCTGCCTCATGATGTCCCTGCTGCTGACCTCCTCCACAATCTCCAGCCATGTCCTCTTGTTGTCTTTGGCTGGTCTTTTGTGGCCATCTGCAGGGAAGAGGACCTCCCTGCGTGCTCTGACTCCCTGGACCAGCACTTCCAGGGAGGCATCAGGGAATCTTTGCGCAGCCTTCTGTCTGTGTGACTCCATGACCCACACAAATCTAAGTGATATGCAGCAATTTCTAGCTCTCCCAAACACCTTTATCTCTCCTACAACAACCTTCAACTGAGATGTGTACAAGGCTGCTTTAAATATCCACGCTGGAAACGAGTCATCGGTGACGTCAGCAGACCCGTTCCATTTAAATGGGCCGGGAAACCCACATGACTGTTTCAATTGATGTAATTGAGTTAAATGCGCAGTGCAGAACACGCTGTTGAAAAGTTCGGGATGGTGACCAGTTACGCGGCCCGCACGCACCCGCCCTGAAGCTCAGGTAAAGATTCCGGCCTAAGTATCTTTCCTATAATCAGTACAATACTAATGCCTCTGTTAGTCTGTATTATTACTGTCAATCTCTCTGGCACTGAAAATTAACTTCTTCGAGTCTTATTCCTTCAGCTTTTAGTTATTACTGGAGATTTTTTTTAAAATTAAAAGCATTTTTTTTTTACTTTTTCCTTCTGTCTCTTTTTTCCTCTCTCTTTTCATCCAATCTTTCTTTCCCTCTCTTTATTTTGCTTTCTGTACCTGATTTGACATTGAATTAAATATTCTAACTGACACTTCCTGGTTCTGACTATGCATTGCTCATTAATGATTCTTCAATCTGATTGGTTAAGGGGATACACATTTGCTTGCCCTGTTCATACAAGTCCCAGCTGCTCTGTAGAAGGCGCAGCGCTTTTTGGATGTTTGGCTGACAGGAACTTGCAGTGCAAAAGCCTATGGGCAGAAAGTCTATGGGCAAGTGCAAGTCTTACGAATGGCTAGTGCGTTCATTCGCCGCTCACAGCAAAATTCGGCCTATTGATGTGGTAATTGTAACTGTTTTGAGACATGAAGGTTATTTGCATGTTGCATAGTCAGTAAATTAGACTGCCTTTCAAATAACCTCCAGTCAATAGTGTGGACTTACAGTTAACAGGAGGACCTGCACTTGTATTTAGAATTAGTGACCAGTTTCTTTTACATGTAGAACTTCATCATAGCTAATACAATAGCAAAATACCGGAAATCTGAAAAGAATAGTTCTGACGAAGGGTTCGACCCGAAACGTTGACTTTGTTTCTCTCTCCTCGATGCTGCCTGACCTGCTGAGTGTTTCCAGCACTTTCTGTTGTTATTTCATCATAGCTAAGACTAGGCCATTACTTCTATTAGTAGGGTGGCACCTGGTCCTAGCAGGTTTCAGTTGGAAGCAGCACAAGGTGAATGCGCAGAGCAGCATATTTTGATGCCAAGTCTGGGCTGTCTGGCTTCTTGTCAGAAATGATGAATGCTAACTGTAAACAGACAACTCATGCCTGCAAAATGGGGCAGAATCGATGACAGGATTTCTTCCAACTAATAAAATGAGTCTGAAGGAAAAACTCAGCTGTCTTGCCATATTACTGTCATTTGTGTAAAGATTTTCCCAGAAAAAAATCTCTGCAAGGACATTTAGAAAAGAAGTACATCATACCTAGATACAGTATAAATTGTAAAGACCTCAATCATATTCCTTCAGAATCACTGTTTCCCTGGTGAAATAAGCCCCATATTCCCAATGCTATCTTGGTAACTGAGAGCCCTAAGACTAGGCTCCATTCTGGTCAAAATTAAGCACAGTATTCTAGAGGCAGCCAAACCATTGCCATGTATAGGATAACTATTGTATTGTATTGTATTTAAGAGCCCTAGCTATAAATTGTAACACCTCATTGGCTTTAGCTACAGCCTCGTGACACAACAACAGCAACTCGTATTTATTTAGCATAGTAAAACGTCCCAAGGCACGTCACAGGAGTATTAAAAAACAAAAAATTTGACACTGAGCCACATAAGGAGAAATTAGGGCAGGTGACCAAAAGCTTGGTCAAAGAGATAGGTTTTAAGGTGCGTCTTAAAGGAGGAAAGAGAGGTAGTGAGGCAGAGAGGTTTAGGCAGTGAATTCCAGAGCTTAGGGCCTAGGCAGCAGAAGGCATGGCCACCAATGATTGAGCGATTATAACCAGGGATGCCCAAGAGGCCAGAATTAGAGGAGCGCAGATATCTCGGGGGGTTGTGGGGCTGAAGGAGATTACAGAGATAGGGAGGGGCGAGGCCATGGAGGGATTTGAAAACAAGAATGAGAATTTTGAAATCAAGGCACTGCTTAACCGGGAGCCAATGTAGGTCAGCGAGCACAGGGGTGATGGGTCAACGGGTTGGGTGCGAGTTAGGACACGGGCAGCCGAGTTTTGAATGACCTCAAGTTTACATAGGGTCGAATGTGGGAGGCCAGCCAGGAGTGCGTTGGAATGCGGAGGTTGGGGATGGCATTAAACGGGAAATTAGAGACGCGTGCAATAAGGGCACAGCAGTTATCATGGGTGACTTTAATCTACATATAGATTGGGCTAACCAAATTAGTAACAATACTGTGGAGGAGAAATTCCTGGAATGTATGCGGAATGGTTTCCTGGACCAATATGTCGAGGAACCAACTAGAGACCAGGCCATCTTAGACTGGGTATTATGGAATGAGAAAGGCTTAATTAACAATCTTGTCGTGCGAGGCCCCTTGGGGCGGAGCGATCATAATATGATAGAATTCTTCATTAAGATGGAGAGTGAAGTAGTTGACTCAGACTAGGGTCCTGAATTTAAATAAAGGAAACTACGATGGTATGAGGCGCGAGTTGGGTAGGATTGATTGGGGAATGTTACTCAAAGGGTTGACGGTGGATAGGCAATGGCAAACATTCAAAGATCGCATGGATGAACTACAGAATTTGTTCAACCCAGTTTGGCATAAAAATAAAACAAAAAAGGTGATTCAACCATGGCTAACAAGGGAAATTAGGGATAGCATAAGATCCAAGGAGAGGACATATAAATTGGCCAGAAAAAGCAGTAAACCTGAGGATTGGGAGCAGTTTAGGATTCAGCAAAGGAGGACAAAGGGATTAATTAAGAGGGGGAAAATAGAGTATGAGAGTAAGCTTTCAGGGAACATAAAAACTGACTGTAAAAGCTTTTATAGATATGTGAAGAGAAAAAGATTGGTGAAGTCAAGCGTAGGTCCCTTGCAGTCAGAATCAGGGGAATTTATAATGGGGAACAAAGAAATGGCAGACCAATTAAATACATACTTTGGTTCTGTCTTCACAAAGGAGGACACAAATAACCTCTCAGAGATGTCAGGGAACATAGGGTCTAATGAGAGGGAGGAACTGAATGAAATCAGTATTTGTAGGGAAATGGTGTTAGGGAAATTGACGGGATTGAAGGCCGATAAATCCCCAGGGCCTGATAATATACATCCGAGGGTACTTAAGGAAGTGGCCCTAGAAATAGTAGATGCATTGCTGGTCATCTTCCAAAATTCTATAGACTCTAACAGTTCCCATGGATTGGAGGGTAGCTAATGTTACCCCACTGTTCAAAAAAGGTGGTAGAGAGAAAACGGGGAATTATAGACCGGTAAGCCTGACATCGGCAGTGGGGAAAATGCTAGAGTCCATTATAAAAGATGTAATAGCAGAGCACTTGGAAAACAGTGACAGGATCGGACAAAGTCAACATGGATTTACAAAAGGTAAATCGTGCTTGACTAATCTACTGGAATTTTTTGAGGATGTAACTGGTAGAATAAATAAGGGAGAACCAGTGGATGTGGTGTATTTGGACTTTCAGAAGGCTTTCGATAAGGTCCCGCATAAGAGATTAGCATGTCAAGTTAAAGCACATGGGCTTGGTGGCAAGGTACTGACTTGGATAGAGAACTGGTTGGCAGACAGGAAGCAAAGAGTTGGATTAAACGGGTTTTTTTCCGAGTGGCAGGCAGTGACTAGTGGGGTACCGCAGGGGTCGGTCCTAGGACCCCAGCTATTCACAATATATATTAATGATCTAGACGAGGGAACTAGATGTAATATCTCCAAGTTTGCAGACGACACAAAGCTGGGTGGGCGTGTGTGCTGTGAGGAGGATGCCGAGAAACTCCAGTATGATTTGGACAGGTTGGGTGATTGGGCAGATGCATGGCAGATATAGTATAATGTGGATAAATGCGAGGTTATCCACTTTGGTGGCAAAAACAGGAAGGCAGATTATTATCTGAACCGCAATAGATTGGGAGAAGGGGAAATGCAACGAGACTTGGGTGTCCTTGTACACCAGTCGCTGAAGGTAAGCATGCAGGTGCCGTATTGATTTCCTTGTGGGTTCAATGATGAGACATTTCTAAAAGAGAATGACTTTTAATCTAAGGTTTGTTCAAGAATTCATACAGCTTTTCAGGACACACCATGCTTGAGCTGCAGCTAAAGTGAAACTAAAAAACTGTCAGCCTGCTTGTCTGGTCACATGACCTCTGCTGGTCAGGCACAAGCAATCAATACCTGCAATCATGCTATTAAGGCATCATAATCGAACAGGCAAATAACATCACTATTTGCTGATATCATTACATCTCCCTTTCTTAAAACAAAAGTATTTTACTTTTAACTAACAACATGTTTTCTTTGTATTAATCTGCATTTTAACTGTAACACTTAATGAACTTACATTATCATTATCATGATCAAGGTTTTTTAACCTTGCTTTGTGTGTTCACATGAAATATGTCAATACACTAGAACTTGAAGAAAGAATAAGATAACATTACTTCCTTCTATAACAATAGTCCTTAAATTTGCTCAATGAGTCTCTCAGGAGGCTTCACGTGTCTTGAGGATTTTCTGATTGATTGTCCTTGAATCTGAGTTGTTGCCTCAGATGATGTTCTCAGCTGTGTGATCCGGTTGTTCAACAGTATCAGTCTCTTGACCTGCTGTGTGATCAGGTTGTTCAACAGTATCAGTCTTTTGACCTGCTGTGGCTGGTTCCATGAGAAGATCTCAACGATTTCTTCTCAGAACAGCACCCCCATCTGTCTGAATGGTGTATGATCTTGGGTGAACTTCACTCAGGACAGTTCCCTTCTGAGTCCATGTGTTTGTTTTGTCTTTCAAACTTACTTGGTCACCAGTGTGGAGTTCAGGTAGGTTTTGTGTTCCTCTGTCATAGTAATACTTTTGCTTTTCTTTCTGTTGTTCTTTGAACTTCCTCACTTTCTCCCCCTCTTTTGTTTTCAGGAGGTTCTCCGGGATGGGTAGGTTTGACCTTAGCCGACGTCCCATCAGGAGTTGGGCTGGTGACATACCACACTCGAGCGGCGTTGTGCGGTACACAAGCATGCTTTGGTAGAAGTCAGTTCCACTGTCTTTTGCCTTGTACATCAGTCTTTTCACTGTCTGGACCGATTTTTCCACTAGTCCATTGGACTGTGGATAGTGAGGACTTGACGTTGTGTGGACAAAGTCCCACTCTTTGGCAAAGTGTCGGAAAGTTGCATTGTTAAACTGGGGTCCGTTGTCTGTGAAGACCTCGCTTGCCACGCCATGTCTGGAGAATATGGCTTTCATACTTCTTATCACAGCTTCTGCAGTGGTGGTGTACAGTCTACAAACCTCTGGATACAGGGAGTAATAGTCTGTGACGACAAGATAGTCCTTCCCTTGACATACGAATAGGTCAGCGCCTACCTTCTGGTAAGGTCTGTCTAGTGCTGGGTGTGGCTTTAGTGGTTCTACCGGATTGCTTGCTCGATATTTCAGGCATATTGTGCAGTTTGACACCTCATTTGTCACATCTTGGTTGATTCGTGGCCAGTACATCACCTCTCGTGCTCTTTTCTTACACTTTTCGATTCCCAGATGTCCTCCATGGATCTTTTTTAGCATCTCTTTTCTCAGACTCTTTGGGATAACTATTTTACTTCCTTTGTAGATGATGTCTTCGACCACTGATAGTTCCGCCCTGCAGTTCCAGTACTCTGCTATGTCAGGTGAGCAGTCTTGCTTCATGTTGGGCCATCCATCCAAGGTGCTTTTCTTCAGTCGTCTCACTGTTTCATCTTTGTTTGTCTCAGTCTTTATGAGCTCCATTTTTGCATCTGCTATGGGCAGTGCACTTGTGATCATGTCCACGTAGGCGTTCACTTTTTCATCCATTGTGGTGTTTGCGGGCTCACTTGGGTCAACAGCTCTGGACAACGTGTCTGCTGTATACATCAGCTTACCCGGTGTGTACGCAACATTCAGTGTATAGCGTTGCAGCCTGATCATCATTCTTTGTATTCTAAGCGGACAGCTATTCAGTGGCTTTTGGAACAATGCAATCAAGGGCTTATGGTCAGTCTCTACACTGATTGCTTGTCCTGCCACAAACTGGTGAAATCTTTCACAGGCGTATGTGATGCTGAGCAGCTCCTTTTCTATTTGAGCATATCGCGTCTCCGCGTCTGTCATTGAGCGCGATGCATATGCAATAGGTTGCCAGTAGTCATATTGTTGCAGAAGAACGGCACCGAGCCCACTCTGTGATGCATCTGATGATATCTTGATGGGTCTCGCTGGGTCATAAAACCTCAGAACTGGTTCCTCTGTGAGCAGTTTCTTTAGATCGCTCCATGACTTCTCATGCTCATGATTCCATTCCCATTCTGTGTTCTTTTCAGTTAGTCTTCTCAGTGGCGCTATTTTTTCTGAGAGGTTGGATATGAATTTACCCATGTAGTTGATCATTCCATTAAACCTCTGCACGTCTTTTTTGCATTGTGGCCTTGGCATATTCTCAATGGCGGACACCTTTCTGGGATCTGGTCTGATGCCCTCACTGCTAAGGATATCTCCCACGAATGTCAGTTCTGTCACCCCGAGCTGGCATTTCTCTCTATTCAGCTTCAGGTTTGTTTTCCTTGTTGCTTCCAGCACTTTTTTCAGTCTCTCGTCATGCTCAGTTCTCGTGGTTCCCCATACTATGATGTCATCCATTGATGTATCAACTCCCTCCAGGTGCTCATAGATCATATGGATAGTCTTGTGATACACTTCAGGAGCTGAGGCAATGCCAAATGGTAACCTTAGGAATCTGTATCTGCCATATAGAGTGTTGAACGTGCACAGTCTTGAACTTGCTTCGTCCAGCTTCATCTGCCAAAATCCTGAGGATGCATCTAACTTGTTGAAATATTTTGCATTTGCAAACTGTGCCATGATTTCCTCATGTGTAGGAAGCTTGAAGTGCTCTCTCTTTATTGCTCTGTTTAGATCTCTTGGATCCAGGCAAATTCTGAGCTTTCCATTCTTTTTGTCCACTACGACGAGGGAACTCACCCACTCAGTTGGCTCATCTATCTTCTGAATCACGTTCAGGCTTTCCATCCTGTCCAACTCTGCCTTCAGTTGCTTTTGAAGCGCAAACGGAACTTTTCTGCATGGATGTATGACCGGTGTCATACTTTTATCTACTCTGATCGTGTGTTCTCCTGGAATGCAGCCTAGACCCTTAAATAGGTCTTTGTACTCTTTCATGAGTTCATCATAGACTGTCTCTCCTTCGCTTTCCACAACGAGGACTCTCTTTACCAGGTTCAGTCTCTCACAGGCTTTTAAACCTAGTATGGCTTGCACATCCTTTGGCACCACGATTAATGTTAGCGTGTGCTCTCTGTCCTTGTGTGTTACTTTGACAATGCATTTTCCTTTCACTGGTATATCAGTACCTGAGTATCCGGTCACTTTCACTTGTATTCCATGTAACTTTGGTCTGGGTCTAATTCTCTTAAAATCGGTCTCTGATATCACATTAACTTGTGCTCCAGTATCCAATTTAAATGGAATATGTATGTCGTTCACTTTTAGTGTCAACATCCAGTCTCTTTCTTCTTTTTTGTTTTCAGACACCACATCTACATAGAATTCCTCTATCTCGCTTTCATCTACTGTATGGACCTTGCTTTGTTGCGCTTGGTTCTTGCAGCAACGGGCATAATGGTTGTTTTTGTTGCATCTATTGCATGTTTTACCATATGCTGGATACTTTCTTGGTGGATGCTGTGTACCGCATCGACTACATGACTTCCGATTGTCCCTTACATTTTCGTTTGCTGGCCACGCCTCTTTTTTCACATTGGCGCTCTCTTTGTTAAACGGTTTGTATCCGTTCTTTCTCACTGCATCCACGTTGCAGCTACTGTCACTGAACAGCTCCTTTGCCTGCAACTTCACAGTCTCTGTAGCCCTACACAGTGCTATGGCTTTTCCCAGGTCTAGATCTTGCTCTCGTAGCAGTCTTTCCCTTAGACCATTATCTGGAATACCACACACCAGCCTGTCTTTTATCAGCAAGTCTGTCAGTCCCCCAAATTCACACGATTTGCTTCGGTTTCTCAGTTCAGTCACATACTGATCAATAGTCTCGCCAGTTTTCTGTACACGTGAAAAATTTGTGCCTCTCAAAGGTCACGTTGCGTAGGCCTCAAACTGTTCCATTATTTTATCTAGCTTCATTTTGTCTCCATCAACAGCAAATATGAAATTATTATATACCTCCAGCGCTTCATCACCCACTATATGTAAGAACACGGACGATTTCTGTTTATCACTTTTCTCGTCAGCACCGGTTGCCGCTAAATACAACTCTAAACGTTGTTTGAACCTTCTCCAATTTTCAGCCACATTACCTGACAACTGAAGCGTCGCTGGTGGGTGTAATCCTTCCATTTTTTCACTTCGTTAGCTATTCTCCAAGGTAAGTAACGATTTTCTCTTTTGGCTTGCTAATATGTGGAGAGCTGATTTAACTTCCGATTTTTTTTTTTTTCGATTTTTTTTTTTTTTTCGATTTTTTTTTTTTCGATTCTCTTTCAGCCACTTCTGACACCACGTATTGATTTCCTTGTGGGTTCAATGATGAGACATTTCTAAAAGAGAATGACTTTTAATCTAAGGTTTGTTCAAGAATTCATACAGCTTTTCAGGACACACCATGGTTGAGCTGTAGCTAAAGTGAAACTAAAAAACTCTCAGCCTGCTTGTCTGGTCACATGACCTCTGCTGGTCAGGCACAAGCAATCAATACCTGCAATCATGCTATTAAGGCATCATAATCGAACAGGCAAATAACATCACTATTTGCTGATATCATTACAGGTGCAGCAGGTGGTTAAGAAGGCAAATGGTATGTTGGCCTTCGTAGCGAGAGGGTTTGAGTACAGGAACAAGGATGCCTTGCTACAGTTTTACAGGGCCTTGGTGAGACCACACCTTGAGTATTGTGTGCAGTTTTGGTCGCCTTATCTGAGGAAGGATGTTCTTGCCATGGAGAGAGTGCAGCGGAGATTCACCAGACTGATACCAGGGATGGCAGGAATGACGTATGAGGCGAGATTGGGTCGATTGGGCTTATACTCGCCGGAGTTTAGAATTTTGAGAGGGGATCTCATTGAAACTTATAAAATTCTAACAGGACTAGACAGACTAGATGCAGGAAGGATGTTCCCGATGGCGGGGGAGTCCAGAACCAGGGGTCACAGTCTAAAGATAAGGGGTAAGCCATTTAGGACAGAGATGAGGAGGAATTTCTTCACCCAGAGAGTGGTGAACCTGTGGAATTCTCTACCACAGAAGGCAGTTGAGGCCAATTCATTAAATATATTCAAGAAGGAGATAGATATATTTCTTAAGGCTAAAGGGATCAAGGGATAATGGGAGAAGGCAGGGACAGGGTACTGAGTTTGGATGATCAGCCATGATCTCATTGAATGGCGGAGCAGGCTCGAGGGCCGAATGGCCTACTCCTGCTCCTATCTTCTATGTTTCCATGAATAGTCAAGTCTAGAGGTAACAACGGCATGGATGAGGGTTGCAACAGCGGATGAGCTGAGGCAAGGGCGGAGACAGGCGATGTTACGGAGATGGAAATAGACGTTCTTAGTTATGCTGCGGATATGTGGTCGGAAGCTCATTTCAGGGTCAAATATGACACCAAGGTTGCGAACAGTGTGGCTCAGCCTCAGACAGATGTTAGGGAGAGGGATGGAGTCAGTGGCTAGGTAACGGAGTTTGTGGCGGGGACCAAAAACAATGGTTTCAGTCTTCCCAATATTTAATTGGAGAACATTTCTGAGTTTCTGGATAACAAGCTGGTTCATTTTACTTTTCACCTTCCCTACCACAGGAATGTTGAGGTTAATTGTAACACTCCACCGATACTCCCACTGCCTGGCACAGACCAAAGATTGAACCTGGAACTTTAATCTGGTCTCTTTGACTCAGTGCCACACATTTCTTGTATTTGCCCATAAAGCATAGGGGTAGCCTCCGGAATCTTTCTGAGCTCTGAAATTTTAAAACTAGTGTAACATAGAAAACGTTAACCCGTTTCACAAATATCACTGCAATTACGTTGGTCTTTGTCAAAAACATCTGCAGCTGTTTTGATACATTTGAAAATCCCACAATATTACATTGTAGTGGTATGTTTACCATTTATGGAATACTTTTAGTTAGCTTTTCTTCAGTGATCTTTGCGACGATATAAATGTTACTTTTTTTGAGCCTTTTATTCAGTCTGAAAGCAACGCAAAAGTGCCTGATGCATTTCTTTTAGTGAGAAGTTAGATGCTTGTCCCAACTTACTGGAAGTGAGTGGGGAGAAAATTGTAACTCAGCAATGAATGTTTGTCCTAAAACTTAACTTCTACTGTTGCCTAGGAATAATTGTCACAGTTAAGCAAGACTAAAGTGTATTTTAGTTTCTCAGCATAATAACTTTTAAAATGGAAGCTCATTTTCAAATAGATTGCCATTTAAATTCGCTTAGTAAATTTCTGTTGTTAACATTGTGTGGTCTCAAGACATTACACACATCAGCTTTAGGTATTTTAAAAGACATCAAGACAATTGTTTGGACAAATCTGTTATGACAGCAGTTTTCAAGCTATGTCAGGCTGACTCAAACTCAGCTCCGAAATGCTCACTTACAGTTTATACCAATACATTAGTTTGTATATGTACTTGTGAATCTCCCATGGTAGTATTCGTGGCAAGAATATGCTGTTTTATAATGTGGGCCTGCCAAGCCTCAGCAGAAAACATATAATCATAACAAGGTTTCTGTCACTGTCTCTTTCCTCTCCCAAGATCAACAAGGTCAATCTCTCTCTTTTCCCTCTGCCCCAACAAGATTTTGACTTTTTTTCAACAGGGTTCTTCTCTTCCCTATCAATAGGATCACCCTCTGCATTGTGCACAATGGATCTTCTCTCTTCTCATCATTCAGCCCCCGCCGCACGCCCCCCCCCCCCAAACTTGACAGGGCCTTATAAAGCCACAAATAAGGTTATGATTGATGAGAAATCTGCCTCGTTTCTAATCAAAAAAGACTCTTGCGTGGTAATTTTATAAATTTGTGTTACCGGGGCAGTGCTTTGACCACCAGGAATACATTAGGAATTCAGATATGAAGGTAAGGGAACCTATTATGTCCGTGTATAATTGAGACACGGACTGCAGCAGTTGGTTATAACAGGTCTTTACTGAATGGAGGCAACCTGGAACTACAATGCAAATGTTACTCCACAGGCTTATATACAGGGGTGGTCACTACTGGTACTGCAGTATACAGGGGCTGCAGAATATAGTTCCTTCTGCAAACTACATACACTACAATTCCTCCCCTTTTAGCTAAACAGTACATAACATTCAATTAACAATGAAATAACATATTTACAATTACAGTTGCTGGATACATTAGTTGAAGTTAAGCAATTATAAATTCAGTCTTTGAGGAGGCTTCCTGATTCTGTCTGGATAACGCCTCTTTGGGGTATCAGGTTCTTCTGGCAAAGTTGAGTCGGGATCAATGTCGTTGTTTGGTTCGTCTGCTTCCAATATCACCGATTCTGAGGTAGATGCAATTGGTACTTTGGTTTCATCACCAGGTGTATAGGATCGTGGTGTAGATTTGACGTTTTCCAGTGACTTTAGAATCTGGTCAGCATGGCGTCTTACAATGCTCTCTCCAACGTCCACGGTATACATTAGAGGTCCTCGCCGTGTGCAGATCGTTCCTGGCTGCCATTTCTCTGTGCGGTAGTCCCGGGCCAAAACTGGTTGACCTATCTTAAAACTCCTGGTTGGCCTTTCATTCATATTCTGAAACTGCCTGTTCTCCACATCTCTTCTGATGTTTGGCTTAACCAAATCCAAGCGGCATCTTAGTCTTCGATTGAAGAACATCATGGCTGGAGTTTGGTTGGTAACCTCATATGTCATCCGGTAGGCAAACAAGAAGTTATCCACCTTGTGTTGTAGGGGTATGTCTTCATTACCCATTGCCTTGATAGCCTTCTTGAATGTTTGAACGAACCTCTCGGCCAATCCATTAGTGGCTGGATGATATGGGGCGGATGTGTCATGCTTAACACCATTGTTCTTTAAGAACTTCCGGAACTCTTCAGACACAAGCTGTGGTCCATTGTCGGAGCAAATCTGTTCAGGCAGCCCATTCCTGGCGAATATGGTTCGTAAGACTGTGATAGTTTTTTCTGTGGTGGTTGAGGACATTTTTATTACCTCTGGCCACTTTGAATGTGCATCCACCGCAATTAAAAACATCGAGTCCATAAATGGACCAGCAAAATCAATGTGCACCCTTTGCCATGGAGATGAGGGCCACTCCCATGGATGTAGAGGGGCTTGTGGTGGGGCGTTTTGGACCTTCTGGCATCCTGTACAGCTCTTGGTCATCTCTTCGATTTCTCTATCGATTCCCGGCCACCACACAAACGCTCTGGCTAAGTTCTTCATTTTTACCCCTCCCAGATGACCCTCATGAAGCTCATTGAGCACTCTATCCTTCAATTTGGGTGGAATTACTACTCTGGATCCACACATCAAGGTTCCTCTGCACACTGACAGCTGTTCTCTTCTCGGCGAGAATGCTGGCAGCAGTGGTTCGCCATGTGCTGGCCACCCCTTCACCGTTAAATCATAGACCCAGGAGAGTGTCGGGTCATTTCGTGTTTCCTTTTCTATGTTTGTATTCGTCACAGGGAGACATTCAACTATGGTCGAGTGGAATATCTCCACTGGATCCACTGCAAGTTCTTCCACCGTCGGCAACGGTAGGCGCGACAATCCATCAGCATTCCCATGCTGTTTAGTTCCTTTGTACTCGATGTCATATTGGTGAGCCCCTAGGAAAAGGGACCACCTCTGTAGCCGTTGTGCCGTCATTATCGGTACGCCCTTCTGAGGGTTGAAAATGGAGACGAGAGGTTGATGATCAGTTAGTAGAGTAAATTTCTGACCGTGCAGGTAGTGATTGAACTTCTTCACCCCCCACACCAGGCTGAGGGCCTCTCTGTCAATCTGGGCGTAGTTACGCTCGGCTGAAGTTAACGAGCGTGACGCAAAAGCTATCGGCCTCTCTGAACCATCAAGGAATTTATGTGACAGTACCGCCCCAATGCCGTAGGGAGACGCATCACACGCCAGTCTTAACGGTAGTGATGGGTTGTAGTGAGCCAATACTTCGCTTGAAGTGATTAGGTCCTTACTCTTCTGAAAGGCCTGCTTACATTCATCGCTCCATTTCCATGCTACTCCCGTTTGTAGTAGGGCGTTCAGTGGGTGCAGAATTGTGGACAAATTCGGCAAAAACTTATGGTAGTAATTCACCAATCCGAGGAATGACCTCAGTTGTGACACATTTTCAGGCACTGGAGCCTTAACTACCGCTTCAATTTTGTCAGGGGACTTATGTAACCCCTCTTCATCAATCACGTGGCCACAATACGATATCTGTTTCTTAAAAAACTCACACTTGGGGCGATTGGCCCATAGCCCATGCTCACGTAGTCTAGTGAGCTCCTGCTCTAGGTTGGCAAGGTGTTCACTGTCATCTTCACCCATCACTAGGATGTCGTCCAAGTAACACTGAGTCCCCGGAATTCCTTGCAGGACTTGTTCCATCGCTCTTTGCCATATCGCCGGAGCTGATGCTACTCCGAATACCAGTCGATTATACTGGTAAAGACCTTTGTGAGTGTTTATCGTGAGATACTTCCTAGAGGATTCTTCAACCTCCATCTGCAAATATGCTTGTGCTAGGTCAATTTTTGTAAAACGCTTCCCTCCAGATAGTGAGGCAAAGATATCTTCTATCCTTGGAAGAGGATATTGTACTATGTGAAGGACTGGGTTCACCGTCTCCTTGAAGTCCCCACAGATGCGAACCTTCCTTGGCTCCTCAGACTTATTGTTTAACGTTTTTTTCATGACAGGAACGATGGGTGTCGCCCACTCGCTCCAGTCTACCTTAGATAACACGCCTGCATTCTCCAGATTCTCCAGCTCTGCCTCGACGGCTGGGCGAATTGCATATGGTACCGGTCTTGCTTTGAAAAACTTGGGAATTGCATTCTCTTCTATTTTTATCGAGGCAGTTATGCCTTTAAGAGCTCCCAGTTCTTGTTGAAAAACCTCTTTGGCGTTAGCTAAGATTGTTGACAATCGTCCAGGAGTGATGTTGTCATCCTTTTTACCAGCCACCGTCAGTGCCTGAATGGAGTGCCAGTCTAAACTTATCTTTCTGATCCATTCACGTCCCAATAACGGTGGTCCACCATCTTGCAGTATGTACAGATACAATTTCTGTATTTCCTTGCCGTTGTATTCGACAGGCACCCTTATTTTTCCGCTGGGGTATACTTTTTGCCCCGTATACGTCTTCAAGACAATGGATGTCTCTTTCAAGGGTATGTGTGAGAATAACCACTCGTAGTTTCGTCGATTCATGACGGTTAGAGCTGATCCTGTATCCAATTCCATTTTGACTTGGGACCCTGCTATCGTGAGGGTGACCCAAATGGTTCGGTGATCCTCTTTTGCGATTACGTTGTGAAGTTTGAGACAGCTTAGTCTCTTGTTCCCGGATTCACTATCGCTCATCTGGTCTTCGGAACTACTGTCCGTCATCTTTTGTACTTTCCTGTACGGTTCCTTAGTAGCCTTTTTGTTGTCGTTGGTCTTCTTCCCAGACCTGCAAACTCGTGCAATGTGTCCCATCTTTCCGCGTTGCCTGCATATTTTGTCCTTGGACCAGCAGTCCTTCTGGTCATCGTTTGTTCTGCCGCAGCGATAACATTTTGCAAATCCCCGTGTCATTTCGTGGGTGCCGTATTCCTGTGGCTTTTGCTGTATTTCCGCAGCTCCCCTTGCTGCTGCTTCGTACGATACTGCCACGCTGAAAGCCTTATCTAGCGTCAGCTCTTTCTCTGAGAGTAACCTCTTCTGGGTTCCTTCACTCAGGAGTCCACAGACAAATTTGTCCCGTAAGGTATCTGCCAGTCCTGCTCCGAACTGGCAGTGCTTTGATAGCTTGCGTAGTTCCGTAAGGTAATCAGCATTGCTCTCACCTTTATGCTGATTTCTCCTGTGGAATTTAAATCTTTCTGCTATCAGCAGCGGTGTAGGATTTAGGTGTTCCTGTAGGATAGCAACAATTTCGTTAAAATTCTTCGCCTTCGGTTTGGCTGGAGTAATCAGGTCCCGCAATAGGCCGTACGTTCTTGCGCCCATTAAGTTTAGCAGTACCGATGCCTTTTTCTCATCGGCTACTTCGTTTGCCTCGCAATATACCTCGACTCTTTCCACATACGTGGTCCAGTCTTCTATTGCATTATCGAAGGCAGTGATATTGCCAGTCTTCGGCATCTTGGAAATCTAAGATGGCGCCTCCCGCGCTTTGCCTTCTTCCCCGATTTAACAAAATGGCGCCTCCCGCGCTTTGCCTTCCCCGCTGGATTAAGATGGCGCCTCCCGCGCTTTCTGTCTTCTCCGCTGTTGCTGGCATTTTATGCCTTGATGGCGACGCCCTATGGTCTTCGCGCACTTCCCCCCGCGCTGCTGCTAACGCCGCTCTCCGCGGTTCCCGTGGCAAACTGCAGCTCCTCGCGGCTTTCTGCGCGTTTAATTTTTATTCTTTCCCCGTCGTCAGAACAACCCTGCGGGACTCTTGCCTCTCTCTTCTCGGGTCTGTACGCTGCCCGGCTTCGTAGTACCGGCCGCGCCCTGTGTGCTCCACCCTCTCTCTCTCTCCTCTTCCCGACAACGCTGCTCGGTCCCGTTGCAAAGCCACCCGCTCGAGCTCTAGGCCGCCGCAGCCCAGGAAGGATCAGTGTACTACCTGCCACCAGCCTGATTAGCTGAAGCACCATCGACAGGATAACCAAGCCCCGCTCTCGACAGCCTCTCCTGCAAATCTTCAACTCCGATGACTCAGAGGTGGATGCCCACGGTCGAGGCCCGTTTCTTCTGTTTCTTTCTTCCTTCTGGCCTCGACCTCTGATAACTTCGCTTCAGGGATGGATCCCCATGAGGTGGTGCAGACTGTAGGTAAGTTCGTATCTGCTCGTCGCCAGTATTATGTCCGTGTATAATTGAGACACGGACTGCAGGAGTTGGTTATAACAGGTCTTTACTGAATGGAGGCAACCTGGAACTACTATGCAAATGTTACTACACAGGCTTATATACAGGGGTGGTCACCACTGGTACTGCAGTATACAGGGGCTGCAGAATATAGTTCCTTCTGCAAAGTACATACACTACAGAACCCAGTAGGATTTTTCATCCAGTAAATTGAAAATCAACTGGTAGAAACCACTGCAAGCCAAAAAAAAAAAATTTTCCGATTCTCCAGCTCCCACCAGAGCCACTCTAACTCGAGGAGATAATGGCCCCGATTTTCTGCCAGCCGTCGGGCGGGTTTTCAGGCAGGTGGGGGCTGAAAATCGCAGAAATAGGGGGTCGCGACCGCCCCCCCCCCCCCCCCGCCTGATTCCCCGCCCCGTCCGACTTTCGGACCGCCGTTTCTCTGCGACCCGAATCAGTCCCACCCGCCGCTGGCGGGACTGGCCGTCGGGACCCTAATCACCAATTATTGGCATGTTTAATGCCATTTTAAGGGGCCCTTGCGATTTTCAAGGGTTCCCCACGCTAAACACGCCTGCGGGGAATCCCGCTAATGAAACCTGGCGTGAAGCTTGCCGGCTTGCTTGCTCTCAGCTACAGGTCATTCGGGAAAGCTGCGATTTAATCGGAGAGCATTTGTATGTTGAAGGACCTTGTTGTTACAGGCTTGGGGCTACTTCTTCAAGGCTTAGGCACAGCTGTGGAAGGTTGGAGCCTCACACACTTCTCCAATGTGATCTCCTGGGAAGCCCCTCTCGCCACCCTCACTCAGCGCTTCCTCAGCGGAGGCATCTACCAGAAGCATGGGACGCCTTTTTTTCCTTCCCTTCTTGCCATTAGAGGATCTCCAGCAGCAGAGGCGGCAGCAGCAGAACCAGGAACAGCAAGATGAGCACCAGGAGCACCAGGCTGCTGCTCACTCACCTGAAGCTGCACAGGCCAGAAGGGGCCAGCGCTTGGAAGTGGCTTCAGAGCATCTTGCTGCACTTTAGGGGGCCATGGGGACCCGTATCTGCACTGGCAGTCCTACTCAGAAGGACTTCCATGAAGGTCTGGTTTCTCTGTTCAATAGATGGCCAACACTCCTCAAGAGTTGTCATTCTCTTATGAGCACTCACCATGTTTTCCGTACCCTGGCGAGTTATCTCCTCCATGGAGGTTGCCAACATTTCCATGGTGATGCGTTCATGCGCCAATGACTCCACAAAGGCTCTGCTCATGGTCGCTATGGACTCCTCCATTCACTCCGCACTCGCAGCGACCCTGGAGACAAAACCTGCCAGAGACTCCTGCATCTGTGCATGGAGATCCATCACCTCTTCTCTTGTGGATGGACCCAGAGGCAGAGGGTTGACATGCAGCGCAGCTGAGCTGAGCTGGCAGAGTCCTGCGCCCTCCGATGAGGACTCTCCACTGCTGTCCCTGTCTCCAGAATCTGCTGAGGCTCACTTATGAGCTGTGAAACACCAGGTGACAACACTACTCTGTGTCCTGAAGGTCCCCCCGAGGTGTGAGTGTCTGTGCTGGTGCTGGGTGCGCTTACTTCTGCTGACGCTGCGCCCTCAGAGGTTGGAGCTTCCTCTGAGGAGTCTGGCTGCACAGCCTCTTCCCCCTCCACAGTGGGGACGGGGGCTCTGGATGGTCCTGTGGGGGAGTAGAGGAAGGAGTTAGAGATGTGATGCCAAGGTTACATGCACATTCGAGTTGACATCTGCTGACACCTGCATCCATGCAGCCTTGGTCTCAGTGGGAGGCCTCTTCCTGCCTGACCTAGGGAAGAGGACCTCCCTGTGGGCCCTAACCCCACCCAATAATGCCTGCAGTGAAGTTTCGTCGAATTTGGAGGCAGCTCGGGGTCTGGCACTGGCCACAGCTGCTGCAGGCTCCTCTGCCATCCTGTATGGTTCGTTTGGAAGCCAACAGAGGAAGCAATGCTTGCTGTGGACCTTGAAAGCACCACGAATGATGACATCATACTGTGGGGCTTTCTGACTAGAAATGGACAATTAGCAAGGCTGTCCACACACTGGAAATTAATTGGCCACTTGAGGGAAAATTGAGTGCAGCTGGCTGACCCATTTTTTTGGGGGTCAGAACCCCACATTCGGGGAATCCGACCATTTCCCACACAATCCACAAAATCGGGCCCAATCTCTCCCCTCTCGGATCGATTACCTTATTCTAGTAGAGGGGGAATTTTGGAAAGAATAAAATATTTGATAAGTTGAGCAATATGAGAAGGCTTTTTATCTGAGCACAGATTGGACACACAGAGGTGTGGCATGAACTGTGCTGGCCTGAAGGAGTCAGAATGGGACCATTTTCATACCTGGGTCTTGTTTGCATTGATTTGCAGAGTTATAAGCACAAAACATAATTTGTACAGTAATTTCAGCAATCTGAAGGGCAAGAAACCAAGGCAGCAGCGGCAGCGCCTTAAAGGGAAGGTTCAGGAGTGAAAGGAAGCATCAGTTTTAAGCTGCAGGAAAGTTTTTGCAGCACCTACAGAACAAGAATACTAAAGGGAGAAGCCTTTAAGCGTCAAAAGCCACAAATGACTGCAGCTGAGGTTCCCTTTAATGGCAGCTCAAAATGGCCATTTCACAATTTCAGCCCCATGTTTGATGGGAGGGAGCAGGAACTGATGGTAATTTGGGAGGCAGAGGCAAAAATGAGCTTCACCTGCCTAGCTTGGTTGTTTACGCTGTTTCTGCAAAATTTCCACTGCAGTTACACAGCAGGCGATCAGGTGCAGATGTCTCATCGATGTGCTCCTTTAACATCTCCATCACATGTCTCCTATTTTTTTTCCATCAAACCATCCAATGGAAGAATAGCCATTATGTTGACCTAGGGTTAGAATTTCTATTCATCATAATTTCGGCTGAAATCCCGGAGAAATGGAAGAACCGGACATTCCACCATTTGTTCAAGGTTTCCATTGATCTTCCACCAAAGTTATGTCAAACATTGGGAGAACCCCCAAGAAATTCTAACCCCTAATGTCTTGTGCAGCTATAAAGATTTGCATGGATGAGTTACATTATTGCTTGCCCTTTATGGCCAGTTGATGGCACTAGAATTCTTACACAAACCACATTTTTATGAAGATTAAATTGAATCCATATCAAGGCTGTTTGCATTTCAGTGTTTACATGACAAAAATTTAATAAATAGTTTCTGATATATGTATAAACACATAAATAAAAAGAGGGCATTTTCTGAACAGCAGCTGTGAATAATGACTATTTATTAGTGTCTGCCAACTTTCCTGCTGTATTATCAAATGTGTAAACAACCAGAATGATTCTTTTTATAGATATACAATACACTAAACAAAAACAAAACACAGCTACAATCCATATGAGCCTCGACTTTTGATGTTGGGGAAGAATTCTGGATGCAATTTGTTTATTGTAAGCTCTTCCTGTATTGCTGCTACTGATCCAGAATTGGTGAGGGTTCCTGCAACAGGTTAGCTGACCTAGCAGCACCCCGGCCATTAAAAATGACAGTGCGCAGCCAAACAATGAAAAACAATTCCTAATGGTTAAAGGAGCATATCATTCTCTTGAAATTTTAGTAAGGGTTAAACTTCATTGAAAGATGCTGTCATAATGTCAGCTGTGGCTCAGTTGGCAGCACCCTTGCCTCTGAGTCAGAAAGTTGTGGGTTTAAGTCCCACTACAGAGACTTGAGCACAAAAATCTAGGCTGGTACTCCAGTACAGTACTGAGGGAGTGCTGCATTGTTGGAGGTGCCGTAGTTTGGATGAGACGTTAAACTGAGGCTCCCAGGTGGATGTAAGAGATCCCATGGCACTATTCGAAGAAGAGCATGGGTGTTCTCCCTGGTGTCCTGGCCAATATTTACCCCTCAATCAACATCACTAAAACAGATTATCTGACCATTATCACATTGCTGTTTGTGGGAGCTTGCTGTGTGCAGATTGGCTGGCTGTGTTTCCTACATTACAACAGTGATTACACTCCAAAAAGTACTTCATTGGCTGTAAAGTACTTTGGGATGTCTGGTGGTCATGAAAGGTGCTATATAAATGCAAGTCTTATTTTTATTTAGGTCTTGGATGAAAATTCTGAGTAAATGATTAACAGATGCGTAGATGAAAAGAAGACTGCAAAAGCAGGAGATCTGAAATAAAAATATAAAGTACTGGAAATGTACATAAAACACAGTGGGATAGAAATTCATCTTGAGCACAAAAATCTAGGCTGACACTCCAGTGCAGTACTGAGGGAGTCCTGCACTGTCAGAGGTGCCGTCATTTAGATGAGACGTTAAACTGAGGCCCCGTCTGCTCTCTCAGGTGGACATAAAAGATCCCATGGCACTATTCGAAGAAAAGCAGGGGAGTTATCACTGGTGTTGATCCAATTGCTATGAACATGTATTTTTTTTTTGTTTTTATTTCTTAGCTGTTATAAATTAATGTTGTGGCTGAGTACATAAAAGACTTATTAACTGAAAGAACTAAACTCGTGGTTCTGAAAGTGATTATGAGGTTTCTGAAGTATCCTAAACTATTCCATGCTAAATAACATGACCTCTTAATATATGTATGACAAAAAATTTATCTACTTTTAGCTTCATAGTGGTTCCTTTAATTGTCACAATGCATAAGGAGTTAAAAATCAACTGCACCTGAATAAACCCCAGCCTAACTTGTTACAGTGCTATGAGGACTACTAGTTGGTTTGGTCTCTGAGCCTACAATGCAAACACAATCAAATACGTGATTTGTTCAGTTATGTGCATGACTTGCAGCTCAATTTGAACTTATTCAAATCCATGAAGTACCAACAACTGTTCTGGGAGTATTTAATTAGCTTGGTCAGTTCAAATCAGAGAGTAAGCCTGAGACTAGTCAGATCAATTAGCTCCCTGGAATGAGAGGGTTGTACTATGGGAAGAGATTGAGTAAATAGGCCTATACTCTCTGGAGTTTAGAAGAATGAGAGGTGATCTCATTGAAATGTATAAAATTTTTAGAGTGACTGACTATCCGGGCCTATAAAACTGAAAAGAAGAGGCGCAGCAGGACACAATTGGTTTATGTTGACAAATTAGAATGGTCCCCAACATGGGTACAACTGCATTAATAACACAGCCAGAACTGTGTTGGACAAGTGTGGATTAATTAAGGAAAGCCAACATGGATTTGTTAAAGGCAAATCATGTTTAACCAACTTGATCGATTTTTTGATGAGGTAACAGAGAGGGTTGATGAGGGTAATGCGGTTGACGTGTACATGGATTTCCAAAAGGCGTTCGACAAGGTGCCACATAATAGGCTTGCCAGCAAAGTTGAAGCCCATGGAATAAAAGGGACAGTGGCAGCATGGATACGAAATTGGCCTAGTGACAGGAAACAGAGTAGTGGTGAACGGTTATTTTTCGGACTGGAGGAAGGTATACTGTGGTGTTCTCCAGGGGTCGGTTCGAGGGCCACTGCTTTTCTTGGTATATATTAATGACTTGGATGTGGGTGTACAGGGCACAATTTCAAAATTTGCAGATGACACAAAACTTGGAAGTATAGTGAACAGTGAGGAGGATAGTGATAGACTTCAAGAGGACATAGACAGGCTGGTGGAATGGGCAGATATGTGGCAGATTAAATTTACCGCAGAAAAGTGTGAAGTGATGCATTTTGGTAGAAAGAATGAGGAGAGGACATATAAATTAAATGGTACAATCCTGAAGGGGGTGCACGAACAGAGAGACCTAGGGGTGTGTGTGCATAAACTGTTGAAGGTGGCAGGGCAGGTTGAGAAAGCGGTTAAAAAAGCTTATGGGATGCCGGCCTTCATGAATAGAGGCAGTGGGGGGAAAATTCAGTATCGCCCCGTTTGGGGCGTGATTATCGGCCGGGCGCAAAGATTAGCGCCTGGCGCTAATTATCGCCTCCGACTGCAAACTTGGCTTTTATCGCCCCCTGGAGGTGATTCGAGCGTTAAATCAGGCGCTTCACACCTGTCTTAAGGCAGAAAGGCTGAGGAGTGAGGCGCTACCTTAGAGCGCTGGCGGAGCTCGTGTGATGTCAGTCAGCAATGGAACACAGACACAATGGTGCCGGCCAGTTCTTAAAGGGGAGGGCTCATCTTGCTCTCCATCCACATCCTGCTCATTGCAGCCTTGAATCTTGGCCTGGAGAGACCTGTACATCAAATCTGCTGGAAAGAACAATGGAGAGACCCAGGGAAAGAGCTCAGAGTGCAGCCCCCACAGTCTCTTCTAAATCGATGCAAGGAAGGGCAAATCAAAATGAGCCTGCAAAGTGCTGCTCAGTACCCAAAACTCCTTCACACAGTGTAGAATCTCTCCAGAAGTCTCTCTCTCTCTCTCTCGGAATGTGTGGTGCAAAAATGTCACCAACAAAAAAAGGCAGGAAGCGGTCGCCTTTAAATAGCGCTCCCCCAGTCCTTCCTGACTGCAAAATACTCCCCTCAACCTGTCATTGCTAGTGGCAGGCGGTAAGGCAGGGGGCGCCACTCAATATCCGGTCCGGGGCGTTGCACACTCGACTGACGTCACAATCTGCCGGTGCAGGAGATCGTAGCGGTAGTGTTTAGCACCGCTGCAAAATGTCTAGTTAATTTCGTGAGTGGCGCAAACATCGCCGTGCACGGGCGCTAGTTGCTTTGTGCCCCATTAGCGCCCTCTTAAGGTGCTAACAGGAGACGCAAACTAACTGAATTTTTCCCCCATAGAGTACAAAAGCAGGGAAATTATGATGAACCTTTATAAAACACTGGTTCAGCCTCAACTGGAGTATTGTTTCCAATTCTGGGCACCACACTTTAGAAAGGATGTGAAGGCCTTAGAGAGGGTGCAGAAAAGATTTACAAGAATTATTCCAGGGATGAGGGACTTCAGTTACGTGGATAGACTGGAGAAGCTGGGGTTGTTCTTAAGAGCAGAGAAGTTTGAGAGGAGATTTGACAGAAGTGTTCAAAATCATGAGGGGTCTGGACAGAGTAGAGAAACTGTTCCCATTGGCAGAAGGGTCGAGAACCAGAGGACACAGATTTAACGTGATTGGCAGAAGAACCAAAGGCGACATGAGGATAAACTTTTTTCTGAAAGGGTGGTGGAGGCAGACCCACTCGTGGCTTTCAAAAGGGAGTTGGATAAGTGCCTGAAGGAAAACATTTGCCGGGCTACGGGGAAAGGGCGGGGGAGTGGGACTAGCTGAAGTGCTCTTGCAGTGAGCTGGCACGGGCTTGACGGGCCGAATGGCCTTCTTCCGTGCTGTAACCATTCTATGATTCTATGAACTACAGTTCCAGATTTATCCCATTCTGTCCCAAGCCAAGCCTTAATTTCCCTCTTTATCCCAACCCACGCCCTGGACTCCAGGTTCCCCACAAAAATACAATAAGATAACACACACCTCAGCATGCCTCCCCCACCAATTCCTAGATCATTTCTGCAATTATCTGAGATTTAGGGCAGATAAATATAGGAAGTAGGAAATGTGCAGTAAAAGAGACAAGCATATGGAAAGGGAGAAAGAAACATATAGCCTACCAGATGAATTGAAAAAATAAGAGAAAGACATACATACAGAGAAGCGGAGAGAGAGATGCAACAGGAATTGTGTGAGAGGCAAAGAGAAGAGTGAAGGCAGAAATCAGCAGAGACTTACAGAACGAGAGAAAGAGAGGGAAATGGTCTGAGACAAGCCCAAAGATACAGAGCTCAGCACAAAAAGAATTCGAGTGATGGACAAGGCAGAAACAGTTACAGGAAAAAATGGACAATATTTTTTCTTACTTTTTGTCTGTGAAAAACACCACAGAAAGTTAAATGTGCTGTACCTTTCATGCTGTAATGCTGCTGTTCTTCAAATAGGATGTACAATGTAAGGTAAGGTGGGAAACTCAATGCAAGATCAGCTATTTTTGTATTACTATTTATTGAAGACTAGCTTCTTTTATCTAGATTCTGATAAGCAGAAAAAATATTTAAACAAATTTGTATTCATTTATTTTAAATTAAATGGTAAAAATAATTGAGTTTTTTAGACTTTTTTTACAATTGCAGTTTCAGTGATAAAGTGGGTAAAATCAAAAGACTCATGACCAATTTATACAATTAGATTTTCCAGTATATTACCTGGGAATCTTGTAAAGAGATTTGTTATCAGGCAGGTAGTCAACAATTTTAGGACCTCATTTAATGATTCATTAATTCACAACATGGATATGTGCCATTATGGAAAACCCACCTAATTGATTTTCACAAGTACCATTCATAGGGCCCCCTGGGGCATAACTGCTAGCAAAACACCATTGGGTACAAATCCTGGAGGCTGCCTTTGCCATTGGAAGTACCTACCCATTTGCTCTTGCCATGACCCTGTCCCGTATTCTGTGGGACAGGATCATTTGAATAATAGTGGCAGGCACCCGCTCCAGTAATGGCATTACTGGGGCACTCAGCCCAGGAAGCCAGCAGGGTTTTGGTTTGATATGCTTATCCATCAGGGGGCACAGGCCAGCGCAGCAAAGAAAATATTTGGTTCAATCCTTGATCCCTTGCTAGTCCGCCACTCATCTCTCTTAGACTAATTGCTGTTGGGAAACAGCATTCCAAATTTCTGCTCTAACTGCGCTGAAATGACACCCCAAAACCCAGGAATCTTTGGACTTATATTTCATGTCATCCGTTTAGAAAATGGAATTTAGAAGTCTTACTCAATTTTTCGTGCTAACACTAAGAGTATTGTGTTATAGTAGGTGATTGGCGAAGCAGAGGATTTTGGAGTGAAGACAATGATGGAGAAGGAGGACATATTTATTGGGATCAAGGTGGCAAAAAGGTAAGAAATGAAACCATATATGCACATCCTCATTCCTTTCTTATACTAATTATCAAAATAAATTCTTTGCACAACGTTGACCGTATCCTGAGAGTTCAATTAATCTCAAAAATGGTTTCCGATGTGTTCTTGTAGAGATCTTATTGATCCTTGCTGTCATGTGGTTTTCATAGACCAATGTTGAGATTTGATTGGCCTGTGGTGTTACATAGTTAACATGGATCAATCAATGACCTTAGAGGATCATTACAGTATTGCAGGCACATTGCGGTGTCATCTTTGGCTCATTTGGTAGCACTCTCGCTTCTGAGACAGAAAGTTGGAGCTCAAGCCCTACTCCAGAGACTTGAGAACATGATCTAGACTGGCATTTCAGTGCAGTACCGTACTGAGGGAGTGCTGCACTGTCAGAAGTGCCATCTTTCGGATGAGACGTTAAACCAAAGCCCGTCTGCCTTTTCAGGTGGACGTAAAAGGTCCCATGACACTATTTGAAGAAGAGCAGGGGAGTTATCCTTGGTGTCCTGGCTAATTATTGTTCACATTGTCTGCATGCCCGATACGAGACTCCCAAAACATTGCGCTTCATGGACACCCTCAAAGCCTCCTTGAAAAAGCGTAACATCCCCACCGACACCTGGGAATCCCTGGCCCAAGACCGCACAAAGTGGAGGAGAAGCATCCGGGAAGGCGCCAAACACCTCTAGTCTCTTCGCCGGGAGCAAGCGGAAGCCAAGCGCAGGCAGCGCAAGGAGCGCACGTCAACCCAAGCACCCCACCCACCCATCCCTTCAACCACCGTCTGCCCCACCTGTGACAGAGACTGTAGGTCCCGCATTGGACTCATCAGTCACCTGCAAACTCATTTTTAATGTAGAAGCAAGTCATCCTCGGTTCCGAGGGACTGCCTAAGAGAGAGAGAGATTGTTTAGTCAACATCACTGAAACAAATAATATGGGCATTTTTTCATTACTGTTTGTGGCACCTCGGCTGCCACATTCATAGGATTACATAGGATATACGGCACAGAAACAGGCCATTCAACCCAACCAGTCCATGCCCGTGTTTATGCTCCACTTGAATCTCCTCACGTCTTTCCTCATCTAACACTGTCAGCATAACCTTCTATTCCACTCTCCCTCATATCTAGCCTCCCCTTAAATGCATCTATACTATTTGCCTCAACTACTCCCTGTGGTAGCGAGTTCCACATTCTCACCACTCTTTGGATAAAGAAGTTTCCTCTGAATTCCCTATTTGATTTCTTGGTCACTATCTTATATTGATGGCCTCTAGTTATGCTCTTTCCCACAAGTGGAAGCATTCTCTCTGTATCCACTCTATCAAAACCTTTCATAATTTTAAAGACATTAGGTCACCCCTCAGCCTTCTTTTTTCAAGCGAAAAGAGACCCAGTCTGTTCAGCCTTTCCTGATAGGTATACCCTCGCATTTCTGGTATCATCCTTGTAAATCTTCTCTGTACCCTCTCCAGTGCCTCTATATCCTTTTTTATAATATGGCGACCAGAATTGTACACAGTATTCCAAGTGTGGTCCTACATTATATTACATTATTATTACAACAGTAACTACACTTCAAAAGTACTTAATTGGCTGTAAAGGGTTTTGAGATGGCCTGAGGTGGTGAAAGGCACCATATAAATGCACCATATCTATATATATAAACGGATACATCTGTGTCTGTCTGTCTGTCTATCTGTCTGTCTGTCTGTCCTTCGGTGTGCGTCTGTCCGGCTATGCACTCGAAAGTTATAGAGCGTACCTACGCGTGCGTTACATCAAAAGAAAGCTTACCATTCCAAAACGGTCGTAAGCGTATTGACGTTTCGGCCGGACAAAAATTGCGCCCGCGGTATCCAAAAAACGTTCAAAATTCCGCTCATTAGCATCTCATTATCCGCTCATTAGCAATAGCGTGACGTCGAGGTCAACCAATCGTACGCCGGGTTCCTGGCGCGTGCGGGCGGGCCCTCCTACAGTCGAGTGACGGGACGATTGACCAATCCTATGCTTCGGTGACCTGACGGTCGACCAATCGGTGCGTGTGTGGGCGGGCCTTATCGTTCTGAACCGAGGTAAGTCGCCGCCATCTTGATTCCAAACTTTTCCTTTTTCCCGCTTTCTGCGTGTTTCTTTTCAAATCTACATTTCCAGCAATAAAAAAGTTGCTTTTAAAAGACAAATTGTTTTTTAAAAAAGTTAATTAATTTGTAAATCTTTTGTCTAACCTCTATAATTTTCCTACCTTTCACCGTTTTTCCAGGCCTCAAAGCCTGGGCGTCTGTTGACCAGCCACGCCCGAGCTAGGCACCTCCCGTCGCGATCGACAAAAGGCCAGCGATCGCCGCCATCTTTGTGAAGGCTGGAGGGGGCGGGCCTGAGCCGAGCGTCGCCACCCGCCGCCATCTTAGTAAAGGCGGGCAGGGCGGGAGTCAGCGTCCGCGTCATCTTCTGCCCGGAGCGCGACTTGAGTCCGGCCGGGCCTCACGCGGTAGGTGGCGCGGCGGCGTCTCTCTGGTCTTGAAGCCGGCTCGGGCGGGGAGCGGGGCTCGGGAAGGCGGAGCTCGGGAGGGCGGGGAGCGGGAGGGCGGGGCTCCGGAGAGCGGGAGGCCGGTGCTCGGGGGGGCGGGGCTCGGGACATCGGGGGGGCGGGGCTCGCGACATCAGGAGATTGGGGGCGGGAGATCGCGGGGCGCGACATCGGGAGATCGCGGGGCGGGACATCGGGGGGCGGGACATCGGGAGATCGGGGGCGGGACATCGGGGGACAGGAGATCGGGGGACGGGAGATCGGGGGGCGGGACATCGGGGGACGGGAGATCGGGGGCGGGACATCGGGGGGGCGGGAGAACGGGGGGCGGGAGATCGGGGGACGGGACATCGGGGGGGCGGGACATCGGGGGGCGGGGCTCGGGGACTCTCCCCCTCCCCTCCCCCTCCTCCCCTTCCTCCCCCTCCCCTTCCTCCCCCCTCCCCCTCCCCTTCCTCCCCCCTCCTTCTCCCCCCCTTCCTCTCCCCCCTCCCCTTCCTCCCCCCACCCCCCTTCCCCCCTCCTCTCCCCCTCACCTCCCCTCCTCCCCCCTCCCCTTCTCCCCCCTCCTCCTCCTTCCCCTCCTCCCCCCTTCCCCCTTCCTCCCCCCTCCTCCCCCTCCCCTTCCTCCCCCACTTCTCCCCCCCTTCCATCCCCCCTTGCCCCCCTTCCCCTTCCCTCATCTTTCCTCCTCCCCCCCCTCCCCTCTCCCCCCTCCCCTCACCCCCTCCCCTCCCCCCCTCTTCCCCCCTTCCCTTCCCCCCGTCGCTCTCTCTCTTCCTCCCAGTCGCTCTCTCTCTTCCCCCCAGTCGCTCTCTCTCTTCCCCCCAGTCGCGCTCTCCCCCCCAGTCGCTCTCTCTCTTCCCCCCAGTCGCGCCCTCTCTTCCCCCCAGTCGCACTCTCTCTTCCCCCCCAGTCGTGCTCTCTCTCTCTCTCTTCCAACAACAGCATGCCCTCAAAAAAGCCTCGGCACCGCCGGGCACTCTAGCTAGTAAATATATAAATTCTTTCTTCTGTTATAGACATGCAAATCCAATGGTCTTGAGATTATGCCATGCTTTTGTAAGAACGCATATATGTTGTTCTGAAATTTCTCTCTCCACTATTTTAGTGGAGGCACTAACCCATTTAAAGTAAGGGTTAACATAATCTATCTATCTATATCTATCTATCTATATATAAAACGGTCCGTCTGTCTTTCCATCTGTCTTTCCGTCTCTCTGTCTGTCCGGCTATACAATCAAAAGAAAGCTTATCATTAGGGGACTCTAATAGGTGTGTTTACTTTTTGGTCAGACAAAAAATGTTCAGACAGTATACAAAAAAGGTTCAAAAAACGGCAAAATTCCGCTCATTAGCATTGAGTGACATGATGGTTGACCAAACGTACAGGGGATAAACCTGATGGTTGACCAATTGGTGCGTCACGGGGGGCGTTTCATTGCGTGTGTGGGCGGGCCTAATCCTTCTGCGCTGAGGTGAGTGGCCGCCATCTTGATTCCTAACTATTCATTTCTTTTTCCCACTTTCTGCGTGTTTATTTTCAAATCTAGATTTCCAGCAAAAAAAAAGTTGCTTTTAAAACACAATTAAATTGTTTTTTAAAAAAGTTAATTAATTTGTCAATATTTTCTCTAACCTCATTAATTTACCTACCTTTCACCCTTTTTTTTTCTCTTGACTCGCTACCTCCGCCGGGCGCCGCAACCTTCCAGGGTTACCCCGCCTGCAGGCCTCGAAGCCTTGGCCTCTCCTCCCCAGCCACGCCCGAGCTAGGCACCTCCCTTCCCGCTCAACAAGCGGCCCGTGATCGCTGCCATCTTTGTAAAGGCTGGCGGGGCGGGCCTGAGCCGAGCGTAGCCACCGCTGCCATCTTTGTAAAGGCTGGCGGGGCGGTACGGAGCTCCGCGGAGCCATCGCCGGCACTGGGCTCGTGTGCTTTGTGGCCTGCGGCCGAATGGCAGCTGCGGAGCTCGGGCTGCCCGGGGCCCTGGGCTCGGCTGGGCCATGTCAGTGCGGGTGCCCGAGGCCCCGGGGCCTAGCCTTCTCCAACCGCCGCCGGAAGCGCAACTCTCCACTGGCAGAGGGGAGAGGGTCTGCTGGCACCCCCCCTCCCTTTCCCCTCCTTCCCCCCCTTCCCCCCTCCTTCCCCCACACCCCCTTTCCTCCCCCGCCCCTTCCCACCCCCCTTTCCCCCCCACACCCCCTTCCCACCCCTCCCACACACACCCTTCCCCCCCACACCCCCTTCCCACCCCTTTCCCCCCCCTCCCACACACCCCCTCCCCCCTTCCCTTCCCCCCTTCCCTTCCCCGCCTCCCCCTCTTCCCCTTTCCCTTCCCCCCACTCCCACCCTTCCACCTCCCCCTTCCCCCCACCCTCTTCCCCCACCCCCCCTTCCCCCCCACCCCTTTCCCCCAACTCCCCTTTCCCCCACCCCCCTTCCCCCTCCCCCTTCCCTCCCACCCCACCCCTTTCTCCCTCCCCCCCACCCCTTTCCCCCCACCCCTTTCCCCCCACCCCTTTCCCCTTTCTCTCCTTCCCTCTCTCTTTCCCTCTCTGTCTCTCTCTCTCCTTCCCTCTGTCTCTGTCTCTCTCTCCCTCTCTCTCTCTGTCTTTCTCTCCCTCTCTCTCTCTGTCTCTCCCGCTCTCTCTCTCTCTCTCTCCCCCCGTCTCTCTCTCTCTCTCACCCCCAGTCTCTCTCTCTCTGCCCCCCACTCTCTCTCTCCCCCCCCATTCTCTCTCTCTCTTCCCCCCCCATCTCTCTCTACTCCCCCCAGTCTCTCTCTCTCTCTCTTCCATCTCTCTCTCTCTCTCTTCCAACAACAACATGCCCTCAAAAAACCCTCGGCACCGCCGGGCACTCCAGCTGGTATCTATATATATAAACCGGTATGTCTCTCTGTCTGTCTCTCTGTCTCTCTGTCTGTCTCTCTGTCTGTCCGGCTATATAATCAAAAGTTATAGAGCGTACCTACACATATGTTATCTCGAAAGAACGCTTATCGTTAGCGGACTCTCGTAGGCATATTTACTTCCTCGTCAGACAAAAATTGTTTGGACAGTATACAAAAACGTTCAAAAATCCTCAAAAATCCACTCATTAGCGGTTGACCAATCCTACCTCTCATTACCATTGAGTGACGTGCTGCTTGACCAATCCTACAGTTCACTCACCTGATGGTTGACCAATCAGTGCGTCACGGGCGGGTCCTAATCCTCCAGTCTCCCTAAACTTCGCCGCCATTTTTTCCATCCCCACAGGGACAGCAGCAGCAAAAGAAACCCCCACATTGTGGCTCCCGATCCTGCTCCCGCCCCGCCGGAGCGGCAGGTAAGTTGGGCTCACTCGGGCCGTGCCTCGCAACCGCTCGGCCCGACACATGACGGTCGGGGGAGCAGCAGCGGCCGGCCGTCAGCCGCACGATCCGCGGGGGAGCTCAGCTCGGGTCCGTCTCGGCCCGACAACCTGGCCGTGCCTCAAGCGCTAGGCCCCGTATGGCCGCTATCACAACGGCACCGGGTCTCAGGCGCTAGTCTATATATATAAAATGGTCCGTCTGTCTTTCCGGCTATACAATCAAAGGTTATAGAGCGTACCTACACACATGTTATATCAAAAGAAAGCTTATCATTAGGGGAGTCTAATAGGCGTATTTACTTTTTGGTCAGACAAAAATTGTTCAGACAGTATACAAAAAAGTTTCAAAAAACGGCAACATTCCGCTCATTAGCGTTGAGTGACGTGATGGTTGACCAATCGTACAGGGGATTGACCTGATGGTTGACCAATCGGTGCATCACGGGGGGCGTTTCATTGCGTGTGTGGGCGGGCCTAATCCTTCTGAGCTGAGGTGAGTGGCGGCCATCTTGATTCCTAACTCTTGATTTATTTTTCCCACTTTGTGTGTGTGTGTGGAGGGGATTCTGGGAGCGAGTTGAGGTGGGGAAGGGTTTCCCTGGCAGTGGCCATCTTGATTCCTAACTCTTGATTTATTTTTCCCACTTTGTGTGTGTGTGGAGGGGATTTTGGGAGCGAGTTGAGGTGGGGAAGGGTTTCCCCGGCAACCGGGCCTGGGCCTCTCTCACAGCCTGTAGCCCCTCAGGAGGGCGGGGGTGGGGGGGAGAAGGTTTTCCCCGGCAACCTGGCCCGGGCCTCTCTCGCAGCCTGTAGCCGCTCAGGATGGGGGGGGGAGGGAGGGAGGAGGGTTACCCCGGCAACCGGCGGTGTCTCACTCTCCCCCCCCAGTCTCTCTCTCTCTCCCCCGCACAGCCTGAAAGCCCGGGGGAAGAGGGAAGCGAGCAGGTGAGCGGCGGCGTCTCTCTCTCCCCCGCACCACAGCAAAAGGCGTTTGTCTGCCGCCCAGCCAACCGGGTCCAAAGGCCCGCCGCATTAACGATGAGGAACCCCGGGCTCGCTTCGGAGCGATGGGCACCCGGCCTCCTGATGTCGGACTAACTCCGTTCTGGTACCGGAAAGGAGGGAGAGACAGGGGGAGGGAGGGAGGGAGAGGGGAGGGAAGGAGAGGGGTGAGGAGAGGGGCAGGGAGGGAGAGGAGAGTGGAGGGAGGGAGAGAGAGTAAAGCAGGGAGAGACAGGGGCAGGGAGAGAGAGAGGGTGAGGGAGGGAAAGAGTGAGGGGGTGGGACAGGGAGGGAGAGCTCGCCTTCTTCCTTCCTTCCTTCGCAGGGGTCGATCGGGCCAGGCCTGAGGCGCTCCTTCCCCCCCCCCTCTCTCTCCAGGCTAATCCCGAACTAAATCCAGCAGTCTCTCTCTCTCTCTTCCCCCCCGTCTCTCTCTTCTCCCCCCAGTCTCTCTCTTCTCCCCCCAGTCTCTCTCTCTCTCTCTCTCTCTTCCAACAACAACATGCCCTCAAAAAACCCTCGGCACCGCCGGGCACTCCAGCTAGTTGTTAATAAAGTGGAGAGAGCAATTTAAGATCAACAATTTAAGAATTCATATGTAAGCATGCCATGGCATAATTTCAGAGGCTACATTCATTTATGGATAGTTAGCTAGATTCTTGCTGAGATTTCATTGGTATGTAGAATAGTGGTAATTGCTGCAATTTGAAAGTGTATCTTTGTGAAAGTGAAAGGAATACTAAATTGTAGCTATGGTCTTCACTCCTTATCTGAAACACAAATAGCCACTACTGTTAAGGATAGCATTTTCATCTGTTTGTTTATAATTACGACCTCTTTTCTTGTGAAGTTTTCTATTACTGACAGCAGCAGTGTGTATGTCTGGTCCCTTGGGGCATGCACAGATACAGTGTCATGTCTCATCAAGCCAAATGGGAAGGAACAATCACACCATTGTTAGAAGAACTGTGATGTGATGAGATGTGATTAAGTTTATCCCATTTATAAATGGACAATGCAGGTGCATGTGGTCATCATCTTGGATCATTCACAGGTGTAGTTGTGTCTCATCACAGCAAAGGTTCTTTACAAAATTCTCCTCTTTCTGACTTTTTTTCTGAATGTGCTGACATATATCCATTTACCCATTAAGCCACCCAGCTCAGTACCTCTTAATGACCGTAAAAGGCAGAGTACAGTTCTTCCCTTTAGGCCGCTGAGAAGCATGCTATAGCAACTTAATGATGACTTGGTCTTTCCTTTTGTGGAGAACCACTTTGCTTCCACAGTCAAGCATATGTCACTGGATAATGATCAGCAGTGACCAGAGGATGCTGAGACCAATTAGGTTGAGTCAACTTAAATGTCCAATCACTTTTGTAGAAATATGTGTTTTTGTAACATGGGGTAGATTCTACAAATTAGCTCTCTCGACACACTGCTTTGTGCAATGGGAGTGTACATCAGGACCTTAGGCACAGAGATCAGCATACCCTACGTGATTTTCCATTCACAGAGCTGATTTTCACAGTTGAATCCTGTAATGCAAAGCTCTGTATCAACAACGCTAATTCATAAACTCTATCCCATAGTTGGTGTTGTTTTGGTTAGTTGATTTGCAAATTGAATATTTTATTATATAAGTACAAACCAAGTACTTCTCAGTAAGTTATAAGCACTGTGCTATATTATGCCTTACTCCTACACCCTTGCGGTATATAAACACTATCACCTGGAATTTCCACAGGGGACCATCGACCTCCCATCGAAACCTTTGGCAGACAATTGGCACAAACCTCAGAGAGAAGTTGGAAACTATCATTTCCTCTAATTCTCCAGGGTTTTTACTGATCTTCCATCACCAGATATGGCAGGAGATTGGGGAACCCCCCCACAGAAATTCTACACCATGTAATGTACATCCCACAACTCCGTGCTTAATTGAAAACCAGCTTCTGATGTTGCATTTGATCACGAGGGTCAGATCAGTGTTTCATAAAAGTAGGCATTTGGAGCAGGAGCTTAAGTAACGTGTAAAATATCCGTAGAGTTTCTCCTGATCATCTGCCATGATTTCAGTGGAAACTCTGGAGAACCGACATAAATAGCCATTTCCATAATTTTTCTGGGTTTCCATCGATCTGCCAAAATTACGGCGGACAATCAGGAGACTCCTCATGAAAATTCCAGGTTAACTGTTCTCAAATCAGTTTTAAGTAGAATGGTGTCAGATACTATATCTACATATGCAATTTTTTAGTGGAGAACAAACTTCCCTGAATCTTGTTGGACACACTGGGCTTCAAAGCAAAATTAGATGTAGATAATTTGAATACACTGTATAGGAAAGATATGTCATGGGTAGGTTCACATTTTAACTGTAACAAATGGCTTACTGGAACAATTAATAACAACAGCTGGAAAGTAAATATGCTTTCCCAAGCTTACTCTCATTGGATCAGTTTCTGATGCACAATTAAACTATCCAAATTTAGTTTGCTCGTCAGAGCCCGTTGATTCATCCAGCAAAAAGACACTTTGGGCTAGGAATTTGGCTCCGTAGCGTCTGATTTTTAAGCGCTATTAATGCTGTTTTATGACTAAATGACGTCCGCGCCACGCACACACACTTCTGGTGTGGGCTGTGCCAGACGGCATTTTGATGAGGGCAGCAGGGCGGGCGTTAGGAGCATGCACCGGATGTATGTTGAGTGGGCAGATCATGACATCAATCAGTGTGCAACGCTGATTTGATGTCAGTGCTGCTATTTTTGTCCTCAACGCTGGAACTAAAGCCTTGTGTTAATCTCACACAGCTAAACATGTGTTTAACAGCAGCAAGGAAACCCCCCCCCCCCACCACCACCACCACCAGTGATATTTAAAGGTTAGTTGCTGATAAATTTCCACTGGCTCTATGTAAGTTTGTGGAACTGTTTGGAGCTTTCCAGGGTTGTTTAAAGTTGGTGAGGTGACAGGGGGTGGTGCTGCAAGTGGAGAAGGCCCTGCTTCTGACTTTAAGGGTTCTGGTCAGATCACTTGCTCCCAGTCATGGGTGCTGTAGCAGTCATCTCCCTTGGCCTCCAGCATGACAGGGAGATGGAGCAAAGGCAGTGAAGAAGAGGACAAGCTGCTCAGAGGGAGGAGGAGGAGGAGGGGGAAAAGGGCTCTCAGCAGTAGGCTTTACCCACCTAGGGTCTTCCGAGAGCAATTCTCTTACCTCAGCCTGAGCCAGGAGCAGTGTGTGAGGTGTCTGCACTTTACGAAGGAGGTGCTCACAGAACTTTGCCACTGCTTGCAACCAGACCTGCAGCCTCACACCACAGCAAGGGCAGCGCTGCCAGTGGCTGTGACGGTGACCATGGCCCTGAATTTCCTCGCGTCGGGATCCTTCCAGGCTGGAGCAGGTGACATCTGTAACATATCCCAGTTCGCCGTCCACTGCTGCATACAAAAGGTGACAGATGCTCTTTATAAGAATAATATGAATTAGGAGAAGGAGTAGGCCATACAGCCTTTCGAACCTGCTCCGCCATTCAATAAGATCATGGCTGATCTTCGACCTTAACTCCACTTTCCCGCCTGATTCCCATATCCCTTGATTCCCCTAGAATCCAAAAATCTATCTGTCTCAGCCTTGAACATGACTCAGCATCCATAGCCCTTTGGAGCAGAGAATCCCAATATTCACAATCCTCTGAGTAAAGAAATTCCTCCTCATCTCAGTCTTAAAGGCCAACCCATTATCCTGAGACTATGCCTCCTAGTTCTAGACTCTCCAGCCAGGGGAAACAACCTCTCAGCATCTACCCTGTTAATCCCCTCAGAATCTTATATGTTTCAATGAGATCACTGCTCATTCTTCTAAACCCCAGAGAGTATAGGCCCAATCTACTCAATCTCTCCTCATAGGACAACCCGCTCATCCCAGGGATCAATCGAGTAAACCTTCATTGCACCGCCTCTAAGGCATATATGTCCTTTCTCAGATAAGGAGCCAAAACTGTGCACAGTACTCCAGGTGTGGTCTCACCAAAGCCCTGTACATCTGTAGTTAGACTTCCTTACTCTTGTGTTCCAACCCCCTTGCAATAAATGCCAACATGCAATTTGTGTTCCTAATTGCTTGCTGTACCTGCATGCTAATTTTCTGTGTTTCCTGTACGAGGACACCTAAATCTCTCTTTATGTTAGGAGAGGAGAGTTCATTATTTTCTCTCTGACCAGAGAGAAGCAGGCAGAGAGTGCACATGGCTTTGCCAGGATAGCGGGCCTCCCCATAGTGCAGGACGCTATCAACTGCACGCACGTGGTTTTGCGAGCGCCGCATCTAAATGCTGAGATGTACCACAATCGCAAAGGTTATCACTCACTCAGTTGGTGTGCGACCATGCTCAGCACATTATGATAAAAAGAAAGACTTGCATTTATATCGCACTTTTCACGACCACCAGACGTCTCAAGGCGCTTTACAGCCAATGAAGTACATTTGAAGTGGAGTCACTGTTGTAATGTGGGAAACACGGCAGCCAATTTGCGCACAGCAAGCTCCCACAAATAGCAATGTGAAAATGACCAGATAATCTGTTTTAGTGATGTTGGTTGAGAGAGAAATATTGGTCAGGACATCGGGGATAACTCCCCTGACTCTTCTTCAAAATAGTGCCATTGGATCTTTTACGTCCACATGAGAAAGCAGACGGGGCCTCGGTTTAACATTAATATCCGAAAAACCACACCTCTGACAGTGCAGCACTCCCTCAGCTCTAAACTGGAGTATCAGCCTTGCTTTATGTCCTCACATCCCTGGAGTGGGACTTGAACCCACAACCTTCTGACTTAGAGGTGAGTGTGCTACCCACTTTTTTTTTATATTATACTTTATTGAACATTAAGAACATTTACAACATCGTGATCATTACATTGTATGATACAAATCAATTCCACCGCTCTGCACAGCCATTCCGCCACCACCTTTTAACATCAAAACCTGAAGTTTAATTTGTCACCTGCAACATATATTAATCGATTGTACTTTAAAAATTGGTTGTAAAATACTGTCCTTAAATTCCTTTCTGAATAAAACATCCACAGAGCCTTATAATGATCTTTTAGCTTATATTTAAAATACTCTTTTAGATTGATTCTCCTCCCCTTAAAAACAGAGCATTCCTTCTTTGCACAATCACGAATCTAGCCAAACTGAACATTAAATTAATTGCCGCTCCGCTAGACTCTGGCAGACTCTCCTGCAATCCCCATCTCAAAATTGAGTCCCACGGAATTCCCATTCTCGCTCTTCGGTCCCCACCCAGCAAAAAAGCTTCACACAACTGTCGAACATAGTACTTAAAGTCATTTAACTGCGGACATAACACCAGTAAATGGGACAGAGTCTCATCCTGTGTCCCACACATTGGGCAAGTTGCCGCCTCCACTCGTCCAATCTTGCACAAGACCGTCATGGTAAAAATCCGGTTATGAGCTAATTTGAAGTCCAGTTCAATCCATTCTGAGCATTTAAAATTCGCCCACACTCCCTTCCAAATCCTGTTGAAGTCCAGCTGTGGGTATATACTCTGCCAAAACTCCTGACCAGCAGGTGTCTTGAATCTCCATTCTCTGAATACCTCATAGAAATCTCGAGTATTACAGTTGTCAAATTGGACCAACTCTCCCCCTTTCTCCAGTACAAAGCTTGGAAAAGCAGGACGTATTTTACTTCCTTTGGAGATTTCTGCATTTATTTCTTCCATCCAATCCTGTGGCATTGCCCTCACAATCTTCTCATACATGATTCCTATTGCTTTTCCTTCTACCTCCTGATCCTCCTCCCACACCATGTCCCTCACTATCGCTTCCGGCAACCAACGTGGAATCACCTCGTATAATACATCTTTCACAGATATAATCCCAGCTTTTATAAAAGCTTGATTAAATAAAACCTCTCCTTCGATGTTGACCCACCTATTCAAAAATAAGGGCTGTTCTAAAAATTCCTCAGCCCCCTTGGGCATAAACTGCACACTTTTTAAAAATTGAGCCCAAGTCTCTACAACCCCCTTATAAAACCTAGGGAGAAGTTTAATCGATTTCAAAAACATATTATTGTATTCCATATACAATATCCCCTGCCCTCCTATCCCACTTCGTTTTAAAAAATGCTCAAAACAACTCTTCCAAAAACTTGTATTTGACTTCTGAAGAAATCTCTTCACCCATTTGATTCTAAAGGATTTTTTCTTCAAATCAATATCTGGGAAATTGAGTCGTCCCTGATTTTTCCGTCCAATGATGGTATTGTAAGCCACCAAGGTTGGTTTCCCTTCCCATAAAAACCTCACACAAGCCTCTCAGATGGACTTTTCTGCCCACTCAGGAATATCCTCCACCGTCAATAAGTACCATAGCTTAGATAGCAGGAGAGCAGACACCACTGTCGCTCTTCCTTGCACTTTCAACCACCTTCTTTCCCACCTTCCCAAAATCTTTTTAATTTTCATAACCTTCGGTTCCCAATTTAATCGATCCACTTCTTCCCTATCTTTCTTGCACCCCATATGCACCCCCAGAACTTCCAAAACCTCCACCACCTTAAAGGGACATACCCCCAACCCTTCCCCCCTACCCCTCCCTGCAACCAGGCATTGGGACTTACTATAATTCACTCTGGCACCTGAAGCTCTACAATATTCCTCCACTACCTCCATAGCTTTCCTCACTGACTCCCCATTTCTCAATGTTAAGGTTGTGTCATCTGCATATTGGTGTATCACCGACACCAGCCCAGAACTGGGTACCACAATCCCAACTACACCTTGTTTCTTTCGCATCATGTAACCTAATGGTTCTGCTACCAATGTGTACAGCAATGGGGACAGGGGACAACCCTGTCTCACTGATCTCTGTATTGGAAAATACTTAGATAAAAAACCATTACATTTAACACAGCTAAATATGTTTGAATAAAAAATCCTTATCCACTGAACAAAATTTTCCTTGAAACCAAATGCTTCCAAAACCTTCAATAAAAACTCATGAGAGACCCTATCAAAGGCTTTCTCTTTATCTATCTTTAATACATAAGCCTCCCTCCCACTCTCTTCCATGAGCTCTATTGCATCTCGGATTGAGACCACAGAGTCTGCGATGCCCCGGCCTATGACTCCATAGGACTGAGAGGGCCAAACTATCTGCGGCAACACCTCCTTCAAACGATTTGCCATAACCCTCACCAAGATCTTATAATCCACATTTAATAGTGTGATGGGCCTCCATTTCTTCATATTAATTTCCTTAAAAACTTCTAAGAGCAATGGACTTAAAATCTCAAAAAATTCCTTATAAAATTCTGCACTTAGTCCATCGGACCCTGGGCTTTTCCCCCCCTTCATTCCACTTATTGCTATTTTTATTTCCGCTAATCCTACTTCTTTATCACACATGCTTCTCCCATCCTCCTTTAAACCCTTTTCAATAAAAGCAGTAACCTTCTCCATCTCCAAATTGGAAATGTCTTCTTTTGTATATAGCTCTTGATAAAAGCTGCTAGCCGCCTCCAAAATCTCCTCACTTTCATGAATGATCTTCTCCCCAACCTTCAACTCTTCAATTAACGATAATCTCTGTCGCAGCTTCTCTTGCTCCAGAAAATATCTAGTGCATCTTTCGCCCTCCAATGCATCTCTAGCCTTTGCACGGAGAATGGCCCCCTTGCATTTTTCAGCTTGCATAATTCCCACTCTTCCTTTAGCACACGGAACTTAGTCTCAGCTCCCTTATCCCCTCCGTCAACTGCTTTACAGACATCCGTAAACCTTTTGTTTATATTTTCTTCTCAATGCCGGTTAGCTGCCGCCCTCTTTTTCCCATAACGTACCGAAAAAACTTTTACCTCATATTTGAAATTGTCCCACCAAACTCTTCTTTCTTTCAATAACAAAAGTTCCTTCCGAGCATTCTTTATTATATTTATAATAATCCCTTCTTTATAAGCACTTTCTTTCAGGTATTGATTGTTTAAAATCCACACCCCTGAACCGATCTTAACTCTGCTGTTCCTAATTCTAAGAACCAAAGCCGAGTGGTCACTAAAAAATACTTTATTATAATAAATCTCCATCACCACCGAACTTAACCCTTCCCGCATTAACACAAAATCTATTCGGCTCTGTTTTAAAACATCACCCACCCAACCTGCTCTGGAGAACTCCCTTTTAATGGGGTTCCGGTCCCTCCATAAGTCTCTCAAATTTAAATTTGCCATCATTTTTACAATCATCCCTCTGGAGTTATCATCTTTAAAGGTCATCTGGGCTGAAATGTCCATCCAAGATAAAAATACATTAAAATCCCCCACTATACAAGGATTTTCCACCTCTGCCACTTCAGTGAATAACCCCCGAAAAAACTCGCAACGCTTGCAATGGTCGTTCGGTGCATAGATATTAAAGAGATCACAATTAACTCCCTCCAATTTTACCCTTAGCCGTAAAAATCTCCCCTCAGTGTCCTTGTCCACCAAGGCAACGTTCTCTTCTATGGACGGACTCACCAAAACAGCCACCCCTCTATGGTTATTGTTTGCACAACTTGCAAACACCTCTCCCTTCCAAACCTTCTGAACTCTTTCTAGAATATCCTCATCCCAAAAGGTTTCTTGCAGACACAACGGCCCAGAAATTAGGTTCGGGGGCTTGCCGCGCGTGCAAGCCCCCGATGTGCACTCACCCGGCGCGCCGACATCTGAAGCCTGGGCCTGCTTGGAATTCCTGTCACTGGCCCGGTTCAGATGGCGGCGCGCTGTGCTTACCTGATCCAGCGGCGTAGTTAGTGCGATGTGCCGGCTGGGATCAGGTGAGCACTGTACAGCCAATCAGGGGAGGGGAAACTTCATTCATGAGTTTGATAGTAAGAACTGTCAAACTCATGAAAAGTACGGGCGCCCAAAAGACTAGTTTAACTTTAAATAAAATTTTTAAAAACATCCCAATAATTAAATAAACTATAAATAACTTTAGAAAACTATTTTAAACAATTAATCAAATTTTTGAAAAAAATAATTTTTTTAAAAATCGGGTCTAAAACTACACTTACCTTATTGTAAAGTCCTTAAAAACAATAAAGCTGTGGAAAAAATGTTATAATTTTAAGTAATAGACCACTTACCTTAAAGAATGAAGTCCTTACGTCTCCTTTTTACATTCGTAAAAAGGAGAGGCCCTTATACACGCGCAAACCTGTGGAAAAAAAGGAATTTCAGCGCGCACGCACAGACTCCTGCGCGCACGCGTTCGTCCTCTGAACCCCTTGGTTCAGAGGACAGGAAATGCCGGTTTCCCACGCATGCGCTGTGCATGCTGAAATCCGGCACTTCCAACGGGCCCACGCGTGAGTACTCCGTCCGTACTCACGCATTGGGACCGGAATTACTGGCCCAACAAGTCCGTGCCTTTAAAACCCTGCAACAACTGCTGCAATTTCTTCTCACTCCTCAGTCCGTTCACATTAATCGAGACCAATGTAATCATGGCTCCAAAGAAGGGAAGTATGCCCAATAATCTCCCCATCATTTAATCTCTGGCTCTTCCCTCCGCTCATGCTCCTTCTCAACTTTTCGGGCAGCTGTTGCTTTTTCCTGCAGCCTCCGGCTCTTTTTCACCTCCTGTTTGACCCCATCCCGCTGTTTCAGCCTCTTCCTTGCCTTAAGTTTGGACCCAGGAGCTGCCCTTTCTCCCTCCTTCTGCCCCTCACTAACCTTTCCCTTTCCACATGATGCCACCCCATCCCCGACTTCCATGTCTCTGTCCCCCTCTAATTCCTCACACTCAAGCTCTTCTGCAACCCCCTGTGCCTGCTCCCCATCAGATACATAATCCTGCTCCCCGTCAGATACTTCATCTCCCATAGAGAGTCTTCCTGCTATCGCAGTTTCTCCCACTGTGCCGCCCCCTTCGACCACGTCTCCACCTCTGACCCTTGCACCTTGTTCCCTCACTCCATGGGACAATGATGCACCTAAATTGTTCCCTTCTGATGGCTCTATCTCGCCGATCCCAACCTGCTGTCCCTTTAAGGCTCCTGCCTCTTGCACCCTCTCCTCGCCCTGCCCCCTCCCGCTCACCAAAATATCCCACTCCCCGCCTCTCCCCGGAGCACTCACTTCCACCACACACCCCGCTCCTGCCTCCTCTCCCCCCGCAGACACCAGACTCCCCAGGGGGAGCCGAACTGCACTAAAGCTCGAGTCTGCACTCGACCCTCGCTGCCCGCTGCTGTCCTTGTTCCCCTCTACAGCCCTCGCCGTGTTTTCCGCCATCTTCATCTCGATCTCCGCTCCGCCATCCTCAGCCTCTTCCCGTGCTCCTTTTTCCTTCATTTTACTGGCTGTGTCCTCCGACTGCACTGCACCTCCGGCCGTTCCACACTCCTCTCCCACTCCTTCTCCCATCTCCTCATCACTCATTTCGCTCCCTTCTGCCACACACTCACAGCGGGTGGGGCCTTTACGGCACACCCCACAGCTCTCCGCCTTGCAGCTCCGCGCGATATGTCCCGACTCACCGCAATTGTAACAATACAAATCAGGACAGTTTCTTACAAGATGGTCATGTCCCAGACAATAGTAACGCACCTTTACTTGGTTATCATGCAGCACACGAAAGTACTGCACTCCTTCCAGTGTCTCGATCTTCATACTGTACGGCAAAGACCTTACCTCCTCTGGGAACCGCACCTTTACATACCGGGTTCCGTCTGCTACCTGTGTTCCCGGATAGTACCTCCTCTTTATTTCGGAACAGATTTTAATGTCCCACGACTCCAACTTTTTGCTCAGCACTTCGTCCTCGATGTACACAGGCAAGTTCAAAAATGAAACCACCACCTCCTCTGAATATAGCAGAGTCACCTCCAAGAATTTCTCCCCAACTTTCAGACTGAGCAGCAGTTTTTCCACCTCCTCACGGCCACTGACCGTCACCTCAAATCCCACATTTGGTTTTGGTCAGCAGGCAAAACAGCTTCCCTCACCACAGTCCTCATGAACCGCCTGGATTATATCCCAGACTCGAATCTTCTTAACTTCACATTGCACCACCACCGTATTTTCTTTACCAAACCTCCTGAGGTCCCGGCCCTAATCTTTGGGCCTTTTTTTTCCCCTTCCCACCACAGTTTCTTCCCTAATAAAATTCCTCTTGGGAATATTGTCCTCTGAGGGGCCCGGCACTCCGGACCCCTCAGCAGCCATCTGGCTGTTTTTTGTGGGCCAAAAAGGCCCTAAAACCTGAAAATAACACCCCAAAACCCTCCACCAACTTTTTACAAAACTCCCTCCAACACCCAGCTGCAATTAGGCAACCAGTCACACCTGGCTCACTCCTAGCCCCTCCCACCTAGAGAGTGCTACCCACTGAGCCACAGCTGACATGATGGTGAATGCACGGTATCCTGGCAACAGCCATGATGCTTTTTTTCTGTGTCAGTCTGCTGTTCCTCAGTCTTTGAGCCACCACAACAAACCAGAGGGTGGTTACTGGGCGACAAGGGCTATCCGCTGACCACTTGGCTCATACCTCCGCTGCGCAACCCACGCACACATGGGCAGCATGCATGTAACAAAAGCCATGCTGACATACGGGAATCTGATAGAGCAGACCATTGCCGTCCTTAAACAACATTTTCGCTGCCTGGACTGCTCTGTAGGAGCCCTGCAGTACTCACCAGAGCGCATCTCAAGATTCATCGTGATCTGCTGCCTGCTCCACCATCATGAGGGCACAGCCCTTGCCACCAGGCACATGGCGACTAGCTGAGGAAGAGAAAGAGGAGGAGGAAGTAGAAGAGGAAGAGGAGGAAGTGGAAGAGGAGGAAGCAGAAGGGAGGAGGGCCCTTTCTGCCCGAGCTGTCCGTGATTGACTCATCCGACTGCAGTACCAGTGAACGCAAATCCAACTCCCCATTCAACAAGAGTCCCACACCTTAACTTCACTCTGTTACTGACCATCACAATGTCCTCTTGGCCACAATGCTGAAATAAAAGCCACCATAAAAGAAACATTCCAATCCAACTTTAAACATTAATCCATCCAACATTACATAACAAAGTCAACTAATCACCCTCGTGCATCCCCTTTGTGCCTGTCTACCATGTGCCTTTGCCTGTCCTAGTGCTCCTAGGAAGTGCTAACCCAGTGGCTGTAGCATGACTAGCTGCTGACTTTCAGTGGGGGAGACTGCAGATGGCCCTGCACGATGACCTCGAGCACCCCTGGGCCTAGAAGACCCAACTGCGGACTCCATCACCTCGGCATGGGTGGCAGCAGTCTGGGCTGACTGGCTGACAGGCAGTGGCAAGGGCAATGGCGGAGTGGCAGTGGTGGAACAGGAATGGTGCCATCTTGAGAGAGGACAGCAGGGTCATGACCCACTGCCACTCCCCCGGGGCCGTGCCTCAGCATTCCTAGCAATGTGTTGGAGCATAGATTGCTGGCCTGCTGCGAGACAATGCAAACTCCGGTCAACAGTGGTGAACCTAGTGACAATGGCAGCAGTCTGAGCTTGGCTGGCAGCAAGCTGAGACTGCATGAGAGAGATCTGCGCTTCCGCTGCAGCACTAAGATGGTGGGTCATAAGAACATAAGAAATAGGAGCAGTAGTAGGCCATTCGGCCCCTCGAGCCTGCCCCACCATTCAATAAGATCATGGCTGATCTGATCTTGGCCTCAACGCCACTTTCCCGCCCACTCCCCATAACCCTTGACTTCCCTGTAGCTCAAATATCTGTCTATCTCCGTCTTGAATATATTCAATGACTCCGCCTCCACAGCTCTCTGGGATAGAGAATTCCAAAGATTCACGACCCTCTGAGAGAAGAAGTTCCTCCTCATCTCCGTTTTAAATGGGCGACCCCTTATCCTGAAACTGTACCCCCTAGTTCTAGATTCCCCCATGAGGGGAAACATCCTCCCTGCATCTACCCTGTCGAGCCCCCTCAGTATCTTATAAGTTTCAATAAGATCACCCCTCATTCTTCTAAACTCCAATGAGTAAATGCCCAACGTGCTCAACCTTTCTTCATAAGACAACCCCTTCATCTCAGAAATTAATCTGGTGAACCTTCTCTGAACTGCCTCCAATGCAAGTGTAAACCTCCTTAAATAAGGAGACCAAAACTGCACACAGTACTCCAGGTGTGGTCTCACCAGCGCCCTGTACAATTGTAGCAAGACTTCCCTAGTTTTATATTCCATCCCCCTTGCCAACATTCCATTTGCCTTCCTAATTACTTGCTGTACCTGCATGCTAACTTTTTTGTGTTTCATGTACAAAGACCCCCAGATCCCTCTGTACCGCAGCATTATGTAGTCTCTCTCCATTTAAATAATAATTTGCTGTTTTATTTTTCCTACCAAAGTGGATAACCTCACATTTTCCCACATTATACTCCATCTGTCAAATTTTTGCCCACTCACTTAACCTATCTATATCCCTTTGCAGACTGTCCTCCTCACAACCTGCTTTTCCAACTATCTTTGTATCATCAGCAAATTTGGCTAAAGTACACACGGTCCTTTCATCCAAGTCATTAATATAGATTGTAAATAGTTGAGGCCCCACCACTGATCCCTGTGGCACCCCACTAGTTACAGTTTGCCAACCTGAAAATGACCCATTCATCCCGACTCTTTGTTTTCTGTTAGTTAGCCAATCCTCTATCCATGCTAATATATTACTTCCAACCCCGTGACCGCTTATCTTGTGCAGTAACCTTTTATGTGGCACCTTATCGAATCCCTTCTGGAAATCCAAATACACTACATCGACCGGTTGCCCTTTATCCACCCTGCCTGTTACATCCTCAAAGAACTCTAGTAAATTTGTCAAACATGATTTCCCTTTCATAAAACCATGTTGACTCTGCTTGATTGTATTATGATTTTCTAAATGTCCTGCTGTTCCTTCCTTAATAATGGATTCCAGCATTTTCCCAATAACAGATGTTAGGCTAACTGGCCTATAGTTTCCTGCTTTTTGCCTCCCTCCTTTCTTGAATAGGGGCGTTACATTTGCGGTTTTCCAATCCGCTGGGATCTCTCCAGAATCCAGGGAAATTTGGTAGATTACAACCAATGCAGCCACTATCTCTGCAGCTACTTCTTTTAAGACCCTAGGATGTAGTCCATCAGGTCCAGGGAACTTGTCAGCCTTTAGTCCCATTAGTTTGCCTAGTACTTTTTCTCTAGTGATTGTCATTGTTTTAAGTTCCTCCCTTCCTATAACCCCTTGATTATCAATTATTATTGGGATGCTTTTAGTGTCTTCTACCATGAAGACTGATACAAAATATTTGTTCAAAGTCTCTGCCATTTCCTTGTTTCCCATTATTAATTCACCAGTCCCATCCTCTAAGGGACCAACGTTTACTTTAGCTACTCTCTTCCCTTTTATATACCTGTAGAAGCTCTTGCTGTCTGTTTCTATCTTTTTTGCTAGTTTACTTTCATAATCTATCTTCTCCCTCTTATTTTTTCAGTCATCCTTTGCTGGTTTCTAAAAATTTCCCAATCCTCTGGCCTACCACTAATCTTCGCAACATTATATGCCTTTTCTTTGAATTTGATACCATCTTTAACTTCTTTAGTTAGCCACAGATGGTTCAATCCTCTCGTAGAGACTTTCTTTTTCACTGGAATAAACCTTTGCTGAGAGTTATGAAATATCTCCTTAAATGTCTGCCACTGCTTATCTACCGCCTTACCCTTTAATCTATTTTCCCAGTCTACTTTAACTCACTCTGTCTTCATACCTTTGTAATTGCCTTTATTTAAGTTTAGGACACTAGTTTCAAACCCAAGTTTCTCACCCTCAAACTGAATTTGAAATTCTATCATGCTATGATCACTCTTCCCTAGAGGATCCTTTACTATGAGATCATTAATTAATCCTGTCTCATTACACATTACCAGATCTATAATAGTCTTCTCCCTGGTTGGTTCCACAACTTATTATTCTAAGAAACCATCCCGAATATAATCTATGAACTCGTCCTCAAGGCTTCCCTTGCCAATTTGATTTGTCCAATCTTTATGAAGATTAAAATCGCCCATAATTATCGCAGTACCTTTCTTACAAGCCCCTATTATTTCTTGATTTATACCCTGTCCTACAGTGTAGCTACTGTTAGGGGGCCTATAGACTACTCCCACCAGTGACTTCTTTCCCTTACTATTTCTTATCTCCACCCAAACTGATTCTACATCCTGCTCTTCTGAGCCAATATCATTTCTCACCACTGCACCGATCTCATCCTTTATTAACAGAGCTACCCCACCTCCTTTTCCTTTCTGTCTATCCTTCCGAAATGTCAAATGCCTCTGAATATTCAGTTCCCAGCCTTGGTCACCTTGCAACCACGTCTCTGTAATGGCTATCAGATCATACCCATTTATTTCTATTTGTGCCATCAACTCATCTATCTTGTTACGAATGCTGCGTAAAATTCAGATAAAGAGCTTTAAAGTTTTTCTTTATACCATTTTTACCTACTCTGGCCCTATTTGCTGGTGCACGCTTATGTTCATACGCTGTCTCCTCCTGTCACACTCTGGTTATCATTACCCCTATTGCTACCCTGCACTATTGCCTTCTCCTTTTTCTTTGACTTTCTAAATTCCCCTTCACCTGAACCCTCCCACCCACTATTTAGTTTAAAGCCCTATCTACCGCCCTAGTTATTCGATTCACTAGGACACTAGTCCCAGCATGATTCAAGTGAAACCTGTCCCAACAGAACAACTCCCTCTTTCCCCAGTACTGGTGCCAGTGCCCCATGAATCTAAACCCATTTCTCCCACACCAATCTTTGAGCCACTCATTTATCTCTCTGATCTTATTGACCCTATGCCAACTTCCTCATGGCTCAGGTAGTAATCCAGAGATTATTACCTTTGTGGTTCTGCTTTTTAATTTGGCCCCTAGCTGCTCATACTCCCTCAGTAGAACCTCTTTCTTCATTCTACCTATGTCGTTGGTACCTATGTGGATCACGACAACTGGATCCCCTCCCACTCCAAGTTCCTCTCTAGCCCCGAGGACATGTCCTTAACCCTGGCACCAGTCAGGCAACACAGCCTTCAGGAATCATGCTCACGGCTGCAGAGAACAGTATCTATCCTCCTAACTATACTATCCCCCACCACTACTACATTTCTTTTTACTCCCCCAACTTGAATGGCCCCCTGTACCACGGTGCTGTGGTCAGTTTGCTCATCCTCCCTGCAGTCCCTCCTCTCATCCACACAGGCTGCAAGAACCTCGTACCTGTTGGATAAGTGCAAGGGCTGAGGCTCTTCCAATGCTAACTCCTGGATCCCCATACCTGCTTCACTTGCAGTCACACCCACCTGTCCCTGACCACGGACCAGACTTGAAGTACTTAACCTAAGGGGTGTGACTGCCTCCTGGAACAAAGTATCCAGGTAACTTTCTCCCTCCCAGATGTATCGCAGTGTCTGAAGCTCAGACTCCAGCTCATCCAACTCTGAGCCGAAGTTCTTCGAGCTGCCAACACTTACTGCAGATGTGGTTATTGTGGATCACACTGGGGTCCACCAGTTCCCACATGCTACAGCTGCAACACATCGCCTGCCCTGCCATCTCTATTGTATTTTATTTAACCAATTAGGTTTTCAAGGTTTGGAATATCACTTCCGGGTTGCTTCCGGCTGTGCTGCAATGGCAGCCGTGACATTGCCCATCACACACACCATCATGCCTGAGTCAACACAGTCTCTTCGGGAGTCTTCCATTATTTCCAGCCTGGAAGTCATGGGCTCCAAGCTCTGCGCAGAGCCCCGTGCAATGTTGGAGGCGGACTCCTCTATGCTCCTTGACTTTGCCAAGAGACTCTCTGGCAGGCTTGCCATTGCACCTAGCAATTCAGTGTGCATGCCCATCACCCTTCTGGATGCCGTCCCATCGAGGTCCTCATCTGAGTCCTGGGTAGGAGAACTCGCACGCGAACTTGCCCTCTGAGGAGCTGTCCCCATACTACCCTTTTCCCCTGGCCTTGCTGCAGCCAACTCGTGCCTGGTGCCTCAACCTGTGCAGATCCCGCTACTACACTAGCCTCTAAAGTATGCGCAGTGCCAATTTATGAGCTGGTGTCTGCGAGTGATGGATGCAATAACGCTGTGTCTTCATCTTCTCCCCTCGCTCGGGTACTTCTTGTTGATTATCTGAAAGCAGAAAGGCACAAGAGTCAGGTTATGGTGAGGGGAGGAGGGAGGGAAGCAAGAGATATGCATGCATATAGCATTCATAGCTTGAAAGTGAGAAGAGATTGTTGAATGAGAGGGAAGTGGGATGTGAGAAGATGAATTAGGAATGACCACACAGTTGTTGTCCAAAGGGGTTCAACCTCGCCAGTTGCCATGACGCTACGATTTGCTACCCAATTATGTCCAACACTCTCCTCCAGCTGGCTGAGTTCGAGGATGTCAGCCTGCCGCCCTGTAAGAATTTTGTATGTTTCAATGAAATCACCTCTCATTCTTCTAAGCTCTGGAGAATATAGGCCTAATCTACTCAATCTGTCCTTATAGGACAATCACCCCATCCCAGGAATCAGTCTGGTGAACCATCGTTGCACTCCCTCTATGGCAAGTATATCCTTCATTAGGTAAGGAGACCAAAACTGTACACAATACTCCAGGTGTGATCTCACCAGGGCCCTATATAATTGCAGTAAGATGTCTTTACTCTTATACTCAAACCCTTTTGTAATAAAGGCCAACATACCATTTGCTTTCCTAATTGCTTGCTGTACCTGCATGTTAACTTTCAGTGATTCGTCTACAAGGACTCTCAGCTCCCTCTGAACACCAACATTTCCCAATCTCTCACCATTTAAAAAATACTCTGCTTTTCTATTTTTCCTACCAAAGTGGATAACTTCACATTTCTCCACATTATATTCCATTTGCCATGTTCTTGCCCACTCGCTTAGCCTTTCTATATCCCCTTGCAGCCTCTTTGCATCCGCCTCACAACTTACATTCCCACCTAGCTTTGTATCATCAGCAAACTTGTATATATTGGGCCAGAAATTCGGGTCCCCACGGGTGAGTACGCACTGTGTACTCACCCGTAAGGCCAACGGAAGTGTCGGTTTCGTGCATGCACTGCGCATGCGCTGGAAACCGGAACTTCCGTTCCCTTGAAGGAAGGGGTTCGGAGGTCAAATGCGTGTGCTGGAGAGGCAGCGCGTACACCTGGAACTTCCGCTTTTTTCACAGGTTTTTCAGTGCGGGTAAATCCCTAGCAGCTGCGCGTGGAAAAAGCAGGCGCAAGGCCCGCTTTTAACAAGGTAAGAGGTTAATTAAGTAAAATTTAAACTTTTTTTCCACAGGTTTATCATTTTAAAATACTTTAAAGAAAGGTAAGTTTGTTTTTAGCCCCGTTAAAAACTTTAATTAATTTTTTCAAAAATTTAAATTTTTGTTTAAAATAGTTAATTTATGTAATTTATAGTAATTTTTAAAATGTGATGTTTTAAAAAAAAATTATTTGAAGTTTTACCTAGGTTTTGGGGCCGATCTCTATTCATAGATTTGACAGGTCTTCCTGTCAAATCTATGAATGGAGCATTCCCTGCTCCGATTGGCTCCCCATGGCCCATGTGATCCCAGGGGACGCTGCGAACTAACTGCACCCCTGGGATACGCAAGCACTGCACACCGGCAGCTGGAGGAGGCCCAGGACCGGAATTCCATGCGGGCCCACAGCACAATGGCAGGCGCGCTATGTAAGTGCAGGTCGGGGGCTTGCTCCTCCGACCCGGATTTCTGAGCCATTACATTTAGTCCCCTCATCCAAATCATTGATGTAGATTGTAAATAGCTGAGGCCCAAGCATTGATCCTTGCAGTATCCCACTAGTTACAGCCTGCCAACCCAAAATGACCCGTTTATTCCTACTCTCTGTTTTCTGTCCATTAACCAATCCTTAATCCATGCTAGTATATAACCCCCAATCCCATGAGCCCTAATTTTGTTTAATAACCTCTTGTGTGGCACCTTATCGAATGCCTTCTGAAAATTCAAATACATCACATCCACTGGTTCCCCCTCATCTATCCTGCTAGTTACAACCTCAAAAAACTCTAACAGATTTGTCAAACATGATTTCCCTTTCATAAATCCATGTTGACTCTGCCCAATCCTATTATTACTTTCTAAATGCCCTGTTACCACATCCTTAATAATAGATTCCACTATTTTCCCTACAACTGATGTCAGGCTAACTGGTCTGTAGTTCCCCTTTTTCTCTCTCCCTCCTTTCTTAAATAGTGGGGTTACATTTGCTACCTTCCAATCCGTGGGAACCGTTCCAGAAGCTATGGAATTTTTGAAGATGACAACTAATGCATCCATTATCTCTATAGCCACCTCTTTTAAAACCCTAGGAGGTCGGCCATCAGATCCAGGGGATTTATTGGCTTTCAGCCTCATTAATTTCTCCAGTACTATTTCCTTACTAATACTAATTTTTTTCAGTTCCTCATTCTCCACTATTTCCGGAATGTTTTTTGCATCTTCTTCTGTGAAGACAGACAAAAAGGGGGGAATTTTTCAGGGGGTCAGCAGGCGTGTTTGGTGGTGGGTCAGGTGGGAACATTTTTTTTTGACAGCGGGTAGGGAACCCTCTGTCAACTCGCCACCTCGCTAGTTTCCCAGCTGTCGGGTCTGTCATCGCTGAACAGACCTGACACCAAGAGGCAGGGAAGGCAATTTAGGTGATTAAGAGCTTGTTAACAGCCACTTAAAAACTATTTTAAGCTCACCTTTAAATTTTAAGAGGTAGCCCACGGGTTCCATGCTGCTCGGGGATCACGTCAGGTAAGCAGGTTGGGAGTTGTGTCACCATGAAATCATCTCTTTACTTGACAGCTGCAAACACTTGAAGCTGTTGCTTACTGCATTTGGAAGACAGATTGAGCTTTATGCAGGTTGCAAGTGTTTGGAGTAAACTCTCTATCCAGTGTCACCTCATTGGAACAACCTCTCTCACCATTGACAAGTTGCTTCTGTCATCTCAACTTCACCTGCCATCTATTACATCAGCATCGGTGTCTTTGAAACTATCTCACCTTGGTCCTCATAATCCCATCACGATCAGCCCCGACACCAGCAGTACCAACAACAACACCAAACTTCTCTGCAATCACCCGATGCTGCACAGGACACTGCATCAGCACCCGAGCACTTTGCTGCTCAGGAGGCCTGGGATGGTCGCACCATGACCAGATTTACTTCACTTGACTGTACACCCTGGCAGCCACATGATGCACCAGGTTGGCACCACCCCACACCAACACCATAAAGCATCCCTACAATGTCCAAGCCATTCTTTTCACACTCATCACCATTGCGGGGGGAACCCTTATGTCTCACCATTCACTGCAACTCACTAAGCCACTTCCAAAGGTGCACACAAATCTGTCCAAGAACGCAAAGTGTTGAAAATAAAGATTTCAATGTTTGACAGCACATTAACAGAAACTTCACATGAACATTGGCTAAAACACACAAGTACCTACCCTTGTGTGTTGTTAGTTGATATGATTGGACTAGGATAAGGGTGAGTGTGAGGGGTGGCTAGTGAGATGGGGAAGTGATAATGTAGATAGAGAGGAATGGGTGGAGGTGCAAGGTAAGTTGGTGTGAGTAAGGATGTGCAGGAGTAGGGTAGGGAAGGCAGAGTGATGGGGATGTAATGAGTGGCACAGCAGGATGAGGTTGAGTGTGGCTTTGTACTAACGTTTCATGATCTACTGAGATCATTGAAAGGTTTGCGCCACTACAGGATGGCCTTCCTAACGACATCCCTGCTTGTGTCCTCCTGTGGAATGTGCAACAAGGCTGCGTTGATCTCCTGGGAATGTTTCTTCCATCCATGTGAAGGGAAGAGGACCTCCCTGCATGCTGTGACTCCCTCCGTAAGCATATGGAGGGAGTCATGGGAGAGCCTGGGTGCAGCCATGCACCTCTTTGCAGTGTTTGTTAGTATTTGCAGCACCTCAATGCTGTAGAACACTGACAGCACAAATGTCAAAATTAATTTGTGCATGGTTCCTTTAAGGAAACCGGCTGATGACGCGTCATCAAGTGACGTCATCAGACCCGCTTCCTATTAATTGGCCGGCAAATGTGCTGGGCGGGCTTAACAAGCCCAATCAACGTAAAATCACTTTGGACAGCGGGCTGGAGCCAGCAGCAGGGTCGCAACCCACCACCGATCCTGACCGCCCCGGATCCGCTGAGGTTGGAGAAATTGCGGCCAAAGTATTTGTTTAATTTCTCTGCCATTTCCTTATTCCCCATTTTAATTTCTCCTGTCTCAGCCTGTAAGAAACCCACGTTTACTTTCACTAATCTTTACCTTTTTACATACCTATACAAGCTTTTGCAGTCTGTTTTTATGCGTCTCGCTAGTTTACGCTCATGTTCTATTTTCCATTTCTTTATCAATTTCTTGGTCCTCCTTTGATGAATTCTAAAATCCTTCCAGTCCTCAGACTTACTGCTCTTTTTGGCAACATTATAGGCCTCTTCCTTTAATCTAATAATATCTTTAATTTCTCTTGTTAGCCACGGGTGGACCATTTTTTCCGTGATGTTTTTATTCCTTAAGGGAATGTATATTCATTGTGCATTATGAATTATTTCTTTAAATGTTTGCCATTGCCTTTCTACTGTCATATCTTTTAATCTAGTTTCCCAACCTACCTTAGCCAACTTGCCTTTCATACCTACGTAGTTTGCTTTGTTCAGATTAAGGACCATAGTTTCAGACTTAACTAAATCACTCTCAAACTCAACATAAAATTCTCTCAAACTCAACATAAAATTCTATCATGTGCCGTCGCATCAAAGCACCTCCCATTTAAGTGCTGAATAACCCTGTGTCACACATGACTGGGAATTAGACTGGACCCGATATTGGTCCACCTGTTGAGCGTAAATCCAATGAGCAGCAGTTTTAGCGCTAAAATCAAGACTATAATCATGTTAATGAGGACTGAGCATGAATTTTGCGTGCTACCTAGACCATTTTGAGGTGGCACAGCTTAACATCATTGGGGCTTAACAATGCCCATTTCATGGCCATATCCAATTTCATGGCCATGATTTTTGGTTATATGGGAAGTGGTATTGACGAGGTTATTAGAATAGGAGTCATTTGCTAACAGAAAAAGTCATACATAAATGCATCTTTGTAGTGGGTAAAGGGGAGATATGCCACAATTGTTCAATAGGTAGTTAATTAGGAGACAATTTCCCATATGAGATTTGCACAAGTTTGTCTTGTACCAGGAAATGGATATCCTCTGGCTCCTCTTCATGCAGCTGCTATTGATCATCTGCCTAACTGTCTTCCTGCTTTAGGGCATTTTCCTCCAGTGCATCCATGATTACTTGTCTTTGCAAGATGTCATCACTAAGTACAGTATTGGCACACGACAAAGGTTTTTTACAATAAATGCTTGCCCTGCTGCAGAATCTTACTTGCTATCAGATGGTTTTTACAGTGATTTAAACAAAAATTGCCTATCCTGTGTGTATTATTTTGAAAATCTGTCATAGTCAGCAATTGCTAATGTCTTTGCAACAGAAGGCTGATCAGGTGAAGTGTATAAAATAAAATCATCAGGTGACAATGGTCAGCCACATGAATGAACATATTTATCATATTTTATGTCCATTATATGAGCATGGCTTACGTCTTCTCTGCACCCTATAAACACAGAAAGGGCTAAAAATTTGTTTGCCCAAGAAAACGGGCGATCAACCTGCGCCTGTTCAAAGGAATACAGGCAGCACGCTAACTTGATGCTGCCTACTGATTAACATGACTGTGGCATTCAGTCCAGTGCTGAACGTGCTGCTGAGTGGCTGAACGCTCAGCAGGGGGCACAAGTTCGTGCACCAATTAAAGTTAGCCTGCACTTCTTAAAGGCAGCCTGCACCTCATAAAGGGGAGGTACATTCTGCCTGCAGCAAGTCATTCAACTGGCTGGGGAAGAGAGTGAGAGGAGGAAAAAAAAATCTATGATGACAACAGGTGAGAACGTTCTCCAAGGTTCTCCGATGCAGCACTGGAGGTCTTGGTGCAGGAGGTCAACACGAGGAGAGAGGACCTGTTTCCACAGGGGGCCAGGAGGCCCTCCAGGCAAATACGTGAAATCCAATGGGACCAGATAGGTGTTGTGGTAAATGCCAGCAGTATAGCCCCGAGGACACGGACGAAGTTTAATGACCTCACACGAGTGGTCAAGCTCAGTGAATGCATCTTCAAATGTCATATCCCATCATGTGCACCACTAGCCTCACAGACTGCTCAATGCACCACACACGCATCACTCACCTACCAACAATCTCTACCAAACACGACTCATTCCTCACATTTATAGCTTCATCTCACCCTCACACACTTACGACTGCTGCAAGCCTAACACCCACATCTCACAGCTTGCACACATTGTCAGCTATTCAACCATGACAGGCATGTCACCCAAGCACGTTGCACGACACTAAATGACACACTTCCCTTTCTCGTACAGGACAAGCTGGCTCACAATCAGTACCAGCAGGACCTAACCGACCCCCATTAGTTAGGTCCTGCTGGTGCCTGCATAACCTGACCCCCGATGGAGGAGACGGTGCTGGTCATTATTGGGAGGGCCATCGCTGAGTCCGTGGCAAGCGGCGTGGCTGAAAGAATATAAGATGCCTGTATCCTCATCCATAATCCTCCTTCTCACATCCCACTTCCCCCTCATCCTACAATCTATTCTGATTTACAAGCTACACATGGTGTAAGCATGCACCTCTTGCTTTCCCCCCTCCCCTCACCACAACCTTACCCTTGTGCCTTTCAGATGGCCAAGAACTGACACCTGGCCAGGCACTGGTGGAGGAGCATGAAATAGAAGAGCACCAAGGCACTATTGATGAAGACATAGCACCGTCACTTGATTTCACACTCACAGCCACCATCTCAGATACTGACGCTCCGCGTAGTTTAGAGGATAGGTTAGAGGCGGGATCTGCATGTGGTGAGACACCAGGCAGGGGGAATGGATAGCACAGGTGCCAGCTCCCCGGAGGACCAGGTCCCACACGAGTTCTGCTGCAGAGGACTCAGATGAGGATTTTGATGGGCCAGGCTACAGAAGAAGGGTGATGGGTGTACACAATGAAATGCTGTGCATTGGGAAGCCTGCCAGAAAGCCTGCGTTCAGTGTCAAGGAGCATGGTGGAGTCCAGCACCAACTTGGCACAGGGCTTTGTGCAGAGCTTGGAGCTCATCCTTTCCAGCATGGAAGTGGTGGGCAACTCCATTAGCACACTTGTGGGCCCATCCATGAAGCAGCGTCTGATGGCCAATGTCGCAGCTTCCATTGCAAAACAAACAGCTTCTAACAAAGATCTGAATGCGGCACTGGAATCTCAGACTGAAGTCATGTGTGGTCAGCTTGCTGCCATGCAAGCTCAGCTTGCTGCCATCATGGCTGCACATACCAGTGTTCAAAGGGGCTTGCAGGGTGTCACAGTGGTCCAGCAATCTGTCCTCCAACAGATTACTAGGATTGCTGAGGCGCCGCCCCCAGGGGAATGGTAGTGGCTCCATGGAGCAGGAGCCTGTTGTCCTCTCTCAGGATCACAGCATTCGTCCTGCCACCACTGCCATTCCGGCAGTGTCCTTGCTGTTGCCCCGGGACCTGCTGGCAGAAGAGCGGCAGCTGCCATTATTTGCCCAATTATGGCGGTAACGGATGGCGCTAAACCCCTGAATTTCTAGGCCCCTATTTGCAAACAGACTGGGCCCAATATTCTGCCGGTACCATTGTGTCACCAGAAGTGAGGTAGGATGGAACTTCCAACTACCATGAAATCTGTTTAAATCCAACCTTCAATGGTTTCAGCCTGGCCGCTGGCCACGGCCTCAGCAATGGCTGTTCCGATAAAGGCCAGCACCGTCTCCTCCAGGGGGGTTAGAGCATGCAGGCATGCCTCTCCCCCCTTTGGTTAGTTCCTGCTGTCTTCAGTTGTGCCACCTTCTCCTGCAAGAGAGAGTGAAGTGTGTCAGCGAGTGTCATGCAATATATTTGGGTGATGTGACTGTCATGGTTGAATAGCTGGCAGTGTGTGCAGGCTGTGAGATGTGGGTGTGAGGCTTAAAACAGTGCTAAGTGTGTGAGGGTGAGGCGAAGCATATGCATGTTAGGTATGAGTTCTGATTGATAGAGATTGCTGGTAGGTGAGTGATGGGGGTGTGGTGATTTATAGGAAATAGGAGGAGGAGTAGGCCATTTGGCCCATTGAGCCTGCTCTGCCATTCAATAAGATCATGGCTGATCTTCTACCTCAACTCCACTTTCCTGTACTATTCCCATATCCCTTGATTCCCTTAATATTCAAAGATCTTTCAATCTCTGTCTTGAACATACTCAACAACTGAGCCTCCGCAGCCTGCTGGGGTAGAGAATTCCAAAAATTCACCACCCTCTCAGTGAAGAAATTTCTCCTCATATCAGTCCTAAATGGCCGACCCCTTATTCTGAGACTGTGACCCCTGGTTCTAGACTCCCCAGCCAGGGAAAACATCCCCCCTCCATCTACCCTGTCAAGCCCTGTAAGAATTTTGTATGTTTCAATGAGATCGCATCTCATTCTCCTAAACTCTAGAGAATATAGGCCTAGTCTACTCAATCTCTCCTCATAGGACAATCCCCCCATCCCAGGAACCAGTCTGGTGAACCTTCGTTGCACTCCCTCTATGGCAGATATATCCTTCTTTAGGTAAGGAGACCAAAACTGCACACAATACTCCAGGTGTGGACTCACCAGGGCCCTATATCTTTACTCTTATAATCAAATCCTCTTGTAATAAAGGCCAACATACCATTTGCTTTCCTCATTGCTTGCTGCACCTGCATGTAAATGATCAGTGATTCGTGTACAAGGTCACCCAGGTCCCTCTGAACACCAACATTTCCCAAACTCTCACTATTTAACAAATACTCTGCTTTTCTATTTTTCCTACCAAAGTGGATAACGTCACATTTTTCCACATTATATTCCATTTGTCATGTTCTTGCCCACTCACCTAGCCTGTCTATATCCCCTTGAAGCCTCCTTGCATCCTCCTCACAATTTACATTCCCACCCAGTTTTGTATCATCAACAAACTTAGATATATTACATTTGGTCCCCTCATCCAAATCATTGGTGTAGATTGTGAATAGCTGAGGCCTAAGCACTGATCCTTGCGGTACCCCACTAGTTACAGCCTGCCAACCCGAAAATGACCCATTTATTCCTACTCTCTGTTTTCTGTCTGTTAACCAATCCTCAATCCATGCGAGTATATTACCCCCAATCCTATGAGCCCTAATTTTGTTTAATAACCTCTTATGTGGCACCTTATCGAATACCTTCTGAAAATCCAAATACACCACATCCACTGGTTCCCCCTTATCTGTTCTGCTAGTTACAACCTCAAAAAACTCTAATAGTCAAACACGATTTCCCTTTCATAAATCCGTGTTGACTCTGCTCAATCCTATTATTATTTTCTAAGTGCCCTGTTACCACGTCCTTAATAATAGATTCTAGCATTTTCCCTACTACTGATGTCAGGCTAACTGGTCTGTAGTTCCCTGTTTTCTCTCTCCCTCCTTTCTTAAATAGTGGGGTTACATTTGCTACCTTCTAATCCGCGGGAGCCGTTCTAGAATCTATGGAATTTTGGAAAATGACAGCCAATGCATCCACTATCTCTATAGCCACCTCTTTTAAAACCCTAGGATGTAGACCATCAGGTCCAGTGGCTGAGGCTAGTGCTGCAGTTGGTAGCATCTGGCATTTGAAGATGCATTCACTGACCTTGACCACTTGTGTGAGGTCATTGATCCTCTTGCGGCACTGCATCCAGGTCCTCGGGGCTAGACTCCCGCCATTGACCTCCACGGCTGTCTGCTCCCACTGCCTTTTCATCATGTGTTTGGAGGGCGTCCTGGCCTCCTGCGGATACAGGACATCTCTCTTCCTTTCCACCTACTCCATCAAGACCAGTGCAGTGTCTGAAAACCTAGGCGCCTGCTCTCTCCCATGTTCAGCCATTTTTCTGTCTTTCCCAGGTCAGCTTCAGCTCCCACAGGACTCCCAGCACCTGCTCCAGCCACAATATACCTCCCCTTTAAGAGGTGCAGGCTAGCTTTAAGTAGTGCTAGCAAATATCGATTTCTGGCCCCCTGCTAATACGTGCAGCCAATCAGCAGTGCATTTACTGCTGGTTGCACACAGAAATCATGTTAATGAGCAGGCAGTACAAAGATGGCGTCCTGCCTGCATTACAACCAATGGGTGCGGGTTAGTCACGCATCTCGATCCCTGCACTCATTGTCAGGGGCTATCTAATTTAGCCCGCTAAAAGGTTTAAATTCAAAGAAATGAAGGAACAACAAAGTAAATGGAATGAGGTAGCTTGCTCAATGATACTTCAGCAGAGGACAAGTGAATCATTTTTAAAGGAATAATGCTGAGCATGCAAGATAAATATATTCCTAAAACTAATAAGCTCAGACTGAACAAACGTGAGCAAAAATGGATCAACAAACAAATTCTGTTGGAAGAAAGGGGAATGGATTCATTAGGATGAATATAAGAAAATGCAGATACAGATTAAAAGGATGATCAGAAGGACAAAGAGGGACCTAGGAAAAAAACATAGCAGTGGAGTCTAAATATAAGAGTAAAACATTCTTTCAGCACTACAATAGTAAAAGAGCTGCCAGAGAAGAGGTGAAACCCCTAATTGATGCAAATAGGCTTGAATCTGAGGATCAACACAAAATAGTAAATATTCTGAATGATTAGTTTCTCTCCAAATATTCATAAGGAAAAACATAAACAACATGCACTCTCCAAATGGAATTAACTCAAGTAAAATCAAGGACTTAAAATATCAATTAAATAAAATTCCTATATAGGCTAAATGGGCGCGAAACAAAAAAAATCTCTGCAATAGATAGCATTTATCCTATAATGCTGAGAGAGATTAGTGAGGAGATTTGTGAGGCACTGACAGTCATTATTAGGAATTCAGTAGACACTGGGGAAGTACCAGTAGACCTGAAGCAGGTTAATGTGGTACGCATATGTAAAAAGGGGAATAAATTTACATGGGCAACTGCAAACCCATTAGTCTTACATCTGTTCTGTATAAATAATGGGATTGATTATCAGGAGTAAACTTGATGATTATTTGTACAACAATACCCAAGTAAACAGCAGTCAACATGGATTCAGAGATGGAAGATCTTGCCTAACCATCCTCTTCCACTTCTATGAGAAAGTGACAACCCAATTGGACTGTGATAAGCTCTGTGACATGGTGTACATAGAATAACGAAAGGCATTTGACAAAGTTCCACATGAAATGCTATCAGTTAAACTCAAAGCTGCAGGGATGCAGGATAAACCCTAGGATTGATAAGAAATTGGCTGGTGGGTAGAAAACAATGAATACTCCTTGAAGGAGTTATGCAAAGTGGGGGAGGTACTGAATGGGATGCCCCGAGGCTTGGTGTTGGGATCATTATTGTTTCTATTTTATGTAAATGAGTTGAATTCAGAAACTCAATGCCAAGTGATCAAATTTTCTGATGATGTCAAACTAGGAGAGGCAGCTCATAAATTACAGAAGAAGATGGGTAAAATTTGTTAGTGGCAGAATTTTATTGTAGACAAGTATAAATGACTATGCATAGGAAGAAAAAAATAAGCAACACACACACTCCAAGAATGGCATTGAAATAGCCAAGGATGAAGCTGAAAGAGACGTGGGCCTAGAAATTCAGTGCCCTTAGCACCGATTTTGCGGCGCTAGAGGGCCTAGCGCTGCAATTGGCGCCGGTTCCTAAATTGCCTGGGGCTCTCCCGCGGCGGTAGACCGGTAGCGCTGCGCCGGCACCGATGACGTCATCGGTGTGCGCAGCGTCCCGGTTGCCGTGATAACCCGGCCCCAAGCCGAAATTCAGTTGCGGCCGCCTCGCCAGTGGCAGCCGCAACTAAGACTCCGGCAAACGAGTGTTGCCGGAGTCTGCGCCGGCGCTTTAAGGAGGCGCGGCGGCCGGCCGCTTTCCCGCCGGCCGCCTGCCCGCAGCTCCCTCCCCGGACTTCTCCCCCCCCCCCCCCCCGGAACAGATGCAAGCCCGGCACTTGTCCGAGGTGCCGGGCTCATTTTTGAAGAGATTTGCGCGGGCCGCGGCCGGGTGCAGGCAGCTCCTCCTTAACGGAAGGAGGAGGCCTGCACTTCCCGAGCCTGCCGCACCGCAGCGGGCGCCGCAATGCGGCGCGTTGCGCCAGTTTTCAGGCGCTAAAACCCTTCAGTAGCGCCAGCAGCCGTTTGGGCGCGGCGCTACTGAATTTTTGCCGCGCGCAAAGGGACTTAGCGCCGGCGCTAACTTCCGGCGCTAAAGCCCTGGCGCAGCGCAAACTCAATTTCTAGGCCCTGGAGTCTTACTACATTTGACATTCAACGTGTTGAACCAATGCAGTGCAGCAATCAACAAAGCTAATAGAATGTTGAACTACATAGATTAAACAGTAGAATGCAAGTCAGAGGAAGTCATGACCAAACTGTATCATGCTCTGCACCTTCTGCTGGTTGAGACGTAACGGTGACATTCAATGCCTGGAGGCAACAAAGAGAAGATCCACGAGACTGAGCAAAGAGCTGAACTGTGAGGAAAAACTGGAAAAACTTGACTTTTCAGACTGGAATAGAAACATCTGAGTGGCGAGTTTATAGAGGTATATTAGACAGTTAATGGAATGGAAAAGATAAATCCAGAATAATACTTTAAATTAAATTGTGAGAGTACAACTAGGGGACACAGATTCAAGCTAGTAAAAGGTAAATCCAGGACTGATGTCAGAAAATTCTTCACACAAAGAGTGATCAACATATGGAATAGACTTCCAGCTAGGGTAGTGGAGGTGAAGACCCTGGAATCTTTTAGCAAACAATTGGATATTGAAATTGTGGCACTCTAGGATCTCTCTGAATGGATGAATTAGAGGAACCGAATGGCTTTCCTCATCTGTAATTATCATGTGAAGATGTGTGCAGGCTGGATTGAAACCATACAACTATTACTTAAAAGATCAGAATGGTATTGCTTCAGACATTGGCAACAATTAAAAAAAAAGAGAAACTGCTTCAGATTGCATCTGTATTTTGGTCTCATTGTTCAAACCACTAGTAAAGCATTGACTCTGGAAATCATTTCCATGTGTCTGTATTTGCCCTAGGTGAAGACAAGTTGGTTGATACTGAAGGGGGAGATGGAGGCCACAGCTGACTCCTTTGATCTGGACCCTAAATCATCATCTCGAAGCCCTGCTGCTGACAGAGAACTGCTACAAAGATCAAGCAGTGAATCACTCTTTCAGACAAGTAAGTGCATTCTCCACATTGACAATTTAATCCCCACTTAGTTGTTTGACAAACTGATCGTTTTATTCATTAAACTGGAAAACATTGAACGTTATGTCTATTAGGGGATAGTGTTTAACCCTCTGACATCAAACCAATTAGATATCTCCTGGTTAACTAAATCACAATTAATTTGTTACAGGAATTCCTCACTCCAAATCGGCTTCCCTTCCTGGTTATGGAAAAAATAGATTACACAAGGTAAAAAAGTTTAATGTTTAAAATTATTTTGAAAATGAGCAGTATGTTAATGGAATAGCACACATGTTGTATAACAACCATTGAAATGTCTGAATAAGAGCTAAATCTAATTTGGATCAATACATAATAGAGGCCTTTCCTGAGAACATACTTCTTTGAGAGGCAGGGTGATAAAAATGATGTAAAAGGAGAGAAAAGAACACAATAAAAGTTTAGAGCTCTGAAATTCTGGTGGGCTCCTATGTCAAGAGTTCTCCTTTTCCCAGCTCAATTGGGACCTAGTACATGTGGGAGATGAGACATACCAGCTTCCAGATGGTGTATGTGGGGGGTGGGAGGGGGAGTGCAGGCCTGGGAAGTCACCAATGACTGGCCAATATATTTTTTTAATTCAGGATCAGTACCCTTACATAGGGGGCTTAGGGAAGCCTCCATAGTTTCTGCTGGGGTCCTGGGCAACGTCCCCATAAAAACGTCCAGACACCGGATTTTCCAGCTGGGTGGTTCAGGCATGCGCCAGAGATGCACCTCTAGTGGTGGGTGTACCTTCTAGTCTCATGCAAATTAGATGCCTTCCCACTAGCCCTGCAAACTCCACTGGGGTCAGTGCCACAGGTGTGATCCCAGCATCCAGAGGTTGTCACAGCCTATAAACTTAATACAGTGAGATAACTATAATGCTGGAGATTTATTTTCTCAGCAGTACTCAATTATTCTAATTTAATTTATGCCTGTATTTTTCATGCATCGTCCTCTACTGGGTCTCCCATCCCATGTTCATTCCCTTGGAATGAATGAGCTGTGACCTGCTCCTAAGTCTGTAGAGAGTCTGTATGGGTTGACTCTTTCTTATTCCTAGTTTTTGGGGAAAACATCATGACCCGGACTTTCCTCGGAATTGCTCTTACTCCACTGCCATAACTTCACCATTAGTGCGGTGGACACCCTATTTACATGTGTACATGGCTGTGGAATGGGAACAGCTCTGAGGAAATGCTGAACCCTTGTCTCTGCTCAGTCTCTCTGCAGATAGTCCTTTAAATTCTGAGGCCAGTTCAACCAGCATAGCATGAAAGAAAGACTTGCATTTATTTGGCACCTTACCATGTCTCTAAGAAATGGCTCACACAATGCATTATTTTGAGATGCAGTGACCATTAAGTAAGTGTAAACAGAAGCCATTTTGCAGAAATCAAGGTCCTAAAATCAGCAGCAGGCTATTCAACTATTTACAGGCCTTCAGGAATATTGCATCAAGCGAGCACAGGGGTCATGAATGGGGTAGCCGAGGTGCGCTTCCCCCTGCAGTTTTCCAGGCACAAACTGGATGGCTGTGAGTTGAATTTCTTTCCAATGAGACATAAGAACATAAGAAATAGGAGCAGGAGTAGGCCAATCGGCCCCTCGAGCCTGCTCCGCCATTCAATAAGATCATGGCTGATCTGACCACTATCCATTGAACTAAGCTGACACTGAGGGGTACCAGGTCAATCATTTCTGGCTGTATTTTACTTTCTGAAATGACTCTTGTGACTATAACTGGTCTGTATGTAATAGTAGTGAACAACAGGTTTCAGATATTGAAGAAGCACAAAAAGTAGAGGGGTCCTTTGCTATTTGCTTGCGACCCAAGTTTGAGATGTATGAATAGTTTGTAGACTGTAAACTTAGAATATATATTATCCTTGTTTAAAAAATAACTATAATAGAAACAGTTTGTAATATAAAAATAGAAATCTTACCATCCTGCAAATATGATAGTACTTTTTAAACAACAGCAAAATAACAATGGACTTCTAACAATAAGATTATTTAATTCCTCAATGGAACAACCTCACATGTGCAGGAATATGGTGCCTCAGAAACAACCACCTAGAAATTGGATCATGCCCAAATCTGGGCACGAACCGGGTGCAGCAGCAGGACCACAAGAAATTGGTCTGTCGGCCTCGTGTATATTACCAGCGAGCTGCGGGTGCCAGTTGTGGCCCTAGAGGCAGCTCGCCAGTCGTGGAAGTCAATCTGGTGCACCTGGACATAACTGAGAGGTTGAGTCCAAGCTGATTTTAATGGCCAGGCCTCATTTCCATTAATTTACTCAGAACCCACCCAAACCCAGCCAGATCCTCTACCTGGCCAGTGGGCAGGAGCAGAAATTCAATGGCAGGAGACCACTGCTGGGAACCCATGGGAATGGTCCCCGGCAGTCAGGTAAGTGGTGAGGGTGTGCGAGATGGGGCTCCGGCGCGATCAGAGAGACGAGGGGGGCCCAGGGCTTCCTTGTGAGCCACTGGTCCGCAAGGAAACCTGAAGTCAAATTTAAAAACTTACCATGCAGGTCCTCTTCTGGTCCACAATCCGCCTCCTGGTGGGTCTGGCTTGACTGGGAAGCCGTCACTGCTCCCCTGCTCAGACCTCCAACTAAAATTTCAAATCGGGACCCGATCAGCATATTTAAAGAGGACATTACTGCCTGCCTGTGGGTGTCCTTCTCACCTGCTCAGGAGAGCAGGTTAATGTTGGGACATGGTGGGATAGCAGTGGGATCAGACGGGGGTAAGTCAGTGCCTTCATTTCAGTGCCATCCAGCCCGGTTTCCGCCAGGCGGGGGGAGTTAAAATCGGGACCGATATGGGTAGGGAGCACGTTGGAGCAGAAAATTGCATGTAGGTGAAATTTAAAAGGATGTGGACAATTGAAGAGGAGTGTCAGAACAGCGGAACGACAATCCTTATGGCTTAAAAGCCATTTCAACCCATTGGCAGTCTTTTTACCAAAGCTAAACAGATAGCGGGCTAAGAATTGTCAGGCAAAAATTAAGTAAAAGTAAACCTAATGTGTAGACATGTGTCTGCAGCCAAGTAACAAAGCATTTCAGCACCTGATCCCCCCTATCTGATAGCTGCCAAAGTGGAGACGGTGCTGCTTTTGGTGGTTGCAAGAAAGGTGGCCTTGCTTGTCATTCCATGACCTCAACCCCACAAGTCAGTATTGCAGCCTGCCTGGAAGGAGATGGAGGCAAGTTTGAGCCTCGTCTCATTGGCTATGCCAGCCCAATGCTGCATGTTAACTGCAAGTATCCTTGCAGCAGATGACACAAAGTTGTCAGCTCTCTCTGCTGAGCCAAAGCCTGTGAAAATAGTCATTGCCAGGTAGGTATGGGAGGACAAGCAAATACGGTAGGTGACACCTTGCTGGGTGTAGCCAAACAAATTATCCTAAGAACATAAGAAATAGGAGCAGAAGTAGGGCATTCGGCCCTTCGAGCATGCTCTGACATTCAATAAGATCACGACCGATCTTGTAACTCAACTCCACCTTCCCGCACTATCCCCATACCCCTTGATTCCTTTAGTATCCCACCACAAAAGGAAAATTCTACAGATGCTAGAAATCTGAAATAAAAACAGAAAATGCTGGAAACACTCAGCAGGTGAGACAGCATCTGTGGAGAGAAAAACAGAGTAAACGTTTCAAGTCGATGACCTTCAATATCCACCTGAAATGTTAACTCTACTTCTCTTTCCACAAATTATCCTGCCAGATGCTTTCTTTCATACAGAATCGCTTAAAGGCTGACCACTGCCTACAAAAGATTGTAAGCTAGTGTTTGGCCTTTTCTGCTCCACCAGCCTCCTCATATTTCTATCCAGCCTTTGTACCAGCCCATAGAATCCAGATCTAAAACAGTCTAAAACTAACCCTCTCTGCTGACATTGGAACATTAATACAGATTGTATATTGGCGAGCCAGACTAAAGAGAGATTTACTCTTCAGGTAACCTTGGGGAGCTCGATGTTTTAAAAAAATCAGCTTCGGGCATCTGACATCCTTTGCCTTAATGAACAATATATTCACCCAAAATAAACTTTAAGAAAAAAGCTTTGTAACTAAAAAAAACAAAAGATGTTTATAACATAGCAAGAGTTAAAATAAATTTGTCAGCTTTTTGGCATTAATAAAAGCTTCTAATATATTTATTTGATATTTCCTCTCTATTAGACTTCAGACTTTGAATCAAATCATGATACCAGCTGGGGAATGCGAGGTGAGGAATCATTGCAAATACTGTACCAACATCATAATCTACATATAGAACTATTTTGATTTTCAGTAATCTGTTCTATTTCTTTAAAGTCATTGCTCAAATCTCACTGAAATGTGCTCTTGTTTTTACAGAATACAAGGTAAGAAGTTAACTTCTCGTCTTAAATCCCCAGTTTCCATTCACCAACTGCATCTGACCAGGTTAAGAGCTCGGTCTTTCTTCCCTCATGATTTATTCAATGCTGTATTGAATAGTAAAAGTATTTAACATGGGGCATGCTGGGCTACAGACTGGTATAACAAGAGCCAAGCTATTGATTCCCACACAATGAGCTCTTGATGTCAGCAATCCCATCAGAGAGATATAAAGGACAAGTGGTGCCTCCCCACACAGACAGAAAGAACATCAGAGTAAAAGTTATCTTCAAGCTGCCAACCTGCAATTCCTAATGAATAGTTATTAAGTATCATTGATAGGAAAAAAAAAGGGAGAAAATTCAAAATTATTTACCTTTCACCAAAAACAATTTGTAGAATTGATTTGAAAATAATTCTTTTTTCCCCGACGCACAGCTGGCTCATCTCACTCTCCAGAGGGTAAATCTCACCATCTTCCGTCCACCCCTCTTTCTATTCTCCAACACTTTGAACCACTTAATTGGTCTACCTTTCCTCTTTGTACTACCCTGCAAAACTTCCACTCCCTTACAAACAAGACCCATTTTCATAACCTCATCCTGGAGAAGTCCATTGATATCCCGGGCCTGACTGAAACCTGGCACACTGATAATAACTCCCCCCCACACTCTTACCAAGGCCACCCGACCAGACTACACATCCCACCGCCTTTCCTCCTCCCCAAACTGCTTTGCTGGCATCACGGCACTCATCTACAGCTCCCATCTTGTTCTGTCCCCTTATTCCTCTGGCATTTACTCCTTATTTGAGTTTCTCATTCTCTACCACTCCTCTCACATCTCATTCAAAGATCTCATTGTTGCTACTCTCACAGCTGCCTTCCTCAGTGAAATCTTCTCTGCTGTCATCGCTCAGCTTCTGCACTGACTGCTTAAGCACAGTGATTTTAACATCCACTTAAATTCCCCCTGCTCGTGCTTCTCTGACATCTCCAGTTCACTGTCCTCACCCAACCTCACATTACATATAGACTCTCTCAACCATATTCATGGGGATTTAGACTATATGGCAAGGTGAGCCAACAATTAGCAAATTCAGTTTAATGTAGATAAATGTAAAGTCATGCACCTAGGATACAAAATAAGCAGAGAAATTATAGGATTATTGGCAAAATACTGACAAAGACAAAATAGGAAGCAAACTAGATAAATCTCTCAAAACGTCAAGCCAATGTCCGGCTTTTGTTAAGAAAGAAAGTGGGATGTTGGGTTAATTGGACAGCAAAAAGGTGGATTAGATGAATCTATCTTTTCCAGCCTTAAGGTTTCCCGTGATTCAAACTTGGCAATGGAAATGAAAGCATATGAGGTACAGTTAAATTTGTCCTATTGTTGAGTTACTTTTACCTGTTGCAGATTTATCCTTATGAAATGTTAGCCGTTACAATGAAAGCTCGTGTCAAGCTACCAAAGGATGTGGACAGGACCAGGCTGGAGGTAAGAATGTTTGTGGTGAATTGAGGCATTTCTGTGGCACTCCTTTTACAATTAGAACTTTTGTCACATCTTTCTCTCATGCCTGATCTTGTGTGGGGTTCACTGTGTGAAGTGCTAAAGGTTCAGATGTAAAAGATAGAAAATGCTAACAAGTCTGTCAGTATCTGAAACAGACAGATAGGCTATCATTTCAGGTGGGACCCTTCATTGAACCTATTCTGAAAAGTTATTAACCTATTCTTATCTTTCAGATGCTCACTAAACTTCTGCGTATTTGCACTATTTTTATTTGAGATGTCCAGAATTTGCAGTTTTCTTAAATCTCTACGGTTTAAATGTATGTTTTGAGCAGAGTGATTATTTGCACAGCATTTTTTGACTCCCTCTGCGCATGCGGGCCCATTTGGTACTGCACATGTGCACTCGATCCAGTCGCGCATGAGCACTTGATCCAGTCGCATATGCGCAGTACCAAACAGTGCAGCGGCTGCGGCCTGCTTTCCTCAGCTCCGTGCGGAGCAAGTCGGGATCTGGGGCGGGGGTGGAGAGGAAGGGGGAGAGAGAGGAGAGGAGCTCAAGGGGGGAGAAGGTCAGGAACTCGGGGGTGGGGGGGGCGGGGGAAGGTCAAGATCTTGTTGGGGGGGAGAACAGTGGGGAGTGGGGAAGAACATGATCCAGGTCTAAAGGAGAAGGGAATGAGAACAAGAACATGATCCAGATGGGAAGATAGATCTCGTTCTCCCACCCTCTGTTAGGCCTGGATGACGTTCTTCCACCCCCTTTACACCTGCAACACATTCTCCCTCTCCTCCCCCACCCCTCAGACTGCAGAGGTTCAAGAAGGCAGCTCACTACCACCCTCTCAAGGGCAACTAGTGATGGGCAATAAATAATTGAATTTTAAAAAATGAGAGCGTATTCTGTTTTCGTCCTACAACATGCATAACATTACATTTATGTGTTAGTTGCTGGACTCAACTATTGCAATGTTTTCCTGGCCAGCCTCCCATCTTCCACACTCAATGAACTTGAGTTCATCCAAAACTCTGCTGCACATACCCTAACACGCAGCAAGTCCCATTCACCCATCACCCCTGTGCTCATTGACCTACATTGGCTCCTAGTCCACCAACAACGTTCCCGCTAAGATGCACAGCCGTGCAGCTGTCTGGAGGTCCCGCACAGGCCGCTTACCGGCTTTTGATTGGGAGATTTTGCGCATGCGTGAAATTTTGAATGGCCCGCCCAACCCATTAAAGGGACCGCACACCAAAAAAAAAATTAGGGGGGAAACTTGTCCACCAACACCTTGATTTTAAAATTCTCATCTCCATATTAAAATCCCTCCATGGCCTCCTCCCTTCCTATCTGAACTTGGCAGTATGAACACTATGAGTGCTCCTAACCCAGGAGGGTGAGTCCAGTCTGTTCTCTGAAAGGAAGGGGCGCTAACGGGGCGCAAAGCCCCTAGTGTCGGGTGCGGTGTCACTAACGCCTCCGTGAAATTCAGCAGGAGGTTAGCGGCGGTAGTAGCCGGTAGCACCCCAGGGTCAGGGTGCCGTGTTTGCAGCTACAGCGGTGGTAATTAAAGGGGCAGGTGACGGTCGGCCATTTTTTTTCTGGCTGCCTGCCAGCACCTGCCCCCTTCCCCTCTTATATTCGGGGTGCCAGCCACAATTGCTCCTCTTGAGTGCCGGGCTGCTTCCCCGGCACCCTGCTTCCCGGTGACCCAGCAGGGCCCTGGTGCGTACAGCGCTAGGCCCCTCCCCTTTAATCAGGGGAGGGAGGCCTGCAATACTGCAGCGCTACGTGCCGACATGATAGTCATTGGTAGCGCCCCAGGAAGGAGGGGGAGTGCTTCCAGTAGCGCCCCGCCTCCTGCTTGGGGCGCTATTACTGAATTTACAGCGCAGGGGTGCTAACTTTTTAGCGCCCCGGCGAAGTTAGTGCCCCAAAGTGTGCGCAACTGAATTTTCCCCCCTCTGTTGTTCCCAATTGTATTACTGTGCCTACCCCTGTGAATGTCCTTTTGCTGCTGTACCAGGCTGGAATAGCAGCAGCACCCCAAGCAGGAATCTGGGTGCTGCAGCAATCTGCCTCAGTGGGAGCTGGTAAGAGTGTGGCACCATGGTACCAAGCAGTAGATGGAGGAACTAGGAAAGCTACTGTGGGTTTGAAGAATGATGGTGAGGAAATTGGAGGAGGGTGTATTTCCTTGGCACCTATCAAGTTCACTTGTGGTTGTAGCTCTTCATCTACCTCCAAACATAATAATAATAATAATAATCAACTTTATTGTCATTGTTAGTGCACAAGTGCAGTACAGCGAAATGTAGGCTTGCGGCTCCCGAGAGTGTACGTTTAAATTAAGACATTTAAACATTCAACATACATTTGGCTTGTAATACATTAACATAATACATTAACATGGGGGGCACGGTGGCTTGTAATACATTAACATAATACATTAACATGGGGGGCACGGTGGCATAGTGGTTAGCACTGTTGCCTCACAGCGCCAGAGACCCGGGTTCAAATCTGGCCTCGGGCGACTGTCTGTGTGGAGTTTGCACATTCTCCCTGTGTCTGCGTGGGTTTCCGCCGGGTGCTCCGGTTTCCTCCCACAGTCCAAAGATGTGCAGGTTAGGTTGATTTGGCTATGATAAATTGACCCTTAGTGTTAGGGGATTAAATACGTGGGGTTACGGGGATAGGGTGGGATATGTGTCGGTGCAGGCTCGATGGGCCGAAATGGCCTCTATCTGCACTGTAGATTCTGTGATTCTGTGATAAACATAACCATAATAAAGTGCATTGGCAGATGTGCAGGCTTTAGAGTTTATTTGTGGAGTTCAGTAGGATGACATAGGAACAGGAGTAGGCCATTAAGCCCCTCGAGCCTGTTCCGCCATTCAATCAGATCATGGCTAATCTATACCTCAGCTCCATTTAGCTGTCTTTGTTCCAAATGCCTCAGTACCCTTACCTAACAAAAATCTGTTGATCTCAGTTTTTTAAATTTCAATTGACCCAGCATCCACAGACTTTTGGGGGAGAGAATTCCAGATTTCCACTACCTGGTGTGCAAAAATGCTTCTTGGGTATTATGTAACAAGAAAGGATTAATTAGCAATCTTGTTGTAAGAGGCCCCTTGGGTCGGAGCGATCATAATGGGCCAGAAATTCGCGGCCAGAAGCGTGAGTACGGTCGGCTTACTCATGCTTCTGGCCGTTGGAAATGCCGGCGTTCAGCATGAACAGCGCATGCGGGGAACGCCGGCATTTCCAGACCTCGAGCGCGTGCGACTGCACAGGCAGCGCTTGCGCAGTGAACTTCGTAGATTTCATTCATGAAATCCGTGAGGGTAAGTCCTTAGAAGTTACACTTGAAAAAAGCAAGTGTAAAGTTGTTCATTGGCTGCGGAGGAAGATATATTTTATCGTGGAGCTTTTGAAATGCAATATTTTTGTTTGGGAAAGGGAGGGAAGTTATTTTAAGAAATTTTAAGTAAGTTTTAAAGTTTAAATTTTTTTTTTTAAAGGGTTTTCAGAACGGTAGGTAGAAGGAGCAATTGTGGCTGTGTGAATGGAATGTGAGAATGAGTTATGTATGTATGCCCACATATATTCCTTTACGTATATGTATGTATGTTTTATATTCCTTTACTAATGTGTATGAATGTATGTTTTTAATTATGATTTTCCAATAAGTTACTTTCTCTGAAAGTCATAATTAAATAATACATTCATACACATAAGTAAAGGAATATATACATAACACGCAAAGGAATATATACAGACATACATACTTTCAGAAGCTCCACGATAAGAAATATCTTCCTCCGCAGCCTCTGGAGCAACTGTACCCATGCTTTTTTCATGTGTAAGTTGTAATGACTGGACCTCACTGAAAGCATTAATGAAAGCGGCGAATTATACTGCGCATGCGCTGCCTGTGCAGTCGCACGCGTTCTGCCTCTGAACCCCTTCGTTCAGAGGACAGGAAATGCCGGTTTTCCCCACATGCACTGTGAATGCTGAAAACCGGCATTTCATCTGGCCAGATGCGTAAGTACCCCGACCGTACTAGCGCATTTGGAAGGGAATTACTGGGCCAACATTTTACATGTCAATAAAATAAAAAATTTAACAATTGCACGACTTGCCCCCTCGCATCTGCGACTGAGGGCCCAAGGAGGTGCATTGCGCAAGAGGTCATCATCGTACGTATCCTCACACTGTTCCCTTTGGGGAACTGTATGAAGTGGTGGAAGGATTTATGGCCGTGATTAACGCTCATTCCGTGACCGTAACCATCTTTGAACCAGCCATTAGGGTGGTTAGTCCTATGGCGGGAGGGTTTTACGGGCTCCCACAACCCATCTGAGGGGGGGGGGGCCACCAACACCCACGGACGCAAGTATCCCGCTGGATGTCCACCCAGAATTTAAAGTTGGAGCTCCGACTCCACTTGCCGGGACTGTCTGGAGTGGGGTTCAAAACCCTACTCCTTCTGGCCCAGCGGCGGGGATGCTTACTGCTACGCAAAAGGCCCACTCCGCACAAAAGGTGACACCCATACGTTTCCTGCGCCTTTTCCCTCCCCGTGACTGGAGCCCTATGCTGCCATTTCACGTTGCTAATCAGATTGGGCCTTTGTCATAGCGGTAGGATCCCCGCCGCTGGGCCAGATCAGGGTAGGGTTTCGAACCCCGCTCCAGACAGTCCCGGCAAGTGGAGTCGGAGCCCCGGCTCTAAATTCTGGGTTGACATCCAGTGGGATATTTGCGTCCGTGGGTGTGGGTGGCCCCCCCTCCTTGTATAGCTTGTGGGAGCCCGTAAAACCCTCCCGCCATAGCACTAACCGCCCTAATGGCTGGTTCAAAGATGGTTACGGTCACGGAATGAGCGTTAATCATGGCCATAAATCCTTCCACCACTTCATACAGTTCCCCAAAGGGAACAGTGTGAAGACACGTATGACGACGACATTGCTAAATAAATAAATGGAATTTAAAAAATTCTTTTAGGGCTTTTAAAAGTCTTTAAATTGCTTTAATTCTCTTTAAAACTACTTCAGATTACTCAAAATAATGTAAACATTTTAAAAAGTTTATGAAAGTTACCAAAATCTTCAAAAAACTTCCAAAAACCTATTTAAACTGCTGCTTTGCATGTAAAGATGCTTAGGAGCTTGACAGAAACATTGGGGGCGTGTCCAGTGAAACTGAGACCTCAAGGGGCGTGTCTCACTTGCACTGCACGCTCCTGGCTTCGCGCTGGCTGCACTCCTGGGCGGCGTGACGTCATACGCTGCCCGGGAATGTGCTTTCTATTTCTGCAAGTTCAGGCGTCCCAGAAGCTGATCGGCACGAGCGCGGGGTAAGTGCAAATACGGGGCTTGCACGCGCTGCAAGCCCCGTTCACGAATTTCTGGGCCAATATGATCGAATTATTCATTAAGATGGAGAATGAAGTAGTTGACTCGGAGACTAGGGTCCTCAATTTAAATAAAGGAAACTATGATGGTCTGAGGAGCGAGTTGGGTAGGATTGATTGGGGAATGGCACTCAAAGGGTTGACGGTGGATAGGCAATGGCAAACATTCAAAGACTGAATGGATGAACTACAGAATTTGTTCATCCCAGTTTGGCATAAAAATAAAACAAAAAAGGTGACCCAACCGTGGCTAACAAGGGAAATTAGGGATAGCATAAGGTCCAAGGAGAGGGCATATAAATTGGCCAGAAAAAGCAATAATCCTGAGGATTGGGAGCAGTTTAGGATTCAACAAAGGAGGACAAAGGGATTAATTAAGAAAGGGAAAATAGAATATGAGAGTAAGCTTGCAGAGAACATAAAAACTGACTGTAAAAGCTTTTATAGATATGTGAAGAGAAAAAGATTGGTGAAGTCAAGCGTAGGTCCCTTGCAGTCAGAATCGGGGGAATTTATAATGGGGAACAAAGAAATGGCAGACCAACTAAATACATATTTTGGTTCTGTCTTCACAAAGGAGGACACAAATAACCTCCCAGAGATGCCGGGGAACATAGGGTCTGATGAAAGGGTGGAACTGAAAGAAATCAGTATTTGTAGGGAAATGGTGTTAGGAAAATTGATGGGACTGAAGGCCGATAAATCCCCAGGGCCTGATAATCTACATCCCAGGGTACTTAAGGAAGTGGCCCTAGAAATAGTAGATGCATTGCTGGTCATCTTCCAGAACTCGATAGACTCTGGAACGGTACCCATGGATTGGCGGGTAGCTAATGTTACCCCACTATTCAAAAAAGGTGGTAGAGAAAAGGCGGGGAATTATAGACCGGTAAGCTTGACATCGGTAGTGGGGAAAATGCTAGAGTCCATTATAAAAGATGTAATAGCAGAGCACTTGGAAAGCAGTGACTGGATCGGACAAAGTCAACATGGATTTCCAAAGGTAAATCATGCTTGACTAATCTACTGGAATTTTTTGAGGATGTAACTGGTAAAATAGATAAGGGAGAACCAGTGGATGTGGTGTATTTGGACTTTCAGAAGGCTTTCGATAAGGTCCCGCATAAGAGATTAGCGTGCAAAATTAAGGCACATGGGATTGGGGGCAAGGTATTGACTTGGATAGAGAACTGGTTGGCGGACAGAAAGCAAAGAGTTGGAATAAACGGGTCGTTTTCTAAGTGGCAGGCAGTGACTAGTGGGGTACCGCAAGGATCGGTCCTAGGACCCCAGCTGTTCACAATATATATTAATGATTTGGACGAGAGAATTGGATGTAATATCTCCAAATTTGCAGACGACACAAAGCTGGGTGGGAGGGTATGCTGTGAGGAGGATGTCATGAAACTCCAGCACGATTTGGACAGGTTGGGTGATTGGGCAGAAACATGGCAAATGCACTATAATGTGGATAAATGTGAGGTTATCCACTTTGGTGGCAAAAACAGGAAGGCAGATTATTATTTGAATGGTAATAGATTGGGAGAAGGGGAAGTGCAAAGAGACCTGGGTGTTCTTGTACACCAGTCGCTGAAGGTAAGCATGCAGGTGCAGCAGGCGGTTAAGAAGGCAAATGGTATGTTGGCCTTCGTAGCAAGAGGGTTCGAGTACAAGAACAAGGATGTCTTGCTGCAGTTGTACAGGGCCTTGGTGAGACCACACCTTGAGTATTGTGTGCAGTTGTGGTCGCCTTACCTGAGGAAGGACGTTCTTGCCATGGAAGGAGTGCAGCGAAGATTCACCAGGCTGATACCTGGGATGGCAGGAATGACGTATGAGGAGAGATTGTGTCGATTGGGCTTATACTCACTGGAGTTTAGAAGATTGAGAGGGGATCTCATCGAAACCTATAAAATTCTGTCAGGCCTGGACAGACTAGATGCAGGAAGGATGTTTCTGATGGCCGGGGAGTCCAGAACCAGGGGTCATAGTCTAAGGATAAGGGGTAAGCCATTTAGGACTGAAATGAGGAGGAATTTCTTCACCCAGAGAGTGGTGAACCTGTGGAATTCTCTGCCACAGAGGGCGGTGGAGGCCAGTTCATTAAGTATATTCAAGAAAGAGTTGGATATATTTCTTCAGGCTAAAGGGATCAAGGGATATGGGGAGAAGGCAGGGACCGGGTACTGAATTTGGATGATCAGCCATGATCTCATTGAATGGCGGAGCAGGCTCGAAGGGCCGAATGGCCTACTCCTGCTCCTATCTTCTATGTTTCTATGTTGATTTCACTCTTAAATGGCCTAGCTCTAATTTTAAGATTGTGTCGCTTTATTCTGGATTCCCCCACTAGAGGAAATAGCTTCTCTGTATCTACCGTATCAAATCCCTTTATCAGTTTAAATAATCCATCACACGGAAGGGCAGGGCGGGGAAGATTGCATAGTAGTGAACATGGCCTCCATCACTAAGCATAAAAAAAATAGCTTTCTGCAACAGGTATAGAAGCTGCAACATCATTTTGAATGCCAAGAGCCAATGATATTCACCGTTTTTGACAAACCAGCCTGCCTTTTTAAGACCAATAGCAGCTAAATGGCAGCTCTGGAGGTTGCACTGCCAGGTTTTTATATAGTCTATCCCAGATTTGGACCTGGCGCTGATATAGGAAATCTGTGTCCAGATCCATTTGACATTCATTTGCGTGTAATTTACATTGCCGTGCCCTCTTAAAGCACAGTCATATCCAGCCACCAGAAAAGCCATACTGGAAATTCAGGAGTAGTGCTATTCAGGCATGGAATAGGAAAAAAGGATTAGCACCCATTTTTACTGTGTGTAGCACTTGTTTTTTAGGCACTATTTGTACATTAAAACCCAAGAAAATCGATCCTTGAATCTACCTTAGGATGTTTTGTATGAGTTCTCTGTGAATGAGGGAGTTATATGTTAATATTAAAAGAGCCTTCTGTAGTAACAGATATGATTAAACCTTAGACTGAAAAAATGATCCACATTGGTCCAACCTGACATTGCTCACAAAAGTATTTGGAACTCTTGAATGTGTATAGCCTGTTCATTTAAAGAAAACGGCACTGAAAATCCGTTTGTGGGACGGAGGGAGCTCCCTCATGCCAATGCTGGGCACTCGCGCTACTAGGGACATGTCAAAGAGCTGTCCTCACCCATGGTCACATGCGGCACCACAAGCTGCCTATCCAAGGGAGAAGGGGTGCTAGGCTCCCCCTCCCCTCCCAGAAATAATGCCAACGGAGAGTTGCATTTACATAAACTTTAAAAAAAATGGAAACCTTTTTTCATCAGAGATCCACATCCACCAATCATCTGGCCAGCTATGATTACACTCAGCTTAGTGACTGTGGATGATCCACCCAGCTACTGAGAACCTGCGGACGTATGCACTCTCAACATGGAGCAACCCTGCCCCTGATTCTATCTCCTCCTATGCCACTGGCCTTGTTTATAATGGACAAAGGCATAGAAGGATGTGTGCCTTTCTAAATGACGTAACCTCCAGTTTTAACCCAGCCCACCTGGCAGGAATGGTGCAGGCAAGAGGTTAAAATGGTGGCCGGGTGGAAGCCACTGTGTACCCACAGCATTCCCTCCCCACCATTTTAAGTGCCAGGATTCCAGCAACATGAAGACCTTTTGCCACAGGCAGGTGGGGGCCTAATTAAAATGCTAAGTGCGTGGCCCGATGAGGCTCGCATGGCGTCAAACCTGCCAGTGAAACATGGAGCAAAGTGGCCAGAAGAAGTGTAAGGGGTCGTTTTAACGAGCTTGTGGTGTGCGAGATCGGTTTTTGATTTCACACTGCTCGTGAGCGGTTCCGAAGCGCTCCCCCCTCACCGGTTCTAGACACTGGGCTTATTGCCAGACCACCTTGATGTGTTGGCCCAACTTGTGACTCGGAAGACAAATGGATCAGGTGAGACAAGGTAAGTTTTAAATCAAAGGTATCTTTATTTTTAAGGAGAATAAAACATAGAGAATGAAGAAACAATGCAGACAAAAATCATGAACACGCCTCTCAATGGGAACTAAAATTTAACACACAAGAGTTACTTTGACTATCATAATACATCAATTCTAGATCAGCGATATAATAAAATGGGGGTGGAGAAAGCGCACGGCACAACGAAGGATGAATAACACTCCTGAATTACAAAGCCCTTAATATTAAAAACCCTCCCGTCTCTACAGTATACCTCAACTAGATCAGCTAGGTGGAGTTGGGCCTCTATGCTCACCAGGGTTTTTAAAACTGTCCTTGACCTTGGTGCTCCTGTATCGTCCGGGATCTCCAATCTTCCTTATGGGACCGGCTCCTGAACCTGCTCGAACTTGTAGGTCCTCTGTGCTCCTCGAACCGTAATCGAACCTCTCCACTCGCTCTGCCTTTGACCTCTTGTCTGTGTGAAACTGTTTTTTTTAATGCCTCTTTTCCCCCAACAGTTATACTGTTTTCTTGCCCTTATCTTGGCGCCAAATCAGGGGTTTTCTTTTGTTAAAGTAATGGGCAGGCTGCTTTGCCAAAAGCGGGTACTTTATTTTAATGTCTTGTAAATGAAACTAATGGGATCTGTCCTGTGTCCCTCTGAGTTTGGTACAGATAATAGGTTTTGCCTGTGCTCTGCGATTTCAGAGATGGGTTTGCATTTTGCTAGCAATTGACACACCTTGAGGTGTAAATACTTTTGTTTTGACTTCGTTACTACTGTAACCATTTTACCATATCAATTGCAGTCAGTTCTGGAATCTTCTAATCGGTGGTGACTCAGGTTTCTTTAAGATACTGCAGTGGTATGTCCTTCTGAAATGAGTCATGTGATCTGCCAACTCCATCTTGTGTTCATAAAATGTGGCCATTTCAGGGGTTTTACAATGTAGACTGTATTTTCCTGGATTTTTGCGAATCCTACAGAAGCCAAGGTAAGTATATTTTTCTTAATTTTGTGAGGATTCCTTGTGGGCCAGGAGGAGCAAGAGTAAGCCTCCGGACCCCGCCAGGGATCCTTGGCCCTCCCCAGCACCGGCATTCCCTTTCCCGGCAGCTCTTTGGAAACCTCCTATCCCGCCACTAGCTTTATGCTGGGGATCATTCCCTTGAGTCCACATTTGCGTCAGCCTGCCGCATGAATTCCTGCTCCTGCCCACAGGCTCTGTTGCCATTCCCACCAGCTTCAGGTGGGAGACAGTGCAGACACACTTAAATGCACTCCGGGAGTTAAAATGGCACAGGCCGTGGTCTGCGGGGGACTCCTCCCTGCCCTGCATCCTGCCTGTCCTATATATTGCTTGCCCTGTATCCGGCCTGCCCTATATCTCGTCTGCCCTGTATCCCATCTGCCCTGTATCCACCTGCCCTGAATCCACCCCAGGTTCAAATCAGGACTCTAGTTTTTATTTGTTATGGGCATCAATGAGTTCCTTTAGACCACAAGGATAGAAATTTGTCCAACCGTACCAATTGTAGTTCTGCATTCATTCAGTCTCCCTGGGAGTCGCATATATGAGTCCTTCTAATCTATTCAGCATGTAATCATGATCATAGTATCATAAGGTTTAGATTAGCTATGGAAAAGGATAGGGAGCAATGTAGAGTAAAAATGTTTAACTGGGGAAAGGCCAATTTCAGTGGGATGACAACGGATCTGGCCTGGGTAAATTGGAATCAAAGATTGGCAGGCAAAACTGTAATGGAACAATGGGCTGCCTTTAAAGAGGAAATAGTTCAGGTACAGTTGAGGTAAATTCCCACTAGGGGCAAAGGTAGGGCAACTAAAGTCAGGGCTCCTTGGATGATGAAAGAGATAGAGAATATGATGAAGCAGAAAAAGAGCGCGTATGACAGATGCCAGGTTGCAAATACATCTGAGAATCAGGCTATATATAGAAAGGTCAGAGGAGAAGTGACAAAGAAAATAAGAGGGGCAAAGAGAGGGTATGAGAATAGAATGGCAGCCAACATAAAAGGTAATCCAAAAGTCTTCTATAGGCATATAAATAGTAAAAGGGTAGTGAGAGGAGGGGTGGGGTTGATCTGAGACCAAAAAGGAGACCTATGCATGGAGACAGAGGGTATAGCTGAGGGACTAAACGAGTACCTTGCATCTGTTTTCACCAAGGAAGAGGATGCTGCCATAGACATAGTAAAGGAGGAGGTAGTGAAGACACTTGATAGGATAAAAATTGATAAAGAGGAGGTATTAGAAAGGCTGGCTGTACTTAAAGTAGATAAATCACCAGGAGCGAATGGGATGCATCCTAGGATGCTGAGGGAATTGAGGGATGAAATCACGAGGTACAGGATCTTCCAATCTTCCTTAGATACGGGGGTGGTGCCAGAGGACTAGAGAATTGCAAATGTTACACCATTGTTCAAGAAAGGGTGTAAAGATAAACTCAGCAACTAAAGGCCAGTCAGTTTGACCTCGGCAATGGGGAAGCTTTTAGAAACAGTAATCAGGGACAAAATTAACAGTCATTTGGACAAGTGTGGATTAATTAAGGAAAGCCAGCACGGATTTTTTAAAGGTAAATCGTGTTTAACTAACTTGATTGAGTTCTTTGATGAGGTAACAGAGAGGGTAATGCAGTTGATGTAGTGTACATGGATTTCCAAAAGGCGTTCAACAAAGTGCCTCATAATAGGCTTGCCAGCAAAGTTGAAGCCCATGGAATAAAAGGGACAGTGGCAGCATGGATACGGAATTGGCTAAGTGATAGGAAACAGAGAGTAGTGGTGAACGGTTGATTTTTGGAATGGAGGAAGGAATACAGTGGTGTTCCCCAGGGGTCGGTTCTAGGACCACTGCTTTGCTTGATATATATTAATGACTTGGACGTGGGTGTACAAGGCACAATTTCAAAATTTGCAGACGACACCAAACTTGGAAGTATAGTGAACAGTGAGAAGGAGAGTGATAGACTTCAGGAAGACATAGACAGGCAGGTGAAATGGGTGGACACGTGGCAGATGAAATTTAACGCAGAAAAGTGTGAAGTGATACATTTTGGTAGAAAGAATGAGGAGAGGACATATAAACTAAATGTTACAATCCTGAAGGGGCTGCACGAACAGAGAGACCTGGGGGTATGTGTGCACAAATCGTTGAAGGTGGCAGGGCAGGTTGAGAAAGCAGTTAAAAAGGCTTGCGGGATCCTGGGCTTCATAAATAGAGGTACAGAGTACAAAAGTGTGGAAATTATGATGAACCTGTATAAAACACTGGTTCGGCCCCAACTGGAGTACTCTGTCCAATTCTGGGCACCATACTTTAGGAAGCATATGAAGGGCTTTGAGAGGGTGCAGAAAAGATTTACGAGAATGATTCCAGGAATGAGGGACTTCAGTTATTATGTTGATAGACTAGAGAAACTGGGGTTGTTCTCCTTGGAGCAAAGAAGATTGAGGGAAGATTTGATAGAGGTATTCCAAATCATGAGGGGTCTGGACAGAGTAGATAGACAAAAACTGTTCCCATTGGCAGAAGGGTCGAGACCAGAGGACACAAATTTAAGGTGATTGGTAAAAGAAGCAAAGGCGACGTTAAGAAAAAAAAATGTACACAGCGAGTGGTTAAGATCTGGAATGCACTGCCTGAAAGGATGGTGGAGGCAGATTCAATCACGGCTTTCAAAAGGGAGTTGGATACGTATCTGAAGAAAATTAATTTGCAGGGCTACGGGGAAAGGGCAGGGAATGGGACTAGCTGAAGTGCTCTTGCAGAAAGCCGGCACGGGCTCGATGGGCCAAATGGCGTTCTTCCGTGCTGTAACCATTCTATGATTCTAGTCTATGATTCTAAGGTCAGTCAAATCTCTGTCACTTGTGTCTGCCTATCTGATCTAGGGAGCATTTCTCAGACCTGTCAACATCAGAAAACTGTAAGGAGTGACATGATCAATAAGAGTGACATAGATTACAAATATAAGAAGCTGTAAATTACTTTTAACAGTGATGTGCATCAAAATAGGTCCCTTTTTAAACTAAAATCTAAGGAAAGGGAGATCTGTTCATTCCTGACTTCCCTTAGGGTTTCCCTGGCTTCTGAGGATTGGAGTGTTCCTTCCCTGCAGTGGAGCCCACTGCTGTCCTCTTCTGACTAATTCTTCTAATTGCACCTTCTATTTTCCTAAACATTTTGACATTTGATTGGGGGATTCTGAATGGAAAACTCCATCTCTAATGAGACATTAAGGGCCTAATATTTACAGGGAAGCGGGGAGGGAGTGGGGCGACTGTCAGCGGCTGATAAGCGCGAAATTACAGGAAAGGCAGAGGTCCACCTGAAGTTGACAGCAGGACCTCATTAAAATTTTTGTACTTAGTTTCACGCCCAGGAGCCAGCCAGTGTGAGAGGCTAGCCGGCTGCCGGGCGGGAAAGCTGCAATATCCTTTGTCCTCTCAGCAGCTTGTGTTCCTTGAATAGAATAAGCAGTTTTGCCATCATCAAATGTGATAGGACAGCTTTAGCCTGTGTCTGAAAAACTATGCCAATTTTTTCTAACATTGTGGCCCTGATTTTCTGGCAGCCGTCGGGCGGCTTTTCATGCGGCTGGGGTCCGAAAATCGCGGAAAAAGCGGGTCGGGACCCCCCCCCCCGTCTGATTCCCCGCCCCGTCCGACTTTCGGACCGCCGTTTCCCCGTCACCCACTTCAGTCCCGGCCGCCGCTGGCGGGACTGCTCGTCGGAGCACTAATCACCAATGATCACCTTGTTAAGGAAGATTTTCCGGGACCGTTGCGACTTTGGGGCTTTCCCCACATGAAACACGCCTACGGGGAACCCCGCCGATGAGAGCTGGCGTGAAAACAGCTGGCTTGCTTGCTTGCAGCAGCAGGTTGCTGAGTGCTGAAGAGATTTAAATAGGCAGCATTTGCAGGCTGCAGGACCTTGTTGATCAAGGCTTGGGGGAACTTTTTGAAGGTTTAGGAACAGCTGTAGAAAGTTGGAGCCTCACACAGTTCTCCAGTGTGAGCTCCTGGGAAGCCCCTCTCACCACCCTAACCCAGTGCCTCCTCAACGGAGGCATCTGCCAGAAGCATGGGAGGCCTTTGGTACCTTCCCTTCCTGGCATTAGAGGATCTCCAACAGCAGAGGCGGCAGCAGCAGAACCAGGAACAGCATGATGAGCACCAGGAGCACCAGGCTGCTGCTCACTTACCTGAAGCTGCACAGGCCAGAAGGGGCCAACGCTTGGAAGTGGCTTGAGAGCACCTTGCTGCGCTTTAGGGGGCCAGTGGGACCCGTTTCTGCACTGGCAGTCCTACTCAGAAGGACTTCCATGAAGATCTGGTTTCTCTGTTCAACAGATGGCCAACGCTCCTCAAGAGATGTCATTCTCTTATGAGCACTCACCATGTTTTCCGTACCCTGGCGAGTTAACTCCTCCATGGAGGTTGCCAACCTTTCCATGGTGATGCGTTCATGCGCCAATGACTCCACAAAGGCTCTGCTCATGGTCGCTATGGACTCCTCCATTCGCTCCACACTCGCAGCGACCCTGGAGACAAAACCTGCCAGACTCCTGCATCTGTGCATGGAGATCCATCACCTCTTCTCTTGCGGATGGACCCAGAGGCAGAGGGTCGACATACAGCGCAGCTGAGCTGAGCTGGCAGAGTCCTGCGCCCTCCGACGAGGACTCTCCACTGCTGTCCCCGTCTCCAGAATCTGCTGAGGCTCACTTGTGAGCTGTGAAACACCGGGTGACAACACTACTCTATGTCCCGAAGGTCCCCCCGAGGTGTGAGTGTCTGCGCTGGTGCTGGGTGCGCTTACTTCTGCTGACGCTGCACCCTCAGAGGTTGGAGCCTCCTCTGAGGAGTCTGGCTGCACAGCCTCTTCCTCCTCCACAGTGAGGACGGGGGCTCTGGATGGTACTGTGGGGGAGTAAAGGAAGGAGATAGAGATGTAATGCCAAGGTTCTTCTGGTGACTCCCAGCGAGATGGCATCTGCTGACACCTGCATCCATGCAGCATTGGTCTCAGTGGGAGGCCTCTTCCTCCCTGACCTAGGGAAGAGGACCTCCCTGTGGGCCCTAACCCCATCCAATAATGCCTGCAGTGAAGCCTCGTCGAATTTGGAGGCAGCTCGGGGTCTGGCACTGCCCACAGCTGCTGCAGGCTCCTCTGTCATCCTGTATGGTTCGTTTGGAAGCCTTCAGAGGATGCAGTGCTTGCTATGGACCTTGAAAGCACCACGAATGATGACATCATACTGTGGGGATTTCTGACTCGAATTGGACAATTAGCAAGGCTTCCCACATGCTGGGAATTAATTGGCCACTTGAAGGAAAATTGCGTGGAGCTGGCTGACACTTTTTTATGTGTGTCAGAAACCCCACATTCGGGGAAATCCGACCATTCCCCACACAAGCCGAAAATCGGGGCCTGTAAGTCTACCTTCTGATGCATTGAAGTTAGAAATTGATTACTTTTTTGGGTAGGTGGGTTTGTATCAGAATAAGTGAAGGGTATTTCAAATATAGTTGTTAGAAGTGTGCACTCATAAGCTTATATCAACACAGCACAGTGAGTCTTCTGTAGAATTTACAGCTGTCTTGGAATATTAGTACTTATTATCTGATATTTTACAGTTCATAGATCGATAGAGATCACGGTGGGGGCAGAGGTCGCAGGGGAGAGATAGATATCGTGGGGGGCTTGGCGATCGCGGGGAGAGAGGCAAGTTAGTTTGGGGGCAGGGGGAAGCATTCCTGCTGCTCCTGGCCCACAAGCAGTGCCGGAAATGCACTTACTTGTTGCAGCTGTCCATTCTCTCCTTCCTTCAGCTGTTGGGTTTCCCGAGTCCTGGAAAATCTGGCCCACAGGCATTAAATCCAGATGGTGGCTAAAATCTGAGACACGCAGCCTCATTAACATATTTTAATTACTGACCTGCCTCTCGAGAGCAGGTTATTCACCCACCCCCAACCCACCCTGGTTAAACCAGAAGTAGGCATATTCACGGCGAGTTGGGGTCAGGTTTCCCATTTTCAACCCTCCCACCCGTCCTGGGGGGATAAAATTCCCCCTAAGGTTGTTGAGATTTCAATAGATTACAATTACTTTCAACTCATTAATGGCCCCTTTTCATCAAGCCACAATTATATTCTTTAACAATTTAATTTTTGATCGGTTTTTTTTGGGCATCAAGGTGAGAGATGCTGGGGACTTTCCTACTTCTGGCACTCAGAGTCACGTGAAGCACTCCCAATTTAAGCATAGCCGTAGTTAGGTGCTGAGTAAAATTCCCTCTACTCTACCCTGATAATGTATGTGTGGTAAACCACTGTTCTACCTGTCTGTGTCTGTATGTGTATTCCAATAGGCACAGGTCTGGACATGCCTTGGCTGACTCCTCCCACTATTCCAGGTATATAAGTGACTACCTCCCAGTCCCTTAGTATTCTGGACGGGTCGACCACTCGAGACAAGACCTTCATTCTTTAGTTAATAAAAGCCTGATTGTTACTCGCTCAACCTCAGTCTTTTGAGTAATTGATGGCGCATCAATTTTATTAACTAAATTTTTTATAATGGAGAAGATCCTCACACCAGCATGCCTGGACCTGGACAGTCGGGAAGCGGACGCTTCCACCAAGCTTGCTCACTGGCTCACGTGCTTCGAGACATTCCTGACTGCCTCCACTGCGGTCGAAACGGATGCGGACAAACTGTCTGTCCTGATCTCCAAGGTGAACCACCGAGTGTACTCAGTCATCCGGGACGCGACCTCGTACACAGCCGCCCTCCAGCTCCTCAAGACCCAGTACACGCGCCCTGTGAACGAAGTATACGCTAGGCACCTTCTGGGGAGTCGCAAGCAACAACCTGGGGAATCGACTGAGGAATACCTCCAAGCACTGTCCGTGCTTGGCCGGGCCTGTGGGTGTAAGGCGGTAACACCCACTAAGTACACGGAGGAACTGATCCGGGATGCCTTCGTAGCGGGCCACAGGTCCAACTACACCTGACAGCGACTGCTGGAGCAGAGTGACCTCACCCTCGACAAAGCCTCCGAAATCGCAATAACGCTGGACGCAGCCTTCCGGGGCATGGATGCCTACTCCTCTGCACCATGGCGCCGCGGGGAACGACAACCTGGGACACGGTAGGACAGCCCCATAGCACCGTGCCACCCCAGCCACAGCCCAACAACGGCCCAACTACCGCAGCAGTGTCCCAAAGCCAGACAGCAGTATCCCAAGGCCAGAAATGCTACTTCTGTGGCCAGGCCAAACACCCCAGAGCGCGCTGCCCGGCGAAGAATGCGACCTGCTCGGGCTGCAAAAAAAAGGGACACTACGCCAGCATCTGCAAGGCCAAAGCCACCCCGAACGCCAGCAGCGCCGCGTGTGGGCCGTGCGAGCCGCCATCTTGGGCCCCCAACAGCGCCGCGTGGGGGCCGTGCGGGCCGCCATCTTGGGCCTCCCCAACCATGTGCGGACCACCGCAGCAGCAGCCATCTTGGACGACTCCAGCCACATGGGAATCATGGACGCCTCCATCTTGGACACCAGCCGGGACGCAGCAGACCGCCAACCCCCCCCATCTGATACCCGCAGTGACACACCGACCCCTACGCTGGCCTCTGTGACGCTGGACCAAACGAGACCGCACCAGCTAGCTCGGTCCAAAATGGGCGTTAAGGTAAACGGCCATGCAATAAACTGCCTTTTTGACTCCGGGAGCACAGAGAGCTTCATCCACCCCGACACGGTGCGGCGTTGCTCTCTCCCAGTCCTGCCTGCGCACCAGCGGATTTCTATGGCCTCCGAGTCCCAGTCAGCGGACATTGGCGGCTACTGCGTGGTGACACTAGTAGTAGACGGGACTGTGTTCAATAATTTTAAACTCCTGGTCCTGCCGGACCTCTGCGCTGCCGTTCTACTGGGGTTGGATTTCCAGTGCCACCTCAAAAGCGTTACGATGGCGTACGGTGGCCCTCTCCCCCCACTCACAGTCCGCAGCCAGCAGCCTCCAAATTGCCCGCCGCGCACCAGATGCAACCTCTCCACACTCAGAGTCCCACCCCCCCCACTGTTTGCTAACCTCACCCCCGACTGTAAGCCCATCGCCACAAAGAGCAGGCGATACAGTGCCGGGGACAGGGTTTTCATCAAAACTGAAGTGGAGCGGCTCCTGAAGGAGGGGATTATTGAGGGCAGCTCCAGCCCCTGGCGAGCCCAGGTTGTGGTCGTTAAGACCGGCGAGAAACAACGCCTGGTCATCGACTACAGCCAAACAATAAACCGCTACACCCTGCTGGACGCCTACCCACTCCCCCGCATAGCTGACATGGTCAACCAGATCGCGCAGTACCGCGTCTTTTCGACCATTGACCTGAAATCAGCGTACCACCAGCTCCCCATCCGCCCTGAAGACCGCCAGTATACTGCTTTCGAGGCAAACGGCCGCCTCTATCACTTCCTTAGGGTTCCCTTCGGCGTTACCAACGGGGTCTCCGTTTTCCAAAGGGAGATGGACCGGATGGTCGATCAAAACGCGCTGCAGGCCACTTTCCCTTACCTAGACAATGTGACCATCTGCGGCCATGACTTGCAGGACCATGACGCAAACCTCGAGAAATTCCTCCGCACCGCCCAACTCCTGAACCTGACATATAACGAGAAGTGCATATTCCGCACAGACCACCTCGCCATCCTTGGCTGTGTTGTGGAACACGGGGTCATCGGTCCCGACCCGGACCGGATGCGTCCCCTTATGGAACTCCCACTGCCCCACTGCCTAAAAGCTCTGAAGAGGTGCCTAGGGTTTTTTTCCTACTACGCTCAGTGGGTCCCCTACTATGCAGACAAAGCCCGTCCACTGATCAAATCCACCTCTTTTCCCCTGATGGCAGAGGCCCGCTTGGCCTTCCACCATATCAAGGAGGACATTGCCAAAGCCACCATGCACGCAGTGGACGAATCCATCCCCTTCCAGGTGGAAAGCGATGCGTCCGACTTTGCTCTGGCCGCCACCCTTAATCAGGCGGGGAGACCTGTGGCATTCTTCTCACGAACCCTCCAGGGCCCGGAGACCAGACACTCCGCGGTCGAGAAGGAGGCCCAGGCTATCGTGGAGGCTGTGCGTCATTGGAGGCACTACCTGGCCGGAAAACGATTTACCCTGCTCACTGACCAGCATTCAGTTGCTTTTATGTTCAACAACAAGCAGAGGGGCAAAATCAAAAATGACAAGATCTTGAGGTGGAGAATCGAACTTTCCACCTACAATTACGAGATCTTGTACCGGCCTGGGAAGCTCAATGAACCCCCAGATGCCCTATCGCGTGGCACCTGCGCCAGCGCGCAGATCGATAGGCTGAGGGCCCTCCACAATGACCTCTGCCACCCGGGGTCACCAGGTTCTTCCACTTCATCAAGGCCCGCAACCTGCCTTACTCCATCGAGGAGGTCAGGACCATGACCAAGAACTGCCAAGTCTGCGCTGAGTGCAAACCGCACTTTTATAGACCAGACAGAGCCCACCTGATAAAAGCCACTCGCCCTTTCGAACGCCTGAGCGTCGATTTCAAAGGGCCTCTCCCCTCCTCCGACCGCAATGTGTACTTCCTCAACATCATTGACGAGTACTCCCGGTTCCCGTTCGCTATCCCCTGCCCGGACATGACCAGTGCCACGGTCATTAAATCTCTGAACAGCCTCTTCACCCTGTTCGGTTTCCCCAGCTATATCCATAGCGACCGGGGCTCATCGTTTATGAGCGACGAACTCCGCCAGTACCTGCTCGCTAGGGGTATAGCCACAAGCAGGACCACCAGTTACAACCCCCGGGGGAACGGACAGGTGGAAAGAGAGAATGCAACAGTTTGGAAGGCCGCCCTACTAGCCTTAAAGTCTAGGGGCCTTCCGACCTCCCGCTGGCAGGAGGTGCTCCCCGATGCACTCCACTTGATTCGGTCACTGCTCTGCACTGCCACCAATGCCACCCCTCACGAGAAAATGTTTGTCTTCCCAAGGAAGTCCACATCGGGGACATCGTTACCACCATGGCTGACGTCCCCAGGGCCGGTACTACTGAGAAGACACGTGAGGGCCAATAAAACGGACCCCCTGGTCGAGTGGGTCGACCTCCTCCACGCCAACCCCCAGTACGCTTCCATTGCGTACCCGGACGGGCGGGAGGACACAGTCTCCATACGAGACCTCGCACCATCGGGGACCGCTGTAACCCACGACACAGTCTCCATACGAGACCTCGCACCCTCGGGGACCGCTGTAACCCACTACCCATTACCACCCCACCCCCCCACGACCCGATATCCAACCCCAGCAGCCGGCTCGCCTTGGACTGTCACCCACGAGGACTACACTCCAGGGCCCCAGCCTACACGGGACGCAACGCCGGAAGCTCCACCACCCCTGCCGTCGCCACGTCGATCACAGCGGCAGACAAGACCTCCGGAGAGACTCCAATACACGAACTTTTAAATACACTTCACCCCGCCGGACTCATTTTTAAACAAGGGGTGAATGTGGTAAACCACTGTTCTACCTGTCTGTGTCTGTATGTGTATTCCAATAGGTACAGGTCTGGACATGCCTCGGCTGACTCCTCCCACTATTCCAGGTATATAAGTGACTACCTCCCAGTCCCTTAGTATTCTGGACGGGTCGACCACTCGAGACAAGACCTTCATTCTTTAGTTAATAAAAGCCTGATTGTTACTCGCTTAACCTCAGTCTTTTGAGTAATTGATGGCGCATCAGTATGTTACCCCTCTATTCCAGCAGAATGACATTTCCATTTCCCTCACCATCTATAAATGGAAATTTATTTTGTCAGTTGGCGCATGCTGCTTCAGAGATAAGGAAAATTGAAAGTAACAGTTATAGGAAACCACGGCATTTTAAATGATCATTATCATATAATCATAAAATGGTATCTGGACCACATAAGTTCTGTGTTATAACTTGAGTAAGCCCTTCAAGATTCTGCTGCTGGTGGTGGTTGTGCGTGTGAGTGTGGGGAACCAAGGGGCGAATGAGAGTGAGGAACTTAAAATAATTAAGATCAGTAGAGAAAAAGTACTCGAGTGTTCCCTTTCATCCTTCTCCCCACTCCTCCTCTGTTATCTGAAAGTCTAGGTCTTGCTCCCAGACCTCTTTAAGGCTTTCTATGTTGTCTTTTGATCTGGAAGTAAACAGGGAGCAGAGGATGCTGATATGTTAGTAAGAATTTGTCAAGGGATAGAGTTGCCATTTTGGGGAGGTCAGCTTATGAAGTATTTTGAGCTTGACTGGATTGTAGAATAGGGGCAAAAATCCAGAGCCCATCGTAATTCCAGCAGCTCCGCAGCAGAAGGAATTAGGTTGGGAACAAATAAATTTCCCATGTCAGAGGGGACATGGCTGGGGGGAGAAGACTTTTGGGTGGGTAGTTTCCTTGTTCCTGGCGTGGGAATCCACCAGCGGGCCAATGGAAGTAGGGTTTATCTGGGGATCCAAGCCCAGATTTTAAACATTTTTCAAGTTTTTTTTGTAAGAGGGCCAATGACTGACAAGTTGCTGGGATAGCCGAGCACCCTCCTCCCTTCCATTCGAGTGAGTACCCACAACTGCACATTCCAGCCTCCATCTACCGGGAGGTGCCCGAGATACAACCCCAGTGGTATGGGCAGCCAGTCAGATTATTGAAATAAAGAAACCTCACCCTGATGATGCATACTCAACGGAGTCAGCGCCGGAGATTTCTGGTGGGCACAGTCTGGCACTAACGCCACCACAGATCTTGTCATAATCTAGGCTGACACTTCACCGCTGTACTCAAGGAGTGCTGCATTGTCACAAATACTGTCTTTTGGACTGAGACCTTGCCTGCCTGTCAGGTGGGTATGAAAGATCCCATAAGGCTTTTGTTCTGGCCACCATTCAACCCCCAAACAAAACAGAGTAATTGGTCATTGCTGTTTGTGAGACCTTACAATGTGAAAATTGACTGTCACATTTCCCGACATAATAACTGTGATGATGCTTTAAAATACATTGGCTGTGAAGTACTTTGGAACAGCCTGAGGACATGAAAGCTGCTATATAAATGTAAGTGCTTTCTTGTTCTTTTTTCCCCTCTTTCTCATCCATATAACAAACTGTAAAAAAAAAGACAGCTGGCACTTCAGTGTATTTTCAGAATGCAGGTATATAACAGTAACATTCGGTGTACAAACAAAACAGCCTTCTTGAAAATGAGTCCTGACCTGTTCACTGTTAGTCTGGTGATTCAATGCTTTAGGCTTGCTCCGTGCATTATCTTTTAATAATAAAGCACTGGTTATACTATTCCTTCGTACTTCAGGTTACATCAAAGCAATCAAACTTTGTTTAATATCCCACACTGCCCTTGTGCAGACCAAATGATTTAATTTTTTTAACTTTGAAACCTTTTCTAGGATATCATCTGACTTTGGTTAATAGGGCATGTAACCTTAAAATTGGACTTTTTTTCCAACTCAGTTTGACAAAGTCAACATGGATTTACAAAAGGTAAATCGTGCTTGACTAATCTACTGAATTTTTTTGAGGATGTAACTGGTAAAATAGATAAGGGAGAACCAGTGGATGTGGTGTATTTGGACTTTCAGAAGGCTTTCGATAAGGTCCCGCATAAGAGATTAGCATGTAAAGTTAAGGCACATGGGATTGGGGGCAAGGTATTGACTTGGATAGAGAACTGGTTGGCAGACAGAAAGCAAAGAGTTGGAATAAACGGGTCTTTTTCCGAGTGGCAGGCAGTGACTAGTGGGGTACCACAGGGATCGGTCCTTGGACCCCAGCTATTCACATTGGCCCAGAACTTGGTGTCGGGGGCTTGCCGCGCGTGCAAGCCCCCGATGTGCACTCACCCTGCGCGCCGACATCTGAAACCTGGCCCGCAGTGGATTTCCTTTCAGTGGCCAGGTTCTAATGTCGGCGCGCTGTGCTAACCTGACCCAGCAGCGTAGTTAGTGCGATGTGCCGTCTGGGATCAGGTGAGCACTGTTCAGCCAATCAGGGGAGGGGAAACTTCATTCATAAGTTTGAGAGTAAGAACTGTCAAACTCATGATAAGTACTGCACCCCAAAACACTACTTAAACTTTAAATAAAATTTTAAAAAACTCCAATCATTAAATTAAGTATAAATAAGTTTTAAAAAATAATTTAAACAATAATTTTTTTTTTTGAAAAAAATAAATTTTTAATAAAAAGGGTCTAAAACTAAACCTACCTTATTGTAGATTCTTTAAAATAATAAACCTGTGGAAAAAAAATTCTAAATTGCACTAAAACACCACTTACCTGTAAAAATAAATACTTACGTGTGCTTTTTACAAGACCGGAGGCCTTTACACATGCGCAAATCCCCCAAAACAGAGGAAATCCAAGACGCACGCGCTGCCCCCTACAGCGCACGCGCTAGCCTCTTCAACTCTTGGGTGAGAGGAGAGGAAATGCCGGTTTTCAGCGCATGCGCTGTGCATGCTGAAAACCGGCATTTCCTCCGGTCTGACGCGTGAGTACCCCTTCCGTACTCACGCATTTGGGGAGGAATTACTGCCCCAATATATATTAATGATCTAGACAAGGGAACTAGATGTAATATCTCCAAATTTGCAGATGACACAAAGCTGGGTGGGCGTGTGTGCTGTGTGGAGGATGCCGAGAAACTACAGGATGATTTGGACAGGTTGGGTGATTGGGCAAAAGCATGGCAGATGCAATATAACGTGGATAAATGTGAGGTCATCCACTTTGGTGGCAAAAACAGGAAGGCAGGATTATTATCTGAATGGCAATAGATTGAGAGAAGGGGAAGCGCAATGATACCTGGGTGTCCTTGTGCACCAGTCGCTGAAGGTAAGCATGCAGGTGCAGCAGGCAGTTAAGAAGGCAAATGGCATGTTAGCCTTCGTAGCGAGAGGGTTTGAGTACAGGAACAAGGATGTCTTGCTGCAGTTATACAGGGCCTTGGTGAGACCACATCTTGAGTATTGTGTGCAGTTTTGGTCGCCTTATCTGAGGAAGGATGTTCTTGCCATGGAAGGAGTTCAGCGAAGATTCACCAGGCTGATACCTGGGATGGCAGGAATGACGTATGAGGAGAGATTGGGTCGATTGGGCTTGTACTCGCTGGAGTTTAGAAGAATGAGAGGGAATCTCATTGAAACTTATAAAATTCTGACAGGACTGGACAGACTAGATGCAGGAAGGATGTTCCCGATGGTCAGGGAGTCCAGAACCAGGGGTCACAGTCTAAGGATAAGGGATAGGCCATTTAGGACAGAAATGAGGAGGAATTTCTTCACCCAGAGAGTGGTGAACCTGTGGAATTCTCTACCACAGAAGGCAGTAGAGGCCAATACATTAAATATATTCAAGAAGGAGTTGGATATATTTCTTAAGGCTAAAGGGATCAAGGGGTATGGAGAGAAAGCAGGGACCGGGTACTGAATTTGGATGATCAGCCATGATCGCATTGAATGGCGGAGCAGGCTCGAGGGGTCGAATGGCCTACTCCTGCTCCTATCTTCTATGTTTCTATGTCAAATGGGAGGTTACCAGTAAATCCTGTACAGTGTGATTATATATCTCCTTCAGACATCTTAAAGCATAATTATGTAGTCAAGTCTCTGTATATCACTCAGTAGCTTATTTTCGTACTGCTCCCTGCCTATTTGTCATTTATTGTATTCTTTGTTATAGAATCATAGAATGGTTACAGCACAGAAGGAGGCCATTTGGCCCGGAGAGCCTGTGCCGTCTCTCTGCAAGAGCACTTTAACTAGTACCATTCCCCTGCCCTTTCCCTGTAGCCCTGCAAATTTTTTTCCTTCAGGTACTTATCTAATTCCCTTTTGAAAGCCATGATTGAATCTGCCTTCACCACCCTCTCAGGCAGTGTATTCCAGATCCTAACCACTTGCTGCGTAAAAAGGTTTTTCCTCATGTCACCTTTGGTTCTTCTGCCAATCACCTTAAATCTGTGTCCTCTGGTTCTCGACCCTTCCAGCAATGGGAACAGTTTCTCTCTATCTACTCTGTCTGGACCCCTCATGATTTTGAACACCCCTATCAGATCTCCTCTCAACCTTCTCTGCTGCAAGGAGAACAACCCCAACTTCTCCAGTCTATCCACATAACTGAAGTCCCTCATCCCTGGAACCATTCTTGTAAATCTTTTCTGCACCCTCTCTAAGACCTTCACATGCTTCCTAAAGTGCGGAGCCCAGAATTGGACACAGTACTCCAGTTGAGGACGGAGCAGTGTTTTATAAAGGTTTATCATAACTTCCTTGCTTTTGTACTCTATGCCTCTATTTATGAAGCCCAGGATTCCGTACCCTTTTTTAACCACTTTCTCAAGCTGCCCTGCCACCTTCAACGATTTGTGCACATATACCCCCAGGTCTCTCTGTTCATGCACCCCCTATGGAATTGTACCCTTTAGTTTATATTGCACCTCCTCGTTCTTCCTACCAAAATGTATCACTTCGCACTTTTCTGCGTTAAACTTTATCTGCCACGTGTCCGCCCATTCCACCAGCCTGTCTATGACCTCTTGAAGTCTATTCCTATCCTCCTCACTGTTCACTATACTTCCATGTTTTGTGTCATCTGCAAATTTTGAAATTCTGCCCTGTACACCCAATTCCAAGTCATTAATATATATCAAGAAAAGCAGTGGTCCTAGTACCGACCCCTGGGGAATATCACTGTCTAACTTCCTCCAGTCCGAAAAACAACCATTCACCACGACTCTCTATTTCCTGTCACTTAGCCAATTTCGTGTCCATGCTGCCACTGTCCCTTTTATTCCATGGGCTTTAATTTTGCTGGCAAGCCTACACTTTATCAAACACCTTTTGGAAGTCCATGTACACCACATACACTGCATTGCCCTCATCAACCCCCTCTGTTATCTCATCAAAAACTCAATCAAGTTAGTTAAACACGATTTGCCTTTAATAAATCCGTGCTGGCTTCTTTTAATTAATCCACACTTGTCCAAGTGACTGTTAATTTTGTTCCGGATTATCGTTTCTAAAAGCTTCCCCACTACCGAGATTAAACTGACTGGCCTGTAGTTGCTGGGTTTATCCTTACACCCTTTTTTGAACAAGGGTGTAACATTTGCAATTCTCCAGTCCTCTGGCACCACCCCCGTATCTAAGGAGGATTGGAAGATTATGGCCAGTATCTCCGCAATTTTCACCTTTACTTCCCTCAGCATCCTAGGATGCATCCTGTCCGGTCCTGGTGACTTATCTACTTTAAGTACTGGACGCCTTTAAGAACCTCCTCATTATTAATTTTTATCCCATCCAGCATCGCAACTACCTCCTCTTTCACTATGACTTTGGCAGCATCTTCTTCCTTGGTAAAGACATGCAAAGTACTCATTTAGCCTGCTGCCTCCATGCGTAGGTCTCCTTTTTGGTCCCTAATCAGCCCCACCCTTCCTCTTAATGCCCAGTTACTAGTTATATGCCTACAGAAGACTTTTGGATTCCCTTTTATGTTAGCTGCCAATCTATGCTCATACTCTCTCTTTGCCCCTCTTATTTCCTTTTTCACTTCCCCTCTGAACTTTCTGTATTCAGAACTGGCTGAACTTTACAGCCTTCTGAACTCAACATAGAATTCAACAATTTCAGATCATAACATATATATATTGTGGGAGTCTACGTACTCCTAGCAAAAAATACTGAACTCGGAGAGGTTCAACAGAAAAGGTTTAATTGTTGAGGCTGCATGCTGAACACAAAATGGAGTCAGAGACTACACAAGGTACAACTGTCTTTCATCAGTGCACAGCTTCGACTGCTCCTCCCCCGCTCTGGGCTTAACTATGTTGCAGATCGAGTTTCTTAAAGGTGTGATCCTTCTTAAAGGCATGACGCCTGATTTATAGTCTACAGACCGGAAAGCGGATTGTGTCCGTTCTGTGATCGGTACGCCACACAGCTCCCCCCAGAATCCGCTAGTAGGGAGTGTACGAACCAGCGTGGCGGCTTGATGGCACGGCCAGAACGGCTCTTGGCGGTTGGTGTCGGGAACGGGGCGGTCGGACGCGTCGGGCTCTTAGGCGGTCTGCCCCGCGGTGGGGGTTGGCCCACTTGAACGGGTTCGTCGGGCTCCAGGTGCGCCAGCTTGAGCCGGTCGACTGACACCTTGTCAGTTCTGCCGCCCACTTCGAGGAGGAAGAACTTGTTCCCCGTCTGGAGTACCTTGTAGGGTCCGTCGTATGGGAGCCATAGAGGTCCTCGGTGGGCGTCATGGCGCACGAAAACAAATTTGGCCATGTGCAGGCTAGGTGGTACGCGGGTTGCTGGTTCGCCGTGCCGGCCGGTGGGTACCGGAGCGAACTGTTGTGCTCGGTTGGCGAAAGCGCGGCGTTGCTGGTCAGCCGACCAGGGGGTCGTGGCGGTGGGCAGGAACTCTCCGGGTATGCGCAGCGGCTGGCCGTACACGAGTTCCGCCGCCAAGGCTTGCAGGTCTTCCTTGACCGCGGAGCGTAGGCCGAGTAGCACCTACGGGAGGCGGTCGATCCAAGCCTCGTCCTCGAGGCTGGCGCGGAGGGACGCCTTCATGGACCTGTGGAAACGCTCGCACAGTCCGTTGGCTTGGGGGTGGTAAGCCGTGGTGTTAGAGCTGGCGGACAGGAGCTTATCGGCTTCGTCGGCCAGGGCCTCGAGGTCCGTGAGGCTGGACGCCACGATCGCCGGGCGGATGCTGGGAGGTAGTTGGCGGATAAAGAGCATGCGGAAGAGGGAGCCGGGCGGTTTGTCGTCGGTCAGAGCAAGCATGTGTGAGAGCAAGTCTGACGGTGTGGAGTCACCGAGGCCCGGGAGGTCGAGGAGGTGGCAGTTGCGCACGAATTGGGAGGCTGTGAATTTTTTAATGAGCGCGGCCTTGAGATGTGCATACTTGCCTTCCTCCGGAGGGTTTTGTAGTGTTGTCCAGACTTTCGTGATTGTGGAGCTGCCCAGGGAGGCAAGGAGGTAGTCGTACATCGCTGTGTCGGCGGTGATGCCGTGGAGTCGGAATTGCGATTCGGCTTGATGGAACCAGGCGGTGGCCAGGTTCTCCCAGAACTCCAGCAGCTTCACAGAAACTGCGTTTGTGTCAGCCATGGTTACGCTTAGGAGTCGTCCTGAGCGTCGGGGTCACCAATGTGGGAGTCTACGTACTCCTAGCAAAAAATACTGAACTCGGAGAGGTTCAACAGAAAAAGTTTAATTGTTGAGGCTGCATGCTGAACACAAAATGGAGTCAGAGACTACACAAGGTACAACTGTCTTTCATCAGTGCACAGCTTCGGCTGCTCCTCCCCCGCTCTGGGCTTAACTATGTTGCAGATCGAGTTTCTTAAAGGTGTGATCCTTCTTAAAGGCATGACGCCTGATTTATAGTCTACGGACCGGAAAGCGGATTGTGTCCGTTCTGTGATCGGTACGCCACAATATATATTTTATCCACACTTTTGTTCTGTTCTTCTCTCACACAGGGCAGCTGTCTTCCATTCTGCCAGCGTGATTTACACTTCATCTAGAGCCATCCTTTGTTTCTTAACCTGTCCCATTACCATCGCCTTTTGCCTTGAATATCTCTTAATGTCTCTCAATGCCTCTTAATCTCTCCTGCCTTCTATCCTATCACAGACCGTCCCTTTTGTTCTTTCATCCCCTCCCCCCATTTCCCAGCCACTACACTTGCTTAAAAATCTGTTCCATTTCCTGCTTTTTTCCAGTTCTGACGAAAGGTCATCGACCTGAAACGTTAACTCTGTTTCTCTCTTCACAGATGCTGCCTGACCTGCTGAGTATTTCCAGCATTTTCTGTTTTTATTTCTGTATTCAGCCTGGTTTTCACTTGTATTCTCAACCTGAAATTTGTCATACACCCCTTTTTCTGCTTCACCTTACTCTCTATCTCTTTCATCATCTAGGAGTTCTGGTTTTGGTTGCCATAACTTTCCTCCTCGTGGGAATGTACCTCATCTGTACCCGAACCATCTCTTCTTTAAAAGCAGCCCATTGTTTGATTACAGTTTTGCCTGCCAATCTTTGATTCCAATTTACCCGGGCCAGATCCATTCTCAACCCACTGAAATTGGCTTTCCTCCAATTAAGTATTTTTACTCTAGATTGCTCCCTGTCCTTTGCCACAGCTAATTTAAACCTTATGATACTATGATCACTGTTCCCTAAATATTCCCCTATTGCCACTTCCTTCACTTGACCCACCTCATTCCCCAGAACCAGATCCAGCAATGCCTCCTTCCTCTTTGGGCAGGAAACATACTGATCAAGAAAGTTCCTCTGAACACACTTCAGAAATTCTTCCCCCTCTCTGCCATTTACATTATTACTATCCCAGTCTATATTAGAATAGTTGAAGTCCTCCATTATCACTACTCTGTAGTTCTTGCACCTCTCTGTAATTTCCCTGCAATTTGCACCTCTATATTCTTCCCATTAGTTGGTGGCCTATGGAATACACCTAGTAGTGTAATGGCACCTCTGTTGTTCCTTAACTCTAACCAAATAGATTCTGTCCTTGACCCCCTCCAGGACATCCTCTCTCTCCAGCACTGTAATATTCTCCTTAATCAATACTGCCACCTCACCTCCTTTCTTTCCTTCCCTATCTTTCCTGAACACATTGGCCTCGATTTTTCATTGGGCCATGAGGTGGGCTTTTAGGCGTGCGGGGGGTTAAAATCGAAAAGCCTAGGGGTCGCGACCACCCCCCCCCACCTGGTTCCCGCCTCCACGCCATTTTAACCTAGGTGTGTCTGATTGACCCGAATCAATCCCGCCTGCAACAGGCGGGACTGGTCTTTAGGGCCCTTAAACAGCACTGATTGGCCTTTATAATCCCATTTTAACAGGCCCTTGCCTGTTTAACCCTTTTCCCACGTAAAACGCGCCTGGTGGGGATGACGCCTGTGAAACCTGGCATGAACACTATTGGCTTGCTGACTATCAGCCGCAGGTCCACCATTAAAGAGGATATTTGATCAGTCATCATTTGCAGGTGGCAGGACTTTGTTGTCTCAGGTCTGGGGGAACTTTTAGAAGGCATAACCACAGCTGTGGAAGTTTGGAACCTGACACCCATCTCCAGTGTGACCTGCGAAACCCCTCTCGCCAGCCTCACTCAGCGCTTCCTCAACTGAGGCACCTACCAGAAGCATGGGAGGCCTTTTTTTCCTTCCCCTCTTGGCATTAGAGGACCTCCAGCCCCATTCGCGAAATGACACACGCCACAACTGCAGAAGTTGCCATCAGAATTTTTATGAAAAACACACAACTGATGGCATTTTCACAAAATACACAGCATTTCACCCAAGTGACTACCGTTGTGACTATTTGTGCTTTATTTTTCTCTTACGCGTGCTCCTACGTAGTGGTTCCCCTGTGGCTTCAGCAGATGTGGAGGCCCCTTGCTCACTTTCCTGCTGCTCCTGTCTCGACACCTTTGGCGGGCGTCCTCTGGGATGGCGAGCCTGTGAGGGCTCGCCAGCAGTCTGCTGCTCCTGCGGCTGCGCAGGGGTTGAGACCTCTATCTCCGTTGGGTGTGTACTCCAGCGGGGCTCTGACCGAGGGCTCGGCAGTGGCATAAAAGTGTGAGCGCTTGGAGAGGAGCCCCCACTTCCTTGAGGTCTGCCACCAACCTCCCTCTCATGGGTCAGCTCCCCCTCCGCACCTGCAAGTGGCTTGAGAGCAGCTTGCTGCACATCAGGGGGGCCATGGGGACCCGTATCTGCAATGGCAGTCCTATTCAGAAGGACTTTCATGAAGGTCTGGTTTCTCTGTTCAATAGATGCCCATCGCTCCTCAAGAGATGTCATTCTATTCTGAACACTCACCATGTTTTCCATACCCTGGCGACTAACCTCCTCCATGGCCGTAGCCCTCCTCTCCTCTACCACGGAGGCAGCAATCATTTCCACGTAGGTAGCCATCCTTTCCATGTTGATGCATTCATGCGCCAATGACTCCACAAAGGCTCTGCTCACGTTCGCAATGGACTCCTCCATTCGCTCCACACTTGCAGCGACCCTAGAGACAAAACCTGCCAGAGACTCCTGCATCTGTGCCTGGACTTCCATCACCTCTGATCTTACGGATGGACCCAGAGGCAGAGGGTCGACATGCAGCTGAGCCGAGCTGGCAGAGTCCTGCGCCCTCCGATGAGGACTCTCCACTGCTGTCCCTGTCTCCACAATCTGCTGATGCTCACTTGTGAGCTGTGATACACCAGGTGACAACTCTACTCTATGTCCCGAAGGTACCACTGAGGTGTGAGTGTCTGCGCTGGTGCTGGGTACGCTTATTTCTGATGACGCTGCGCCCTCAGAGGTTGCAGATTCCTCTGAGGAGTCTGGAATCTCAGGCTCTTCCTCCTGCACCGGGGGGACGGGGGCTCTCGATGGTCCTGTGGGGGAGTCAAGGAAAAAGTTAGAGATGTGATGCCAAGGTTACATGCACATTGCATTTTGCAGATGATCATAAGTCCATATGATGTAGCTTCAGAATCATTATCAGCAACTCATGCAATGCCAATGAGAGAGATGGAAAACTATTCTGTCACCAGCTTGCGGGGATGCTCCTGCCTGTCCTTCCCCAACGTCCACATCTCGGTCAGCCCCAGCAATCTCCAGGACGCCTTCCCCCCAGGGGGTGAGCTGGGCTAATGAGGGCGGCCCTCCTGCTGTCCTGGCTCGCTCTCTCCTGTTGTGAGCTTTCTTTTCCTGCAATGAGGGAGACAAGTGGAGGTTGAGTGAGAATGAAGGAGTGCAGAGATTGCACAGCATAGATACTTAGAAGGAGACAAAGATGGAGTGAGGTTGCAATACCAAGGGCCCTCCCTGTGTGTTGTCAGTTGTGTTCAAAGCATCAGAGTGACAGGGAATGTGAGGGCTGCATGGTGGCATAGTTCTGTGAATGTGAGCATAGAGAAAGAGGGAATGGGTAAGGGTGCATGGATCTGAGTGTCTAGTGGGATGTGCAGGAAGAGATTGCTAAAGCTGAGTGCTGGTGAGGAAAGGCAATGGGGATCAGATTGAGGGTGATGGAAACATCATACAGTACTTACTTTTCCAGTGCGAAGAAGGTCATGGAATCTTTTCCTGCACTGCAACCACGTTCTTCGTGTTAGCCCCAAGGAGTTGACATGACCTGCCACCTCTAGCCACACAGCCTTGGTCTGGCTGGGAGGCCTCTTCCTCCCTGAAGAAGGGAAGAGGACCTCTCTGTGGGCCCTAGCACCATCCAATAATGCCTGTAGTGAAGCCTCATCAAATTTGGGCGCAGATCTGGCCCTCCCGCTGGCCGTTCCTCCTGCAGGCTCCTGTGCCATCTTAATGTTGAAGGTTGGAAGCCTGCAGAGGAAGCAAGACTTGCTGTGGGCCTTACAAGCAGCAGCAATGATGACTTTCTGACTGGAAATACTCAATTGCCAAGGCTTCCCACACGCTGGAAATCAATTGGCCAATTGTGTTAAATTTGCATCAATCTCACAGACCCATTTACAATCGTGTTGGAATCACTAAATTCGGGGAACCTGCCAATTCCCCGCACCTGAACTAAAATCGACCCCATTATATCCAGGAATATTTAGTACCCAATCCTGCTCTTTTTTGAGCCAGGCCTCCATTATCGCCACAACATCATATTCTCATGTGTCTATTTGCGCCTACAGCTCACCAACCTTATTTACCACACGGCCTAGAAATTCAGTTGCTTGCGCCAGCCGGTAGCGCCTTAGGAGGAGGAGATGTTGGGCGCTAGGCGGCTAGCGGCCGGGCGCAGCGCGATCTGCGCCTCTCCCCAACTTCACTCACGATTTAGCGGCGGCGCAAAGTCTTTGCGCGCGCTCAGCTGCGCGCGCAGATCGTGACCTCATTTCCTCATGCAACGCCCTTTGTGCGCCCCAAACCGGAAATTCAGTCGCGACGCCCTATTGTGCGCCTGGCGCCCCTAGCGACTGGTAGAGGGGAACGGTTCTCAGTCGAAGCGGGGCGCGGGGGGCGCAAATTAAAGGGCACACCTCCTGCAGTAGAAAAGGCTGCCATTTGGCAGCACTCCTTTTTGAGAGACGGATCTTTGCAGAGAGACCAAGGTAGAGAGCTTTCTGCTTTGGCTCAACACTCGGACAGGTACTTGTGGCTTCAGGCCACAGCTTTCCACTTGTCTTTGCCTTCAGTGACATATCATTGTTTGCTAACATATAATGGGGGCTGCAATGGGTGCAAACGCTGGCCTTCTCCATTGCATCCAAAGGGCTCACAGACGCCGTGAGAGAGTGGCAGTCCTGGCTAGACGGAGAGGGGGCAACAGGCGTCGGGAAAGGAGGCCTTACCCACCCAGGGTATACCGCCAGCAGTTCTCCTATCTGAACATGTCTGACGAGCAGTGTGTTCGGAGGCTGCGATTCCGAAGGGAGGTGGTCACTGAGATCTGCCACCTGCTTGGCGGTGATCTGCAGCCACATCTGAGGAGCAGGACGTCTCTGTCGGTGGCAGTGAAGGTGACGGTGGCTCTCAACTTCTATGCCACCGGCTCCTTCCAATCCGCTACTGGGGACATTTCCAACATCTCCCAGTTCGCCGTGCATTGCTGCATCTGCCAGGTGACCAATGCCCTTTTCAAAAGGAGACGTCAGTTCATCTCCTTCTCCATGGCCCTTGTCAAACAGCAACAGTGTGCAATGGGCTTTGCAGCATTCGCGGGCTTCCCCATGGTGCAGGGCGCCATTGACTGCACGCATGTGGCTTTGCGGGCACCTCTGGAGAATGCCGAGGATTACCGCAACCGGAAGGGCTACCATTCGCTCAACGTTCAGCTGGTGTGTGACCACAGGTAGCTCATCCTAGCTGTCAATGCCCGCTTTCCAGGCAGCAGCCACGATGCCTTCATCCTGCGCCAGACTTCTGTGGCAGACATGTTCCAGGCCCAGCCTCACCCACGAGGATGGCTTCTCGGGGACAAAGGCTATCCTTTGTGCACCTGGCTGATGACCCCGCTCCGTGCGCCCAGCACCCCTGCTGAAGAGGGATACAACGACAGCCATCAAGCGACCAGGAACATCATTGAGCAAACAATCGGCGTCCTGAAGCAACGGTTCCGCTGTCTGGATCGTTCCGGTGGAGCCCTACAATATTCCCCAGAGCGAGTCTCCCATTTCGTGGTCGTGTGCTGCATGCTGCACAACCTGGCTATCCGCAGGACTCAGCCACTGCCACCAGAGATTGGAGGACCACCTGAGGAGGAGGTGGAGGAGGAGGACCAGCACCAGCACAGGAGGGAGGCAGAAAGTGCAAGGGCTGCCCGTCGCCGGCTTATTGAACGTCGGTTCTAGGCCCCCTCTCAGGGAATGGCTTGTGCCAATGTCACCAGATGAATGTAGCCGCTCCACAAGCCCTCAGCCGAGCAGGGCAACCAGGACTTGCAAAAAAAAGCATGCACAGTGCGATTTAAGAACATTAATTTATTGCAAACCTCTGCCCTTCCCACATTACAACCTCATGGAGAGAAGCCCCCTCCAAAAACACAAAACTAACAGTCTCGGCCTTACAAAACAAAGAAAGACACCAGTCTCGGCCTTACAAAAACAAAGAAAGACACCAGTCTCGGCCTTACAAAAACACAACTACACCAGTCTCGGCCTTTCAACAAACACAAAGCATTGGTGCAGACCTTCTACTTTTTGTCCTGCGAGGGCGATGCCTTTCGCATCCGTGACTGGCCCCTGCCCGCCCTGCAGCTCCTCCTCAATGGGACCCCAGTGGCTGCAGCAAGGCTGGGGGAAGGCTGCTGAGGGTCAGATGGCGAGACGGCAGATGCCCTTGGGGGTCGGCCTGCACCAGCTCTGGCCCTGGAGGGTCCGGCTGCTGACTGCTCCAACTCTGCTTGGGCGGCAGCAGTCTGCCCAGCGGCTCGTGGCAGCTGCAATGGCGGAGTGGCAGTGTCGGCTGCAGGAATGGTGCCAACCTGACAGATCGCAGGTACTCCCTGGTTGCCTGATACATTGGCACTCGCACGGGCCAGCACTGCAGCATGCGCAGCAAACAGCTGAAGAACAGACTGCTGGGCTGCTGCTGCGCGGCGAGTGCCCTGGCGATGCCTGGCCGATCCAGCGAGGGTGGCAGCAGTTAGTGCCCGTGTGGCCCTGGTCTGTGTCCGCATGACACCAGCCAGTGAATGAACGGCACGACTGAGCACTTGGCTCGAAGCCGCCTGTGCTGCCGCGAAGTCCTGCAGACTCCTGGCCTGTGCTGCACTGAATTGTTGCAGACTCCTGGCCTGTGCTGCTCCGAATTCCTGCACACTCCTTGACAGAGACTCAATGGAGTCAGGCATCCTTGCCACTGCAGCCATGAGCTCAGTGTGCCTGCGCTCAGCCTGGACGGCCATTTCCTCCAGGAGCCGGACCTCCTCTGCGCTCACCGCCGCAGGACTGGAGGCCGCACTCACCCTCTGGGGAGAAGTCCGCCGAGCTTCCCCACCCCTCCTGCATTGCTGCAGGCCGCTGGGCCCCGGAGCTTCACTCTCCTCCGACCCTTCCCCCCGGCTCCCCTCCAGGGAAGACGTGTCCCCTTCATCGCCATGGGCTGGCGCGGCTGAGGGTGGCACTGATGGGCCGGCTTCCTCTTCCTCCTCTTCGAATTCGGATTCGCTGACAGTGGCAGCTTGAGGGCCCGCCTCCTCACCTGGCGATTCACCATCTGAAAGCAGGGAGGCACAGGAGTAGCTTTAGAGTGAGGACAGGGCGGCAGCGAGGGAGGCATGAGTGCTGCCATGCACTGCATTGGTCGGACAGTGGCAAAGGATGCTGATCTGAGGCGCAAGTGGAAAGAGAGAGGTCAAAAAGGTGATGCCCTTACCATTGGTGCCCAGAACAGGGTCGGCATCTCCACTGGCGACGGGGCCAATCAGCCGGCCTGCCATAATGCGCTCCACACGCTGGTCGAGGTCGGAGAGCTCTTTGACGTCAGGACGGCCTCCCCCGGTCTCACGTAGCTTCCTCCGGTTGTACGCCACCTTGGCCTGCAAGAGAAAGGACGGCCTCTAAGTACAGTGTGAAGCCCTGATCTTGTCTGCACTGCCTCCCATGGTGGACTGGCCCTGACAGTGTGAAGCCCTGATCTTGTCTGCAATGCCTCCCATGGTGGACTGGCACTGACAGTGTGAAGCCCTGATCTTGTCTGCAATGCCTCCCATGGTGGACTGGCCCTGACAGTGTGAAGCCCTGATCTTGTCTGCAATGCCTCCCATGGTCGAATATCTTGTACAGTGTGTAAAGTGCTGAATGTGCAAGTGATTTTCATGACAGTCCCATAGCTGCTGGATGAGGGCTGGCCATTAGGGCTTTCAGGTCCCTTTGCCCATAAACTGAGGTGCACATGCAGGGATGAGGAGGACACTGGAAAGGGTACTCACCCTGACAACCCGAGTGAGGTCGTTGAACTTTTTCCGGCATTGCACAGGAGTCCTGGCAACCACGCTGTTGGAAGTCACCCTGTTTGAGACCTCCCTCCAGGCTTTCCGGTAGGCGCTGGGCAGCGGCCTCCTGCCACCTTCTGGGAACAGAACATGGCGCCTGCGCTCCACTCCGCCAACCAGCACCCTCAGGTCACCGTCGCTGAAGCGCTGCGCTCTCTCCCTGGCCTTCTCCATAGCCCTGGGCGTTGTGCAGATGAAGCAGAAGTGGTCAGGCCTAGCTTGAGGGCTGCAGTGTGCAGGGCGTGGCAGCCAAACAAATCCACCCTCCCCCTTTAAGAGCTGACCGGCGCCAGAGTGTCTGCCGTCAATCAGCAACTCGCCGCACCTGCGCTGCGCCCGGCCTCGGGGGTATCGCTCAGCACCGCCGGCTTAGCGCCTAAAGATAGTTGTGCATCGCCTGTTTTAGCGCAGCAGCAACCTCTTGGGGCGATGCGACTGAATATCAGCGAAGGTGGCGCGAACTTGCGCCGGGCGCAAACTTTAGCGGACGCCCGACTTTAGCGCCCCGAACGTGGCTATACTGAATTTCTAGGCCCATGTGTTTACACACATGCATTGCAAACCTATCTTAGACCTTCTTGTATTCTCTCTTCCTCTGACCCCACCTAATACTATACTATTTCTTACTCTAGTGCTATCTGTTTCTCCCAATCCTTTGTACACCTTGCTTCTCCTTTCTAATGCTACATCCTGATGCCCATCCCCCTGCCAAATTCATTTCAATCCTCCCCAACAGCATTAGCAAATACCTCCCCACACCAACTCCCCCACCCCCCACCCACCGCGGTGAGGATATTGGTCCCGGCTCTGTTGAGGTGCAACCCGTCCGGCCTGTACAGGTCCCACCTCCCACAGAACTGGTCCCAATGTTCCAGGAATCTAAAGCCCTCCCTCCTGCACCATCTCTCCAGCCACACACTCATCTGCTCTATCCTCATATTTCTATATACTCACTAGCTCGTGGCACCGGGAGTAATCCGGAGAATGCTATTTTTGAGGCCCTGCTTTTTAATCTCTTTCCTAGCTCCCTAAAATCTGACTGCAGGACCTCGTCCCTCTTTCTACCTATGTCATAGATACCAATATGGACCACAACCTCTGGCTGTTCACCCTCCCCCCTCAGAATGTTCTGCAGCCACTCAGTGACATCCTTGACCCTGGCATCAGGGAGGCAACATAGCATCCTGGAATCTTGAGCTCCTCCAGGTGACGACGCTTCCTGCACATGTGGCTGTCTAAGACACAGGAAGCATCCTGGAGTTTTCACATGGCAGAAGATGTGCATTCCACGGGACTGTGGTGCCCTGCCATGCCTCTATTTAATAGACTATTAACTAACTTAACAGAAATAAACTCAAGACTTAAAAAAAAATCACCAGCTACTCACCAATCAGCTCCTTCCCTTGTGCTAATGTCATTTAAGTTTTTTTACCTCGCTACCTGACGCTCACGCTCCCTCCGGGCTTTGGGCTCTTGGACCTACCTTTATCTCCGGCCACTCCTTTCGTTCTCCCGCAGGTCCACTCTCGGGCCTATTAACTTAGAGTCCTTGGGTTCTGTGGCTCCACTCCTCCTGTTCAGTTAGACGTCTCAACTGCCTTCCTCCTCTCCACCGATTTACTGCTCTCACCAAATTCCTCCACTCTGCTTGCGATCCACTCCGGTTGCATTCACCCAAGCTCTGTGCTCTGTGCTGGAGCAACCATCTTTTTAAGCACAAAGACAACTTTAGACACGCAGTCTCTTTTCTAGTCACCCGATTCTGGCTCTTCATTTAGATAATTCTGGTTAACATTACCAGGCCTCCGTTTAATGCAGGATTTAAGTGAGCCTAATTTCCTATCACCATAATCCAGACTCGAGCAGCATTGGTATCAGCAGAGCTGCAGCTCTCGGCAGGGAGGCCAGCAGCAAGCATCCATCACCTTATGCTTTTCTCCAGTTACGTTTCTCCATTTAAACTAAATACTGGATCTCTACTTATGGTATTTGGGGTCAAATGCTAAAGGGTTAGAAGCAGCCTCACAAGACAACATCCTTCTTCTTCCAGTGCCCATGTCAGCCCAATTTAACAAATATTTATTTTTAAGAACCTGGCTTGGTAGTGGATGAGCCTGACTGTTTGATAGAATGTTATCAGCAGATGGCACTCTCAGCAGGCTCTTGAGCTCTCTCCTGCTGCTCCTCCAGTTCTGTGCCAATTATGTGTTTGACTGCACACCTGATTGGTAAAATATCCACTGTTTTGTTCACAAGGGTCAACTGAAAATATTCCAAAATGTAATGTATTTTATTAATCCCAAAATGAAATACCAATTTCTTGTGTTAGCACTTTGTATTTTGCTTTCAGAAGACATTTGATAAGGTTCCGTACAAGAGATTTTTAGCAAAAATGAAAACACACGAAATTGGAGGTAACTGTGACATGGGTTGGTAATTGGCTGGGAGATAGGAGACAAGAGCAGGGATAAAGGGAATGCTCTCTGATTGGCAGGATGTTCCCCAGGGATCTGTACTGGGGCCTCAGCTTTCACCATATATATTATATGACTTGGATGAAGGAACAGAAAGTTGTATAGACAAGTGTAGATGCGGGCAGTAAGCTACAAAGGGACATAGGCAGACTAAGTGAGTGGGAAAAACTATGGCAAATGTTCAATGTGGGGAAGTGTAGGTCATGCACTTTAGATCCGAGAAAGATAAATCACAATATTTCCTTAATGGTGAGAGACTAGGAGCTGTGGATGAGCAAAGGGATTTAGATGTCCATGTACACAAATCACTAAAAGCCAGCGTACAGGTACAAAAAGTAATCAAAAAGGCTAATGGAATGTTTGCCTTTATCTAAAGGGGATTGGAATTCAAAAGTGAGGAAGTGATGTTTCAGTTTTACAGAGCGTTGGTCAGATGCCATTTGGAGTACTGTGTTCATATTTTGGCACCGAACCTCAGGAAGGATATATTGGCCTTGGAGGGGGGTGCAGCGCAGATTCACCAGAATGATACCAGTGCTTAAAAGGTTATGAGGACTGGTTGCATAAACTTGGTTTGTGTTCCCTTGAGTTCAGAAGGTTGAGGGTAATTTTATTCTTCCGTTTTCTACCCGGCAGCCGGACAAATTGAAAGGCGAGCCGGCTGCCGGGCGAGAAAACAAGTGGCAGAAGATCGCAGCCATGAGACCATTGGAGACAGTCCTTGGCAATCGGTAGGGGACATGGAGAGAGGGATTGGGGCGGAGGGGGGCAGTGGTGGGAGAGAGACCATCGTGGGAGGGAGGGAGCAAGAGATCGGGCTTTTGTGGTGATGGCTGTAGGGGTGAGAGAAAGGCAGAGGGAAGGCTGATGGCTTCCGTGAGAAAGAAAAAGAAAGAAAGACTTGCATTTATATAGCGCCTTTCATGACCACCAGACGTCGCAAAGCCCTATACAGCCAATGAAGTACTTTTGGAGTGTAGTCACTGTTGTAATGTAGGAAATGTGAGGGGCTGGGGAAGCACTCCTGCTCCTCCTGGCCCACAAGGAGTTCTGTAAAAGGCACTTACCATCTTGAGCCGGCAGCTCCCACCTCCCTTTTACTGCCGAGTTTCCTGATCCCTAAACTGTTAAATTTAAATCAGGCTTCCAATTGCACTGGGAGCCTGATTTAAACATGTTAATGATGTGTCCCATCTCTCGAGGGCAGGGCACTTGTACCACGTAAAACCTGCCGGCGTAAAACCAGCAACAGACACATACATAGTGGGTTGGGGGTCACGTTCCGTGTTTTTTAAATTTTGAACCACCCCCTGACCCTCTCCTGGCTGTTGTGAGAGAGTTACTATCACAGGTATAGTCTCAATAAAATGAAAATAGTGTTGATGACAGTTAAAAGTAGATTACACTGATGAATATATGAGTGTTGTGGTGTTACCATTGCAGAATAATACTGGTCGGTAACTAAATTGTACATTGGAACAGATGATTAGATGAATTAGCCAACTTTAAGATGACGATCAAAAGCTAGCTCAAGGACGCTGTTGTGGTAACATTAATTTTGAACAGTTTACATTTTTTTTGGTATGTTTCTTGTGCTCATTCAGGTGAGGGATATTCGTGCTCAGGAACAGAAACATTTTCTACTACAGGCATACTTCCCAAGTCTGTTATAAGATGGCTAGATGCAGAGTAAAGCTAGCTCTGCTCAGCCACAACAATGTGTTAACTTCAACATCGAAAGAGCAGCAGTAATGTGCTACTTTTCCATCTCTTATACCAGCCACTTTTGTGGCCCCTCTAAGTAAAATTGCCAATCAATGTCAAATTAGTGCTAGTTTTGTGCTTTGGGCCCATGCCCACAAGGAATTGAGTTGAGGCTACTCAAACCAATTTCACATAAAACTCTTACAACCAGCAAAGAAGGAAGGCTTTCATGCAATCATTACGTATTCATTTACCTGAACATACTTGTGATCATGAGCCACCTTTTTCCTACAGCTGCAATTTGGTACTTTCAAATTCACTGTTGAATCACACCACATGCAAATGGTACTTTCTACCCTTTCACAGAGTAAATCAAGATCCAGTTCTCAATCTCAGAGCTGGCTTTGCTGTGAAACAGAATCTCTATTAGACTCATCAACAGCTGATGAGTGTGTACTACCTGATCTTTGGGAAAGGAAAGCTCTTTGAATGTGTTGCTGGTTATTTAATAACACTCCTTGTGTATCCCTGAATATAAAACCAGGGACATTACATTCAATTCAAGTTGATTCTGATCCAACTTGAATATAATCTTCAGAGGGATAAAATTGTCCAAGTGCAGCAGTTTCTAATAATGCAAAGTATGGATGGTCTAGGTTGATAATGTAATGGAGTTTTGTTCCATGGGTGGGGATATAAAGGTTGTGGCCAAACCGAGGTGTGGCATAGTAAGGATGTGCTTACAGTGTTGAAGGGGACATATAAGCTTACTCAACATCTGGTAACTGTTGTCTCCATATGTTATTAAAAAGCTCAAACATTTTGTGACTGAGTGCTGTCTTAATAATAACGTCATCAGTTTAACAACTGTTTGACTCACGTTTTTATTTTCTTTGGAGTGCAAATTGTTTTAATATTTTCTGCCCTTCCTGAACCCACCAATTTCTTCCTCCTGTGGAGAATTGCTTGGCCTCCACTTGGCACTTCCTCCTGAGGCTGAGATCAGAAACTCATCCTATGAGAGAATGTAGGGTACTGACAGGCATTTTACTGCTCTTCCATTTATTTTAAATTCATTTCCATTGCTGTAGCATTCACAAAAGCCTTTCGCCAAGACAAGGCTTCCAAGTAAATCATACAACATTTAGGGAAATTGCCAAAGCACCAACCAAGTAAATTTGTGCTGTTTTTGAAATCTGAGGGTTGACCGGAGCTTGACACATTAATGATCTAAAATATCCTAACTAAAGGTTAACGTTACAGCTTTCATGTGATTTCTTGAACTTACAAAATATTATTTTTTCTCCCTTGATTTTAACCGGTTTACATTCAAATGCCTTTTCCTGGACTAAGGGAAATTCAGTACAAATGATTACCAAGAGATGAGCAAATATCAATGTTTATAATCTGCTATTTGTTGCCAGAAATGTATTTGATAATTAACAGCTGGCAGTTCCGCTTGCTGTCCCTTTGCTGACATGTCATACAGCCAGAAAAATCATGAGTAGGAAACTGGTGATATTAATTTACACTGGGTGTCACTGAGTTCAGCAGGCAGAGTAATCGCTTTCAAAAGAAAAAACAGATGTTCAATCATAATTATCTTGCCTGGCACCATCTGTTTACTGGGTGCCAATTTCAGTTCACTGCCTGAAAAAGTAACTTGCAAGTGAAGAAACAATACCATGGTTTTGTTCAAAAGCGATGATGTTACCCTTAGAGTAGAGCACCTATTTATACTGCTGAACCAGTGGAAGTGGTTGTGCAATATGGAAAGGCTACTGGTGTTCTGAACTTTCACCATTTAGATTGTGGGGCAGATTCACAGCACCAGCAGCACTGTGCTTTGGTTAAAAGTGGCATTTGTTTCTGGCCAGAAGTTTTCCCCAATGCTAGGCAAAGTGCAGTAATGTAAAAATGTACCCCACAGGCTTGTAAGGGCAGGTTGAGAGCTCAGCCCATCTGTAGCCAGAATAAAATGGCAGCCAATGATATCCAATGTCGCATTGTTTATGTTTGCCATGTTCAGATGCCCTATTGGATGTCGACCTTGTGAGATGGGACTCCATGCCTCCAGAAGCACTCACATTGCCTTGTTTGTATTGCAGCACTACCTCCAAAGGAAATGATTATTTTGTAGTCAGCCCTATAATATAAATAGGATACGAGATAAATCTCTTGCTACTGAACATGTATGGACATTTTTAGTGACGTTGTATCCATCCAAGATCGAACCACAAACTCTACTGTTGAGAAAATGATTGCAAGTTATATTTGTGCATAATTTTTTAGGAAGTCACATGACATCTTGTAAACCGTCTTTCAAATGAGACGTTAAACCGAGGCCTCATCTGCTGTCTCAGGTGGGCGTAAAAGAAGAGCAGGGAAGTTATCCCTGGTGTCCTGGCCAATATTCATCCCTCAACCAACATCACTAAAACAGATTATCTGGTCATTATCACATTGCTGTTAGTGGGAGCTTGCTGTGCGCAAATTGGCTGCCGCGATTCCCTACATTACAACTGTCACTACACTTCAAAACTAGTTCATTGGCTGTAAAGTGCTTTGGGACATCCTGAAGGCGGGAAAGACGCTATATAAATGTAAGTTATATGCAGAAGGAGCGGACCTGAGCGGGAACGAGAGCTGAACAACTCAACACAGGCAGAATTTGAAAGAGGGATGTCAGAGTAAAAAAACTTAAAGTGACGTCAGCACAAGGGAAGGAGCTGATTGGTGAGTAGCTGGTGATTTTTTTTTAATTTTTAAGTTTATTTTGGCTAAGTTAGTTAATAGTCTATTAAGTAGAGGCATGGCAGGGCGCCTCAGTCCCGTGGAATGTACATCCTGTGCCATGTGGGAAATCCAGGACACTTCCTGTGTCCTGGACAACCACATGTGCAGGAAGCGTCGTCAGCTGGAGCAGCTCGAGCTCCAGGTTTCGGAACTGGAGCAGCAGCTGGTGTCCCTGCAGTGCATCCATGAGGCTGAGAGCTGCGTGGATATCACGTTTCAGGAGGTGGTCACCCTGCAGTTTAAGAGTATGCAGGCAGAGAGGGAATGGGTGACCGCCAGACAGAAGAGGAGGACCAGGCAGGTAGTGCAGGAATCACTTGAGTGCATCTCGCTCTCCAAACAGTACTGGTGAGGGCGATGGTTCCTCTGGGGAGTACAGCCAGAGCCAAGACATGGCACCACGAGTGGCTCAGCTGTATGGGGGGTGTGGGGGGAGGAGGAAGATTGGGAAAGCAATAGTGATAGGGGATTCAATACTTAGGGGAACCGACAGGCATTTCTGGGGACGCAGACGTGATTCCAGGATGCTATGTTGGCTCCCTGGTGCCAGGGTCAAGGATGTCACTGAGTGGCTGCCGAACACTCCGAAGGGGGAGGGTGAACAGCCAGAGGTCGTGGTCCATATCAGTATCAACGACATAGGTAGAAAGAGGGATGAGGTCCTGCAGGCAGATTTTTGGAGAGCTAGGAAAGAGATTGAAAAGCAGGACTTCAAAGGTAGCAATCTCCAGATTACTCCCAGTGCCACAAGCTAGTGAGTATATAGAAATATGAGGATAGAGCAGATGAATGCGTGGTTGGAGAGATGGTACAGGACGGAGGGCTTTGGGTTCCTGGGACATTGGGACCGGTTCTGGGGAAGGTGGACCTGTACAGGCCAGACGGGTTACACCTCAACAGAGCCGGGTCCAGTATTTTCGCCGGAGCGGTGGGGGGGGGGGGGCGGTTGGCTAGTGCTGTTCGGGAGGGTTTAAACTAATTTGGCAGGGGGATGGGCACCAGGATGTAGCATTAGGAAGGAGAAACATGGTACACATAAGAGTGGGAGATACAAATAGCACTGGAGTAAGAGATAGTACGGTGTTGAGTGGGGTCAGACTAAGAGAAAATACAAGGTCTAAGATAGGTTTGCAGTGCGTGTATGTAAACACACGAAGCATGGCAAATAAGGTTGGTGAGCTGCAGGCGCAAATAGACACATGGGAATATGATGTTGTGGCGATAACGGAAACCTGGTTCAAAAAGTGCAGGATTGGGTACTAAATATTTCTGGATATAATGGGCTGGATTTCCATTGAGGAGGCGCATAGGAGGCGGGACTACAACTTTCGAGGTTGTAGTCCCGCCTCCATTGAGTTGTGGCCAACCCACGTGATTTTCACTTGATTGACCTTGTTGAGCCCACCCAGCGGGCTCAGCAGGCCAATTAAGGGCCACCCGGCAACAGGTGAAGTCACAGATTGAAATTTCATGTCAAGACCTTTTGACAGATGAAATATCAGTGTTTCACAGCTGTTTGAAGCTGTCAAACACTGACAATCTGTACTCTAAGTTAATTCCTTCCTCTCAGGATGATTTAGAGATCTCTCCGGAACAGAAAGCTGAATGCGGCAGATTTTGACAGATCGCGGCCATTCTGCTTTCTGTGCCGGTGAGATGAGGACTCCCGAGACCTGAAGAAAGGAAGGCTGTAAAGGTAAGTACATGTAAGTAAAACTTCTTTAAACACTTTACACACACCAAACACACTTACCTCTGCGCTCATGCACCCATCACTCACCTGAACACCGGACATCTCGACCCCTCCAAGCCCTTCATCCCGACGGCCCGCCTTGCTAACTTGGCGTGGTTTGGAGCCGTCAGGAATCCCACACTTCACCAATAAAAATAGGGATGAAGCTAAAAACTACCTGTTAACAGGTAGTTAATTGGCACTAATCCCTTTCCCGCCTCGGGGAGGCAGGTCCCAGCACGGGTCGAGTACCCGCCTACTTTGAAACTGGCATGGAGGCGGGTTGGGGGCGGGATGGGTTTGTGCCCCCCGATTTCAAGATTTTAACCCCCCACACGCCTCCAATCTTGCCTCCACGGCTCAATGAAAATCCTGCCCAATGTGTTCAGGAAAGATAGGGAAGGAAAGAAAGGAGGTGGGTTAGCAGTATTGATTAAGGAGAATATTACAGTGCTGGAGAGAGAGGATGTCCTGGAGGGGTCTAGGACAGAATTTATTTGGTTAGAGTTAAGAAACAATAGAGGTGCCATTACACTACTAGGTGTATTCTATAAGCTGCCAACTAGTGGGAAGGATGTAGAGGAGCAAACTTGCAGGGAAATTACAGAGAGGTGCAAGAACTATAGAGTAGTAATAGTGGGGGACTTCAATTATCCTAATATAGACTGGGATAGTAATAGTATAAAGGGCAGAGAGGGGGAAGAATTTTTGAAGTGTGTTCAGGAGAACTTTCTTCATCGGTACGTTTCCTGCCCAAAGAGGAAGGAGGCACTGCTGGATCTAGTTCTGGGGAATGAGGTGGATCAGGTGGATCAAGTTTCAGATGGGGAACATTTAGAGAATAGTGATCGCAGTATCATAAGGTTTAGGTTAGCTATGGAAAAGGACCAAGAGCAATCTAGAGTCAAAATACTTAATTGGAGGAGGACCAATATCAGTGGGTTGAGAACGAACCTGGCATGGGTAAATTGAAATCAAAGATTGGCAGGCAAAACTGTAATCGAACAATGGGCTGCCTTTAAAGAGGAGATGGTTCGGGTACAGTTGGGGTACATTTCCACGAGGGGGAAAGCTAGGGCAACCAAAGCCAAAGCTCCCTGGATGACGAAAGAGATAGAGAGTAAGATAAAGCAGAAAAAAGGGGCACATGACAGATATCAGGTTGAGAATACAAGTGAGAACCAGGCTGAATACAGAAAGTTCAGAGGCGAAGTGAAAAAGGAAATAAGAGGGGCAAAGATTGAGAATGAGAATAGACTGGCATCTAACATAAAAAGGAACCAAAAGTTTTCTATAGGCATACAAATAGTAAACAGGTAATAAGAGTGGGGGTGAGGCAGATTAGGGAACAAAAAGGAGACCTACGCAAGGAAAAAGATGCTGCCAAAGTCATAGTGAAAGAGGAGGTAGTTGAGATATTGGAGGGGATGAAAATTGATAAAGAAGAGGTACTAGAAAGGCTGGCTGTACTTAAAGTTGATAAGTCTCCAGAACTGGATGGGATGCATCCTAGGATGTTGAGGGAAGTAAAGGTGGAAATTGCGGAGGTACTGGCCATAATCTTCCAATCCTTCTTGGATACAGCGGTGGTGCCAGAGGACTGGAAAATTGCAAATGTTACACCCATGTTCAAAAAAGGTGTAAGGATAAACCCAGCAACTACAGGCCAGTCAGCTTAATCTTGGTGGGGTGGGGGGGGGGGGGGGGGAAGCTTTTAAAAACGATAATCCAGGACAAAATTAGTGGTGTTCCCCAGGGGTCGGTACTAGGACCACTGCTTTTCTTGATATATATTAATGATTTGGACTTAGGTGTAAAGGGCACTATTTCAAAATTTGCGGATGACACAAAACATGGAAGTATAGTGAACAGTGAGGAGGATAGGTATAGACTTCAAGAGGACATAGACAGGCTGGTGGAATGGGCGGACACGTAGCAGATAAAGTTTAACACAGAAAAGTGCAAAGTGATGCATTTTGGTAGGAAGAACGAGGAGAGGCAATGTAAACTAAAGGGTACAGTTCTAAAGGGGGTGCAGGAACAGAGAGACCTGGGGGTATATGTGCACAAATCGTTGAAGGTGGCAGGGCAGGTTGAGAATGCGGTTAAAAAAGCATATGGGATCCTGGGCTTTATAAATAGAGGCATAGAGTACAAAAGCAAGGAAGTTATGATGAACCTTTATAAAACACTGGTTCGGCCACAACTGGGGTATTGTGTCCAATTCTGGGCACCACACTTTAGCAAGGATGTGAAAGCTTTAGAGAGGGTGCAGAAAAGATTTACAAGAATGGTTGCAGGGATGAGGGTCTTCAGTTACGTGGATAGACTGGTGAGGCTGGGGTTGTTCTCCTTAGAGCAGAGAAGATTGAGAGGAGATTTAATTAAGAGGGGGAAAATAGAGTATGAGAGTAAGCTTGCAGGGAACATAAAAACTGACTAAAAGCTTCTGTAGATAAGTGAATAGAAAAAGATTGGTGAAGTCAAGCGTAGGTCCCTTGCAGTCAGAATCAGGGGAATTTATAATGGGGAACAAAGAAATGGCAGACCAATTAACTACATACTTTGGTTCTGTCTTCACAAAGGAGGACACAAATAACCTCCCAGAGATGTCGGGGAACATAGGGTCTAATGAGAGGGAGGAACTGAATGAAATCAGTATTTGTAGAGAAATGGTGTTAGGAAAATTGATGGGCGTGAAAGCCGATAAATCCCTAGGGCCTGATAATCTACAGCCTAGGGTACTTAAGGAAGTGGCCCTAGAAATAGTAGATGCATTGCTGGTCATCTTCCAAAATTCTATAGATTCTGGAACAGTTCCCATGGATTGCAGGGTAGCTAATGTTACCGCACTATTCAAAAAAGGTGGTAGGGAGAAAACGGGGAATTATAGACCGGTAAGCCTGACATCGATAGTGGGGAAAATGCTAGAGTCCATTATAAAAGATGTAATAGCAGAGCACTTGGAAAACAGTGACAGGATCAGACAAAGTCAACATGGATTTAAAAAAGGTAAATCGTGCTTGACTAATCTACTGGAATTTTTTGAGGATGTAACGGGTAGAATAGATAAGGGAGAACCAGTGGATGTGGTGTATTTGGACTTTCAGAATGCTTTCGATAAGGTCCCGCATAAGAGATTAACGTGTAAAGTTAAGGCACATGGGATTGGGGGCAAGGTACTGACTTGGATAGAGAACGGGTTGGCAGACAGGTAGCAAAGAGTTGGAATAAACGGGTCTTTCTCCAAGTGGCAGGCAGTGACTAGTGGGGTACTGCAGGGATCAGTCCTAGGACCCCAGCTATTCACAATATATATTAATGATCTAGACGAGGGAACTAGATGTAATGGCCCAGAAATTCGAGTCGGGGGCTTGCCGCGCGTGTAAGCCCCCGATCTGCACTTACCCGACGCGCCGGCCGTTGAGCTTCAGGGACGCCTGGAATTGCTGTTTTGAAATGTTGACTCCCGGGCAGCGTCTGACGTCGCGCCGCCCAGGAGTGCAGCCAGCGCGAAGCCTGTAGCGCGCTGTGCAACTGAGACACGCCCCTTGAGGTCTCAGTTTAACAGGACACGCCCCCAATGTTTCTGTCAAGCTGCTAAGCATTTTTACATGCAAAGCAGCAGTTTAAATAGGTTTTTGGAAGTTTTTTTGAAGCTTTTGGTAACTTTTATAAACTTTTAAAAACGTTTACATTATTTTGAAGAATCTGAAGTAGTTTTAAACAGAATTAAAGCAATTTAAAGACTTTTAAAAGCCCTAAAAGAATTTTTTTAATTCCATTTATTTATTTAGCAATGTCGTCGTCATACGTGTCTTCACACTGTTCCCTTTGGGGAACTGTATGAAGTGGTGGAAGGATTTATGGCCATGATTAACGCTCATTCCGTGACCGTAACTGTAGTGTATGTACCCGTCTACCTTTAAGAGAACTATTGTATGTAACCGTCCACCTTTAAGAGAACTACTTTAGGTGTTGCACTACTTTGTTGGCTTCTGTATACTGTAATACCGACGGTGACCACACCGGTATATAAGTGCTGTGTCAGGAGTTATTGGGCAGATTCGCCCTGACCTTCGAATAGTAAAGTTCTGTTTTAAGTTACTCTTGGAGTCTGTGCATTAATTAACTAAACAACCCACAGACTTTACAGTGGCGACGAGTCCGATCGTACCCTGCGGCAACAATACGTCCGAAGCAGTTAACGAGCGTCGAGAAGAGGCAACCGCCCTCGTCGTTCTGCTGGGAGAAAACTCGAGGCTGCAGAACTAGAAAGGAGGAAGAATTTAGAGACAAAGACTTCCATCAGCAGCAGGCACTGACTGTCCCTTCTGCCACGGTGAGGAGTGAGCCGATCAGCACGAGAAGTAAGGCGGCCACGATGACTGTGAGTAAGGGAAAGTAAAAAGAATAACCGGAGGATAAGGGCGGTGCACTCGACCACGGTCGAGGGGGAAAGGAGCCGGACAGAAGTCGGGTCCAGAGGCGCTGAGACTGGGGCAGCGTGGAGCAAGGAATCCGCGGTACAGACAGGCTGGGGACGCAACGGCGTCGTGAGACAGCTAGACCGCGACTGGCGAAAAAGGCCGGGCAGCGACCGAAGCCACGAAGCGCTGCGACCGGGAGCGTAGGCGCGGGAAGATATAAAAACTCAGCCGCAGCCGGGGAGGGAAGCACCGGACTGCGAGAGGGCTGGGAGGCGCGATTGGGAGCCGAGCGAGCGGGAGAGGCAGAGCCGACCAAGGGAGACTGAGCGAGAGCCAGTCCAGCGGCTGAAACTGTTCTCCGTCAACGGGGTGTACCCAGCGCCGGTAGAGCCGAGCGAGCGGGAGAGAGACAGAGCCCGAGCAAGGGAACTGAGCGAGAGCCAGCCCAGCGGCTGAAACTGTTCGCCGTCAACGGGGTGTACCCAGCGCCGGTTGCCCTGCCGAGAAAAGGGAAAGCACTGAAGCCGACGCGCAGGCTGTGAACCTGAAAGCCAGCGGCCGTCGCCCGTGGGGAAAGTGTACCCCTCCCGCCAGGGGAAGAAACGCGGGAAACCGCCATTAGGCGGAGAAGAAGACAGAAGCGGGGAACCGCCATTGAAGTGGGCGGGGAGAGAAGATAAGCGCGGGAAACCGCCATTTTCGCGGGAACCGCCATCTTGAAGGAAAAAAAAAAGAAAATTTAAAGAAATAATCCGTGGTGTTATCAGGAAGAGAGGAAGATGCCTAAGCGTGGTAACATCAACGATTTTAACTTCGAGGTAGAAGACTGGGCCACGTATGTGGAACGCATTGAGATCTATGGTGAGGCCAATAAAATAGAAGAAGATGACAAAGCTATAACCTTGCTAAACTCGATGGGCGCGAAGACATACGGGCTCTTGAAGCATCTACTAGCACCAGCTAAACCGGCGGATCAGACTTTCGATGATATTGTTGCTGTCCTGAAGGATCATTTTAACCCCGCACCACTGATGTTAGTGGAACGATCCAAATTCTATGCGAGAACGCAAAGGAAAGACGAAAGCAACGCAGAATACTTGGTCGAACTGCGTAGACTAGCGAAACACTGCCAGTTTGGAGGGAATCTGACAGAGGCATTGCGAGACAAGTTCGTGTGCGGGTTGTCAAAGGAAGGGACGCAAAAGCGACTACTCGAAGAGAACGATCTTACACTTGAGAAGGCTGTCCTTATTGCTGCATCGAACGAAGCCGCAGCGAAAGGAACGGCGGAAATGCAGCTAAAGGCAGCGGCACTCAGGGTGCAGCAAATTACTTCGGGTACAACGAAATGCTATCGTTGTGGGAAGACAACACACGACCAGAACCAATGCTGGTTTAAAAACCAGGAATGTAGGAAATGTGGCAAGCTCGGTCACATAGCTAAGGTATGCCGGTCAGGAAAGAAGACCAACAATAATGAGTCACCACAAAAGAGGTACAGAAAGGTACATGAGGTGACTAGGAGGAGTCCGGAAGAACAGAATTCGGACTCACACTCCAACTGCAAGGAACTGGATAGTCTGAGAATTCACCATGTGAGTAATGAAGCTGACCGACAAGTATCTGGATCACACTACAGATTGCAAAAGTCCAAGTGAAAATGGAAGTGGACACCGGATCGGCGTTGACGGTCATGAATAAGCATGATTATAAAAAGTTATTCAAGCATATTCCCCTACGGGATACGGAACTAGTATTGAAGACATACACGGGGCACAAAGTATACCCCATCGGAAAGATAGAAGTCAAGGTGAGATACAAGGACAAAGAGCACCAAAGGATGGACCTGTATGTGTTGCCTGAGGGAGGTCCACCACTTCTGGGATGGGAGTGGATCAGGAAAATAAAGATAGACTGGCATTCACTAAACACCATGACGGTAGATTCCGGAAAGGAAGATGTCAAACCTGAACGGTTGTCCAGAATATTAGACGAAGCTAAAGAGGTATTCCAGCAAGGACTGGGAACACTGCGAGGAATTAAAGCAAAGGTTAAGATTGCAGAACATGCAAGCCCAAAATTTTTCAAAGCCAGATCGGTACCTTACGCGATACGACCTGCTGTGGAGGCAGAACTGGAAGAACTTGAACGATCAGGGGTACTGTCAAAAGTGGACTGGAGTGAGTGGGCCACGCCCATTGTTCCCGTCATGAAGTCTTCACCAAGTAACAAGCCAGGGGGACCGGGGAAGGTCCGCATCTGCGGGGACTTCAAGATCACAGTGAATCCGGTGCTTCACACGGTACAATACCCGCTTCCGCGGATTGAAGATATCTTTGCTTCGTTGGCTGGAGGGAAACACTTCACCAAGATAGACCTGGCACAGGCATACTTACAAATGGAAGTCGAGGAAGAGTCGCGTCAGTACCTCACCATCAACACACACAGAGGCTTGTATCGTTATAATAGACTGGTTTTTGGGGTAGCTTCGGCTCCAGCAATTTGGCAGAGGGCCATGGAGCAGGTATTACAAGGAATTCCAAGCACGCAGTGTTACTTAGACGATATCCTGATTACGGGAGAAGACGAGGAAGAACACCTCACAAATTTGAAACTGGTGCTCACTAGGTTGAAGGAATATGGCCTTCAAGTTAATCGCAAGAAATGTGAGTTCTTCCAAAAACGGATCTCGTACTGCGGTCATGTCATTGACCGAGAGGGGCTGCACAAGTCACCTGACAAGATAGAAGCTGTCGTGAAGGCCCCCGCTCCGGAAAACGTATCACAGTTAAGATCATTCTTGGGGTTGATTAATTATTATCACAAATTTCTGCCGAATCTATCCACGGTGCTGCATCCGCTGACTGCTCTGTTGCGGAAAGAAGTACCATGGAAGTGGAGTGAGGAATGTAAAAAGGCCTTTCGCAGAAGCAAGGCGTTGATTACCTCTGAAGAAGTGTTGGCTCATTTCAACCCAACGTTACCTCTTCGTCTAGCTTGTGATGCTTCCCCCTATGGAATTGGAGCAGTACTTTCACACAAGTTACCAAATGGCTCGGAAAGGCCAGTGGCATTCGCGTCCCGATCATTGACCTCCGCGGAGCGAAATTATGCTCAAATAGATAGGGAGGCCCTCAGCCTTGTGTGGGGCGTAAAGAAATTCAATCATTACCTGCAGGGCAAGAAGTTCACATTACTGACAGACCACCAGCCGTTGGTGTCCATATTCAACCCTAACAAGGCCGTTTCCACCATGACAGTGCAAAGGTTACAGAGGTGGTCCGTGTTACTTGGGGCACACCAATATGACATCGAATACAAAAGGTCCAAACAGCATGGAAATGCTGATGGGTTATCGCGCTTGCCATTGCCGATAGTAGAAGAAGCGACTACAGTGGACCCGGTAGAGATGTTCCACTCATCCATAGTGGAATGTCTACCAGTAACAAATTCGATGATCGAAAACGAAACAAGAAATGACCCGACTCTCTCACGAGTCTATGATTTAACGGTGGAGGGATGGCCAGCACAGGGCGAACCAACGCTGCCAGCATTTTCGCAGAGAAAAGAACAGCTGTCAGTGTGTCGAGGAACCCTGATGTGTGGATCTAGAGTGGTGATTCCACCCAAACGTCAACAGAAGGTGTTAAAGGAGCTGCACGAGGGACATCTGGGTGGAGTGAAAATGAAGAACCTAGCAAGAGCGTTCATGTGGTGGCCAGGCATTGATGGGGACATCGAAGAAATCACTAAGAGCTGTCTAGGATGCCAGAAGGTCCAAAACGCGCCACCACAGGCTCCTCTGCATCCATGGGAGTGGCCCTCATCTCCTTGGCAAAGGGTACACATCGACTTTGCTGGTCCATTTATGGACTCAATGTTTCTAATAGCGGTGGATGCACACTCCAAGTGGCCGGAGGTAATAAAGATGTCCACCACCACCACGGAAAAAACCATCACAGTGTTAAGGACCATGTTTGCTAGGAATGGGCTGCCGGAACAGATCTGTTCTGATAATGGACCGCAATTTGTGTCCGAAGAATTCAAGAAATTCTTAAAGAGCAATGGGGTTAAGCACTACACGTCAGCCCCATACCATCCCGCCTCCAATGGATTGGCTGAAAGGTTTGTCCAGACCTTCAAGAAGGCCATAAAGGCCATGGGTAATGAAGCCATTAACTTACAACATAAGGTGGATAGCTTCTTGTTGGCGTACAGGAATGCAACACATGCGGTCACAAATCAAACTCCCGCCATGATGTTTTTTAATAGACGACTAAGATGCCGGCTGGATTTGCTTAAGCCAAACGTCAGAAGGGACGTAGAGAACCGGCAATTCCAGGGCATGAATGAAAGGCCAACTAGATCTTTTCAGATAGGTCAACAAGTTTTGACCCGGGACTACCATACCGAGAAATGGCAGCCTGGAACTATTGGAAAAAGGCTAGGGCCGTTGATGTATACGGTGGACATTGGGGACAGTATAATAAGGCGCCATGTTGACCAGATCATAGGGTCAGCCACAAATGGCCAATCTACTCCACCACCTTACACGGTTAATGTTGAGACAGAGATACCCAGAACACCTACCTCCGATCTGGTAATACTGGAATCAGATGAACCTGACACTGTCCTTCAAGCCGAATCGACCTTGCCAGAAGCACCTGCTACCCCGCCGGGAGTTACGACACCACCGAGGCGTTATCCGGACAGAGTCCGGAAACCTCCAGAGAGACTGAATCTGTGAACTGTCTTGCATCAAGTTGTATATATGTTATAATGTATGTTTAATGGGGAATCAGTATGTTGTAAACTAAAAAGGGAGGATTGTAGTGTATGTACCCGTCTACCTTTAAGAGAACTATTGTATGTAACCGTCCACCTTTAAGAGAACTACTTTAGGTGTTGCACTACTTTGTTGGCTTCTGTATACTGTAATACCGACGGTGACCACACCGGTATATAAGTGCTGTGTCAGGAGTTATTGGGCAGATTCGCCCTGACCTTCGAATAGTAAAGTCCTGTTTTAAGTTACTCTTGGAGTCTGTGCATTAATTAACTAAACAACCCACAGACTTTACAGTAACCATCTTTGAACCAGCCATTAGGGCGGTTAGTCCTATGGCGGGAGGGTTTTACGGGCTCCCACAAGCTATACAAGGAGGGGGGGCCACCCACACCCACGGACGCAAATATCCCACTGGATGTCAACCCAGAATTTAGAGCCGGAGCTCCGACTCCACTTGCCAGGACTGTCTGGAGCGAGGTTCAAAACCCTACCCTGATCTGGCCCAGCGGCGGGGATCCTACCGCTATGCCAAAGGCCCAATCCGATTAGCAACGTGAAATGGCTGGAATGAGCACAATTCACGGCATTAAAAGAACTCACAATTGAACTGATGATGACCTCAGCAATCTCCTCAAGGAGGTGGAGCCGCAGCGCCTGCTCATCATTGGTAATGAGAAGTCAAAGGCGCCGCAAAAAGGGCAGATGATAGCTTGGTCTTTCAAGTGGCAGCATAGGGCTCCAGTCACGGGGAGGGAAAAGGCGCAGGAAACGTATGGGTGTCACCTTTTGTGCGGAGTGGGCCTTTTGCGTAGCAGTAAGCATCCCCGCCGCTGGGCCAGAAGGAGTAGGGTTTCGAACCCCACTCCAGACAGTCCCGGCAAGTGGAGTCGGAGCTCCAACTATAAATTCTGGGTGGACATCCAGCGGGATACTTGCGTCCGTGGGTGTGGGTGGCCCCCCCCCCCCTCAGATGGGTTGTGGGAGCCCGTAAAACCCTCACGCCATAGGATTAACCACCCTAATGGCTGGTTCAAAGATGGTTACAGTCACGGAATGAGCGTTAATCACGGCCATAAATCCTTCCACCACTTCATACAGTTCCCGAAAGGGAACAGTGTGAGGATACGTACGACGATGACCTCTTGCGCAATGCACCTCCTTGGACCCTCAGTCGCAGATGCGAGGGGGCAAATCGTGCAATTGTTAAATTTTTCATTTTATTGACATGTAAAATGTTGGCCCAGTAATTCCCTTCCAAATGCGCGAGTACGGTCGGGGTACTTACGCGTCTGGCCGGAGGAAATGCCGGTTTTCAGCATGCACAGCGCATGCGGGGAAAACCGGCATTTCCTGTCCTCTGAACGAAGGGGTTCAGAGGCAGAACGCGTGCGCAGTAAAATTCGCCGCTTTCATTCATGCTTTCAGTGAGGTCAAGTCCTTACAACTTACACATGAAAAAAGCATGGGTACAGTTGCTCCAGAGGCTGCGGAGGAAGATATTTCTTATTGTGGAGCTTCTGAAAGTATGTATGTCTGTATATATTCCTTTGCGTGTTATGTATATATTCCTTTACTTATGTGTATGAATGTATTATTTAATTATGACTTTCAGAGAAAGTAACTTATTGGAAAATCATAATTAAAAACATACATTCATACACATAAGTAAAGGAATATAAAACATACATACATATACGTAAAGGAATATATGTGGACATACATACATAATTACTTATTACTGATGAAAAGTTTCTTTCTTAAAAGTGCTGGAAATGTTACATTACTCATTTTAGAACACTCATTTTCACATTCAATTCACACAGCCACAATTGCTCCTTCTACCTACCGTTCTGAAAACCCGTTTAAAAAAAAAAATTTAAACTTTAAAACTTACTTAAAATTTCTTAAAATAACTTCCCTCCCTTTCCCAAACAAAAATATTGCCTTTCAGAAGCTCCACGATAAAATATATCTTCCTCCGCAGCCTTGGAACAACTTTACACATGCTTTTTTCAAGTGTAACTTGTAAGGACTTACCCTCACTGAATCCATGAATGAAATCGACGAAGTTCACTGCGCAAGCGCTGCCTGTGCAGTCGCACGCGCTGTGCCTATGAACCCCTTCGTTCCGAGGACGGGAAATGCCAGCGTTCCCCGCATGCGCTGTGCATGCTGAACGCCGGCATTTCCAACGGCCAAATGCGTGAGTACCCAGACCGTACTCACGCATTTGGTCACGAATTTCTGGCCCAATATCTCCAAGTTTGCAGATGACACAAAGCTGGGTGGGCGTGTGTGCTGTGAGGAGGATGCCGAGAAACTCCAGTATGATTTAGACAGGTTGGGTGATTGGGCAGATGCATGGCAGATGCAGTATAGTGTGGATAAATGCGAGGTTATCCACTTTGGTGGTAAAAACAGAAAGGCAGATTATTATCTGAATGGCAATAGATTGGGAGATGGGGAAGTGCAACGAAACCTGGGTGTCCTTGTGCACCAGTCGCTGAAGGTAAGCATGCAGGTGCAGCAGGCGGTTAAGAAGGCAAATGGTATGTTGGCCTTCGTAGCGAGAGGGTTCGAGTACAGGAACAAGGATGTCTTGCTGCAGTTGTACAGGGCCTTGGTGAGACCACATCTTGAGTATTGTGTGCAGTTTTGGTCGCCTTAAGTGAGGAAGGATGTTCTTGCCATGGAGGGAGTGCAGCGAAGATTCACCAGACTGATACCTGGGATGGCAGGAATGACATATGAGGAGAGATTGGGTTGATTGGGCTTATACTCGCTGGAGTTTAGAAGAATGAGAGGGGATCTCATTGAAACTTATAAAATTCTAACAGGACTAGACAGACTAGATGCAGGAAGGATGTTCCCGATGGCGGCGGAGTCTAGAACCAGGGGTCACAGTCTAAGGATAAGGGGTAAGACATTTAGGACAGAGATGAGGAGGAATTTCTTCACCCAGAGTGGTGAACCTGTGGAATTCTCTACCACAGAAGGCAGTTGAGGCCAATTCATTAAATATATTCAAGAAGGAGTTAGATATATTTCTTAAGGCTAAAGGGATCAAGGGATATGGGGAGAAGGCAGGGACAGGGTACTGAGTTTGGATGATCAGCCATGATCTCATTGAATGGCGGCGCAGGCTTGAGGGGCTGAATGGCCTACTCCTGCTCCTATCTTCTATGTTTCTATTTGATAGAGATGTTCAAAATCATGAGGGCTCTGGGCAGAGTAGATAGAGAGAAACTGTTCCCATTGGCGGAAGGGTCGAGAACCAGAGGACACAGATTTAAAGTGATTGGCAGAAGATCCAAAGGCAACATGAGGAATAACTTTTTTATGCGGCGAGTGGTTTGGATCTGGAATGCACTGCCTGAAATGGAGGTGGAGGCAGATTCAATCATGACTTTCAAAAGGGAATTAGATAAGTACCTGAAGGAAAAAGATTTGCAGGGCTACGGAGAAAGGGTGGGGGATTGGGTCTAGCTAAAGTGCTCTTGCAGAGAGCCGGCATGGGACAAATGGCCTCCTCCTGTACTGTAACCATTCTATGATTCTAAGTTCTTTTAAGGATTAAGAACTTTAACAAATAGTGTCAGATAAAAATAATGCAATCTTTTGAAAGGAATTGGGCTGTGTGAAGAAAAGACTGTTGGGCATTTGTCCACTTGAAAGACATACAACCTGTTCAACCAAGTTTCGATCTCCAATGTGCCATGCCTCAAAGCAGCAGAACACAGGGTCATGCCCATGATTGCTCACACAGTGAGTTCCCAGTCATGTCACCTGAACCCACTACTGTATTGTGTCAGTGCAAACAATGACTGGATGGTTACTTTCTAGGGTTACAGTGCATTGCTGGGAATAGCCCAACGGAAATGTAGCAAGTACCTTAAAGCTAGAGGAAAATAAATACAAACCTAAAGGTACAAAAAATGTACATAGGTGAAGATTTTTTAAATCGTGATATTTTACTAGGAACTAAATTATTGTGGTAGATTTTCGTCTTCACTGCCTGGGCGGTAATCTGGCATGGCAGATCGCACACCCTTTCCAGAACCTGAAATTAATGGAATGAAAGACCAGGCATGTTCTGCCACGACAGATTACCGCCCAGCCAGTGAAGCTGAAAACCTACCCTGTCTTCTACCAGTACTCATCCTGCAGCCCGAAGAACAATTCAGAGCTGCTTCCCTTCAGCTGACACCTTTGGTGGAGTTGCTGTTTCATGTGTCTTTTGGCCTCCATTCACAATGTGACTGACTGTGGGATATTGACCGAGCTGAAATTTAGTGTTAGTTCCTCCTTTTCTTTCCCTCCAGCAAAAGAAAGTAAGTGAGCACTATTAGGAAGCAGATTACCCCGGCTTTGTTACAGCCAGTGAATAGATCCTTTTAAAAATAGAACTTCAGTCCTACAGTTTTATTCCTTCCTTTGTGGAAGTGCCTGACCTCCACTTAGCAATTGCTCACACTGCCATGATTGAAATCAAGAGCTCATTATGTCAGGAATTGCAGGCACAGAATCTGTGGTGCAACATGTTGAGCTATTCATAATCCTGAAAACAACATTGGTTAGATTGTGGCTCTTAACAAAAGGTTAGTGAGTAACACGACCTGTAAAGTCCGCGCCTCAATAATACACGGACTTCGGGAGAACAGTTTAACAGGTACTTTACTGAACAAGAGGCAGCTTGAAACTGAAACTACAGAAGCCTGCTAGGGCCTTTTATACAGGGGTGGTCACTGCCGGTACTGCAGTCTAAGACCAGTTATTCCCTTAAAGGTACATACACAACAATTCCTCCCCTTTTAGATAAACAGTACATAACATTCATTTAACAACTAAATAATAACTAATTACAATTTTCTCAGTAATATATACATCAACTGAAATAATCATTTATAAGTTCAGTCTTTGAGGAGGCTTCCTGATCCGGACTGGATAGCGCCTTTCTCGAGTATCCTGTTCTGGCGGTGGAGTCAATTCTGGCTCATTGTCATTGGTTGGTTCATCAGCTTCCAATACCCCTGCTTCTGAGGTAGACGCAATCTGTACTTCGGGCTCATTACCAGGTGCATAAGAACATAAGAACATAAGAAATAGGAGCAGGAGTAGGCCAATCGGCCCCTCGAGCCTGCTCCGCCATTCAATAAGATCATGGCTGATCTGATCCTAACCGCCAATCCACTATCACAGAACCATCTCCTGAATCTAACAGAATTAGACACACGAAATAGGAGCAGGATCAGGCTACACGGCCCCTGGGCCCGCTCCGCTACCCACAGGGCCATGACCGATCCGAACCTAGACTCATGTCCAAATTCCTGCCCACTCCCCGTAACCCTTAATTCCCTTTACTTCTAGGAAACTGTCTATTTCTGTTTTAAATTTGTGTAATGATGTAGCTTCTACAGCTTTTTGGGGCAGCATATTCCATGGACCTACCACCCTCTGAGTGAAGTAGTTCCTCCTCATCTCAGTTTTGAAAGAGCAGCCCCTTATTCTAAGACTATGCCCCCTAGTTCTAGTTTCACCCATCATCGGGAACATCCTCCCCGCATCCACCCGATCCAACCCCTTCACAATCTTATATGTTTCAATAAGATCGCCTCTCATTCTTCTGAACTCCAATGAGTAGAGTCCCAATCTACTCAACCTCTCCTCATATGTCCATCCCCTCATCCCCGGGATTAACCGAGTGAACCTTCTTTGTACTGACTCGAGAGCAAGTATGTCCTTTCTTAAGTATGGACACCAAAACTGTACGCAGTATTCCAGGTGCGGTCTCACCAATACCTTGTACAACTGAAGCAATATCACCCTATTTTTATATTCTATCCCCCTAGCAATGAAAGCCAACATTCCATTGGCCTTCTTAATCACTTGCTGCACCTGCATACTAACCTTTTGAGTTTCGTGCACCAGGACCCCCAGATCCCTTTGTACTTCAGTACTTTCCAGTTTCTTGCCATTAAGATAATAACTTGCTCTACGATTTTTCCTGCCAAAGTGCATAACCTCACACTTTCCAGTATTGTATTCCATCTGCCAAATCTCTGCCCACTTACTTAGCCTGTCTATGTCCCCTTGCAGGTTTTTTATGTCCTCCTCACTCACTACTTTCCCTCCCATCTTAGTATCATCTGCAAACTTTGATATGTTACACTCGGTCCCTTCCTCCAAATCGTTAATATAGATTGTAAAGAGTTGGGGACCCAGCACTGACCCCTGCGGTACACCACTAGTTACTGATTGCCAGTCTGAGAATGAACCATTTATCCCAACTCTCTGCCTTCTGTTAGATAGCCAATCCTCTATCCATGCCAGAATATTACCCCCAATCCCGTGATTTTTTATCTTAAGCAATAATCTTTTGTGTGGCACCTTGTCATTTGCCTTTTGGAAGTCTAAATACACTACGTCCACTGGTTCCCCTTTATCCACCCTATATGTTACTTCCTCAAAGAACTCCAGCAAATTTGTCAAACATGACTTCCCCTTCATAAAACCATGCTGACTTTGTCCTATTAAATTATGATTATCCAAATGTCCTGTTACTGTCTCCTTAATAATGGACTCCAAAATTTTACCTACCACAGATGTTAGGCTAACCGGTCTATAGTTTCCAGCCTTCTGTCTACTGCCCTTTTTAAATAAGGGTGTTACATTAGCAGTTTTCCAGTCTGCCGGGACCATTGCCGAGTCCAGGGAGTTTTGGAAAATTATTACCAATGCATCCACAATCCCTACCGCCACTTCCCTCAAGACCCTAGGATGTAAGCCATCAAGTCCAGGTGATTTATCCACCTTGAGTCCCATTATTTTACCGAGTACCACTTCCTTAGTGATTTTGATCGTGTTTAGCTCCTCCCCCCCTTTAGCCCCCTGTTTGTCCAGTGTTGGGATATTCTTAGTGTCTTCTACTGTAAAGACTGATATAAAATATTCATTCAGTGTTTTTGCCATCTCCATATTTCCCACCATTAATTTCCCGGTCTCATCCTCTAAGGGACCAACATTTACTTTAGCCACCCTTTTTCTTTTTATATAACTATAAAAACTTACTATCTGTTTTTATATTTTTTGCTAATTTACTTTCATAATCTATCTTCCCTTTCTTGAATCAATCTTTTTGTTATTTTTTGCTCTCTTTTAAAGTTTTCCCAATCCTCTATCCTCCCACTAGATTTGGCTACCTTATATGCCCTTGTTTTTAGTCGAATATTATCCTTAATTTCTTTACTTAGCCACGGATGGCTGTCTTTTCTTTTACACCCTTTTCTTCTCAGTGGAATATTTTTTTTTTGGAAGTTGTAAAATAACTCCTTAAATGTACACCACTGATCATGTATCGTCTTACCCTTTAATCTATTTTCCCAATCCACTCTACTCAATTCCACTCTCATACCTTCATAGTCTCCTTTATTCAAGCTTAGCACGCTTGTTTGAGATCCAACCTTCTCACCCTCTAATTGAATATGGAATTCAACCATGTTATGGTCACTCATTCCAAGGGGATCCTTTACTAGGACATTTTTAATTAATCCTGTCTCGTTACACAGGACCAGATCTAAGGTTGCTTGCCCCCTGGTCGGTTCAGTTACACACTGCTCAAGAAACCCATCCCTAATACACTCAATGAACTCATCCTCAAGGCAGCCCTGCCCAATTTGATTTGTCCAATTAATATGATAGTTAAAATCCCCCATAATTATAGATGTCCCCTTATTACAAGCCTCAACTATTTCCTGATTGATACTCCGTCCAACAGAGTTGCCACTGTTCGGAGGCCTATAGATTACGCCCACTAGTGTTTTTTTCCTCTTATTATTCCTTACCTCCACCGAAACTGTTTCATTATCCTGATCTTTTGACCCAATATCATTTCTCTGTATTACAGTGATTCCTTCCTTTATTAACATAGCCACCCCACCTCCCCTTCCTTCCTGCCTGTCCTTCCTGACCGCTTGTGGTACAGGTTTGGCTTGTTCCTGTGACTCTAGAATCTGGTCAGCATGGCGTCTCACGATGCTCTCTCCACCGTCCACTGTGTACATTAGTGGTCCCTGCTGTGTGCATATCGTGCCTGGCTGCCATTTTTCTGTTCGGTAGTCGCGGGCCAAGACTGGTTGCCCTATCTTGAAGCTCCTGGTTGGCTTCTCATTTATGTGCTGGAACTGCTTATCCTCAACATCTCGTCTTATGTTTGGTTTGAGCAAATCCAAGCGACATCTTAGTCTCCGGTTAAAAAACAGTATGGCTGGAGTTTGGTTGGTTACTGCATGTGTCGAATTCCGGTAAGCAAACAGGAAGTTATCCACCTTGTGTTGCAGTGGTATGTCGTCATTATACATTGCCTTTATGGCCTTTTTAAAGGTCTGAACAAACCTCTCAGCCAATCCATTTGTGGCTGGATGATATGGGGCAGATGTGTAATGTTTCACCCCATTATTCTTCAGGAACCTCCGGAAATCCTCAGACACAAACTGTGGGCCATTGTCGGAACAGATCTGTTCTGGCAACCCATTCCTGGCGAAGATGGTCCTTAGGACTGCAATAGTTTTCTCCGTGGTGGTGGAGGACATTTTAATGACCTCTGGCCATTTCGAATGGGCGCCCACAGCGATTAGAAACATTGAGTCCATAAATGGACCAGCGAAATCAATGTGTACCCGTTGCCATGGAGATGAGGGCCACTCCCATGGATGTAGCGGGGCCTGTGGTGGAGCGTTTTGGACCTTCTGGCATCCTGTGCATCTCTTGGTCATATCCTCGATTTCTTTATCGATTCCCCGCCACCACACAAACGCCCTGGCTAGGCTCTTCATTTTTACCCCTCCCAGATGACCCTCGTGAAGCTCATTGAGTACTCTATCTCTCAACTTGGGTGGAATTACCACTCGGGATCCACACATCAAGGTTCCCCGGCACACTGACAGCTGTTCCCTCCTTGGCGAGAATGCTGGCAACAGTGAGTCGCCATATGCTGGCCATCCCTTCACCGTCAAATCATAGCCCCGAGAGAGTGTCGGGTCATTTCGGGTTTCCTTCTCAATACTTGCGTTTGTAACAGGCAAACATTCGACTATGGTCGCATGGAATATCTCCACAGGGTTCACTGCAGGTGCTTTTTCCGCCGTAGGCAACGGTAGGCGCGACAGCCCATCAGTGTTTCCATGTTGTTTCGTACCTTTGTACTCTATGTCATACTGATGTGCCCCTAGAAAAAGTGACCATCTTTGCAGCCGTTGCGCCGTCATCACCGGAACGCCCTTCTTTGGGTTAAAAATTGAGACCAGGGGTTGATGATCAGTCAGTAGGGTGAATTTCTGCCCGTGCAGATGGTGATTGAACTTCTTCACCCCCCACACCAGGCTGAGGGCCTCCCTGTCAATCTGGGCGTAGTTACGCTCGGCTGAGGTTAGCGAGCGCAATGCAAAGGCTATTGGCCTCTCTGAACCGTCACGGAATTTGTGTGACAGCACCGCTCCAATGCCGTAAGGTGACGCATCACATGCCAACCGAATCGGTAGTGTTGGGTTGTAGTGGGCCAATTCTTCTTTTGAAGTGATTTGGCATTTACATTCCTGAAAGGCACACTTACACTCCTCACTCCATTTCCATGTTACACCAGTTTGAAGGAGGGCGTTCAGTGGGTGCAGAATTGTAGATAAATTCGGCAAGAACTTATGGTAGTAGTTCACCAACCCAAGGAACGACCTCAGTTGCGACACATTTTCTGGTGCTGGAGCCTTGACTACAGCCTCAATCTTTTCCGGCGACTTATGCAACCCTTCCTCATCAATCATGTGGCCACAATACGAGATTTGTCTCCTGAAGAACTCGCATTTGGGACGGTTGGCTCGTAGCCCATATTCCTGCAATCTCGTGAGCACCTGTTCCAGGTTGGCAAGGTGTTCATTGTCATTTTCGCCCGTAACCAGGATGTCGTCCAAATAACACTGGGTCCCCGGGATCCCTTGCAGGACTTGTTCCATTGCCCTCTACCACATAGCCGGGGCCGATGCTACCCCAAATACCAGTCGATTGTACTGGTAAAGGCCTTTGTGAGTGTTTATCGTGAGGTATTTCCTAGATGCTTCTTCCACCTCCATTTGTAGATACGCTTGAGCCAGGTCAATCTTTGTAAAACGTTTCCCTCCAGATAGTGAGGCGAAAATATCTTCTATCCGCGGAAGCGGATACTGTACTGTGTGCAGGACTGGGTTCACAGTCACCTTGAAGTCCCCACAAATGCGAACCTTCCTTGGCTCCCCAGGCGTGCTGTTCAATGCTTTCTTCATTACATGAACGATGGGTGTGGCCCACTCGCTCCAGTCCACCTTAGACAGCACCCCCGAACGCTCCAGACTCTCCAGTTCAGCTTCCACAGCTGGGCGTATCGCGTATGGCACCGGTCTGGCCTTGAAAAATTTTGGGATTGCGTTATCCTCAATCTTTATGGTTGCCTTTACTCCTTTTAGAGTCCCAAGTCCTTGTTGGAACACCTCTTCCGCGTCAGATAGAATTTGTGACAGACGTCCAGGTGCGATGTCGTCATCTTTTTTGTCAGTCACAGTTAGTGCCAGAATGGAATGCCAATCCAATTGTAGTCTTCGGATCCATTCACGTCCCAATAATGGTGGTCCTCCATCTCATAGTATATACATGTATAGTTTCTATGTTTCCTTTCCGTTATATTCAACTGGCACCCTTATTTTTCCTCTGGGGTAGACCTTTTGCCCCGTGTATGTCTTCAATACAATGGACATGTCCTTTAAGGGTATGTGTGAGAATAGCCGCTCATAGTCTCGTCGATTCATGACAGTTAGGGCTGATCCTGTGTCCAATTCCATCTTCACTGGGGACCCTGCTATCATGAGGGTGACCCAAATGGTTCGGTGATCTTCTTTTGCGATCACGTTGTGTAACTTTAAACAACTTAGTCGCCTGCTCCCGGAGTCCTTATCACTCTCCTGATCTTCTGAACTACTATCTGTCAGTTTCTTTACTTTCCTGTACTGTTCCTTAGTAGTTCTTGTCATGTTGGTCTTCTTTCCCGACCTGCAGACTCTTGCTATATGTCCCATTTTCCCGCATTGCCTGCATATTTTGTCTTTAAACCAGCAGTCCTTCTGCTCATGGGTTGTTCTGCCGCAGCGATAGCACTTTTCGGCTCCATACGCCATTTCGTTAGCGTTGTATTCTTGTGGTTTCTGTTGTATTTCCGCAGCTCCCCATGCTGCTGCTTCGTAGGATACTGCCACGCTGAAAGCCTGTTCTAGCGTCAGGTCCTTTTTTGAAAGTAGTCGTTTCTGGGTTCCTTCACTCTGGAGCCCGCAGACAAACTTAGCCCGTAAGGTGTCTGCCAGTCCTGCTCCGAACTGGCAGTGCTTCGATAACTTGCGTAGTTCCGTAAGATAGTCAGCATTGCTCTCATCTTTGTGCTGGTTTCTTTTATGGAACTTGAATCTTTCTGCTATCAGCAGTGGTGTAGGGCTTAGGTGTTCCTGTAAAATATGAACAATCTCCTCAAAACTTTTCTCCATTGGTTTAGCTGGGGTAATTAAATTCCGCAATAGGCCGTACGTACTCGCACCCATCAGATTTAATAATACCGACGCCCTCTTTCCATCAGCCACCTCATTTGCCTTGCAGTACACTTCAATTCTTTCCACATACATGGTCCAGTCTTCTACCTCGTTGTCGAAAGCAGTGATACTGCCACTTTTCGGCATCTTGGGCGATTTAAAATGGCGCCTCCCGCGCTTTTGCTTCTTCCCCAATGGAATAAAATGGCGCCTCCCGCGCTTTTGCTTCTTCCCCAACGGGATAAAATGGCGCCTCCCGCGCTTTTGCTTCTTCCCCTTACTGCCACGCTGCTCCTAGCGTTCTACGGGGTAATGGCGGCGACCCGCAGCTTCGGCGCGTCTCGCTTTCCTTCCCCCCCGTTTAGTTTCTCTCCGCTGTCCTGTTCTCGAGCACCGACCGCGCCCTGTGCGCTCCACCCTCTCTTGTTTTCTTTTCCCGGCGACGCTGCGCGGCCCGATTTGTAGAGCCGCTTGATCGAGCTTGAGCCCGTCGCAGTCCGGAAGGGCCAGCGTGCTACCTGCTACCAGCACGATTCACTGGAACCACAGTCTGTCCCGCAATTCTCCAAACACCGATGGATTCTTTGGGCGGTTGCCCTCGGTCGACGCCCGTTGCTCAGACTACGACCTTCCAGGACCTTCCTTTCAGGCGAGATCCCCGTGAGATGATGCCACACTGCAGGTGAGTTCGAACTTACTCGTCGCCACTGTAAAGTCCGCGCCTCAATAATACACGGACTTCGGGAGAACAGTTTAACAGGTACTTTACTGAACAAGAGGCAGCTTGAAACTGAAACTACAGAAGCCTGCTAGGGCCTTTTATACAGGGGTGGTCACTGCCGGTACTGCAGTCTAAGACCAGTTATTCCCTTAAAGGTACATACACAACACTACCCAATACAGTTCAAACTCATAATGGCATACTAATTCGGAGCCAGCGAAACTGAACACATTGGCCAGTAATTTGCCGCCCCTACGGGCGCGTACGAGGTGTGTATGCACCCATAATGGCTGTGCATGTTCCCGGTTTTCGCGTGTGAAGCACATGTGCAAAAACCCGGAACTTGCAATCTGTCTTCTTGACAGATCCAACGCATCCCATGGAAAAGAGCATCCACGGGCTGAGAGGTGGGCTATTTGCCCAGCGAATGTCCATGAAATTCTTACGCCTGGTAAAAGGCAGACCTGCTTTTACCAGTGTAAGAGTTTAAATGAACATAAAAATAATTTTTTTTCAATCATTTAAACATTAAAAAAACTATTATTTTTAGCCCATTTAAAGCATTTAAATTTATTTTTCAAAAAATAAATTTTTTGTTTTAAATATTTAATTAAATGGCATTTTAACTAGTTTTAAATATGTAATTTTTTTTAAATGTATTTGATGTGTACATGTATTTTTTGGGGGTACTTCCATTCATGCATCCGTACATACGGAATCCCCATAAGCATGAATGGGGATCCCTTTCTTTCATTTGTTGGGCCGACCCACATGATCCCAAGGGTGCTTGCGAACCACATGCGCCCCTGGGACACGTGGGTCTCTACGCATGTCTACGCAGAGAGGCCCAGGAGCGCAAGTCACCGTGGATCCAGGACCATCAGGTAGGTTCGTAGATTATTTGCCGGTTGGAGGCATCCGCAGGAAGCCTCCGACTGCAAATTCAAACCCATTATAACTAGGAGAACTCGGAAACTAATTCCCAGCCTTATCTCTGTTATTATAATAACACTTACTAGGGGCAGGTAATTATGTTTGTCTAATTAATGGTCTCATGAAATACTGTCAGATAACAACTATTTAAAAGCTAATTTATAAAATTCACCTTTTGTCAATCAACAGCAATGAAATGCAGAAGACACTGGCTCACAAATGGCAGGAGAAAAATCAATGTCTAAAATGTTTGTACCCACTGTACTTCCAGCAACTGATTAGACCAGCCATTTAGATTTTTTTAATTTCCTGTCTTTGGTACAATGTGTTAAGAAAAACAGCTATTTCAGAAAGATGAAAGAAAACAAATTGCTTTTATATAGCGCCTTTCACATCCTCGTGTCTCAAAGTGTTTGACAGGCAATTAATCACTTTTCTGACATGGAATCACTGTTATAAAGACAAACACGGCAGGTAATTTATGCACACCAAAGTTCACAATCATCAAATTAGATAACTGGTCTGCTATTCTATTTCAGTTGAGGGACAAATGTTGGTCAGGACACTGGAATAACTCCCTGTTTTTCTTCGAATAGTGCCACTAGATTTTTTTATCCACTTCAACAGGCAAATGGGGCTTCGATTTCGAATTCATCCAAAAATGGTACCTCTGAGAATGTAAGACTCCCTCAGTATTGCAGTGAAGTTTCCATATAGATTATGTGCTGAAATCTGGGAGTGAGGTAAACATGCTACCAGCTGAGCCAGCCAGACACTTTGGCCGGGATCTTACCTGAAGAGGCACATTGGGGGCGGGACTGTTGCCTTTCGGGTTCTAGTCCTGCCCCCAGCGACGTCCGACGCACAGACGCTATTTTGCGTCAATTGGCCTTGTTAAGCCCGCCCTGCGGGCTTGCCGGCCAATTAAGAGAAAGCCGGTGTCAAATGACGTCAGTTGATGACGCATCATCTGCCAGTTTTCTTAAAGGGGCCACCACCATTTTTTTTTGATAGATGATTTTCTCAGTGTTTGATAGCATTGAGGTGCTGCAAACACTGACAATCACTGTACAAAGGTGAGCCCTTGCTCTCAGGCTCTCCAGTGACCCTCTCCTTAGGCTAAAACAGATGGCAGCTACAGGTGAGGTTACAGAAGCGATCTGTCACTGATGAGAGAGGTTCTCCCAATGAGGTGGGACTACACAAACACTTCAAAGCTTGTCACGTACAGAAAATTCTAAACACATTAAAAATCACTTTCCCAACATTTTCTTACCTCTGCAACTCACCAGTGTCCCATTGGGTCCTTCACACCACTTCTACAGCTGTCATCTGTACACAAACCTTACAGTAGACCCACAGCACGCCACACTTACTCTGGCGGGGTTTCCCGACGTTGGGTAGCCTTCAGTAGAAGTGTCAAAATTGGAAAAAGCCTCTTAACTGCCTGTTAACTACATGTTAACAAGCAGTTAAGTGGCTATAATCCTCTTCCTGTCTCTAGGAGTCGGGTCCCTGCGCAAATCGGGGACCCGACTCCTGGGAAGATTGATTGGAGGCGGGTTGGAAGCGGGTTCGGGACCCACTGCCAATCTTTTTGATTTTGCCAGCAGTCCCGCCTCCATATCCGACCCCTGAGTGCAGGCAAAATCGGCCCCTTTAAGTAGAAACAAAAGAGACCTGTATATACAGAAGGAAAAAAACAAGAAAATCTCAATTAGACAAAAGCAAAAGAAACATTGATGTATCAACAAACAATGACATGGCTACATTTTTTTTATTCATTCACGGGATATGGGCATGGTTGGCAAGGCCAGCATCTATTGCCCATCCCTAATTTCCCTTGCAATTTCCGAGAGCAGCTAAGAGTCAATCACATTGCTGTGGGTCTGGAGTCACATAGAGGCTAGACCAGGTAAGGATGGCAGATTTCCTTCCCTGAAGGACATTAGTGAACCAGATGGGTTTTTATGACAATCCAGTAGTTACATGGTCACCATTACTGATACTAGCTTTTTAATTCCAGATTTATTTAACTAAATTCAAATTCGCCAGCTGCTGAGGTGGGATTATGAACTCTTGTCCCCGGATTATTAGTCCAGGCCTTCTGGATTACTAGTCCAGTAACATTACCACTATGCTACATATCCACTATTCTAAGCCTGGGAGATGACTCCCTCTCTTCACGTTGAGTAACAAAGTTATAATTCAGTTTCACAAGATCCCCATATAATCATCCAGAAAAAACATTGAAGTTCCCCCACTGCAATAGTTTGTAAATTGGTTTTTGCTCCTGTACCCGTCCTGGAGTCCATTCTGAGCTTCCCGATATCAGTCCTAAATTTGCCTTTTACTAATGTGAACCTGTGTCCCCTTGTTCTACTCTTGAAATTTAGTTTTAATTTTACAGATTTACCTTTAGCATACCACTATCCATCTTACTCGCCATTAGATAACCTCCCAGACTCCTCTTTTCAGAGCATTTTTTTTCTCATAACTTAGACATTTGAGAATTATTGATTCCTGCTCTGCATTGGTTGGACATGTAAAGAATGGGTTTATGATATCGCTACACATAGCACACAGGGGAAATCTTACCCCATGGTGAGTAAGCTCTCAATCTGAACTAAACGATTTGGGGCATTTAGGAACTGTATAAATGATGGCAAAGGACCTCCCAACAGACCGGAAGAGAACATCTCAATGGTGCTAATCTTAAGCCATTCTTGGGTACCCTTTGGTGGCCCCCTCAAGAACAGCATAAAGACCTGGGGAGTATGGCCCCTCTCAGCCAAGGACTAGTATAGGGGACCTAAAGAGGATAGAAAATGCAATTATTTTGAAAATATTGCAAGCAAAAAAATAAACAAAACATGAAAACAGCTCAACTGCAAGCCATATGCTAATTTATTTGTGCTGTCTCGCACACTGTTGTTACTCAGTGGATTATTTGTAAGTGGGAGCTGAGCCAAGAATTTGGAAATGTAGGCAAAGAGTTACCTCATGCCAAGATTTCTGAGTAGCAGGAGAGTAACATTGGTTAAAGGCAATTATGCCCTATGACCCACTTCCCTCTGACTTTGTTCTTCTTTGTGACTCCGAATTTCTCTCTTTTTGAAGCTTGAACATTTCCAATCTTCAAAGGGAAGAGTCAGGAATTGCACAAATAATGTATTTTAGTGGTGCACAGGAATTATATCAACATGTCATATTGTTTCTATTATGCAAAACTATTTTGCCCTGATTTAATTACACAGAGAATCAGTTGCTATCTGAAAAAAAAGATCTCCCATAAAGGAATGTCTTTACTTGCCATGTTTTTTATTTTTGGTGTTGGTTGTATTATAGTTGAGGGCAGCAGTTTTAGATGTAGCCAATAAACTTCATCCGATGCTCCATGAAAAGTTTATTTAATGTAATATATAAAGTAACAAATAGAAACTCACACTCCCCTAAACAATTTCTTCCACCAACAAACCATTTGCATTAGGCAAACTTTACACATTCTTTAGGATATTAGAAACTATAAAAGATGAGGGAAATGGGTGCTATAGTAGGTTAACACTTTGTCCTCCGGGACCTGGATTTGAATCCATCTCAAACTGATGAAGAAAGAGATCAGGATTCACATAAATAAGCTCAAATTAAGGAGGTGAGACAAAGGGCACAACCATCTTTCACTAAAACTCATGCCCCACTACCCAGAAAACTTGGTATGGGTATAATAAATATTACCAGTTTGCCTGACCCTCTGAATTGACTTTTTGCCTTACCTTTTCAAATTTGTGGCTCAGCTCTTACTTACAAATAATCCACAAATAACTTTCCCTTGTTGGCTGTGAGGCTCATATGTGGAATGTTTTGGGCAGTCAAAGTCCAGTTCATGGCAAAGAATGGTCCAGATTTCAAAAGTGCCCATTAATCAGTATTAATTTGGTAACCTTACACAGGCCACGATCATGGTTGCCACGATCATGGTTACCATGAGATACTGAAATGGAAGTGGGAACAAATATCACACTTGTGCAATGGTGGTGGTCTTTTTGTGTTTGGCATAAGGCGGTGTATTGAAAAGTGTAGAGAATGCTTTACACTCTAAAAGCTCTGACCTGAGTGTGCTTGATACTTATGCTGGGTCCCAAAAGTGAATTCAACATTCTATTCCTCAACCCTAAAACAACTCACCTGAATAAGCACAAAAATTCACCAATCTATGTAAAGTGAACAACATCCAAGGAGTATGTGTCATTCCTCTGATAGTTAAGATTTTGTCACTGTCAAGACCGATCAGTTTTATTCATTTAAAATGGATAAAATGCCAGAAGCTCCCATCCCAGTTGCACTTATGTACGCCCATACACACTTGTATATAAATTAAAAAACTTTGAAGAACATAATTTTTTATTATGGCTTATCTTTAGTACTGTGATGGTCAAAATGAGAAGCAACTGGGTTTGCACAAGTGTAGTAAATTGTTTAGCTATCTTTGTTATTAACAAAGATACACGGCTAAAAATTCGATGAGGCCCGAAAACAGGCGCAGGGATCTGCCCGCGACTTGAAAGTAATGCAGGCAACTCGCGACATTCGTGCTGCCTGCTAATTAACATGATTTATGCACTCAGCCTAGCGCTGAGAGCAGTGCAAAGTGGCTGAGCGCTCAGCAGGTGGCACACGCTCATGGGAAGTGATCTGTATTTAAAGCTAGCCTACAGTTTGAGTCTGCACTACTTAAAGGGGAGGTGATTTCTGAATTAAGCATCTCATTGTAATTGTTGTCAAGGCAGCTGTAAGGTAGCTGTGGCTCAGCAGGGCAGAGAAAGGGCACCTAGGTTCTCGGGCACAGCACTGACAGTCTTAGTTCAGGGGGTCAAATGGAGGAGACAGGTCTTTTACACGCAGGAGCCAGGAGGCCCTGTGGACTCGATGTAAGAAGGCAGTGGGAACAGCTACCTGAAGTGGTCACTGCCAGCAATTTTTCCCCGAGGAACTGGATCCAGTGCCAAAAGAAGTTTAATGACCTCACACGAGTGGTCAAGGTCAGTGAATGCATTTTCAAATGTCATATCTCACCATCTGCACCACTAGCCTCACACACTGCTCAATGTACCACACCCCCATCACTCACCTACCAACAATCTTTATCAATCACGACTTGTACCTCACAATCATAGCTTCACCTCACCATCACACACTTACCACTGCTGCAAGGCTCACACCCACATCTCACAGCTTGCACAAACTGCCAGCTATTTAACCATGACAGGCACATCACCTAACCACATTGCACCATACTCAGTGACACACTTCCCTTTCTCTTGTAGGTTAAGGTGGCTCATAACAGGAGACAGCAGCAGCTAACAGGCGGGGGCAGGCACAGCTGCATAACCTGACCCAGCTGGAGGAGACTGCGCTAGACATCATTGGAGAGCCATCACTGAGGCTGTGGTGATCAGCAAAGCTGAAACCATTGATGATGACGGTACGCTCATAACTAATCTCCTCACACCGCACTTCACCCTCAGACCACAATCTCTTCTCACTTAGAAGCTGCTGATGGTGCAAGCATGCACATCTTGCTTTCCCCTGCCCCTCCCCTCACCACAACCCTACTCTTGTGCCTTTCTCCTTTCAGATACCCAAAAACTTCAAGCTTCCCAGCCAGTGCAGGAAGAACAGGAGGAGAGTGATGGAGAAGAATAGGTACCATCACTTGATCTGACACTCGTAGGCACCAGCTCAGAAACTGGCATTGAGCGTACTTTAGAGGGTAGTATAAAGGCGGGATCTGCACATGGTTAGTCTGCACCATGGGCAGGGGGAAAGGGTAGTGCAGGTGTCAGCTCTACTGCAGAGGACTTAGTTGAGGACTTTGATGGTGTGGCCTTCAGATGATGGGTATGGAGCACAAACCTGCTGTCCTCTCTCACGATGATAGCATTTGTACTTCCACCACTGCCACTCAGCCAGTGCCCTTGCTATTGCCTGTCAGCCAGCCAGCCCAGACTGCTGCTGCCCATGCCGAGGTGGTGCAGTCTACAGCCGGGCCTTCTAGGCCCAGAGCTGCTCAAAGTCGTCCTGCAAGGCCATCTGCAGTCTCCCCACTGAAAGTCAGCAGCCTTCCACCAGCCATGCTGCAGTCACTGGGGTAGCACTTCGTAGGAGCACTAGAACAGGCAAAGGCACATGGAAGACAGGCACTAAGGGAATGCACAAGGGTGATTAGTTGACTTTGTTATGTAGTATTGGATTGAATTATTTATAAATTATGTTTGGAACGTTTGTTTGTAGTGGCTTTAATTTCAGCATTGTGGCCAAGAGAACGCTGTGATGTTCCATGACAGAGGGATGGTAAGGTGGGGAGGTGTTGAGCAACGGGGATCTGGGGTTTCATTCAGGAGAAGCAGAGTCTGATGATGCGCTCACAGACAGTCCGTCCAGAACATGGATTTGCAGGCTGACTCCTCCCTTTCCTCCTCCTCCTCCTCCTCTTCTTCCTCTTCCCCTTCCTCCTCCTCCTCCTGATGTGGTCGCGGAACCCGTGATGGCCAAGTTGTGGAGGATGCAGCAGACCACCATGAATTGGGACACCCGCTCCAGTGTCTACTGGAGAATCCTCCCGAGCGGTCAAGGCTGCGCAACTGTTGCTTAAGTACCCCAATGGACTGCTTGATGATTGTTCTCGTGGCAGTATGGCTGTCATTATATGAGTGCTTGCCACAAGTGGTGGGGTTGCGAAAGGGAGTCATGTAGAGTGGATAGCCCTTATCACCTGGCAGGCAAACTCAGGTTCGACGTGGTGGGTGGAAGATTGCTGGTACAGCAGACTGGCACAGGATGAAGGCACCATGACTGCTGTCAGGATACCAGGCATTCACCATCATGATGTGCTGGGCGAGGTCGCACACCAACTGTACATTACGTGAGTGGTACACTTTGCGGTTACAGAACATCTCACCATTGAGATGAGGCGCCCGCGAAGCCACATGTCGGTGGCATCCTGCACCATGGGGAAGCCCAATATCTTGGAAAAACTACGTGTGCACTCCTCCTGCTTCTCTCTGTTTAGAGAGAAGACAATGAAGTCCCCTCTCCTAGAGTACAGAGCCTCTGTGACCTCCCAGATGCAGCGATGGATGGCGAACTGCAAAATATTTGCTGTGTTGCCTGTTCCAGCCTGAAAGGATCCGCTGGCAAAAAGGTCCACGGTCACCTTGAGGGCCACTGGCAGCGCTGTTGTCGTCCTGCTGTGAGGCTGCAGGTCTGGTTCCAAGAAGTGGCAAAGTTCTGTGACCACCTCCTTGGGGAAGTGAAGCCTCTGAATACACTGCTCCTGGCTTAGGTGCAGGTAGAAGTGCTCCCTGAAGACCCTAGTGGGTAAGGCCTCCTGCTGAGAGCCCTCCTTCCCCTTCTCCTCCTCCCTCTGCGAGCAGGCCTTTCTTCTTTGCTGCCTCTGTTCCATCTTGTCATGCTGCAGCATGAGGGGGACTGTAACTAGACCCCCATGACTGGGAGTAAGTGATGCACTTCCCAACATCCAGCAGCACTCCCTGCACACTTTAACAACTTTTTAAATGTCTTCCAGCAACCCAGAACTCATACAAACTCTACAAGAGCCAGTACAAAAGCAATAATCAACTTACCTGCAAGTCGAATATATCCCTTTATATAGTGCTGGTGGGGAGTCCCCTCGTGCAGCTGAACGCACGAGAGACGTCCAAAATGGCAGGTCTTGCATCAAATCAGCATTATATGCTTACTGATGTCACAGTCTGCCTATTCTGCATACTGCCGATGCACGCACATACCGTCCACGTTATCGCCCTCACCAAGATGGCAAATAGCACGGGCTGTGCCGCAAATGGACGGAAGCGAGGCAGACGACAATTTTTTTTTTAAACGGCCAAACTACCAGCGCTAAGGTGCCAAATTTTGGAGCCGTAGGGTATTATATGTCATTTGATATATTTGATATTCCAAAATTCCCTAGATGCTAGAACGGTCCTAGTGGATTGGAAAGTAGAAAATGTAACCCCGCTATTCAAGAAAGGAGGGAGAGAGAAAACAGGGAACTACAGGCCAGTTAGCCTGACATCAGTCGTCGGGAAAATGTTGGAATCCATTATTAAGGAAGTGGTAAAAGGGCACTTAGAAAATCATAATATGATTAGGCAGAGTCAACATGGTTTAATGAACGAAAATAGAGAGTAGGGATAAACGGGTCATTTTCCGGTTGGCAGGCAGTAACTAGTGAGGTGCTGCAAGGATCAGTGCTGGGGCCTCAGTTATTTACAATTTATATTAATGACTTAGATGAAGGGACCGAGTACAATGTATCCAAGTTTGCTGATGTTACAAAGCTAGATGGGAACATAAGCTGTGAGGAGAACACAAAGAGCCTGCAAAGAGATATAGACAGGTTAAGTGAGTGGGCAATAAGGTGACAGATGGAGTATAACGTGGGGAAATGTGAGGTTATTCGCTTTGGTAGGAAGAATAGAAAAACAGAATATTTTTTAAATGGTGAGAAACTATTAAATGTTGGTGTTCAGAGAGATTTAAATGTCCTCGTACAGGAAATACAGAAAGTTAGCATTCAGGTACAGCAAGCAATTTGGAAGGCAAATGGTATGTTGACCTTTATTGCAAGGGGGCTGGAGTACAAGAGTAAGGAAGTCTTACTACAATTGTACAGGGCTTTCATGAGACCACACCTGGAGTACAGTGGACAGTTTTGGTTTCCTTATCTGAGGAAGGATATACTTGCCTTAGAGGCAGTGTAACTAAGGTTCACTAGGTTGATTCCTGGGATGAGAGGGTTGTCCTTTGAGGAGAGATTGAGTATTACAACAGTGACTACACTCCAAAAGTACTTCATTGGCTGGAAAGCGCTTTGAGACGTCCGGTGGTCGTGAAAGGCGCTATATAAATGTAAGTCTTTCTATACTCTCTGGAGTTTAGTAGAATGAGAGGTGATCTCATTGAACCATAAGATTCTGAGGGGGATTGACAGGGTAGATGCTGAGAGGTTGTTTCCCCTGGCTGGAGAGTATCGAACTAGGGGGCATAGTCTCAGAATAAGGGGTCGGCCATTTAAGACTGAGATGAGGAGGAATTTCTTCACTCAGAAGTTTGTGAATCTTTGGAATTCTCTGCCCCAGAGGGCTGTGGATGCTGAATCATTGAGTATATTCAAAGCTGAGATAGATAGATTTTTAGACTCTAGGGGAATCAAGGGATATGGAGATCAGGCAGGAAAGTGGAGTTGAGGTCGAAGATCAGCCATGATCTTATTGAATGGCAGAGCAGGCTCGAAGGGCCATATGGCTTACTAATTCTTATGTTCTTATCATTCCAAATGGAAAAATGTCACAATGATCGAGAAGGATTTATTCCATGTAAATAGAGATCATTTGGCAGAAGCTGTTGTGATCTTATTGTATTAGCAGTTCGGCAGCTGATGCTTCTCTCATTTTGTGCTTTGTAATAATTATTTAAAGATCTATGGATTACAGTTGATTAAATGTCAAAACCATAATTGATATCAAGTTATTGTTTTCTTTGAGTGAAGACTCATTGACATTATTTTTCCCTGAAGGTTTTAAATTGTAATTTGAGTACAGTATTCACAAGCTTTTTCAGGGAATATTTTTAAGTAAACAGTTGGGAATACTTGATATCCCAAAGGAGCAGTGAAAAACAGAGGTGTATGTTTTAATAGTATTGTGAATTGCTTCTGAGTGATCATTTTATAATTAAAAGGTAATTCTATTAATCTAAAATGGTGTACATTATTTCCATTAATCTAAAGCAGAGTCACCCTTTACATGTCTGATTAAAGCTCTCTAAATCTTCCCCTAACTCCAGAATTTGTAAATAATGGATACCATAAACAATTCAAGCTGACAACAGAAATGCAAACCTACCAATATTTTTACATAGACATATTTTCAGCACGTTTAAGAGCATGATGTTCACAGTGTTCAGTTGATTAAAGATTATTGCCCTGATATTATGCTCTGGAATATTACATTTTGAACACTTCATTTGAAATTCCCTTGTCTGCTATTTTAACAGAAGCATTAACCCACCTATTTCATCCATTAAAATAGCACAGGGGAAACTCATGAACACATTACACATGCACACTAGTGTAATCCCAGCACCTATATGTTTTCTCCTTAGATATTATTGCAAAGAAGCCTGTAGACCTGCATTTTCTTCAACCTTTGACATACTGGTTATAGGCCCAGCGCTGCAGTATTATGCTAGGCTACTTCAATATGTTATCATGATGATACCTGCTCACCCGTCCTATGTAACTATTTGTATGTTATTGAACCGTTTCAGGGTCTGAATGTTTTGGGATTTTCATTAATGGGTATTCACAAATATTTTTGGGGTGCTCTGGTTAAAAGTGATACAAGGGTAGACTCAATATACACACCCTGCTGATGACCAGAATGTCAGTTGGTCAAATTAGCTTGAAATTATCTTCTATCTTCACATAACAATTTTTAAAGGATCATCAATGGGTAATCTGACCTTATAGTATCAGTGTGATCAACTGATTAATTAATGCAGCATAATTTGTTAAATAAAATAGATGAAGAATTTACTCTGTTTTTAAGAGGTCATATCAGTTGTTAGGGAGTGGTATGTTGCAAGTGAATACACATCCAAACTAGGTGGAAAATTTGGGCGCAGTGCTTTTTATTAACAAAAATGTGCAAGCAATGAATGATTCCATAGTTTAATATTGTGTGTGCATAATGTAGTTGGGGCAGATTTAAAACTTGCATCCAGCTGGCATCATACCACCTGACAACTTAATGCAGAAATTTGGGAATAGGTGGGGATTAATGCTACGTCTCCGTCTCCTTCCCCCTCCCCCAACACATTTTATATGAAATGCCCATTATGGTTTCTGGGTACTAGTGGTTAGTGATAACTAAGCAATGGTCATGTAGCATCTGGCATTGATAGGTAGTAAGCTTGACAGTGGAAATTGGCCCTTGCTCTTTCTACCCCACCTTGTAATTATGGCATTATATTTAACAAAGTAATAACTTTGACTTCAGAAATGCAGATGCTGTTCATAGTATTTGTATTGCTGAAAACTGATTCTGTTCACATTGGTGGTGTTGTGTTATTTTTAATTGGGGAAAATTAGTACACTGCATAGAAAAGAGGTGGATCATAAAAAGTCTGGAATAACTTGAAAGTAGATGAAGTTATTGAAAAATGTGGCTTTATATAATATTTTTTTTAAATTATTGAACCAAAGTGACATATAACTGTAAACGGCAGGTCAGTTTTTCTTCTTCATTTGATTTGTAGCCTGTCTGAATGGAGATATGGAATAAGTTGGCAGCTGTCAACTACGAACCATACATAACCCCCAGCTGTGCATGCTGTTTCTTTAGTATCAGAATCAATCTGTGTTGTACTTAACCAGGTGCTAGCTTGGTCTGCTAATTCCCAAAGGAATAGTCCCAGCATAAATGGGTAAAACAGTATCAATAAGGAGCTCATGCATGGACAGGAAATGTTGAATTGGCTCTGAATTTAAACAGCCAGACTTTGGTCTAAGCAATGGTTCTAGACTGTTAATGATTAGAATATCTATACTGTGTAATATGTGAAATTTTGTGGTATAATCATCAACATGGCACTTAACCATGTAGGGCAGCACGGTGGCATAGTGGTTAGCACTGTTGCCTCACAGCGCCAGGGACCCGGGTTCGAATCCGGCCTCGGGTGACTGTCTGTGTGGAGTTTGCACATTCTCCCCGTGTTTGCGTGGGTTTCCTCCGGGTGCTCCGGTTTCCTCCCACAGTCCAAAGATGTGCGGGTTAGGTTGATTGGCTGTGATAAATTGACCCTTAGTGTTAGGGGGATTAAATACGTGGGGTTACGGGGATAGGGTGGGATATGTGTTGGTGTAGGGGTTACGGGGATCGGGTGGGATATGTGTCGGTGCAGGCTCGATGGGCCGAAATGGCCTCTATCTGCACTGTGGGGTTTCTGTGATTCTGTAACCGCAATTTTGCAGAGATAACATTTGTATGAACTTGTTACGAAGAAGGAAATTGCAGAGTTGGGATATTTTAATGGCAATGTATTTCAGCTTAGGAGTTTCATTGAATCTAAATGGAATAACCTACAGCTGTTGTCTTAAATCCCAGTTCTGACATCACGTGTCAGTGGCTATGCTGTTGAATTTGATATGATGCATGGTTGGTCTTTCTATAAGTAACTCATTCTGTTTTAATTAGTCACACTTCTTTGCATTCCTGATTCTGAGTTTTCAACCATCTGAACTTTTGATATTTTAGATTAGTCCAGGACAATGCAACATCCTTAATAATGATATCTGCTAGGTCAAGCTTTCAATCTAATGGTATCAGTACTTAAGAGGTTTGAATAATTGTACCTGTAACTAACAAGACTTTATAAACATTTCATTATAAAGGGAATTGTATTATAATTGGGATTCCTTCTCATAGAATTTAACAGCCCTACTATATTGGATTTAAAAGGCATCTAGGGGGAGAAACTGGGTATGTAGCGCCACCTATTAGTGCCTAAAGAGGGCAGTCAGTGGCTGTAGCGCCACTGGCCGTGCCTCCCGCGATATTCAGCGGGAGCGCTAATGGTGGCGTTAGCCTGTTGCGCTGCGCCGCCACCGATGACGTCATCGGTGTGCGCAGCGCCCCATTAGTGCCCCGATCGCGATATTTGGTAGCGAACGCCGCTGTAGCGCCATTCGCTACCGGCGCCCGGTTCACGGGGCCTTGCTGTGCTGGCAGTGGCGCAAGTTAAGGTGGAGGTGCGGGGCGGCCACCTGCCAGCACCTCCGTCCCCGGCCTCCTGACCAACCCCCCGCGGCATTGCCGGCTGTTTCCCGAGAGCCCGGCACTTCTCCTCGGTGCCGGGCTCTTTTGCCGGCACTCGCGATTGGGGATCGCGCTGTTGCAGGCCCCTCCCCCTTAACAATGGGAGAAAGGCCTGCAGTACCGCTGCGGCACATTGCGCTGCGATATTCAGTTTCAGCGCCCTAAGAGGGACGCGGAGCGCCTCGAGCCTCGCCCCGTCTCCCTCTAGGGGCGCTGAAACTGAATTTCTGACGTTCGTTAATGCTCCGAACGCTGCGCAAAAATCAACGCCCAGGCAAACTTGGCGCCACTTTGGCGCCTCAACCCAATTTCTAGGCCCTAAACTCTAATTACAGTTAAGTTGAAAGGTTACTTAAATGGTCAGTTAATGATTTTGCCTAACTCAGCAGAATCATGGGCTCTGGAAGCAACATTCTTCACAACAGAAGAAATATCTTTTTCCATTGTGATTTATTGTTTTGCGCGCTGTTTGAAGTAAATTTTCTGCAGCTTGTACTCAGCAATTTAAAGTGTAGTCTGCTAACTCTAGAAATGATTGTGTTTGACTCCAGCAGTGAAGAAGCCTAGTCTGAAGCTCAGCCTTGATTATCACTCCAATTCAGCTAACCTCTGTGAATGAGATTTATTTACCATTTTCCCCTCCAATTTTCTCTCCACCTTTCCTGAAGGTGGCAACTCTTACTGCAGTACGGTTCCAGCGGGTATAGTCTGCCCTCCACTACCTCAACAAAGTGACCATACCTAATGTGTGAGCCTAGACAGTGAGTGCTTGCAAGGTACTCAAATGTGAGGGGAATTACAGCCAATCCCAAACTGTCCTACACTCCACATCCACAGAGATGCACATTCTAGCGGGTATCAATTAGAATCATAGGCCTCGATTTTAACCCACCTCGCCCAGCGAGAATGGTGCATGGGTGGAGTTAAGATTTGGCCAAGTCATCTTAACAGCCTAAGGTTGCACCATTCCCACCCAGCGCCATTCCATCTTTGCTAACTTTCAAGTTGGCCAAGATCCCGCTACAGGCAGACAGGAGCTTACCAAAGAATCATACAGCACAGAAGGAGGCCATTCGACCCATCTTGCCTATGCCAGCTCTTTGAATGTGCTGTCCAATTAGTTCCACTCACCTGCTCTTTCCCCATAGGCCTGCAAATTTTTCCTTTTTTAAGTAAATATCCAGTTGAGAGCAGTTAACTCAGCACAAGTCAAGGACTGGACCTGGCACCTTACTAATCCTTTTAAAGCACATTTTTCCAATAACTCATAAATAGATCTATGACCAATCTCCTTCTCTCAGGGTAGGCCCCTCATGTGTGAGCCCTATGGCCACTAGATGAAATACCTTATAGTACCATAAAAAAGAAAAGCTGCAAATGCTGCATATCTGATATCAAAACACACAATGCCAGATATACAGAGCAGGTGAGTCAGCATCTGTAAAGAGAAAAGGTGGGTTATGATGTTTTGGGTGTATACCCTTCATCAGCCCTTATAGTAGCAACTGCTTCATGTTGGGAAGAGAAATGATCATGGGCAACCCCATCCTGAATTTTGGAAAATCACTGGTGCTACCCATGGGAAAATTGACAATCCTCACTATCCTGTCTTGTAAGCTGAAGGAATACAACAAGAAGAGAGAAAGGTAGAAGAAGCAGCTAAAGGTATTTATTCAAGAAGGACTGGCTATTAAGAGCACTGTTGTTTTACTTCAGGGACCCAAGTTCATATCGAGCACAGAGTGCTGGGATGTCTGTAAGGAACCTAAGTGAAACTTGTTTGAGTAGTTTCAATTCAGCTCCTCATTGACAACATTAGTTGTCTATATTAGTACAGAATTTGCAAACTTACTGAGAGAGGCACAAGGATAGCTAGTATATGAAATTTAGATGTCACACCGGTTGGTGCATTAGGAAGCTGCTTTTGACTTAAAGCACATTGTAAGGGAAGTGAATATTATCCTGCATCTAACCTGCTAATTTGTGCTGTACCTGACCTGGGAATGTATAATATGATAACTGCAATAGGTGAAACTGGCAGCTCAGACGTGATTGAGAGGTGAGCTTATATTTAATTTTGCCTATTACTGTCCTAGCAAGGAAGACTACAGACTCAGTTCAATTGTTTCCCTAACCTCATCTCACCATCCTCTGATATCTTAATGAAGATCAGATATTCATGGCATAGGGTAGGGGATCACTGAGTATTGAACTCCGTCCTGCCCTTCCATGATGCAGTGTACTGATAGATCAACATGTTGTGGCCTCGGAGCATTGGTTGTCATTTTCCAAAATTCGATAGATTCTAGAACGGTTCCCGCAGATTGGAAGGTAGCAAACGTAACCCCACTATTTAAGAAAGGAGGGAGAGAGAAAACGCGGAACTACAGACCAGTTGACCTGACATCAGTAGTAGGGAAAATGCTAGAATCTATTATTAAGGACGTGGTAACAGGGCACTTAGAAAATAATGATGGCCCAGATATTCCGATCGCAGGCCTCCCGTGGGCGGAGGCCTGCGATCTGGAAAAATCTGCGCCCTTACGTGAGGGCTCCCGGGATGCGCACAGTTCCGTTCCTGGGCCTCTCCAAACTGCCGGTGAGCAGGGCCCACGTATCCCAGAGGTGCAGGTAGTTCGCAGCGTCCCTGGGATCACGTGGGCCATGGGGAGCCAATCAAAGAAGGGAATCTCCCTTCATTCATTTGACAGGAAGACCTGTCAAATATATGAATGGAGATCACCCCCAAAACATAGTCCTGTAAAACTTTTAAAAAAAATTTTAATCACATTTTTAAAATTACTTGAAAGTACAATAAATTAACTATTTTAAACAAAACTTTAAATTTTTCAAAAAAATAATTAAAGTTTTTTACAGGGCTAAAAATAAACTTACCTTTTTTTAAAGTGTTTTTAAATGATAAATCAGTGGAAATTTTTTTAAAACTTTTTTCAACTCTTATCCTGGTAAAAGCAGGCCTTATGCTTGCTTTTACCAGGCACAAGAATTATAGGGGTTTTCTGCGGGCGGAGGGTCTCCAAAAAGCGGAACTCTCCGCCCGCAGAGACCCTTCTCCCGAGTAGCCGGAGGATCTGTCAAGAGCTTTCTTGACAGAACGGAAATGCCGGTTTCCAGCGCATGGCTGAAACCGGCATTTCCGATGTCCCTACGGGTGGGTACACAGCGTGTACCCACCCATAGGGATCGGAATATACGGGCCAATAGGATTGGGCAGAGTCAACACTGATTTATGAAAGGGAAATCATGTTTGACGAATCTGTTAGAATTTTTTGAGGTTGTAACTAGCAGAATAGATAAGGGGGAGCCAGTGGATGTGGCGTATTTGGATTTTTAGAAGGCATTCGATAAGGCACCACACAAGAGGTTATTAAACAAAATTAGGGCTCATGGGATTGGGGGTTATATATACTAGCATGGATTGAGGATTGGTTAACCGACAGAAAACAGAGAGTAGGAATAAACGGGTCATTTTTGGGATGGCAGGCTGTAATTAGTGGGATACTGCAAGGATCAGTGCTTAGGCCTCAGCTATTCACAATCTATATCAATGAGTTGGATGACGAGACCAAATGTAATATATCCAAGTTTGCTGATGATACAAAGCTAGGTGGGAATGTAAGTTGTGAGGAGAATGCAAAGAGGCTTCAAGGGGATATAGACAGGCCAAGTGAGTGGGCAAGAATAAGGCAACTGGAATATAATGTGGAGAAATGTAAAGTTATCCACTTTGGTAGGAAAAATAGAAAAGCAGAATATTTTTTAAATGGTGAGAGATTGGGAAATGTTGGTGTTCAGAGGGATCTGGGTGTGCTCCATGAGCCCGGCACTCCAGCTCTTTTGCCGGCACCATGATCCCTGGTGGCCCAGCTGGGCCCCGGGTCACGCTGCGCAAGGTCCCTCCCCTTTAAGAAGGGGAGGAAGGCCTGCAGTACCGCGGCACATAGCGTCGTGATATTCCCTCGCAGCGCCACCAAGAGGGAGGCGGGGCGCTTCCAGTAGCGCCCCGCTTCCCTCTTGGGGCACTACCGATGAATTTTGGCCACGGGGGCGCTAATTTTTTCGGGGGGTGAAGTTAGCGCCCCAAAGGGGGTGCGACTCAATTTTTCCCCCAAGATGTCTTACTGCAATTATATAGGGCCCTGGTGAGACCACACCTGGAGTATTGCATCTAGTTTTGGTCTCCTTACCTAAGGAAGGATATACTTGCCATAGAGGAAGCGCAATGAAGGTTCACCAGACTGGTTCCTGAGATGGGGGGACTGTCCTATGAGGAGAGATTGAGTAGACTAGGCCTATATTCTCTAGAGTTTAGAAGAATGAGAGGTGATCTCATTGAAACACACAAAATTATTACAGGGCTTGAATAAATTGGATGCAGGGAGAATGTTTCCCCTGGCTGGGGAGTCTAGAACCAGGGTCTACAGTCTCAGAATAAGGGGTCGGCCATTTAGGAATGAGATGAGGAGAAATTTCTTCACTCAGAGGGTGGTGAATCTTTGGAATTCTCTACCCCAGAGGGCTGTGGAGGCTCAGTCATTGAGTATATTCAAGGCAGAGAGCGATAGATTTTTGGATATTAAGAGAATCAAGGGATATGGGGATAGTGCAGGAAAGTGGAGTTGAGGTAGAAGATCTGCCATGATCTTATTGAATGTTGGAGCAGGCTCGAAGGACCAAATGGCCTACTCCTGCTCCTATTTCTTATGTTCTTACAACATGCTGTGTTACTGGATCCACTGAAATATGTTGCCTTTTATTGTTCCCATGGAATCATTTTAAGTAATGGTGCTCCTGGCACAGAATCTTGTCCACCAGGAACACATATTCAGAATAAAATGAATACATTGCAAATCCTGGCGGGGGAAGGTGCGGCGGCAGGGAGAGTCGTGGGGGCGGGGGGAGTCATGGGCCTGAATTCCCAGTGAGTGAAGCTCTGCGCCAGGAACATCAATGTGTAAAGGTACCCCTTTAAAGCCAACTGTTATGTGACACTGAAGCTGAGAGAGTTTTAATGCTGTCATCAGCATTTTTTTTAGAAGAAGACTTACATATATATAGCGCTTTTAATGACCTTAGGAAGTCCCAAAGCGTTACAGCCAAGTACTTTTTGAAATGTAATCATTGTTATAATGTAGGAAATGTGGCAGCCAATTTGCGCACAGCAAGATCCCACAAACAGCAATGTAATAATGACCAGAAAATCTGTTTTCGTGATGACGGTTGAGGGATAATTGTTGGCCAGGACACCAGGGATAACTCCCCTGCTCTTCTTCGAATGGTGCCATGGAATCTTTTACATCCACCTGTGAGAGCAGACTCTCATTCGAAAGACGTCACTTCTGACAGTTCAGCACTCCCTCAGTACTGCACTGAAGTGTCAACCTGGATTATGTGCTCAAGTCTCTGGAGTGGATCTCTTCCCCGCAATCTCTCTTCCACACGATCTCTTCCCCGTGTCTCATCTGTGCCTTTGTTACCTCTAGACTTGACTATTGCAGCGTGCTCCTGGCTAGCCCCCCACATTCTACCTTACGTAAGCTTGAGGTCATTCAAAACTCGGCTGCCAGTGCCCTAACTCGCACCAAGTCCCATTCACCCATCACCCCTGTGCTCGCTGACCTACATTGGCTCCCGGTTAAGCAACTCCTCAATTTTAAAATTCTCATCCTTTTTTTCAAATCCCTCCATGGCTTCACCCCTCCCTATCTCTGTAATCTCCTCCAGCCCCACAACCCCCCGAGATATCTGTGCTCCTCTAATTCTGGCCTCTTGACCATCCCTGATTATAATTGCTCAACCATTGGTGGCCGTGCCTTCAGCTGCCTAGGCCCTAAGCTCTGGAATTTCCTCCCTAAACCTCTCCGCTTCTCTACCTCTCTTTCCTCCTTTAAGACGCTCCTTAAAACCTACCTCTTTGGCCAAGCTTTTGGTCATCTGCCCTAATTTCTCTTTATAAGGCTCGGTGTCAAATTTGTGTCTTATAACACTCCTGTGAAGTGCCTTGGAACGTTTTACTACGTTAAAGGCGCTATATAAATACACGTTGTTGTTGTTGTTGATCTCTTCTATGCGATCTCTTCTCCGTGATCTCTCTCAGAGGTGAGAGTGCTACCTACTGAGCCACAACTGGCACCTTATGAATTAAATAAATAATTCAGCTCTACTGCACATAAATACACCATTAAAAAAAATCTTGATCTCAGCTAGTGATCCTCAACAGCGAGCCAATCTGAAGTGTAGAATGTAATTTATAGAACTTCGTATGTGGACTTCATACTTGAGAACTAACTTTGTGAGCAATTAATATAAACGTTGAGGTCAGTACACAGAGTCACTGCACCTTTTATTTTAAAACATTGTTTAAATTGGATTTGTTAATCAAGACTGGAACGACCAAAATTCAGTCTTTATAACTGTAAATTGATGGGCGATACTGTCATACCTTTCAGCTAACATCCCAGACTCCTCCATCACTATCCCTGGGTATGTCCTGGCTCACCGGCAGGACAGACCTGCCAGAGGTGGCGGCACAGTGGTATACAGACAGGAAGGAGTGGCCCTGGGAGTCCTCAACATTGACTCCGAACCCCATGAAACCTCATGGAATCTGGTCGAACATGGGCAAGGAAACCTCCTGCTGATTACCACCTACCGCCATCCCTCAGCTGATGAATCAGTACTCCTCCATGTTGAACACAAGGGCACAGAATGTACCCTGGGGGGCTTCATTGACCATCATCAAGAGTGGCTCGGTAGCACCCTTACTGACCGAGCTGGCCGAGTCCTGAAGGACATAGCTGCCAGACTGGACCTTTTTTTTTATTCGTTCATGGGATGCGGGCGTTGCTGGCAAGGCCAGCATTTATTGCCCATCCCTAATTGCCCTTGAGAAGGTGGTGGTGAGCCGCCTTCTTGAACCGCTGCAGTCTGTGTGGTGAAGGTACTCCCACAGTGCTATTAGGGAGGGAGTTCCAGGATTTTGACCAAGAGACGATGAAGGATCAGCGATATACTTCGAAGTCAGGATGGTGTGTGACTTGGAGGGGAACTTGGAGGTGGTGGTGTTCCCATACGCCTGCTGCCCTTGCCCTTCTAGGTGGAAGAGATCGCGGGTTTGGGAGGTGCTGCCGAAGAAGCCTTGGCGAGTTGCTGCAGTGCATCTTGCAGATGGTACACACTGCAGCCACAGTACGCCGGTGGTGGAGGGAGTGAATGTTTAAGGTGGTGGGCGGGGTGCCAATCAAGCGGGCTGCTTTGTCCTGGATGGTGTCGAGCTTCTTGAGTGTTGTTGGAGCTGCACTCATCTAGGCAATGGAGAGTACTCCACCACACTCCTTACTTGCGCCTTGTAGATGGTGGAAAGGATTTGGGGAGTCAGGAGGTGAGACACTCGCCGCAGAATACCTAGCCTCTGACCTGCTCTTGTTGCTACAGTATTTATGTGGCTGGTCCAGTTAAGTTTCTGGTCAATGGTGACCCCCAGGATGTTGATGGTGGGAGATTCAGTGATGGTGATGCCATTGAATGTCACGGGGTGGTGGTTAGATTCTCGCTTGTTGGAGATAGTCATTGCCCGGCACTTCTATGGCGCGTATGTTACCTGCCACTTATCAGCCCAAGCCTGAACGTCATCCAGGTCTTATTGCATGTGGGCATGGACAGCTACATTATCTGAGGAGTTGTGAATGGCACTGAGCACTATGCAGTCATGAGCGAATATCCCCATTTCTGACCTTATGTTGGAGGGAAGGTCATTGATGAAGCAGCTGAAGATGGTTGGGCCTAGGACACTGCCTGCAGCGATGTCCTGGGGCTGTGATGATTGACCTTCAACCACCGCAACCATCTTCCTTTGTGCTAGGTATGACTCCAGCCAGTGGAGCATTTTCCCCCCGATTCCCATTGACTTCAGTTTTCCTAGGGCTCCTTGATGCCACACTCGGTCAAATGCTGCCTTTATGTTAAGGGCAGTCACTCTCACCTCACCTCTAGAGTTCAGCTCTTTTGCCCATCTTTGGAGCAAGGCTGTAATGAGGTCTGGAGCTGAGTGGTCCTGGCGGAACCCAAACTGAGCATCGATGAGCAGGTTATTGGCATTTGACCGAGTGTGGCATCAAGGAGCCCAAGTAAAATTGAAGTCAGTTGGAATCAGGAGAAAACTCTCCACTGGCTAGAGTATTACATTTCACAAAGGAAGATGGTTGTGGTTGTTGGAGGCCAATCATCGCTGCAGGAGTTCCTCAGGGCAGTGTCCTAGGCCCAACCATCTTCAGCTGCTTCATCAATGACCTTCCCTCCATCATAAGGCCAGATGTGGGGATAATGAAGCCTCAGATAATGAAGCAGTCCATGCCCACGTGCAGTAAGACCTGGACAACATTCAGGCTTGGACTGATAAGTGGCAAGTAATATTTGTGCCAAACAAGTGCCAGGCAATGACCATCTCCAACAATAGAGAGTCTAGCCACCTCCACTTGACATTCAATGGGGTTGCCATTGACGAATCCCCCACCATCAACATCCTGGGGGTCACTGTTGACCAGAAACTTAACTGGAACAGCCACATAAATACTGTGGCTACAAGAGCAGGTCAGAGGCTGGGTGACTCACCCCCACTCCCCAAAGCCTTCCCACCATCTGCAAGGCAGAAGTCAGGAGTGAGATGGAATACTCTCCACTTGCCTGGATAAGTGTAGCTCCAACAACACACAAGAAGCTCGACACCATCCAGGACAAAGCAGCCCAATTGATTGGCACCCCATCCACCACATTAAAAATTCACTCCCTCCACCGTGGCTACAGTGTGTACCATCTACAAGATGCACTGCAGCAAGTCACCAAGGCTTCTTCGACAGCACCTCCCAAACCCACGAGCATTACCACCTCGAAGGACAAGGGCAGCAGGCACATGGGAACACCACCACCTGCAAGCTCTCCTCCAAGTCACACACCATCCTGGTATATGGAAATAAATCGCTGTTCCTAAATCGTCGCTGGGTGAAAACCCCGGAACTCCCTTCCTAACAGCACTGTGGGAGTACCTTCACCACACGGACTGCAGCGGTTCAAGAAGGCAGCTCACCACCACCTTCTCATGGCAACTAGGGATGGGCAATAAATGTTGGCCAGTCAGCGACGCCCACATCCCATGAATTAATTTTTAAAAATTATCCCCCCAAAGCAATAAAATCTAAAATTAAACAAATTCCACAATCGTATATGACCAATTCCAAGTGTCATTTTGTGAAAAATTTGAAAAATCATAAAGTCAGATGTCAAATGAAGACCATGTGATGGAGTTCACCACTGGTGTTTTGGGAATGGCTATTATTTGGCAGAGTACAGTTTCTGGACAGCAGATACTCATAAAGAAATTAATGAATCTCCATCTGGTAAAGCATTGAAATGGTATTGCTAATAAATAGCCAAATCAGCTTTTGCCATGCTTCCATATCAGTGCACTAGAATTCCAGAGAAGCATTGGAGAGAAAATGGTCTTGTATGGCCAGTGTGAATGTTGTGACTATTTCTTTCTCATGAGTAAACATTTAAAACTGCATTCAAACAATGAAGTATTTATGACCTAGCCCAAGATGTTGTACAGTGTTGAACTCATAAGAGGTAGTCTGCCTTCATAGCAACAGTATTGCTTAACCACTTTCTGGGCATCATATTAAGTCAATTTCCGACCACTTCACCGTGCAGCACGAAACAAATGGAAGAGGCAGAATAACTGAGTTTATTTATTTCATGAAACAGTATGCTTTTTGGCAGTGATAGAACGTAGCCTGCATTTCGTTACTTAAGAACCAAAGAAATTACAACATTTTCCTGTCCGAAGGATGACAGCTTATAATAGTCCTGATCAGTAAAGCAAAGAGATTGTGCAATCAGCCTTGTGCCAGAAGATGTTATTGCACATCTCCAGGATCAGCTTATTGTTGAAAATATTCTGTTTTCCTTTTGAACTTGGCAGCTGAAACAATAAAGGATCAGGAAAACAAGTGATTAAAATAAAATTTAGTGCTCGAAAAAATTTTAAGAACAGAATAATGCTGGAAATTTACAGCATGTCAGTCGATATTTGATAAAGAAAAATTGGGTAAAGTTTTGGATGTAAATTTTGATGAAACATAGAAGATAGGAGCAGGAGTAGGCTATTTGGCCCCTCGAGCCTGCTCCGCCATTCAACGAGATCATGGCTGATCATCCAAACTCAGTACCCCGTTCCTGCCTTCTCCCCATATCCCTTGATCCCTTTAGCCTTAAGAAATATATCCAACTCCTTCTTGAATATATTTAATGAATTGGCCTCCACTGCCTTCTGTGGTAGAGAATTTCACAGGTTCACCACTCTCTGGGTGAAGAAATTCCTCCTAATCTCAGTCCTAAATGGCTTACCCTTTATCCTTAGACTATGACCCCTAGTTCTGGACTCCCCGGCCATCGGGAACATCCTTCCTGCATCTAGTCTGTCCAGGCCTGACAGAATTTTATAGGTTTCGATGAGATCCCCTCTCAATCTTCTAAACTCCAGTGAGTACAAGCCCAATCGACCCAATCTCTCCTCGTACGTCATTCCTGCCATCCCAGGTATTAGCCTGATGAATCTTCGCTGCACTCCTTCCATGGCAAGAACGTCCTTCCTCAGATAAGGCGACCAAAACTGCACACAATACTCAAGGTGCGGTCTCACCAAGGCCCTGTACAACTGCAGCAAGACATCCTTATTCCTGTACTCGAACCCTCTTGCTACGAAGGCCAATATACTATTTGCCTTCTTAACCGCCTGCTTCACCTGCATGCTTACCTTCAGCGACTGGTGCACAAGAACACCCAGGTCTCTTTGCACTTCCCCTTCTCCCAATCTATTGCCATTCAAATAATAATCTGCCTTCCTGTTTTTGCCACCAAAGTGGATAACCTCACATTTATCCACATTATAGTGCATTTGCCATGTTTCTGCCCAATCACCCAACCTGTCCAAATCGTACTGGAGTTTCACAACATCCGCCTCACAGCATACCCTCCCACCCAACTTTGTGTCGTCTGCAAATTTGGAGATACTACATCCAATTCCCTCGTCCAGATCATCTATATATATAAAAGGATACATCTGTCTGTCTGTCTGTCTGTGTCCTTCGGTGTGTCTGTCCGGCTATACACTCTAAAGTTATAGAGCGTACCTACACGTGCGTTACATCAAAAGAAAGCTTACGATTCCGTAACGGTCATAAGCGTATTTACGTTTCGGCGAGACAAAAATTGCGCCCGCGGTATCCAAAAACGTTCAAAATTCCGCTCATTAGCATCTCATTATCCGCTCATTAGCATCGAGTGACGTCGAGGTCGACCAATCGTACGGTCGAGCGACCCGACGGTCGACCGATCGCTGCGTGGCGGGGGCGGGTTCGTCGCGCGTGCGGGCGGGCCCTCCTAGAGTCGAGTGACAGGACGATTGACCAATCCTACGCTTCGGTGACAGGACGATTGACCAATTGGTGCGTGTGTGGGCGGGCCTTATCGTTCTGAACTGAGGTGAGTCGCCGCCATCTTGATTCCAAACTTTTCATTTCTTTTTCCCGCTTTCTGCGTCTTTAAAAAAAAAGTTGCTTTTAAAACACATAGGCCTAGAAATTGGGTTGGTAGCGCCAGCGCTGAGCGCCTAAAGAGACCTAGAATTGGGGCGAAGCCCTATGTTGGGGCGGACGCTGAAGATAGCGCCAACTCAGATATTGACTGTACATTTAGCGCCTGCGCAAAGTGTTTGCGCACGCCCGCGAGCGCAAGCGGCTCATGACGTCATTTCAGTGTGCAACGCCTTTTAGGAGCGCCTGAGCGCATATTGGGTGGCGCCCGGAGCCTTAGCGCCCAGCGCTATTAGTGACAGTTCGAGGGAGGGCTAACAGGCCCTTCTCGGAGTAGGGGGGCGCTATTTAAAGGGGACAGCTCTAGTGCAGAATCTTCTGCCACTTGGACTGCTCATTGCGATCGCTGCTACAGAGAGTTGGCGAGCAAATATGGAGCGGAGTTACGGGAATTAAGCTTTACAGTACTTGGGACCTTCAACCCTGTCCGAAGCACTTGCAGCACTACACCTAAAAGCCTTTTGACCAACTGGCATCGGAATGGGAGCTTGTTTGGAGGGCCATGGCCTCATCGCCCAACACTGTGAAGGGGCACAGAGACGGCGGGAGAGAGGGCCGGGATTGGCCAGAAGGAGGAGGGGCAATGGAGGTTGGCCAATCCGACAGGCAGCAGGTGACAAGCCTTGACATGTCGGGGGAGCAGTGTTTGGAAAGGCTCCGAATCTGAAGGGACATTGTTACTGATCTGTGCCACCTGCTTGGTCAGGATCTGCAGCCGCGTGAACGCTGCAGAACCTCTCTGTCCGTGATGGCTAAACTGACTGATGGCCTCCATTTTTATGCCAACGGATCCTTTCAGTCAGCCACTGGGGACAATGCGACTGCCACTCAGGCTGCAGTCCAATGTTGCATCCGGCAAGTGGCAGATGCCCTTTATAGGCGAACGCGTCAATTCATAATCTTCCCTCGAACCCTGCACAAGCAGGCGGAGGAGGAGGAGTATGAGGAGGAGGAGGAGGAAGAGCAGGAGGAGGAGGAGGAAGATGGAAGGGCTGCTGAAAGTGGAAGGTCCATACGTCAGAGGCTCCTCTGGACTCCTGTCGACACCCCTGTGGCGGAATGATGAGAGTCTTAACTCATGCGCACTTTGGATGTTTGAGGGCCTCTGAATGCCAGCATCACTGAAAGTAGTCACATGCACCATGCCACATTGAAACTTCTGTTTATTGGCACAAAAGTCTTTCATTACAGCTAAACAACGTCATGTCAGCAGAAACCATAACTTTAAAAAAAACTGTGAACTGTTCGGCAAAACCGCAAAACTCAACCAACCTTCTGCAAATGTAACAGCAGGTGAGGGTGTCCTTGAATTTGGACAAACAAACGTCTCAGCACCTCCCTCTACAACTGGCCCCTTGAGGGAGAACGACTTCTCTTTCGCGCCCGGCCCCTTCCCTCCCTGCTGCTCCTCCGTAATTGGACCCCAGTGGCGGGCTCAAGGCTGGGGGACGCCTCCTGACTGTCTGGAAGCGCAGAAGCCCCTGAGGGACGGCCTGGCCGACCTCTGGGCTTGGAGGGTGCGGACGCAGGATGCTTGCTGTGACCATGGCTGGAAGCAGTGTGGCCTGCAGGTGGTGGCAGCTGCAATGCAGGTGTCCCAGCGCTGGCATGTGCAATGGTCTGCTGCTGAGAGAGGACACCTGCACCATGGTCGGATGACACACTGGCTATCTGAGGGGAGCGGCTCGGCTCATCCGCCACAATCGCATGCTCCACTGATTACTGGCCTTGTACGGGAGTGGAAGGGCCCGGGGTGATCCTGTCTGATGCAGAGAGGGTGGCTGCAGTGAGAGATCACGTTGCGTCAGTCTGGCTGTGGAGTAGCCCAGCAAGTGACTGCGTGGCAACAGTGAGGACCTGTGTGCCAGGTGCCAGTGCTTCGGAGAAGGCCTGGACAGTTCTTCCCATAGCTTCGGACAAGCCAGGTGCCGACCGCTCCACTGCCTCAGACAAGCCCTGCACAGACCTTTCCAGGGATTGTCCGAAGCCCTGAACAGTCCTTTCCATAGCCGACTCAAAGCCGTGGACAGTCCTCTCCATTGTTGGGCCGAAGCCCTGGATAGTCCGGTCCATTGTTGCCCCGAAGCCATGGATAGACCTGTCCATTGTTTCCCCGAACACGTGGAGAGTCCTCTCCATTGTTGCCCCGAAGTCCAACATACTCCTAGCCAATGAATCTATTGACTCAGGCATCTTCTCCACTGCAGCCATCAGCTCCTTGTGTCTGAGCCGGGCCTGTTTGCTCATCTCAGCCAGGCGACGGACCTCATCTGCACTCTGTGCAGCAGTCATAACGACCTGCCTTGCCCTGCGGGGAGACGGTGGCCACACTTGCCTATCCCCCGTGCGTGGCTGCATGCCGCTTGGTCCGGCAACTGGTTCATCCTCAGAGCCCCCCCCCTCCCCTCCAGGGGACTACTATCCCCAGTCTGTAGATGTGTCAGCTCCCCGGATTCTGCAACGGCTGGTCCGGATTCCTCCTGGTCCTCGCCTCCGGTGGCACTGGCACTGGCAGCTTCAGCGCGTTGAGCCCGAGTTGGTGCTGCTTCATCTGAAAGTGGGAGGTGGAAGAGTGGCTTTAGCAAAAGGACAGCTTTGCTGAAAGGCATGCCAGATTGCGGCAAGGCTCTGACATGGCTGCACACTGAGGATGCATGCTGGCGGGGGGACCAAGTGGAAGGCAACAGGTGAAAAAGCTGAGAGTCCTACCCTCACTGTCGGTAATGGGGTCGGCAGACGCAGTGGTCACAGGACCAGACAGACATCCTCCAAGTATCTGGTGCACTCTCTCCTCCAGATCCGTGAGAGTGACCACTTGTGGAGGTCTGCCACCGGTTCGACGATGCTCCTTCCGAATCATCGCCAGCTTGGACTGCAGGGGAAATAAGGGGAAGTTCTGTAACATGATGCCTTGAGACCTCATCGCATGCCCCCCATGGTGCAAGAGCCCTTACATGAGGCCTTGAGACATCATCGCATGCCCCCCATGGTGCAGGAGCCCTTACATGAGGCTTTGAGACATCATCGCATGCCCCCCATGGTGCAAGAGCCCTTACAGGAGGCCTTGAGACCTCATCGCATGCCCCCCATGGTGCAAGAGCCCTTACAGGAGGCCTTGAGACATCTGTCCATGTGTGTGACCATGGGTGCTTGCTGACAGATGGTCATTGGAGCATCATGGCAACAGGGTGGCCGAAGTCAGCTGCAGATGCAGGGAAGCACAAGTTTGGTAAACCATCACTCACCCTAACGATCCGTGTGAGGTCGTTGAATTTCTTCCTGCACTGAACAGGGGTCCTGGTCGCCATGCTGCTGGAGTTGACCCTCACAGCAACCTCCCTCCAAGATCGTCGGTAAGCCTTCTGATTCGGCCTCTTGCCATTATCCGGATACAGGACCTCTCGACGGTGTTCAACTGCAGCCACCAAGTGGTCCAGGGCCTCAGTGCTGAAGCGCTCTGCTCTCTGTCTAACCTTCTCCATGATGAACAAGTTTGTACTGCTAGACAACGGCGAGCGCCGAATCTGAGGCCTACAGGGCGTTGGGTGTTGAAGCTCAGACTGACTGACCTACCCCTTTAAGAGCCGGCCGGTGCCTGGAGGTCTCGTGCTTTCCCGTAATTGAGTTCACCTGCGCTGCGCCCGTCCGCATCGATATTGAGTAGCGCCTGACTTTTTGCGCCTTAAGAGCACCGTGCAACGGCTGATTTAGCGCCTCAATCCCAATTGGGGGCGATGCAACCCAATATCGCGCCAGGCGGCGATAAGTTTCGTCTGGCTATAAACTTTGCGCATCGCCAGTTCTAACGCCTCAAGCGGGGCTATACCCAATTTCTAGGCCATATTGTTTTTAAAAAAAGTTAATTACTTTCTAAATCTTTTATCTAATCTCATTAATTTTCCTACCTTTCCCCGGGTAGGCCTCGAAGCCTGGGCGTCTGTTGCCACCCATGCTGGACCCTAGGCAATTGTTTTGTGGCAAGCTCCTCTCACCCCCCACCCCCCCGCTGGGCCCGATTCCGAACCAGCGGCCAGCCATCTTGGTAAAGGCTGGCTGGGCTCACTGCAAACTCCTCGCGCTTCATTCGGGGGGGGTGGGGCTCGGGAGGGGAGGGGGAGCGTAGAGGGTTACCCCGGCAACCGGGCTCGCCAGCCGCAATCGGCCGTGTCAAGCCGCTGAGGCGCAGGCCCGGTCCCGGAGATCGGGAGGCGGAGAGGGGAGGAGGGTTACCAAGGCAACCAGGCCCGGCCAGCCGCAATTGGCCGTCTCAGGCCCGGCCTCGGGAGGGCGGGGCTCGGGCTCACCGGGGCGCTGCGCTCGGCATGTCAGTGCGCGGGACGGCACGGAGCTCAGCAGAGCCATTGCCGGCAGAGGGGAGAGGGTCTGCTGGCTCCCCCCTCCCTTTCTCCCCCCCTCCCTTTCTTCCCCCTCCTTCCCCCACCTCCCCCACCCCTCCCCTCTCCCCCTCCCCTCTCCTCTCCCCCTCCCCTCCCCTTCCCTTCCCCTTCCTCCCCCCTCCCCTCCCCTCCCCTTCCCTCCTCTCCCCTTCCTCCCCCCTCCCCTCCCCCCCTTCCTCCCCCTCCCCTACCTCTCCCCCCTCCCCTCCGCTTCCTCTCCCCCTCCCCCTTCCTCCCCCCCTCCCCCTCCCCTTGCCCCCTTCCTCCCCTTCCCCCCTTCCCCCTCCCTTCACCCCCCTCTCCCCACCCTCCTCCCTCCCCCCTTCCCCCCCTCCTCCCCCTCTCCCCCCCTCCACCCCCCCGTCGCGCTCTCTCTCTCTCTTCCCCCCCAGTCACTCTCTCTCTTCCCCCCCAGTCGCTCTCTCTCTTCCCCCCCAGTCGCTCTCTATCTTCCCCCCTAGTCGCTCTCTCTCTTCCAACAACAACATGCCCTCGAAAAAGCCTCGGCACCGCCGGGCACTCCAGCTAGTCCATATATATAAAAGGATACATCTGTCTGTCTGTCCTTCGGTGTGTCTGTCCGGCTATACACTCTAAAGTTATAGAGCGTACCTACACGTGCATTACATCAAAAGAAAGCTTACGATTCCGGAACGGTCGTAAGCATATTTACGTTTCGGCGAGACAAAAATTGCGCCCGCGGTATCCAAAAAATGTTCAAAATTCCGCTCATTAGCATCTCATTATCCGCTCATTAGCAATAGAGTGACATTAAGGTCGACCAGTCGTACGGTCGAGCGACCCGACGGTCGACCAATCGCTGCGTGGCGGGGGCGGGTTCCTGGCGCATGCGGGCGGGCCCTCCTAGAGTCAAGTGATGGGACGATTGACCAATCCTACGCTTCGGTGACCTGACGGTCGACCAATCGGTGCATGTGTGGGTGGGCCTTATCGTTCTGAACCGAGGTGAGTCACCGCCATCTTGATTCCAAACTTTTCATTTCTTTTTCCCGCTTTCTGCGTGTTTCTTTTCAAATCTACATTTCCAGCAAAAAAAAGTTGCTTTTAAAACACACAGGCCTAGGAATTCAGTTGGCTGCGCCAGCCGTTAGCGCCTTAGGAGGAGTAGATCTCGAGCGCTAGGCGCTTAGCGCCCGGGCGCAGCGCGATCTGCGCCTTGCCCCAACTTCAGTAGACATTTAGCGCTGGCGCAAAGTCATTGCGCGCGCTCATCTGCGCGCGCAGATCATGACGTCATTTCGTCGTGCAACGCCCTTTGTGCGCCCGGAACCAGAACTTCACTCGCGCCGCCCCATTGTGCGCCGGGCGGCCCTAACGACTGTTGAGTGGAACGTTGCTCAGCCGATGCGGGCCACAGGGAGCGCAAATTAAAGGGCACTTCCCCTGCACTAGAGACGTCAGCCATGTTGCAACACTCCTTTTAGTGAGAGACGGAGCGTCTGGTTTGGCTCAACAGAGGAGGAAGAGGAGGAGGAGGAGACATAACAAACTGATGGAGAGAAGCCCTCCCCAAAAACACAAATACACTAGTCTCGGCCTTTCAAAAAAACAAATCCACCCTCCCCCTTTAAGAGCTCACCGGAGCCAGAGTGTCTGCCGGCAATCAGCAGCTCGCCGCACCTGCCCTGCGCCCAACTTCTGGTGTTAGCGCCCCGGGCTGCCGGCTTAGCGCCTAATGATAGTTGTGCCTCGCCTGTTTTAGCGCAGCAGCAACCTCTTAGGGCGATGCAACTGAATATCGACGAAGGGGGCTCGACTTTGCGCCGGACGCAAACTTTAGCGGCCACCCGACTTTACCGCCCCAAAAGTGGCTATACTGAATTTCTAGGCCACATTGTTTTTTAAAAAAGTTAATTAATTTGTAAATCTTTTCTCTAACCTCTATAATTTTCCTACCTTTCACCATTTTTCCAGGCCCGGGGCCTAGGCTTCTCCAACTGCCAGCAGCGCAACTCTAGTCCCAGGCTCCCGGCCTAGACAGAGCCAAACACTGGCAGAGGGGAGAGGGTGTGCTGCCTCAGCTCCATTTCCGGGGTCAGTAGGTGGGGAGGCTTCATAAGCAACTGGGGTAGGTCGCAAGCCCCGAATAATAATCTGAAGATCCTGTGTTTGCAGCTGAGGAAATTTCTTCTGCTGACAGCCCCAGGTTAACGGCAGCCATCTTTGTCAAGGAGGGCAAAAAGTTTCAGTGCGACGCCATTTTGATTCAGTGTGTAACGGAGTGCATGCGCGGCCATCTTAGTACAGGAACTTAGAGTGGGTGGGGCTTCTGTGCTCCCAATCGGGTCCTGGTGACCGAGACAGACAATCGACTGTGTGGGCGGGGCCTAATCTTTCCAACTGAAAAGCAAGCGGCGGCCATTGTTTGTGATACAACACACTGAGAGGTGAGGACCCCTTTTTTAATCAAAAGATTGGTGAGGTTGTAAAGTGTATGTTATAGAAAGATTTACCAAAAATGTTTTATAAGTACTTTAAGTTTCATGTTTCCCCACCCCTTGCTCCCCCACCCCTTGCCATGTCAGTGCAGGGGCCCGAGGCCTAGGCTTCTCCAACGGCCAGCAGCGCAACTCCAGTCCCAGGCTTCTGGCCCAGACAGGGACCAACACTGGGAGAGGGTCTGCTGGCTCCCCCCCACTCCCTACCCCCCCCTTTCTTCCCCCCCCTTTCCACCCCCTCCCTTTCCCCTCTCACTTTCCCCCCCTCCCTTTCCCCCCTCCCACCCTCCCTTTCCCCTCTCCCTTACCCCCCTTCCCCCCCTCCGTTTCCCCCCTCCTTCCCCCACACCCCTTTCCCCACTCCCTTCCCCCCCTTCCACCCCTCCCTTTCCCCCCTCCTTCCCCCACACCCCCTTTCCCCCCTCCCCTCCCTATCCCCCCTTCCCTCCCTCTCCCCCCTTCCCCCACACACACCCACACCCCCTTCCCCCACACAACCCCTTCCCCCCCCACCATCTCCCCTCCCCCACACCCCCTTTCCCCCCCCACCCACCCACCTACACTTCACCCCCCCCACCCACCCCACCCTTCTCCCCCCCACCCACGTTTCTTCCCCCACCCCTTTCCCCTTTCTCTCCTTCCCTCTCTGTCTCTCTCTCTCCCTCCCTCTGTCTTCCTCTCTCTCTCTCTCATTACCTCTCTCCCTCCTTTGCCTTCCCTCTCTCTCTCCTTCCCTCTCTCTCTCTCCTTCCCTCTCTCTCTCTCCTTCCCTCTCTCTCTCTCTCCTTCCCTCTCTCTCTCTCTCCTTCCCTCTTTCTCTCTCCTTCCCTCTTTCTCTCTCCTTCCCTCTTTCTCTCTCCTTCCCTCTCGCTCTCTCCTTCCCTCTTTCTCTCTCCTTCCCTCTCTCTCTCTCCTTCCCTCTCTCTCTCTCTCCTTCCCTCTCTCTCTCTCTCCTTCCCTCTCTTTCTCTCTCCTTCCCTCTTTCTCTCTCGTTCCCTCTTGCTCTCTCCTTCCCTCTCCCTCTCTCCTTCCCTCTCGCTCTCTCCTTCCCTCTCGCTCTTTCTTTCCCTCTCTCCTTCCCTCTCTCTCTCTCTCTTCTCCCCCATCTCTCTCTTCCCCCCGTCGCTCTCTCTTCCCCCCGTCGCTCTCTCTTCCCCCCCCCAGTCGCTCTCTCTCTCTTCCCCCCCGTCGCTCTCTCTCTCTTCCCCCCCAGTCGCGCTCTCTCTCTTCCCCCCAGTCGCTCTCTCTCTTCCCCCCAGTCGCTCGCTCTCTTCCCCCAGTCGCTCGCTCTCTTCCCCCCCCAGTCGCTCGCTCTCTTCCCCCCCAGTCGCTCGCTCTCTTCCCCCCCCAGTCGCTCGCTCTCTTCCCCCCCCAGTCGCTCGCTCTCTTCCCCCCCCCCAGTCGCTCGCTCTCTTCCCCCCCCAGTCGCTCGCTCTCTTCCCCCCCAGTCGCTCGCTCTCTTCCCCCCAGTCGCTCTCTCTCTTCCCCCCCAGTCGCACTCTCTCTTCCCCCCCAGTCGCACTCTCTCTTCCCCCCCAGTCGCACTCTCTCTTCCCCCCCCAGTCGCTCTCTCTCTTCCCCCCCAGTCGCTCTCTCTCTTCCCCCCCCAGTCGCTCTCTCTCTTCCCCCCCAGTCGCTCTCTCTCTTCCCCCCCAGTCGCTCTCTCTCTTCCCCCCCAGTCGCTCTCTCTCTTCCCCCCCAGTCGCTCTCTCTCTTCCCCCCCAGTCGCTCTCTTCCCCCCCCCCAGTCGCTCTCTCTCTTCCCCCCCCCCAGTCGCTCTCTCTCTTCCCCCCCCCCAGTCGCTCTCTCTCTTCCCCCCCCAGTCGCTCTCTCTCTTCCCCCCCCAGTCGCTCTCTCTCTTCCCCCCCCAGTCGCTCTCTCTCTTCCCCCCCCAGTCGCTCTCTCTCTTCCCCCCCCAGTCGCTCTCTCTCTTCCCCCCCCAGTCGCTCTCTCTCTTCCCCCCCCAGTCGCTCTCTCTCTTCCCCCCCCAGTCGCTCTCTCTCTTCCCCCCCCAGTCGCTCTCTCTCTTCCCCCCCAGTCGCTCTCTCTCTTCCACCCCCCAGTCGCTCTCTCTCTTCCCCCCCAGTCGCTCTCTCTCTTCCCCCCCAGTCGCTCTCTCTCTTCCCCCCCAGTCGCTCTCTCTCTTCCCCCCCAGTCGCTCTCTCTCTTCCCCCCCAGTCGCTCTCTCTCTTCCCCCCCAGTCGCTCTCTCTCTTCCCCCCCAGTCGCTCTCTCTCTTCCCCCCCAGTCGCTCTCTCTCTTCCCCCCCAGTCGCTCTCTCTCTTCCCCCCCAGTCGCTCTCTCTCTTCCCCCCCAGTCGCTCTCTCTCTTCCCCCCCAGTCGCTCTCTCTCTTCCCCCCCAGTCGCTCTCTCTCTTCCCCCCCAGTCGCTCTCTCTCTTCCCCCCCAGTCGCTCTCTCTCTTCCCCCCCAGTCGCTCGCTCTCTTCCCCCCCAGTCGCTCTCTCTCTTCCCCCCCAGTCGCTCTCTCTCTTCCCCCCCAGTCGCTCGCTCTCTTCCCCCCCAGTCGCTCGCTCTCTTCCCCCCCAGTCGCTCGCTCTCTTCCCCCCCAGTCGCTCGCTCTCTTCCCCCCCAGTCGCTCGCTCTCTTCCCCCCCAGTCGCTCGCTCTCTTCCCCCCCAGTCGCTCGCTCTCTTCCCCCCCAGTCGCTCGCTCTCTTCCCCCCCAGTCGCTCGCTCTCTTCCCCCCCAGTCGCTCGCTCTCTTCCCCCCCAGTCGCTCGCTCTCTTCCCCCCCAGTCGCTCGCTCTCTTCCCCCCCCAGTCGCTCGCTCTCTTCCCCCCCCAGTCGCTCGCTCTCTTCCCCCCCAGTCGCTCGCTCTCTTCCCCCCCAGTCGCTCGCTCTCTTCCCCCCCAGTCGCTCGCTCTCTTCCCCCCCAGTCGCTCGCTCTCTTCCCCCCCAGTCGCTCGCTCTCTTCCCCCCCAGTCGCTCGCTCTCTTCCCCCCCAGTCGCTCGCTCTCTTCCCCCCCAGTCGCTCGCTCTCTTCCCCCCCAGTCGCTCGCTCTCTTCCCCCCCAGTCGCTCGCTCTCTTCCCCCCCAGTCGCTCGCTCTCTTCCCCCCCAGTCGCTCGCTCTCTTCCCCCCCAGTCGCTCGCTCTCTTCCCCCCCAGTCGCTCGCTCTCTTCCCCCCCAGTCGCTCGCTCTCTTCCCCCCCAGTCGCTCGCTCTCTTCCCCCCCCAGTCGCTCGCTCTCTTCCCCCCCCAGTCGCTCGCTCTCTTCCCCCCCAGTCGCTCGCTCTCTTCCCCCCCAGTCGCTCGCTCTCTTCCCCCCCAGTCGCTCTCTCTCTTCCCCCCCAGTCGCTCTCTCTCTTCCCCCCCAGTCGCTCTCTCTCTTCCCCCCCAGTCGCTCTCTCTCTTCCCCCCCAGTCGCTCTCTCTCTTCCCCCCCAGTCGCTCTCTCTCTTCCCCCCCAGTCGCTCTCTCTCTTCCCCCCCCAGTCGCTCTCTCTCTTCCCCCCCCAGTCGCTCTCTCTCTTCCCCCCCCAGTCGCTCTCTCTCTTCCCCCCCCAGTCGCTCTCTCTCTTCCCCCCCAGTCGCTCTCTCTCTTCCCCCCCAGTCGCGCTCTCTCTCTCTTCCCCCCGTCGCTCTCTCTTCCCCCCCAGTCGCTCTCTCTCTCTTCCCCCCCAGTCGCTCTCTCTCTCTTCCCCCCCAGTCGCGCTCTCTCTCTTCCCCCCAGTCGCTCGCTCTCTTCCCCCAGTCGCTCGCTCTCTTCCCCCCCCAGTCGCTCGCTCTCTTCCCCCCCAGTCGCTCGCTCTCTTCCCCCCCAGTCGCTCGCTCTCTTCCCCCCCAGTCGCTCGCTCTCTTCCCCCCCAGTCGCTCGCTCTCTTCCCCCCCAGTCGCTCGCTCTCTTCCCCCCCAGTCGCTCGCTCTCTTCCCCCCCAGTCGCTCGCTCTCTTCCCCCCCAGTCGCTCGCTCTCTTCCCCCCCAGTCGCTCGCTCTCTTCCCCCCCAGTCGCTCGCTCTCTTCCCCCCCAGTCGCTCGCTCTCTTCCCCCCCAGTCGCTCGCTCTCTTCCCCCCCAGTCGCTCTCTCTCTTCCCCCCCAGTCGCTCTCTCTCTTCCCCCCCAGTCGCTCTCTCTCTTCCCCCCCCAGTCGCTCTCTCTCTTCCCCCCCAGTCGCTCTCTCTCTTCCCCCCCCCAGTCGCGCTCTCTCTTCCCCCCCCAGTCGCTCTCTCTCTTCCCCCCCAGTCGCGCTCTCTCTCTCTTCCCCCCCCCCAGTCGCGCTCTCTCTTCCCCCCCTGTCGCTCCCTCTCTCTCTTCCCCCCCCAGTCGCTCTCTCTCTCTCTTCACCCCCCGTCGCTCTCTCTCTTCCCCCCCCAGTCACTCTCTCTCTTCCCCCCCAGTCGCGCTCTCTCTCTCTTCCCCCCCCCAAGTCACTCTCTCTCTCTCTTCCCCCCCAGTCGCTCTCTCTCTCTCTTCCCCCCCAGTCGCTCTCTCCCTTCCCCCCAGTCGCTCTCTCCCTCTCTCTCTTCCAACAACAACATGCCCTCGAAAAAGCCTCGGCACCGCCGGGCACTCCAGCTAGCCTTTTATAATGGACTCTAGCATTTTCCCCACTACCGATGTCAGGCTTACCGGTCTATAATTCCCCGCTATTTCTCTACCACCTTTTTTGAATAGTGGGGTAACATTAGCTACCCTCCAATGAAGAATTATGCCAAAATGTTTAACTATCTTCCTTCCAGTCAGATGCTAACCAACCTGATGTGTATTGCTAGCACATTTCCGTTACTTAAAAAAAGTTCAACGGAAAGTTTAACTGTGGGCCACAGAAAGAGTACAGCCTCCTTTTTCAGGATCTCTCCACCGTGCTGCAAGCACCCTTCGATCTCTCTCCTCCTCCTCCCACCCCGCCGTGGCCCCTCTTCTCCCGCAATCTATCTTCCCCAGCGATCACAGCTCCCCCCACCCCCCCATGAGCACTCTTCCCCCCCACCACTATCTCTCTTCCCCCCACGATCTCACTTCCCCTCGTGATTTCTCTTCCCGCGCGATCTCTCTTCCTCCTGCGATCTCACTTCCACAACGCGCTCTCTTCCCCTCGTGATCTACCCCTTGTGATCTCTCTTTCCCCGTGATCTCTTTTCCCCGTGATCTCTTCCCTCGTGATCTCTCTTCCCCATTGATCTCTCTTCCCCCATGATCTCCCTTCCCCCTCGCAATCTCTCTTCCCCCCATGATATCTCATTCCCCACGTGATCTCTCTTCCCCCCTGCGAGCTCCCTTCCCCCGCGATCTCCCCTTCCCCGCGATCTCCCCTTCCCCGCGATCTCCCCTCCCCTGTGATCTCTCTCCCCCCGCGATTTGTCCCCCACGATCTCTCCCACCACGATCTCTCCTCCCATGATTTCTCCATACGCTCTCTTCCCCCTGTAATCTGAGCCCACCCATATTGAACCCTGATCTTCTTGATTGCCAGGGACTATCCCCAACGGTCCCTGGCTGCTGTCTACCACAGGTTTTCTCACCTAGCTGCCGGCCAGCCTTCAATCTGGCCAGCTGCCAGGCAGGAAATGGAGTAAAAAAATTCTACGATGGTCCTGCATTTAATTCGGCAGTACCCCTGTGTTCCCGCCATTTCAGCGTTTCCCAGCCGTTGAGAGACGTTCCTGTTCCCTCCCCGTCTCCCGGTAAATATCAGGGCCATTGTGACAGATTTGGAAGCATGATATGTAATTTTCCCCCATATTACCATTAAAAAAAAGTTTACATTAATTTAAGCTATTTAAGGTTTAAGCTGCTGATAGGCTTAGATAAAGACAGATGGGAGGAGGCTCGTGTGGAACATAATTGCTGGCATAGATCAGTTGCGCCGAATGGCCTATTTCTGTGCTGTAAATTCTGTGCAATTAAGATTTTGCATAGTATAATGAGGGCCCCTTGCCCTGCTTCTCTCCACCCCTTTTTTTTGAGTCCACATTAAGTTCAAATCTATATAAGACAATAAACAAATCCTGTTCCTTCTTATTTTCCACATCTGCTATATGGTTTGCATGATAGTCTCTACTTAAACAATTCAGGAGTCATTGGGGCCAATTTCCTTCTCGCTACCATCTTATTTCAAGATTCAAGATCATTTTATTGCCATATGTAACTAGTACAATGGAATGCTTACTCCCCACTCACTCCCACGATACAAGCATATAATATAAAAGCAAAAAAATAAAAACAAGTATAAATAAAAACAATAAGCAAATAAGCAAAAAGTATAGCAATAACAGTCCAAGTTGCAGGATATGATGAATAGTGCAAAAAAGCCTCAATTCCCACTGGAAATAATAGTAATGTAATATGATAATATATTTACACCTAAACTGGGGCAGTAGCGAGAAAAAAAACTAAAGAAAGGGTAGGGCCTATTAGAGATCATGAGGGTAATCTGCGTGTGGAGGCGGGAGACGTCAGTAGGGTTCTTAATGAATACTTTGCGTCTGTTTTCACAAAGGAGAGGGTCGAAGCAGACATGGCTATTGGCGGGGGAGGAATGTGAAATATTAAATGAAATAAACATAGTGAGAGAGGAAGTATTAAGGGGTTTAGCAGCTTTAAAAGTGATAAATCCCCAGGCCTGGATGAAATGTATCCCAGGCTGTTAAGCGAAGCAAAAGAGGAAATAGCAGAGGCCCTAACCATCATTTTTCAATCCTCTCTAGCTTCAGGTGTGGTGCCGGAGAACTGGAGGACTGCTAATGTGGTACCCTTGTTTAAAAAGGAAGAAAAGGATAGACCGAGTAATTACAGGCCAGTCAGCCTAACCTCGGTGGTGGGAAAATTATTGGAAAGAATTCTGAAGGACAGGATAAATCTTCATTTAGAAAGACACGGATTAATCAAGGATAGTCAGCACGGATTTGTTAAGGGAAGGTCGTGTCTGACAAGCTTGATTGAATTTTTTGAGGCGGGTAGATGAGGGTAGTGCATTTGATGTAGTGTATATGGACTTTAGCAAGGCGTTTGATAAGGTTCCACATGGCAGACTGGTCATGAAGTTAAAAGCCCATGGGATCCAGAGCAAAGTGTCAAGTTGGATTCAAAACTGGTTCGGAGACAGGAAGCAGAGGGTAATGGTTGATGGGTGTTTTTGTGACTGGAAGGCTGTTTCCGGTGGGATTCCGCAGGGCTCAGTATTAGGTCCCTTGCTTTTTGTGGTATATATCAACGATCTTGACTTGAATTTAGGAGGTATGATTAAGAAGTTTGCAGATGATACTAAAATCGGCTGTGTGGTTGATACTGAAGGAAGCTGTAGACTGCAGGAAGATATCAATAAATTGGTCAGGTGGGCAGAACAGTGGCAAATGGAATTCAATCCGGAGAAGTGTGAGGTAATGCATTTGGGGAGGGCTAACAAGGAAAGGGAATACACATTAAATGGTAGGACACTGAGTAGTGTAGAGGAACAAGGGGACCTTGGAGTGCATATCCACAGATCCCTGAAGGTAACAGGCCAAGTAGATAAGGTGGTTAAGAAGGCATACGGAATGCTTGCCTTTATTAGCCGTGGCATAGAATACAAGAGCAGGGGGTTTATGCTTCAACTGTATAAAACACTATTTAGGCCTCAGCTAGAGTACTGCGTGCAGCTCTGGTCACCACATTACAGGAAAGATGTGATTGCACTAGAGAGGGTACAGAAGAGATTTACAAGGATGTTGCCAGGAGTAGAGAATCTTAGCTATGAGGAAAGACTGGATAGGCTGAGTCTGTTTTCCTTGGAACAGAGGAGGCTGAGGGGAGACCTTATTGAGGTGTATAAAATTATGAGGGGCATAGATAAAGTGGATAGAAACATAGAAGATAGGAGCAGGAGTAGGCCATTCGGCCCTTCGAGCCTGCTCCGCCATTCAATGAGATCATGGCTGATCATCCAATTTCAGTACCCTGTCCCTGCCTTCTCCCCATATCCCTTGATTCCTTTAGCCTCAAGAAATATATCCAACTCTTTCTTGAATATATTTCTCTTAGCAGAGGGGTCAAAAACCAGGGGGCACAGATTTAAAGTAATTGGGGGAAGGTTTAGAGGGAATTTATGGGGAAATTTCTTCACCCAGAGGGTTGTGGGGGTCTGGAACTCACTGCCTGAAAGGGTGGTAGAGGCAGGAATCCTAACCACATTTAAAAAGAACTTGGATGTGCACTTGGGATACTCTAACCTGCAGGGCTACGGACCAAGAGCTGGGAAGTTGGATTAGGCTGGATAGCTCTTTGTTGGCCGGCGCGGACACAATGGGCCAAAATGGTCTCCTTCCCTGTTGTAACTTTCTGTGATTCTATGAAAGTCATGTGGAGAACAGAGCCGGCAACTTACTGTTGGTTGTCTGCCCATTCTGATATTCGGGGGGACCTTCATTTAGGCGGCTGGAGCTCCCGCCAAAAATAGGTGGAGGCATAATGAATACATGCAAATCTGGACAAATTATGTTGTCACGACCCCCAACTCCATTTTGCACCTCTGCACATGTTCCTACCACCAGTTCCTCATTCCACCCTCAAAACATGGGTGGTACAAGAAGGGAGGCGGACATTTTCAGCGTCGTTCAAGGGGATTCTCAGTTCTCAGGTGAAATGCTGGAAACATTTTGGGAGACATTTTATTTGTATCACATTGTAGTTGTTGGCTACCTAGACCATTTCAAAGCACTTATAGTGGCCGTAGAGTGTTCTGACTCTGAACTCGAATGGGTTTTTGGCAACATACAATGGGCTAAAATTCGGGTGTCTAATGCCACCTATTACTGGCAAAATTTAGCAAAAACACGCTGACCGCCACTTTTTTGCCAGCTGGTGGCGGATCCCACAGTGTCCGCCATTTTCCGAGGGCCGGCAGCGCTGCCGGTAAAAGCGATGCCCATGGAAATTTAAATTAGGTAGAGGGTGACATCCATGCCGACTTAACATCACCTTGGCGAACTTGGACCATAGCACTGAGTTCAGCGCTGGGTCCGAAGCTCACCATGAAAACCCAGCATTCAGGAAACTCTCAGAGCACACTCACATCAGCACCTCTTAAAGGGACACACACATCTTTCAGGTAAGTTTGCATTTAAGTTTTTGGACTGGATATTTTTTATTTTATTGGAATAGTGGCTTGCTGCAATACATGTTAAACGTTTTTTAAGTGTGCAGGGAGTGCTGCTGGATGCTTGCAAGACCTCAGATGGTAAAGGAAGGCCTCTGAGAAGACAGAAAATGCTGCAAATACTAAGCTGGTCAGGCAACATCCGCCGAGATAGAAACAGAGTTCACGTCTCAGGTCGAGATGCTGCCTGACCTGCTGAGTTTCCAGCATTTTATGCTGTCATTTCCGATTTACAGCCTCCGCTCGCAGAGGGAAGAGGAAGATGGAGAAGAGGAGGCAGCAGAGGAAGAGGAACCAACAGGAAGGATGCAACCCAGACAGCCCACTTTCTGGATGGGATATCTGGGATGGAATGATCCACCTGCGGTACCAGTGACCACAATCCCAATTCCTCTTTCAACATTTGTCCCACGCCTTACCTTCCCTCTGTCACTGACCATCACAGCATCCTCCTGGCCACAATGCTGAAATAAAAGCCACCACAAAGCAAACTTTCCAATCCAACTTTATACATCTATTCATCCAATATGACATTAAGAAATCAACTCATCACCCTTATGCATTCCCTTAGTGACTGTCTTGTGTGTGTCTTTGCCTATCCTACTGATGTCATGCAGTCCTACCCCAGTGGCTGCAGCATGGCTGGTGGAAGGCTGCTGACTTTCAGTGGGGGACACTGCAGATGGTCTTACAGGTCGACCTTGAGGAGCTGGTGGCAGGGAGTGTCAAATCAAGTGATGGTGTTTCTACTTGTTCTTGTTCTTCTTCACTCTCCTCTACCTCTTCTTGGTCAACCACTGGCAGGCTGTATTTCTTGGGTGTGTAAAATGAGGAAGGCACAAGGGTGGAGTTGTGGTGAGGGAGGCTTGGAAAGCAAGGGGTGCATGCCAGAAGGAGGATAACGTATGAGGATAATGTTAATTTTTTTTAAAAGGCATTTGAGCAGTAAGGGATGAAAAATGCATTTTATTTTACTTTATTTTTATCAGTTTAGAAGGCATTGCCCTTTTAAGCAAAAGACAATGCATTGCCCTTTTAATATCCCACAATGCCAAGTGAAATCACCGCTTCGGCTGCAGAGGCTGTTGGAAGATGCAACGCCCCTTCTGGACACCATATTCGGGACTGATGCCGGGCCTAACATCACCAGGAGGGCATTACATGGTCAATTTAATGCTGGACTAATAACCATGGTGTGGAGATGCCGGAGTTGGACTGGGGTGGACAAATGTAAGAAGTCACACAACACCAGGTTATAGTCCAACAGCTTTATTTGAAATCACAAGCTTTCGGAGCGCTGCTCCTTCTTCAGGTGAAGTGGAAAAATGCATAAAGACACAGCTTATATAGTCAGAGAATCATGTCAGATGTTTACAGGTAACCTTTCCAACTGCCATTTATCACACCTCGGCAGAGAGATAATCACAGCAGTCAAAGGTGTGAATGGTGTCCAAACAGGTCAGTCAGGGAAACATTACATCAAAGAACAATGAGGTGGGGTCACAAGGGGTCAAATATTGCAGATGCTGGGGTCTGTATGAAAAACAAAAAAAAACAGACAAAAAACATTTTTTTTGGCTGGAAATCACAGCAGGTCCGGCCGCATCTGTGTAGAGAGAACAAGCCAATGTCGACTCGAGTCTGGATGACCCTGCGTCAGGTGGGGTTACATGTAGCGTGACATGAACCCCAGATCTCGGTTGAGGCCGTCCTCATGGGTGCGGAACTTGGCTATCAGTTTCTGCCCGACGATTTTGCGTTGTGTGTCTCGAAGGCCGCCTTGGAGAATGCTTACCCGAAGATCGGAGGCTGAATGTCCTTGACTGCTGAAGTGTTCCCCGACAAATACTCCACACACTCTCCTCGCCCCAACACAAACCTATTTTCTAGATCTGTTTTCCTGATAGACTATATTTTCATCCTCCTGTTCTTTTCTCTCTTCCTCTGGAAGCACTGACTCATGCTGGGGTATGGTTTCACAGGCATTTCATGCCCTCTCGTACATTGCCAAAGTAACTATTCCTTATGTACTAACCCAGACAGCTAGTGTTGGCAGCCTGCAAGATCATGGAAGACTTTATGGCTGAGCCAATCCTATACTCATCCGACGTATGCCCTCACACATATGGTACCATGGTGTAGTGGTTACGTTACTGGACTAGTAATCTAGAGGCTGGTTTGGGGGAAATTAGATCCGCACCCCATGTATCCAGAAATCCTTATTCTTTTTTACGTTTTGTGATCAGAAGTGCAAGGCACCTATTTCTTATGTTCTTACGTTCTTATGCTAGTAATCGGTTAGTGACGGCTGAATTCGCTTCCTCTCCAGGAGCAAAGGTCGCGGAATGTGCTTCCTGTCTGGGAGCAAAGGTCAGCGAGGGGTCGGGATGGGAAAAAATAGCAACTCATGATTTCTGTACCAAATCTCATGATTTTTAAGATTTTGTCCCACGATTTTTGAGACGGTGAGGTTGGCATTACTGGACCCCTCTAACATCACAAGGTCGTCATGCTGTATGTGTGAATGAAAAAATTCAGTAGAAAGAAAAAAGAAGGGAAGATGCTTAAATAGGCTGTTGTGTGTGGCCTCCAGCCTGGCCATCTCCGATGCTCTGTGTGCCTTCTCTCTGCCAATGATGTTGATGGCCTCTTCCATTGGTGGCAGGATGTGCATTGAGCAGCTTAGTTTAGTGTGCATGAAAAGAAGAAGCAGCAGGTTTGGCCAAAAACGGGAAGTAGTTGTAAGGGCAGTCTCAGGTCTTGAGTGCCTGAGTGCTAGCAGAAGGAGGGGCAGTGAACCGTCCCATTGCGATTGAAGAATAGGAAGCAGGAAAAGGAAGGATTGAGAGTGCTGAGGCTAAAGTAAGGTGGTGTAGGGCTGGGCAGAGAGTAAGAGCGATGTGAAGAAGAGTGTCTTACTTTGGCAATCCTGGCGAGGTCATTACATTTTTTCCTGCACGGCAGCCAAGTCCTGGGAACAATGCTGGTAGCATTGGTTTGCTCTACCACCTCTCTCTTTTGCTGCTGACTAATTTGTCTGACCATCCGTCGCTCATCAGAGGGGAAGGGGACCTCCTTCCTGCTTCTCACTTGCTCTGTCAGCACCATCACAGCTGCATTAGAGAATCTGGGGATTCTGGACAAAGTCATGCTGCCTGCTGCTTCAGAAAGTCACTTTCCACCCAATCACCATCAGAAAGTGCAGCTTCCCTTTCAAGTGCTGCAGGCTGCCTTTAAGTAGCAGCCACTCTGCTAGATCTCCTGCCTCCCAATCAGTGAGCTGCCTATAGGGAGTGCTATTAGTAAACTAGTGGAGCGAATCACCCACAATTTTAAATCGAGCATGTTCTATACTGGGCCAGCGATCCACTCTGCCAGTTCACTGCCAAGCAATGAAGGTGGAAATTACCCCCAATATTAAAGCATATTAGCATAACTGTTATTTTTTCCTATAACATATTGGTACCAATGTAGTAAATAAACCCAGTGATGCATTTTAGTAGAGAGAGAGAGATTGTCCTCTTTTGTAGTTTTAGGAGAAGCTTTAATCGGGATGGGTTTAAAATGAGTGATTCCAACTATGTCCAGATTGAACAGAAATATTAAGAGATATAAAGCAACATCCAAATATCGGGCTTTGGAATAAAACATGGGAATAGCTGGAAATGCACAGCAGATCAATCAGTGTCTGAGAGTAAGATAGATTAATGCTACAGATAGATGTGACCCTTCATCAGAACCTTTTTGAATAAAATTGCTGTTTTATTTAGAACTGTTCTACATTTATTGTTTGTAATTTCTAATAATTGTAAAGAAAAATAATTATTCTCCTTTTGGCATAAATACAGTGATATTTTTTCTTTTCCAGCGGCACTTGTCTCCAGAGGAATTCTATCGGGTGTTTGGTTTGACTATAGAAGAATTTAATCGGCTTGCACTATGGAAGAGAAATGACATGAAGAAAAAAGCACGCCTCTTTTAACCAGAAAAAATATATAAATTTCAACAGGGAAAGTCCTCCTTAGCAATGAAAATCCTACCAGGAAAAATAAAGTCTGTGCTCATGACTTGAACAACTTATATGTTATTTCATCACCGGATGAATTATGAGAACAGTTTTGAGAATGTGTGCAGGCCTAGAGGTTGTGTTTCTGCTAATCTTGCATGAAAAGCTAAGTATTATAGCCATTAAGCTCTAAGCTTAGACTGTTGTTTGCTGAAAACCTGTAAGAAATAGCTGTCTAGTTAAACTATAGCATAATAAGACTGCTTGACAAAGGAGGGAGGGAAAGGAGCAGCTCAGGATTTAGTGTCCAAAGTGCATTTTATCCTGGTCAAAAAAAACCTCTTTAATATTTTCCACATGGCAATAATTTGTTATTATTTCTATGAATAGTCCAGGTCCTTAAACAATGATTCTGGTACAATAGTAGATTATTGCTAATAGGCTAGTTGGTAGGAAGGAAGCTAGCATTGGAAGCTTGAGATTGGTTATAGAAATGGATATGGGTATAATTATTGCTTCTCACTGATAGCTGTGGAAAATGTTCTTGATGGGAAGCAGGAGAAGAAGCAAAGCTAATACTGCACTTTATTCAAGTATACACAAGCATATACTCAAGATGCTAGCACCATGTGCAATTACCTAGATTAGTGTCCATTAATATGTCACTAACATTTTCTTAAATGTGCAACATCTATACCACTCACAGAAACTAAATTTAAACATGCTGAAATGAAATGAAGTAATGCATTATGTCTGTGGTAGTTACATGTTAGCTGACCATTGCTTGGTTGTAAGGCTTTATTTGTAATCAGCCCAAGCTTGGACCCAGATGCTGTTTCTGTAAATGATGACTGATGTCGTCCAGTTTGATATATTTTTTCAGTACACTGGTAGAACATCCAACCCCACTTTACTGATATTGACTCCTGCATTTAATTTGAAGTTGCTGTTGAATAATCCACCAGTTTGAATGAAGTATTGACTTGGAAAAGGTTTGGGTTTATTTTTGCCACAATGTCCCCCTCGCCCCAAACTAATATGTGGGCCTAGAAATTGGGTCACATAGTGCCAGTATTTCAAGCACTATGCAGCCTCCTAAGTGCCCTAATTGCCGGCCAGGAAACACGTGCGCACATCGAACCAGAAGTGCGCCGATCATGATATTGGGTAAGGACAAACAAGAGACGCCTTTACCCATGCCTGAAGCAGGTGTTAAGCTGTTTGCATAGCAAATAAGGGGCCCAATGCCTGCTTCAGATCCCCGCTGCAACATTGGTTTGCTCTGAGGCAGCCAGCGACAGCACTCGCTGCACTCAGAGAAACCAACCCTGCAGAACGCCTGCAACAAAAAAGCTAAGTTACTTACCTGTAAAGCAGCATCCCGCTGCCTCTCCCGAGATCCTCAACCTCCAGGCCCTGGCCCCGACCCGACCTCTGATCACCTCCCCTCCCATCCCCAACCTCCAGGTTCCAATCCCACAGGCTGCTGCCAGTTGACACAACCCAAGCCCCCGATCGCTCCCACGAAACCCACGATCCGCACCCGCCCCCCCCCCCTCCAATTCTGGGTCTTGCACATCCCCGATATCACTGTACCATTGGCAGCCCTGCCTTTAGCTGCCTCGGCCCCAGGCTCTGGAATTCCCTCCCTAAACCTCTCCACCTCTCTTTCCTCCTTTAAGACGTTCCTTAAAACCTACCTCTTTGACTAAGCTTTTGGTCACCTGCCCTAATATCTCCTTATGTGGTTTGTTGTCAAATTTTGTTTGCTAATGCTCATGTGAAGCACCTTGGGATGTTTTACAATGTTAAATATGTTCTGTAAATGTGGTTGCTGTGTCTGTTGGCTGTCCACATCTTAAGTGAAACTTCCCATTGGGTGTGGACCCACAGCACAAAACCGGCAATCTATCAGAGAGAGGCCACAGGTTGACTGGCGTTGGACACAGTGCAGTCGTGGCTATTTTTTAAGGATTGGGCTAAGGCTGTATTAAGAGACCTTTAATTTGCATCTAACCATGTTATACCTGACCTGGAAGTGTTTGATGCTGACCCTGAGTGCTTAAAGTGGGAAATAGTTCCATTTACCAATTCAAACATCCCTCACCTTAATGAACAAAAAAGATAGCCCAATTTTTTAAATGTCAGTGATAAGGAGTATGTGGGCCTAAACCTTTCAGTGACTCATGAAATGCTTTATTTATAAATAAATACTTTATTCTAACTGTAAAAAAATGAATTCTAAGAGCTTAGTTTATAAATTATTTTTGTTTTAAATCAGTGCATACAACTAGCATAGCAGGAATACTGAAACCGTTTATTGTGTAAAATAAGAACTGCTACACATCCGCTTTCATGACCTACAGTTCAGTGCAGAAAAGATTGGATTTGTTATAAATCCTTTTAAAAGTTGCACCTTTCGCTACAAAATACTTAGGACTTTACCTAAGAGTGACAGCAAAGAAAAAAGATAACTTCTGTAGTCTATGGGGGAAGGGGGACAATTTTTACAAATCTCTGTGCTGGTGGTGGGGAGCCTGGCCCACTGCCAACACACATTGGAAATTCGGGCATACTGCCCATGATGTTCTGATCATTAAGAGGCTCCCAGCTAGCAACATGAACTCATAAAATTACCCCTTTATAACTGCTTTGAAATACTTATATTTACAGAGCATATGAAAATGAACACTAACACAATACATGTGTGTAAGTCATGCTTTGGTGTTTATTTTGGTCTGTAACAAATCCAAAAAAAATGCAAGAAACAAAAACTGTAAACACAATGCAAACATTTTACCACCAGCCAGGATCACAGAGCCATTAGTCATAGAGTAACTGCTTCCAATTTTCAGTGCCTGAGTTTATCTTAAGTTTTTTGTTAAATAACTGTTACGTTCATGAACTAGCAGTACCTCAAAAAATAATTCACAGAAAATATTTATTCAAGTATTTGGGAATTCTTAGATGAACTTTTTACATTGACACTGACGAGTCCTTATGTAAAAGTCTATAAATTGTAGCCAACTTTTATTGGTGTAATCCGCAAGCATTTTGTTTTGCACAGTCTCTATTTTTGAGGAAATGTATGAGTTTCAGATGTTTGAAGTTTCCACTTAATAATTACAATAAATAGATTCATTACAACAAAGGTCCAATCCCAACAATGTACCTGAGCTTTTTTGTTTAACATCTATTATTAATTCAAGATCAATTGTGAACAAGTACACACCATAAATGTTATGGGTTTTTCAGTAGGTCAGGATAGATGAATATACAGAATGACCTGTTTGATGGCATTAGATATGACGGGATGCAAATCAGTCACCTTCACCTCAGCAGTACTCATTGTGTGTGTATGGATATGTGATGTATTTTCCTCTTAGTCATAATGCTCATGTAATCTTCAATGAAAAGTCATGTTTGGCTCTTGGTATTTAGTAATGAAGCTGATGTAGTAGTAAGCTAAGCTATAATTGTACTTTAAAGCCCAGAATTTTTACTTCTCTAATGTTGCAAAAGTAAAGTATTTATACTTAGAATTGTCCAAAATGGCTCATAATGGCACAGGTTGCCACATGTCCAAAGTTGCAAATTAATTAATTAATATTTACTATAGATTTTCAGTGAATGGCATATATACACACAAGGTGTATTTCACATGATGTATATTAAATTGTGTAAAATACAGTGGAGTAAATGTTAGACAATAGAATGTATGTTTTTGGTAGTTTTCAGTTGTTTCCATCTGCTATATTTTAATTATTAGTTGCCAGCTCTCACTGAAAACTAGAAAATTGGTTTGAATACACAATAGAAATCCACTTATGGCAAGGTATGTATTAATGAATATTTTGAAACTGTTTACTTTACAATAGCAGCCCTTTGTAAGATTAATGGACACTCAGCCCTGTGGTAAGATGATTGATGAATTGCTGCAGTCTGCTTCCTCTTCCAATGCCTCATACAGATTCTCTAAGGTGAGGAGTTACTCATTCTCAAAACAACAATCGTAGCTCCCAATACAACCTATACTTTATTTACTAAATGCAACCAAACTATAAATATTAAATAGCAGCAATCATCCTGTGCATTCATTTTTGATGGTATTAAAATCAGTCTTTTATGTGAATTGCAGTACATCATAAAAAGTAGAAAATATCTAAAGAAAGCTTGAAAAATGGTTCTGTAGCTTATCAAAACAACAGTACCTTTGCAATTCTAACACTATTTGGGAGATGGGAGCTACAGTGTATATCAATATTTTACATGCTATACAATCTGAATTATAAGCTTATTAGAAAATGGAAAAAAACAAATTTTTGCAAATTTTAGCCCAATAGATTGAAATGTGTACACGTTTCTCATACAAAAATTGTATAAATTAAAGATTTCAAAAGTCAGCTATGTACCTCCTCCCCTTTCCACAAGACTAATTCCCTTCAAATGGCAATGAAAACTGCCTTTTCAGGGGAAGTGGTGACCCTAATCCGTTGTACTTACCCAAGTGGCAAGGAGGTAACGTCTAGAAGCAAACATTACAAATCACTTTCATTATAAAAGTATTTTTCTGCAATACTATTAGAGTTTGAAACTGAAGACAGGTTACTGAAATGCACCTTTGTTTCTTGGAATTTAAAAAGTAGACTCTAGCTTTCTTTATCTTAAATTTCAATGGTTTACTTATGAATTGTGTGCTGTTTTGTTGTGGTGAAATCCAACTTGTAGCACTGTATATTTCTCACAACCAACCAGTAGCATGGCATTGTGGAATGTAGCTGTGCTGTACAGATATCCACAGAATTTTGGCTCACTTAAAAAAAATACTGCATTTGTTTTACTTATGAGAAAAAGTTATATTCCAATTTATATATCACAGCTGCTTATTTATTAAGTTATTGAGGAGGTTATATACACAAGAGAGCTTTGAAACCAGCCAGAAGAAGGCGTGACAGAGCATCCTGAGGTGGCTCTTCCTTCCTTGTGCAGAGGCCCTTGGCTTTTGCTTAGTGTATCCCTATATTGCAGAGACTTGAGAATTCAACACATGGAAATTGCAGGCATCAACTTGTCCTACCATTCCATAGCAGTGTCTTGAGGCTCTAACACGCTGCGCTGTTCTTATTTGATTCTTTAACACTGTTTATTGCTCAGTGCTTTAAGAGTTTCTGCTCCTCTGACGCATCCATAAGTTTCCTTTGTTGTGGTATCTAATTTAATGAGGGAATATCAGAAATGTGTTTATTTATGTAAGTAGGGAGCACACGATTGTCCTATTTTATACATAATAGTAGACAAGTGGATGTTGTGTCTGAATTTCAGTGGAACCCTGCCAGCTTCGATGAACATTAAATGGACAGAGTTAGAACAATCTTTGCAGAATAATTCTGTCTGGCAGTTGCAGTAATGAATTGCTAATCTTGTTTTTGCTACTGGTAGAGCAGAGAATGTCAACACAGTTAAAGTGCGTTGAGAGATAGGAATTGAACATCTGAAAAATGCTCCTAATACCTAGGCAGTGCCTTATATGTTTGATTTATCTCCACATTTTAATTTTGGATAAGGGCACAAAGTATCCTTTTAGTGAATTCATCTAGTGCTGTTAGAGTAGAATGCTGCAATGTGAAACCAGATGGCTTTAACTAGTGAGCTACAGCTGGTAACAATGACATCATCCTACTCCGAATGCACTGCGGACTTAAAGAAAGAAAGACTTGCATTTATATAGCGCCTTTCACGACCACCGGACGTCTCAAAGCACTTTACAGCCAATGGAGTACTTTTGAAGTGTAGTCACTGTTGTAATGTGGGAAATGCGGCAGCTAATTTGCGCACAGCAAGGTCCCACAAACAGCAATGTGATAATGACCAGATAATCTGTTTTAGTGATGTTGGTTGAGGGATAAATATTGGCCAGGACACCAGGGATAACTCCCCTACTCTTCTTCGAAATAGTGCCATGGGATCTTTTGCGTCCAGAGAGTAGACGGGGCCTCGGTTTAACGTCTCATCTGAAAGATGGCACCTCCGACAGCGCAGCACTCCCCTGGAGTGTCAGCCTAGCTTTATGTGCTCAAGTACCATGGAGTGGGACTTGAACCCATAACCTTCTGACTCAGAGGCGAGTGTGCTACCCACTGAGCCACAACTGACAATGGGATAGATTTTCATCTTTACTGTCTGGACATTAAGCATCACCTGGGTAGAACGCAGAGAGGAAAGTTGGGCGAAGTGGATCACATGCGTGTAAGGAAGCCCATTTTGCACCATTACTTTAAAAGGCAGCTCCATTACATGAGTAATGATGCTCTCAATACTGTTTTTCTTTCTGTGCTCTGCCCAGGCAATGCTTAATAGGAAGATGAAAAGCTACCCCAAAGTTTCCTCCACTCTTTCAATTGTAGTGAAAAATACAATATTACAATCTAGCTTTCCCCACAAAATAAAAATCATAGTTAAGAATATTTTCCTGGGATTTTTATAAGTAAATAATTAAAATTTACTCTTTTGAAAATATTTTTATCATTTTTAAAATGCCTCTCCATGTCACATTTCATTCCAAAACAAGTAGGTGGGCACTGATGGTGGAATTGCCAAGTTCCTGCACCGCCGATGGGGCTTCACACTCAGCGAGTGACTCAGTGGAAAACTTTGGGTGCCTTGTCCATTATTTTTTATTCATTGACATTAACGAATGAAAAATTGTGAGCAATGCACGCACAATTTGCCAATAAGCCATCCATTTTGTGTGAGGCCTGGTCGCTGGTGTGGAGCCTTGGAAAGTTCTGTCCGTAATCTCTTCCCAGGACTACACCAATTGCAACTCTAGAACCAGCCACCAGGGACAAAACAAGAGTGACTTAGGGTGGCTCACTTTCCTCCTGTCTTTTCTTCTCTTTGGCAAAATACTCAACTCAATTCAATATCTTCCCCAGATGGCTCAGCTGTGAATTAAATCTGTTCTGGATCATGGAGGAAAGCCTACACTGCGTAAAGTGGTGTTCTGGTACGCAAACATGATCTACCAGTTGGTTGACTCCCGGTTATCTCTGCCTATGTTGTAATGTTCATCATGCAAACAGTATTATCAGTCATAATTCATTTTAAATACAATGGGACCGAAAATGCACGGTCGTTTTGGTAGATTCCCGCAGGCACATTGGGTTCCAGCCAGGGGTCAAAGTATCTGGGATGGTCATTAAGAGTCAGAAACTCTGCCTGCCTCTTCAAGGCCGTCGACATAAGTAATTTGAGGTCTTCCGAAATCAGGAGTTCCTTCACCCCTGCTCACAGTTGGGACCCGGCATTGGGTTGGTGCAGGTATGCCTGGTCTCACCAGGTGTACTTCACTAAAAGGGATGAACTGGGACTGAGGCCTGGATACATGACATTTAGGGGCGCATTTAAAAAAATATATTAATTATACAAAAATCTTTGAAGGTGGCAGGACAACTTGATACAGTTGTTAAAAAAGCATATGGGCTCCTTGGCTTTATAAATAGAGGCATAGGGGTCGATTTTGTCGAACCTGTCGGGAAGAAGGCGGGACTTCCCCTTTCAGGTTTCTGACCCGCCTACTTCGACATCCAGCCAATCCGCGCGATTTTCCTTTGATTGACCTTGTGCCAATTAAGGGCCACCCAGCAACAGGTGACGTCACAGACTGCAATTTCATCTGTCAAGATTTCTGACAGATGAAATATCAGTGTTTCACAGCTGTTTGAAGCTGTCAAACACTGACAGTCTGATTTCTAAGATGAGTCCTTCTGCGCAGACTCATTTAGAAATCTCAGCAGCACTAAAAGCTGAAGGCTGTCACTTTTGACAGATCGCAGCCGTTCAGCTTTCAGTTCCGGCTGAGTGCTGCGCTCCCGACGGCTACAGGAAGAAAGGCTGTTAAGGTAAGTAAAGGTAAGTAAAAGTTCTTTACACACTTTAGTCACACCAAACACACTTACCTTTACACTCATGCACCCATCACTCACCTGAGCGCCGACATCGCGACCCCTCCAAGTCCTTCAATCTGACGGCCCGCTGCTCTAACCTGGCGTGGTTTGGAGCCGTCGGGAAACCCACACGAAACCCCTCAAAATGGGGATTAGGCTAAAAACTGCCTGTTAACTACCTGTTAAGAGGTAGTTAATTGGCACTAATCCCTTCCCGCCTGGTTTCGGCGGGTCCCAGTGCGGGGCAGGTACCCACCGCCCCTGAAACTTATGTGGGGCGGGGTTTTGGGCGGGATGGTGTCGGGACCCCCAAAGTCGGGATTTCCCCCCCCACACGCCTGAAACCCCGCCTGACAGCTCCCTGAAAATCTAGCCCATAGAGTATAAAAGCAAGGAAGTTACAGTAAACCTTATTAAATCAATGGTTAGGCCTCAGCTGGAATATTGTCTCTAATTCTGCGCACCACACTTCAGGAAGGATGGCAAGGCCTTGGCGAAGGTGTAGAGGAGATTTACCAGAATGACACCAGAGACGAGGGCGAGACTAGTTATGTGGAGAGACTAGAGAAGGTGGGATTTAAAGCAGAGAAGGTTAAGGGGAGATTTGATAAAGGTTTTGATGAAGTATATGGGGAGAAACTGTTTCCACTGGCAAGAAGAACAGTAACCAGAGGACACAGATTTAAGATAACTGACAAAAAATCCAGGGGGAAATGATTCACGCAGCGAGTTGTGATCTGGAATGCAGTGCCTGAAAGGTGGAGGAAGCGGATTCAATAGTAACTTTCTAAAGGGAATTAGATATATATTTGAAAAGGAGAAATTTGCAGGGCTATGGGCAAAGAGCAGGGGAGTGGATCTAATTGGATAGCTCTTTCAAGACTGATGGGCCGAATGGCCTTCTTCTGTGCTGTATGATTCTATTAAGTTGCCCCTGCCACTAGTGGCTGTTAAAGGCAGCCTCTTTCTGAGAGGGGGAACCCTGCACCTTCCCGGCCCAGAAATTTTCAGCTGCCGTTTCCAGCCTTTTCAATGAGGTGGTTCACCTCAGATGTGCCCTCAAATGGCCAAAGACCCCACTAGCCGTGGTCCTGTCCTCTGACCCTGCAAATCTCGGGGGGGTTAGCAGTGGAGGCCATGGGCTGGCCGGGATACGCAGCGCATGCGGATTTTCTCGGGCAATATTTTCTTAAATAGAACACTTTGGCCTTAATAACGCTTGTGTTTTCCTTTGTACCGAGACCCAGTCAGGTTTAACATAAATTAATAAAAACAATCGAAACACTGGTAGTTATTTGCCTTTCTTTGTTTTCATTCTCCACACTTCATTCAGTCAGCACAAATATACATACAAATGTTAAATTGTTCTAAGCTTGAGGACTTGATAATAAGAATAGCAGATTTATTCATTATACAGCATTCTGCATTCAAATTACAGACCCTACGTTAAGAGTTCTACGAGTACTTTTAATTTCATGGAAAATATTATCTTGAGATAATTGCCACTCCTTTATATTAACTTTTCCATGGCTTTATGAGTTTTTTTAAATTATAAGGCTTTTGTCAGCTACCATATGTAGTGAATACTTAATCAGTTTATAGAAAGATGACTATATTGTGAATTTCTGTTTAGGTAGTGTCTGCTTGAAAATATGCCTCTTCAGGTTTTGAATAGGTACTTATTTGTGATCTTTAATATCCTGTAACCTTCACAGATATTTTTTATAACTTGCTAATTTTACTTCAAAGAAAATGCTTTAAATATGTATCCTGGTTCTATTTAGTAAACACAGTTAAAATATAATTCATAACTTCTATGCTACCATCAGGGAAATAAATGAAAAATGGGGGGGAAAGGGAAAAAGATAAATTGAAAAAATGCAAGTCATGTTAGAATACAGACAAATAGCTTTGCAGGATAGTGAGCTCTTTGTTGGCCCACTTTACATACTTGTAAGCTGTATGTAATCACGAACAAAAAGAAAAGTATCTACATAATATTCTCTTTCATGCCAAATCAGGCTTTTCATGACACTTCTAGAAAAGGTCCAGACACATTCTAAGAAATGACTGAGTGAGTAGGAGGCACACAGAGCTGTTTAGTTAGTCTTAACCACTTAGGAGTGTAGGACATTGGAATATCGCAACAATGTTCTATCTCCTGTGGACATGGATGTGAATACAATGTCACTGAGTCAAACATGGCTTTCGTGTGGCAGAACTGAGCCCTGAAAACTTGCCAGCGGCCGAATAGAAAGTGGGTTCTCCAGGCACTGGACACAAATGGGACAAAAGCAGCATTTCACTGACAGGCATCCTGTGTTATTTATACCAGTTACATACTGATAACATTTAGTCAATGCTTTTTCTTTTATTTTTAACATGGAAATTGTCGGTATTCAGTTTATGGGCAAACTGGCTATTGATATGTCTGAAATTAGTGGGTGAAATGGTATATCACTATATGCACTGTCTAATTTATGTATTGTCACTTCAAATAGGCACATAGACTTTATCATGATGGTAGTGGCACCAATCAAATGGCACAGGCTAATTTGAAATAGTTCGCTGCTGTCATATTGACCAGCCGACAGGGCTACATGAAATGGACAGCTTCAGATAAATGCTCAATTGTAAAACTATTAACATTTATGCATTCTTTGTTCCCCTAGTTGTCCATTTTATAACAGCAGTGAGTGATAGATTTTCTTTGTTACCAGATTATTTCGCTATATGTAACAGATATATAAACTGCAATCACACTAACCAGGATGTGTTGCGAGAGAAAGGCTGTGCTTTAAAGTAACTGTTCTAGTGTTGACGGCTTCAGATGTAATGAAATGCATATAACGTCTTGAATATATGTCCAATACAACATAATGTTATTTAACTGTTCATTTTATTTGAATCTAGTTCTGATTGTATTTTTGGTCACTAACTTTGTTATTTCTGAAAGTATAGGAGTGATTTTATGATGCAGCACTCCGAGAAGGGAGCATACCTCAGGAAATCACAGGCCCACAGCCCATGTTTTCCTGGAATGCGCAGCCTGATAGTGCCACGCCTCATTGGGAGCACCAGATCACAGAATCACCCTATCTATAATTAATATAGATATGTGTAACACCTGCTGTATTATGGTTTATTTTATTTTTGCAGTTTTGTTTTCTTCTTTTGAACTGCACATAAAGTACCTTGTTTATTGTTTAATAAACCATTAACTCCTCAACCATGTCGAGCTCCTTCTTTCTGTGGTTGGTTGTGAGTGAGCAAAGAAAAATGATGGTTGCAATTGGGAATTCACAATGTGGGTAGAACAGAATCAGGAAAAGAGATTAAAGGACAAACTAATGGAAGGAATAAGGATAACACAAATGACCAGAGATCGGATAAAGTCATTGAGCATAAAGGTAAAATAGCTACTAAAACCAGAGAGAGGAATAATAAATAAAAACAATTTAAACTGTTGATACAGCAATGTACGTAGTATTCAAAACAAAATGGATGAACTGGAGGCAATAATTTGTGGAGAGGATCCGGATATAGTGGGGATGACTGAAACATGGCTACCCATAGAGAACAGGATTGACAATTAAATATTGCAGGATATAACACATTTAGAAAGAGAAGGAAGAAGGGGAGGTGGAGTAGCTGTACACGTTAAAAATAACATAATGGCAGTAGAAAAAAAGGATATAACTAGCAATAAGATAGATACAGAATCCATATGGATTGAGTTAAAAGATAAGGAGGGATTCTTCACCCTAATAGGGGCATACTATAGAACACCAAATAGTGGAAGGGAATTGGGGGAAGAAATATGTAGGAAAATCTACGAGGTGAGTAGCAGGCATACAATAATAATCATGGGAAATTTCAACTACCTCCAAATAAACTGGCAGGAAGAAGTAGCGAAAGGAGAAAAGGGAATGGAGTTTTTTCAGTATGTAAGAAGTCCAACAAGAAAAGAATCACTGCTGGATCCTGTAAAGGGTAATAAACCAGAACAGATAGGAGAAGTACGAGTAGGAGAGCATCTTATTAGTTGTGATCACAACATAGTAAGGTTCAAGATTAGGATCGAGAGTGACATAAGTAGGACAAAGATTAATGTAATAGATGGAAAAGAGCAAATTTTGAGAAAATGAGGGTGGAACTAAAGAAGGTAAATTGGGAGAAAATGTTGAAAAACAAAGACAGCGAAACTGGAAAATCTTCAAAAGGGCAATCAATAGAGTTCAAGAGAAATGTATTCCACTAAATGTCAAAAACAAGCAAGCTAATTATGGGGCACTGGATGAATAAAGAACTAAAGGGAAAATTGAATCTAAAGAAAAAGACATATCAGAAGTGTGAAGGAATAAGCAATATACCTATTCAGAAAAATACACCATCCCATGAAAGAATTTTGACTTTATTAAAACATGACAAACTGGGCTTGAAAATCTAAAAACCTAACAATGGAAAAGCTGTAAACAGCATACAGGCTATTAAGATAAGATAAGTTGTTGACACTGAATCAATAGCCTTATTGAAGCAGGAGGTTGGAGGTTCCTGAAAGTCTGAAGTCTTGGAAAGAACACAATGGTATACCCAGTTAAAGTGTCTTAAACCAACACTTCAGAAAGAAACACATAAGATAAAGAAACATGCCTTCGTAAAAATAACATCAAATGAAACACGGAGACATGAGTCTGTGTTACAACCAGTTGAGGTAACTAAGAAGACAATGGTGCACCCGGTTGAGGTGTTCTAAATGCAAAAAATACAAAGAGAAGACCTTGGTAAGAATGACATCAAATAGATGCACCAGCCACACCTTGTTTTTGTGTTAACCTTGAGACACCTACACAAGAGACATAGGCCCCGATTTTCCCCGAGCCGTCGGGTGGGGTTTCAGGCGGGCGGGGGCTGAAAATCACAGAAATAGGGGGTCGCAAATCCCCTCCCCAGCCGATTCCCCGTCCGCTCGACTTTCGCCCCCGTGTTTCAGCGCGACCCGAATCAGTCCCGCCCGCAGCAGGCGGGAATGGTCGGTGGGAGCCTAATGATCAATAATTGGCATGTTTAATCCTATTTTCAGGGTCCCTTGGAATTTTCAGCCTTTCCCCACGTAAAACACGCCTGGTGGGAACACCACTGATGAAACCTGGCGTGAACAAAGTTGGCTTGCTTGCTTTCAGCTGCAGGTCAATCAGGACTGAAGAGATTTAATCAGCCAGCATTTGTAGGCTGCAGGACCTTGTTGCTGAAGGCTTGGGGCAACTTGTTGAAGGCTTAGGCACAGCTGTGGAAGGTTGGAGCCTCACACACTTCTCCAGTGTGAGCTCCTGGGAAGCCCCTCTCACCACCCTCACTCAGCGCCTCCTCAACGGAGGCATCTGCCAGAAGCATGGGAGGCCTTTTGTTCCTTCCCTTCCTGGCATTAGAGGATCTCCAAAAGCAGAGGAAGCTGGAGCAACTCCAGCATCAGCAGCTCCAGCAACAGCAGCAGCACCAGCAACAACAGCAGCACCAGCAGGAGCGACAGGCTGTGGCTCAGCCACCTGAGGCAGCACAGGCCAGAAGGGGCCAGCATATGGAAGGCCGTCAGCGCAGGAGATACCCCCCAAACAGAGTCTACAGACACAGGGTGAGCTACCTCAACATGACTGAGCAGCAGTGCCAGAGGCGGCTCTGACTTTCGCGAGAGGTTGTGACTGACATCTGCGCAATGCTCCAGCAAGACCTGGAGCCCAGAGCACCAGGTCGACACTCCTTACCAGTGGCCATCAAAGTCATCACCGCACTCAACTTTTATACCTCAGGCTCCTTCCAGGGATCAGCAGCAGACATCAGCGGCATCTCCCAGGCGGCCGCACACACTTGCATCACGCAGGTAACCGATGCCCTCTTTGCCCTCGCGCACAATCACATCCATTTCACCAGGGATCGCGCAAGTGTGAGGGCGCGAGCGCTTGTATTAGCTCAGCTGGCAGACTTTCCAAGGGTGCAGGGTGTCATTGACTGCACACATATGGCCCTTAGGGCACCCCACCACAATCCAGGAGTTTTTGTCAACCGCAAGGGCTTCCACTCCCTTAACGTTCAGCTGGTGTGTGACCACAAGAAGGTGATTTTGCATGTTTGTGCCAAGTACCCTGGCAGCTGCCATGACTCCTTCATACTGCGCCAGTCTAGTATGACTCCGCTATTCAGTCCGCCAAACGAACTTCGAGGATGGCCACTTGGAGACAAGGGATATCCCGTGTGCTCTTGGCTAATGATGCCGTTGAGGAGACCAGCCAACGAAGCTGAGGAGCGCTACAACTCCAGCCACATTTCCACCAGATGCATTATCGAGCAAGCCATTTGATTGCTGAAGATGCGCTTCAGATGCCTCGATAGATCAGGTGGAGCCCTACAGTACTCAGCAACCAGGGCCTCCAAAATCGTCGTGGTATGCTGTGTGCTTCACAACCTGGCACAGCGTCGTGGCTTGCCGATTCCGCAGGACCAAGAGGCTCCTCACAGAGTTGCCTCAGATGAGGATGATGCTGAGGAGGAGGAGGAGGACGGAAACGAGCATCCTGCAGAGGCCCGTCAACCAGCGGCACCAGTGCGCGAGAACAATGCTGGGCGGAATGCAAGGAACGCACTCATCCTGGGCAGATTTGCGTAGCCTGGTACATCAAACACTGCAGCCTCACTGCTTCTTAAATGCCCATGGACAGTGGCCCATGCCTGCGCATTCCTATCTATTTGACCAGCTTGCTGACATCTGCAAGTTATCCTAAGGCCTCTATGTGATATCCCCATTCGCCAAATGACAGACGCCATAACTGCAGCAGTTGCCACCAGATTTTTAATGTACAGGAAACTGATGGCATTAAAACTATTTACAAGACTTTTCACCCAAGTGACTACCCTTGTGATTAGTGGTGCTTTATTTTTCTTTTACACGTGCTCCTACGTAGTGGTACCCCTGTGGCTTCAGCAGATGTGGAGGCCCCTTGCTCACTTTCCTGCTGCGCCTGTCTCGACACCTTTGGCGGGCGCCCTCTCGGGTGGCGAGCCTGTGAGGGCTCGCCAGCAGTCTGCTGCTCCTGCGGCTGTGCATGGCTTGAGACTCCTATCTCACTGGGGTATTGATGTGCCAAATAACTGCCCGAATCCGTGAAGTTAAAGTTTAAGACTGAGGGCTTTTATTAAGTAAGAATCATGGCAGAGTTAACAGAGTTCATCATCGACCGAGCCCTTGGTAGAACATACCAGAAGAGGGGCGGGGCCAGGGAGGAGCATTAGTGGTTCCCCCCGGTGGAACATTCCAGACATTACAAGTACAAGTACAAATATCAGAACAGAGTTATTTCATCACATTCACCCCCTGCTATAGATTCAGTCTGTCAGGAGGTCTGATAATCCTCTGGGAACGACGTAACTCTTGCTGAGGCTCCTCCCGGAGTACTAACTCCGGTTCATTCGAATTCCCAGAATCATCAGTATTTCCACACTGAGGGTTTGTGCCTCTGTAGGTCCAATACCACGATTGAAAACTCTACTCTCAGAGTCGAACACTTTTCGAGCTCCAGCAGGTGCAAGATCTTTAATAGAGACCGTATCCTCTCGCCCATCCGAATATTGAATATACGCATACTGGGGATTAGCATGGAGGAGTTGTACTTCCTCCACCAGTGGATCAGTCTTGTGGCCTCTCACATGTCTGCGCAACAACACAGGGCCCGTGGTCGTCAACCATGTGGGTAATGATACTCCATTAGTAGCTTTTCTTGGAAAACTAAACATCCTTTCATGAGAGGTGGCATTCGTCGCTGTACACAAAAGAGACCTTATGGAATGCAGCACGTCTGGCAGGACATCCTGCCAGCGAGAGGTTGGCAGGCCTCGTGACTTCAGAGACTGTACGATAGCCTTCCACACTGTCGCATTTTCTTTCTCAACCTGCCCATTACCACGAAGGTTATAGCTGGTAGTTCTACTCGTTGCAATCCCCTTCGATAGCAAAAACTGTCGTAATTCTTCGCTCATAAAGGAAGAACCCCTATCACTATGTATATAGTTAGGCATGCCGAACAAGGAAAACAGTTGGCAGAGGCATTTAATTACAACAGCACTACTCACATCCGGACAGGGGATAACAAAACGGAACCGAGAGTACTCGTCTATAATAAGAAAATAGACATTACGGTTGCTCGATGGAAGGGGACCTTTAAAATCGAGGCTCAAATGGTCGAGTTGCTTTAATAAGATGAGCTGGCTCGGACAGCTTATAGAAGCGGGGTTTGCATTCAGCACAAACATGACAGGTTCTGGTCATTGTCCGGACCTCCTCAATAGAGTAGGGTAGATTGTGGGACTTAATGAAGTGGTTCATTCTGGTAACCCCAGGGTGGCAGAGTGCGTCGTGGAGACTTTGAAGCTTCTCTGTACCTAGACTAGCACATACTCCTCGTGACAAAACATCCGATGGCTCATTAAATACTCCAGGCCTGTACTGAATATCATAGTCGTATGTTGACAGTTCTATTCGCCATCTTAAAATCTTATCATTTTTGATCTTGCCTCTCTGCTTAGTGTTGAACATAAAGGCCACGGATCGCTGGTCAGTAATGAGCGTAAAACGTTGGCCAGCGAGATAATGTCTCCAATACCTGACAGCTTCGATAATTGCCTGTGCCTCCTTTTCCACTGAAGAATGTCGAACTTCTGGTCCTTGCAATGTACGAGAGAAGAAAGCTACTGGTCTACCAGCTTGGTTAAGAGTTGCTGCCAATGCAAAATCAGATGCATCACTTTCCACTTGAAAAGGGATCTTCTCATCCACGGCACATACCACTGCCTTCTCAATGTCCTGTTTGATATTAAGGAAAGCCTCCTGAGCTTCCGCCGATAGTGGAAAAGACGTCGACTTAATAAGAGGTCGGACTTTATCTGAGTAGCTAGCCACCCACTGGGCATAGTACGAGAAGAATCCCAGACACCTTCTTAAAGCTTTTACAGTGTGAGGTAAAGGTAATTCCTTAAGTGGGCATAATCTTTCAGGGTCTGGCCCGATTACCCCATTCTCCACAACGCAACCAAGAATACACAAACGTGTAGTATTGAAGGTACACTTGTTTTCATTGTAAGTCAGGTTTAACCTCTTTGCAGTCTCTAGGAACTTCGTGAGATTTTGTTCATGCTCCCGTTGGTCACGCCCACAGATGGTAACATTGTCCAGATACGGGAATGTTGCTTCCAACGCGTATTCATCCACCATACGATCCATCTCCCGTTGGAAGACGGATACCCCATTCGTCACTCCAAAGGGCACCCGAAGGAATTGGTACAGGCGCCCATTAGCTTCGAAGGCTGTATAAGGTCGGTCTTCTATTTTGATGGGGAGTTGATGGTAGGCAGACTTTAAATCAATGATGGAGAACACGCGGTACTGAGCTATCTGGTTCACCATCTCAGAAATACGAGGCAAAGGATAGGCATCTAATTGGGTATACAAGTTTATAGTCTGGCTATAATCGACCACAAGTCTTTTCTTCTCATTAGTTTTAACCACTACCACCTGGGCACGCCACGGGCTATTACTGTGTTCGATGATTCCCTCCCGTTGAAGCCTTTCCACTTCCTCTTTTATAAATGTTTTATCTTCTGAACTATACTGTCGACTCTTAGTCACTATAGGTCTACAATTAGGAGCAAGGTTCGCAAACAAAGAAGGCGGACTTACGTTTAAAGTAGAAAGGCCGCAGACTGTGAGTGGAGGCTGAGATCCACCATACTTAAGGGTAACGCTCTCATGCTGACACTGGAAGTCCAAGCCTAATATTAAGTTCACACACAACTGAGGTAATATGAGGAGTTTAAAGTCCTTATACTCCGTATCCTTAACGGTCAATGTGACTTTACAATATCCAGTTACCTCCGAAGTAAGGGATTTGGACGCCATCACAATTTCACTTCGAGTAGGATACACCTTCAATGAACAGGAGTTAACAAGGTTGGGGTGTATAAAACTTTCAGTACTGCCACAGTCTATCAAACACCCAGTAGGACGACCATTAATCTTGATGTCCATCATAGATTTTGAGAAGGAACACGGTGTGGTCTGGTCAACCGTAGCCGAGGCTAGAGTAAAACGATAGGCGGCAGCAGAGAAGACATCGGGTACAGGATTACCCTTACACACTTTACTAAAATGTCCCTGTTTCTTACATTTAAAACAGGTAGCCTCTCTGGCTGGGCAACTTTGCTTGGGGTGTTTAGATTGGCCACAAAAATAACACTTAGACCCATGGGGCATAGCCGCAACAATAGGATTAAGTGGGGGCTCCATTGGTGTTATAGATGCCTCCATACTCGGAACACACGAGGCTGAGAGAGATGCATGGGCTGATGCATACACTTCTGAATTCTTCTGGGCTACATCTAACGATCGAGCAGCAGCGACGACCGTTTTTAAAACTAACGAGTCGTTCTCGAGGAGTCTCTCTCTAATATAATTAGATCGGAGGCCAGATATGAAAGAATCACAGATGGCTTCTTCCTGATACACTATGGCAGAGACAGCCTTGTAGTTGCAACCCTTAGCCAAAGCCTTAAGGTCCTGCAGGAAATCGTCCAGGGATTCCTCGGGTAATTGCCTGCGAGTAGACAGGAGATACCTGGCGTATACTTCGTTAACCGACTTAAGGTACTGGGCTTTAAGAGCTGCGAGGGCCTCTTCATATGTAGTAATATCTTCAATTATAGAGTAAGTTTGATGACTTACCAAGTTGGTTAGAAGACCCAACTTGTTAACCGTCGAATCGAACGATGCGATGAAGTGTTCAAAACATCGCAGCCAATGCGTAAATTTCTTCGACGCGTCTGCCGAATGCGGATCGATATCCAAACGCTCTAGTTTCAAAAATCGATCCATCTTCCAAAAGTTGTGTGGTAAACCACTGCTAACTCTGTACAGATCCGGGCATGTCTCCACCCCTGGCTCCACCCCTAAGCCCGGGTATAAAGGTGACTCACCACCCTTCCCCCGGGAGCTCTTAGGATGGATCCACTAGCAGAGGCATGCTCCAGTTCTTAGTCAATAAAAGCCTACTTCGTATAAGTTCAACTCGTAGTCTTTGGTGTTGTTGATAGTGCATGATAGTGCATCAAGTTGTTACTTAATAAAATTGATGTGCCAAATAACTGCCCGAATCCGTGAAGTTAAAGTTTAAGACTGAGGGCTTTTATTAAGTAAGAATCATGGCAGAGTTAACAGAGTTCATCATCGACCGAGCCCTTGGTAGAACATACCAGAAGAGGGGCGGGGCCAGGGAGGAGCATTAGTGGTTCCCCCCGGTGGAACATTCCAGACATTACAAGTACAAGTACAAATATCAGAACAGAGTTATTTCATCACAGGTATGGACTCCGGCGGGGCTCTGACCGAGGGCTCTGAAGTGGCATGGAAGTGTGAGCGCATGGAGAGGAGCCCCCACTTCCTTGAGGTGTGCCAACAACCTCCCTCTCATGGGTCAGCTCCCCCTCAGCGCCTGCAAGTGGCTGGAGAGCACCTTGCTGCACATCAGGGGGGTCATGGGGACCCGTCGCTGCACTGGAAGTCCTGCTCAGAGGGACTTCCATGAAGGTCTGGTTTCGGTGCTCAATAGATGCCCATCGCTCCTCAAGAGATGTCATTCTATTCAGAGCACTCACCATGTTTTTGATACCCTGGCAACTAAGCTTCTCCATGGCTGCAGCCCTCCTCTCCTCGGCCACAGCCCTCCTCTCCTCGGCTGCAGCCCTCCTCTCCTCGGCGGTAGCCAGCCTTACCACGGAGGTAGCCATCCTTTCCGTGGTGATGCTTTTATGCGCCAATGACTCCAATAAGGCTCTGCTCATGCTCGCCATGGACTCCTCCATTCGCTCCACACTCGCAGCGACCCTGGAGACAAAGCCTGCCAGAGACTCCTGCATCTGTGCATGGAAATCCATCGCCTCCTCTCTTGCGGATGGACCCAGACGCATAGGGTCGACATACAGCTGAGCTGAGCTGGCAGAGGCCTGCACCCTCCGACGAGGACTCTCCACTGCTGTCCCTGTCTCCACAATCTGCTGATGCTCACTTGTGAGCTGTGAAACACCAGGTGACAACACTACTCTATGTCCCGAAGGTCCCACCGAGGTGTGAGCGTTTGCGCTGGTGCTGGGTGCGATTACTTCTGCTGACGCTGCGCCCTCAGAGGCTGGAGCTTCCTCTGAGGAGTCTGGCTGCAAAGCCTCTTCCTCCTCGGCAGTGGCGACGGGGGCTCCGGATGGTCCTGTGGGGGAGTAAAGGAAAGAGTTAGAGATGTGATGCCAAGGCTACTTGCACATTGGATTTGGCAGATGCTCATAAGTCCAAATGATGTGGCTTCAGAATCATATCAGCAACTCATGCTATGTCAATGAGAGAGATGGGAAACTATTCTCTCACCAGCTTGCGGGCTTGCTCCTGTCTCTCCTGCCCCAGCTTCCACAGGCACGTCAGCCCCAGCAATCTCCATCACAGCTTCCTCCCAGGGGCTCAGGTGGGCGATTGAGGGTGGTCCTCCTCCAGTCCTCGCATGCTCTCTCCTATTGTGAGCTCTCTTTTCCTGCAATGAGGGAGACAAGTGGAGTTTGAGTGAGTGTGCAGGAGTGAGTGTAGAGATTGCATAGCATAGATACTTAGAAGGAGACAAAGATGGTGTGAGGCTGCAAGACCAAGGGCCCACCCTGTGTGTTGTCAGTTGTGTTCCAAGCATCAGAGTGAGAGGCAGTGTGAGGGCTGCATGGTGGAATAGTTCTGTGAATGTGAGCATAAAGAGATAGGGAATGGGTAAGGGTGCATGGATGTGACTGTGAAGTGGGATGTGGAGGAAGAGATTGCTGAAGTTGAGTGCTGTTGGGGAAAGGCAATGGGGATCAGGTTGAGGGTGATGTAAACTTCATACTTACTTTTCCTGTACGGTGAAGGTCATGGAAGCGCTTTCTGCACTGTAGCCAGGTCCGTCGGGTGACTCCCAGAGAGTTGACCTCTGCAGCCAACTCCATCCAGGCAGCCCTGGTCTCTTTGGGAGGCCCCTTCCTCCCTGAGCTAGGGAAGAGGACCTCCCTGTGGGCCCTTACCCCATCCACCAATGTCTGGAGTGATGTCTCGTCGAATTTGGCGGCAGCTCGGCCTCTGCCGCTGACAGCAGCTGGTACAGGCTCCTCTGCCATTCTGCAAGACTGGTTGAGAAGCCTGCAGAGGTTGAGAAGCTTGCTGGACACTTTAAAAGCGCCACGAATAATGACATCATACTGTGGGGCTTTCTGACTGGAAATGGACAATTAGCAAGGGTGCCCACACGCTGGAAATAAATTGGCCACTTGAGCGAAAATTGCGTGCAGCTGGCTGACCCATTTAGATTCGGGTCAGAACCCGACATTCGGGGAACCTGACAATTCCCCGCACCTTCGGGAAAATCAGGGCCATAATTCTTAATGCTACAAGCTGATCTAACTGTAAAAATAGCAGAAGTCAACAGAAAAATGACTAGAGATAATTAGCTTACATCAGCAGAAAACTTCAAAGGATATACCACAGAGAAAGGGTATAAAAATTGAACTTTCAAATGGGAAGACAGATTCGCTTGAAGGGGCAAAGCGATTCTCGGCTTCAGAGGTAGGCTCTGTAAGTCTTCAACTCTTTGTGACTCGGGTATCAAAGGTATTTGATTTTGGAGGATATCCTGGAATAAGACTAAGAAATGTAAACATGTAGCAAAGTTAAGATTTGAGAATAAGGAGCTCTGATAATAAGATTGTAAAAGCTTTTTGTATTTGGAACTATTAATGTTGCGATTGAAATAATTATTGTAATTACATGTCAGTTCCTTTCCTTTAGGGAGCGATAGACTGGACCTTTCGAGCCAATTAAGCGTCTTTAGGATTCGGCTACCTCTAACTTTAGTTGAAAGTGAACGTCTGGGGAATACGCCTGATCTGGGGTAGCCCTAAAGGGGCTAGGGCTAGTAATAATCCTTTCAGAAGGACTTAGATACTAAAGGAGAGGAAGACAAAAGAAAGCTTGGGAGAGTAATACAAAAAATCAAGAAGGCAAAGAGAAATTACAAAATCAAATTATCAAGAAATATAAAAAGAAATAACAAAGTGTTCTATAGATACAAATAACAAAAGGAAAATTAAAATAAGTATAGGGTCACTAAAGGATGAGTACGGTAAACTCAGATATTGACAGAAATGGCTGTCGTATTGAATAACTATGTCACCTCAGTTTTTACTAAAGAAGATAACAAAATAAACCCTTCACTAGAGGATGAGCTTAAAAGGAATATTAATACAGTTGGGATAGAAAGGGAGAAAATAATTGACAAACTAACAAAACTAGAAGAGGATAAAACCCCAGGTTTGGATGGTATGCATCCACACATACTCGAGGAGACTAGGAAGGAGATAGTAGAGGCATTAGTTTATATATATATAAGTTCCTTAGAAGAGGGCATAGTGCCAGAGGACTGGTGGACAGCTAATGTTGTTCCTATATACAAAAAGGGAGTTAGAACAAAACCTGGGAACTATAGACCAGTCATCTTAACGTCAGAGATAGGAGAGGTACTGGAATAGAAGTGATAGAAGAGCAGCTAGAGACAGAAAATATAATAAAAACTAATCATCATGGATTCCAAAAGGCTAAGTCATGCTTAACTAAGCTGATAGAATTCTTTGAAGAGGTAATAGAGTAGAGAAGGGTAATGCAGTAGATGTCATATACTTGGGTTTTCAGAAGGCCTGCGTAAGGTACTACACGGACAGCTCATGACAAAGGTCATGTGGAGTCAATGGACAAATAGCTGAATGGATAGAAAATTGGCTAAAAAATAGAAAGCAGAGAGTAGGGATAATGGATAGTTATTCAGATTGGAGGAAGGTAGAAAGCGGTGTTCCACAAGGACACTGTTATTCATAATTTCCATTAATGATTTCAACTTCAGAACAAGTAACTCACAATCAAAATTTGCAGATGATACCAAACTGGAGGGCATAGCTAATACTGAGGAAGAATGCAACATACTGTATGTAATACAAGAAGACATTAGAAAATTTGCAGACTGGGCAGCTAAGTGGCAAATGAACTTTAACGTGGATAAATGTGAGGTAATGCACTTTGGTAGGAGAAATAGAAACATCCCTTCACCTGAGAAAATAAGAAACTGAATGGGGTAGAAGAGCAAAGGGATTTAAAGATATAGGTGAACAAATCATTAAAAGCAGCATCGCAGGTCAGCGGGGCTAAAAGGATGAAACATGTTGGTATCCTCATACGTTAACCTCCTTCTGGCATGTACCTCTTGCTTTCCAGCCCTCCCTTCACCACAACTCCACCCTTATGTCTTCCTCATTTCACACACCCAAGAAATGCAGCCTACCCAGCCAGTGGTTGACCAAGAAGAGGGAGAGGAGAGTAAAGAAGAAGAAGAAGAAGAAACACCGTCACTCAATTTGACACGCCCAGCCACCAGCTCCTTCAGGTCGGCCAGCAAGGCCATTTGCAGTGTCTCCCACTGAAAGTCAGCAGCCTTCCACCAGCCATGCTGCAGCCACTGGGGTAACACTGCATGACATCAGTAGGATAGGCAAAGGGACACACAAGACAGTCACTAAGGGAATGCATAAGGATGATGAGTTGATTTCTTGATATCATATTGGATGGATAGATGTATAAAGTTGGATTGGAAAGTTTGCTATGTGGTGCCTTTTATTTCAGCATTGTGGCCAAGAGGACGCTGTGATGGTCAGTAACAGAGGTCAGTAAGGTGTGGGACTAATGTTGAAAGGGGAATTGGGGTTGTGTTACCACAGGCGGTGATTCCATCTCGGATATCCCGGTCAGAAAGGAGCTGTCCGAGTTGCATCCTTCCTTCTGCTTCCTCCTGTTCGGCTTCCTTCTCTTCTGTTTCTTCCTCTTCTGCGTCTTCCTCTTCCCTCTGTGAGCAGATGCTGTAAATCAGAAATGACAGCATAAAATGCTGGAATTACTCAGCTGGTCAGGTAGCATCTCGACTTGAGACGTGAACTCTGTTTCTCTGTCCACAGATGTTGCCTGACCGGCAGGTTTTTAGCAATCTCCAATTTCTAGTCCCTTGAGCCAACTGGAGGAGACAGTGCTCAACATCATTAGAGGGGAAGTGGCAACGGCGAAGTTGAAGTTCTTGGGGACAATAACGGTATGGTCATTCCTAGTCCTTCTTCTCACATCCCACCTCTACCTCATCCCACAATCTCTTCTCACTTACAAGCTGCTGATGGTGTATGCATGGATATCTTGCTTTCCCCCCCGCCTCCCCTCACCACAACCCGACCCTTGTGCCTTTCTGCTTTCAGATAACCAAGAACTGCCACCAGCACAGCCTGTCTCTGAATTCATGGAGAAGAGTGGAGATGAAGAAGACACACCATCACCGCATCTGAAACTCGCATACACTCGTTGAAGTGGAGATAAGAGAAATGCTCCCTCTGCATGCATCTTCTCATCTTCACTGCCTGTGCTTCCTTTCCTGAAGATACTCGAGCACGAGGTGGACTGCCAGTAGAGCCCCCATCACTGTGAGCAAGTGGTGTGAGCAGAAGACTTTAAATAAGAATGAAGGTATTCTCCACTTGCACCAAAATTCCCTGTCACCTTAGGAATTTGGAATAAGTTTAAAAAGCTGCAAGAGTTGCAGAAAGTTACACAGAGCCAGTCAAACTGAAAAAGCATGTCAGCTGCAAGTTGTTGTTGATGATCCCTTTAAATGACGCTACTGGAGGTTCCTTCCTGCTTGTAAATGCTTGATCAGCTGGTTGTAATTAACACAGGCCAGTAAGTGGAGTGGCAAACACAGAAATGGCAGATCAGGCATCAGGTGAGCGTTGCACACTCACTGACATCACGATCTGTATAATCTACACACCTCCAGTGAGCGCAGACATTGGCAGCACTGCCAACCAGCCGAAAATGGCAGCCGCCACGGGATCTACCAGAAGCGGGTGGAAGTGAGGTAGCCGCCATTTATTTTACCAAAACGGACCTTAACGACCGGCGCTAACACCTCCAATTGCTAGGCCAATGTTTCCACTTGTGGGGAATCCAAAACTAGGGGCCATACATATAAGAGAGTTACTCAGAGGGTGGTTAGAATGTGGAACATGCCACCACAGGAAGTGCTTGAGGCAAATAATTTAGATGCTTTCAAAAGGAAACTAGGTGAGTACATGAGAGAAAAGGGAATAGAAAAAATATGCTGAAAGGTTGAGATGAAGCAGATGGAATGGGAGGAGATTCATGTGGAGTATAAACACCAGCATAAACTAGTTGGGCCAAATGGCCTGTTTCTGTGCTGTATATATTCTATGTATAAGAGAGTGCTGTCCAACCACTGACCATACACATCCAATTATTCCATTTTTATGTGAATTAATCTCGAATCATCCTGGTCTGTGTGGTTCAGTACCACAACACATGGTGCAATTACCCATTCAGCTTTTGGGACAGCAATATTTTTTGCCATTCTCAATTTATTTTCTCCCCGTCCATCCAGAGAAGTGGAGGGGGGAGGGGGGAGGGGGGTGGCGGGTGCGGGAGTATGAGAATTCCACAGATATCTCAATCAAGGCTATTAGTGCTTCTGCTTCATTACCATCACTGGGTGCCGTACAGTGATGCGGAAAGGCTTCTTGTCCTCAGGCCTTCCTGTCCATTAATCAGCCAAGACTGGAAAACTAACCGCGTATTAGAAGCCTGAGTGTGGCCACTAGTCAGGACTGGAGTCTGATCATGGGTCTTCAAGTTAACATTACTGGACCACTCAAATATCTTTTGCTTTATTTATTATGGGGCATTTTCTCTATCTAATTAAACAAAATGTTGACAAATTAACAAAAGTAGCTCTTTTAATAAATAGCGTAAAAAAGACTAACAGTGCACAAGTTTCACTTAAAAGATAGAATCATATAAATTTAAGCACAGAAGGAATCCTCTTTGTGTCAGTGCCAGTCCGTGCTCCACATTGGAATTATTTATTCAGTCCCTTTTACCTGCGCTTTATTATTTTACTTCTTCAATAGCCGTTAGTTTCGCTCAGTCCTTAGCACTCTCATGTGTGAGCTAGAAAATTGTGGATTTGAATCAGGTTCCAGCACTACAGGACATAATCTAGAATGACACTCAGGAAACTACTGAGGTACTGCTGCATTGCCAAGAGATGCTGCCCTTTGGATGAGATGTAAACCCAGGCCCTACCTGCCGGTGAACTATTTGAACAGAGTTCTCCTAATGTCCTGCAATATTCATCCCTCAACCAATACCACAAATACAGAATAATTAGTCATTCATGGCACTGCTATTTGGCTTGTTTCCATGTTGGGACTTATATGTATTTCTATGACGGAGAAACTCAAGAGGCCAAAGAAAACTGGTTTTAATTTTTTTCCCGTATTTCCTCCTCAAGTTCCTCCTCAAGGAGCAAAAGGACAGACTTTAAAAGTTAATTAATTCTTCTGGGATTGATTAACTTTACTTCCAGCAACCTTGGGGCCTTTTGAAGCCAGGTGTGGGTCCCGTTGGGCCTATTGCACAGAATTCCAGTAGTAGTGCTCAAAATGTTGCATCGATGTAAAGGGGATGGGTCCCCCGCAGTGTAATTTGGGACAGATGATGCAAGGGGCGAAAACCCAGCAGGTCAAGGTCTGTCCAAAGTGAAAGCCCCTGCCAGAATGGTGCCACTTTTCTTCCTTCTTCGGCCCCCAGAATTTCAAGCCCATAGTGTTCTGAAATAATTCAATGAAATTTCAAAAAATAATTTTAACATACCGAAGCATGAATGACATAACTGCATGTATGTTAAGTGGTGGGACAGAATTTCTCCTACATGTTATTGGAGGCATTGGATCCCAAGTGCCACATCCTGAGTATAACTGGAATTCCTCCAACTGTAGTAAAAGAAAAAAAAAGACTTGCATTTGTATAGTGCCTTTCATGACCACCAGACGTCTCAAAGCACTTTGCAGCCAATGAAGTACTATTTTGAAGTGTAGTCACTGTTGTAATGTGGGAAACGCGGCAGCCAATTTGCACACAGCAAGCTCCCACAAACAGAAATGTGATAATGACCAGATAATCTGTTTTTGTTGTGTCGATTGAGGGATAAATATTGGCCAGGACACCAGGGATAATTCCCCTGCTCTTCTTCAAAATGGTGCCTTGGGATCTTTTACGTTCACCTGAGAGAGCAGACGGGGTCTCGGTTTAACATCGCATCCGAAAGACGGCCCCTTCGACAGTGCAGCACTCCCTCAGCACTGCACTAGAGTGTCAGCCTAGATTTATATGGTCAAGTCCCAAGGAGTGGGACGTGAACCCACAACCTTTGGACTCAGAGAATAGCGTGCTACTCACTGAGCCACTGTAGTAAGAATAGAACCAAGCACAGAACAAGGAAATGTCAGCGAACTCAACAAGCCAGTTCCTTCCAGAGAATATGTCCAATCATGGACTCTACTCAACTTCTGAGGGAATTCTCTATTGAATTTCTCCCTGTGCGCAGTGTTGTGTGAGCCATGGCTCAGTGCTGGCACTCTCGCCTCTATGTCAGAAGGTCATGGGTTCAAACACCACTCCAGAACTTGAGCACATAATCCAGTACTGATGAGGTGCTGTCTTTTGGATGCGATGTCCCAGTTTGCCCTCTCAGGTGAGCATAAAAGATCCCATGGCACATGGCAGATTTCTCCCCAGTGTCCTCGCCAACATTTGTCCTCAATCAACACCAAAAACAGATTATCTGGTCATTATCTCATTGCTGTTTGTGGGGCACAAATTGGCTGCTGTGTTTCCTACAATATAATAGTGACTACACTTCAAAAGTACTTCATTGTAAAGCCCTTTGAGACACCCTGAGGTCATGAAAGGCGCTACATAAATGAAACTCCAAAATGGCATTACTAGCTATATTATTTAACCCTAGCCAATTGCTGTCTCCAGATGATATTTTGATGGTTCCTGATATCACAAGAAATACTGTGGAGCATTCCATAATTTCTGCCTATACTTATCCTTATAACCTTCAATCTAATTCCGAGTCAAATATTTATCCAATTATTTTTAAGGGGTTATTTAACAACCCATTAGTTTCTTTTACCAGGAGTTTGTTCCATGTACCTAGTACTCTGGGAAGAAAATGTCTGTAATCTTTAATCTCCCTTGAGGCTTATCATTTTTAAAAATTTGTTTCCTCAATTGCTATGTTCACTGTCCAAGTTAAACAAATTGCTTACGTCTACACTATTAATGTTGCTCACTATTTAAAATATCTGGATTATGTCCAGTTCTGGATGAGCAGAAATGTTCTCCAATTAAATATTGGGAAGACCAAAGCGATTGTTTTCAGTCCCTGCCACAAACTCCGTTCCCTAACCATTGACTCCATCCCTCTCCCTAACATCTGTCTGAGGCTGAACCACACTGTTCGCAACCTTGGTGTCATATTTGACCCTGAAATGAGCTTTCGACCACATATCCACAGCATAACAAAGACCGCCTATTTCCACCTCCATAACATCGCCCATCTCCGCTCTTGCCTCAGCTCATCCGCTGCTGAAACCCTCATCCATGGCTTTGTTACCTCTAGACTTGACTATTCCAACGCTTTCCTCCCACATTCTACCCTACGTAAACTTGAGGTCATCCAAAACTCGGCTGCCTGTGTCCTAACTCGCACCAAGTCCCGTTCACCCATCACCCCTGTACTCGCTAACCTACCAGCGTCAGCTGTGGCTCAGTGGGTAGCACAGTCACCTCTGGATCAGAAGGTTGTGAGTTCAAGTTCCACTCCAGGGACTTGAGCATATAAAGCTAGGCTGACACTGCAGTGCAGAGGGAGAGCTGCACTGTTGGAGGTGCAGCATGAGACGTTAAACCGAGGCTCCGTCTGCTCTCTCGGGTGGATGTAAAAGATCCCATGGCACTACTATTTCGAAGAAGAGTAGGGGGGTTATCCCCAGTGTCCTGGCCAATATTTATCCCTCAACTAACATAACAAAAACAGATTATCTGGTCATTATCACATTGCTGTTTGTGGGGCCTTGCTGTGATATTGGCTGATGCGTTTCCCACATTCCAACAGCGACTCCACTTCAAAAAGTACTTCATTGCCTGTAATGCGCTTTGAGACATCCGGTGGTTGTGAAAGGCGCTATATAAATGCAAGTCTTTTTTTTTACATTGGCTCCCGGTTAAGCAACGCCTTGATTTCAAAATTCTCATCCTTGTTTTCAAATCCCTCCATGGCCTCGCCCCTCCCTATCTCTGTAACTCCTTCAGCCCCACAACCCCCCGAGATATCTGCACTGCTCTAATTCTGGCCTCTTGAGCATCCCTGATTATAATTGCTCAACCATTGGTTGCCATGCCTTCTGTTGCCTCGGCCCTAAGCTCTGGAATTCCCTGCCTAAACCTCTCTGCCTCTCTACCTCTCTTTCTTCCTTTAAGACGCTCCTTAAAACCTACCTCTTTGACCAAGCTTTGGGTCATCTGCCCTAATTTATCCTTATGTGGCTCGGTGTCAAATTTTTGGTCTTTTAATGCTCCTGTTAAGCACCATTGGACGTTTTACTACGTTAAAGGTGCTATATAAACACAAGTTGTTGTTGTTCTCAATCTGCACCTGTGCAAACAAGTTCCGTTTTGTGCATCTCTCTTCATAACGTAGAGTCACATTAAATGCAAAAATGGTCATGTCACTCTTCTCTGAACCTTCTCCAATGTACCAATGTTTATTCGAAAGTAAAAAAAAACACACAATATGTACCCTTACCAGTTCTAAATGTGACCTTGTGGCGGAGCCACTAAGGGACTCTGAGCAACTGTATATAATTCCCTTTAACAAGGTTTTACTCCAACCTAAGCCTGTACCAGTCTGTTAGTTATTTCTGTGTTTGTGCATACTGGTTGCATGTACGGGGCGTGGTCCCTTTAAAAGCGCGGGCAAACACGATGACATCATGCCGCTAATCATGTGACCACCCAAGCGTGGGAAAAACATGATGACGTCATGACGCCATCCACGGGACCGCCCTAGCAGTCCTCGTGGAAGCATCAACTTGTACAGACCTGTTTTCGTGGTTCTCCTGTATCAATCGGCAACGCCGGCAAGTTGCTTTTCATTACCGATACGCTCTCTGGCCGTCGTTTTCTGTGCGACACCGGAGCACAGTGCAGCATTTTGCCAGCGTCCGCCCTCGATGTACAGGCAGGGAAGCACGGCCTCGCCCTTGAAGCAGCCAATGGCGGAGCGATTCGAACTTTCGGCAGACGGCAGGTGGAGGTTTGCTTCGGGGGGCAACGGTTTCATTGGGAGTTCGTTACGGCCAAGGTTTCTCAACCCATTCTCGGCGCGGATTTCCTGTGCGCCAACAGCCTCCTGGTCGACGTGAAGAACCGACGGTTGATCAATGCAGCAACTTTTCATTCTATCCCTTGTTACCGCAGTACCACTACGTCGCGCACCGTCGCCTGTGCTTTTCCGGCTCCGGATGAGTTCGCTCGCCTGCTCGGCGAATTCCCCGACCTGACAAGGCCAACTTTCTCCTCCACGGCCACGAAACATGGTGTGGAACACCACATCACCCCCAACGGCCCCCCGGTCTACGCGCGGGCCCGGCACCTGGAACCTGGCAAGCTGGCGGTCGCGAAAGCAGAGTTCGCGACCATGGAACGGTCAGGGATTATTCTCCGGTCGAATAGTCCCTGGTCTTCACCCCTCCACATCGTCCCAAAGCCTGGCGGTGGATGGCGGCCATGCGGCGACTATCGACGCCTAAACGACGCCACCACTCCTGATCGGTACCCGATCCCCCATATTCAGGATTTCTCCACCCATTTGGCGGGGAACACTGTATTCTCGAAAGTCGACCTCGTCCGGGGCTACCACCAGGTCCCCGTTCATCCCCAAGACGTACAGAAGACTGCAGTCATCACCTCATTCGGCCTTTTCGAGTTCTTAAGAATGCTTAAAGAACGCCGCCCAGGCTTTCCAACGCCTGATGGACTCCGTGCTGCGAGACCTCAAGTTCCTCTTTGTCTACTTAGACGACGTCCTCATTGCCAGTCCCACCAAAGCAGAACACATCTGTCACCGCCGCACCCTTTTTCAGCGTCTCAGCCAACACGGCCTGATTATCAACCCGGCCAAGTGTCAGTTTGGCCTGCAGCAAATTGATTTCCTGGGGCATCGCATCACTTCAGAGGGAGCGGTTCCTTTACAGGCGAAGGTAGAGGCGGTGGCATCCTTTCCATGCCCGCAAACCATTAAGGCCCTGCAGGAATTCCTAGGCATGGTAAACTTTTACCACCGTTTCGTGCCTAAGGCAGCACTGCTCATGCAGCCCCTGTACAAGGCCCTCAAGGGCAGGACTGGTAAAGATACGGTAGACTGGACGGAGGACATGGCCCAGGCGTTCGCCGACACAAAAAGAGCCTTGGCCAATGCAACTATGCTGGCGCACCCGCTACCAGGAGCCACCATCGCCCTCACCACCGACACGTCAGACTACGCAATCGGCGCCGTGCAAGAGCAGTGGGTGAATGGGACCTGGCAGCCGTTGGAATTCTTCAGCCGTCAACTACAGCGGAACGAGAGGAAGTATAGCACATTCGATCGGGAGTTGCTTGCTCTTTTTCTGGCCATCCGACATTTTCGCTTCCTCCTGGAAGGACGTCCCTTCACCGCCTTTGTGGACCATAAGCCGCTCACCTTCGCCATGGCCAAAACCGCCGAACCATGGTCATCCCGACAGCAACGTCACCTGATGTACATATCCGAGTTTACCATGGATATATAGCACATGGCCAGTAAGGACAACCTGGTGGCTGACTGCCTCTCCCGCACGACCGTCAATACGGTTCATTTAGGCATCGATTACACCCTCATGGCAGTGGATCAAGCCTCGGACCCAGAAGTCCAAGCCTACAGAACCACCGTCACTGGCCTCCAGTTGGCCGACGTCAAGTTCCATGCGGCAGGTACCACGCTCTTGTGTGACGTCTCCGTTCGGGACCCTCGCCCTGTCGTTCCGGCCGTCTGGCGCTGCAAAGTGTTCGACGCCATACATGGGTTATCACACCCAGGAATGAAGGCCTCCCAGAAGCTGATGTCGAGGAAATTCGTATGGCACAGCATGCACAAGGATGTCCGCGACTGGACCAACACCTGCGTGGTCTGCCAAAAGGCCAAAGTACAGCGTCACATCAAAGCTCCGTTGGCCACCTTCACAGTGCCGGAGCGACGGTTCGACCATGTCAATGTGGACCTGGTGGGTCCACTCCCACCCTTCCATGGTTTTTCACACATCCTGACCATGGTTGACTGCACCACCAGATGGCCGGAAGCGGTTCCCCTATCATCCACAACTTCGGCGGACGTGGCCAGGGCGTTCATTTCCACCTGGGTCGCCCGTTTCGGAGTGCCCGCTGATATTTCTTCGGACAGGGGACCACAGTTTTCCTCCGAACTCTGGAATGCAGTGGCCCAAGGGCTCGGTGTCAAATTACACTGCATCACAGCCTACCACCCACAGGCGACTGGTCTCTGTGAACGTTTCCACCGGTCACTAAAAGCCTCCCTGAGGGCCAGCCTCCAGGACGCTGGATGGGTAGACAAGCTACCGTGGGTCCTGTTGGGCCTTCGCACGTCCCCCAAAGAAGACCTTCGCTCTTCATCAGCGGAGCTGGTGTACGGTCAGCCGCTGCGAGTCCCGGGAGATTTCCTGCCAGACTCGACGAAGCCATGGTCCGTGTCTGACCAGCTTACTAGTCACCAGGAGACGGCCAGATGCTTCGCACCGGTGCCCACTTCGCACCACGGGCTGCAGAGTTCGCACATTCCCCCGGAGCTTCATAAGGCCGAATACGTCTTTATTCGTCACGATGCTCATAGGGATCCGCTCAAGGCCCCATACACTGGTCCTTTCCGCGTGCTAGAGGCAGGGGACAAAACCTTCAAGGTGGATGTCGGTGGTAAACCGGACCACATTTCAGTCGATTGTCTAAAGCCGGCACATCTGGACCTCGACCGTCCCGTCGAGACAGCACAGCCGCCAAGACGAGGTCGGCCACCTATCGTCGTCACACCAGACCAAGTGCAATCGCCCGCTCCACCGCCAGCCATCCAGCAGCCTCCGCTTCGGGAGTAAAGGAGTCATTCTGACAGGCTTGTCAGACCCCCTCACCGTTTGACTTTTTCCGTTAACGAGAATTCTGGGGGGGCGCATGTGGCGGAGCCACTAAGGGACTCTGAGCAACTGTATCTAATTCCCTTTAATGAGGTTTTACTCCAACCTAAGCCTGTACCAGTCTGTTAGTTATTTCTGTGTTTGTACATACTGTTTGCATGTACGGGGCGTGGTCCCTTTAAAAGCGCAGGCAAACGCGATGACGTCATGACGCCATCCACAGGACCGCCCTAGCAGTCCTCGTGGAAGCTCCAACTTGTACAGACCTGTTTTCGTGGTTCTCCTGTATCGATCTCAACAAACTGTTTAAACTCGTTCAGTTTTGCATTAAAAACCTGTTTGTTTGATCGCCTGAGTCGACCTCAGTTCTTAGTTAGGAATTCGTCAATTCCTACAACCTTACCAATACAGGATAAAATAACTGCTTAATTAATTAACCGCTTAATGACTGAGATTAAAGAAGGGTTTTAATTGATGAAGAACTGTTATAAACTCCTAAATAAGCTAGCTGATTCATTTTTCTCTCCATTTTCCTTGTTCAGCATCAGATCTGCTGTTGCAAAATCAAGTAAATCAATGACATGATAATTATATGGAAGCCTTTAAAAAATACCCAGTACCAAATATTAATGATGAACTCAAAGATGTGTGCCAATGTAGTTTAGCACCTCAGTGGCCCTTTCAATATTCAGCTTCACTTTCTGCAAAAATTATCCTGGAAATATTACAATTCATAGTGAACACATTCCTTCTCTCTCATAATTGCCTAATTTTAACACAACCATTTATAAAAATTGAGATTGTGGAAAACATCCAGCCAAAGAGAACGACAGTCATTTTCAATGATTGTTATAAAAGTTTTAGCTGGGAATACATATGGTAATACTTAAATCAGCTGCATCAGGGTGCTGGGACCTAAGTTTATATTAAAGCAAAATACTGCAGATGCTGGAAATCTAAAATAAAAACAGAAAATGCTGGAAACACTCAGCAGGTCAGGCAGCATCTGTGCAGAGAGAAACAGAGTTAACATTTCAGGTTAATGACCCTTCGTCAGAACTGAAAAAAGTTACAGATGTAACAGGTTTTAAGCAAGTACAGAGGCAGGGAAAGGGGGGAGGGGAGGAAAGAACAAAAGGGAAGGTCTGTGATAAGGTGGAAGGCAGGAGAGATTAAACGATAAAAGGAATGCTGGTGCAAGGCAAAAGGAGATGGTAACGGTACAAGTAAAGAAACAAAAAATGGGTCTAAAGGAGATGTAATTGGCAACAGCAGAATCATTACCAACAGCTGCTGTCCAAAAAAATGGGGGGCAGTGGTTATGATCTGAAATTGTTGAAATCAATGTTGAGTCCGAAAGGTTGTAAAGTGCCTAATCAAAAGATGAGGTCCTGTTCCTCAAGTTTACGTTGAGCTTCATTGGAACAATGTAAGAGGTCAAGGACAGAGAAGTCAGAGTGGGAGTGGGGCAGAGACTTAAAATGACAGGCGACCGGAAGCTTGGGGTCAAGCTTGCGGACTGAACGGAGGTGTTCTGCAAAGTGGTCACCCAATCTGCGTTTGGTCTTCCCAATGTAGAGGAGACTGCACCATGAGCAGCGAATACAGTGTACTAAATTGCAAGAAGTACAAGTAAATCGCTATTTCACCTGTTAGGAGTGTTTGAGGCCGTGGACAGTGGGAAGGGAAGAGGGAAGGTGTTGCATCTCCTGTGCTTGCATGGGAAGGTGCCGTGGGAAGGGGAGGGGGTGTTCGGGGTTGTTGTGTATGTACCTTTAAGGGAATAACTGGTCTCAGACTGCAGTACCGGCAGTAACCACCCCTGTATAAAAGGCCCTAGCAGGCTTCTGTAGTTTCAGTTTCCAGGTTGTCTCCATTCAGTAAAGACTTATTATAATCAACTCCTGCAGTCCGTGTCTCAATTATACACGGACATAATACTGGCGACGAGTAAGAAACAAACTTACCTGCAACTCGGCAGCACCTCAGACGACGTTATTGAAGGTCGGAGCCAGAAGAAAGAAAAAAAAAAATCCAAAGAAACTCGAGAAACGGGCGTCGACCGTGGGCAACCGCCCTCCAAATCATCGAATTGAAAAATTGCAGGAGAGACTGTCGTGAGCCAGGCTTGGTTCTCCAGTCTGTGGTTTCCCAGCTAATCAGGCTGGTGGCAGGTAGTGCACTGATCCTTCCTGGGCTGCGGCGGGCTAGAGCTCGATCGGGTGGCTCTGGAACGGGGCCGGGCAGCGAGTCGGGAAGCAAAGAGAGAGAGAGAGGGTGGAGCACACAGGGCGCAGCCGGTGCTTCGAAGCAGGGCAGCGTTCGGACCTAAGAAGAGGGAGGGAAGTGTCCCAGAGGGTCCGCTCCATGACGGGAACGGTTCTTCAATTAACGGAGCAAATATTGAAGCGCGATAGAAAAATAAAAACACCGCGGAGAGCGGCGTTGGCAGCAGCGATCGGGGAGGCGCGAAGACCATAGGGCGTCGCCATTACAGGATAGTAAAATAAATATAATCGCCAACAACAGCGTTGGCAGCGGCGGGAAAGCGTGGGAGGCGCATCTTAACTTGGCGGGGAAGAAGGAAAAGCGCGGGAGGCACCATCTTAGATTTTCAAGATGCCAAAGACTGGCGATATCACTGCCTTCAATAATGCAATAGAAGACTGGACCACGTATGTGGAAAGAGTCGAAGTATATTGCGAGTCAAACGAAATAGCCGATGAGAAAAAGGCATCGGTATTGCTAAATTTAATGGGCGCAAGAACGTACAGCCTATTGCGGGACCTGATTACTCCAGCCAAACCGAAGGCGAAGAGTTTTAACAAAATTGTTGCTATCCTACAGGAACACCTAAATCCTACACCGCTGCTGATAGCAGAAAGAATTAAATTTCACAGGCGAAATCAGCATAAAAATGAGAGCAATGCTGATTACCTTACGGAACTACGCAAGCTATCAAAGCACTGCCAGTTCGGAGCAGGACTGGCAGATACCTTACGGGACAAATTTGTCTGTGGACTCCTGAGTGAAGGAACCCAGAAGAGGCTACTCTCAGAGAAAGAGCTGACGCTAGATAAGGCTTTCAGCGTGGCAGTATCGTACGAAGCAGCAGCAAGGGGAGCTGCGGAAATACAACAAAAGCCACAGGAATACGGCACCCACGAAATGACATGGGGATTTGCAAAATGTTATCGCTGCGGCAGAACAAACCATGACCAGAAGGACTGCTGGTCCAAGGACAAAATATGCAGGCAATGCGGAAAGATGGGACACATTGCACGAGTTTGCAGGTCTGGGAAGAAGACCAACGACAACAAAAAGGCTACTAAGGAACCGTACAGGAAAGTACAAAAGATGACGGACAGTAGTTCCGAAGACCAGATGAGCGATAGTGAATCCGGGAACAAGAGACTAAGCTGTCTCAAACTTCACAACGTAATCGCAAAAGAGGATCACCGAACCATTTGGGTCACCCTCACGATAGCAGGGTCCCAAGTCAAAATGGAATTGGATACAGGATCAGCTCTAACCATCATGAATCGACGAGACTACGAGCGGCTATTCTCACACATACCCTTGAGAGAGACATCCATTGTCTTGAGGACGTATACGGGGCAAAAAGTATACCCCAGAGGAAAAATAAGGGTGCCTGTCGAATACAACGGCAAGAAAATACGGAAATTGTATCTCTACATTCTGCAAGATGGTGGACCACCATTATTGGGACGTGAATGGATCAGAAAGATAAGTTTAGACTGGCACTCCATTCAGGCACTGACGGTGGCTGGTAAAAAGGATGACGACGTCACTCCTGGACGATTGTCAACAATCTTAGCTGACGCCAAAGAGGTATTTCAACAAGAACTGGGCACTCTTAAAGGCGTAACTGCCTCAATAAAAATAGAGGAGAATGCAATTCCCAAGTTTTTCAAAGCAAGACCGGTACCATATGCAATTCGCCCAGCCGTCGAGGCAGAGCTGGAGAATCTGGAGAATGCAGGCGTGTTATCTAAGGTAGACTGGAGCGAGTGGGCGACACCCATCGTTCCTGTCATGAAAAAAACGTTAAACAATAAGTCTGAGGAGCCAAGGAAGGTTCGCATCTGTGGGGACTTCAAGGTGATGGTGAACCCACTCCTTCACACAGTATAATATCCTCTTCCAAGGATAGAAGATATCTTCACCTCACTATCTGGAGGGAAGCGTTTTACAAAAATTGACCTAGCACAAGCATATTTGCAGATGGAGGTTGAAGAATCCTCTAGGAATTATCTCACGATAAACACTCACAAAGGTCTTTACCAGTATAATCGACTGGTATTCGGGGTAGCATCAGCTCCGGCGATATGGCAAAGAGCGATGGAACAAGTCCTGCAAGGGATTCCGAGGACTCAGTGTTACTTGGACGACATCCTAGTGACAGGTGAAGATGACAGTGAACACCTTGCCAACCTAGAGCAGGTGCTCACTAGACTACGTGAACATGGGCTACGAGCCAATCGCCCCAAGTGCGAGTTTTTTAAGAAACAGATATCGTATTGTGGCCACGTGATTGATGAAGAGGGGTTGCATAAGTCCCCTGACAAAATTGAAGCGGTAGTTAAGGCTCCAGCGCCTGAAAATGTGTCGCAACTGAGGTCATTCCTCGGATTGGTGAATTACTACCATAAGTTTTTGCTGAATTTGTCCACAATTCTGCATCCACTGAACGCCCTACTACGAACGGGAGTAGCATGGAAATGGAGCGATGAATGCAAGCGGGCCTTTCAGAAGAGTAAGGACTTAATCACTTCAAGAGAAGTATTGGCTCACTACAACCCATCACTACCGATAAGACTGGCGTGTGATGCGTCTCCCTACGGCATTGGGGCGGTACTGTCACATAAATTCCTTGATGGTTCAGAGAGGCCGATAGCTTTTGCGTCACGCTCGTTAACTTCAGCCGAGCGTAACTACACCCAGATTGACAGAGAGGCCCTCAGCCTGGTATGGGGGGTGAAGAAGTTCAATCACTACCTGCACGGTCAGAAATTTACTCTACTAACTGATCATCAACCTCTCATCTCCATTTTCAACCCTCAGAAGGGCGTACCGATAATGACGGCACAACGGCTACAGAGGTGGTCCCTTTTCCTAGGGGCTCATGAGGGTCATCTGGGAGGGGTAAAAATGAAGAACTTAGCCAGAGCGTTTGTGTGGTGGCCGGGAATCGATAGAGAAATCGAAGAGATGACCAAGAGCTGTACAGGATGCCAGAAGGTCCAAAACGCCCCACCACAAGCCCCTCTACATCCATGGGAGTGGCCCTTATCTCCATGGCAAAGGGTGCACATTGATTTTGCTGGTCCCTTTATGGACTCGATGTTTTTAATTGCGGTGGATGCCCATTCAAAGTGGCCAGAGGTAATAAAAATGTACTCAACCACCACAGAAAAAACTATCACAGTCTTACGAACCATATTCGCCAGGAATGGGCTGCCTGAACAGATTTGCTCTGACAATGGACCACAGTTTGTGTCTGAAGAGTTCCGGAGGTTCTTAAAGAACAATGGTGTTAAGCATTACACATCCGCCCCATATCATCCAGCCACTAATGGATTGGCTGAGAGGTTTGTTCAAACATTTAAGAAGGCTATCAAGGCAATGTGTAATGAAGATATACCCCTACAACACAAGGTGGATAACTTCTTGTTTGCCTACTGGAATGCGACACATGCGGTTACCAACCAAACTCCAGCTATGATGTTCTTCAATCGAAGACTACGATGCCGCTTGGATTTGGTTAAGCCAAACGTCAGAAGAGATGTGGAGAACAGGCAGTTTCAGAATATGAATGAAAGGCCGACCAGGAGTTTTAAGATAGGTCAACCAGTTTTGGCCCGGGACTACCGCACAGAGAAATGACAGCCAGGAACGATCTGTACATGGCAAGGACCTCTAATGTATACCGTGGACGTTGGGGAGAGCATTGTAAGGCGCCATGCTGACCAGATTCTAGAGTCACTGGAAAACGTCAACTCCACACCACGATCTGATACACCTGACGATGAAACCGAAGTACCAATTGCATCTACCACAGAATCAGTGATATTGGAAGCAGATGAACCAAACAACGACATTGATCCCGACTCAACCTTGCCAGAAGAACCTGATATCCCAAAGAGGCGTTATCCAGACAGAATCAGGAAGCCTCCTCAAAGACTGAACTTATAATTGCTTAACTTCAACCAATGTATCTAGCAACCGTAATTGTAATTGTAATTAGTTATTATTTAGTTGTTAAATGAATGTTATGTACTGTTTATCTAAAAGGGGAGGAATTGTTGTGTATGTACCTTTAAGGGAATAACTGGTCTCAGACTGCAGTACCGGCAGTGACCACCCCTGTATAAAAGGCCCTAGCAGGCTTCTGTAGTTTCAGTGTCCAGGTTGTCTCCATTCAGTAAAGACTTGTTATAATCAACTCCTGCAGTCCGTGTCTCAATTATACACGGACATAATAGGGGTGATTGAGGAGTGGACCAGGGTGTCACGGAGGGAACAGTCCCTTCAGAATGTTGGAGGGGAAGATGTGTTTGGTGGTGGGATTACGCTGGAGGTGGCAGAAATGGCGGAGGATGATCTGTTGAATGTGGAGGCTGGTGGGGTAGAAGGTGAGGACAAGGGGAACTCTATCATGGTTTAGGGAGGAAGGGGTGAGAGCAGAAGTGTGGGAAATGGGATGGACGCAGTCGAGGACCCTGTCAACCACGGTAGAGGGGAATCCTCGGTTGATGAAAAAGGAAGACATATTGGAAGCACTGGTATGGAAGGTGGCATTGTCAGAACAGATGCGACAGAGATGGAGAAACTGGGAGAATGGAATAGAGTCCTTACAGGAAGTGGGGTGGGAGGAAGTGTAGTCAAAGTAGCTGTGGGAGTCAGTGGGCTTATAGTGGATATTGGTCGATAGCCTATCCCTAGAAATGGAGATAGAGAAGTCAAGGAAGGGAAGGGAAGAGTCGGAGATGGACCATGTAAAGGCGAGGGAGCAGTGGAAATTGGAAGTGAAGTTGATGACATTTTCCAGTTCGGGGTGAGAGCAGGTAACAGCACCGATACAGCCATCAATGTACCAGAAAAAGAGGTGAGGGAGCGGACCTGAGTAGGACTGGAACAAAGAATGTTTCATATATCCCACAAAAAGGTATCCCTTTTGTCATTTAATCACTTCTACCCTCCACTCTATCACAGACCTTCCCTTTTGTTCTTTCCTCCCCTCCCCCCTTTCCCTGCCTCTACCTGCTTAAAACCTGTTACATCTCTAACTTTTTCCAGTTCTGAGGAAAGGTCATGGACCTGAAACGTTAACTTTGTTTCTTTCTCCACAGATGCTGCCTGACCTGCTGAGTATTTCCAGCATTTTCTCTTTTTATTTTTACATTTATATTGTTGATTATGGCATCGAGAATGCATGGACCAGAGGCTAGAAACTTCCCACAGTGAAAGTAAAATCAGTAGCTATTCCATCGCAGATCCTTCATGTGCATCTCCCTATGGCTGTCTTAAGACTAGCATTGGCAAGTGGCTTTGAACAGGTCACATGCCCATTTTTTCTGGCCCAGGGATGTTACTCAACTCGGGAGGAACTAAATTGGGAAGAAAAGTAATTTTAAAATTTGACCAAACATAAAGCCCATAACCAATATATAAACATTTACAAAATTTGTCCAAAGCTTAAAACACAAAACACTCCAGCATCAAAAATGAATTACACTCTGGTTGTGAGAACACTGCTGGGCAGGCTCAGAAGCCAACATGATTATATCAATTTTCACTGATTACACTGTGTCAGATCGGCAGTGCTGCGAGGTGGAGTTCATATTTTTTAAGACAAAGAGAAAGCATTGTGCAAAGGATAACTATGTTCTAATTATAATTATGGCAAATCATAAGGTCACTGAAGATTGCAGTCCCTTTATTATCCAAGAGAGCAAAACTCCTAGTTTCTGAAGCTGGCATTCGGTCATTCAGTTGTATTCTGAAAATTGGCTTGCATCACTTCCAGTTTAAAAAGGGAACCTATGAAGCTCCCCCAGTCGCTAGGTAAAAGCATCACATAGCTGAGTTTTCCAGCCTAGGAGGTCTGATCACCAGACTGTGCTGACCTAGCTATATAGTAGCAGTAGGGGATATGATAACTGGCCTCAGCACCCCTGAGCTAGGGAGGGTGGAAATCAGCCCGAATCCCCCCACCTGCCTGCTATGCAGTGATTCCTGCTGAAAATCCTGGTTTGACTGAATACACAATCAGGCTTAACTGTGATGCCCCCCTTGGTTGCTCAGTCTGTTGCTTCTCAGGTAAAATGTGCAAGACCTCGCACTGCTGGTGGGTCCTCACGCACCTACCAACAGACTCACCGTCAGAATGCTGTAATTTTGTGATCCTGGCTGGCTGTGTGGGAGGCCCTGGTGGCAGTGTGGAAATCTGTAAAATTTACCCGGCACTGTCTAGGCTCACACATGACGCATAGCCATTTGGGTGAAGTACTGGAGGGTAACTGCCACTCATGGAACCATTCTCCAGCAGAAGGCAATGCCTTCGGGAGATCATCGAATCACAGAAAGTTACAGCACGGAAGGAGGCTATTTCGGCCCATCGTGTCCGCGCCGGCCAACAAAGAGCTATCCAGCCTAATCCCACTTCCCAGCTCTTGGTCTGTAGCCCTGCAGGTTAGAGCATCCCAAGTGCACATCCAAGTACTTTTTAAATGTAGTTAGGGTTCCTGCATCTACCACCCTTTCAGGCAGTGAATTCCAGACCCCCACAACCCTCTGGGTGAAGAAATTTCCCCTCAAATCCCCTCTAAACCTTCCACCAATTACTTTAAATCTGTGCCCTCTGGTTTTTGACCCCTCTGCTAAGGGAAATATTTCCTTTCTATCCACTTTATCTATGCCCCTCATAATTTTATACACCTCAATAAGGTCTCCCCTCAGCCTCCTCTGTTCCAAGGAAAACAGACCCAGCCTGTTCAGTCCTTCCTCATAACCAAGATTCTCTACTCCCGGCAACATCCTTGTAAATCTCCTCTGTACCCTCTTCAGTGCAATCACATCTTTCCTGTAATGTGGTGACCAGAACTGCACGCAGTACCCTAGCAGAGGCCTAACTAGTGTTTTATACAGTTGAAGCATAACCCCCCCCGCTCTTGTATTCTATGCCTCGGCTAATAAAGACAAGCATTCCGTATGCCTTCTTAACCACCTTATCTACTTGGCCTGTTACCTTCAGGGATCTGTGGACATGCACTCCAAGGTCCCTTTGTTCCTCTACACTACTCAGTGTCCTACCATTTAATATGTATTCCCTTGCCTTGTTAGCCCTCCCCAAATGCATTACCTCACACTTCTCCGGATTGAATTCCATTTGCCACTGTTCTGCCCACCTGACCAGTTTATTGATATCTTGAGATGAGGAAGCAAGACAATTGGGGAAAAAGTGAGGAAACGAATGTACCTGAATGGTCTATTTGTATCCTCTATCGGACTACTCTGACTTTGATCTGATTCTCCTTCTGTTCAATTCTGGATTTCATCTGAAGGCCTCTGGGCAAACCCCGAGTGGAGAAGAGGCATCTGCCCTAAAAGAGGAAAGAAACAGAAAGGGATCCGTTAACCTTTGTTTACAACCCCCTCCCCCACCCTCAGTCTGGTTACAAAGCAATATTGGCAGAGCTAGGGAGCAGGTCACTGTCCAGTCTTCCAACATTGTAGAGAACCCCAGATATGTGCGAATAAAATACATGGAAAACGGTAGCAAACAAAAATAAAGGCCGGGAAATACGAAAAAGCAAGAAAACGGGCGAGGGCACCGCGATGTGAGATATGCCCACACCCATTCCAAAAGCGCAGGCAGCTCGTCAATTTGGTGCTGCCTGATTTTTTACACGATAGGAGCGCACAGCCCAGTGACTACCTCACTGCCGACAGGCTGCGCACTCAGCAACGGGCCCAAGTTAGCATTGCTGGCGCGAGCCTGCCTTTCCTTAAAGCTGGGCTGTTCATTTCAAGGCAGTCTCTGAAATGCCTTCTGCACATAAAAAATGCTAAAAGTGCTTCAGCACTAACACAAATGGCTCAACAGGCTTGGGAAAGCACACCCAGGGTCTCAGACGCAGCACTCGAGCTTTGTGCAAGGGGTCAACACTGCAAGAGAGGTCCTCTACCCACAGGGGGCAGGAGGCCCTCCAGAAAGAAGGATGTGGGATCAGATCACCGAGGCCGTCACTGCCAGCAGTGTCGCCCCCAGGTCCTAGCTCCAGTGCCCAAAAAAGTTTCATGACCTCAGACAAGTGGTCAAGGTCAGTGAATGCATCTTCAAAAGCCGTCTCCTACCAACTGCACCACTAGCCTCACACACTGCTCAATGCACGACTCCTCCCCTCCCCCCCACCAATCACACACCTACCAACAATCTGTACCAAACAAGAAACACACTTCACATTCCTAGCTACACCTCACCCCCTTGGGAGAAGATGGTGCTGGCCATTCTTGGCAGGGGCATGGCTTAGTCCTTGGCCAGCAGCGGGGCTGAAAGAATACAAGATGCTGGTATCTTCGTACTTTATCCTCCTTCTCACATCCCACTTCCCCCTCATCCCACGATATCGTCTGATTTACAAGGTGTGCATGGTGTAAGCATGCACCTCTTGCTTTCCCGCCCTCGCCTCACCACAACTCCACCCTGTGCCTTCCTCATTTCACACCCAAGAAATCCAGCCTGCCCAGCCATGGTTGACCAAGAAGAGGGAGAGGAGAGTGAATAAAAAGAAGAACAAGCGCAGTCACTCGATTTCACACTCCCAGCCACCGGCTCCTTCAGCTCGTCCTGCAAGGCCATTTGCAGTGACCTGAAAGTCAGCAGCCTTCCACCAGTCATGCTGCAGCCACTGGGGTAGCGCTGCATGACATCACTAGGATCGGTAAAGGCACACACAAGACACTCAACTAAGGGAATGCAAAAGGGTGATTAGTTGATTTTTTAATGTCATATTGGATGCATATATGGATAAAGTTGGATTGGCCACAATGCTTTTATTTCAGCATTGTGGCCAAGAGGACGCTGTGATGGTCAGTAACAGAGGGAAGGGAAGGTGTGGGACAAACGTTGAAAGGGGAATTGGGGCAGTGACTGCTCCTGGAGTTTGTGGAGATTTTAATGTCATCCTCCATTTAGTGATATGTCATTAAATGAGGATAATCTGATATGTGGAAAAAGACAATAAATGGTGGGAACTGACTTCAAAAAGAGAGATGGCGTACAAGTGGAATCCAGTGCTTTTTTTCTAAATAGTTTAAGAAGGAATATTAAAATGGATCCTACAGGTTAATCATTTTAAAATAGACTATGTATAAAACTAAAAGGATTGCCACAAATCTTTGGATATGCAGGTGGAATTTGAACGTGGGTGAGTGCATGGGTTTGGGTGCAGGTAGGGGGTGAAATCCCAGAAAAATGCAAGAGCGTTGAGAAGCTGACCCCAAACCACCGACATCCGCATTTCACTGCAGCGTGTTAGGCTGCATGTGAGCAACCCACTCGGGAGAGGCAGGTTGACAATTTCAATATGTTAATCACTCAATTAGAGCGCTATCAACGTGGGTTTTGCAGTTTAACTTTGAGTCCATGGGTTTCCCGGGCATCCTGAAACTCACCAGTGAAAGCAAGGTGAGAACACAGCAGCAATTGAGGGGCCTGAAGACATGACAGGGAAATATGCTCATAAGTACTCAGCACTCACAGTTGATTCCTTACCTGCTTGTGCGAAAGGGTTTGTTCACAGTACTTACGCTGAGAGGTTACTTTGCACACTTTGGAGGTGTCATCTACAATTTGGAGGTTCAGGGGTCTGGTCTGCACTTTGAAACTTGATCTATCAGATCAGTATGGGTGCTGCTTACACTGTGTAACTTTGGACCTCAGATGCACCAGGACCTGCACCAGCAACAGCCTGCTGCTCTCAGGCCTGCAGTTCCACAGGAGAGAGGGGAGCAGCAGATAGGTGCAGCTCACAGGAGGCCATACACAGCACCCAGGGTCTACAGGCAGAGGATAAGATTCCTCGACTTGTCGGAACAGCAGTTTCTGAGGAGGCTCAGGGTGTTGCGTCAGGTGGTGCCAGACATTTGCAGCATGCTGGAACAAGACCTGCTGCCAACTGGACCTGGTGGTCACACTTTACCAGTGGCTGTCAACGTCACCACTGCCCTCAACTTTTTGCCTCTGGATCCTTCCAGGGCTCTGCCAGAGGGATGTGCAGGATCTCACAGTCGGCGGCCCACAAATGCATAAGACAGGTGACTGACAGCAATTATGTTAACTTCACCTGCAATTATGCCAGTCAGAATAAGGGGCGCTTGGGTTTGCAGCTCTGCCTGGCTTCCCACAGGTGCAGGGCATCATCGAATGCACATGTGTCAATTAAGGCACCCATAGATTACCCAGGAGTGTCCGTCAACTGCAAGGACTTCCACTCCATCAATGTGCAGCTGGCGTGCGGCAGTCCACACTCCCTAATCTCTTTACACCTCGAAGCAGAGTTACTGGCTGTCTGCTTAGAGACAAGGGATACCCACTTAAAACGTGTCTGGTGACACCTCTCAGAAACCTGAGGAATGAGGCCCAGGAGTGATACAATGAATGCCATATCACCACCAGATGTGTCATTGAACAAACCATCGGCATGCTGAAGTTGCGCTTCAGGTGCCTGGACAGATCTGGAGGCGCCCTTCATTACGCATGAGCCAGGGTCTCCAGAATGGTCATGGTGTATTGCACTCTGCACAAAATTATGCAGCAGCAAGGTTTGGATCTGCAGAAGGAACAAGGCGCAGAGCACAGAGCCTCCTCAGAGGATTCCGAGGAGGGGGAGGCGCACATTGCTATCCGGGATGCCAGGGATACCCTCATTATTGCAAGGTTCACTTAGGTTCCACCAGTGCATCCATCTAACAACCACATGTAAAAGCCACTTTTACCCCTCACCCCTCCCAATGCCACTAGCACAAAGCAGTCCTGCAAACAACCAAGTCTCCCTTTCACAGACCCCCAATGCGCGGCGTCTTCCCATTCATCATCACACAACTGAAAAGATCACTTTCCAGCCAGCAACCAAGAATGGGCAAGATGGGAAAGTCGTGCAAAAGAATAATATTTATTTGGTTCATATATAAAAGAGAGACTTAACATTCTAATATACCCATGTGCATACCCTTGTGCAACTACATATCCTTATTCTTCCTTTCCTAGCACTTCTACATGGTGCAAACACTGTGGGGGAGAAATTGGGTATAGCCCCGCTTGGGGCACTAGAATTGGCGGAGCACAAATTGTATCGCCAGGCGTAACTTATCACCACCTCCAGCGATATTGGGTTTCATCGCCCCGAAGGAGATTGCGGCATAAAATCAGGCGCTGCACGGGACTCCTAAGGCGCTAACCTGGCGGCGCTACTCAATATCTGGGCGGACGGGCGCAGCGCAGGTGCTGTCAATAATCGATGACCACGAGACATGCTGGCGCCGGCCAGCTCTTAAAAGGGCCGGGTCATTTAGGTTCAGCAACCACACTCATCGCCCTGTAGGCCTCAAAATCGGCACTGTGCAATCTGAGGTGTTACAAACTTTGACCAGATGGAGAGGGTGAGGCAGAGAGCGGAGCGCTTTACCAATGGGGCATTGGATGCTTTGGTTGGTGCAGTGGAGCGCCGGCAAGCAGTGCTGTACCCTGACAATGGCAGGAGGCCTCATCAGAACGAGTACCGCAGAGCTTGGAGGGAAGTTTGTCAAAGAGTCAACTCCAGCAGCATGGCGACCAGGACTCCTGTGCAATGCAGGAAGAAGTTCAACGATCTCACTCGGGTCATTAGGGTGAGTGGCTTATTGGCAATCTTCTTCATCTCTCCATCTGCACCTGACTTTATGGCCAGAGGGTGCGCGATGCCCCAATGGCCATCTGTCAGCCAGCACCCATGGCCCTTTCTGGGAACGCACATGCACATTCAACTCAGGGCATAATGTAAGGGCTGATCCACCATGAGGGGGCATGAGATGACAACTCAGGGCATAATGTAAGGGCTGATCCACCATGGGGGGGCATGAGATGACAACTCAGGGCAGCATGTTTCATAACTTCCCGTCCTTTCTCCTGCAGGGCAAGCTGGCCAGGAACCGGAGGGAACAGCTTCGTACTGGAGGGGGTCCTCCTCAGTTGCAGGAACTCACGGACCTGGAGGAAAGAGTCCACCAGATTGTTGGAGGCCGGATGAGTGGTCCTGTCACCACTGGAGCTGCCGACCCCATTGTGCACAGCGATGGTAAGGTCATCACCTTTTTGAACTCTCTCCTTCCACTTGCTCCCCCCACCAGCATGCTTTTTCAGTCTGGACCCATGTCAGAGCATTGCAGCACGCTTGCATCCCTTGCTGCCGCCCTGTCCTTTCGCTAAAGCCACTCTTCAACCTCCCTGCTTTCAGATGTTGCATCACCAGCTCGGGAACCGGGCCATCAAGCTGCCAGGGACACTGACTCCGGAGGCGACGAGCAGGAGGAAGCCGGACCATCCGTCCCACCCTCAGGCGAGCCAGCCCATCTGCAGACTGGGGATAGTGCTTCCCTGGAAGGGAGTGGGGGGGTTGACTCTGAGGAGGAACCATTTGCAGGAACCAGCGGCCTCCAGCAGCGCAAGGGGGGTAGGGAAGTTCTGGAGCCGTCTCCCCGGAGGGCGCGTCAGGCCACGATGACTGCTGCACAGAGTGCAGAAGAGGTACGTTCCCTCGCAGAAATGAGTGCCCAGGCTCGACTCAGGCACACTGAGCTGATGGCTGCAGTTGCAAGGATGCCTGAATCCATCGAGACACTGGCAAGGAGTGTGCAAGACTTCGGGGCAGCACAGGAAAGGATTGTGCAAGACTTCGGGGCAGCACAGGAAAGGAGTGCCCAGGGCTTCGGGGCAGCCCTGGAAAGGAGTGCCCAGGGCTTCAGGGCAGCCCTGGAAAAGACTGCCCAGGGCGTCGGTACATCACTGGAAAGGACTGTCCAGGGCGTCGGTACATCACTGGAAAGGACTGTCCAGGGCGTCGCTACATCACTGGAAAGGACTGTCCAGGGCTTCACCGAAGCACTGGCACCTGCCACGCAAGTGCTGAGTGCTGTCACGCAGTCCCTCGCTGGCCTCATGCAGAGGCAGATTGAGGCCACACAAGCACTGACTGCTGCCACCCTCGATGGATCAGGCAGGATTACCCGGGGCCCTTGCAGCACCACAGCAGGCCAGCAATCTGTGGACCAGACGATTGGTCCGCATGCTGCGGTGCTGCCCCGTCAGAGTGCCAGTGTGTCGGCCGACCATGGAGCAGGTGTCCACTCTCAGGATGTCAGCATTCCTGATGCCAACGCTGGCACGTCTCCACTGCAGCTGCCATCACCTGCAAGACAGACTGCTTCCACCCATGCCCATTTGGAGCAGTCAGCGTCCAGCCCCTCCAAGCCCAGAGTCCGTCCAGGCCATCCCTCAGGGGCATCTGCGCTTTCAGACAGTCAGCAGGCGTCCCCCAGCCTTCATGCAGCCACTGGGGTCCCATTATGGAGGAGCTGCAGGGAGGGAAGGGGCCGTTCTCGCAAGAGAAGTAGATCACCATCAAAGGGGAAAGAGTAGAAGGTGCTGCTGAAATGTCCTATTTCTAGAAATCAAGGCCGTGGATGCTGGTCTGAATGTTAGTCATGTTTTGGATAGTCTCCCGGGTGTGCGAGCCAGTTGGTCTGAATGTTAGTCATGTTTTGGATAGTCTCCCGGGTGTGCGAGTCACTTATGTGTTAGTTTGTTAGTTAAGCTTTCTGTTGCCATTGCTTTGGCATGTTGGAAGGAAGCACAGTTTTCAAAATAAACAAAAAATGTTATTGTCATTGGCCATGTCTGCTATTTACAATCATTGTGGCCTTCATAGGCTTTGGGTTATCCGAATGGTTCCATTCCTGGTCTTCGAATGGCACCAAGCAGTCCATGAGAGGGGCCGAGAACCGACTCCTTATCAGCCTCAGACGGACGGCCCTTCCAGTTTCTCGGACCCTCCTGTCTTGGTCCTCCTCCTCCTCCTCCTCCTCCTCCTGCACCTGCTCCTGCTCCTGCTCCTGCTCCTCCTCTGCTGGTCCTTCAATGTCTGCTGACATTGGCTGGGTGCGCAGGGTGGCGAGGTTATGGAGCATGCAGCAGACAATGATGAAGTGGGCGACTCTCTCTGGTGCGTACTGCAAGGCTCCTCCCGAATGGTCCAAACAGCGGAACCGTTGCTTCAGCACGCCGATTGTGTGCTCCACAATGTTCCTCGTCGCCTGATGGCTGACGTTGTAGTGCTCTTCTGCAGGGGTGCTGGGCGTACGGAGCGGGGTCATCAGCCATGGGCACAGTGGATAGCCCTTGTCGCCGAGAAGCCAGCCTTCTGGGTGAGCCGGGGCCTCGAAAAGGTCAGCGACTGAAGTCTGGCGCAGGATGAATGCGTCGTGGCTGCTGCCTGGGAACTGTGCATTGACCGCCAGGATCAGCTGCCGCTGGTCACAGACCAGCTGCACATTCAAGGAGTGGAACCCCTTGCGGTTGCGGAACTCCTCAGGATTCTGTACAGGCGCCCGCAAAGCCACGTGCGTGTGTAAGGGGATTTCGATCGTAGAGGTTTCTCTCTCCAGATGCCTCTCTCTCTTGCACAGTAAAACCTTGAGTGGTTCGACCCACTCGCCCCTTAGGTTCTATACACTGAACTTTGAGGCAGGAACTACAATGTAGAGAATACTCTATAGATCAGGTTTGATGAAAACGAAATGAAATTTTATTGCATAAAGGAACAAATTGATTGTAAGCCAATAAGGTACATGGGAGGGAAAAACAAATCATAATACAGTACTAACCAACATATATACAGGCATGTTATACTTTACAAAAGTCATCTCGAAATGGGGAAACACATGGAACATCGAGGGACAACAACTCATAATTAATTACCCCTTTAAATGCCCACCCCCTAAGCCTATCTAGATCAGATTGTGAGGGGCCAGAAACATGCTCACCAATCCCGTTGGAAAGTATAAGATTTTGAAAGGTCTGCGTTTTGATCCTCTCAGGCGTCCTGTCTCCACGTGGTCAACGCTGCGGACTGCGACTCTCTCTCTTCTTCCTCAAGGTGAAGGTCACAGACAGGCTGGATGCTGGCAGGCCTGGATGGCGGCGTGGACGAGGACCACCTATTTGATCATGGTCAAATAGGTTTCTTCGCAGAGCCCAGCTGGTTTACCATTTTCAGATAGGTTTCTTCTGAAGGGCTGCTGTCCTTCGTCTCGTCAACGGCCTGGGGTTTGTCGATGATCTCCCGATGGTTGCCCCGGGGCGGGACGCAGACTCGAATCACCTTCTTGGCTGGTCTCCGGATCGACGTTCCTCCACGGCTCTCGAAAAAGCAAGCTAGCTCAAAAGCTACCAGCTACAGGCTCCAGGCTGAACAGCTACAAGCTACCGATGGCTACCCCGGGACTCCAGTTATACTTTTCCATGGAGGCCCTTATCTCCCGCCAAATCAAGGTTAGTCTTTGTTTAACTTTTGGCGGGCTTGTAGCACAGCGGGGTAGTTATTATGTTTTAAACTACTTTGGGATGGCCGGTAACGGCCATCTCTGGTCTGGAATGACCCTGTATTGTTTTTAATGTCCTCTTGATGTCTTTAACGGTTCTTGATGTTCCCCCTATGAATATGAAACTGTTTTCCTTTGTCTGGGTAAACATTTAGATGACCTTTATCTACAGGCCGATTTGACTGGATCTGCATCCAATCCATATGTATGTGGTTCTGTCTGGTTTCGTTTTCTCCGAAACGGCCTTCCAGAACTTACTGTGGGCTGAATCCACAAAGGCTGTCTGGGGACTGCAGGAACCATTTTAAAGTGTCCCAAAAGCTGGTCACGGGGTCTGGCGGCCATTTTGTGTGCCCCTTTTTCTGGGCTTCTTTCAAAACAGTCTTTAAAATTAAGGCCTTTTCTGCCAATAGACCCTTATAGGACAATGTTCAAAGTTTGTGAATCTTACAGTCCCCCATGATGATACTATAACTTGCTTGAAGTATCATAATTCTGGGTGAGCAAAATTTTCTGACTCTCCACAAACCATCCCCTGTATTTACCTATCTATGACCCCACGACACATGCATTTCCCATTTCAGAAAACCCGCAGTGTACATTAAGTATCTATAGATGGCAATACATTGGAATTGAAATCTGACACACACATTTCCAGGTGTGGAGGGGGGGGCCTAATACCCCTACACCACCTGGTTCATACATATTCTCTTTTATTAATAGCAACACATATAATTTTAAAAAATACCATAAAGAAAAATACACGCAAAATCATACATGAATACTATCAAAAATAGAGGAGGGAGAGAAACTTTAACTTTATACATAGCAGCAAAAATCTAAACGGGTGTCTCCTCTTCTACTCGCACATAATGCTCTCTCCATTCTCCTCTGTTCTCATACTTCTGGACACACTTGTCCCTCTTACAATGTACAAACAGTAAATAAATCACAATAAAAACCTGACACACTACAAGGATGTGGGAGGCTATCCTAATCCATGAAGGGACTTCTATATTCGTGAACAGGTCCCACCACTGTGGGGTCACTATATCCAATATGTCTGCCCCTATTTCTAACGTCTTCTGCTCCAGCGTGTAAAAATGTTTCTGTGAAACGGCAATGGATTTTAGTATCTTGGTGAGGTGTTCAGGGAGAGGGGGAATGATATAGCCAAAATGTGCAACGAATCGTTGCAGATCGATGAAATTTTCTTTAACAGTGATGTGAACAGTGGAAGGTTCAGGAATGGGGACAATTCGCTCTTGGGCCACTTGAACTTCTGCCTTGGGTTTGAAACAGAAACTGCTGTCACTGACCGGACACCAGCCATGCTGTCCATGTTGGTAGTGGGGCGTTGCAGTGGTGACACAGTATGTCCCACTTCCTATATATGCCACCTGCGGGGGCACATGGCCTTGTGCCATTGCCTCCATGGTGCAATTTATAGGCTTCGCACCAGCAGTTCTGAACCCACACTGTGGTTTCGAATAGGCATTCAAGTGCTGGGGACACAGGATGATGTGTGCTCCCCGGCTCCGGCACCCCGAGAGGTCGGTACCCGTCATTGCATGCTCCCATCAAATGACGTAAGGTGGGACCGCTGTGTAGCGAATGTGTGCACCCCCTTGAATGACTCCAATGTTCTCCACCCTGCATACTGGGGCAGGTTTAGCTGTCTTTCCCATAACCGGCATTCTTACCACTATACCCATAATGGTGTGATTAGACCTCCCACAGTCCACTGGGACTGGGTAGGCCTCTGAAGCTAGTTTGAGCTGGCACGGACTTAATGCGTTCTCAAAAGGGTGGAGGACTGCGAGGTGCTTATTGCCGATCCAGGAGGGGACCAAACCTTGTTTTAAATCCTCCAGATTACTGTGGCCCTCGCCCAGTAACCATGCCCCGTACAGCACGCACGCTTCGTTCTGCGCAGCCTGATCTGACGCATTCCGATCCTCTCTGATGAGAGCATTTAACGTTTTAGCGTGTTTCTCCAGCTCAGCTATAATTTCCTTTAAGTGTAGTGTCATGGCCTGGTCCTCATTTAACTCAGAACCCACTCCCTTATTCTCATCCGTCAGTATCTTTCTTAACCGCCCTTTTAAATCATTGATCTGAGTCTGCAGCTCCACGTCATCCAGAGTGTTGATGACGGAAGTCCCTGTGTTAAAAGCGGTAAAAATATAATTGACTGTACCCCTTCTTTGTCTCCCTACCCTGTCCAAGACCTCATGTGGTGTGGTGTATAATCCGGCTCTGTCGACATCGGCAAAGTCGAACTCATAAAATTGTCTGAACATGTTTGTTAACAGGACCTGGTACAATTGCTCCGTTTCCTTGGGGCACCACTCTGGCAATCGCACCTCGGTGAGGTTTAAAATCACCGAGGCCACCGCGTAGTGCACCCCTTGGTACATCACCTGACCTGTGGGCACTAATACCAATTTGTTCCCGGGTCCCTTGGTAGTGGTGGGGCACCCTTCCTTGCGGGCTTTGGCTGCCGAAATCGTGGGCAGGGGCTTGCGGGGGCGGGTGATGAGCTCAGTACTTTCACCGGGATCTGAGAGTATGGGACTCCGCACGCCTGTGTGCTGACGTCCCACCTCACCCCTTTCCCAGCATCCTGCCACTGTCTTTGGAAAAAGATGGAGACGCCTGTGGGGCAGACGCGTTCTGAACCCCACATGCAGATGTAAATCCCCTCATCTGATTCCCACCATTTGTCCCAACAGACACTCAACCCCCCATGAGTCCCCGTAATAGTCCGATGGGTATTGTTACCCAGTCGCTCCCACTCGACCACGGAGTTCTTCATGGTCTTGCTCAGCTTCCTGAGCCACCACCATTGGTCCAAAGGAACATGTCCAGTGCAGACCAAACAAATCTTCTTCCCGACGGTAACGCTGACTCTGGGTGCGATGATCCTCACCCTGGGACACATTAGAGAAGTCTCTCTGTATGCAAATCCTGACTGGCTGGAGTATTCTGTGGAGTTCGACCCCAGCCATCCTGGTCATCTCCCTTCGTGGAAGTAGGTGGCTGTCTCCTCAACGTCACGCGCGCCCGACCCATCCGTCGTGATGGGGGCGGTGTCCCCGGAACACCCATAGACTATGGAGTCCTTGGTGTAGCCCCGATAGGCCCAGCTACACCCGATCACCGCGAGCGCGATGAGAATCTTTTCCATGGTACTTTTGGTTCCTGCAACAGATTAAACGATACAGCCAGGCTCCCGAGAGATTCTGGCCTAGGTGAAGGCATGATCGGGTCTTTCGACCTCGATCCAAAACAAACACACATGCTGGGCAGATTCCAAAACTACTACTTATACATACTATCGCCTTAAAATTACACACCTCAAACTTAACCAATCTTAAACTTAACTAAACTTATGTACAGCGTTGCCCGTGCCCGGGCGGCCTACCTAATCCTTGTTTGGACTGCAGCTCACCGCTCCCTGTGGCGGGGCTGCACTGACCTGTAGCTTGGGTCCCCCGCAGCCTTTTGCTGCCAATTGGGGACTGTGTTTTTCCAGGGGTTTCCCAAGTCGGTGTCTGCTGACATAGGAGGAATCTGGCCAGGGTTTTCTTGGTTGAGGCATTCGAGATGACCTGCAAAGGGGTGTCTTGGGCGAGACTCCTGTAATGTATATACCTTTAAGGGGGGAACTATCTTTTACAGCTCATGTATATTGCAGTAAATGCAGTGACCACACCTGTATATAGCCCTGAGTAGTAATCTGTACAGATCTGTCCCTTCCCGGACAGCGGCGGGTTAGAGCCCGACCGAGCGGCACAGCAAAGGGCCGAGCAGCATCGACGGGGGAGAGAGAGAGAGGGCAGAGCGCACAGGGCACAGCCGGTGTTCAGGGGCCAAGCAGCGTCGAAGAGAGGGAGAGAGAGACGCGCAGAAACCGGCGAGGCGCCGCCATTGCCACGAGGACCGCCGAGAGCGGTGCTGGCAGCAGCGCAGGAGAAACGCGTGAAACCTACAGGGTGCCACCATTGCCACGAGAACTGCCGGGAGTGGCGTTGGCAGCAGCGGGGGAGGAAGGAAAGCACGGGAGACGCCATTTTAAGCCATTGGGAGACGCCATTTTAAACCACACCCAAAATGCCGAAGAGTGGCAGTACCACCGCGTTTGACAATGAAATCGAAGATTGGACTACATATGTCGAACGAATAGAGGTATACTGCAAGGCAAATGAGGTGTCAGATGACAAGAAAGCGTCGGTATTGTTAAATTTAATGGGTGCAAAGACGTATGGTTTATTATGAAATCTAGTAACCCCAACGAAGCCAATGGAAAAGAGTTTTGAAGACATAGTAATGATACTACAGGAACATTTAAACCCCACACCGCTGCTGATAGCAGAAAGATTCAAGTTTCACAAACGGAACCAGCATAAGGATGAAAGCAATGCTGATTATTTAACAGAACTGCGCAAACTATCAAAACACTGCCAGTTTGGAGCAGGACTGGCAGATACCTTAAGGGACAAGTTTGTGTGTGGGCTTCAAAGTGAAGGAACCCAGAAACGGCTTTTATCTGAAAAGGACCTTACGCTGGAAAAGGCTTTCAGCATTGCGGTATCATATGAAGCAGCAGCACGGGGCGCTGCAGAGATACAACAGAGACCGCAAGAATATGGCACAAACAAAATGTCATATAGAACAGAGAAGTGCTATCGCTGCGGCAGAACAACACACGACCAGGATGATTGCTGGTTCAAAGACAAAGTGTGCAGACAGTGTGGAAAAGTAGGACACATAGCACGAGTCTGCAGGTCGGGAAAGAAAACCAGCAATAAGAAACCTACCAAAGAAAAGTACAAGAAGGTACATAAGATGACGGAGAATAGTTCAGACGAACAAAAGAGTGATAACGACTCCGAAAGCAGGGAACTGAGTTGTCTGAAACTACATAATGTGATCACAACGGAGGATCACCGAACCATTTGGGTCACTCTCAAGATAGCAGGAGTCCAGGTAAAGATGGAATTGGACACAGGATCAGCCCTAACAGTCATAAACCGACGGGACTATGAGCGGCTATTCTCACACATACCCTTGAGAGACACAAAAATTATTTTGAAGACGTACACGGGGCAAAAAGTCTACCCCAAAGGAAAAATAAGGGTGACCGTTATATATAACGGTAAGGAAACACCAAAACTAGACCTGTATGTATTGCAAGATGGAGGACCACCATTACTGGGACGTGAATGGATCCGGAAAATACAACTGGATTGGCATTCCATACAGGCACTGACTGTGGCTGACAAAAAGGATGACGACGTCACACCTGGGCGACTGTCAAAGATCCTAACTGACGCGAAAGAAGTGTTCCAGCAAGGACTCGGAACACTAAAAGGCATGACAGCGATGATTAAAATTGAAGAAAACGCAAGCCCAAAATTTTTTAAGGCCAGACCGGTACCTTATGCGATCCGCCCAGCCGTCGAAGCAGAGCTGGAGAGTCTGGAACGTTCAGGTGTACTGTCCAAGGTAGACTGGAGCGAGTACACCCATCGTCCCTGTGATGAAAAAGTCGTTGAGCAGCACACCTGGGGAACCAAGGAAGGTTCGCATCTGTGGGGACTTTAAGGTAACAGTGAACCCAGTCCTTCACACCGTACAATATCCACTTCCGCGGATTGAAGATATTTTTGCCTCGCTATCTGGAGGGAAACGCTTCACTAAGATTGATCTGGCCCAGGCGTATCTGCAAATGAAGGTAGAAGAAGCATCAAAAAAATACCTCACAATCAACACCCATAAAGGTCTCTACCAATACAACCGGCTGGTATTCGGGGTAGCATCAGCTCCGGCTATTTGGCAGAGGGCAATGGAACAAGTCCTGCAAGGGATCCCAGGGACCCAGTGTTATTTGGACGACATCCTGGTCACGGGCGAAAATGACAGTGATCACCTTGCCAACCTGGAGCAGGTGCTCACTAGATTGCAGGAATATGGGCTCCGAGCTAACCGCCCCAAATGCGAGTTTTTTAGAAAACAGATCTTGTATTGTGGCCACGTTATCGATAAAGAGGGGTTACATAAGTCCCCAGAGAAGATTGAGGCAGTAGTCAAGGCTCCAGCACCGGAAAATGTGTCACAACTGAGGTCGTTCCTCGGGCTGGTAAACTACTACCATAAGTTCTTGCCAAATTTGTCTACAATACTACACCCACTGAACACCCTACTGCAAACTGGGGTGCCATGGAAGTGGAGTGACGAATGTAGACGAGCTTTCCAGAAGAGCAAAACAGTAATCACATCGAAAGAGGTATTGGCCCATTACAACCCGGCATTACCAATTCGGTTGGCATGTGATGCGTCACCCTACGGCATTGGAGCGGTGCTGTCGCACAAATTCTCTGACGGCTCAGAGAGGCCAATAGCCTTTGCAACACAATCACTAACCTCAGCCGAGCGTAACTACGCCCAGATTGACAGGGAGGCCCTCAGCCTAGTGTGGGGAGTGAAAAAGTTCAATCACTATCTGCACGGGCAGAAATTCACCTTGCTGAATGATCACCAGCCTCTTGTCTCCATTTTTAATCCGAAGAAGGGCATTCCGGTGATGACTGCGCAACGACTACAAAGATGGTCACTTTTTCTAGGGGCGCACCACTATGAGATTGAATATAAGGGCACGAAACAGCATGGAAATGCTGATGGGCTATCACGCCTGCCACTGCCTACTGCGGAGGAAACACCAGCAGTGGATCCTGTCGAAATATTCCATTCGACTATAGTTGAATACCTACCGGTAACTAATGCTTGTATCGAAAAGGAAACCCGAAATGACCCGACACTGTCTCGGGTATATGATTTGACGGTGAAGGGATGGCCAGCACATGGCGACTCACTGTTGCCAGCATTCTCGACAAGGAGAGAACAGCTGTCAGTGTGCCGGGGGACCTTGATGTGTGGATCCCGAGTGGTAATTCCACCCAAGTTAAGGGATAGAGTGCTCAATGAGCTTCATGAGGGTCATCTGGGAGGAGTAAAAATGAAAAGCCTAGCCAGGGCTTATGTGTGGTGGCCGGGAATCGATAAACAAATCGAGGACCTGACCAAGAGCTGCTCAGGATGCCAGAAAGTCCAAAATGCACCACCACAGGCCCCTCTGCACCCATGGGAGTGGCCCTCATCTCCATGGCAACGGGTGCATATTGATTTTGCTGGTCCATTCATGGACTCAATGTTTTCAATAGCCGTGGATGCGCACTCGAAATGGCCTGAGGTCATCAAAATGTCCTTCACCACCACGGAGAAAACCATTGCAGTCCTACGGACCATTTTTGCCAGGAATGGCTTGCCAGAACAGATTTGCTCCGACAACGGACCACAGTTTGTGTCCGAAGAGTTCCGGAGGTTCTTGAAATAGAATGGGGTAAGGCATTACACATCCGCCCCGTATCATCCAGCCACAAATGGATTGGCTGAGAGGTTCGTACAAACCTTTAAGAAGGCAATAAAGGCTATGTACAATGACAACATTCCGCTGCAGCACAAGGTGGACAATTTCCTGTTCGCCTACCGGAATGCGACACATGCAGTCACCAACCACGCCCCAGCCATGATGTTCTTTAACCGAAGGTTAAGATCTCGCCTGGATTTGCTCAGACCAAACGTACGAAGAGATGTTGAGAGTAAGCAATTCCAGCACATCCATGAGAAGCCAACAAGGAGCTTCAATGTAGGGCAACCAGTCTTGGCCCGCGACTACCGAACAGAAAAATGGCAGCCAGGAACGATATGCACACGGCAGGGCCCACTAATGTACACAGTGGACGTTGGGGAGAGCATCGTGAGACGCCATGCTGACCAGATCCTAGAGTCACAGGAACAAGTCAACCCCATGCCTCGCCCATACGTACCTGCTGATGAACCCGACATACAGGTCGCATCTACCCCAGAAACAGTAGCATCGGAAGCTGATGAACCAACCGACGACAGGGGGCCAGAATCGCCTCCGCACCAAGAGCAAGACACTCGGGAAAGGCGCTATCCAGAAAGGATCAGGAAGCCTCCCCAAAGACTGAATATATAAATAGACTACTTTCAGCTAATGTTGCATGTTAAAAGTGTTAATTGTAATTAGTTTGGTATTTAATTGTTAAATGAGTGTTATGGTACTGTTAATCTAAAAGGGGAGGAATTGTAATGTATATACCTTTAAGGGCGGAACTATCTTTTACAGCTCATGTATACTGCAGTACCGGCAGTGACCACACCTGTATATAGCCCTGAGTAGTAATCTGTACAGATCAGTTCCCGTGTGAGCCACGTTGAGTAAACACCTGTTGTACCGTTCTCCTGCAGTCTGTGTCTTATTATACGCAGACACAACAGCTCCCTTAGCGAGTGGACCTGTGATTGGGACTTTAGCCCTGACAGCCTGTGGCTCCTCCACGACTGCTGGCTTCGGCTTCCTTCCCTCAGGCTCCGCCCATTTGGGATTTGGGTCTGTGGCAGACGACTCCTCCCTACCTGTCCCTACAGGTGGAGAATCTCCGCCCCCAAGTTCTACCTCCCCTAAGCTTGAGCCGAGGGCGGGACCTCCGTCCTCCGACTCCACCTCCTCCAGAATCGTGTCAGGGGCGGGGCCTAGCTGTTCGGGCTCCCCCCGATGGCGTTCGGATCAGGGGGAGGACCCTGGTCTTCGGGCTCTTCCCCGTCCGAGTCCCAGGCCAATGGGGAAACCTCCCAGGTGGGCAGGATAGCTTCTCCCCTCAAGCAGGCTGCGGTTCCAGCCTGTGTGGTCTGTGACTCATCGCGCGCCTCAGGCTGAGGATTTTTACCCTCAGACCTGGCTTCAGTTGTTGGCTCTTTTGCACCTGGCTTAAACAGTTTGCACTGATTGATGTGAAACCATTTAGTGCATCTGATGTGCCTCAATGAATCCGAGACTCAACGTTAACGGAGCAAAGCAAGGCTTTTATTAACTCAGAAAGTAATACACAGTGGAGAAGTGTCTCTCATCCAGAGATCTGCTGTACTGCCTGTGAGACACGCTGGGGCCTGCTTAAGTAGGGGCCAGGTATGGGCGGAGCCCTACACACAATACAATACAGGTAAGGAAATGAAACTGAAACTAAACTCCCCTGCTTGTCACAGTCACAGGCACAATGAAACACAGAGAATACAGAGTGCCTGATGAATGGCATATTTCATCACAACGTCGGGGCAACTTCACTGCGTAGACCATGGGGCTGGCTTTATCCACAATACTGTAGGGCCCCATGTACAGTGGTTCTAAACTCCCCACTCAGGCATAGTTTCTCACCATGACCTGATCTCCTACTTCCCACTCCTGTGTCTTACGGGGTTTGAGCAGCAACCGGTTGCCCTGATGCTGCTTTCCCATGTTCCCGGCCGCTTGCCCATAAACCTGTTTCAGGCGCTCAAAAAGGGTCCAGGCAAACTTGTCCCGATGTACCTCTCGGAGCTGACCTTCAGTGAGCGCCGGGGCTAGTACATGGGTGGGGGTTCGCATGACTCTCCCAGTCATTAATTCGTGCGGGGAGTACCCCGTACTTTTAGACTGGCTAGCCCGAATCCCCATGAGGACTAAAGGCAGGACCTCCGCCCATTTCTGGGGCGAGTCCATCGTCTCTTTCCTCAGTTTTTCTTTGAGGGTGCGGTTCATGCGTTCCACAATCCCAGATGACTGTGGATTGTGGGCCACGTGCCACTTCCCTTCAATGCCTAAGAGCATGAGGGTGTTCTGCATCACTTGGCCGGTGAAATGACTCCCTTGGTCGGACTCCATGAATCGTGGTAGTCCCCACCGCGAGAACACTTCCCGGACCAAGATCCTGGCAGCACTAAGTGCCGTGGCTATTTTGCAAGGGCAGGCTTCTACCCATTTGGTGAACACATCCACCTGGACAAGGCAATACTTATAGCCTCCCTGGGCGGTGGGCAGGGGCCCGATGTAGTCGACCTGTATCGACTGCCATGGTCCCTCTACTTTCCTGATGTGTCCCATGGGCACCTTCCTTTTCTGGGGGTCTGGGTTTGGACGGTCTTGAGGTCTCGGGGCAGTGTTACCCTTGTGGTCCCGAGTCCCATCCCTGCCTTGGATTACTGCCACGGGTTTGGACCTATAGGGATCCCAGAAAGTGCTGGTGCGGGCACCTTCCCTGGCTAGCGTATCCGCTTGCTGGTTACCCTGGTTGCGGGGTTCCATGGAGGAATGGGCCTTCACCTTGTGGATAAAGACTTCCCCTTCCTCCCCCACTGCGGCCAGGACCTTTTCTAACGGGGCTTTACGGTCAAGGGTCGCCCGTCCGCAGAGGTATATCCGCGGCGAGACCAGATGGCCAGGTACTCCGTACATGAATTGCATGTGAACTTGCTGTCCGAGCAAATCGTGTATGGGGTGGGGAAGATTTCGGGGTGTGTAACGACGTACACTGCTGCGGACAGGTCAGCCTGCTGGGTGCTCATAGTGCTGGGGAGCTTAATCGCCAGGGCAATGTCTGCTGCGGGGTCATAAACTCCACACCCTGTGAGTCGTTCGCCAGCGGATACCGTGCTGGAACCGTCTACGTAGATCTCGCGGCCCGTTGGATGTATCCCGGCCCGTAAACCTACGTTCACTTCCCATACCCCTTCTACGGAACACCGATGGGCTGTTCCAGGATATACCATGTTGGCCGCGAGCTTGGGTTCGCAGAGACCCTTCACCTTCAGATCCATCTGGGAAAGGAGGAGGGTCCAGCACGCAATGCGAGCACTGCTTACTGTCCCATCCTTAATCCTTCCATCCAGAAGCATCCGGGTGGGTGTGTGATGGGTGAGGAGAGTGATGGGGGAGGTGCCTGTGAAAATCAAAGACCTTTTCACAGCCCAATGCGTGGCCAAAAGATGCCGCTCGCAATTGGAGAAACTCCTCTCCACATCTGTGAGCACTCTGGAGGAGTAAACCACCGGCCTTAGCTTGCCGTGTCGCTCTTGAAGCAGTACAGCGCTCAAGCTATCCCCGCTAGCCACTACCTCAGGAAGAACTCCTCCCCCCCATCTATGGCCCCCAGAGCCGGCGCGGTCTGCAAGTCCCCCTTGAGTTTTTCAAATGCTGCCTGGCAACCCTCATCCCAGGGCCACTCCATTCTCTTGTGTAGGAGTCGGAGCAGCGGGGCTGCTGTGGCTGCATAATCCGCAATGAAGTCTCTGCAGCACCCGGTCAGTCCCTGAAAGGACCTCACACCCGTTACGGTGGTGGGGATCGGTAGATCTTGCACCGATTCCCGTCTAGCCTTGTCTATGGCTCTCTCTCCAGCGCGGATGGTCAGACCCAGGAATTTTACCTCCTGCTGGCCGACCCGTGCCTTCTTTGGGTTTACCTTGAAACCCTTTCTGCCTAACAGCTCCAATAGCTTGGCCAATAGTGGGCCGTGCTCCTTTCTGGAATCTGTGAACAGGAGCAGGTCGTCCACATACTGCACTAGCTGATTGGGCTGGCTGAACTCTTTTAAGCCTCCTGCCATACATTGATGGAAAATGCTGGGGCTGTTATGGAAACCCTGTGGCAAGCAGTTCCAGGTGTACTGTTGCCCTTTAAAAGTAAAGGCAAACTTGTACTGATCCTCCCTCCTTAAAGGAATGGACCAAAATCCATTGGAAATATCCAGCACCGTGAACGTGGTCGCGGATGCTGGGATACTCCCTATCAGGTCGGCAACTGCTGCTACCGTCGGCGCGCAGGCTGGGATGTTGCTATTGAGGACTCTGTAGTCCACCGTGGCTCTCCAAGAATTGTCCGGCTTCTTCACCGGCCACAAAGGCGAGTTTACATGGGTGGCTATCGGCCTCAACACGCCCTGCTGCACCAGTGAAGACATTGCTGTCTCCATGTCGGGCTCCGCTTCCCTGGGGAAGTTGTACTGTTTTTGGGGTCGGGCCATGGGGTCCCCGTCTACTCTGACCTCAAACCCAGTGACCCTCCTGCAATCGTGTTTGTGAGTGGCAAACGTAGTCAGGTGGTCTGACACGAATGCCTGCAGATCTTGTGGGACACTTGCGACCATGAGCTCGAGGTCGTAGTCATCTTTTGGCTTCACGGTACACAGGGTCCCCCTTTCTCCCTTCCCTGGGATGATGACTACCTTGCCCTTCTTACCCTTACCTGCTCCCCAAAGACAATGATTTCTTAGATCCACGAGGATCCCGTGTTCTGCTAAGAAATTGGACCCAAGGATCCCTTTTCCACCCCCCACCTCCCACTTCATCAGTATACACTTCCACTTGGTGCAGAGTGGTCCTAAACGAATGGAGAGGGGGATGGAAAATGCGCCAGCCTGTTCTTTGCCTGTGAAGCCCGACAGAATATATGGGACCCCGGTGGACAGATGTGAGGTGGTAGGGTTGTCTGTGTGGATCACGGTGCACGATGCCCCCGTATCCAACAGATAGGTTCCCTTTTCCTGCTCTACCTCTATCTCCATGAGGGGTCACCTCCATACATCATATCGCAGCGCACACAGGTAAATGGGCTGCGCTGGCTCTTGTCATTGGGGTGAAATGGTCGGGTTTGCGAGAACGACAGGACCGGTGGTGGCTGCTACCCTCCCCTGCGAGATCATAAGAGACCGCATTGTCTCTATAATTGACTATCGCCGTGGGATCCATAGCTGCACCGGTTCCTCTTTCTGGGACAGGGGCTGCGGTTTGGACCTGGACTTGTGCTGGGGCGGTGGTCTGGGCTTGGGCTTGGGCTGCGGGAGATTTTCCCTTATTATCCTTCCACGGATTTTTACAGTCCTTGCGCCAATGTCCATCCTTCCCACACCCGTAACAATTGAGCTTGGCCTGGGGAGGGCGATTCCCCTCTTGATGCCACTCCTTTTTGCTTGGGGCTGCGGGTTTTGCCTCATGCACTTTTCCCTTAGAGGGAGGTGTCTCCTGACCCCTGCAATTCTTGTATGCAATGGTGAGCTGTCGGAGCACCGTCTCCTCCGTGACACCGGGACCTTGGGGGTCAAACCAAGATTTGGCTTGGGCCTTTATCTGGGGCAGGCTGTTGGCAACCAGACAACGGAGCCAATGAACCCACTGAACACCGTTCATTGCAGCCCGTTCAGGCATGCCCGGACAGCTGTGCTGATACACTGGCCACAGCCTTTCTGCGAAAACCCGTGGGGGTTCTCCAGTTAGTTGCACAGTCCCTTCCACACGGAGGAACGGATTACCTTCGTCCACTCCCAGAACTTCCAGGACCTCATCCCTGAGTTCCACATACCCTTTCTGTCCCCTCTTGCTCCCTGCTGAGAGGCACTGAAGGATTGTGCTATCCAGGGAGAATAGTAACATCTTCGCCTGCTCAGGATCATCACAATCATTGACGGCGGCTGTCTCCTCTATCTCCCTGAAATGGACTGAGGGATCTCCCTTCTCAGTGAGTTTTGGGAGGTGGCTCACCATCGCTCTGAGTTGTTGGGCACCGTGGGGCAGCACGATCTGGTTCATGTGGGGTCCGTCTGCACCATTGGCGTCGGTGGGACCATACTTCTGGTGCCGAGTGGGACACTGATGCGCCATCAATTACTCAAAAGACTGAGGTTAAGCGAGTAACAACCAGGCTTTTATTAACTAAAGAATGAAGGTCTTGTCTCGAGTGGTCGACCCGTCCAGAATACTAAGGGACTGGGAGGTAGTCACTTATATACCTGGAATAGTGGGAGGAGTCAGCCGAGGTATGTCCAGACCTGTACCTAGTGGAATACACATACACATACAGACAGGTATAACAGTGGTTTACCACATTCACCCCTTGTTTAAAAATGAGTCCGGCGGGGTGAAGTGTATTTAAAAGTTCGTGTATTGGAGTCTCTCCGGAGGTCTTGTCTGCCGCTGTGATCGACGTGGCGACGGCAGGGGTGGTGGAGCTTCCGGCGTCGCGTCCCGTGTAGGCTGGGGCCCTGGAGTGTAGTCCTCGTGGGTGACGGTCCGAGGCGAGCCGGCTGCTGGGGTTGGATATCGGGTCGTGGGGGGGGTGGTAATGGGTAGTGGGTTACAGCGGTCCCCGAGGGTGCGAGGTCTCGTATGGAGACTGTGTCCTCCCGCCCTACAGCGGTCCCCGAGGGTGCGATGTCTCGTATGGAGACTGTGATAATAATAATAACTTCCAGGAAGTTATGTCATCACTTCCTGTGAACTGTGAACTATGAACTGTGTACATACCTCACTTCCTGTCATATGTCACTTCCTGTTGGACTGGTGTAAATACTGGACTGTTCAGTATTGTAAGAGGCTTCTACCAGAGGCATGGTAAAGACCTCTCTTGTATATAGTGTGTTTGTAAGTTGCTTAAAGCTTACCTTAAAGTTACTTGATGTGTAAGACTCCTTTTCTTACATCAATTTAAGCAACTTAATATTTACACTCACAAATACTAGACCTTCGGACAAACTCGGAGTTAAGGATCCAGGGAACCACCCATCATGGAGAGAATCCTTAGACCTATTCGTCTGGACTTGGACCCGAATACACCAGCAGCTGGCAGGGTATGGAAGCATTGGTACCGTACTTTTGAGAATTTTCTGGATGAATGTGAAGCGGATGCTCCTACTAGATTGAGGATACTTATCAACTATGTGACCCCAAAAGTGTTCGAATATGTTGATGAATGGGATAATTACGATGAGGTGATTCGGGCACTTAAGAAACTGTATGCCAAGACTCCAAATGAGGTCTATGCTAGACATCTACTGGCCACAGCCCAACAAGGGCCAGGGGAATCGATTAACGAATTCCTTATAGAACTTCGCAGGCTCAGCATAGATTGTAACTTTCAGGCAGCCTCAGCTGAGCTGTACCGCGAAGAAATGATTCGTGATGCTTTCATCTGCGGGATTGCCTCTCCATTTATACGCCAGCGTCTACTAGAAAGTAAAACACTTGAGCTACAAAAAGCTTTTGACCTAGCTTGTTCTCTGGATTTGGCAAAGAGAAATGCAGACCTCTATCAGCTGCCCAGATCTCGATCTGCTGCTGTAACTGCAACCAGACAATTCAAGCGGTCTCAGGTGAACCCTATCATGGGGGAATCTAATTCTGATAATTCTGATGAAGAAGAGGAGGATGACCCCACTTTAGCAGCCTCTTGGCAATCTAGGAGGGAATGCTTCTTTTGTGGAGATGCTTTTCACCCTAGGAAAACCTGCCCTGCTCGCAATGCAGTCTGCAGTTATTGCAAAAAAAAAGGACACTTTGCTAAAGTTTGCCTATCAAGGGCCTCTATGAGGGCCAATCCAGCTAAGGCCTACCGAACTGCCCCAATTAGGGCCTATCAGGATGCTCCAGCTAGGACCTATCAAGCTTCCTCTCGAGCTCTCTCCCGAAGAAGCACACCGAGAGTTTTAGCCACTCTCTGTGCAACGACACCAATTACAGCTGCTTGCCCACAGAACCTGTCTCATGCAGCTACAAAAGTTTCAATTAAAGGGCATACCTTAGATGCCTTAATTGACTCAGGAAGTACTGATAGTTTCATTAAGGAACAGATTGTTGCGAAATTGAAACTACATGTCTTCCCATCGGACCAGGCAATTGCGATGGCTCAGTCATCACTGAATACCAGAATCTCCGGCTTTTGTATTGTTGATATGACACTTAATGGTCGCATGTATCCCTCCACCCGACTTTCGGTACTCAAGGACTTATGTAGTGATCTCCTCTTAGGGCTGGATTTCCAGAAACAGCATAAGAAACTCACTATTGAGTTCGGCGGATCCAAACCTGGCCTTACTATTTCTAATATACCGTCTAAATTACCGTTTTGTGCATTATCAGCAGCTTCACTGGATGAACCCTCATTATTTGCCAGTATTCCGCCTCGATGCAAACCAATAATAACGAAATCGCGGCGCTTTAATCAGGAAGACCAATCTTTTATTGAGGCTGAAATCTCTCGACTTCTAGCAGAGGATATCATCGAACCATGTTCATCGCCCTGGCGGGCTCAAGTCGTCATTGTCAAGAACCCTCTAAAACCTCACAAACAGCGACTATGCATTGATTATTCGCAAACCATCAATCAATATACCGACTTGGACGCCTACCCATTGCCACGCATTGATGATATGGTTAATAAACTGGCCGAATACAAAGTGTTCTCAACTTACGACTTAAAAAGTGCCTATCATCAGGTACCCTTGAAGGTCTCAGATAAGCAGTACACGGCCTTTGAGGCTAATGGACGGCTGTACCAATTTCGTCGCCTCCCATTCGGGGTTACTAATGGAGTGGCTCTCTTCCAACGGGCAATGGATGGCCTGGTTAAACAGGAAAACCTAAGGGATACTTTTCCCTATCTTGATAACATTACCATTGCAGGTCACGATCAACAGGAACACGACGCCAACCTCCAAAAATTTCGGGATGCCCTCCATCGCTGTAATTTAACCCTGAATGAATCCAAATCTGTTGAGTCGCAACCGACCATCAACATCCTTGGCTACTGCGTAGGCAATGGTATCATTAAGCCAGACCCAGAAAGACTTCGCCCGCTCCAAGAGCTCCCGTCACCTAAGAATCCGGCTTCTTTACGTCGGGCTCTCGGTCTGTTTGCATACTACGCTAAATGGATTCCTCATTTTTCGGACAAAATCCAACCCTTGCTGCATGCTAGATCATTTCCACTGGGAACAGCGGCTGTTGCAGCCTTTAACCTTCTCAAAAAACAGTTGGAGAAAGCGGCTCTTCACTCCATTGATGAGAATCTCCCTTTTGTGGTTGAATGTGATGCCTCGGAGGTGGCGATCTCGGCTACTCTGAATCAGGAAGGTCGTCCTGTAGCATTTATGTCCAGGACCTTACAAGGTGCCGAGCTACATTATCCTCCGGTTGAGAAGGAAGCCACAGCCATCATAGAGGCAGTACGGAAGTGGAACCATTTTCTAGCTCGCCAGCACTTTACATTAATCACGGACCAACGATCAGTCGCCTTCATGCTCGATAATCGAAAACGAACCAAAATTAAGAATAATAAAATACAACTTTGGAGGATGGAACTGGCCTCTTTTGGTTATACCATTCTCTATCGGCCAGGCAAGGAGAATGTGGCCCCGGACACCCTCACACGGGCATTCTGCTCCACTATGTCGTCCTCGACTCTCATGGATGTCCACAATGGATTGTGTCATCCTGGCGTTACGCGCATGCTACATTTCGTACGATCACGGAATCTCCCTTTTTCCACTGGAGATGTAAAGAAAATATGCTCAGAATGCCGGCTTTGTGCGGAATTAAAACCTCAGTTCTTCCGCCCCTCAGATGGTATACTCATACATGCAACCCAACCGATGCAACGACTTAGCATCGATTTTAAGGGCCCAGTGCCCTCTTCAACTCGGAACACATATTTGCTCACCATGCTCGACGAATATTCACGTTTTCCGTTTGCCTTCCCCTGCTCCAATATGCTGGCGTCCACAGTAATCTGCTGCCTTGAGCAGGTATTTTCTCTCTGTGGCATGCCGGCTTATATTCACTCAGATCGGGGTCCATCCTTTATGTCAAGGGAACTCAAGGACTACCTCTCAGAACGGGGAATTGCTACAAGCAAAACAACACCATACCATCCCATCGGAAATGGGCAGGTAGAGAGGTATAACGGTATCATCTGGAATTCCGTACGTCTCGCTTTAAGATCTCGGGGCCTACCAGACCAGCAATGGGAAACAGTGCTTCCGGATGCATTGCACTCTATACGGTCCCTGCTTTCTACAGCCACAAATACTACACCTCATGAGCGGTTCTTTGGATTCCAGCGTCGCTCATCTCATGGGACATCACTCCCGTCATGGCTAACTACTCCTGGACCTGTATTACTCCGAAGATACGTTCGGACGTCTAAAAATGACCCTCTCGTAGACGAGGTCGAACTAACCGATGCCAACCCCACCTATGGAAACATACGATATTCCGACGGCCGAGAATCTACCGTATCATTACGGGATCTGGCTCCCTGCCCACCAGGACCTAGTGGGACATCGGGTGATGGCATTTCACCAGGAAACTCTTGGGACCTATTGGGTACCCCTCTCCAGGATCCTGATCGGACACCAACTAGCTTGGTGCCGGTAGAACCCCGTACTCAAAGTTGCGACCCTCCCAGTACCACGCATGAAAGTACTGATCCGCCACAGACCAGCTCTGCACCTCCCTCTGAACAGAGGCAGTCTGACTTTGAGCCTATTGGGGCTCGTACATGGAGCCATGATCTCCCCGACCCTTCACAGGGTAATCCAGGCCACACAGACTCTGATCAATGGCCAACCGCATGTAAGCGGACCAGCGACCCTCTACGACGGGAACCCAAACGGGTGCGACTCTTCCTCGTTCGGTGGCTGCGGAACAAAAGGTAGACCACAGCCTCCTAATCCTGCAGGAGGGAAGAATGTGATAATAATAATAACTTCCGGGAAGTTATGTCATCACTTCCTGTGAACTGTGAACTATGAACTGTGTACATACCTCACTTCCTGTCATATGTCACTTCCTGTTGGACTGGTGTAAATACTGGACTGTTCAGTATTGTAAGAGGCTTCTACCAGAGGCATGGTAAAGACCTCTCTTGTATATAGTGTGTTTGTAAGTTGCTTAAAGCTTACCTTAAAGTTACTTGATGTGTAAGACTCCTTTTCTTACATCAGAGACTGTGTCCTCCCGCCCGTCCGGGTACGCAATGTAAGCGTACTGGGGGTTGGCGTGGAGGAGGTCGACCCTCTCGACCAGGGGGTCCGTTTTATTGGCCCTCACGTGCCTTCTCAGTAGTACCGGCCCTGGGGACGTCAGCCATGGCGGTAACGATGTCCCCGATGTGGACTTCCTTGGGAAGACAAACATTTTCTCGTGAGGGGTGGCATTGGTGGCAGTGCAGAGCAGTGACCGAATCGATTGGAGCGCATCAGGGAGCACCACCTGCCAGCGGGAGGTCGGAAGGCCCCTAGACTTTAAGGCTAGTAGGGCGGCCTTCCAAACTGTTGCATTCTCTCTTTCCACCTGTCCGTTCCCCCGGGGGTTGTAACTGGTGGTCCTGCTTGTGGCTATACCCCTAGCGAGCAGGTACTGGCGGAGTTCGTCGCTCATAAACGATGAGCCCCGGTCGCTATGGATATAGCTGGGGAAACCGAACAGGGTGAAGAGGCTGTTCAGAGATTTAATGACCGTGGCACTGGTCATGTCCGAGCAGGGGATAGCGAACGGGAAATGGGAGTACTCGTCAATGATGTTGAGGAAGTACACATTGCGGTCGGAGGAGGGGAGAGGCCCTTTAAAATCGACGCTCAGGCGTTCGAAAGGGCGAGTGGCTTTTATCAGGTGGGCTCTGTCTGGTCTATAAAAGTGCGGTTTGCACTCAGCGCAGACTTGGCAGTTCTTGGTCATGGTCCTGACCTCCTCGATGGAGTAAGGCAGGTTGCGGGCCTTGATGAAGTGGAAGAACCTGGTGACCACCGGGTGGCAGAGGTCATTGTGGAGGGCCCTCAGCCTATCGATCTGCGCGCTGGCGCAGGTGCCACGCGATAAGGCATCTGGGGGTTCATTGAGCTTCCCAGGCCGGTACAAGATCTCGTAGTTGTAGGTGGAAAGTTCGATTCTCCACCTCAAGATCTTGTCATTTTTGATTTTGCCCCTCTGCTTGTTGTTGAACATAAAAGCAACTGAACGCTGGTCAGTGAGCAGGGTAAATCGTTTTCCGGCCAGGTAGTGCCTCCAATGACGCACAGCCTCCACAATAGCCTGGGCCTCCTTCTCGACCGCGGAGTGTCTGGTCTCCGGGCCCTGGAGGGTTCGTGAGAAGAATGCCACAGGTCTCCCCGCCTGATTAAGGGTGGCGGCCAGAGCGAAGTTGGACGCATCGCTTTCCACCTGGAAGGGGATGGATTCGTCCACTGCGTGCATGGTGGCTTTGGTAATGTCCTCCTTGATACGGTGGAAGGCCAAGCGGGCCTCTGCCATCAGGGGAAACGAGGTGGATTTGAACAGCGGACGGGCTTTGTCTGCATAGTAGGGGACCCACTGAGCGTAGTAGGAAAAAAACCCTAGGCACCTCTTCAGGGCTTTTAGGCAGTGGGGCAGTGGGAGTTCCATAAGGGGACGCATCCGGTCCGGGTCGGGACCGATGACCCCGTGTTCCACAACACAGCCAAGGATGGCGAGGCGGTCTGTGCGGAATATGCACTTCTCCTTGTTATATGTCAGGTTCAGGAGTTGGGCGGTGCGGAGGAATTTCTCGAGGTTTGCGTCATGGTCCTGCAAGTCATGGCCGCAGATGGTCACATTGTCTAGGTAAAGGAAAGTGGCCTGCAGCGCGTTTTGATCGACCATCCGGTCCATCTCCCTTTGGAAGACGGAGACCCCGTTGGTAACACCGAAGGGAACCCTAAGGAAGTGATAGAGGCAGCCGTTTGCCTCAAAAGCAGTATACTGGCGGTCTTCAGGGCAGATGGGGAGCTGGTGGTACACTGATTTCAGGTCAATGGTCGAAAAGACGCGGTACTGCGCGATCTGGTTGACCATGTCAGCTATGCGGGGGAGTGGGTAGGCGTCCAGCAGGGTGTAGCGGTTTATTGTTTGGCTGTAGTCGATGACCAGGCGTTGTTTCTCGCCGGTCTTAACGACCACAACCTGGGCTCGCCAGGGGCTGGAGCTGCCCTCAATAATCCCCTCCTTCAGGAGCCGCTCCACTTCGGTTTTGATGAAAACCCTGTCCCCGGCACTGTATCGCCTGCTCTTTGTGGCGATGGGCTTACAGTCGGGGGTGAGGTTAGCAAACAGTGGGGGGGGTGGGACTCTGAGTGTGGAGAGGTTGCATCTGGTGCGCGGCGGGCAATTTGGAGGCTGCTGGCTGCGGACTGTGAGTGGGGGGAGGGGGCCACCGTACGCCATCGTAACGCTTTTGAGGTGGCACTGGAAATCCAACCCCAGTAGGACGGCAGCGCAGAGGTCGGGCAGGACCAGGAGTTTAAAATTATTGAACACCGTCCCGTCTACTACTAGTGTCACCACGCAGTAGCCGCCAATGTCCGCTGACTGGGACTCGGAGGCCATAGAAATCCGCTGGTGCGCAGGCAGGACTGGGAGAGAGCAACGCCGCACCGTGTCGGGGTGGATGAAGCTCTCTGTGCTCCCGGAGTCAAAAAGGCAGTTTATTGCATGGCCGTTTACCTTAACGTCCATTTTGGACCGAGCTAGTTGGTGCGGTCTCGTTTGGTCCAGCGTAACAGAGGCCAGCGTAGGGGTCGGTGTGTCGCTGCGGGTATCAGATGGGGGGGGGTTGGCGGTCTGCTGCGTCCCGGCTGGTGTCCAAGATGGCGGCGTCCATGATTCCCATGTGGCTGGAGTCGTCCAAGATGGCTGCTGCTGCGGTGGTTCGCACATGGCTGGGGAGGCCCAAGATGGCGGCCCGCACGGCCCACACGCGGCGCTGTTGGGGGCCCAAGATGGCGGCTCGCCCGGCCCACACGCGGCGCTGCTGGCGTTCGGGGTGGCTTTGGCCTTGCAAACGCTGGCGTAGTGTCCCTTTTTCCCGCAGCCCGAGCAGGTCGCATTCTTCGCCGGGCAGCGCGCTCTGGGGTGTTTGGCCTGGCCACAGAAGTAGCATTTCTGGCCTTGGGATACTGCTGTCTGGCTTTGGGACACTGCTGCGGTAGTTGGGCCGTTGTTGGGCTGTGGCTGGGGTGGCACGGTGCTATGGGGCTGTCCTACCGTGTCCCAGGTTGTCGTTCCCCGCGGCGTCCACGGTGCAGAGGAGTAGGCATCCATGCCCCGGTCGGCTGCGTCCAGCGTTAGTGCGATTTCGGGGGCTTTGTCGAGGGTGAGGTCACTCTGCTCCAGCAGTCGCTGTCGGGTGTAGTTGGACCTGTGGCCCGCTACGAAGGCATCCCGGATCAGTTCCTCCGTGTACTTAGCGGGCGTTGCCGCCTTACACCCACAGGCCCGACCAAGCACGGACAGTGCTTGGAGGTATTCCTCAGTCGATTCCCCAGGTTTTTGCTTGCGACTCCCCAGAAGGTGCCTGGCGTATACTTCGTTCACAGGGCACGTGTACTGGGTCTTGAGGAGCTGGAGGGCGGCTGTGTACGAGGTCGCGTCCCGGATGACTGAGTACGCTCGGTGGTTCACCTTGGAGATCAGGACAGACAGTTTGTCCGCATCCGTTACGACCGCAGTGGAGGCAGTCAGGAATGTCTCGAAGCACGTGAGCCAGTGACCAAACTTGGTGGAAGCGTCCGCTTCCCGACTGTCCAGGTCCAGGCATGCTGGTGTGAGGATCTTCTCCATTATAAAAAATTTAGTTAATAAAATTGATGCGCCATCAATTACTCAAAAGACTGAGGTTAAGCGAGTAACAACCAGGCTTTTATTAACTAAAGAATGAAGGTCTTGTCTCGAGTGGTCGACCCGTCCAGAATACTAAGGGACTGGGAGGTAGTCACTTATATACCTGGAATAGTGGGAGGAGTCAGCCGAGGCATGTCCAGACCTGTACCTAGTGGAATACACATACACATACAGACAGGTATAACAGTGGTTTACCACAGACACATTGGTGCCGGCTCCGGCTGTACTACCAGGGGTTGTTCCTCCTCCTGTTCCACCTCGGCTTCCTTTTCTTCCACCACCCCCCCTTCGGGCCAAACCTCACAATAGCTTGGCGGCGCTGAGGGCTCAGTGGCTGGTGCCACAACTACTTCGCATGGAATCGGGTTTTTGGATTCCTTCAAAAAGTCTATGTGACTTGCTTTTGGGCTTACAAGGCATACCATGCCTTTTGCCTTAACCAAGGCCGTTCTTAGGTCTTCTATCGTCTTTTGGCAGGGGCCATGGTCTGCACTCTCAAACCCGTGCTCGAGGGCCAGCTTGTAAGCTGCCTTAACCTCTACTACTCTCTCCTCCTGCGCTCTTAGCTGTTTTGCGAGGCGGGCGTTTTTCTCCCGTATCCTCGCTTCATGAATCTTTGCCTCAGTAACCTGGCATTCCAGGTACTCTATTCTAGCCTGATGTTGGCTGGCTACAACTTGGCGTTCCTGATTCAGCGCGTGAAGCACTGCGATGAGTTTTTCCCCACCCATGGCCTTTTCCTCTATTTCTGCTGCCTGGGTTGTGATCTTGGCTGCCTGCGCTGCAACGACTCTGTCCAAAATCTGGACTTGTCTTTTGTAGCACATCAGCCACACTGCCTTCTCGACTGACTTCTTATGTTCTTTGCTCTCTGTCCACCTGATGGCTGAGTCTACCAGCTGCGTAAGAGATCGGAAATCCACTGCTTAGTGAGATTTACCTTACCAAAAACATAAACCGCTATCCACTCATCCATAACATTTTGTCCATTTAAACCTGGGTCTAATACATTGCAATCCTGCTGCCAGTGTCCTGTCGCGGTCGCCATTTTCTGGAAGGGGTTTTCGATCGTAGAGATTTCTCTCTCCAGAGGCCTCACTCTCTTGCACAGTAAAACCTTGAGTGGTTCGACCCACTCGCCCCTTAGGTTCTATACACTGAACTTTGAGGCAGGAACTACAATGTAGAGAATACTCTATAGATCAGGTTTGATGAAAACGAAATGAAATTTTATTGCATAAAGGAACAAATTGAATGTAAGCCAATAAGGTACATGGGAGGGAAAAACAAATCATAATACAGTACTAACCAACATATATACAGGCATGTTATACTTTACAAAAGTCATCTCGAAATGGGGAAACACACGGAACATCGAGGGACAACAACTCATAATTAATTACCCCTTTAAATGCCCACCCCCTAAGCCTATCTAGATCAGATTGTGAGGGGCCAGAAACATGCTCACCAATCCCGTTGGAAAGTATAAGATTTTGAAAGGTCAGCGTTTTGATCCTCTCGGGCGCCCTGTCTCCACGTGGTCAACACTGCAGACTGCGACTCTCTCTCTTCTGCCTCGAGGTGAAGGTCATGGACAGGCTGGATGCTGGCGGGCCTGGACGGCGGCGTGGACGGAGACCACCTATTTCGATCATGGTCAAATAGGTTTCTTCGCAGAGCCCAGCTGGTTTACCATTTTCAGATAGGTTTCTTCTGAAGGGCTGCTGTCCTTCGTCTCGTCAACGGCCTGGGGTTTGTCGATGATCTCCCGATGGTTGCCCCGGGGCGGGACGCAGACTCGAATCACCTTCTTGGCTGGTCTCCGGATCGACGTTCCTCCACGGCTCTCGAAAAAGCAAGCTAGCTCAAAAGCTACCAGCTACAGGCTCCAGGCTGAACAGCTACAAGCTACCGATGGCTACCCCGGGACTCCAGTTATACTTTTCCATGGAGGCCCTTATCTCCCGCCAAATCAAGGTTAGTCTTTGTTTAACTTTTGGCGGGCTTGTAGCACAGCGGGGTAGTTATTATGTTTTAAACTACTTTGGGATGGCCGGTAACGGCCATCTCTGGTCTGGAATGACCCTGTATTGTTTTTAATGTCCTCTTGATGTCTTTAACGGTCCTTGATGTTCCCCCTATGAATATGAAACTGTTTTCCTTTGTCTGGGTAAACATTTAGATGGCCTTTGTCTACAGGCCGATCTGACTGGATCTGCATCCAATCCATATGTATGTGGTTCTGTCTGGTTTCGTTTTCTCCGAAACGGCCTTCCAGAACTTACTGTGGGCTGAATCCACAAAGGCTGTCTGGGGACTGCAGGAACCATTTTAAAGTGTCCCAAAAGCTGGTCATGGGGTCTGGCGGCCATTTTGTGCGCCCCTTTTTCTGGGCTTCTTTCAAAATAGTCTTTAAAATTAAGGGCTTTTCTGCCAATAGACCCTTATAGGACAATGTTCAAAGTTTGCGAATCTTACACGTGCAGTCAATGGCGCCCTGCACCATGGGGAAGTCCGCTATTGCCGCGAAGCCCTCTGCGCACTCCCGCTGCTTCTCTGGTGTCACATTGAAGGATATGTACTGACGCCGCCTTTTAAACAGGGCATCTGTAACCTGCTGGATGCAGCTATGCACCGCAAACTGGGATATGTTGGCAATGTCCCCAGTTGCTGACTGGAAGGAGCCGGTCGCATAGAAATTCAATGCCATGTCCTGCACCTTATCTGCAACTGCAGATCTTCCTGAAGCAGGTGGCACAGCTCAGTCACCACCTCCTTTCGGAATCGCAGCCTCCTAACACACTGCTCCTCCGACATGTTGAGGTAAGAGAACTGCTGCCTGAATACCCTGGCAGCGTACGGTCTGGTGTGGCGACGTCTATTGGCCCTCCTCCGTCTGGCCATTCCTGGCCCTCTCTCCCTCCGTCCCTGTGCCCTTTCCAGATGGTCGAGCAGCAGGACGTTCCCCTCCAAAGCAGCCCCCATAATAATAGGTCAGCAGAAATTAAATAGGGTGTAAACACTCACCAGCAGCAGGGTGATGGTATGAAGGCTGAAGGTCCTCTGGCAGCACTGGGTCACTAGTGAAATGGCTCAGAGTTCAACTTTGCAACTCTGTGTAAATCTCAAATAAGTTGTGCTCCCAAAATGGCTGCCGCTTTTATACCAGTGCAGTCCCCTTTAAAGAGCGCCCCCCTATGCCCGAGAGCGACTGGGGAACGTTCCAGGAAGCTGTCCTTATTAGCGCCGATCGGAACAGAGGGGGGCGCCACTGAATTTCCGGTCCGGGGCGCCAAAAAGGCGTTGCACACTGAAATGATGTTATGATCTGCCTGCGCCCGCAAGCGGGCGCTAAGATTTAGCGCCGGCGCTAAAAGCCCACTCAATATGGCAAGAGGCGCTGGGTTCACTGCGCCCACCCGGAAATTGGGTAACGCCCCAATTCTCGGCCTCTTTAGGCGCTAATCGCTGGCGCTAACAACCGAATTTCTCCCCCTGTGACTTTAGCAGAGGTAGAAGCAGATCCTTGCTCTGACTGATGAGATGCTCTTGGCCAATGGCCTCTGGGTTTGGGAGCCCATGAGGGCCCTGCCAAAGACTGCTCCACCTGCACATGTGCAGGAGCAGACTCGGTCATTGGGACTCGAGGCAGCATGTGGGGTACTGACTAGGGGGCGGTGGGGGGCAACGGGTGAGAAGTGGAAACGCTTTGAGCCGAGTACCCAATTCCATATCCCCTTTCACCATCATCCCTCTCATGGCCCAGCCACATTTCCCTGCTAACAATGAGCTGGAGAACACTTTACTGTAGATCAGTGGGGCAATGAACGGCCAAGGCTACGGTATCATTCATCCTATTTAAGGTGGCATTCATAGTGTGCAAGTCATCGGTGAAGGCCTGCATGCACTCATGTGATTGCCGCATTTGATGTTCCATGCAGGTGGCCACTCTTTCCAAGGATGAAGACATCATCACAAAGGCTTGTGACATCATCCCACTCATGCTTGAGACGGACTCCTCCAATCTCTCTGTAAGTATGCACGGTGCGGCTGGAGCACCTGTCAGCACATTGGACATTCTCTGCTGCTGCTCCAGAAGTATCATGTTCGCTGACAGCCTCCAGTGTACAGCATCTGCGTCCAGCTGATCAAAGCTTGGAGCATCCTGTGCCCTCCGACGCGAACTCTTCACTGCTGTCCCTGTCTCCAACATCTTCTCTTGCTCACTTGTGAAGTGTGAGTCACCAGGTGAAAACCCAACTATATGACTTACTGGTCCCACCAAAGTGTGAGTGTCTGAGCTGGTGCATGGTCTGCATGAGTCCAGTGATGGTGCACCCTCAGAGGGAATAAGCTCCTCTGAGGAGTCGACAGCGGTGGCTGTGACCTGGACCACCTCCTGCTGGACGTGTGAAGGCCATTTGGGAGATAAAAAAACATGAATGAGTTCTGTCACGGTAAGAATGTCTGAAGTTATCATCATGCACTGATCATATTTCACTCGCTGTTGACATCAAGTCAACATGAGTGAGTGTTGTATACCATGAGGCTGTCTGATATTTAATTCTGTCACCAGGTAGCTCGGACAGCCCATCTCCCCATCTCTGATGGCCAGGCATGCCAAAACTCTACTGATCTCAAGCGCCTGCTCCTCTGCACTTGTTAGTCATGAGATGGCTGGAGGTTAAAAAGTCACTGACAGATGTGCTACACTTACATTCGAGTTTCCCACACGCTATCGGACCCCCCTGCCCCCAGCTCCCAGCACGTCGCAAACTTAAAAACCAGCCCTGTATTACAAGTTGTTTTGCATAAAAATCTCAAATATGTTTCTAGCTACAGCACTTCATACAAACCTGTTCCATCAATTAGGCTCAATGTTAGTCATACAGAATTATAGAACATTATAGCACAGAAACACCTAGAGCCAAAAATCTGCAGCCTTTCTGGCGCATTCCCATCGTAACTCCAGCAGGAGCCGGGCAGAATTGGCACAAATTAGGCAGGGACCCAATAGTTTCAGCGGGGCCTTGTGAGGGTGGAGCATCTGCCAGTAGTATAGAAGGAGACATGACCAGAGGCGGGGACTCCCAGGCTGGTGGAAGAGCAGTGAGCCAATATGCCGAGTGGGGACCAGGAGTACTAGCCCATCCTGTAGCAGATGTGGGACTCAGCTTGGGTTCCAAGCCTGGGGAATTTGATAATCTTTAACTTTTTCTCGCGATGTTTGCGGTGGGCCTGATACCCACCTACATCTAGCCGACATTGCCAGGATTATGGTCTCCTGGTGGCATGGCAACTGCTGGCATTATTGAAATGAGGTGACTAAATGTGGTAGGGTCAGATCCTGACATTTACACTAGATCAGAGGCCCATGGGTTTTTGATCCCAGGCTATTCAGTCCATGAAGTCTGTGCTGGTGTTTCTCTCCACATGAGCCATCTAATCCCACTCTCCTGCTTGCTCCCCATGCCCTTTGATATTCATTTTTTTAAGCAACTATCTAATCCTCTTTTTAAAAATGTACTCTGCTTTAACATAGGTTGTGCGGCAGAGGATTCCACATTTCAACCCCCCCTTCTTTGTGAAGAATTTGTTTCTAACCTCCCCAATTCTTTTTGCAATCATCTTAAATTTATGCCCTCTTGTTACTGACCAATGGAAGCAGCTTATTACTATTACCCTATTATAACCCTTCATAATCATGAAGACATAATCCGGTCACCACTCAATGTTGCTCTACCTCAATGAAAAACTCTAACTTCTTAAGTATTTCTTCATAACTTTAAGCCTTCATCCCTGGTAACACCCTAGTGTTATAGTCCTTGCCACAATTGACAATAACTCCCAATTGGTGTCATCAGCAAACGTCAATATCATTCCCTCAATTGCAAAGTCTAGATCACTGAACTATATAGTGATTTGAGCAGACCCAAGATAGACTCCAATGGAACATTGCTCACTACATCTTTCCAGTCTGAGAAATTTCCTTTTGCCCTATCCTTTGATTTCTGACATCCAACCATCACTCTATCCAAGTGGGAAAAAGTTGCCAAAGAGTGTGACCAAAATTGTGCCACCAGGAAGTCAAGTGTCACAGACAGGAAGTGCACACAGATGTATGATTATATCGTAGTCAATCTCCATGCCGGTGCTCATGGGGAGATAGGGCTGCTAGATTGGGGGTGTGGCAAATGTGGGCCAAAGTAGTGAAATACCTGTAGTAGGTTAGTGTAGGGGTGTTGCTGAAGTATGGAACCTGCTACATGGGAAGGCAGCACAGGGCCCAAGATGGTGCTCAGTGGGGAGAGAGACTCCCATAAAAGCTGCTTAGTAAGGGGGGTTTTGGTGAATGGGAAGGTGGGTCTTCTGCAGTGGTGTTCTGACGGGGTGCTGTGTTGTAGTTGCAAATGGAAGAGCATTGTTTCCAGAGGGCCTGCGAATAGTCCATATGATTTTAGTTTGAGTGTGTTGCATACAACCCATAGAGTTGTGATTGCAGGGCCTGACAAGCGGGAGGGTGGGGGATGGAAAAGCCAAGCAGCCAAGCATGGATACGGGTGAACAGAGGAACCAGGCAGAAGAGTGGTCCATGAGAGAGACCTGTGACTATGGGCATTGTGAAAAGTAGTTGTTTGGGATAATAATGGTTTAGACCACACTATTTTACATGAAATGTAACATTTAATTACAAACTAAAATTCTTAACTTTCTTTCCTTAGCTGTACCAACATGGCTGCTGCCTCAAAAACTTAAGACTACTCCACATTGGCACTTGGTGGCCAGAGCTAGAAATGGCCATTATATTTTTGGTGTTAACCCTCAATATACCAAAAGGAAAATATTTGGGTTGCCATGCAATGTTAGATGGCACCACATTGCTTTCAATCTGTCATGCAACATTACATTTACAGCTTCGCCCGGCACCTTCCCGTGCAAGCACAGGAGATGCAACACCTGCCCTTATACCTCCCCCCTTCCCACTGTCCAGGGCCCCAAACACCCCTTCCAGGTGAAACAGCGATTTACTTGTACTTCTTGCAATCTAGTATACTGTATTCGCTGATCACGATGTGGTCTCCTCTACATTGGGGAGATCAAACACAGATTGGGTGACCGCTTTGCGGAACACCTCTGTTCAGTCCGTAAGGGTGACCCTGAGCTTCCGGTTGCCTGTCATTTGTAAGGGGTGGTGTGTGGGTTGTTTGTCAGCTTCACCTCTGACTCCTTTGAGCGGTTCGAATCGCTCCCACTCCCTTTTGTTCTACACTTTGGACTTATTTGGGGGTTGTAATAAACTTGCAACAGACACCTGGGTTAGTCAAAAGAATTCGGATCTTTATTTTAAGACAGGAAAATATACAATACAATAAAACTTATACTCTAAAAGGGTGGGGAACACTCGGAATAAGCGAGGGAGAATTACAATATACAAAATCCCTTACCCTCCCAACCCCACTACACTAGCTAGGCTGGAATCCAGAGGACCAGGAAATGCTCACCAAAACGACGTTCTTGACAGACTGTGGAGGTTCGCGATTTCGGGGTTCTCTTTAGTTGTGGCAGTTGGGGCCTGCCGTACCTCGAACGTGGTAGAAGACTGCACCTGCATTGGGTCTTCAGTTTGGGTTTGTCCGCAGATGCGGTTAGTCTCGCTGTTGGATGTATCAGGTGAGTACCCGATTTTCTTTGGTTAGGGCTAGTTTTAGGGTCTTTTGTGTCCAAATCTTACCCAGGGGTAAGTCAGACTAGCCTGTAGAGTGGAAACAAGTCTTTGGTTCGTGAGTTTTTCGGCGGTTGGTTTCTGTTGGTCGCGGTGGCCCAATATTACCTGGTTGGTGGTAATATTGGCGGTTGTTGGTTTCTGTAGGCCTTTGGTTGCCGCGATCTCTGTTTCTCCTTTCTTCCTTCAAGTCTCCGATGATGATCTCTCTATTGAGCTGGTTGGCTGAACTTGAACTTCTGTCTTCTGAGCTGACCTTCTGACGAGCTGACTGACTGACTGTTGAACTGAAAAGGCAGGCCTCAGTTATACTAATTTGGGGCCTGGCTTATCTGACCGCCAAATCTCGGGTTTCTTTGTTAAATTTGGCAGGCTCGTTATTTTTAATGTGTTTTAAAACTTTAACGAGCTTCGGGGATGGCCCATCCAAACTTAACGAGTTTAGGGGATGGCTCATCTAAACTTAATCGGCCTTTAACTGGTTTCGGGATTGCCTTGAAACCAGTTTAAAAATGCAAAACGTTTGTCAATCTCTTTTAATTGGTTTTGGACTGTGGTTTGTTTGCTGTATCCTGTAGGGCTAATGTTCCTTTCTTTGTGTTGCTGGGGACATGTCCTGTTTATTCCAGTACCTGGCTCTGCGAATTCTCGGCGGGAAACAGGTTTCATTGTCCTTATGTAAAACTGGGGTGGCCCAGGACATTCCTAGACAGCCCAATATCCGAACTCGGGGGCCCACCCCACCTCACCTTTGTCCCAGCCTTTTGCAAGCCTGAACATGTCCTTTTAAACCAGCCAAATCTTCCTGGGATTTTAATTTTAAATCCCTTTGGCCCAATAACTCCTTAAAACAGTCCAAAATCTCTTCCTTAATTTAACTCTTTTGAAATTCTTCTGTTTGGCCCAACCATACTTTTATCCTTTTTACAGATTTCTTCTGTAATGTTCCAAAATCATTAAAAAAATAATGCTTTCCTTCTGTTTTGGGGTTGTGCAGAAATTTTCGAACCTTACACATTTTAATTCACCGCCCCATTCCCACTCAGTCCTCACCATCCTCGGGCTCTTGCATTGTTCCATGGAAACCCAGCGTAAGCTCGAGGAACAGCACCTCATCTTCCGATTAGGCACTTTACAGCCTTCCGGACTCAATATCGAGTTCAACAATTTCAGATCATAACCTCGGCCCCTATTTCATTTTTATATATTTTTTATCCACACCTTTGTTTTGTGCCCTTCCCCCTTTTTTTCTCTCCCACATGGCAGCTGTCTCTCACTCTGCCAGCGCATTTCACACTTCACACTGCATCCATTTAATAAACATCTAGAGCCGTCTTTTGTCTCTTTACTAGTCCTATCACCATCTCGTCTTGTCCTGAATACCTCTTAATGTCTCTTCACTTCTCTTTTGTTCTTTCATCCCCCATTTCCCAGCCCCTAAACTGGCCTTTTAATCTGTTTCATTTCCTGTATTTTCTCTCAGACCTGATGAAGGGTTTCAATCTGAAACGTTGACTCTATTTCTCTCTCCACGGATGTTGCCTGGCCTGCTGAGTTTTTCCAGCATTTTCTGTTGTTATTTTGGATTTCCAGCATCCACAGTATTTTGTTATCGCATTACATTTACAGCGCCAGCTACTGGTGCAAAACAACAACTTGCATTTATATAGTACCATTAACGTAGTAAAACGTCCCAAGGCACTTCACAGGAGCATAATCAGCCAAAAACTGACAACGAGCCAAAGAAGCAGTCATTAAGGCACCTGACCAAAAGCGAAGTCAAAGTGTGCCCTAGCCCTGAACTCGCATCTTTCTCCAGTTTCTCTCTGATCTCTCCCCTTGACCTTGCCACGCTCATCTTGTCCATGAGACCCACTGCCTGCTCCCTCGACCCTATTCCCACTAAACTGCTGCCAACCTAACTTCCTTTTCTGGCTCCCATGTTAGTTGACATTGTTAACAGTTCCCTCTCCTCAGGTACTGTCCCCCTCTCCTTCAAATCTGCTGTCATCACACCTCTCCTCAAAAAAACCTTGACCCCTCCATCCTTGCAAACTACCACCCCATCTCCAACCTCCCTTTCCTCTCCAAAGTCCTTAAGTGTGTTGTCGCCTCCCAAATCCGTGCCCATCTTTCCCGGAACTCCATGTTTGAATCCCTCCAATCAGGTTTCTGTCCCTGCCTTAGTATCAAAACAGCTTTCATCAAAGTCACAAATGATATCCTTTGTGACTGTGACAAAGGTAAACTGTCCCTCCTCATTATTCTCAATCTGTCTGCAGCCTTTGACACGGTTGATCAGTCCATCCTCTTCCAATGCCTCTCCACCATCGTCCTGCTGGGTGGGACTGCACTTGCCTGGTTCCATTATCTATCTAATCATAGCCAGAGAATCACTTGCAATGGCTTCTCTTTCTGCTCCCGCATCGCTACCTCTGGTTCTATCCTTGGCCCCCTCCTATTTCTAACTACATGCTGCCCCTTGGCGACATCATCCGAAAACACAGTGTCAGTTTCCGCATGTATGCCGATGACACCCAGCTCTACCTCACCACCACGTGTCTCGACCTCTCCACGGTCTCTAAATTGTCAGACTGCTTGTCCGTCTTCCAGTACTGGATGAGCAGAAATTTTCTCCAATTAAACATTGGGAAGACTGAAGCACTACAAACTCCATTCCCTAGCCACCAACCCCATCCCTCTCCCTAGCATTTGTCTGAGGCTGAACCAGACTGTTTGGAACCTTGGTGTATATTTGACCCTGAAATGAGCTTCCGACCACATATCTGCGCCATAACTAAGACCGCCTATTTCCACCTCCATAACATCGCCCGTCTCCGCCCCTGCCTCAGCTCATCTGCTGCTGAAACCCTCATCCATACTTTTGTTACCTCTAGACTTGACTATTCTAACACACTCCTGGCTGGCCTCCCATGTTCTACCCTACGTAAACTTGAGGTCATTAAAAACTCGGCTGCCTGTGTCCTAACTCGCACCAAGTCCCGTTTACTCCTGTGCTCGCTGACCTACATTGGCTCCTGGTTAAGCAACGCCTCGATTTTAAAAAATCTCATCCTTGTTTTCAAATCTCTCCATGGCCTTGCCCTTCCCTATCTCTGTAATCTCCACTCACCCCACAACCCTTGAGATATCTGCGCTCCTCTAATTCTGCCCTCTTGAGCATCCCTGATTATAATCTCTCAACCATCGGTGGCTGTACCTTCAGCTGCCAAGGACCTAAGCTCTGGAATTCCCTGCCTAAACCTCTCTGCTTCTCTACCTCTCTTTCCTCCTTTCAGATGCTCTTTGACCAAGCTTTTGATTATCTGCCCTAATTTCTCCTTTAGTGGCTCGGTGACAATTTTTTTGTCTTATAACACGCCTGTGAGGCTCTTTGGGACGTTTTACTATGTTAAAGGCACTATATAAATACAAGCTGTTGTAGTTGAGGTAGGTTTTAAGGAGCATTTTAAAGGAGTATTGAGATGGAGAGGTTTAGGGTGGGAATTCTAGAGATTAGTGCCTGCACGGCTGAAGGCATGTCCCCCGATGGTGGGGCAAAGGAAGCTGAGGATGTACAAGAGGCCAGAGTTAGATACCAAAAGAAAATACTGCAGATGCTGGAAATCTGAAATAAAAACAGAAAATGCTGGAGCTACTCAGCAGGTCAGGCTGCTGACATGACCTGCTGGAGATACTCAGCAGGTCATGTCAGAGTTCAACAATTTCAGATCATAACCTGGCTCCTATCATATATATATTTTTTATCCACACTTTTTGTTTGTGCCTTCTGTTCTCTCCCACGTGGCAGCTGTCTTCCATTCTGCCAGTGCAATTTACACTTCATCTAGAGCCATCCTTTGTTTCTTAACCTGTCACATTACCATCTCCTTTTGCCTTGAATATCTCTTAATGTCTCTTAACTTCTCCCGTCTTCTATCCTATCATAGACCTTCCCTTTTGTTCTTTCATCCCCTCCCCCATTTCCCAGCCCCTACACTTGCTTAAAAATCTGTTCCATGTCCTGCTTTTTTCCAGTTCTGACGAAAGGTTAACTCTGTTTCTCTCTTCACAGATGCTGCCTGACCTGCTGAGTATCTCCAGCATTTTCTGTTTTTATTTCAGAATTAGATATCGTTGGAATCTTGAAACTATTCACCGTTTTTAATATATAATAGATGTATCACTTGAAATTATGGGCTACAATTCTACTTCAAACGTATCAATCAGACCTCAAAAAAGCAGCACGAAGTCAAGAGTATTAACGTTTTTCGCCATTTGTACCTGCCCTATTCCTGAAGGTTCACGGACGTTGGTCAATGGACATTGACAGGCCTGATAACCCCGGGGCCAGTCTCCAGTCTTTATTTCAATGACTCACAACACAAAAAGGTGCATGATGTGTTACTGAGTATTGCAACATCCTGTACTACATTTGTCCGTGCTCAACGTGATTGGGCAAGTAGCTTCCTTTTTCGTGTTATGATTAGTTCTTGGTAACATCAATCAATCCAAGAACAAGGCGGGTGATGCATGTCCCCTCTCTGATTGGTTACGCGGGTTCTGGCTCCTGATTTGTTCATCCTCCTGTCAATCGCTGCCCCAGCAATGTTACGTCGGTGCTCCACGCCTATACCCACGCCTATTGGTGGTCTTAAGCCAATAGCCATATCCGATTGGATCACAGCGGCTGTCACTCATCTCGTGAAGTTTGACAGCTGGCGGGGCGATTGCAGAGCGAGAGACGGGAGAGTGAGACAAGGAGCAGCGACCCGATACATTGCAACTCAGCGCAATTCGCAACTGTGTTGCTCTTCCAGCCATGGAGCAGAAAAAGCAACTGGAAATGGAAACGTGCATTAAAGGTAGGCTTCAGTGTCGCTCACTTCACACAGTGCAGAGGTGCTGCTGTGTAATGATGAAGAATCTCAGTTTTGAGTTAAATTGCACTGAACCAATCGTGCGGATTCAGCCTCATTAACTGGCAGATTCAAACATGTTCAATTCTGTCATGTTTAAAAAAAGCAGTAAGGACAGTATGGAGTACATGTAAAGACAAGTGGGGAAAGAAACGGCTGAAATTTGACTTCAGTTATTACGGTTTATGGGAAAAGGGATAGTCTGTAACTGCAGTTTGACTTTATTAACTCAATGTATTGCACACGCAAACGCGTTACATTTTTGTGATAGAAAGATTCCAGGGAGGATTTCGAAATATGAACAAAAATGACTATTACTGACATATGTGATCGTTTCAGTTGATGAGCTAAGTCTTTTCTTTTTATTAGTCATTTCCAATTCCAGCGTATATCTGAAACGATTTTTTTTTTAAAAGGCTAAGTATCGTATCGCGTGGTCCACGCTGCAAATCAGAAGTATTTTAAAAAGACAGTCAAATAATGTCCGTCGCAGATTTTGATACATGGTTTGTATAGTATTAATTTTCGCTTTGCATTACAGTATATCAGACACTCATTGCTCATTTCAGCTACATTATTATGTCAGTTAACACAGAAAGAATAAATTAATTGCACACTGGTAATTTGGATGTAGGGAGAACACTGGATAGCCAAACAAAGCATCGAAAGGGTGGGATTGTACATGATTTATTGTTTGGAAGGTAATGATGTACAGATTCAATCTCTGGGTTGCTTATTGTGTATGCTGGGCACACGCAGGGAAATACTCAGGGGAGAGTGGAAATCACCTGCCCAGAGGGCAGTTTAAAACACGACTGCTTAGATTCCCTATCGTATTCTGGTCAGAGAAAGTGTCGATTGTCATTCAGATCTGCCCTAATCAATCACACACACCAATATGCAAGCATCCTTTGTCTTTCGAGTTAATGGGTGTATATGTTAATAAATGTAATCACTTTTTGAACTAAAAAAAAAGATCTTTTGTAAGACAATCTGAACACTTGGTCCCTTTTTGTTTATTATAATAGTGGTATACATTTTCAACATTGTCCATTAGCTAATGAAAGGTTCACTGTTGAGAAAGAGTGGCAGAAAAAGTGAGCGTATCTCCTGAAAGCAACTAGATAGCTGGATGGATTGCACAAAGGTGATCCTTGTGTGATGTAGACAATTGCAATCTAGCAGAGAATGATTGATCCCATGCCTGTGGTAGATCAAGGCACAGGAAAGATAAGCAGTCTTTTTAAATCCTTCGTTAATTGAGATAGGGTATTCTTACTCTTCAGATAGAATTTATTTATGCTCAGCAATGAATCTTTTGTTATGCATTTAAATATATTCACTTACCCACGATATAAGCTACATACAGGTTTTTGTACAGATTTTATGATATTTGACACCACATGACAATTGTAAAGATTTTGCCATTCCTCTTGTCATCTGATAGGACACCATGGAATAATTTCAGAATACTGTCGTTACTTTAGGATGCACACAAGGTGAAATAAGAAATATAACGACAAATATTACATGGTATAAACAAATACTATCTCAAAGGATCTGGTTTATAGGGGGGGAGCACCATTTTCGATCATTGTTACCTTTAGTATTTGCCCCATTTGGTGGGCTTTTGTTGTTTCAAACATTATTACTGATTTATATTACAGGTGTTATTATGGACTTTTCTTGCCTTAAGACAAAGTATTCTTCATGGGGATTACTTAAACAAAAGAAAAAATATTTTGGAAATGAATGATCTATTCACTGGGGCGACACATCGACAGACATAATAGCAGGGAGTTTCCTCTCTAGCAGCAATACCACAAGAAATGTGGTGCAGAGGGACTTCCAGTTACCCTTGAACTCAGCACTGACCCTGCTGCGTTCAGAAGCTGGCCGAAAGCTCCTCTCCACCTCACTTACAGTGGCAATGCTGCCAGAGATGAATATCCCTGGCAAATTTGAATATTTTTGGTGCGCTCCCACCTGCAGCAGGGAGCCTTCCAAGGGGGGGAGTGGAATTTTGCAGCAGCAGCAGGATTTGCCCACCTGCAGCAGCTTAAAGATCCCACCTGACCTCCCTTGTAACATTGGAATTGCTAGATGAAAAAAGACCAAGGTCCATCTAGTTGGCCTTCGAACATCCTGGTCATCGAATGATACAACGATAATGGAGTTGTTAACTTATCATAGCAATCAATCTCTCTCAATTAGTCTACAACAGACCCAGAAATGAAACGAGGAAAACCCCAGTGGTGGAGAGCTTCAGGAACCATAGGTCCAAAGTCACCTTTTTCCTTCCAACCATGCTACACATGTCGTGTCTCAAATTAGTTAATAATGGGAGCTTTTCCTGGACCGGCAAATGTTGCTGATGTTCAGAGTGCATTGATTTGCCCATCAATCAATTGCATCCAATAGGAGGGGGTTCCAGCCTTGGTAATGCTGAATGCCATTACTTGCCTTCAGTATTGCTATGACTGTAATGATGGAAGATGTAATGTACAATATCATGTCATTGTAACCTACTGCTTGTAATATTACTGGCCGTGTTTTGCCAGACATTTCTGGCATTTGCTGGAAATGATGCTAGCAGATGGTTGTGGGTAAAGAGTGAAGCAAGACCTGGTGGAACAAGTCCCCAATAAGATTTCCATCCCTGGTGGCAGAAGATCCACCAGCAATCCAGTAGATTGACAGTATAATATCTAAATAGGTCTACCATTGCTTCTCTTACGGTATCGCACTGCCTGGGAAATGGGATCCAGCGTGAAGCTGATGGGAATGCCTACCTGGAATATGCTCATGCTACTCAATTTCAAACTAGCAACCAAGTGGTTAGAAATGCCCCTCTCCTCGAATTAATTTTTATATATCTATGCACTTGGCAAATGTATGCCAGCATGATGAAGGAATGTACACAATTCATTGAGCTATACCTTTTAATAAGTCAGCCCACAACCAGAATAATAGTTGCAATTCCACAAGCAGCCTCCATCCAGCTGCTGCCAAGTTATAACAATTAACAACATTACAACAGTGACTACACTTCAAAAGGAACTTCTTTAGCTGTGAAGTGCTTTGGAACATCCTGAGGATGTGAAAGGTGCTATATAAATGCAAGTTCTTTCTTTACTCTTAAAAGGTGCAATGGCCTTTGCTGATCTATTCCCTGTGGTGGAGCATTCCATGCTGCAACAATGCTCTAGAATCATACAGCACAGAAGGAGGCCATTTGGCCCATCATGCCTGTGCCAGCTCTTTTGGTAGAACTATCCAATTAATCCCACTCCCCTGCTCTTTCCCATGGCCCTGTATTTTTTTCCCTGTGTAAAGAAATGTGTCTAACCTCTTTCCTTGCTTAGTGACAATTTTAAATTGATGACTCCTTATCACTGACTCCATAACCAGAGGAGATAGTCTTTTCTTAGTCACCTCATTGAATCATTAACATATTCAGTATTGTGCACCCTGTGCCCAAGTCAAGTCATCTATATGTATATCAAAAACAAAAATGAATCCAACATTAACTCTTGGGGCACACCACTTCTAGCTGTTCTCCAAGCCTACTCTTTTGTGTTTCTATCCATGCTTCTTGAACCATGCGTCAGAATTTTTGTACAAGCCTTCTGTGAGACTCCTTGTCAAAAGCCTTCTGAAAATTCATGTGCACATCTACTGCATTCCCTTTGATAGTTGATTTAAATGTTTTCTTTCATGCAGCAAGAGCTTTCGTTTATTCACTTTAAATTTTTGAGTTAAAAAGAAAAACTGAATGCTGGAAATCTGAAATAAAAATAGTAAATGCCGGAAATGGACAGTCGCCGGAAATGGACAGTCGCCAACTGAAAGAGAAAGAAAGCTTTATGTTTCGGGCAGAATCTTTCATCAGAACATGGTTGTATATTTGACAATGCAATTAAAAAAATGTGCAAATTCAAGAGCATTAGTCTGTCATGGTGGCTTGAAGAACCATTCTTTGTTTATTCCCAAATGCTTAAGTTTGGCCCAGTGATGTCTGCTAACTTTAAAAAATGAAAGAAGAAAGTATCCCTTACAAATGCCCAGTGCCATTATCGCTAACCTATATATTTACTGCCATCATTGCAACTATTGAGTGTCTGGCATCTGTACTTGGAACCAAGTCTTTCACATTCTTGGATTGTGCATGTGTCCAATCACTGATAGTTTGAAGGGAGCTTATCTGTGTTCCCTAACAATCTAATGGCCCCAGATACTGTAGTGAGGTGGAGCTTGCAGTCTGGATTCTCTGATGGTCTTGTGAGGCTAGTGTCGTGGCTGTGATAATTGCGATACAATGGGAACTTTGCTTGTTCTAGAAAATTTGGTGCCACAAAAGCTTAATGAATGAAAACAGGAACACAAGTGAGCAGGAGTGGTCTTGCCCTGCAGAAGTGCATTGCTTGTTGACTGGTCATTAAATGGCATACATGGAGGAGCCCATAGTCCTCCCCCTTGTCCACTGAACCAACGAAGGGGCTGTGCTGTTGATAGGGATGTAAAATGAGTTTAAAAGAGTGTGATAATGAATTATAAATTACACAGCTGGACAGAGGAGATTCCAAATGATAAATGACTTGTGGGATTTAATTTACAGTAGCTTATTTCAGCAGTAGTTTTAAGGCACCTGCAGCTATAGCAATCTATGTGTCTTTCCCCCCTCTTGAGAAAATGCTACAATTTTGAGAATATTATGTAATTGTAATAATTGATAATTAGATAATTTTTTTTAATTATCCATTGTTCATTTCAACATCTGAATGTGTGACATTTAATTTTGGAACTTCTGCATAGGTTTTTGGCTTTGAATTGACAACTGCAAATATTTCCAATCGTACTTACTGCTGGGATGGATGACAACTATAGTAAATTTTATAACCCTCTGAGAGGGCAGCTGGGGCTTCGCTTTAATGTCTCATCTGAAAGACGGCACCCTGAATGTGCAGCGCTCCCTCAGTACTGCATTGAAACATCAGCCAAGCTCAAACTTGTCCAGCCATTCACATTTCCAACAAGGAACATTGGGAAGCTATCAGCAACATACATAGAATTACATAGGATATACAGCACAGAAACAGGCCAGTCGGCCCCACCAGTCCATGTCGGCGTTTATGCTCCACTCGAGCCTCTTCCCGTCTTTCCTTATCTAACTCTGTCAGCATAACCCTCTCTTCCCTTCTCCCTCATATGCTTATCTAGCCTCCCCTTAAATGCATCTATACTGTTTGCTTCAACCACTCCCTGTTGTAGCGAGTTCCACATTCCCACCACTCTCTGGGTAAAGAAGTTTCTTCTGAATTCCCGATTGGATTTCTTGGTGACTATCTTATATTGATGGCCTCTAGTTTTGCTCTTCCCCACAAGTGGAAACACTCTGTGTCTACTCTATCAAAACCTTTCATAATTTTAAAGACCTCTATTAGGTCGTCCCTCAGTCTTCTCTTTTCAAGAGAAAAGAGACCCAGCCTGTTCATCCTTGCCTGATAGGTATAACCTCGCATTTCTGGTATCATCCTTGTAAGTATTTTTTGCACCCTCTCCAGTACCTCTATCCTTTTCATAATATGGTGACCAGAATTGTACGCAGTACTCCAAGTGTGGTCTAACCGAGGTTCCATTGAAGTTTAGCATAACTTCTCTACTTTTCAATTCTATAGCTGTAGAAATAAACCCTAGTGCTTGGTTTGCTTTTTTATGGCCTTGTTAAATATGTGTATTTGTACTCCGAGGTCCCTTGACTCTTCAGTTTTCCCCCTCCATAACCTGAGGCGGTGAAGCCAGTTGTAATGCCCCTTCAGGTGGAATCAGTGTTGTTGCAACTGGTGCACTTCAACCAGTACACCTCCACTGTCAGCACTGTCAGCACTGCCTCCAAGGGGAACATAACGGCTTGTTGTTGGAGGTGACCATGCTTTTTGACTATAACAAGCTGAGGCACTGAAGCGGTCACTCCTATATAGACAGCTGTTTGCTGGTCTGTACAGATTTATCCACCTATTGGGAAGGTAGTGACCCTTGGCAAAACATCACTATTAGCAACATCAAAGCTGCTTTTGTACTGGTGTTTGTTTCGGTTTGATTCTAGGAGACTCGTCAGGAATAAGCCTGTCCACTGCAATTGCAGCACTAAATCCAGCTTCCTTATCCTGGTAGCAGGATCATAGACCCAAGAAAAATTGGGTCTGTGATTCTGCTGCCAGGATAAATTTAGCTGGATTTACTAGTGTGAACAACAGGGAGTTAGCTCACAGACACTGGTTTCCTGAAATCCAACCTAAACAAGCATCAGTATAAAAGGGCTTAAAACAGGTGCCTTTGGTACTGGAGCAATTGATCCACAATAAACATGGGACACTTCCTACACCACTAAGAGGTGCAGAACCACTTCCTGAAATATAAATGCAACATTAGTTATGCTCAAAATGCAACAGTGACTTTCTATTTTAGGATAGATTCCATTGTAAAAAAAAATTAACCAGCCAGCGAACAGTGAATGAATCTGCCAAGAGAAAAAAAACTCATCACGTGGTGACTGTGCGTGACTAACAATGCTTGATTTTTAAAAGTGATGAGACAGCTATTTTCAAATTGGATATGATGGATTGTTTTGAAAAGAATGCATTCAGTAAACAGGACTGATATTTTCCTGTACAGCAAACCTAATTATTGAAAGTCCAAAATAATCATGGATTCTTTGATCAGCATAGCAGCACAGGGTTGTAGGAGGCAGGTTGTAGGAGGGATGCCTGTGATTCTCCATGCAGTAACTTCACTGATGTTAGCCTGATCATCCAGGGAAGTGCCAAGCAGAGGCTTAGTGCATCCAATCAGGAGGGATGACAAGCTGAGGAAGTGCCTCACTTGGGATGCCTGACTTGATCTGTTCTTATATATTGCCTATTGGACGGTCACGACGAACTAAAATGGTTATTGGTACATTTTCCACCTTGGTATATTGTGCAGAGGGGCCAGAAAGAGTGTAAAGTAGTATTTTTAAAAAAATGATAAAAATATGTTTTCAGAAATATAAACTGGATAAGTTAAGAAACATTAGCTTAAAATAAGATCCAAATTGTTTTACTGTGAGATTCAGTCCAAAAAGTGTTTCTTCGTGTTACTATACTACAAAGTCAGGGCCATCTGTCTACCAAATGTTCCAGAGCTCGCTCAAATAATGCTCTCGGCTGTGATGAGGCCATTTCTTCCAGACTGCTGTAGATATTGAATCGTGGGTGAAATAATTTCCTGGTTTATTTTTGTAACGGCTTTTTCCAGGAAATCTGATTGGTTAAAGATGCTTGAAAAAATACTAGCCAATAGCATTTTATAGCAGGGGTGCAGTCATAACGTTTAAGTTCAAGTAATGTCAAAGGAATCTGCTGTCGATTAATGGGCTCTCTGCCTGGAAGGAGTGGCTTGGCCTATTCTCACAGTCATCAGTGAGAAAATAATTGGAACATGTACAGGGAGTTTGTGGAAAGTCTCTGACCACGTTGGTTCAGAGAAGCACATGGTTGCCATTTTTTTCCTGCCTGCCTGATCTAGTCTATTATCATTTTTAGGACATACCTATTTCAGAAGCATTTTTTGAACTTTAAATAGATTAATCCAGTTTTAAATGACTATTTTGAATGCTATACCTCACTGTGAATTAAAATTAAGGATGTCTGTTATGTGTGATGTAGGAATAGGTGTATTCCTAACAAATAACGGAGCTTGACTCGGAAGAACAACAAACAGGATTTTAATGTTGAATTAGATGAAATACAGCAAACAACGTAGAACTATGCAGGAGAGTCGTGGAACAGGTCTTTCCCCAGTGGGGACGCCATGAGGACTGACTCGGCAGTCCCGTGGATTACGTGATGATGTCATCGCGTTTTCCCGCACTTGGGCAGTCACGTGAATGGCGCGATGACATCATTGCGTTCTCCCGGCACCTGGCACTGCAGCCAGCCGTTGCAGCCGAAGTCGCGGGAGCGGGAGGCCAAGCTGAGCTGGTGATTGCCGCAGGAGCGGGAGGCCGAGCTAGGCCGGCGATTGTCGCGGGAGGCCGAGCTAGGCCGGCTCGCGTTTAGGTGAGTCACGTGATGCGCGCGTTTGGGTGAGTCACGTGATGCGCGACGTGACGTCATTGCGTTCTTAAAGGGACAACGCCCCGTACATGCAAACTGTATATAAACATAGTTAAAGTTAAAGGGAATTATGTATAATGAGTAAGGGACACTCGGTGGTACCGCTACATGCGCCCCCCCCAGAATTCGCTTTAATGAACGACAAAAGGTGAGGTAGTCTGACGAGCCTGTCCGAACGACTCCTGCAGTCTCGAGACGGAGACTGTTGGGTGGCTGGTGGTCAGGCGGACGATCGTAACTGGTGTGCTGCAACGACGATGGGTGGTCGGTGGTCTCGGCGGTCGTGTTGTCTGGACTTGGCGGGCAAGGTCGAAAGGTGCTGGTCGTGAGCGGATCCTTGCGTGCGTCGTGGCGAATAATACGTATCCAGCCGTGCGAAGGACCGCGGCATCATGGCGAATAAAACGTATTCAGACATGCGAAGGACCGTGGAGATGCGTGACCTCTGCAGCCCGTGGTTCGAAGCGGGCTCCGGGGCGAAACAGCAGGCTGCGTCATAATGACGGGCAGGTTGGGCAGACGCGGACCATGGCTCTGTTGTTGTTGGAAAAATTCCCCAGTCTGACGGAATCTGCAGGAACGCCGAACGGGCGATCCAGGAGGACTTGGCGGGCGAGGTCGGTGAACTCGCCGACAGGTGAGCGAACTCTTCGGCAGTCTGGAATGCACGGAACGGTGCGTGCCGTAGTGCTACGACGGTAACACAAAAGAGAGTGAACCGTTGCTGCGTTGATCAGTGATCGGTGATGACAGCAACTTTCGCGTGGCCGATCGCGGCCGCGGGATGCCCGTTGGACCCGTCGTCGATGTTTGCAGCGTCAGTAGAGGTTCGCGCTTGTTGAGGGGAACACTAGAGAGGGCGGCAATGCTTCGAGTTGTTATTGATTTAGGGGGAAAACTGCCTGGAGGGCGGCAACGCTTCGCTTTTGCGCTGAAAAGCATGGTAGAAAACACAACCAGCAGGCTGACGGGCTGGTGCGTCATCGCTGGGGAGTGAGTCTTCGTGTTTCACGAGGGATGGGTCCTCGTGGTTCGCGAGGGATGGGTCCTCGTGGTTCGCGAGGGATGGGTCCTCGTGGTTTGCGAGGGATGGGTCCTCGTGGTTCGCGAGGAGTGCGTCCTCGTGGTTCGCGAGGGATGGGTCCTCGTGGGTCGCGAGGAGTGCATCCTCGTGGTTCGTGAGGAGCGAGTGCTCGTGGCACCTCCCGCGGGGGCGCGCTCCTATCTTGTGGGACCGAAAACCTGCGGAATCCGCGCTTGGAGGGATGTATACTTGCTGTTGCGGTGGGAGATGTCGTGGAGGCGGACAATCCGTAAGGCGGTAGAGCTGACGAATATGGAGACCTCGTTGGTCTGCGCCGCATCGACGTTCTTGGCGAACGGGGCTTCTATCTGAAGAAAGCATGAGGGCGATTGCTGCTCCCTGAATTGCGGTAGCGACAGCGAAACGGCTGATGCTTCCATGGCGTGCTTCTTTTGTGAAAATTGTTCACAAAAATCGGAGTCCGGCTGCGTTACGTTCGTGAAAAACAGGATCACCTCCAGGCTGCGCTTCCTTTGCGAATACATTCGCAAAGACGGGGTCGCCATACGTCGTTGGTCAGCAATTGTAGGAATTAGTGTTCGTCGCTTGTCGGATGTTGTTCGCCATGCTCTTCCTCTGTGAAATCGTTCACAGAGATGGGGTTCAGGCTGTGCGCTGCTTCCATGAAAAATGTTCACGGAAAACGGGGTCACCAATTGTAGGTTTTGATGAATTCCCGTCCTCACGTCGTTGGGTCACCATTGTAGGAAATAGGTGTATTCCTAACAAATAACGGAGCTTGACTCGGAAGAACAACAAATAGGATTTTAATGTTGAATTAGATGAAATACAGCAAACAACGTAGAACGATGCAGGAGAGTCATGGAACAGGTCTTTCCCCAGCGGGAACGCCATGAGGACTGACGCGGCAGTACCGTGGATTGCGTGATGATGTCATCACGTTTTCCCGCGCTTGGGCAGTCACGTGAATGGCGCGATGACGTCATCACCTTCTCCCGGCACTGCAGCCGACCGTTGCGGCCGAAGTCGCAGGAGGCCGAGCTGAGCTGGCGATTGCCGCAGGAGCGGAACGCCAAGCTAGGCCGACGATTGTCGCGGGAGCGGGAGGCCGAGCTGGGCCTGCTCGCGTTTAGGTGAGTCACGTGATGCGCGACGTGACGTCATCGCATTAGCCCGCGTTTGGTGAGTCATGTGATGTGCGACGTGACGCCATTGCGTTAGGTCGCGTTCTTAAAGGGGCAACGCCCCGTACATGCAAACTGTATATAAACATAGTTAAAGTTAAAGGGAATTATGTATAATGAGTAAGGGACACTCGGTGGTATCGCTACAATGTTGTAATTGTTGGGGTATCTGTGCAGATCGATTTTTAAGTGAAGCATTCAATTTGGTTGGGGTAGGAAAAATGTTAAATATTGAGCTAATCTCTAATTCAATCTCTTTTTATTTATCTTTAAATCAGCACTGCAGCAATGCAGAATATAGTTAATGCTGTAATTCCATTTTTTCTAACATGCACAGACTGATTTTATCCTGTTTTATAATGTACATAGTTCCAAGTCCCTGAACAGTGCTCTAACTTGTTGATATCTTTTAATCCGTTTTCCTGACATTTCTAGCATAGTAGTTAACAGATGGTGAATGTATATATTTTCTCACTTGTGCCTTTTATACATGCACTCATCATTTCCAGACCCGATTACCCCCAATTAACTCCTTGCTGCCCTTTTATCTTCCACCCGCCACACACTCCAGCTCATTCATAAGTTTGCTGCTCATCTCCGATCCTGCACGAAGACATGCTTACCCATCACCCATATTGTCACGCACCTAAATTGGCTCCTGGTTCCCCAATGCCTCAAATTTAAAATTCTTGTCCTTATCTTTAAATCCATCCTTTGCCCTTGTTCTCCCTTTCTCAATAACCTCCTCTGGCCCCACAACCCCTTCCCCGAACTCTCCATTTCTCTGACTCCGACTTCTGCATTCCCTCTCTCTTCACTCAAAGTGGGCAGTTGTGCCTTCAGCCGCCTAGGTCCCATTCTCTGGAATTCCTTCCTTAAACCCCTGTACATGTAAATGAAGACAGATAGGCAGTGTGGCTATCTCCTCCCCAGGAATTTAAGTGTATGCCAGGTTCCCACCTCCAGAAAACACATGCCTCCACATTACCTCCTTTATAATGCTAGTATGGTTCCCTAGAGTGGGGAAGCATAGTGGGAAAACATTAGTGATCCAAGACTTCAAGGCTGGAAGTCATTATGAGCTTCTTGAAAAGTAAGGCATTAAAAGTATTTACTACACTGGACATATTTTTCCAAATTTAAGTTAATTTCAGGGATTTCCCTCTTGGAATTCCATTGTTCCTGTGTTTTGAGAAAGAGAACGTGAGGACATGGAGGAAGAAAGTCCAGCATTATGTATGCAGATTAAATCCAACCCACTGATACCCACGCCATAGGTTCTACAGACCAAGGTGGTCCTATATGAATTTTTCCCATAGGCAGTGTCTAAAAAGGCTGTGGTTTCACCTGATACAGTGAAAGTTATGCCAGCTGGTGGCACCTGACCTACAGCTTCTTTCTAGCAGGGGCACATCCTTGTCAGTGCCTTTTAAAAGTAATAATACCTCTCATTTTTAGACCAACTGATATTTTCATTGATCACATCAGTTGTTCTTCGAAAATAAAAGATGCCTGTATTGTTCAGCCAGGATGTGTGAGAATGGTTGCTTGGAGACCAGGGTTACCCCATTTCAACCATGGGTGTTAATACCACTCTGTCATCCAAGAGCAACAATGGGTTCCATGAAGCTTTGTGTGTTACACACATCATTACTAAACATACCATTAGTATTCTGAAGTCCCAATTCCATTGCCTGAAAAGGATAGAATCAACATTTTGGAGGGGGGAGGGCGAACAGCCAGTTGTCGTGGTGCACATAGGCACCAACGATATAGGTAAAAAACGGGATGAGGTCCTAAAAGCAGAATATAGGGAGTTAGGAGGTAAATTTAAAAAATAGGACCTCAAAGGTAGTAATCTCAGGATTGCTACCAGTGCCACGTGCTAGTCAGAGTAGAAATAGGAGGATATTTCAAATGAATACGTGGCTAGAGGAATGGTGCAAGGAGGAGGGATTCAAATTCCTTGGACATTGGAACCGGTTCTGGGAGAGGTGGGACCAGTACAAACGGGACGGTTTGCACCTGGGCAGGGCCGGGACCGATGTCCTAGGGGGAGTGTTTGCTAGTGCTGTTCGGGGGGGTTTAAACTAAAATGGTAGGGGGTTGGGAACCTCAGCAGGGAGAGAGAGGAAAGGAAAACAGGGATAAAAGCAAAAGATAGGAAGGAGAAAAACAAAAGTGGCAGTCAGAGGAATCAACGGTTTAAATCAAACGTGGCCACAAGTAAATAATCATTCTAATAGGTCTAAGAGCGTTAAAAAAAAAAACAAGCCTGAAGGCTTTGTGTCTTAATGCGAGGAGCATTTGTAATAAGGTGGATGAATTGGCTGCGCAAATAGAGGTAAACAAATATGATTTGGTTGGGATTACGGAAACGTGGCTCAAGGATGGCCAAGACTGGGAACTCAACATCCAGGGATTTTCGATATTCAGGAAAGATAGGCAAAAAGGAAAGGGAGGTGGGGTAGCATTACTGGTTAAAGAAGGGATTAACACAATTGTAATGAAGGATATTAGCTCTGATGATGTGGAATCTGTATGGGTAGAATTGAGAAATACTAAGGGGAAAAAAACATTAGTGGGAGTGGTATATAGACCTCCAAACAGTAAGGCGGAGGTTGGGGATGGCATTAAAAGGGAAATTAAAGAAGCGTGCAATAAGGGCACAGCAGTCATCATGGGTGACTTTAATCTACATATAGATTGGGCCAACCAAATTAGTAACAATACTGTGGAGGAGGAATTCCTGGAGTGTTTACGGGATGGTTTCCTGGACCAATATGTCGAGGAACCAACCAGAGATCAGGCCATCTTAGACTGGGTATTATGTAACGAGAAAGGATTCATTAGCAATCTTGTTGTACGAGGCCCCTTGGGTCGGAGCGATCATAATATGATCGAATTCTTCATTAAGATGGAGAATGAAGTAGTTGACTCCGACAAGGGTCCTCAATTTAAATAAAGGAAACTACGATGGTCTGAGGAGCGAGTTGGGTAGGATTGATTGGGGAATGTCTCTCAAAGGGTTGACAGCAGTGGATAGGCAATGGCAAACATTCAAAGACCGAATGGATGAACTACAGAATTTGTTCATCCCAGTTTGGCATAAAAATAAAACAAAAAAGGTGACCCAACCGTGGCTAACAAGGGAAATTAGGGATAGCATAAGGTCCAAGGAGAGGGCATATAAATTGGCCAGAAAAAGCAGTAATCCTGAGGATTGGGAGCAGTTTAGTATTCAACAAAGGAGGACGAAGGGATTAATTAAGAAAGGGAAAATAGAATATGAGAGTAAGCTTGCAGGGAACATTAAAACTGACTGTAAAAGCTTTTATAGATATGTGAAGAGAAAAAGATTGGTGAAGTCAAGCGTAGGTCCCTTGCAGTCAGAATCAGGGGAATTTATAATGGGAAACAAAGAAATGGCAGACCAACTAAATACATATTTTGGTTCTGTCTTCACAAAGGAGGACACACATAACCTCCCAGAGATGCCGGGGAACATAGGGTCTGATGAAAGGGTGGAACTGAAAGAAATCAGTATTTGTAGGGAAATGGTGTTAGGAAAATTGATGGGACTGAAGGCTGATAAATCCCCAGGGCCTGATAATCTACATCCCAGGGTACTTAAGGAAGTGGCCCTAGAAATAGTAGATGCATTGCTGGTCATCTTCCAGAACTCGATAGACTCTGGAACGGTACCCATGGATTGGCGGGTAGCTAATGTTACCCCACTATTCAAAAAAGGTGGTAGAGAAAAGGCGGGGAATTATAGACCGGTAAGCTTGACATCGGTAGTGGGGAAAATGCTAGAGTCCATTATAAAAGATGTAATAGCAGAGCACTTGGAAAGCAGTGACTGGATCGGACAAAGTCAACATGGATTTACAAAAGGTAAATCATGCTTGACTAATCTACTGGAATTTTTTGAGGATGTAACTGGTAAAATAGATAAGGGAGAACCAGTGGATGTGGTGTATTTGGACTTTCAGAAGGCTTTCGATAAGGTCCCGCATAAGAGATTAGCGTGCAAAATTAAGGCACATGGGATTGGGGGCAAGGTATTGACTTGGATGGAGAACTGGTTGGCGGACAGAAAGCAAAGAGTTGGAATAAACGGGTCGTTTTCCGAGTGGCAGGCAGTGACTAGTGGGGTACCGCAAGGATCGGTGGACCCCAGCTGTTCACAATATATATTAATGATCTGGACGAGGGAATGGGATGTAATATCTCCAAATTTGCAGATGAGACAAAGCTGGGTGGGAGGGTAAGCTGTGAGGAGGATGTCGTGAAACTCCAGTACGATTTGGACAGGTTGGGTGATTGGGCAGAAACATGGCAAATGCACTCTCATGTGGATAAATGTGAGGTTATCCACTTTGGTGGCAAAAACAGGAAGGCAGATTATTATTTGAATGGCAATAGATTGGGAGAAGGGGAAGTGCAAAGAGACCTGGGTGTTCTTGTGCACCAGTCGCTGAAGGTAAGCATGCAGGTGCAGCAGGCGGTTAAGAAGGCAAATGGTGTGTTGGCCTTCGTAACAAGAGGGTTCGAGTACAGGAACAAGGATGTCTTGCTACAGTTGTACAGGGCCTTGGTGAGACCGCACCTTGAGTATTGTGTGTAGTTTTGGTCGCCTTACCTGAGGAAGGACGTTCTTGCCATGGAAGGAGTGCAGCGAAGGTTCACCAGGCTGATACCTGGGATGGCAGGAATGACGTATGAGGAGAGATTGTGTCGATTGGGCTTATACTCACTGGAGTTTAAAAGATTGAGAGGGGATCTCATCGAAACCTATAAAATTCTGTCAGGCCTGGACAGACTAGATGCAGGAAGGATGTTTCTGATGGCTGGGGAGTCCAGAACCAGGGGTCATAGTCTAAGGATAAGGGGTAAGCCATTTAGGACAGAAATTAGGAGGAATTTCTTCACCCAGAGAGTGGTGAACCTGTGGAATTCTCTGCCACAGAGGGCGGTGGAGGCCAGTTCATTAAGTATATTCAAGAAAGAGTTGGATATATTTCTTAAGGCTAAAGGGATCAAGGGATATGGGGAGAAGGCAGGGACAGGGTACTGAATTTGGATGATCAGCCATGATCTCATTGAATGGCGGAGCAGGCTCGAAGGGCCGAATGGCCGACTCCTGCTCCTATCTTCTATGTTTCTATGCCCTACAGTGCAGCCCAGCAAGGATGTCAAGAATTATAGTGGCATGTTGCCTAATTTTGCAGTTAGGAAGTGTTGGGACCTTCCATCTGTAGAAGATGAAGATGGTGGAAGCCCTCAATTCCTTTCTCATGCTGAGTGCCTCGGAGAGATGGGAGATAGCACATGACAAACAGTTGCCAACAGCGCATGAGATTCGGCAGGAAATTATCAAACAACTGCTTCCAGTAGAAAGGCCATAATGCAGTCGCGGGGCCTTTGCAGTGCTCACAGACAGCCAGAACTCAAATCTGCCATACATTTCATGTCCTTTCAGGAGAAGGACACTTACAAAATGTCATGAGAAAATAAAGAGAACTGAAGGCCTATTTATGAAATTAGCACCCCCCTCAGTATAAGCCTGCCTACTGTTAGCAGGATCACTGAGTGGGCAGAAGTCCCCTCCCACCAGGTTTCTGACTGACACAGGAAACTCCAGGCAATTCTGGGCACCAAGAATAGGAAGGATATTGGAGTCCTGAAAAGAGTACCAAGGAATGATAAGTTATATTTATGTAGAAAAGCTTGGTTTTGTTATCACTGGAACAGAGAAGGTGTGGTGGGGGAGTGGTGGGATCTAGTAGAGATTTTCAAATTTATGAAGGGTTTGGAGAGGATGAATATTGTAAAATTGTTTCTACTGATTGGCAAATCAACAACATGGCCCCCTGGCGTACAAAATTCCAATGATTCACCACCCGCTGAGTGAAGAAATTTCTCCCCATCTCAGTCTTCAATGGCCGATCCATTATTCTCAGACTGTGGCCCCTGGATCCAGACGCTCCAGCCAGGGGAAACATCGCTCCTACATCTACCCTGTCAAGCTCTGTAAGAATGTTATATATTTCAATGAGATCACCTCTCATTCTTCTAAAATCTAGAGAATATAGGCCTAGCATACTCATTCTCTACTCCTCGGCCAATCCCCCCATCCCAGGTATCAGTCTGTTGAACCATCCTTGCACTCCCTCTATGGCAAGTATATCCTTTATTAGGCAAGGAGACCAAAACTGTACACAAAGCTCCAGGTTTGGTCTCAGCAACGTCATTTATAATTGCATTAAGAGACTTGATTTCAATTGTATTAGTAATTGAATGTCTGCGAATCAGTAGTTAGTGGACCTTTAATTGTAACTGTCAAATGGAATTGGGTAAATGATTAAAAGGGAAAAAATGGCAGGGCTTTGAGGAAAAAACTTATGAGAGGGACTAATGTGATTGGTCCGTCAAAGAGTCAGCACAGGCATGGTGGGCCTGAGGCCTCCAGCGCTGCTGTAGAGTTCTCCGATTTGCTGATTCTATCTGTGGTCCAGCAAAGTCCAAAGATGTGCAGGTTAGGTTGATTGGCTATGATAAATTGACCATTAGTGTTAGGGGGATTAAATACGCGAGGTTGCGGGGATAGGGCTTGGGTGGGATGGCTGTCGGTGTAGGGACCAGGTGCTAGGGTTTGGATGATCAGCCATGATCTCGTTGAATGGCGGAGCAGGCTCGAAGGGCCGAATGGCCTACTCCTGCTCCTATCTTCTATGTTTCTAAGGAGCTTTAGACTCAGAATTATCATTAAAAGAATGACGAGTGAAGTAGAAGATTTTTTATTCAGAGAGAATGTCTTATCACCAGTGGCTACTGAGGCAGAGACTACGGGGGGGAATTTTAAACGCAAAAAGTGGGTTAGTTGGGGTCGGGTGGGAAGTTAAAGGGCTGGATTTTCAATGGGCCGTGAAGTCGGGATTGGAGGCGTGTGGGGGGTAAAAATCCCGAAATCAGGGGTCCCGACCCCATCCCGCCCCCAACCCGCCTCCATGCCAGTTTCAAAGGAGGCGGGTACCCGCCCCGCACTAGGACCCGCCTACCCGAGGCGGGAAGGGATTAGTGCCAATTAACTGCCTGTTAACAGGTAGTTAACAGGCAGTTTTTAGCCTAATTCCTATTTTTAATGCTGAAGTGTGGGATTCCCGACGGCTCCAAACCATGCCAAGTTTGCGAGGCGGGCCGTCGGGTTGAAGGATTTGGAGGGGTCGAGATGTCGGTGTTCGGGTGAGTGATGGGTGCATGAGCGCAAAGGTAAGTGTGTTTGGTGTGTCTAAAGTGTTTAAAGAAGTTTAAATTACCTTTTCTTACCTTTTCAGCCTTCCTTCCTTTAGGTCTCGGGAGTCCCTCATCTCACCAGCACAGAAAGCAGAATGGCTGCGAACTGTCAAAAGTGACAGCCTTCAGCTTTCTGTGCAGGAGAGATTTCTAATTGAGTCTATGGAGAAGGACTCAGGTTAGAAGTAAGACTGTCAGTGTTTGACAGCTTCAAACAGCTGTGAAATGCTGATATTTCATCTGTCAAAACCTCTTGACAGATGAAATTTCAGTCTGTGACATCACCTGTTGCTGGGTGGCTCTTATTTGGCCTGCTGAGCCCGCTGGGCAGGCTCAACAAGGTCAATCAACCCCAAAGTTGTAGTCCCGCCTCCTTCCCGACTCCTGAATGAAAATCCAGCCCAAAGTGTTAAAAATCTGAATCTTGACCTCCGACCCATCCACTTCCGGTTTTAACAGAGGCAGGATAGTGGGTAGGCAGCCAACCCGCTCCCAGGTGGGTTGCCTATTTAAATATTTTAATGAGGCTGGCATGCCCCAGATTTAACCACCATTTAAAATTTAATAGTGGCTGGTTGGGTATCCCTCGCCTCGAGGAAACCCGACAGCTAATAGAAGGCCTTTACACTTACCTCCTGGATCCAGAGTCCCTGTCTAACCGATGGGATGGGCAATAATTGCTGGCCTTGCCAGTGACGCCCACATCGCATAAACATTTTTTTTTTTAAACCACGATCGGAGACCGCCCCCACGAGGCATCCGATTTATCACCACCCCCAGGCCTCCGTTTTCTTTGCCCCAGACCCCTCCAATCACCTTCCTGGCCTCTCCCCGCACCCCCACCGATGATCTTCAGGCCGCCCCTGATGTTTTCTGCTGCAGGTAGAGTGGATGGCCAGCCTGTTCTAGAATTTGAATGAAAATCGGATGGGTTCTATAATGTGCGGGCCACCCGTTCAGCCAGATCACCAACCATGCTGTGAAGATGCAAATGTACCCCTGTGTCTTTAAAATGGGGTCTGAATTATATCTGCAGGCCCTGGTCCAACTTTCCCCACCTGAAGACTACAGTTGGTCTTGACTGGTGTGTAAAATCCACGGGACATCAATTAGAGTCATAATGGCACAGAAGGAGGACATTCGGCCCATCGAGTCCGTGCCGGCTCTCTGTAGAGCAATCCAGTCAGTCCCATTCCCCCGCTCTAGCCCCATAGCCCTGCAAGTTTATTTCCCTCAAGTGCCTATCCAGTCTCCCCTTGAAAACATTGAGTGGCACCACTTCCTTCGGCAGCGAATTCCAGATCATCACCACTCACTGTGTAAAAAAGTTTTTCCTCACATCCCCCCTGTATTTCTTGCCCAAAACCTTAAATCTGTGTCCCCTAATCCTTGTACCATCAACTAGTGGGAACAGCCTTTCCCCATCAAAATCTTGTACACCTCTATCAAATCACCCCTCAACCTCCTTTGCTCTAATGAAAACAAATCCAGCTTCTCCAACCTGTCCTTGTAGCTAAGATCTCCCATCCCTGGAACCATTCTGGTAAATCTGCTCTGCACCCTCTCAAGGGCCTTCACATCCTTCCTAAAATGTGGCGACCAGAACTGGACACAATACTCCAGTTGTGGCCTAACCAGTATCACTTCTCTACTTTTGTACTCGATACCTCTATTTATGAAGCCCAAGATCCCATACGCTTTGCTAACCACTCGATATGTCCTGCCACCTTCAGGGACCTATGCACATTAACTCCCAGATCCCTCTGTCCCTGCACACTCTTTAAAACGAATCCATTAAGTATATATTGCCTCTCCCTGTTCCTTCTGCCAAAATGCACCACTTCACACTTCTCTGTATTAAATTCCATCTGCCACTTGTCTGCCCATTCTACTAGCCTTCCTAATTCCTGTTGCAGTCGATTGGTATCATCTTCACTGTTTGCCATGCCCACAAGTTTGGTGTCATCGGCAAATTTAGAAATTCTACTCTGTATTCCAATATCCAGGTCATTTATATATATCAAAAGAAGAAGTGGCCCCAGCACTTGGGGAACACCATTGTCTACCATCCTCCAATCTGAAAAACAGCCATTTACCACAACTCGCTGTTTTCTGTCCTTAAACCAATTCCTTATCCAAGCTGCCACTGACCCACCTATTCCATGAGCCTCAATTTGGTTAACCAGCCTTCTATGTGGTACTTTGTCAAACACCTTCCTAAAATCCATGTAGACAACATCCATTGCATTCCCTTCATCAATTCTCCCTGTTACTTCATCAAAATTTCAATGAGATTAGTCAAACACCATCTGCCTTTTACAAATCCATGTTGGCTCTCCTTAATTAGCTTAAACCTCTCCAAGTGCCCGTTAAGTTTTTCCTTGATTATTGTTTCTAAAACTTTACCCACCACTGATGTTAAACTGACCAGCCTGTAGTTACTGGGATTGTCCTTACACCCTTTCTTGAACAATGGTGTCACATTTGCAACTTTCCAATCCTCATGCATCTCCCCCGCATCCAGGGAAGATTGGAAAATTATGGCAAGCCCTTCCGCTATCTCCTCCCCCAATTCCCTTTGCAACCTGGGATGCAAGCCATCTGGGCCAGACGACTTGTCCACTCTAAGCATACCCAGCCTTTCTAGTACATCCTGTCTATTAATTTTCACCCCTTCCATTGCTTCTACCTTTTCCACTTCTACTGATATTTTGTCAGCATCCACCTCCTTAGTAAACACTGATACAAAGTACTCAATGGCCCTGAAATTAGGATCGGGAGCTTGCCGCGCGTGCAAGCCCCCGATGTGCACTCACCCGGCGCGCCGACATCTGAAGCCCGGGCCTGCTTGCATTTCCTGTCACTGGCCCGGTTCAGATGTCGGCGCGATGTGCTTACCTGATCCAGCGGCGTAGTTAGTGCGATGTGCCGGCTGGGATCAGGTGAGCACTGTGCAGCCAATCAGGGGAGGGGAAACGTCATTCATGAGTTTGAGAGTAAGAACTGTCAAACTCATGAAAAGTATGGGCTGCCAAAACACTACTTAAACTTTAAATAACATTTAAAAAAACATCCCACTGATTATATTAACTATAAATAAGTTTAAAAAAATATTTTAAACAATTAATCAAATTTTTGAAAAAAATAAATTTTTAAAAAATAGGGTCTAAAACTAAACTTACCTTACTGTAAATTCTTTAAAAATAATAAACCTGTGGGGGAAAAAAAATTCTAGATTTTACTAAAAGTCCACTTACCTGTAAAACTAAATACTTACGTCTGGTTTTTCCACGCGTAAAAACCGGAGGCCTTTACACTCGGGCAACTCTGGGGGGGAAAAAAAAGGAATTTCACTGCGCACGCGCTGCATCACAAGTCGCACGCGTTCTGCCTCTTAACCCCTTGGGTCAGAGGACAGGAAATGCCGGTTTTCAGCGCATGTGCTGTGCATGCTGAAAACAGGCAATTCCTCTGGGCACACGCGTGAGTACCTCGTCCATACTCACGCGTTGTGACAGGAATTACTGGGCCATTGTGTATTCTAGCCTTGCCCTGCATCGCTAAGCATATATCACCTTCTTTGTCTCTAATAGGCCCCATCCCGCCTCTTACTACCCGCTTAATGTCTACATGCCAGTAGAAGATTTTTGGGTTCCCTTTTTTTATGTTAATTAGCTTTGATATAACTGTCTCTCTTGATTTTCCCTGATGGGAATATTTCAGGTTTACAGCTCAAGACTTCATTTTTTTACTCTATAAGCATTTCTTTCAATTTTTATTTCTGTAGATATTATGTTGCCATTTTTTATCACTCCTCCTCTTCTAATTGGCACTGACTTTTTCTGAGATGTGCTTCTACCAATGCTCCTCAGTACCTCAGCAAAGTGGCTCTTGTATGTGTCCAGACAGTGAAACTCGGATTTTCTGCTTCAGCAAAAATCTGAGGGGAAATGACCGAGCCTGATCCACACCTCTCCACTGAGAAGTCGCAGCCACACCAGAGTTCAAAGAGTTGGTCTAAATTGAACAATGGTGGGAGCTCTCAGCATCAGGAACACCACCAATTGGGAGCTTGACACTTGGGAAGCAGAAACTTGTACGGTACTGTAGGATTTAAAGATTTGTAGCAGCCTAAAATTTGGATTTGCAGCAAAACAGCGATTTCCAGTCAAATAATGTCTGCAGGCACCACGTGAGCCTTCAGATTCACCAGTGAGGCTGTGGAAATGCTTCTTGATGAAGCCAAGCAGAGGAGGGAGGTACCCAGCGATTCTGGCTCACAAGGAGGGCAGCACAGCAACAGTGGGACAAGGTAACCAGGGCAATCAGCACGGACTCAATGACCCCACACATGGCAACTCGGTGCTGGAAGACGTGAAATTATCTTACCGGGTCTGTCAAGGTAGGAGAAGCTAGCCACACTTTCTAAGAATGAATTAAGCGAGTTTGTAACTTGTATAATCACCACGCTTTCGTTCTGTTAGCTTACAATCAGTGCCCATGAGGTAGCATGCTTCCCTTTCCACCCGCAGTTTTCATCTGCAAGTATTCTTTCACTCACATCCATACATGCTTTCACTTTGCTAAAGGCCACACATGATATGCAACTCTTTAGTTCATGCACCTGGAATCACCTGCATTTTGTACTGCTTTTGACTGCACCTCAAAGCAACTGGAAGTCATTCTCACTTTATTCTGTTTAAAGGAGAAGACAGCCCCATAATAGGAGGGGGAGAGTGGCAAGCAGTGGTGGATCCCTAGCTTCCACCTTCTCGCTCCTTTTGAGGAGAGACTATTTGAGCTTCTAGGGAGGGAGGCTGTATAGCAAGTTGGATATGGGAAAATAGAAGGGCAGGTGCCAGCTGCAAATTCGCCGTGACATGCTACTTCTCTTCCTTCTCATCCTATTATTCCTCGCATTAGATCATGAAACCCTTGTCGCTTCTACTGAAAATAATATGTGAACTCTGCTCCTCAGTAATATGTTCTAGGTGCTCTTCCTCTTTTCCTTCTCTAGACATACCTGAAGAAGAAGCAGAGGAAAAGGGAGAAATATCAGGGCCCCCCTGCATCCAGCCCAGCAAGTACTTCAGAGCACTGTCACTCACTCTATTGCTTCCAAGTGTCGGCCCAGAGATATTCATCCTATCGGAGAGTGAGCCACATGGGAGTACACCAGGTGAAGCACAAAGCATGAATGAGCATGATCAGCTTGTAGTATAAGACAAGGAAGAAGATGTTGCTGACTGGAAGGTCAGGTGACATTGCCCCCTCAGCTACTGGGGCATGGCATATAGTATGCTGCAGATGACAGACAGAGTCAGTGGAGCAGTCTACTAGCCATGTGTGCAGCACTACAGTCCACCCTGAAGCATCTGGAAACTCCAGGCAGATCTGTTGCAGAGGCCCCCACAAAGGAGACACAAGGGGCAGACTGTGCTTCCTCTGACTGTTGCCATAAAGGCCTAAGGTGCCAGATTGGAGAAGACTGTCACTTCTGAGATACAAACCAGTATCTCACAGGGCTTCACTCATCTCATTGGTACCATTAGGTCTGCTTTTCTGCAGATCAGTGCCCATGCAAAGGCCATGCCCAGGATTGTCAAGATAGGGATAGGCCTGGATGCTTTTCTTTTTCTTTCTCTCTTACTTTCCTTCTCGATCTATCTATCTATCTAGACATGTGTGTATATATATGTGTATACAGGCCCTCCAACCACTCTAAGGCTGGAGGTTGCTGGCATCCATGCGGCCAGGATTGGCGGCAGGTCGGGTGGGAAATTTGAAATAAGTTGGAGCGGGTCGGGAACCTGCCATCATCCCGCCCCCATGGGCCCTTCCCTCGGGCACGTTTGCCAATGCAGCAGCAACCCAAACGGCAGAGGCGGCAGAGTTAATTTACCTCATTGTGAGGCACTTGTCAGGCCTGTAAGATTCTTTTTAACCCTACCTTTCAAATTTCCGCAGATGAGCACAGGAATCACGCAGCTCAGGAACCACATCTGCGAACCTGAGGTGGAATTGAGTGGCCATTGATCCAGCTCATTAGTGCACAGCATGAAAAGTACAATAAAAACTCTCACCTGACAGCTGGTCACTTTCATAAGGCAGATGCTGTTGATGACTGCATTGACTGCACAGATTTAGCTTTCTAGAAGTTACAAGTCTTTTTAGCAAAGCCGGGATTCACTGCTACCTCATTGGTGCAACCTATCACACCATTGGCAGATTGCTTCTCTAATCTCTACTTGACCTGCCATCTATTACATCAGCATGGGTACCGTTTATACTCTCTCACCTTGGTCCTCAGAATCAGACCATGATGAGCACCAGGCACACCAGCAGCACCAACAACAACACCAACCTTCTCAACCACCTGTTGCTCCACAGGACAGAGGACATCAACGTAGGGCTGCACCATGCCGGAGGCGATACCCCCAACACGGTCTACAGGCAGATGATGAGCTTCCTCAACATGACTGAGCAGCAGTGCCAAAGGAAGCTCAGGCTATCTCGCTCGGTCGTGGCGGACATTTGCACATTGCTGAAGCAAGACATGCAGCCCAGAGGAGCGGGTGGACACGCCTTACCAGTGGCTGTCAAAGTCACCACCGCCCTCAACTTCTTCGCCTCCGGCTCCTTCCAGGGATCTGCAGCAGACATTTGCGGCATCTCGCAGTCGGCTGCCCACAGATGCATCACATAGGTCACTGATGCCCTCTTTGACAAGTCAGCCAATTCTATCAACTTTACCACTGATGAAGCCAGTATTACTGAGTGGGCACTGGGCTTTGCCACTCTGGCTGGCTTCTCATGGGTGCTGGGCATCATCGACTGCACACATGTGGCCATCAGGGCACCCCATCATCACCCAGGAGTGTTTGTGAACCACAAGGGCTTCCACTCCCTCAATGTGCAGCTCGTCTGCAACCATAGGAAGATCATCATGCATGTGTGCGCCAAATTCCCTGGCAGCTGACATGACACATCCAGCGTCAGTCCAGCCTCCCTCAACTCTTCGCTCATCCAAACACACTTTCTGTCTGGCTGGTTGGAGACAAGGGCTATCCATTGAAGACGTGGCTCATGACACCCTTGAGAATCCCAAGTACTGAGGCCCAGGAGAGATATAATGAAAGCCACGTTTCCACCAGATGTATCATAGAGCAGACAATAGGCATGCTGAAAATGTGCTTCAGATGCCTTGACAGATCTGGAGAAGCCCTTCAGTATGCACCAGCCAGGGTTGCCAGAATTGTCATGGTCTACTGCGCTCTTCACAACATAGCGCTGCAGTGAGGATTAGCGCTGCATGAGGAGCAAGGCACTGAGCGCACAGCCTGTTCGGAGGAGGAGGAGTAGGAGGACCATCAGCTGGAAAATGAGGAGGAGGAGGAGGATCGGGAGCAATCTGCGGTCCAGATCTCACCAGCACCCGTGCACATAGATGGCGTCATCATGGCCAGATTTACTTAACTTCAGGCATTACACCCATATGGCTGCCACGTGCTACTCCAGGTTCGCACTAACCCACAGCAACACCATAAAGCATCCCTACAATGACCAACCCATTCCTTTCACACTGACCACCATTGCTGGAGGTAATGTTACATCTCACTATTCACTCCAACTCACTAAGTCACTTCCAAAGTTGCACACAAATTTGTCCATAACCGGAGAGTGGTGAAAATAAATGTTTATCTGTGACATCACAGTAATGGAAACTTTACACAAACATTTATTAAAACACCCAAGTGGCTACCCTTGTGCATCTAATTGTGTTTTATCTTTCTCTTGCACGTGCTACCCCTGTGGCTTCAGCAGAGGTAGTGGCAGCCTGCTCACTTCCTCGCTGCGACTGCATAGACACTTTTGGCAGATGTCCTCTGGGTTTTGGAGCCTTTGGCTCCGCCAAAGTCTGCACCTCCTGAAACTGTGCAGGGGCCAACTCAGCCATCATGATCTGAGGAGCCATCTGGGGCTCTGACTGAGATGGGGGGGGGGGAGGTGGAGGGGGCGGCGGGCAGGCATTGGGGGCGAAGTGTAAGCACTTTGAGAGGAGCCCCCACACCCATGTCCCCTCTCACCATCATCCATCTCATGGGCCACCCACACTTCCCTGCTAGCAAGGAGCTAGAGAGCACCTTGCTGCACAGCAGCGGGGCCATGAGGACCCACATCTACATTGACATCCCTCCTAGAGAGGAGGTGTATGAGCATCTGTCATCTATTCTCCATAGACACCGTGTGCTCATGTGAGTAGCACATTAGCTGCTCCATGTAGGTGGCCATCCTATCCAAGGAAGAGCCTACAGTCACCATCGCCTGCGACACAGTGGTGCTCATGTTGGAGATGGACTCCTCCACTCTCTGCACATTTGCAGACATTGCGGTTGCAAAACCTGTCAAAGCCCCCTGCACATTTTGCTGCACTTCCAGGATTGCCCTCTTTCTGGATGGCCCCCGAGGCTCAGTGTCTGCATGCAGCTGAGCAGAGCTTGGAGCGTCCTGCGCCCTCCGATGAGGAGTCTCCACTGCTATCCCTGTCTCCACCATCTGCTCTTGCTCACTTGGTGACTTGTAACACACCAGGTGACAACACTGCTGTGTATCTATCGGGGTGTGCGTATCTGCGCTGGGTGCGCTTATGTCTGGTGACGGTGCGTCCTCAGAGGCTGGAGGCTCCTCTGAGGAGTCGTCTTCCTCTTCCTCCTGGATAGTGGGGGCTCTTGATGGACCTGTGGGAGAATAAAGAGATGAGTTAGATATGTCATATCAAGAATGGTACCGATACCATTATGCACATGATGAACTGGCTGCTGACATCAGTCCCCTATAAGTGACTGCTGTATGTCATGTGGCTGTATGAGATGTAATTCTGTCACCAAGTTGCTGAGATATCCTCCTCTCTCCATCGCCCTTCTCCAGCTGCTCTGCGACTCTGGACACTTCCAAGGCAACCTCCTCTGCTGCTGTTAAGGTGGCGAATGATGGAGGCCCACCTCCAGTTCTCTCCCTCTCCCTCTTATTGTGCGCTGTCTTTTCTTACAAGGAGGGAAAGAAGAGAAGGTTGAGTGAGAGTGATGGAATGAGTGTAAGGAATGGATGGGTTACAATTTTAGAGGGAGACTATGAAAGAGTGGGCTGGCAATGCCAAGTGTCCTCCTTGTGTGTTAGTTGATATGATTGCATTAGGATGAGTGTGAGGGGTGGTTAGTCAGATGGGGATGTGATAATGTAGATAGAGAGGGATGGGTGGAGGTGCACGGTATGTTGGTGTGAATAATGATGCGCTGGAGTAGGGTTGGGAAGGCAGAGTGATAGGGATGTGATGAGAGGCACAGCAGGATGAAGCTGAGTGTGGCTTTGCACTCACCTTTAAGATCATTGAAACGTTTCCGGTACTGCACGCAGGTCCTTCTGACAACATCCCTGCTGTTGACCTCCTCTGCTATTTGGAGCCAGGCTCCTTTGGTCTGCTGGGGAGGTCTCTTCCGTCCATCATAAGGGAAGAGGACCTCCCTGTGTGCTCTCACTCCCTCCACAAGGGAGTCATCTGAGAACCTGGGTGCAGCCTCTGTCTCTGTGCAGTCATGTCTGGCATTGTTTGGAACACTCCAATGGTGCAGTGCAGTGCCTGCACTATCCTAGATGAACCTTCAAATACAATGTGGCCAAGGCCCCATTAAATATCCCGGCTGAAAACGCATCATCGATGACGACGTCAGATCCGCACCATTTAATGAGGCCGGGTAACGCGCAGGGCGACCTTAATAGGCACCATTAATGGAAAGTCGATTTCAGCAGCGGGATGGATGAAAGAACGGGGCCGCAATCCGCCATGATGACCGCCCGCACCCAACCCACCCAGGCACAGAAAATTCCAGCCTGAGTGTTTGCAGATGTGAAAGGGTGTATGGACAGGCTGCTGCACAAGAAGTGTAGTCTGCACCATGTCCATTCCAGGATTTAGCTGCCGTGAGGTGAATGTCACCTTATTCCAGGAGGCTCATATTGGCACACAGATGCCAGCCACCTCCTGTCACTCAGATGTCACTAGATTAAGATTAAATGTTCCACTTCATACACTGGTACCAAGGAGACAAAATAGCGCTGAAGAGGCACATAGACATTGTGGATTTTCAATAAAATTATGTTTGCACTAAAGTTGTTGCACATGTAAACATTGTTCTTGACATGGTTTGGGAGTGGTTTTAATGAGATGGCATGAATAGGAACCGTGTGAGTTGATGTGCCAAGGGAAGGTTCTGTAGCTGATGATATGGTAGGAAGTGGGGGCAGGAAGATGTACACAGGACTTTTTGTGCAGTGACCACATGTGGTAGTCAAGAGAAGATCTTCTGTACCATTGTGACGTTCTATTGCCTTTCAGCCAGGAATAGGTTGTCCTCCACACCCTCTTCAGGCTGCAGCTGCTCTTCGGGCAAATGCAGGTGGGAACATCTCTGCCAACATCCTCCTCCTCTTCCAGGAAGCAAAGGTAAAATCTATTTTATGCCCTATTGGAAGCGGAGGAGGAAGGCCGCCCCACAGTAAATGATGGAAAGGCACTTTGAGTGATTGTCACTTTGAGCGGGAATCTACCCGAATGAATGATTGGTCTCCTGAGTGCGGCTGCTGTCAACTCTGGAGAAACGGTCCCTGTCTACATGTGCAGTACCCCCACAGCATTTGATAGAAGTAAAAGAAAATGTCCAAAATAGATGAGAAATGAGAATGCCGAACCTGATCCTCCCGGTGTCACTAGACAGCAGATATAACCATAGAAACATAGAAAAATAGGAGTAGGAGTAGGCCATTCGGCCCTTCGAGCCTGCTCCGCCATTCAATATGATCATGGCTGATCCTCTATCTCAATACCATATTCCCGCTCTCTCCCATACCCCTTGATGCCTTTTGTGCCTAGAAATCTATCTAACTCCTTCTTAAATATATTCAGTGACTTGGCCTCCACAGCCTTCTGTGGTAGAGAATTCCACAGGTTCACCGCCCTCTGAGTGAAGAAATTTCTCCTCATCTCAGTCCTAAATGTCCTACCCCGTATCCTGAGACTGTGACCCCTCGTTCTAGACCCCCCAGCCAGGGGAAACATCCTCCCTGAATCCAGTCTGTCTAGCCCTGTCAGAATTTTATATGTTTCAATGAGATCCCCTCTCATTCTTCTAAACTCTAGTGAATACAGGCCTAGTCGACCCAATCTCTCCTCATACGAATCAGTCTGGTGCACCTTCGCTGCAGTCCCTACTTTTCTTATGTATTTTTTCCTTTTTATGATAGAAATAGGCCTGAAAATTCAGCAGGGGCTCTCTGTGGTTACTAATTTACATGATTTATCTTTAATAAAAACTGAAGGGGAAATAAATAAGTATATTAAAATATCTGTGCAAGATGTAGCTTCAGCTGCAGTGTGAGCCTGACAACGTGGCAGCTATGTTTTCAGAGCAGACTGGTGCCCAGCTCGTTAGGGTCTGAGCCGGCTCAAAACCTTCGTGCTGAGCCTCAAATCATCTTGTAACCCAGAAGTAAATGTGATGGTTTGCTTTTTAGTTACGTTGCTACTATTAGCTACAATGTAACAATGTTGGATCAATTTGTTAATAGCTGCAGGCAGGTCTGCAGTGGAGGAAGGAGGGTGTTCTACAAAGAGAACCAGCAAGGTAATTGCCTGCTGTTTCAGGGTTTCACAGTGTACTGTTTAATGAGCCTATGCCTAACTATAGTGGAAAATAAGCAGTAGCTAAAGCTACTGAAATATGTTGCCATCACAATTATTCAGCCTCAGGGCATCAGTAACGTATTAGTCTGACTGAGGTGGAGATTCCGGATAGAATAAGTCATTTAAACTTGTCGTAGAATGCTAGTGCCCAGAGACATTTTATGGTGCATGAGTTTTCTTCTTTCCTGAGATAATACATTCCATTCACACTTTCCTGCAGATGTGTTCTGAGTCATGTCTCTGATTATTTTCTTTGTTTCAGATTGTAACTGCAGAGGTGTAATTACATCCCAACTTCAGTCAGATCTACGGAATAAGCAGCTGGCTGGACTTGTGTTACATAGGGATGGATAGCAACAAGTTAGAAATCAGTAATCAATTGAGGGATTGTGATAAGAATTGTTAGTCATCTGACTCAGTGGGGGTAATTTTGACTTTAATGGTCGGCGGGTGTTTTTGTGACTGGAAGGCTGTTTCCAGTGGGGTTCTGCAGAGCTCAGTACTCCCTTGCTTTTTGTGGTATATAGCAATGGTTTAGACTTCAATGTAGGGGGCATGATTAAGAAGTTTGCAGATGATACAAAAATTGGCCATGTGGTTGATGGTGAGGACGAAAGCTGTAGATTGCAGGAAGATATCAATGGACTGGTCAGGTGGACAGAAAAGTGGCAAATGGAATTCAATCTGCAGAAGTGTGAGGTAATGCATTTGGGGAGGGCTAACAAGGCAAAGGAATACATAATAAATGGTAGGATACTGAGAAGTGTAGAGGAACAGAGGGACCTTGGCGTGCATGTCCACAGATCCCTGAAGGTAACCGGACAAGTAGATAAGGTGGTTAAGAGGGCATACAGGATACTTTTCTTTATTAGCCGAAGCATAGAATATAAGAGCAGGGAGGTTATGCTTGAACTTTATAAAACACTAGTTAGGCCACAGTTAGAGTACTGCGTACAGTTCTGGTCACCACATTACAGGAAAGATGTGATTGCACTGGAGAGGGTACAGAGGAGATTTATGAAGATGTTGCCAGAACTGGAGAGTTTTAGCTATGAGGAAAGATTGGATAGGTGGGGGTTGTTTTCTTTGGAACAGAGGAGGCTGAGGGGAGACTTGATTGAGGTGTATAAAATTATGAGGGGCCAAGATAGAGTGGATGGGAAGAACCTATTTCCCTTAGCAGAGAGGTCAATAACCATGGGGCTTAGATTTAAAGTAATTGGTAGAAGGATTAGAGAGGAGTTGAGGAGGAATTTTTTCACCCAGAGGGTGGCGGGAGTCTGGAACTTACTGCCAGAAATCCTAATCACATTTTTAAAAGTACTTGGATATGCACTTGAAGTGCTGCAACCTACAAGGCTACAGACCAAGAGCTGGAAAGTGGGATTAGGCTGGATAGCTCTTTGTCGGCCAGCACAGACACGATGGGCCGAATAGCCGCCTTCTATGCCGTAAATTTCTATGATTCTATGATCTGCTTGCAATGATGCTTCAACTCAGGAAAATACGTAGTACAAACCCAAAATTTATAACAGTGGCCCAACCTCTGCTGGCCTTTTAGAAATCCTGCGACACAATCCGGGAGATATTCTGAGCTAGTAAGGTGTCAGATGGCCAGTTATTCATTGACTGCGGTTGTAGAAAGGTTGAGTCCTTAGCTTACCTTGACCACGGTGAACTGGAGGCACACAAAGGGGTTATGGGATGCTGATAGTTCCTTCACGACAGTACATGCCTGCCTGTTGCAGGATCACCATTATGTGAAGAGCAAAGTTGCTCACATTCAGGGACTTAAATACAACTACAGAGGTACCTGTGTCTAGAATTCGGCTGGAATATTTCGGTCATTTGGTGTTGACAGAAGTGGGAGCCTACTCATCCATGCCATTTGAGATTTTGACCGGGAATGGCATAGATGCTAAAAGGGTTCTAGACAAGCAGCTCAGAGAAGAGGCATGGGTGACTTGAGTTTTGATGAAGGGTCCCAGACCCGAAACGTTAACTCTGTTTCTCTCTCCATGGTTGCTGCCTGGCCTGCTGAGTGCTTCCAGCATTTTCTGTTGTTATTTCAGATTTCCAGCATCTGCGGTATTTTGCTATTGGAATAATTTTAGGGATTTGACTGTCCATTGAGGTCCTGTTATTTTAGGGATTTGACTGTGTAAGGATGTTTAGGCAGTACCAGTCAAGTGGGACTGGAGGAGTTGCAGCTAGCCAACCACACCTGAAGGTTTGGGGAAAGGAAGAGAGAAAGCTCATGCTTCACTTCACAGTCCGAAGTTAAAAAGGCACGTTATTCAGCGAGCATGTTCCAGCCACAGGGGAGTTCAACAAAGCAGAAAAAAAACCTTGATGAAGATTTCTGCTGCCGTCCGTGAGATCAGGTTTTTTCGATTATCTTTACTCCTTTTGTTTAAACAAGACAAATATTAAGTTGTAGATCTTTCAGGTGAATTAATAGCCTCAGAAAAGTAGTCACCTCTGTCTTGCAGAGGTGTGTGCTAAAGATTTCAAAGTATTTGAAGCAAATTATATGGCTACATTGGCAACCAAGGCCCATATCCTGAGACTTCCAAATAGTAACAGGTGTTCAAAGTAGATAATTAGCACAAATTATAGGGAAATACTCTTTACTTAATTGGAATTGAAAGAATGCTATACTCCACTTGACTGTTGGAGATTAGTAAAATAGTGATCTGCTGCCCAGGTTCATTCTACCCTCTACCTTCCAGCTAGCGGGAATCCAGCTTTTTAATAGTTTCCCCTCTTGCCTTTTTAGGGGGTTATCCTGTAACACATATAATCTTTGGAAAAGGAACAATCTGCTCCCACACACCCATTAATGTGGCTCTCCCAACAGCTGCTAGGGTTGTTGATATTGGTCCATTTCCCTTGGCGTCTTCTCTTCATTCTAAGGCTGGGAACAGAACATGTGTAGGGTCCTCGTTGTGGTTTATGCTCCATGGTACAGCATGCTGAAGCTCCAACCTGCTACAAAACCTTGTTGCCAATTTCTCAGACTACTGAGGCAGAAATTCAACTCGCGTTTTGTGCCTGAAAACGAGTTGAAAATCTGGAATGGGGGGAGGAAGCATCTCGGCTACCCCATTGACGTCCAAGGCCTGCTTGATCCCATATTCAGACATAAAGGTGCTTTACTCTGCATATTGGGATACAATGCTGGTTATAGGATCCCCCAATAACCAGTGCTACTTAAAGGGACCACTGGAGTCGCTCAAAATGGCTATAAAACTTTTACATTTTGTGGAGCCAGAAGGAACAGGAGTACTCCTCCGAGCTCCACAAAAATACCGCAGGCCGCTGCCGATCCCAGGCTAGCCTGCCTCCCTTCCCTCCCCCAGGACATACTGTCTGGGCTGGTTGGAATTTGTTAGGCCCCTAACATCAGGCTGCTTGTTCAGTGCTCATAGTTCATTTCCATTCTAATGAGGCCTGAGGCCAAATTTGGCTAGGGTCTCAGGCCAGCACAGACTGGCACGTGGAGCAATTACTCTGCGGACTTGCTCCCCGTTTTGAGTGCAAGTCAGATTTCTCCCTCTATTGCTACCGTAGAACTTACCGAAATGTCTGTCCTCTTTCACTGCATATACTTATTACTAATAAATAATACTCCCCTCTCTGCAAGGTGCTGTGGTAAGTCTGCGCCTGTAAAAGTGCTCAGAGACTTCCAATTGTTAGGAAACTAGCACCGTGGCATGATGGGAGAAGGGGATGGGTCGAATGCCAGACAGCAATCCTAGGTTGACACAAGTTCTCTATCTGAGTGCTATGATGTTTTTGGCTGTTCTAAAATAATCTTTTCAAACACTGGAGAAACTTAAGTCATATTTTGCCTTTGAATACTGATATTGTGGAACAACTTGCTGTTTCCTCACTACCACCTCTTGAAACATTATCACCCAACATTGCAACAAATAAAAAATATTGGAATTATTATGCAGTTATAAATTTGCACCTGAACCAACACCAGACCGGTTCAGATTGATGCCACTTGTTTTAGTGAAGACAGTTTCATTTTACCAATCACCCCTGATTGCTATCCAGTGACCATTGATGGAAAGTGCTATTGTATTGATGTTGGGTGAAGACAGGATTGGGCTCAGCTGTGACGATCTTCACCCTGGGACCTGTCAACACTCCCTATCTATAGTGATACCTGCCCTGCTGTATGCCTCAGAGACATGGACCATGTACAGCAGGCACCTCAAAGCACTGGAGAGGTACCACCAACGCTGCCTCCGCAAGATCCTGCAAATCCATTGGCAGGATAGGCGCACCAACATCAGTGTTCTCACTCAGGCCAACATCCCCAGCATCGAAGCTTTGACCACACTCGATCAGCTCCGATGGACGGGTCACATCGTCCGCATGCCCGATACGAGACTCCCAAAACAAGCGCTCTACTCGGAGCTCCCGCACGGCAAAAGAGCCCCAGGTGGGCAGAGGAAACGCTTCAAGGACACCCGTAAAGCCTCCTTGAAAAAGTGCAACATCCCCACCGACACCTGGGAATCCCTGGCCCAAGACCGCACAAAGTGGAGGAGAAGCATCCGGGAAGGCGCCGAACACCTCGAGTATCTTCACCGGGAGCAAGCGGAAGCCAAGCGCAAGGAGCGCACGTCAACCCAAGCACCCCACCCACCTGCCCCTTCAACCACTGTCTGCCCCACCTGTGACAAGAGACTGTAGGTCCCGCATTGGACTCGATCAGTCACCTGAGAACTCTTTTAATGTGGAAGCAAGTCATCCTCGGTTCCGAGGGACTGCCTAAGAGAAGAAGAGTCTCACACATGAAAAATGGAGACTTGGGTGAAGTAATGGGAGACTGCTGGTGCCCATGGAAATATACCACAGCTTGAGCTGCCACCTTCAGGTGAGATGGGGATAGTGGGGGGAAAAAAACACTTCTTGACCACTGTAATGTTTTTAGCCACAGAGCTTTTCTAAAGATAGGCAGTGTAACAGATTCTGCTCCTTTCACCTCTGAATTTGTGGTTCAAATCCGACAGCAATTTGTAGAATTAAAGCTTGTTGTTTTAGGGTCCTATGTGAAAGAAGTTGGGCAGTCTGAGTGATTCCTGGTACAGAGTTTCCTATAATTCACCACTAATTGACGAGCTGGTGTTAAAACTGGGAAAAGTCACACTGGTGCAGTAGGGGGTGCTAAGTTACATTAATTGGGTAAAGATCTACTCTTGATATTTGATCTGGAAGTGCTTGAGCCTGCCTCCAACTACAAAACGGTGTTCACATTTTCAGCATTGACATCCCTTATGTAAATGACCACAACGTTTTTTTAATGGCATTGTTCTAAAACAAATATGCTGTAACTCACCTTTGAGTATTCATAACCATTACAGCAATATTTTAAACAGAACAGCACAGAATTGCAGTTCAATTAGATAATTCCCCCTCATAACAAAATGAATGAAAAGAGTTGGGGGGTAAAATTGGAAATGAGCGTGGACGCAAAACAGGTGGTTACACACCCTGCCTGATATTCCTTTCCGATGACTTCAACAGAACTGAATATCAGTAGTCTTGTATAACGGTTGGCAAATGCGATCCCACCTGTTTTGCATCTCCGCCCCAAGACTAATTTCACCTTAACATGTCTTCTGATGACAGTATACCATGAAGAGATGGTCAGTCTCACCTTTGAGTCCCCCTTCTCTTCCTCTCTCATTCATACATATATACAAACATACGAACACACAAATTAGGAGCAGGAGTAGGCCACTCGGCCCTTTGAGCCTGCTCCGCCATTCAATAAGATCATGGCTGATCTGATTACTCCACATTCCCACCTACCCCCGATAACCTTTCACCCCCTTGCTCACCAAGAACCTATCTACCTCTGCCTTAAAAATATTCAAAGACTCTGCTTCCACCGCCCTCTGAGGAAGAGAGTTCCAAAGACTCACGACCCTCTGAGAAAACATTTCTCCTCATCTCTGTCTTAAATGGGCGACCCCTTATTGTTAAACAGTGACCCCTAGTTCTAGATTCTCCCACAAGAGGAAACATCCTCTCCACATCCACCCTGTCCAGACCCCTCAGGATCTTGTATGTTTCAATCAAGTCACCTCTTACTCTTCTAAACTCCAGCGGATAAAAGCCTAGCCTGTCCAACCTTTCCTTATAAGGCAACCCGCCCATTCCAGATATTAGTCTACCTTCTCTGAACTGCTTCCAACCCATTTACATCCTTCCTTAAATAAGGAGACCAATACTGTACACAGTACTCCAGATGTGGTCTCACCAATGCCCTGTACAACTGAAGCATAACCTCCCTACTTTTGTATTAAATTCCCCTTGCAATAAATGATGACATTCTATTAGCTTTCCTAATTACTTGCTGTACCTGCGATTCATGCACTAGGACACCCAGATCCCTCTGCATCTCAAGAGCTCTGCAATCTCTTACCATTTAGATAATATGCTTCTTTTTTTATTCTTCCTGCCAAAATGGACAATTTCACATTTTCCCACATTATACTCCATTTGCCAGATCTTTGCCCACTCACTTAACCTATCTATATCCCTTTGTAGCCTCCTTATGTCCTCTTCACAATTTACTTTCCTACCTATCTTTGTGTCATCAGCAAATTTAGCAACCATACCTTCGGTCCCTTCATCAAAGTCATTTATATAAATTGTAAAAAGTTGAGGCCCCAGCACTGACCCCTGTGGCACACCACTTGTTACATCTTGCCAACCAGAAAATGACTCATTTATGCCTACTCTCTTTTCTGTTAGCTAACCAATTTTCTATCCATGCCAATATGCTACCCCCTACACCATGAGCTTTTATTTTCCACATTAACCTTTGATGTGGCACCTTATCAAATGCCTTCTGGAAATCTAAGTACAGTACATCCACCAGTTCCTCTTTATTCACAGTACATGTTACTTCCTCAAAGAACTCCAATAAATCGGTTAAACATGATTTCCCTTTCACAAAACCATGTTGACTCTGCCTGATTACGTGAACATTTTTAAGTGCCCTGCTATAACACCTTTAATAATAGCTTCTAACATCTTCCCTATGACAGATGTTAAGCTAACTGGCCTGTAGTTTCCTGCTTTCTGTCTCCCTCCCTTTTTGAATAATGGAGTTACGTTCGCTATTTTCCAATCTAATGGAACCTTCCCTGAATCTAAGGAATTTTGGAAAATTAAAACCAACGCATCAACTATCTCACTAGCCACTTCTTTTAAGACCCTAGGATGAAGTCCATCAGGACCCAGGGACTTGTCAGCCCGCAGCTCCAACAATTTGCTTAGTACCACGTCCCTGGTGATTATAACTTGAGTTCCTTCCTCCCTTCCATTTCCTGATTTACAGCTATTCCTGGGATGTTACTTATATCCTCTATAGTGAAGACTGATGCAAAATACCTGTTCAATTCAACTGCCATCTCCTTATTTTCCATTATTAATTCCCCAGACTCACTTTCTATAGGAACAACACTCACTCACTCTTTTTAAAATATCTATAGAAACTCTTACTATCTTTTCATATTTCTAGCTAGCTTTCTCTCATACTCCTAATTTTTCTCTCCTTATTAATCTTTTAGTCATTCTGTGCTGTTTTTTTACATTCTGCCCAATCTTCTGACCTACCACCCATCTTTGCGCAATTATATGCTTTTTCTTTAAGTTTGATACTATCTTTAACTTTTTTAGTTAACCACGGATGGTGGGTCCTCCCCTTGGAATTATTCTTTCTCGTTGGAATGTATATATTCTGTGTATTTTGAAATATTCCCTTAAATGTCTGCCACTGCAACTCCATTGACCTATCCCTTAACCTAATTTGCCAGTTCACTTTAGCTAGCTCTGCTTTCATGCCCTCATTATTGCTCTTTTTTAAGTTTAAAATACTAGTCTTGGACCCACTCTTCTCTTCCTCAAACTGAATGTAAAATTCAATCATATTATGATCACTGCTACCTAGGGGCGCCTTCACTATGAGGTCATTAATTAATCCTATCTCGTTGCACAATACCAGGTCTAGTATAGCCTGCTCTCTGGTTGGCTCCAGAACGTGCTGTTGTAAGAAACTATCCCGAAAACATTCCATGAACTCCTCATCTAGGCTACCTTTGTCCATCTGATTTTTCCAGTCTATATGTAGATTAAAATCCCCATAATTATTGCCGTACCTTTCTGACAAGCTCCCATTATTTCTTCCTTTATACTCCATCCTACCGTGTGGTTACTGTTAGGGGGCCTGTATACCACTCCCACAAGTGACTTCTTGCCTTTATCATTTCTCATCTCTACCCAAACCGCTTCTACATCCTGGTTTCCTGAACTTAGGTCATCCCTCTCTATTGTGCTAATACCATCATTAATTAACAGAGCCACTCCTTCACCTTTTCCTAGCTTCCTGTCCTTCCGAAATGTCATGTACCCTTCAATATTCAGGTCCCAATCTATGTCATCCTTGAGCCATGTTTCTGTAATGGCTATCAGATCGTACTTATTTGCGCTATCAATTCATCTGTTTTGTTTCGAATGCTACGTACATTCAGAGGCAGAGCCTTTAGTTTTGTCCTTTTTATTACTTTTGTAACCTCTAGCCTTATCTGTTGATTTACTCTTAGATTTGTACTCTCTCTATCCCTTCCTGACATGGTCTGTTTATCATTTCCCATATTAATACCTTTCTCTCTTGCATTGTTTCTACTCTTTGATTTATCACATCTTCCCAAATTTGATCCCTTGCCCCCACTATTTAGCTTAAAGCCCTCTCTACAGCCCTAGTTATATGACTCGGCAGATCACTGGTCCCAGCACATTTCAGGTGAAGACTGTCCCAACGATACAGATCCCACTTTCCCCAGTACTAGTGCCAGTGCCTCAGGAATCGAAACCCATTTCTCCCGCACCAGTCTTTGAGCCACGCATTCATCTCTCTAATTTTATTTACCCTATGCCAATTTGCTCGTGGCTCAGGTAATAATGCAAACATTATTACCCTTGAGGTTCTGCTTTTTAATTTAGCCCCTAGCTGCTCATACTCTCTCAGCAGAACCTCTCCTAGTTCTACCTATGTCATTGGTACCTACGTGGACCATGACCACTGGCTCCTCTCCAGCCCAGAACAGATGTCCCAAACCCTGGCACCAGGCAGGCAACACAGTCGTCTGTACTCTCGCTCTTGGCCGCAGAGAACTGTATCTATCCCACTGACTATGCTGTCCCCTATTACCACTACATTCCTATGAACTCCCCCCGCTTGATTGGCTTCCTGTACCTCGGTGCCATGGTCAGTTTGCACAGCCACCGCTTTCATCCATACAGGCCACAAGAACCTCAAACCTGTTGGACTATTGCAAAGGCTGAGGCTCCTCCACCTCCTGGGTTCCCATACCTGCCTCACTTGCAGTCACATCCTCCTGACCACTGACCAAATCAGAAGACTCTATCCTAAGGGGTGTGACTGTCTCCTGGAATAAAGTGTCCAAGTAACTTTCCCCCTCCCTGATGCATCACAGTGTCCGCAGCTCAGTCTCCAGCTCATCAACTCTGAGCCGAAGCTCCTCGAGCCGCAGACACTTACCGCAGACGTGTTTGTCCTGGATCACACTGGCATCCAGGAGCTTCCACATCCTGCAGTTGGAACACATCACCTGCCCTGCCATCTTTATTGTGTTTTAATTTATTTATTTTTACACCCAATAAAATTTATTACTGCTAGTAAACTTTAGTAATACAAATGAAACTTTACAATTACTAATAAATTTCTTGGGCTTTAAAAGATAAGATACGTGAACAAAATACTCACCAACCAATTGCTGCTGTACTGTTTACAAAGTTGATTGGAACTCCGTTCCTGCTTTCTTAATCTACTGTCTCGGTAACTAAGAAATTGATTGTGTGCACTATTTTTGGTAGAGAAATGCAGCGTTCCAGAAACTAATAGGGAGGAGACTTAAGCACAGCATCTGCATTCTATTGGAGTTCCTTGAGGATGTAACTAGTGGAGTAGACAAGGGGGAACCAGTAGATGTGGTGTATTTGGATTTTCAGAAGGCCTTCGATAAGGTCCCACACAAGAGGTTGGTGAACAAAATTAGGGCACATGGAATTGGAATATACTAGCATGGATTGAGAATTGGTTAACAGACAGAAAACAAAGAGTAGGGATAAACGCGTCTTTTTCAGGATGGCAGGCTGTGACTAGTGGGGGTACCGCAAGATTCGGTGCTTGGGCCCCAGCTATTCACAATCTATATCAATGATTTGGATGAGAGTACTAAATGTAACATTTCCAAATTTGCTGATGACACAAAGCTTAGGCGGCAGTGTCAGTTGCGAAGAGGATGTGAAGAGGCTTCAAGGGGATCTCGACAGGCTCAGTGAGTGGGTGAAAACATGGCAGATGGATTATAATGTGGATAAATGTGAAGTTATCCACTTTGGTAGAAAAAACAGAAAGGCAGAGTATTTCCTAAATGGGGAATGCAGATGCTCAGAGGGACCTGGACGTCCTTGTACATGAATCACTGAAAGTGAATGTGCAGGTGCAGCAAGCCATTAGGAAGGCAAATGGTATGCTGGCCTTCATTACAAGAGGATTTGAGTACAGGAGTAAAGAAGTCTTAATCCAATTATATAGGGCCTTGGTGAGACCACAGCTGGAGTACTGTATACAATTTTGGTCTCCTTACCTAAGAACATAAGAAATAGGAGCAGGAGTAGGCCAATCGGCCCCTCGAGCCTGCTCCGCCATTCAATAAGATCATGGCTGATCTGATCCTAACCGCTAATCTACTATCACAGAACCATCTCCTGAATCTAACAGAATTAGACACACGAAATAGGAGCAGGATCAGGCTACACGGCCCCTGGGCCCGCTCCGCTACCCACAGGGCCATGTCCGATCCGAACCTAGACTCATGTCCAAATTCCTGCCCGCTCCCCGTAATCCTTAATTCCCTTTACTTCTAGGAAACTGTCTATTTCTGTTTTAAATTTATGCAATGATGTAGCTTCTACAGCTTTTGGGGGCAGCATATTCCATGGACCTACCACCCTCTGAGTGAAGTAGTTCCTCCTCATCTCAGTTTTGAAAGAGCAGCCCCTTATTCTAAGACTATGCCCCCTAGTTCTAGTTTCACCCATCATCGGGAACATCCTCCCCACATCCACCCGATCCAACCCCTTCACAATTTTATATGTTTCAATAAGATCGCCTCTCATTCTTCTGAACTCCAATGAATAGAGTCCCAATCTACTCAACCTCTCCTCATATGTCCATCCCCTCATCCCCGGGATTAACCGAGTGAACCTTCTTTGTACTGACTCGAGAGCAAGTATGTCTTTTCTTAAGTATAGACACCAAAACTGTATGCAGTATTCCAGGTGCGGTCTCACCAATACCTTGTACAACTGAAGCAATACCTCCCTATTTTTATATTCTATCCCCCTAGCAATGAAAGCCAACATTCCATTGGCCTTCTTAATCACTTGCTGCACCTGCATACTAACCTTTTGAGTTTCGTGCACCAGGACCCCCAGATCCCTTTGTACTTCAGTACTTTCCAGTTTCTTGCCATTAAGATAATAACTTGCTCTACGATTTTTCCTGCCAAAGTGCATAACCTCACACTTTCCAGTATTGTATTCCATCTGCCAAATCTCTGCCCACTTACTTAGCCTGTCTATGTCCCCTTGCAGGTTTTTTATGTCCTCCTCACTCACTACTTTCCCTCCCATCTTAGTATCATCTGCAAACTTTGATATGTTACACTTGGTCCCCTCCTCCAAATCGTTAATATAGATTGTAAAGAGTTGGGGACCCAGCACTGACCCCTGCGGAACACCACTAGTTACTGATTGCCAGTCTGAGAATGAACCATTTATCCCAACTCTCTGCCTTCTGTTAGATAGCCAATCCTCTATCCATGCCAGAATATTACCCACAATCCCGTGATTTTTTATCTTAAGCAATAATCTTTTGTGTGGCACCTTGTCAAATGCCTTTTGGAAGTCTAAATACACTACGTCCACTGGTTCCCCTTTATCCACCCTATATGTTACTTCCTCAAAGAACTCCAGCAAATTTGTCAAACATGACTTCCCCTTCATAAAACCATGCTGACTTTGTCCTATTAAATTATGATTATCCAAATGTCCTGTTACTGTCTCCTTAATAATGGACTCCAAAATTTTACCTACCACAGATGTTAGGCTAACCGGTCTATAGTTTCCAGCCTTCTGTCTACTGCCCTTTTTAAATAAGGGTGTTACATTAGCAGTTTTCCAGTCTGCCGGGACCTTTGCTGAGTCCAGGGAGTTTTGGAAAATTATTACCAATGCATCCACAATCCCTACCGCCACTTCCCTCAAGACCCTAGGATGTAAGCCATCAGGTCCAGGTGATTTATCCGCCTTGAGTCCCATTATTTTACCGAGTACCACTTCCTTAGTGATTTTGATCGTGTTTAGCTCCTCCCCCCCATAGCCCCCTGTTTGTCCAGTGTTCGGATATTCTTAGTGTCCTCTACTGTAAAGACTGATACAAAATATTCATTCAGTGTTTTTGCCATCTCCATATTTCCCACCATTAATTTCCCGGTCTCATCCTCTAAGGGACCAACATTTACTTTAGCCACCCTTTTTCTTTTTATATAACTATAAAAACTCTTACTATCTGTTTTTATATTTTTTGCTAATTTACTTTCATAATCTATCTTCCCTTTCTTAATCAATCTTTTTGTTATTTTTTGCTGTCTTTTAAAGACTTCCCAATCTTCCATCCTCCCACTAGATTTGGCTACCTTATATGCCCTTGTTTTTAGTCGGATACTATCCTTAATTACTTTACTTAGCCACGGATGGCTATCTTTTCTTTTACACCCTTTTTTCCTCAGTGGAATATATATTTTTTGGAAGTTGTAAAATAACTCCTTAAATGTACACCACTGATCATGTATCGTCTTACCCTTTAATCTATTTTCCCAATCCACTCTACTCAATTCCGCTCTCATACCTTCATAGTCTCCTTTATTCAAGCTTAGCACGCTTGTTTGAGATCCAACCTTCTCACCCTCTAATTGAATATGGAATTCAACCATGTTATGGTCACTCATTCCAAGGGGATCCTTTACTAGGACATTTTTAATGAATCCTGTCTCGTTACACAGGACCAGATCTAAGGTTGCTTGCCCCCTGGTCGGTTCAGTTACATACTGCTCAAGAAACCCATCCCTAATACACTCAATGAACTCATCCTCAAGGCAGCCCTGCCCAATTTGATTTGTCCAATTAATATGATAGTTAAAATCCCCCATAATTATAGATGTTCCCTTATTACAAGCCTCAACTATTTCCTGATTTGATACTCCATCCAACAGAGTTGCAACTGTTCGGAGGCCTATAGACTACGCCCACTAGTGTTTTTATCCCCTTATTATTCCTTACCTCCACCCAAACTGTTTCATTATCCTGATCTTTTGACCCAATATCATTTCTCTGTATTACAGTGATTCCTTCCTTTATTAACATAGCCACCCCACCTCCCCTTCCTTCCTGATCGTTAAATAACCTGGTATGTTTAATTCCCAGGCATTGTCACCCTGCAGCCATGTTTCTGTAATGGCCACAAGATCATACCCATATGTAGTTATTTGTGCCATTAACTCGTCTATTTTGTTACGAATGCTACGTGCATTCAGATAGAGAACTTTCAAATATGTTTTGTGACACTTAGTTCCTGCTTTTGCCCTTTTTATTACTTTACCTTTTACTCCATACCTTCTGCCCCTTCCTGACACGCTCTGGTTTTTAATTTCCCCACTGCTACCTAAGTCTATGACCTTCTCTGTTGTCATTTTTATTATTTGCTCTCTAGGAACCTCCCCGCCACTAGTTAGTTTAAAGCCCTCTCTACAGCCCTAGTTATATGATCCGCCAGGACTCTAGTCCCAGCACTGGCCAAGTGAAGCCCGTCCCAACGGAACAGCTCCCTCCTGCCCCAGTACTGGTGCCAGTGTCCCAGGAAGCAAAACCCATTTCTCCCACACCAGTCTTTGAGCCACGCATTTAACTCTCTAATTTTATTTGTCCTAGCCAAATTCGCTCGTGGCTCAGGTAATAATCCAGAGATTATTACCCTTGAGGTTCTGTTTTTTAATTTGACCCCTAGCTGCTCATACTCCTTTAACAGAACCGGCTTCCTAGTCCTATCTACGTCGTTTGTACCAACATGGACCACGACAACTGGATCCACCCCCTCCCACTGCAAGTTTCTTTCCAGCCCAGAGGAGATGTCCTTAACCCTGGCACCAGGTAGGCAACACAGCCTTCGGGACTCTCGCTCTCAGCTGCAGAGAACTCTATCTATCCCCCTAATAATACTACAAGGATATACTTGCCATAGAGGGACTGCAACAAAGGTTCACGAGATTGATTCCTGGGATGGTGGGACTGTCGTATGAGAAGAGATTGAGTAAACTAGGCCTGTATTCTCTTGAATTCAGAAGAATGAGAGGGGATCTCATTGAAGCCTACAAAATTATTACAGGGCTTGATGGGGTGGATGCTGGGAGAATGTTTCCCTTGGCTGGGGAATCTAGAACCAGGGGCCACAGCCTCAGGATAAAGGGTCGGCCATTCAGGACTGAGATGAGAAGAAATTTCTTCACACAGAGGGTGGTGAATCTTTGGAATTTTCTACCCCAGAGGGCTGTGGCGGCTCAGTCATTGGGTATATTCAAAACAGAAGTCGATAGATTTCTGACTAGTTAGGGCATCAAGGGATATGGCGATAAGGCCAGTGAATGGAGTTGAGGCAGAAGATCAGCCATGATCTCATTGAATGGCGGAGCAGGCTCGAAGGGCCGAATGGCCTACTCCTGTTCCTATTTCTTATGTTCTTCAAGGTCAGCTAGGGTGCAGGAGAGTTAAGTTTATTGAGTTCATGGGAATTGTTTAAAATTGTACATGAAAATATAGTGATAATAGGAAACGCATGATATTAAAAGGAGTGCTAGTAAGATGACTTGAATCAGATTATGTTATGGTCAGAATCTAGACATTTGGTGATAACTACAAGGTAACTAAATAGGAACTGAAATGTACAGTGTACAACTTTATATACAACATAGTGAAGTAGTTCACTTTTTTCACAGTTGATTCACAATCATGTAATACTTTAGTAACAGTCATGTGCTGCTGTAACCTACCTGTGCTTATGTCACATTGCTTGCATTTGCTTTACATTAGCAGCCACTTCTCTTCCTTGTGAAGCTAATTTCTCATTGGTACCATTTAACTGTATTTTTTGCTGCCATAGTGGCAAATGAGAATTACAGTGTATATTTATTTCCTAATTCGGTTGGGCTCCATAATGTCTTCCCTCATAGCACCACTGTTTTCATTTTGTCCACATCATCCATATTATCCTTTCATGTTTTTGCTAAATGATCACGCTGCAGTATTTAGCTATTTTGCACCAAATTGACTGAGCACTGTATTTTTGCTGCTCCTCCCTGCTTTAGTAGTAATGTAGCACAGGCTTTTTGCAGAAGGAACATGATGGTTCAGAGAAATCTTTATTAATGGCACCTGAAGAGTTTACAACAAAATTGAAACACTTTTTGGCAGTAGTTTGGCTTTGTGTAGCTCATACTGCCACAGCAGAGATGGCGTGTTACTTTGTCAGCATTAATGTTGAACATAAATAAATGATTGCGTTTTAGCCTTCATGGACCAGGGGTATCCAACAGTTTTACTGCATTTAAATAATGATTATAAGAAGAATTCAGGTGGGACTTGGGTGAAACTGTCTCCTAAAGGTTTTTGGTGGAGTTGGGGCCAAAAATCCATGTTCCTTCCGATATTATCCATAATGTCTGTGGGAGGATGGGCTGCAAATTAGGCAGGTATCGAGATATACCAGGTCCCACCCTCTCCTGGAATTTCTGTAAGGCCTGGTAAAGAGAAGAGCTTCTGTCCATCCAAAACAATGGCAGCGGTTGTGTCTGGGGTGGGGCTCCCGGGCCTGGAAGTTCTGCACCTGGCCAATGGAACATTGATACCACGTACGCCGAGTGAATGCAGGCATCCAACCATTTCATTGGTGGTTGTAAGGCCTACCTGGGAGTCCAAGCCTGGATTGTGGACTGGATCTCCAAAGAGGCAAAACATTTTCAGCCATTTTGTACAGGTACATTTGGAGGGTAGAAACCTAGAAACATAGAAGATAGGAGCAGGAGTAGGCCATTTGGTCCCTCGAGCCTGTTCCGCCATTTAATGAGATCATGGCTGATCATCCAAACTCAGTACCCTGTCCCTGCTTTCTCCCCATATCCCTTGATCCCCTTAGCCTTAAGAAATATATCTAACTCCTTCTTGAATATATTTAATGAATTGGCCTCAATTGTCTTCTGTGGTAGAGAATTCCACAGGTTCACCACTCTCTGGGTGAAGAAATTCCTCCTCATCTCAGTCCTAAATGGCTTACCCCTTATCCTTAGACTGTGACCCCTGGTTCTGGACTCCCCGGCCATCAGAAACATCCTTTCTGCATCTAGTCTGTCTAGTCTTGTTAGAATTTTATAAGTTTCAATGAGATCCCCTCTCTCATTCTTCTAAACTCTAGCGAGTACAAGCCCAATCGACCCAATCTCTCTTCATACGTCATTCCTGCCATCCCAGGTATCAGCCTGGTGAATCTTCACTGAACTCCTTCCATGGCAAGAACATCCTTGCTCAGATAAGGCGACCAGAACTGCACACAATACTCAAGGATATACTTCCAAGTCAGGATGGTGTGTGACTTGGAGGGGAACTTGGAGGTGTTGGTGTTCTCATTTGCCTGCTGCCCTTGTCCTTCTAGGTGGAAGAGGTCGCGCGTTTGGGAGGTGCTGCCGAAGAGGCCTTGGTGAGTTGCTGCAGTGCATCTTGTAGATGGTACACACTGCAGCCACGGTGCGCCGGTGGTGGAGGGAGTGAATGTTTAAGGTGGTGGATGGGGTGCCAATCAAGCAGGCTGCTTTATCCTGAATGGTGTCAAGCTTCTTGAGTGTTGGAGCTGCACTCATCCAGGCAAGTGGAGAGTATTCCATCACACTCCTTACTTGTGCCTTGTAGATGGTGGAAAGGCATTTGGGGAGTCAGGAGGTGAGACACTCGCCGCAGAATACCTAACCTCTGACCTGCTCTTGTTGCCACAGAATTTATGTGGCTGGTCAAGTTAAGTTTCTGGTCAATGGTGACCCCCAGGATATTGATAGTGGGGGATTCGGCGATGGTAATGCCATTTGTAGTGTATGTACCCATCTACCTTTAAGAGAACTATTGTATGTAACCGTCCACCTTTAAGAGAACTACTTTAGGTGTTGCACTACTTTGTTGGCTTCTGTATACTGTAATACCGACGGTGATCACACCGGTATATAAGTGCTGTGTCAGGATTTATTGGGCAGATTTGCCCTGACCTTCGAATAGTAAAGTCCTGTTTTAAGTTACTCTTGGAGTCTGTGTATTAATTAACTAAACAACCCACAGACCTTACAGTGGCGACGAGTCCGATCGTACCCTGCGGCAACAATACTTCCGAAGCAGTTAACGAGCGTCGAGAAGAGGCAACCGCCCTCGTCATTCTGCTGGGAGAAAACTCGAGTCTGCAGAGCTGGAAAGGAGGAAGAATTCGGAGACAAAGACTTCCATCAGCAACAGGCACTGACTGTCCCTTCTGCCACGGTGAGGAGTGAGCCGATCAGCACGAGAAGCAAGCCGGCCACGGTGACTGTGAGTAAGGGAAAAGTAAAAAGAATAACCGGAGGATAAGGGCGGTGCACTCGACCACGGTCGAGGGGGAAAGGAGCCGGACAGAAGTCGGGCCCAGAGGCACTGAGACTGGGGCAGCGTGGAGCAAGGAAGCCGCGGTACAGACAGGCTGGGGACGCAACGGCGTCGTGAGACAGCTAGACCGCGACCGGCGAAAAAGGTCGGGCAGCGACCGAAGCCACGAAGCGCTGCGACCGGGAGCGTAAGCGCGGGAAGATATAAAAACTCAGCCGCAGCCGGGGAGGGAAGCACCGGACTGCGAGAGGGCTGGGAGGCGCGATTGGGAGCCGAGCGAGCGGGAGAGGCAGAGCCGACCAAGGGAGACTGAGCGAGAGCCAGTCCAGCGGCTGAAACTGTTCGCCGTCAACGGGGTGTACCCAGCGCCGGTAGAGCCGAGCGAGTGGGAGAGAGACAGAGCCCGAGCAAGGGGAACTGAGCGAGAGCCAGCCCAGCGGCTGAAACTGTTCGGCGTCAACGGGGTGTACCCAGCGCCGGTTGCCCTGCCGAGAAAAGGGAAAGCACCGAAGCCGACGCGCAGGCTGTGAACCTGAAAGCCAGCGGCCGTCGCCCGTGGGGAAAGTGTACCCCTCCCGCCAGGGGAAGAAACGCGGGAAGCCGCCATTAGGCGGAGAAGAAGACAGAAGCGGGGAACCGCCATTGAAGTGGGCGGGGAGAGAAGATAAGCGCGGGAAACCGCCATTTTCGCAGGAACCGCCATCTTGAAGGAAAAAAGAAAATTTAAAGAAATAATCCATGGTGTTATCAGGAAGAGAGGAAGATGCCTAAGCGTGGTAACATCAACGATTTTAATTCCGAGGTAGAAGACTGGGCCACGTATGTGGAACGCATTGAGATCTATGGTGAGGCCAATAAAATAGAAGAAGATGACAAAGCTATAACCTTGCTAAACTCGATGGGCGCGAAGACATACGGGCTCTTGAAGCATCTACTAGCACCAGCTAAACCGGCGGATCAGACTTTCGATGATATTGTTGCTGTCCTGAAGGATCATTTTAACCCCGCACCACTGATGTTAGTGGAACGATCCAAATTTTACACGAGAACGCAACGGAAAGAGGAAAGCAACGCGGAGTACCTGATTGAACTGCGTAGGCTAGCGAAACACTGTCAGTTTAGGGAAAATCTGGCAGAGGCACTCAGAGACAAATTCGTGTGCGGAATGTCGAAGGAAGAAACACAAAAACGACTGCTCGAAGAGAACGATCTTACACTTGATAAGGCTGTCCTTATTGTTGCATCGAACGAAGCCGCAGCGAAAGGAACGGCGGAAATGCAGCTAAAGGCAGCGGCACTCAGTGTGCAGCAAATTACTTCGGGTACAACGAAATGCTATCGTTGTGGGAAGACAACACACGACCAGAACCAATGCTGGTTTAAAAACCAGGAATGTAGGAAATGTGGCAAGCTCGGTCACATAGCTAAGGTATGCCGGTCAGGAAAGAAGACCAACAATAATGAGTCACCACAAAAGAGGTACAGAAAGGTACATGAGGTGACTAGGAAGAGTCCAGAAGAACAGAATTCGGACTCGCACTCCAACTGCAAGGAACTGGATAGTCTGAGAATTCACAATGTGAGTAATGAAGCTGACCGACAAGCTATCTGGATCACACTACAGATTGCAAAAGTCCAAGTGAAAATGGAAGTGGACACCGGATCGGCGTTGATGGTCATGAATAAGCATGATTATAAAAAGTTATTCAAGCATATTCCCCTACGGGATACGGAACTAGTATTGCAGACATACACGGGGCACAAAGTATACCCCATCGGAAAGATAGAAGTCAAGGTGAGATACAAGGACAAAGATCACCAAAGGATGGACCTGTATGTGTTGCCTGAGGGAGGTCCACCACTTCTGGGACGGGAGTGGATCAGGAAAATAAAGATAGACTGGCATTCACTAAACACCATGACGGTAGATTCCGGAAAGGAAGATGTCAAACCTGAACGGTTGTCCAGAATATTGGACGAAGCTAAAGAAGTATTCCAGCAAGGACTGGGAACACTGCGAGGAATTAAAGCAAAGGTTAAGATTGCAGAACATGCAAGCCCAAAATTTTTCAAAGCCAGATCGGTACCTTACGCGATACGACCTGCTGTGGAGGCAGAACTGGAAGAACTTGAACGATCAGGGGTACTGTCAAAAGTGGACTGGAGTGAGTGGGCCACGCCCATTGTTCCCGTCATGAAGTCTTCACCAAGTAACAAGCCAGGGGGACCGGGGAAGGTCCGCATCTGCGGAGACTTCAAGCTCACAGTGAATCCGGTGCTTCACACGGTACAATACCCGCTTCCGCGGATTGAAGATATCTTTGCTTCGTTGGCTGGAGGGAAACACTTCACCAAGATAGACCTGGCACAGGCATACTTACAAATGGAAGTCGAGGAAGAGTCGTGTCAGTACCTCACCATCAACACACACACAGGCTTGTATCGTTATAATAGACTGGTTTTTGGGGTAGCTTCGGCTCCAGCAATTTGGCAGAGGGCCATGGAGCAGGTATTACAAGGAATTCCAAGCACGCAGTGTTACTTAGACGATATCCTGATTACGGGAGAAGACGAGGAAGAACACCTCAAATTTGAAACTGGTGCTCACTAGGCTGAAGGAATATGGCCTTCGAGTTAATCGCAAGAAATATGAGTTCTTCCAAAAACGGATCTCGTACTGCGGTCATGTCATTGACCGAGAGGGGCTGCACAAGTCACCTGACAAGATAGAAGCTGTCGTGAAGGCCCCCGCTCCGGAAAACGTATCACAGTTAAGATCATTCTTGGGGTTGATTAATTATTATCACAAGTTTCTGCCGAATCTATCCACGGTGCTGCATCCGCTGAATGCTCTGTTGCGGAAAGAAGTACCATGGAAGTGGAGTGAGGAATGTAAAAAGGCCTTTCGCAGAAGCAAGGCGTTGATTACCTCTGAAGAAGTGTTGGCTCATTTCAACCCAACGTTACCTCTTCGTCTAGCTTGTGATGCTTCCCCCTATGGAATTGGAGCAGTACTTTCACACAAGTTACCAAATGGCTCGGAAAGGCCAGTGGCATTCGCGTCCCGATCATTGACCTCCGCGGAGCGAAATTATGCTCAAATAGATAGGGAGGCCCTCAGCCTTGTGTGGGGCGTAAAGAAATTCAATCATTACCTGCAGGGCAAGAAGTTCACATTACTGACAGACCACCAGCCGTTGGTGTCCATATTCAACCCTAACAAGGCCGTTTCCACCATGACAGCGCAAAGGTTACAGAGGTGGTCCGTGTTACTTGGGGCACACCAATATGACATCGAATACAAAAGGTCCAAACAGCATGGAAATGCTGATGGGTTATCGCGCTTGCCATTGCCGATAGTAGAAGAAGCGACTACAGTGGACCCGGGAGAGATGTTCCACTCATCCATAGTGGAATGTCTACCAGTAACAAATTCGATGATCGAAAACGAAACAAGAAATGACCCGACTCTCTCACGAGTCTATGATTTAACGGTGGAGGGATGGCCAGCACAGGGCGAACCAACGCTGCCAGCATTTTCGCAGAGAAAAGAACAGCTGTCAGAGTGTCGAGGAACCCTGATGTGTGGATCTAGAGTGGTGATTCCACCCAAACTTCAACAGAAGGTGTTAAAGGAGCTGCACGAGGGACATCTGGGTGGAGTGAAAATGAAGAACCTAGCAAGAGCGTTCGTGTGGTGGCCAGGCATTGATGGGGACATCGAAGAAATCACTAAGAGCTGTCTAGGATGCCAGAAGGTCCAAAATGCGCCACCACAGGCCCCTCTGCATCCATGGGAGTGGCCCTCATCTCCTTGGCAAAGGGTACACATCGACTTTGCTGGTCCATTTATGGACTCAATGTTTCTAATAGCGGTGGATGCACACTCCAAGTGGCCGGAGGTAATAAAGATGTCCACCACCACCACGGAAAAAACCATCACAGTATTAAGGACCATGTTTGCTAGGAATGGGCTGCCGGAACAGATCTGTTCTGATAATGGACCGCAATTTGTGTCCGAAGAATTCAAGAAATTCTTAAAGAGCAATGGGGTTAAGCACTACACGTCAGCCCCATACCATCCCGCCTCCAATGGATTGGCTGAAAGGTTTGTCCAGACCTTCAAGAAGGCCATAAAGGCCATGGGTAATGAAGCCATTAACTTACAACATAAGGTGGATAGCTTCTTGTTGGCGTACAGGAATGCAACACATGCGGTCACAAATCAAACTCCCGCCATGATGTTTTTTTAATAGACGACTAAGATGCCGGCTGGATTTGCTTAAGCCAAACGTCAGAAGGGACGTAGAGAACCGGCAATTCCAGGGCATGAATGAAAGGCCGACTAGATCTTTTCAGATAGGTCAACAAGTTTTGGCCCGGGACTACCGTACCGAGAAATGGCAGCCTGGAACTATTGGAAAAAGGCTAGGGCCGTTGATGTATACGGTGGACATTGGGGACAGTATAATAAGGCGCCATGTTGACCAGATCATAGGGTCAGCCACAAATGGCCAACCTACTCCACCACCTTACACGGTTAATGTTGAGACAGAGATACCCAGAACACCTACCTCCGATCTGGTAATATTGGAATCAGATGAACCTGACACTGTCCTTCAAGCCGAATCGACCTTGCCAGAAGCACCTGCTACCCCGCCGGGAGTTACGACACCACCGAGGCGTTATCCGGACAGAGTCCGGAAACCTCCAGAGAGACTGAATCTGTGAACTGTCTTGCATAAAGTTGTATATATGTTATAATGTATGTTTAATGGGGAATCAGTATGTTGTAAGCTAAAAAGGGAGGATTGTAGTGTATGTACCCGTCTACCTTTAAGAGAACTACTTTAGGTGTTGCACTATTTTGTTGGCTTCTGTATACTGTAATACCGACGGTGACCACACCAGTATATAAGTGCTGTGTCAGGATTTATTGGGCAGATTCGCCCTGACCTTCGAATAGTAAAGTCCTGTTTTAAGTTACTCTTGGAGTCTGTGTATTAATTAACTAAACAACCCACAGACTTTACACCATTGAATGTCATGGGGTGGTGGTTAGACTCTTGCTTGTTGGAGATAGTCATTGCCTGGCACTTGTGTGGCGCGAATGTTACCTGCCATTTATCAGCCCAAGCCTGAACGTCGTCCAGGTCTTGTTGCATGTGGGCATGGATTGCTTCATTATCTGAGGAGTTGTGAATGGCACTGAACACAAGTCATCAGTGAACATCCCCATTTCTGACCTGTTGTTGGAGGGAAGGTCATTGATGAAGCAGTTGAAGATGGTTGGGCCTAGGACACTGCCCTGAGGAACTCCTGCTGTGATGATTGACCTCCAACCACTACAGCTATCTTCCTTTGTGCTAGGTATGACTCCAGCCAGTGGAGAGTTTTTCCCCCCGATTCCCATTGACTTCAGTTTTACCAGGGCTCCTTGATGCCACTCTTGGTCAAATGCTGTCTTGATGTCAAGGGCAGTCACTCTCTCCTCACCTCTGGAATTCAGCTCATTTGTCCATGTTTGGACCAAGGCTGTAATGAGGTCTGGAGCCGAGTGGTCTTGGCGGAGCCCAAACTGGGCATCAGTGAGCAGGTTATTGGTAAGTAAGTCGTCTTCTTAGGCAGTCCCTCGGAACCGAGGATGACTTGCTTCCACATTAAAAATGAGTTCACAGGTGACTGATGAGTCCAGTGCAGGACCTACACTCTCTGTCACAGGTGGGGCAGACGGTGGTTGAAGGGGCAGGTGGGTGGGGTGCTTGGGTTGATGTGCGCTGCCTGCGCTTGGCTTCCACTTGCTCCCGGCAAAGAGACTCGAGGTGTTTGGCGCCTTCCCGGATGCTTCTCCTCCACTTTGTGCGGTCTTGGGCCAGGGATTCCCAGGTGTCGGTGGGGATGTTACACTTTTTCAAGGAAGCTTTGAGGGTGTCTTTGAAGCGTTTCCTCTGCCCACCTGGGGCTCTCTTGCTAAGCCGGAGCTCTGAGTAGAGCGCTTGTTTTGGGAGTCTCATATCGGGCATGCGGACAATGTGACCCGTCCATCGGAGCTGATCGAGTGTGGTCAAAGCTTCGATGCTGGGGATGTTGGCCTGAGCAAGAACACTGATGTTAGTGCGCCTATCCTGCCAATGGATTTGCAGGATCTTGCGGAGGCAGCGTTGGTGGTACCTCTCCAGTGCTTTGAGGTGCCTGCTGTACATGGTCCATGTCTCTGAGGCATAGAGCAGGATGGGTATCACTGCTGCTCTGTAGCCCATGAGCTTAGTGCCGGGTTTGAGGTCCTGGTCTTCAAACACTCTCTTCCTCAGGCAACCGAAGGCTGCACTGGCACACTGAAGGCGGTATTGGACTTCGTCGTCGACGTCTGCCCTTGTTGACAGTAGGCTCCCGAGGTATGGAAAGTGGTCCATGTTGTCCAAGGCCTTGTCATGGATTTTGATAATCGGAGGGCAGTACTATGTGGCAGGGGCAGGTTGGTAGAGGACCTTTGTCTTACGGATGTTTAGTGTAAGGCCCATGCTCTTGTATGCTTCGGTGAAGGTGTTGACGATGGTTTGGAGTTCGACCTCCGAGTGAGCACAGACGCAAGCATCGTCATCATACTGTAATTCGACGACAGAGGATGGGACGACCTTGGATCTGGACTGGAGGCGACGGAGGTTGAACAGTTTCCCGTTTTGTTCTGTAAATTAGCTCCACTCCAGCGGGGAGCTTACTGAGGGTGAGATGGAGCATTGCAGCAAGGAAGATCGAGAAGAGCGTTGGTGCAATGACACAGCCTTGCTTGACCCCGGTTCGTATGTGGTGGAACCGTTGGTCAGGATCACGGCTTGCATGTCGTCATGAAGCAGGCGGAGGATGGTGACAAACCTTTGAGGGCAGCCGAATTTGAGGGGGACACTCCATAATCCCTCACAGTTGACCGTGTCCAAGACCGTTGTGAGATCAAAGAAGGCCATGTACAGTGGTTGATGCTGTTCCCTGCATTTCTCTTGTAATTGACGTGCGGTGAAGATCATGTCCATTGTGCCCCTTAGTGGGCGGAATCCGCATTGCGACTCTAGGAGGAGCTCTTTGGCCACTGGGAGAAGGCGATTGAAGAGGATTCTTGTGATGACTTTCCCTGTGGCAGACAGCAGGTGAGTAAGTACCGCTTGATAGCACTGTCGATGACATCTTCCATCACTTTGCTGATGATCGAGAGTAGACTCAATGTAATAGTTACGGAAAAATAATGTAACTATCACTACAATTAGCTTGGAATTAAATTGGTTTGCGAAATCATGTGTATGTAGGAGTTTTCATCTATAGATCAAAGCATTGTTCCTGGTATCTGTATTTGGACTGTATATAAGGTAGAGTATGCCTTTTAGTTCTTGTCCATTAGTAAATGGGTGTAATTTACTTTACCTCTTGAGTTAAATGAAGCTGTGGGCGCTGTAAGGGCTAATTCTGTGATGCTGTGCTCCCCAAGGAAAGCCACATTCACAGGAAGATGGGACTAAAATACTGTAGACCTGATTCTCCAGCACTGATTCTTTATGTATCTGGCTCTCCACTGGAAGAGCCCTTGTTACATCCCAAAACTTCTTATTACCAAGAGACTGCAGTTTTCGAAACATAATACTGAACAAGGAGATCACCCATGGTGCTGCTCACGGGTAGCTCGAGACATGGCATTTACCAAGATCCTGCTGCAGTCAAAGTGTGACGGTTATGTAATAAGAGAGACGGATACTTAAATGTGGTTACTTGATGGAATATAACAAAGTCAGTTCATGTTATATGATGTTTTAAATTCCTGAACAGTGCAACTATACGTCTGGGTTTAGCACATGAAAGGCTAGAGTTTGGTTTAGACAAGATCAGGGCTTTGTGTGTGGCCGGTTTGTGTATAGCTAGGGTCTGATTTGTGTGTAGTAAGTACCTTTTCCTTTTAAAACTAGGACCTAGTTTGGGTAAGGATGAGATTTGTTCTTTGAGGTCATATTGCTTTGGGGGTTTGAGTTTTGGGCAGTGTGTGTAAAGTCTTAAGTGCTGGTTTCTGATTTCTGCAGATATGAGGCGAAGGGGAAATGTATGACATTGCAACTGATTGTTTCACACTGCACCTGCAGGAACCATGCACTGAGAGTTCGCAAATAGAACAATTAAATTATGCAGTTTTGACTTCCAAATTATATTTGAATCTACATTGGAAAGTAGTTAAGCAAAAAAAGTACAGTGCAGTATTTTAAAAGTCTGCAGGACAAGAATTTAAACATTTCTACTTGGGTGTGTAAAATCTGTTCCTTTTTGGTGTAGAATGCTTAAATTACTGTTACAAATTAGGTTCTGCCATAGATATTTTCTAGGTTCGGTGGCTTTGGTTGCTCCCTTTAAGTCTGAGCATCTTACTTTTATAAGCGTTGACTCACACTGCCCTATATCTACTTGTACAATAGCATTAGCCTGGAATGTAACAATAGCAACTCCTTGTGGTCGGGATCAGATACTCGTCTTTCACACCTGTATTTCTTCCATTTCTCCAATGGTGGACCAAGGTGAGGCAAGGCTTGATATAAATTATTAAGCTGCTTTATTTCACAGGGTGAACATGCAGAGCAACAGAATTGATCAAATTCACTTATTTCAATCAGTAAAACTTATTTCCACACAATGATATAAAAATAATGAACACGCTAAGCTACTCCACTCAGTGCATCATCTAACTTAACTTAAACAGAATAGCTCCTTTGCGTTTTGTCTGGCAGCCCTGAGCAAAGCCTCCTCTACCTGCAGTCTCCGGAATTTTTATGAGCCTCATCGCGCTGCCTAACTGCCTGAGCAGCATCCCCTAATCGTCTCTCTCTTATTTCTCTTGCCCTTTTTTTAATCTCTCACTTTACAGACAGAGATCAAAGGGTTTTGCAACACACGTGCGTGGGGTGTTTTACCCCCCATTACCTCGATGAGCTAATGAATTGTTTATTATTTGTTTCTGAGGTAGACAACTTTGAAATAGCATATTGATCACCTTTCATCAAGGAACCATGGGCTGGATTTTGCCAATGGGGAGCTTTTGGAAGCAGTGACAGGATCGGACAAAGTCAACATAGATTTACAAAAGGTAAATCATGCTTCACTAATCTACTGGAATTTTTTGAGGATGTAACTGGTAGAATAGATAAGGGAGAACCAGTGGATGTGGTGTAATTGGATTTTTCAGAAGGCTTTCGATAAGGTCCCGCATAAGAGACTAGCGTGCAAAGTTAAAGCACATGGGATTGGGGGTAAGGTATTGACTTGGATAGAAAACTATTTGGCAGACAGGAAGCAAAGTGTTGGAATAAATGGGTCTTTTTCTGAGTGGAAGGCAGTGACTAGTGCGGTACCGCAGGGATCGGTGCTAGGACCCCAGTTATTCACAAAATATATATTAATGATCTAGACGAGGGAACTAGATGTAATATCTCCAAGTTTGCAGATGAAACAAAGTTGGGTGGGCGTGTGTGCTGTGAGGAGGATGCAGAGAAACTCCAGTACGATTTGGACAAGTTGGACGATATGGCAGATGCAGTATAATGTGGATAAATGCGAGGTTATCCACTTTGATGGCAAAAACAGGAAGGCAGATTATTATCTGAACGGCAATAGATTGGGAAAAGGGGAAGTGCAATGAGACCCGGGTGTCATTGTGCACCAGTCGCTGAAGGTAAGCATGAAGGTGCAGCAGGCGGTTAAGAAGGCAAATGGTATGCTGGCCTTCATAGCGAGAGGATTCGAGTACAGGAGCAAGGTGTCTTGCTGCAGTTGTACAGGGCCTTGGTGAGACCACACCTTGAGTATTGTGTGCAGTTTTGGTCGCCTTAGCTGAGGAAGGATGTTCTTGTCATGGAGGGAGTGCAGCGAAGATTCACCAGACTGATACCTGGGATGGCAGGAATGATGTATGAAGAGAGATTGGGTCGATTAGGCTTCTATTAGCTGGAGTTTAGAAGAATGAGAGGGGATCTCATTGAAACTTATAAAATTCTAACAGGACTAGACAGACTAGATGCAGGAAGGCTGTTCCTGATAGCGGGGGAGTCCAGAACCAGAGGTCACAGTCTAAGGATAAGGGGTAAGCCATTTTGGACTGAGATGAGGAGGAATTTCTTCACCCAGAGAGTGGTGAACCTGTGGAATTCTCTACCACAGAAGACAGTTGAGGCCAATTCATTAAATATATTCAAGAAGGAGTTAGATGTATTTCCTAAGGCTAAGGGGATCAAGGGATATGGGGAGAAAGCAGGGACAGGGTACTGAACTTGGATGATCAGCCATGATCTCATTGAATGGCGGAGCAGGCTCGAGGGGCTGAATGGCCTACTCCTGCTCCTATCTTCTATGTTTCTATGATTCCCACTTGTCGGGTTTCAGTCCCGCCTCCATCAACTTCTGGCCAACCCATGCTATTTTCCCCTGATTGACCTAGTGAAGCCCGCCCAGCGGGCTTAGCAGGCTAATTAAGGGAAAGCTGGTTACAGAGAATGTCAATGTATGACGTTTCATCTGTCAAATTTTTGACAAATGAATTATCCTCATTTGACAGCTCTGTGAAGCTGTCAAACATTGACATTCTCTGTAGTTTGATGAGTTCTTGAATTCAAGACCTCATCAAACCTCTTTCTTTTGCAGAAATGAGATGGTTGTTGCATTGGAGAATGCAATGGCCATCTGTCATCTCTACCGCAGAGGTGCGAGACTCCCCGCATACCCGCCGATTGAAGCCTGCAGGAAGAAACAAAGGTAAGTACACTTTTTCTAACACTTTGCACTTACCTCAGATACTCACCTCTCCACACTTGCACCCATCACTCCTCTCCACAGCACACTTTTGGACCCCTCTGACCCCCGCAGACCCACTACTCGCCTCGGTGACCCTGGCGGGTTTCGGAGCCTTCAGGAAGCCCGCACTTGTGTGGGCAAAATGGGGATAATCCTCTTATCTGCCTGTTAGCTACCTGTTAACAGGCAGTTAAGTGGCTGTAATCCCTTCCCGCCTCCAAGGAGACGGGACCCAGCGCGGGACAGCTTCCCGCCTCCTGGCAAGATAGCACGGAGGCGGGTTGGGGGCGGGTTGGGCACCCGCCCCCAGATTCTGCCATTTTCCCGGCAGTCCCATCTCCATACCCACCTCCCCAGGGCTGGCAAAATCCAGCCCCATTTTTCAATCTTGTGAGTATTAACTTCTGCTTAAAAAAACATAAAAGGTAACTCATTTTTAAATCCTTTCAATGGATAAATGGCCAGAGCATCCTGAATGTGACAACTACCTATTACAAGTTTTTAGATTAAGTGGTACTGCTCAGTTAGTTAATCTGGAGTTATTTTTGTGATTCAAGAGTAGACTAAAAAGTAAATGAGCCCCAAGCATCTCAACAGATCATATATTGCTTTGAAAAAACGCTTTGCGAAATGGGATCTTGTTTTAGTAATTTCACTTTATCAGAGTTGGAGATAGTGTTCTTTGATTTGTCATGCTCAGTTCACTCTGAGAAAAGGCAGATGGCTGATCGGACCTGGGGGAATATAATGAGACTGATGAGCTCATCAGTGAACAGATAACTTATTTTTTACTGCCTGTAACTCAATGTTGAATCTGTCTCCTTTTTGCTGTGAAAAGTAGAGATGGGTCAGCAAGATAATTACAAGATCAACTGCAATCTGGGCTGGGCCAGGTGCCTGAACTCATCAGCACAAAGCATAGGCAGAACTAAATGAAAAAGAAATGAAATTCATTGTGTTCTCATTTCTGTACACTGACAACCACATTAGAAATAAGTTGATAGCTTCATATTAAATATTCAACACTTCCACTTACCTAAACATTGGCACTGCTATTATTGGGGGGGGGCCTGAAAATATCATCTATTGCCAGTGGATTTTCTATCGGTGAAACTGCTGTCCATTTCAGTATTTATTTCTTGACATACAATCAAAGAATTATGTTACGTAACATACATGTTTAAAATTTAATGATGTCTGTATTTACCCTTTGAATTAACCATGTTATAGATTTAGGCTCAGTGAATCCTATTTATCTGAAAAATAATCTGGACAGTTTGGATGGTTTCAGCTGCTGATAATTGTCTTTTGGGGCACTGAAGTTGTACGATTGTTTTTTTTTCCTTTCAGGCTTCACACTGCAATTGATCTAATAATTTCAATTGCCAATTATAATGGTGCAAAACAACACCCAATATAAAAGCCTGGATGACAAAGTGGGTTAATCCACTCACCTTTCACCTTTAAGTCCTGGCTTTAGCTTTGGTACGGACTGGTGCAGGCCTTGTGGTGAAGGTGCTCCTACAATGCTGTTGGGTAGGAAGTTCCGGGATTTCAATCTAGCGACAGCCATTGCTTGGTACATAATTCCAAAAAAAAATCTCATTATTCATTTCTCCAAGATTTTGATTAAGAAAATGTAAATTCAACTTTTAAGACACATAATAAAATGAACCATCCATTTTCCATTGTTGGCTGTCTCTTCTGGAAGACCACCAAAATACTGGAACAGGATGCACTGGTCATATATGACACTAAATCTACAATAGTCATATTTAGGACAGATATAATAAAAAAACAACATGGGAAGTATTACAAACAATTTTAAGCACAGAAATCAAAATCCTAATTTTAAAAATGAAATAATGGCTCTGCCGATGTCACAGCGTGTAAATCAACCACATGGTGTGGTTTTGAGCCTTACTGACTAGGAAGGCTTGATCCCTGGTCTGTGCTAAATTTAAGCAGTGGCAAGGATACAACAATTTGTTTTCATGGCCCTAGGAAAGGGAGAGGAAAAGAATAAGCAACAGCCCCCTTTCCTCATGAATATTTGCTGACCATTGTTGAAACATGTGATTGATAACATTGAGTGAGGACAAGATCTGACTTGACAGTGATTCTCCCTTGGTTAAAAGATCTGCTGAAACTCGCTGCCTTGACTTGCATGTGCAGAATGGCTGTTTGAGTGAGGTACTTGCTGGCACATGTGGGAGTCACGCTACTGCATTACAAGAGGGGAATGAGTTGGAAAAAATGTATTAAATTGCAGTAACATGTCACCCATTTCTAGTAACTGATTTCCACCTTATTTATACACTGGCCACGGGGTGAAATTACTCTTGGTGTTCCTTACAGAATGCATTACATGAGTTTAATTTTTTCAGGTGAGATCATGTGTGTTACAACTGACATTCAATTGAATAGTCATTCATGTTGATGAGCCACGCGATAAACATGCATTTTTTAAAATAAGCTTGAACCTGCAAAATTAGGCTGATGTTGCTATGTGGTGTGCATACCTTAAGTGCTATTTGCTCTGATTAACAAAGTGTGGGAAATCTAATGTACCACGAAGGCCCTGCATCAGCTCATGCTGTTATGCTAACCATTCTGCTTTTTATATATTTTTTTAAATGGTAAGCTGCAGTAAAATAATTATTTCTAAGAGTGCTCTTTGCTATCCTCTTCACACAACATATCAAGTTCAAAATAAAAATGCACCGAGTCCTGGAAGTGTACTTCAAAACAGTGATGAGGAAATCCTGTAATTTCTTGTTTTGCACTGTAAGTAATGAAAAAGTGACAGCACACAAGTATTGCTAAATTTGCAATACCTGTAGTAGTAAAGACCTGCGTTCACTTCATTATCAGTCATTTTGCAACATCTTAATTAAAAATATATCGAATGCTCAGGAATTCTTTCTGGGTCCTCCATGTGAGTACCTTATTGTATAAAAAGTAAAATCAATTCATGCTATGCAAATATTGTAATGTTTCCCTACATACAACAGTGACTGCACTTCAAAAGTAATTAATAATTGATTGTGAAGTGCTTTGGTACGCCCTGAGGTCGTGAAAGGTGCTCTATAAAAACAAGTTCTTTCCTTTCTTTCAAATAACAGGAACAGTACTATCAGCAGACACTGTATATTTCATAATTCCCATACTAAGATTTGAGGAACTCATGGACTTCTTTATCACTGAGACCATCCATTCAGCTATCTCTGCATCTTCCCTTCCAACCTTTTGCCCACCAAGACAAACCTCCCCGCTCCTCTAGCCCTGAATCTGCGCCTTTCTCCAGTTTCTCTCCTGTCCTGTCTGAGACCATCTCCTGCTCCCTTGACCCCATTCCCACTAAATGGCTAAACACCTAACTTCCTTTCCAGGCCCCCATGCTAGCTGACTTTGTAAATGGTTCCTTTTCTTCAAGTACTGTCCCTATTGCTTTCAAAACTGCAGTCTCTACTCTTACCTATCCAAGCACAGCCAGATCATCTCCAGCAATGGCTTCTCTTCCCACTGCTATCTCCGGGGTCCCCCAGGCACCTGTCCTTGGCTCCCTCCTCTTCCTCATCTGCACGCTGCTTTGTGGTGACATCATCTGCAGACATGGGGTCGACTTCCACATATGCGCTGATGATAGCCAGCTCTAACTCTCCACCCCCTTCCTCGAACTCTTTACTGCCTCTGTGTTGTCAGACTGCTTGTCCAATATCCAGTCTTGGAGAGCCGCAGTTTCCTCCAGTTAAACATCGGGTAGACTGAAGCCATTGTCTTCAGTCCCTGCCACAAACTCTATCCTTGCCACCAATTCCATTCACCTCCCTGCCTGTTGTTTCAGCCTGAAGCAGACTGCTCATAACCTCAGCATCCTATTCAACCCCGAGATGAGCCTACGATGCCATAACCTCTCCAATACAAGGCCGCCTCGTTCCACCTTTTTATAACATTGCCCGTCTCCGCCTCGGCCTCAACTGAATTGCCGCTGAAACCCTCATTCGTGCTTTTATTACCTCCCGGTTCGACTATTCCAATGCGCTCATGGCCAGCCTCTCAACCTCCACCCTCTGGACACCTCAACTCATCCAAACTCTGTTCTTGCTGTCTCCCAATGCCTCTGATTAAAATTTCTCATCGTCATGTTTATAACCCTTCATGGCCTTGCCCCTCATTATTCTGTAACCTCCTCCAGACCCACAACTGCCCACGAACTCTCTGTTCCTCTGATTCTTACCTTTTCTGCATTCACCCCACCATTGGTGGCCATGTCTTAAGCCATCTAGGCCCCACTCTCTGGAATTTCCTTTCCACCTCCTTTTTTATGGCCTTCCTTTAAAAGCAATTTTTTTGACCAAGCCTTTGGTCATCCATCCTAATATCACCACCTTTGTCTCGGCTTCCATTTTTTGTGTGCTCATGCCAGTGTGAAGTGTTTTGGGTCATGTTTCTATGTTAAAGGCACTACATAAATTTGATTTGACCCTATGTACATAATTCACAATCAATAGAATTTTGTGGTAGTACTCGTTAACTCTGCCTTCTCGTGTGTAGCTATGTTGTATTGCAGAAGCATATTCAAAAAGTAAAAATAAAAACCTATCTTGACCATACCAGCCTGCCCCTTAAGACACATAGGCCTAGAAATTCGGTGGCGCCCCATTTGGGGCACCAGTCTCGCCAGGGCGCCGGAAGTACCACCCCGGAAGGAGTCGCGAGCGCCTGCTGGAAATTCAGTTTGAGCGCCCCAAACGGAAGCGCGGCACACGCTGCGGCACGGCGCGCTGCGGTACTGCAGGCCTTCCTCCCCTTCTTAAAGGGGAGGTGCCTGCTGCAGTGCGATCTGAGATCGCGAGTGCCGGCAAAAGAGCCCGGCACCGAGGAGAAGTGTCGGGCTCTTGGGAGACAGCCGGCACAACGTGTGGGGGGGGTGCTCAGGAGGCCGGGGACGGCGGCGCAAAGAGGTGCTGGCAGGCGGCCAGCAAAAAAAATGGCCGCCCCGCACCTCAGCGCCTCTACTGCCGCAGGTAGGCCCCCCTGAACCAGTCGCAAATTGCGACCGGCGTTACAGCGGGGGGCGCTACCAAATTTGGCGATCGGGGCGGTAGCGGGGCGCTGCGCACACCGATGACATCATCGGTGGCGGCGCAGCACAACCGGCTAACGCCGCCATTAGCACCCCGCTAAATTTCGCGGGAGACATGGCCAGTGGCGCTAAACCCACTAAGTGCCCTCTTTGGGTGCTAACTGGTGGCGCAGCCCACCGAATTTCTAGGCCATAGTACCTAAGCAGATTTTTATGGGGGGCCCTGATCTACACAAAGTGTAATTAGAGGAAATCTAGGTGCAAATTGCTCTGACATTCATTTACATTGCTGCCCCTTCATCAGGTGCAGACACCAGAAAAGCCATAGAGGAGGTTCAGGTGCAGTCCTATCGGGAGCAGAATGGGAGAAAAGAATTGGTGCTATTTTTCCTCTCTTTTTTCGGCTGCTGTTTGGGAGCAGAGCAGAGGAAAATCGGTCCTAATATTTTAATACAGTGATGCGTGCAACATAATAGTGCAAACTTCAGATAAAAATTAAGGGCAGATGTCCAGGAATGTTGTCTTTAGAGTTTCAAGAGTAGCTGCCATTATTTTGAAATTCCTGAAGTCACTGGTGAAAAGTTATTTTTGAGGTTAACTCCGACAGCCGCCAAAATGTAAGCAAAAAAAAAGTCTGCTCTTCGCTCTTGTAACTTTTTTGGGGGGGGAGGTTGGGAGGGGAGAGGGAGGGGGAGAAATTGGTTCGTCCACAGATAAATATGACAGAGACTGCTGTATCTAGGTTCAGATGCTCTGTTGGCCTCCAATACAAGAGTTTTAATGGCTACGATTAACATAACTACAAGCCTGTACCAACAAAAACTGGAGGCTTTGTGGTTATTTGGTCATTTCCTGTGTTTTATAGCAATCCAATTTTTTTTCCTCTGTTACTCGTGGGAGGTTGTGATTAATAATGGGAGCTCATTGTTTTTGATTCACTCAGCATAAATGTATCTGTCAATGGTTGTCCAGAATGATAGTTCCATCATGCATTTGGATAGCCTTTAAAGAGATAGCCAGTCTTTCAGTTAAAGACTGGTTGCCTCTTTTTAAGTTTGAGATCTGTAAAGAAGCAATGTTCTTGATGGCCTTGTTAAAAGAAAGTGTTGTTTATGCTTTGGTGTTGTGAGTCATTTAGTACCTAATTAAACAAAGCAACTGGATTTGTGGAGGCGGTGAATATCAGTCTGTGGCAAAAGCCTGTTTTGTATTATCAATCTTTGGGAGATCAAACATAGCACAGCAGGAGTTGTTTTTGATATCGTCTCTTGAGCTGGATTTGTGCCATTAAAAAGTGAAAATGCACAGCATGTATTAGCTCAGCAACTAAAGTTTTATCCCTGAGTTGCATTTTATGAGCTCAGATATACAAATTAGATTAGCTGTACTAATAACTTTTAAAGAAAACTTATAAATTTTCAGTTTTTTACAATTTTCATTTTCTCTCTCTTTCCTCCCCCCTCCCCCCCCCCCCCCCATTTTCTTCTAACTTTGTTTCAGTAAAATGAATACTTGTTTGGAGTTTGACCATATAGTAATTCCTGTTGTCTCTGATTATTTATACTGCAGTACATACTTTTGTAATAAACTTCTAGACTGAATGATATCTGATTGTTGTAGTGCCCGATTCTCACCACTGGGCGGTACTGTGGAGAAATTGAATTGTGGGTGACCGTTCTCACTTTCTGCATAGTGACCATAAGCAGGCACTACACCCATCGAATATATTTGAAGGTAAATCTTAATTACAGTATTGTCCAGTGTGAGAAACAATGTAGTTTATTAACCGAAAAGAATTCTAAGCTGGATTTTCTCCAGTTATGACCAAAAAGTAGCAACGAATGAGTTCTTGGGACATTGAAATATTTGACTTCCTGAGAGTGCTATTCAATTTTGAAAGGGGTAGAGCAAACCATTTAGTATTAGCTGTTGCCTGGATATCTTTGTCAACTTGAGGTCTCCCATTCCAGCCTGGAACCTGCTGAATACCACAATAATGGCACATTATTTTGACATCTGGATGTCACAACAATCATCAACACATAGGCAACTGCACTCTGAAGGGTTCATAGCTACGTGGCCTTTAGGTTTGAACAAAAGCATTTGTTTTCTAAAAGGGCTGTCCAAGTTGTTAGTAGGAGTTGTAAAGTGAGTGGTGCAACTTTGTCTTTAACAGGATTTGCTTTCATTCCTTTCCAAAAAAGTTTCCTTGCAAGCTGGAAGGCTTCCAAAACTGTAGGAAGCTAAATCTCCTGCAATGTTTTTTCAAGTTTTTTGAGAAAGAAATTACAGCCATGAAAAATAATGTTGGCAGCACCAGATTATTAAAAAGAACATGGAGATTCATTGTGGCATTTTTAATAGATAGGCTTGGAGCTCATTCGTTATCTTATTGGTATTGGTACTAAAACTCAAGTTTACATTTTTCCATTTTAGATTTTTTAAAGTAGGGAGTTAACTAGTTATCATCTTTATACTTCCTTTTCAAGTCAATTTTTAAAAAAAATTACTAATATTTATCGAGACTGAAACCAATAAGAAAAGATTGGTCTGGCTTTCAAAAGAACTGCAGGATTTTAAGTTTTGATGTTTTTCCAAGTGTGCCACTTTCACAGCTGGATTTATTTTGAGTTATGAACTTGTGCTTATTTCCAGTGCTACAGAAAATTCAAATCTCAGCTGTTTTCTAACAAATGTGAAGGGTGTCTTGTTCCATATAAGCCACAGTGCCCTCCACTCCCCCACTTCATAGCTTTGTGTAAACAAGGCTTATGACTGTTGTGAACTACGTCCTTGAATTTCCGTGGAGGTTCTCCCACCGGAACTTTGGTGGAACCTTTGGAGAAACAACTGTTTCTGGCAGAACCACCACAGAAATTCAGGGCCCTAGGTACAGATACAATAATTGAGTTTCTATCTTATTGTCCTTGGTGCTATGAAAAAATGCTTTTCTGGAATATTTCAGCTCTGCACTACAGACTACCTCTGTAATGCATCAATATAAGATAGTCACCAATAAATCCAATAGGGAATTCAGGAGGAACTTCTTTACCCAGAGAGTGGGGAGAATGTGGAACTCGCTACCACAAGGAGTGGTTGAAGCGAATAGTATAGATGCATTTAAGGGATATAAAACTATATGAACACAAGGGAGAAAGGAATAGAAGATTATGCTGATAGAGTTAGATAAAGAGGGGTGGGAGGAGGCTTATGTGGCACAAACACCATCATAGACCATTTGAGCCAAAAGGCCTGTTTCTGGGCTGTACATTCAATGTAATTCCATGTAACTCTTCCACAGATTCTGGCTGGATTTCAATAGTGTTCTGCAGTGGATAGTGGCTCGTCTCGGGAATCTTGGGGATGCTAATGCAAAGTAGGAGACTTCCAAATGGCGCTCTAAATCCAACAGTTTTATTGAATCTGATTCAAGCACAAGAAGACTCAGGACAATGAGGTGGATTTTAACTCCTGGGCGGGAATGTGGCCTAGCGAGCGGCCGGCCCATCCGGGAGCAGTGGCAGGAAGGCTCCACTGCTTTTAGCATGCCGCTTGCCGACTTCCCGACGAAAACTGCTGGGAAGTCGGCAGGTAGCTGCTGCCCGACTGTTAAAAATCAGGCAACTCGAAGGCTGCCTCCAGGGGAACTGTCCCCGGCCCAAGGTAAGAGGAGCGGAGGGACTCGGAAGGGAATTGCGGATAGGGGGAGAGGGGAATGCCCGAAGGGTGGGGGAGGGGTGCGGGCAAGGTTTCCTTGTGGGCTTGAAGGTGTACACCTGCTCCTCCTGGCCCACAAGGAAACTTCAAATAAATTTTAAACCTTACTGGGCCTCTTCTTCCCTTTGATGCAGTTCCCAACAGGTTTGGCCAGGTGGAGAAGCCACCACTACTCGGGCCTTAGGTAAAAGTAGCAGTTGGGCCCCAATCTGTATATTTAAAGAACGGCCCCTTTGGCTTTTGGTGCGTGTCCTCGCCACTTGCAATTTTCTCCCTTTTTTAAGATGTGTACTACGTTGTCCATTCTCTAGTCCTCTGGCATATAATCCACACTCAATAGAGCCCTGAAATATAAGGGGGTAATTGTAACCACAAAAATGGGTGGGTTGGTCTAGGATGGGATGTTAACATTTTTTAAAGCTCATACTCGACCCCAACCCGCCTCCAACCCACCCACTTCTGGTTTTAACAAAGGCGGGACGGGTGGCAGGCAACCAACCTGCTCTCAGGAGGCAGGTTTAGCCATTTAAATATTATACTGAGGCCGTATGCCTCATATCTCATATTTAACCTGTCTTCCCAGTTTAACCCTGGCTGGTTGGATTTCCTGGGTCTCGGGAATTTGGCAGGCAGCTCAAGGGAGGTGACGACTGCTTTGTGGAAGAGAGAAGTGCCTTTACAGCACTGCTGGTGGGCCAGAGGGAGCAGGAGTGCTTCTCCTAGCCCACCAAGTTTAGCCTCATTATAATAGTTAAGTGGCCAACCCGCTTCCTGAGAGCGGGTTGGTTGCCTGCCTGCCATCATACCACCCCCACCCTGCCACCCATCCAAAGCCTCGCCACCACCCCCCCCCCCTCCCCCAGCATGTCAAGCATGGGCAAATTTCTTGATCCTGTGGGTGGCTGGCTGCCCTTTAAGAGGTGCCTGTTTTTTGGGCCCCACAATGAACTCCAGAAGAAATGCTCACCGGCATGAGAGGCCATGGTATAGGAAGTCTGGGACCGAGTAGTGGCCCTATGTTAGGGAGAATGCCACCCAGAATACACAGTGCACAGTTTGAGACAGGCCACTCCTGAAGTACCCATTACAAATGTGCGCTGAGCTTCTTGGAGAACTGCTCAGGAACTCCAGCTACATTGTGGGGAGGATATTAGGGCCTTGGATGAGCTTTCAGTACATTATTTGCTGGTACATTGCACAGTATGAATCCGGTGCATAATAGTCCACAGGCCTCCACACCAATTAATATGGGTCTGTAGCCCATTAGAACTGTGGCACCTTGGGTGCTTAACATTGGATTGTCGGTATGATCATGTAGTGCTTTCCCACCGTTGGATCTACATACTAAATCTTGCCTATTTGCCGAATGGTTAAATCAGCAATGGATGCTGTAGCTCCAAAGGCACTCCAAACCCTGCAGCACGTGAACCAGACTGAATTCAGTGATTAACAATTGGATCTGGCAGGTTTCAAGGCTGACGAGCCAAAATTTTGAATGCAGCCAGAGCAGGTGGATGTGGGAGGAGAGGGTGGAGCTGCACACAGGGAATTACAGAATTGTCAGGAGATCTTGGAGTCCCCTTGTTGTAATCTCAGTTTTTGATGAAGCACAGTAACACTGATGTTATCTCAAATCGCCTGCCAAAATGAAAAATAACCAAGAGTACTGTAATGGGTCATATCCTGAATCAATGTCATTTTTCTGTGCGAAAGGTCTAACAACTGAATAGGGACCTACAGTACTTCTACTTATACATTTAAGATTAACAATTTGAGGCTTAATAGGCTGATGGTTTTCAATCAGTTAAACTGGAAACTGGCAATGATCCAAGAGTCTCATTCTCTCCAAATTTCAAACATTTCTCTGTTTACACAGGCACAGGAGCACATCCAATAATTCTTAGGTTTGCCTACCAATGGGCATTTTATTTTTCACATGTTTCTACATCTATTCTTTGTCTTTCAGATGTTTACTCTCCTACACCAATATTTCTTAGGACAGTTGGACATTGGAAAGAATACAAATAAGTTCAGTAAAAATGAGAACACCATATTTTAATTTCAGGTACTGGAACTTTGTGAGGCAAACATAAAGAATGAATTGCCCTTAAAGAACTTACTAAGATCCATCCTTGGCCCCCTCCTCTTCCTCGTTCATGTGCTCCCCCTTGGCAACATCATCCACAGACATTGGGTTAGCGTCCACACGTAAGGTGATGATGCCCAGCTCTATCTCTGTACTACCTCTCTTGAACCCATCGCTACCTCTGTGCTGTCAGACTTCTTATTCAATATCCAGTCTTGGATAAACCACATATTCATAGGAACAGCCTGTTACATAGAAACATAGAAGATAGGAGCAGGAGTAGGCCATTCGGCCCTTCGAGCCTGCTCCGCCATTCAATGAGATCATGGCTGATCATCCAAATTCAGTACCCTGTCCCTGCCTTCTCCCCATATCCCTTGATCCCTTTAGCCTTAAGAAATATATCCAACTCTTTCTTGAATATATTTAATGAATTGGCCTCCACCACCCTCTGTGGCAGAGAATTCCACAGGTTCACCACTCTCTGGGTGAAGAAATTCCTCCTCATTTCAGTCCTAAATGGCTTACCCCTTATCCTTAGACTATGACCTCTGGTCCTGGACTCCCCGGCCATCAGAAACATCCTTCCTGCACCTAGTCTGTCCAGGCCTGACAGAATTTTATAGGTTTCGATGAGATCCCCCCTCAATCTTCTAAACTCCAGTGAGTATAAGCCCAATCGACACAATCTCTCCTCATACGTCATTCCTGCCATCCCAGGTATCAGCCTGGTGAATCTTCACTGCACTCCTTCCATATGGCAAGAACGTCCTTCCTCAGGTAAGGCGACCAAAACTACACAATACTCAAGGTGCGGTCTCACCAAGGCCCTGTACAACTGTAGCAAGACATCCTTGTTCCTGTACTCAAACCCTCTTGCTACGAAGGCCAACATACCATTTGCCTTCTTAACCGCCTGCATGCTTACCTTCAGCGACTGGTGCACAAGAACACCCAGGTCTCTTTGCACTTCCCCTTCTCCCAATCTATTGCCATTCAAATAATAATCTGCCTTCCTGTTTTTGCCACCAAAGTGGATAACCTCACATTTATCCACATTCTAGTGCATTTGCCATGTTTCTGCCCAATCACCCAACCTGTCCAAATCGTACTGGAGTTTCACAACATCCTCCTCACAGCATACCCTCCCACCCAGCTTTGTCTCATCTGCAAATTTGGAGATATTACATCCAATTCCCTCGTCCAGATCATTAATATATATTGTGAACAGCTGGGGTCCTAGGACCGATCCTTGCGGTACCCCACTAGTCACTGCCTGCCACTCGGAAAATGACCCGTTTATTCCAACTCTTTGCTTTCTGTCCGCCAACCAGTTCTCTATCCAAGTCAATACCTTGCCCCCAATCCCATGTGCATTAATTTTGCACGCTAATCTCTTATGTGGGACCTTATCGAAAGCCTTCTGAAAGTCCAAATACACCACATCCACTGGTTCTCCCTTATCTATTTTACCAGTTACATCCTCAAAAAATTCCAGTAGATTAGTCAAGCACGATTTACCTTTTGTAAATCCATGTTGACTTTGTCCGATCCTGTCACTGCTTTCCAAGTGCTCTGCTATTACATCTTTTATAATGGACTCTAGCATTTTCCCCACTACTGATGTCAGGCTTACCGGTCTATAATTCCCCGCTTTTTCTCGACCACCTTTTTTGAATACTGTTCCACCATTCAGTTAAATCATGGATGATTTGTACCTCAATTCAATTTACCCGCCTTTCATCCCTATCCCTTTATACCCTTACCTAACAAAAATCTCTGTTCAATCTCTGTTTTGAAATTTTCGATTGACCTAGCCTCAACAGCTTTTTGGAGGAGAGAGTTCCAGATTTTAAGTACCCTTTGTGTGAAGAAATGCTTTCTGACATCACCCTTGAACGTCCTAGCTCTAATTTTATGGTTATGCCCCTTTGTTCTGGACTCCCCCAACAGAGCAAATAGTTTCTCCTTATCAAGAAGAGATAAGCTACAAGACGTCGTAGGGAGATTTTACAAGCCCTGAAAATTGATGAGCTTATCAGGCACTGTACAATTGACATGAATTGGTATCTGAAATGCTGATGTTTGCTCAAAACATGAGCAGTTGGCAACTATGACTAGTCCTGGTAATTTGTCCTATGTAAACTTGGCGTCCTATTTGACCCTTCAAAAAGTTGTTGGAGCTAGGCCAATTGAAAACTTTGCTGCCTGTATCCTAACTCGCACCAAGTCCTGTTCAGCCATCATGCCCGTGCTCACTGACCAACACTGGCTCCCGGTCCGGCAATACCTTGATTTTTATCCACCCTATCTCTTCTAGTGTTACAAATCTCCGAGATACCTGCATACCTCCAATTCTGGCCTCTTGAGCATCCCTGATTTTAATCGCACCACCATTGGCAGGTGTGCCTTCAGCTGCCTAGGCCCTAAGCTCTGAAATTCCCTCCCTAAACCTCTCTGCCTCTCTTTCCTCCTTTTAAGACGCTCCTTAAAACCTATCTCTTTGACCAAGCTTTTGGTCACCTGTCCTAATATCTCCTTATCTGGCTTGGAGTCAAACTTTGTTTGATAATGCTGCTGTGAAATGCCTTGTGATGTTTTATTCCGTTAAAGGTGCCATATAAATGCAAATTATTGTTGTTCCCCCCTTGCTGACACATTGGGGTAAAAATTGGTTTGGACTAATTTTTTGGTGCCAAACAGGTAGTGTGATTTGGAGTTTTATTAGTTAGCTGTAGGATTTACCTTCATAGACTGCAAGCATCAAACTGAGTTTTGGGGGATTGTGATATTTTGGAAGGTAGTGTTGAATTGAATTGTGGAGGGATGTGGCTGCTTCAAATTGAAAACCTACAAATAAGAACTTGCAGGAAGATGCAAGAAGACTATTATTAATAAAATGTTCCATAGTGTGGCAGCTTTTAAGATAAATATTCTAGTTCTACTAGTAATTCCAGGAATGAAATTTGTCTAAGACAGATGAATTAAAAGAAGACTAGAGGGTAAATTCTGCGAGGTGCCGCATTGCCAGCAGGGCCTCGCATGCAATCAGCGTGTATCTGAAAACCGTGGGTGTTCTGCCACAATCTAAAGTTATCTCAAGTAATCATCAGACTGAAAACTGGAGGCAGCATGCCCATTACTTTCCAATATGCATTGCCTGCTGTGTAATGCCTTGCCAGTAATGTAGGGCCTCACAAAATAGACCCTTCTAGAGTTGCCAACTCTCCAGGATTGCCCTAGGGTCTCCAGGAATTGAAGATTAATCTCCTGGATATTGCTGAGAGCAAACCAGGACAAAAACCATAGGGGTATTGAGTTTTTTTTTTCAATTTCTTTGAACACATTCATTTATTAGTTAGAAAAATATTTGAGATGAGGGAAAGGATGTTTTACTGTGTGGGGCAGTTGAAGGTAGGAGGTCGTATGAAAACCCCTCCAAGAATACATCCAACTAAAGTAGGTAACCCTACCTTTATCCACATTGTGTGCTCGCTTTCAGGTTGCAGTAGAGTCATTTATACAGCAGGAGTTAAGTTCAACTCTGATTAGATCAGCAAAGTCTAAATGTAAATGCAATTTACTCTACTCTGGTTGCACTATTCAGGAATTAACAAAACAAAAGGATGATTCAGAGAAAAAATCAATGCCCAGTGACATAAGTGATTTATTTAGACTGCGGCTCTGTTAACTGAAACTATTCAATGGGGGAAATTACCCAAAAAGCATTTACCTCATCTGAGAAGGCTGTGATATAAAATGAGAACCGTCATCACAGGTTAACTTGTAAGTCTGTGAATTTATTAAATACAAATATTAGCAGCATATATTGATGTGTAATTGATTCAGGTTCTTTCTTGGTATTTATGTGGAAAATAGGTTGACAAATACATATTTATTGATATACTTGGAATATTTCATCAAGCTGGAAGAATCGTCGGGGAAAGTGAACCCACATCTGGGTTCGCAATGCATGCGATTTCTATGCAGCTTATGACATCATAGCACTCTCTTGCAGTTTTTGTCATATATATATTTTCTGTATACCATACACTGTGGGATAGTACTGACAGCATACATTTTGATCAATCATTTACACGTCTTTCTGGATTTATCTTGGTGAATCGAGAAGTTATAAATGGATTAACTCTGAATTCCACCCACCCCGTTACACTGCTTCTTTCATTTTGAATCAAGCAAACCTGTTATTTTATTATCTTTCATTTTCTTTTTCAAATGTACGCAGCAGAATGCTAGTATTTTTTAAAAGTTAGAGCAGATGTAGCATCACCCTCCGTATCCAATAACTGCTTAACTTGCATTTGAGCAGCTGAAACAGATGGTTGGATAAAGTGGGGGGCGGGGGGGGAGGGGGAGTTGCTGAGCCAGTGATTGCTAACACTGAATTGATAGAAACAGTGGCACTATGAAATCCTCACCCACCCCCTCTTCCCTCCCTCTCCCACAGCAGGGGCCTAATACCAGAGATAGTGCCATCACCAGCTGGGACCTACTGACCTACTGTCTGCTTCCAGTGAATGGCTCGAGTACAGTCTGTGTCTGTGAAAAGTGTTCTGCTTCAGGGTGTTTGTAAATTGGTGTAGCAATTGCAGAAGGAATTTTAACTTGCATTAATCATTTTGGAAATTAGCATAATTATGGATGCTGCCAACCAAAAGGCATTATTAAATGCAAGCTGTAAAAGGAGAAAGTGATCAGTATTTAAAAAAAAAGCATATTCCCCTCTTATTTTGAAAGCTATTCCATACCCATTTTTTATGCTTTTACTATATGCAATGTACTGTTCACTGACTGAGAGCACACAGGCAACCTGTTCCTAGGTCTGGATCTGAACTCCATGATGAACTGGTCACTCGAACTTTGTAGATAGCCTTTCCTCTGATTTTTTTATTCCCCCTTAAAGTTAGTCAGCACTGCCTCCAGGTAACCCAAAAGATTGGGGAACTCACCATATGGGAAATCACAGGGCGAACCAGCTGTCAGTTTCACTGATTTACTCATATTTTTGGCACAGTTGGGGTTTCCTCAGCATTGAATATCACCATTATGTTTAAATTTTTAAAACATCCTTTTTATCTGCCAATTTACTTCCCTTTTGCTTTCCTGGAAAGTTATTTCAGGCCATCAAGTCTGTGCCGATGTTTATCTTTACATGAGCCAACTAGTCTAATCCCTCTCTCCTGCTCACTTTTCATACTCTTTTAATATTCATCTTTTTCAAGTAACTATCTAATCCCCTTTTAAAAGATTTCATGGACTCTGCTTCAACAAAGGTTTGCAGCAGAGAATTCCGCATTCTAACCACACTCTGTGTAAAGATTTTTTTTCTGAACTCCTTAAATTCCTCTTGTACCTTAAATTTGTGCCATGTTGTTACCATATCACTGGCCAATGGAAAGAATCTATCACTATTTACCCTACCATCCCATCATAATCCTGAAGCGTTCTGTCGGGTCCCATTCAACTTTTTCAGCTCTAGTGGAAAAAACTCTTAACTTCACAAGTCAATCTTCAGAATTGTAACTTTTCAACCCTGGTAACATGGATCTGCACTGCACCATTTTCCATCGTTCGTATATACTTCCTATAAAGGGTGCCCAAAATGTATGATTTCACATTTCACTCAGCAAATTTCAATATTGATCCGTCAATTCTCAAGTCCAGATCATTTATGCATACAGTAAATAACAGCAAACAATGGAGGTTTAATTCGGCAGCTATCGCTTTTGGGCGCCCCCGTTAGGCGCAGTGTTATTCCCCCACGCACAAATGGTGAGGCAGTCCGAGGAGCACCGGATATTGGGCCTCTGACCTCATTATCATGAAGGTGGCGCTGCGGGAGGAGGAAGGTACTCTGGATCGGGGGACCAGGAAGGAGGATCGGGGGTTTTGAAGGGACAATTGTGTTGGAAGGTTGGGGATCTTGGGACTGAGAGAGGTGGTGATTGGGATGGTGTTTGTGGTAGTACTTACCTTTTTTACTTATGTGATGTTTAGAGTTGGTTTTCCCTGAGGCAGCCAGCGCTACGCAGGGACCTGAAATGGGTGTTAGGCCCTTGATTTGCAAATGGAAATGCCCCAACACCTGCCCCAGGCAAGGGTAAACAACGCCTCGTTTGTCGTTGCACAATATGGTGGGTGGCACACTTCCAGTAAGAAGTGTGTGCATGCCTCCTGCCTGCCTTGTTGGGGCCTTAGGCCATGTAGCGCCTGGAAAACTAGTGTTACACGGCCCAATTTAGCCCCTAATTTGTCTTCAAGCCTCCATTTTGAAAATGGGTCAGGAAAGACCGCTTTCATTTCAACACTATGTACTTCAGACACATATGAAACAACAGTTCTAGCGCAGCACTTAGTGCAACTCTTGCTGATTCAGCACAGATCACTGATTCAACCTAGTACACCCCAGGTCCCAGTTATGGCCCAGTTACATCCTTACCTAACTGAGTCACTGGGTGAATATTATCGGGGGAATTTTCACGTCCCAGGATGGGTGGGACAAGGGTAGTGCGGGGTGGGGGGGACTCTGATTAAATTATAAAAATATCCAACCCCAACCCGCCGCGACCGTGCCTATTTCCGGTTTAACCAGGGTGGTTTGGGAGACGGGCGAGTAGCCCACTCTCGAGAGGCAGGTCAGTAATTATAATGTGTTAAAGAGGCTGCGTGCCTCAGGTTTTAGCACGATCCGATTTCTGGACTCCCTGCAACTGAAGGGAGGCAAGAACTGCCAGATCCAGCAGGTAAGTGCTTTTCCAGCACTGTTTGTGGGCCAGGAGGAGCAGGAGTGTGCTCCCGGCCCCTCGAGCAAAGCTGAATGATCTGCCTCTCTCCCCTCGATCTCCAGACAAACCCCCACCCCACCCTGCAATCGGCCGAACACCACCCCACCCCATAATTAACAGATTCTCCCCCCGACCTGATTTCCAGATTCTCCCCCCGCCCCCCGCGATCTGATCTCCAAACTCCCCCCACAATCTGATCTCTGGACTCCCTGCATGATCCAATCTACAGAACCCTCTGCAATCTCATCCCACCTGAACCAACCACCCCACCCCAGCCCCCCCACCCCGGCGATCTCTCGATCCCTCTCTCTCTCTCTCTCTCTCTCTCTCTCTCTCTTCTCCCCCCCCCCCCCCCTCTCCCTCTCGCTCCCTCCCTCCCCCTCCCTCCCTCTCTCCCTCTCCCTCTCTCCCTCCTTTGCTCCCTGGTTGTGGCCTTGTACTGCAGGCTTTCTCGCCTGGCAGCTGCCATCCTCTCTCTCTGGCTAGCTGCCAGGTGTAAAACTGAGTACAAAAATTCTAATGAGGTCCTGCCGTTACATTTGGGTAGGCCGCCACCTTTCCCATATTTCTTGGTTTCCTGGCCGCTGGCAGTGGCCTCCACTCCCTCCCCACCTCCCTGTAAATATTGGGGCCTATTTTTTTTTAAATTGGAAGTTGATGCCATTATTAATGTTTTACTTAAAAAGTTAAATGTCTACACCTGAATCGAGTGAAGAGACATAAGACATGGTGAAGAGAAGTGTTTTCGGGAGACTTTTGAAAGTAGGAAGGGAGATAGGGAGAGAAAGTCGTTTTGAGAGAGCGTTCCAAAGGGCAGGAGCTTAGTGACTGATCAGTTTTCAATGGCAGAGCTAGGGAATTGGATGGTGTTGCAAGTTTTTTTTCTGCTGTGTTGCCTCAATAATTCCACATGGACCGTTATTTTGGGCTGGTTATGTGGTGTCTTCAGTTTAAACATCCCAGGGTGCTCCTTCCATAATGAATCAATTCATTTCTATGTGCATTGAACATGACTTTCATCTGAGAAATCGGAAAAAGGGACGTTCTACACGGCACCAAGCTGCAAATAGGATTGTCCAGCTGTCACACCCTGCTGAAACAAATGCCATCATGTAGGCACACTTGGACAAGTACCATCAGACCATTGATGCGCCTCAATAACTTCAAGGCTCAAAGTTAACTGGATAAAACTAGGCTTTTATTAGCAAAGAAAGATGCCTGTGTCTTCACCTAGCATTCTGCTGTTCTGCTGCAAGACAAGCCTGGGCTTGTCTTAAGTAGGGCCAGGTACGGGCGGAGCCGACACACCCAATGGGGAGAAAGGGGGCGGTGCACTATATACAATACAAGGTAAAAACACAGGAGCAGGCAATACAATATATGTAGTTAAATACAGAGTCTGATGAATGACATATTTCATCACAACCATACCACCCAACTTTACCAAGCCTTAAAGGATCTGTCAGAGTTAGAAAAATATATTGTCCATGTGTATGCACTACCTTACAGTCAATGGACAGTATGGTTTTAAAATAAGAATTATGTTGGAGAATTGAACAATTGATGGGTTTGTTCAGAGTGTCATCAAGATCAAAGTGAGTGAAGGAGAAAGGTGTTAAAAGGTCATGGGTCCAGATCAGGACATTGAAACCTATTTTCACATCCACCTGTCTCTCTTTCTCCTGATGTTCATCTCTTTCTCTCGCACTTGTTGAATTTTTCTTTTTGTCATGGTTGCTTTATGTAATTGTTTTTCACCAAACCCTTTTTCACCAGCTTCAGTAGCCTGTCATTTTAGGGAACACTACTTGATCCAGCCAGTATCCATTCTTGAAGATGTGTGATTTGGAGGTGTACCAGAACAAAAAGAGAAACATAATAGAAAGTGAGGCAGAAACTCCAAAAAGCAGATCAGAGGCCTGGAAATGTCTGCCATATATGATGATCCATTTACTTAACCACATGCACAGTTCTGGCCCTTTTTTTAAGGTTCCAAAATTTAACATGTTCACTCCCTCTGGAAGTGAGACCCCTCCCCCCCCCCGACCCATGGGTTGTTTTCACACGAGTGACGAGCTAGAGATACAACATTTTATAACCTTTGAAATACACTCATTCAAATGTTTCCACATCAGTTTTTCTTTAATTGAAATTGATCGATTACAACAAGTAGTAACAAAACATTGCCCTGATCGTATTCGTGGTTCAGCATATAGTGTGTTGGGACTCAGTCTTATGTAATGGCTTATCTAAGGCGATCTTGGTGACTGGTGCCTAGCATTAGTATTCTTCTGTAGCTGCCTGTTGTGTAGATGTCCACCAGGGCATTCTGAGCAGTGTCACAGCTTTGTAGCTTCCACAGGATCAGGTCTTCAGGCCAATCTTCCCATTAAGAAAGGAAATACAGTTCTGCATTTAGATCCTGTACTAGAAGCCCTGTATAATCTCTGTAGTGCTGGCTTATGGTGTTGGCTCTGTAACGTATGTGTGGATTGGTGAATCACATCACACTTGGTTTCAATTTGTTGCTGGAAGGCTGCTGTTATATTCCTGAAGTGGCTTCCACTGAGGATTCTCAGTCTAAAATCTCTCTTGTGCCTCTGAATAAATATATTCCACCTGCATATTTTCCTAGAACCATAAGAAGTTCATAGCACAGAAGGAGGCTTTTCGACCCACCAGTCTGTGCTGGCTCTTTGCTTGAGAGAATCCAAAAGTAATCCGACTGCCCTGTATCTTCCTTTTGCTTCAAATATTTATTAAATTTTCTCTGAAAAGATGCAATGGTCTCTGTGGTAAAGCATTCCAAACAGAAGAACCCGTTGTGTAAATACATTTCAACCTAAGCGCTCTCCTCACTCTTAGTGACAATTTTAATTTGATGACCACTTGTCATTGACTACCCAACCAGAGGAAATAGTATTTCCCTATTTAATACATCAAAACCCTTCACAATTTAAAAAAAAAACTTCTATTAAATCACCTCTTACCTGCCTCTGCTCCAGTGGAAACAGTTGCAGGATTTCCTGTTTCTCCTTATAACTATAGTCCCTGGCATCATCCTGATGAATCTACACTGCATGCCCTCTATGGCTTTAACATCCTTTCTATAATGGGGGTGCCCAAAACTGCGCACCGTACTCTAACCATGGCCTGACCAATGTTTTGTATAAATTCATTGTTACTTCTTTACTGTTGTCGTCTATGCCTCTTTTATTTAAACCCAATATTCTATCACCATCTTTTATAGCTTCATCTACCTGCACTCACATTTTCAGGGAGTTATGTATTTGAACCGTTGGGTCCCTCTGATCCTTCAGTGTCTTTTTACTAAGTATATACTCCCATTCCTTAATACAAAAGCAAAATACTGCGGATGCTGGAAATCTGAAATAAAAACAAAATGCTGGCAATACTCAGCAGGTCAGGCAGCATCAGTGGAGAGAGAAACAGAGTTAACATTTCAGGTTGATGACATTTTGTCAGAATTGGAAAATGTTAGAGATGTAACAGATTTTAATCAAGTGCAGGGGCAGGGAAAGGGGGGATGGGAGGAAACAACAAATGGGAAGGGAAGGTCTGTGTTAGGGTGAAAGACAGGAGAGATTAAAAGACAAAAGGTATGATTGCAATCATACCTTTTTGTCATTTAATCTCTCCTGTCTGTCTTCCATCCTATCACAGACCTTCCCTTCCCTTTTGTTCTTTCCTCCCCTTCCCCTTTTCTGCCCCTGCACTTGCTTAGAATCTGTTACATCTCTAACTTTTTCCAGTTCTGACGAAACATTGGCCGCATTTTCGCCTACCAAGGCGGGTCCAGGGCAGCCGGGTTCGGTGGCGCGGTCTGAGCCCGCTGCCCGCTCCATCCCGCTCTGTTGAAGTGATTTTACGATGATTGGGCTTGTTAAGCCTGCCCAGCGAGGTTCCCGGCCAATTAAAAGGAAGCGGGTCTGATGATGTCATTTGATGATGTGTCATCAGCCGGTTTTCTTAAAGGGACCATGTCCAAATTTACTTTGACAGTGTGCTGTCAGTGTTCTACAGCATTGTGGTGCTGCAAACACTGCACAAAGGTGCACGGCTGCACCCAGGCTCTCCCATGACTCCCTCCATAAGCATATGGACGCAGGGAGGTTCTCTTCCCTTCCAGTGGGCAGAAGAGACCTCCCCAGGAGACCAACGCAGCCTAGTTGCACATTGCATAGGAGGGCACAAGCAAGGATGTCGTCAGGAGGACCAGTCTGCAGTGGCGCAAACCTTTCAATGATCTCAGTAGATCACGAAACGTTACTGCCAAACCACACTCAACCTCATCCTGCTGTGCCACTCATCACATCCCCATCACTCTGCCTTCCCTACCCTACTCCTGCACATCGTTACTCACAGCAACTTACCTTGCACCTCCAGCCATCCCTCTCTATCTACATTATCACTTTCCTATCTCACTAGCCACCCATCACACTCAACTTCACCCTAGTCCAATTATACCAACTCACAACACACAAGGGTAGGCACTTGGGTGTTTTATCCAATGTTCATGTGAAGTTTCTGTTAATGTGCTGTCAAACATTGAAATCCTTATTTTCAACACTTTGTATTCTTGGACAGATTTGTGTGCACCTTTGGAAGTGGCTTAGTGAGTTGCAGTGACTGATGAGACATAAGGGTTCCCCCCGCAATGGTGATGGGTGTGAAAGGAATGGCTTGGGCATTGTAGGGATGCTTTATGGTGTTGGTGTGGGGTGGTGTCAACCTGGCGCATCATGTGGCAGCCAGGGTGTGCAGCGTCAAGTGAAGTAAATCTGGCTATGATGAGGCCATCCCTGGCATCCCGGGCAGTAATATGGTTGGGTGCTGATGCCCTGTGTCCTGTGCAGCACCAGTTGATTGCGGAGAAGGTTGGTGCTGCTGGTGTTTGGGCTGATCGTGGTGGGATTTTGAGGACCAAGGTGAAATATTTTCAAGGGCACCGATGCTGATGGAATAGATGGTAGGTGAGATTGAGATAACAGAAGCGATCTGTCAATGGTGAGAGAGGTTGCTCCAATGAGGTGACACTGGATGGAGAGTTTGCTCCAAACACTTGCAAGTTGTATAAAGCTCAATCTGTCTTCCAAATGCAGTAAGCAACAGCTTCTAACCTTGGAAAGTGAAGACCTATGAAATGGGAGTTTTTATGACCATTTGCAGCTGTCAAGTTTAGAAATCATCCCTTGCTGACACAACACCTGACCTCCTTACCTGACGTGATCCCTGAGCAGTGGGGAAGTCGTTGGCGAACTCTAAAAATCTAAAGGTAAGCTTAAAATAATACTTAATTGCCTTTTTAACAATCCAGCTAATGATGTAAATTGATTTCCCCACCGCTTGGTGTCAGGTCTGTTCAGTGCTGACAGACCCAACACCTGGGAGACTAGTGTGCAGGCGGGTTGACAGCGGGGTCCCGACCCACTGTCAATCATTTCAAATTTCACAGCTGACCCGCCTCTGATCCCGTCCTCTCTGCGCTGGTAAAATTCCGGCCATTATCTCTGTTTCTCTCTCCGCAGATGCTGCCTCACCTGCTGAGTATTTCCAGCATTTTCTGTTTTTACTCCCATTTCTTGTTCTTTTCTCCTAAAATGTATTACCTTACATTTAACCACATTGAATTGAATCTGCCACCTGTCTACGCACTCTGTTAACCTGTCTGTCTTCCTGAAGTCCACCTCACTGTTTGCCAAATTGTCTACCTTTTGTTCATCACCAATTTTCAATATTTCTCTATACACAGACACCAAAAGTGGACCCAGCCCTGACCCTTTGGGTACATGACTTCCAACCCTTCTCCAATTCGAGCAACACTCATTTACCCTATTTCTTTGTTTCCTGTCCATTTTCCTATTCATGCTGCTACATATCTTCTTATACCATATGCCTGATTTTTCTAACAATCCTCTTGTGAGTCATCTTATTGAACGTCTTCTGAAAATCCATATACTCTGCATCTGTGCATTCCCTTTAACTATCTATTTGTTCACATCTTTAAAAAAAAAACTTGCTTAAATTTGACAAACAGAACTTGCCTTTAATAAATCCATGCTGGCTGGCCTTGATTAACCCATGCATTTTTAAATGCTCATTAATTTTATCACAGCCAGGTAGTCAACATTTGGGGGTCTCTGTTTCCTAATATCAGTCATTGGAGCAACAAACCTCCTTTTAATCTTTTGAGAAGAGTTGACTATAATAAATACTTAATTATTTTTGAAGCAGTAGGTCAGGGTAAGAGTTTAAGATGAGCAGGCTGTTAGCCCATTAATCACGTGGCCCTGGAGAAGACAATGGATTTTGGACCATCTGATATTTGACTAAAAAATGGGTGGGGAACAGCTGAGAAAAGCAGATGAAGCTAGAACTAACATGATGCAGAGAGTAACCCTTAGGCTGGAGCTTGTTACAGTGAGGGTGACACACATTTATGGCTTCTCTTTGCGCTGTCTGCGCTTGTGGTCTGAAGTCAGCAGATAGCATTAACTCTTCACCGCAACTCCCACCCCACCCCAGTTCCATTGCTGCCAAGTCTGGTGACTAATGCACCAGACAGGCCTCACTCCTCATTTTGTGTGCTTCCAGTGCTGCTACCCTCAATTGCCACCTCTCTATACTGGACTTCCATTGCAATTACCTTTTTTTGTATGTCATACTAAGGATCATTGGGTTTTGCTTTTCACAGAAATAAAATCCCAAAACTCTAAAACATCCTGAGATTCAGATAATAAAACTAATATAACTTATTCTGTTGCCTTAATAAGAAGGCCTTGGTGATGGGCCTTTATTCATGGCTGTTTACATTGTTTATTTTGAACTGTCAGTATTTTGGGAGCTTTATCAGCTTTTTTGAGGTTGTTTGTCAGCTTTTCTCAGTTTTCTAGGTTGTCAGACTTGTGTAGATTTCAATTGGCATTTGTACTTTTTCAGGTAATTCTCTTCTGTAGTTATGTAGGGGTGGGGAGAGTAAATGGCCCCATTGAGCTTCTGGTATCGTATGAGCTGTTCTTTCCTGCTCCGATATTCCAGTATAATTCCAGCACCATCAGTACAAAAGGTACTGGAAATGGATTTGGATTATATCACAACAATACAATTGGCACTGCCAACCTCAATATTGCATTGCTGCACAAAACAGACGTTGGCACTCCAGCAATACAGATCGCCTGTGATCATATACAAAACAATAGTCGTTTAATGTAAAACTACTGTGATTATAATTTAAAATCATAGTTTCCTTTAAATGCTCTTGTGAATGAGATTATGCTTGCATTAATTTTTTGGAGTATATTCTGTTTATTATGAGGTGTGCAATTATATTTCTGCTACTTGTGTTGTTGTTTAACCTGAAGAATTGCAGTTGTGTAATCCGCCTTTGGAATTCTACCTGATATGCTGAGGGGAAAAATGTATAAAATTTTCAACATATATTAAATTATGCAAAACTCCCCCTTAGTTGATATAACAGTTTGCAAGAAACCTAAATATACAGCAAGGAGTGGGCTGGGATACGTGGAGATTTATAACCTTCTCTACTGTTTCCATTCAAGCTAAATATATTGGACAAATGTATAGAATCTACATATTGAGGAAGCAACAAAAAATGTGTTGATTACTCAATTAAAAAAAAAGATGATTTGCAGAAAAATAATAGTTTTATTGTGTGATTTGATCAGCTGGAATGGGCAGGAAAAATGCTATAAACCACACATTCAAACTGGTCATTTTATATATGCTGTTCTACAGAAAGACTACTGATTTTCTCCTCTTTCCACTTGTTCATTAAACTTGAGCTTCCCTGGTTTTCCGGTTAATATACAAACATTAGGTTAAACCAATAAAACCACACTCAACGGAGAATATTAAAGTTAGTGTTTATGTTGAATACAGCAATAAAACACTGAAAACTACAGGAAAACAAAATAACTGATCAAATATTCTCACCTGGAAGTCTCCAGCCAGTGGAAATGCCTCTGTGCACTATTTTTAGCGCATTGGCTAACCAGGTTTGTGTTAACTTCCTGTCTCTGCTATTTTAAAATAGTCATCAGCTTATTTGAAATAAATTAGCTAATGCACAGATGGAATTAGTCTCCCATAAGTCCACCGTTCTGATATTAAAATATTCTATGTGCATGATCGCACCAGGAAACACGTAACAAAAATATTCATCATCTCCTTTTCCTGATAAGTTACACGCTGCACTTTTGCAATATTTTATGTAAATTTTGATGTTTGATAAAACCAAAAATTCACTACAAAATACCAAAACTCATAATCAATAAACCAGAAAGCTGAACCATATTGTATTCATGTCATGATTAGAAACCTTCAGTTTCCTTGGGGCACTTTCTTTGTAAATATAAAAACTGTTACATGAACATTATTTTAATGTGAAGCAATTAAGAAAGTTACTATATCTGGAGAATAATGAAATCCATCAACAAAAACATTTGTCCAGTATTAAAAATCTTTCGGACAAATCTTTTGACAAAATCATTTGTACCTTTAGTAGGTACAAATAATGTACATACATTTAAGTCAAAATGTTAAATTAGGCAAATATATACTGATTAGTGCATATCGTCTGCTCATTGAGATTAGGTAATAGTTTGATTATCTTCTAGTTAGCATATGTGGTCAAGTCTCTGGGGTGTAGTGGTGCTAGGCCCCATCTGCTACTAGGAGTCAAGAATTGGATAGCTGCTGTGGTTCGCCTCACAACAGATTTTCTTGTCTGCAGTACCAGTCCATAAACCCTTCTTAAAGCTCTTCTGTCATCAGAAAATCAGAGCCAACTCCACAGTGATTCCAATCCTAGATTACTCCTACAATACTCCCAAGAAGATACACAAAGGGGGCACAATGACCAGACACAGTGAGGGCAATTAAACAAGACTTTCTCTGTTATATCAAGATCATGTGGCTCACTGCTTAAAACCAAGGAAGCCCTTTTCCAAAGTGACAGGATATGCTATTGCGTTTTCACTGTGTTTGAGAATAGTAGCACTGTTCTTCTCTCAGTTCTTGCAGAAGGTGAATTACCCAGCAGTTTAGCTACCTGTCAGTTTTGTACAAGCTGCACAACGACCCATTATTTTCCTCAAAGGGTAAGCTGTAAAATAAAATGATCACATTTATTTTAGTTAATCTGGAATTAATGTTTAGAATCTAACTTGTTTTAATTTAATGTTTGTAGAATTTTTATTCAGTTTTTGCTAATTTATTGAAAAATCATGTTAAGTCTTTCCATCCTGGAATTAATGTTTTGAAAGATGGAAATTGAAGTAGATGGCTTGGGTAGTTTGGTTTTCATGAATGTGTATTTAAATAGTTGGGTCTTGTATTAATCACTGTAATGGTATTACTGAACAAGAGTGCAATCTTTGTCTACTCGAGATTTTCCTAATAGGTTATGAAATAAGTTCTGTGTTGGCCACCAGATTTAGTAGAATATTGAACGGTAGTTTTGTAAGATTGAAAGAATTTGAGATTCACCCAATTTAAACTAATATTAAATTGATAATTTGGTTTTAATTGTAGTGCATATAAATACAGATTAGTAATAGCTGTTGCAGGCATAAAGTATGATGGCTTAAAAAGATGAGAAAAAGCTGGGGGGTTTTCTGAAATGTTATTTTTGAATTTTACCTTCAATTTAATTGTTTTTAGCAAAAGAATAACATTTTGCAGTAGATGTTGAAATCTAACAGTAACTGGAGAAAAGCACGCTTCTGTGCATTACATAGCTGTGGCAGCTTATTAAGGAGTTGAGTACCATACTCTGATACTTCTTCTTCCGTTGGTAGTAGCAAAGCAAATCAAATGTCAATATCTAAGTCAGATATCCAGGCCAAACCTTCCGAACAGCGTGGATATCTTGTAGGCTGCCTGCGAATTTCCTCTGAGGGCAATGCTCAATGATGTGCTCCAGCGTCTGATTAGGAGCTCCACAGTCGCATGATGGAGATGCTTTAATCTTCCATCTATGGAGAAGGAGGCAGCATCTACCATGACCAGTTCTGAGGCGGTTGATGGTTGTCCACTGTTTGCGAGGAAGATTTGATCCTTCAGGTTGTACTGTGGGGTCCTCTATAAGGAATCCATTCCGTATGCCACAGTTCTTCCAAGCATTTTGCCATCGGTCATCAAGGCTGAGGGGAGATTGCTGAAGGGCTTTGACGACGGTCCAAAATGGCCTTCTAGATTTGAGACGGGTTGGTGGTAGGTTGTTCAAGTCGGCCTGGATCGGCATGTCTTTGTTGGTGTAGCGGTTGTAGTCTCAGGAGACTGCATATTCGTGGCGCGGATGTGGTGATAATGAATACAAGTTGTTAAAATGAAGGATTCATAATTCAGAGGGAATAAGACTGAGGTATTATGAAACCAGTAGCCATTATGGATCTGACATTGATTTGTTTGTCAAATTATCTATGAAGTCGATGGCAGTATTAGTAATGTTAAAAATAATTTTGCAGTGTGGGTGCACATTTTCACATACTGCTGTTAGCTTTTAGAAACACCAACATGAGTAAAACATAAATTGGGTTTTTATGATATTGATACTTGATGCAATCTCACATATGAGCAGCTATTGCTGATATTATCAATGGCAAACAAAGAATTCTTCTACAGGGGCTTGAAAAGAAAAATAATTTCTATAGAGGCACTCATGTCTTCAGGACACCCAAAAGTGCTTTAAAACCAATGAAGTACTTTTTTTTGAAGTGTAGTCTCTGTTGTAATGGAGGAAAATGTGACAGCCAATTTGCGCGCATTAAGGTCCCACAAACAGCAATGAGATAAATGACCAGATAATCTGTTTCCATGGTGTTGGCTGAGGGAGAAATGCCGGCTAGGTCACAATCACAGCTTAATGACATTTTACAAATGGAAATATTAGCAAACTCTCATGGAAAACAATACTGATGCATGTGTATATGGCAGGGGAGGGGTGGTAATTCTGAAAATTAACAGCTCTAGCATTAACATGCAATTTGCATGATTAAATAATTACATGTCACTCTCAAGCTACATATGTATATTCAGTATCTATATACATAAATCGGTACATCTGTCCTTCTGTCCTTCTGTCTGTCTGTCATCGCGTGTGCGTCTGGCGGGCTATGCGCTCGAAAGTTACAGGGCGTGCCTACGCGCGCATTACCTCCAAAGAAAGCTTACGCTTCCGAGACGGTTTTAAGCGTATTTACGTTTCGGCCGGGCTAAAATCGCGCCCGCGGTATCCCAAAAACCTTAACATTCCGCTCATTAGCATCTCATTATCCGCTCATTAGCGACAGAGTGACCTCGAGCTCGACCAATCGTACGCCGGGTTGCTGGCGTGTGCCGCCGGGCCAATCGGTGCGTGTGTGGCCAGGCCTTATCCTTCTGAACCGAGGTGAGTCACCGCCATCTTGATTCCAAACTTTTCTTTTTCCCGCTTTCTGCGTCTTAAAAAAAAAACGTTGCTTTTAAAACACACAGGCCTAGAAATTCAGTGCCCTTAGCGGCGCTAGAGGGCCTAGCGCTGCAATTGGCGCCGGCGCCGAAATTGCCTGGGGCCCTTCCGCCGCGGTAGACCGGTAGCGCTGCGCCGGCACCGATGACGTCATCGGTGTGTGCAGCGTCCCGGTTGCCATGCCGACGGGCCCCAGCGCCGAAATTCAGTTGCGGCCGCCTCACCCGTGGCAGCCGCAACTAAGACTCTGGCAACAGAGTCTTACATGACTTTGCGCCGGCGCATTAAAGGCCCCGCGGCGGCCGGCCGCTTTCCCGCCGGCCGCCTGGCCGCAGCTCCCTCCCCGGACTTCCCCCCCCCCCCCGGAACAGAAGCAAGCCCGGCACTTGTCCGAGGTGCCGGGCTCATTTTTTAAAAGATTTTTGCGGGCCGCGGCCGGGTGCAGGCAGCTCCTCCTTAAGGGAAGGAGGAGGCCTGCACTTCCCGAACCTGCCGCACCGCAGCGGGCGCCGGAATAGCGCCGATATTCAGCGCGTAGCGCCAGTTTTCAGGCGCAAACAGCTCTCAGCAGCGCCGGCAGCCGTTTGGGCGCAGAACTATTGAATTTTGGGCCCGACCAGCGCGACTTAGCTCCGGCACTAACTTCCGGCGCTAAAGCCCTGGCTGCGCCAAAACTCAATTTCTAGGCCACATTGTTTTAAAAAAAAATGATTTAGAAAGTAATTAACTTATCTAATCTCATTAATTTTCCTACCTTTCCCCGTTTTTCCAGGTAGGCCTAGAAGCCTCGGCGTCTCCTCTGCACCCACGCCCGAGCTAGGCACCTCCCGGCCCCACTTGAAGGCTGGAGGGCCGAGCCTCAGCCCAGCGCCGCTAGGGTGCGCGCGCAGCAGGAGCTGAGACGCGGCGTCTCTCTCTGGCTCGGCCGGGGGGCGGGGCTTGCTGAGCGTCCAGCGTTACCCTGGCAACCGGGCCCGCCGGCCGAGCCAGAGAGAGACGCCGCGTCTCCGCTCCTGCTGCGCGCGCAATCGGCGGTCTTCACCTCGGGGGGGGGGGGGGGGCGCGACCCTCTGGGGGGGGCGCGACCCTCAGGGGGGGGCCCCCCCGCCCTCCCTTCCCCCCCCTTTTTCCCTCCCCCCCTTCCCCCCTCCCTTCCCTTCCCCCGCCCTCCCTTCCCCCGCCCTCCCTTCCCCCGCCCTCCCTCCCCCCCCGCCCTCCCTCCCCGCCCTCCCTTCCCCGCCCTCCCTTCCCCTCCCTCCCTTCCCCCCTCCCTTCCCCCCTCCCTTCCCCCTCCCTTCTTCCCCCCTCCCTCCTTCCCCGCCCTCCCCTCCCCCTCCCTCCCCTCCCCTCCCCTCCCCTCCTCTCCCTCTCTTCCCCCCAGTCGCTCTCTCTCTTCCCCCCAGTCGCTCTCTCTCTTCCCCCCCAGTCGCTCGCTCTCTCTCTTCCAACAACAACATGCCCTCGAAAAAGCCTCGGCACCGCCGGGCACTTCAGCTAGTAGTAGATAAAAGGAAAGAATGGCAACGGTGATGCAGTTCCATAACTACTTGTTCACAAAAGTGCTGAAACAGTGAGAGTCTCCACACACCAGAGTAATCCTTCCGTGATTATCTGTTAATTTTTATAGCGCATCTGGAGATATCCTTTGGATTACTATTAGCAAAGGTCTTTCTTGCAATGGTATTGGCTTGGGAGTAAAATATATTTCTCCACAACTATGATGCATATTTAGTTCTATCTCAGTCTATTTCATAGATAAATACTAGTAGCTGTATTAGCTTTTTTTCTCATCAATTTTCTTCCATTTTGCCCTCCAGAAATGCTGACTCCTTGGTGGGTATGGTTCTGCAGTCACTGGAGGCCCTCCGGTACTTTGCCCCAATGACCATTATTCAGTAAAGGGATGTGGGGATCAGGCAAGAAAGTGGAGTTGAGGTCAAAGATCAGCCATGATCTTATTGAATGGCGGAGCAGGCTTGAGGGGCCATATGGCCTACTCCTGCTCCTAATTCTGATGTTCTTATATTCACTGCAACCTTCCACAATTAAGTGTCAGCAGGCTGTTCAACTAATGGAAGAGGGGACATCACAGCGAACCCCAATCTTCTCCTCACTCAATGTCCAGATTTGTATGTTCCCAGCTGGCGTCAAACCTTGGTTGACTTTCCTCTTCTGAACCCAAATACCAATGAGGCCAATTGTAATGTCCCACCCTGGCTGAGATCAGCTAACTCCTTGCAGTCTCAACTAATATTAATTGGCTGTAAATCTTCATGTACTGCATGTAACTTTTTTTTAAGTCCAATCTTTTAAAAATATTTGTTTAAATGCTTCTCTATGGAGCCCAAAATACTGTTCACGTCCATACACAGACAGTGGTTCAGACATTTCAGGCACCAAATACAGATTGTCTTTCTTTTTAATTTCCTGTCTCTGTTGAGCATTTGCTAAAATATAGGTTATATTTAGTTGGAACTGGGGAATAAAAAAATGCTTGAGATTGTTTTCTGTATAAATTGATTCACCTGACCTCCATGATGAGGAGCAAACCACACCATGGATACTTCCTTGGCTAGTGTTACCGCAATGGGTTTACTTCAAGGACTCCCTATGTATGTGGATTTTACATTTCAATTGGATTTTATACCCCCAGTATATGTGCATAAAAGGATACGCTACATATGAAGTAATGTTCCTTTCTAGCTGTGTTATAAATATGGGCCATGAATGTGTGCGGGAATTCTCCTAATCTCTTTCCGTAATTTGAGCGGGAGATTGGTGGAACCACCGGGGAAACAGCATAAGTAGCCATTTATGCTATTTCTCCAGGGGCGCTATCGATTCCCCACTGAAGTTACGACAGGAGATTGGGCAAACCCCCACAGAAATTCTGGGCCATGGTAGACATAAATAGAAAAAATTGTCTGAAACACATCAGTAACATAGAGTTTCGGAGACTTTTTTTTGTCCTTTTTTTTCTCACCCCCTTACATATTTTCTCTGGCAATTTTTAACCCCTCCCCTCTTCTAATCCATTGCAGATTCAACGCTTCAGAAGTGCTGGTCATCCTCGGGTGTGTAGTGTATGTGCCTTTAAGTCAGAACTACTTTTACAGCTCCTGTATACTGTAGTACCGGCAGTGACCACACCGGTGTATAAGCTTTGCGCATGCCTCTGTACCCCCAGTCTAGAGACTACCCTCCTCCAGTAAAGACCTGTTATTTGTTAATGTACAGCATCCGTGTGATTATTTAATAAGAGCATATCCACTGAACCACGGATCCAACAGTGGCGACGAGTGTCGATTCGAATCTACCTGCAACAAAAAAAAAAAATTTTTTTAATTGTCGAGGCCAGGAACACGGGCGTCGACCACGAGCAACCGCCCAGCAGTCAGGCAGAGATCCAACTTCGCAGGGGAGGCTGTGGAGAGCCGGGCTTGGTTCCCCAGCCACAACAAGCAGAAAGAGACCGACGACAGGTCCAGCGCAGACACTTCCCGAGCAGCGGCGGCTGGAGCCGACCGACAGCGGAGAGAGAGCCAAGCAGCGTCGACGGGGTAAGACAGAGGGTGAAGTGCGCAGGACGCAGCCGGGGGTTGAACACCGAGCGGCGTCGAGGAAAATAAAACAAACCAGAGAGAGAGAGAGGGTAAGAAACAGCCAGGTTCTAGATTGAGCGGCGTCGAAAAATATAAAAAGAAGAACGCGCAGAGCACAGCCAGTGCTCACGGGCTGAACAGGGTCCGCGGGGCGAATAAAGGGGAGACGCCATTGAGCCGCGGAGAAGAAGGAAGAGTGCGGGAGGCACCATTGAGCCGCGGAGAAGAAGGGAGAGCGCGGGAGACGCCATTGAGCCGCGGAGAAGAAGGAAGAGCACGGGAGACGCCATTTTTAGAAGCCGCAGCGGAGAAGAAGGGCGAGCGCGGGAAGGAAGGAAAGCGCGGGAGACACCATTTTGTGCCAGTGGAGAAGAAGGGGAAGCGTGGGAGGCGCCATTTGTGATAGTTAACGCACACCCAAGGATGCCGAAGAGTGGCAGTATCTCTACGTTCGACAATGAAGTCGAAGATTGGGCGACATATGTGGAACGTATTGAGGTGTACTGCAGGGCGAATGAAGTGCCAGATGCTAATAAAGCACTGGTTCTGTTAAATTCCATGGGTGCAAAAACTTATGGGTTATTGCGAAATCTAATAACCCCAGAGAAGCCGGTAAACAAGAATTTTGAAAGCATAGTAGAAATCCTACAGGACCACTTAAACCCCACACCGCTGCTGATAGCAGAACGATTTAAGTTCCATAAAAGGAACCAACACAAAGACGAAAGCAATGCTGAGTACCTAACGGAACTGCGCAAGCTATCGAAACACTGCCAGTTTGGAGCGGGACTAGCAGACACGTTAAGGGACAAGTTTGTGTGTGGGCTACAAAGTGAAGAAGCCGTTTCTGGGTTCCTATCAGAAAAGGACCTTACGCTGGACAAAGCTTTCAGTATGGCAGTATCACACGAAGCAGCCGCAAGGGGCGCTGCAGGGATACAACGGAGACCGCAAGAATATGGCACCAATGAAATGTCCTATGGAACAGGGACGTGCTATTGCTGCGGCAGAACAACACATGACCAGAAAGATTGCTGGTTCAAGGACCAAGTGTGCAGACAGTGTGGGAAAGCAGGACACATAGCAAGAGTCTGCAGGTCTGGGAAGAAAACCAACAGTAAGAAATCTCCACAGGAGAAGTACAAAAAGGTACATCAGGTGATGGACAGTGGTTCAGACGAACAGAAAAGTGACACGGACTCCGGAAGCAAGGAGCTGGGTTGTCTGAAACTACATAAGGTAACCGAAATGGAGGATCACCAGACTATCTGGGTTACACTCAAGATAGACGGAGTCCAAGTGGAAATGGAATTGGACATAGGGTCAGCTCTAACAGTCATAAATCAAAGAGACTACAAGCGGCTATTTTCACACATACCCTTGAAAGCTACAGAGATTGTCTTGAAGACGTATATGGGGCAAAAAGTCTACCCCAAAGGAAAAATAAGGGTGAAAGTGACATATAAAGGCCAGGAAATACCTAAAATGGATATATATGTATTGCCAAATGGGGGACCACCACTGCTAGGATGTGAATGGATCCAGAAGATACAATTAGATTGGCATTCCATACAGGCACTGAAGGTTGAGGCCAAAAAGGATGACGACGTCACACCTGGACGACTGTCAAAAATGCTAACTGACGCAAAAGAAGTGTTCCAGGAGGGACTAGGAACGCTAAAAGGAATAACAGCAACAATTAAAATAGAGGAAAATGCAAGCCCAAAGTTTCTGAAGGCCAGACCAGTGCCTTATGCGATCAGACCAGCTGTTGAAGCAGAGCTGGAAGGGTTGGAACGTTCAGGAGTACTGTCCAAAGTGGACTGGAGCGAGTGGGCTACACCCATCGTTCCTGTAATGAAGAGGTCGTTGAGTAATACGCCTGGGGAACCAAAGAAGGTCCGCATCTGTGGGGATTTTAAGGTGACCGTGAACCCAGTCCTTCACACGGTGCAATATCCGCTTCCACGAATTGAGGATATTTTCGCCTCGCTATCTGGAGGTAAACGCTTCACCAAAATTGATCTAGCCCAGGTGTACTTGCAAATGGAGGTAGAAGAAGCTTCGAAACATTACCTTGCGATCAACACTCATAAAGGTCTCTATCAATACAACCGGCTGGTGTTTGGAGTAGCCTCAACTCCGGCTATCTGGCAAAGGGCGATGGATCAGGTCCTGCAAGGGATTCCAGGGACCCAGTGTTATTTGGACGACATCTTGGTCACGGGTGAAAATGACGGTGATCACCTCGCCAACTTGGAGAAGGTGCTCACCAGATTAGAGTATGGGCTACGAGCTAATCGCCACAAGTGCGAGTTTTTCCAGAAACAGATCTCGTATTGTGGCCACGTCATCGATGAAGAGGGGTTACATAAGTCCCCTGACAAGATTGAGGCAGTAGTCAAGGCTCCAGCACCGGAAAATGTGTCACAACTGAGGTCGTTCCTCGGGCTGGTAAACTACTACCACAAGTTCTTACCAAATTTGTTTACGGTATTACACCCGCTGAACACCCTACTGCAAACAGGGTACCATGGAAGTGGGATGACGAACGTAGACGAGCTTTCCAGAAGTGTAAAGAATTGATCACATCAAAAGGTGTTGGCCCATTTCAACCCAGCACTACCAATTCGTTTGGCATGTGATGCATCACCCTACGGTATTGGAGCGGTGCTGTCGCACAAATTCCCAGACGGGTTGGAGAGGCCAGTAGCCTTTGCGTCTCGGTCACTAACCTCAGCCGAGCGCAACTATGCCCAGATTGACAGGGAGGCCCTCAGCCTAGTATGGGGAGTAAAAAAATTCAACCACTATCTGCATGGGCAGAAGTTCACTTTGCTGACTGACCACCAACCACTTGTCTCCATCTTTAATCCTAAGAAGGGCGTTCCAGTGATGACTGCACAGTGGTTACAAAGATGGTCCCTGTTTCTAGGGGCGAATCAATATGAAATAGAATATAAAAGCACAAAACAGCATGGGAACGCTGATGGGCTATCGCGCCTGCCACTGCCTACTGTGGAGGAAGCACCAGCAGTGGACCCTATCGAGATATTTTATTCGTCAATAATTGAACGATTGCCAGTAACAAACGCGGATATAGAGAAGGAGACCCGCAATGATCCGACGCTGTCACGGGTATATGAATTGACGGTGAGGGGATGGCCAACACATGGCGACTCACTGTTGCCAGCATTCTCATCCAGAAGAGAACAGCTGTCAGTATGCCAGGGGACAGTGATGTGTGGATCCAGAGTGGTGATTCCACCCAAGTTAAGGGAGAGAGTGCTAAATGAGCTACATGAAGGTCATCTGGGGGGAGTGAAAATGAAAAGCCTTGCTAGGGCTTATGTGTGGTGGCTGGGAATCGATCAACAAATCAAAGACCTAACTAAGAGCTGCTTAGGATGCCAGAAGGTCCAAAATGCACCACCACATGCCCCTCTACACCCATGGGAGTGGCCCTCCTCTCCATGGCAACGGGTGCATATTGATTTCGCTGGTCCATTCATGGACTCAATGTTCTTAATAGCAGTGGATGCTCATTCAAAGTGGCCTGAGGTGATAAAAATGTCTTCAACCACTACAGAGAAAACGATTGCAGTCCTACGGACCACATTTGCCAGAAACGGTTTGCCAGAGCAGATTTGCTCTGATAATGGACCACAGTTTGTGTCCGACGAGTTCCAAAAATTCATGAAAAGGAATGGGGTAAGGCATTACACATCCACCCCGTATCATCCAGCCACAAATGGATTGGCTGAGAGGTTCGTACAAACCTTTAAGAAGGCGATAAAGGCCATGTGCGACGATGAAATTCCACTACAGCATAAGATGGACAATTTCTTATTAGCCTACCGAAACGCGACACATGCAGTTACCAACCAGACCCCGGCCATGATGTTCTTTAACCGAAGGTTGAGATCTCGTCTGGACTTGCTCAGACCAAATGTGCGAAGAAATGTTGAGGACAAACAATTCCAGCACATCAATGAGAGGCCGACAAGGAGCTTCAATGTAGGGCAACCAGTCTTGGCCCGTGACTATCGAACAGAGAAGTGGCAACCCGGAACGATATGTACAAGGCAGGGGCCGTTAATGTACACAGTGGATGTCGGGGAGAACATTGTGAGACGCCACGTCGATCAGATCTTAGCGTCACAGGAACGCATCAACCCCATGTCTCGAGTACCTGGGGATGAACCCGACATACCGGTAGCATCTACTTCAGACCCAGTAGCAGTGGAACCCGATGAACTACCCGAGGAAAAGGGGTCAGAATCGCCTCTGCACCAAGAACAAGAACCTCTGGAAAGGCGCTATCCCGAAAGGGTCAGGAAGCCGCCCCAAAGACTGAATCTATAAATGGACTTTTGTTGTTTAATGTACATGTTGAAATGTTAATTGTTATTTGAATATTAGGGGTATTACTAATCTAAAAGGGGAGGAATCGTAGTGTATGTGCCTTTAAGTCAGAACTACTTTTATAGCTCCTGTATACTGTAGTACCGGCAGTGACCACACCGGTATATAAGCTTTGCGCATGCCTCTGTACCCCCAGTCTAGAGACTACCCTCCTCCAGTAAAGACCTGTTATTTGTTAATGTACAGCATCCGTGTGATTATTTAATAAGAGCATATCCACTGAACCACGGATCCAACAGGGTGACTCTCCGAAATTGCCATTCTTCACATGTGAGACTTGACAGGCTATTTGATTGTGGGGGGATCACTACTGAATCCAATCCTGTCCTCGGTCAACACATAGCCACTTCCAGCAAAGGTAACTAGATCGTGATGTGGCACAAGACATGGCCAATTTCCCAGTCCCTGACCCATGGGACAGTGAGTCAAACATTACCACTCCTACTTTCTCCCCGCCGGAGATCAACAAATTTAGTACACACCATGGATTGAGCCTGACCCGAACTGTACATAAACTAGTTCAGACTCTCGCTGGCTTAATTTGCTGAGCCACTGGGACAGTTGAGCTTGGTAGGCCAAACTTCCATTAGTTTAATGGTCTTTCTTTCTATGGTTAAGACAGAACAGAAAGAAAGTGATTTCTTTTATAAACAAAAATCTGCAGATGCTGAAAACCTGAAAACTAAACAGAAAATGGTGCAAATACTTAGCAGATCAAGCAGCATTCTTGGAGAGAACAGACCAGTTAACGTTTCGGGCACAAACCCTTCTTCAAAACTGAAAGAGATGAACAGACATATTGTTGGGAATTTAACCCCAAAAAACGGGTGGGTTGGGGTCGGGTGGGAGGTTAAAGTGTTGAAAAACTGGATCCCGACCACAACCCACCCACTTTCAGTTTTAACGGAGACAGGATGCGGACGGGCAGCCAACCTGCTCCCAGGAGGCGGGTCGTCTATTTAAATATTATAATGAGGCTGGCGTACCTCAGATTTAACCAACATTTCAAATTTATCTGCCTGGTCAGGTTTCGCAGGCCTTGGGGAACCTGGCAGCTAAAGTAAGGCGAGGATTGCTGGATCCAGGAAGTTAGTGCCTTTACACGTCCCTCCCGGATCCAGCTTCCCTGCCTAACCCACCTCCCGCGATTGGAGACCCCCCTTCCCCCCTGCAGGCCTCCGATTTTTCTCTCCTCCCCACCCCCAACGAGGCCTACGATCACCTTCCCAGACTCTTTTTCCACCTCCACACCACCCCAACACCAATGTTCCGATGCTACCCCCCCCCGCTCCCCCCCCCCCCACCCCCTGCTCCTGCTGATGCTCAGGCCCCGATCGTTGCTTCTTTCTCTCTCTCTCTCTCTCTCTCTCTCTCTCTCTCTCTCTCTCCCTGTAATATCTTATATCTTAGTATTAAGAGGCTTACGAGTAGATATCGTTGAGTACTCTTTATTAGGCCTTGAGTCAGTGCCAGCTCGTGCAGTACTGCCGCATGGCCAAGATGGCTTCCTATTTATATGACTCCCATCAAGCAGCTGTCTTTACTGCAGCTACCCTAAAGCAGCTGTCTTTTTACTACAGCTACAGTTATCTGTACACCCCCCCCCCCCCCCCGATCCCCACCTTTCACCTCTCTGTGGCCTAGAGTCGCAAGCCTACCCGCCCGCATGCCAGCCAGACTCTCCATCTGGCTGGCTGCGGGTGGGAAACGGACCTTTGCGATGCAAAGCAGGCACTGCCATTAAATTCAGCAGGGCCTGCGGGAAACCCGTTCTCCCGATTAAAATTCTGCCATTAATACAGTCAGAAAAAGGTGAGAGTAAAATATACACAAAGAAATGACAAACCCACAGATGAATTATGAGTGGAATGGTCTAACAGATCATCTCAGACAAGTAATGGACAAAATATTTAAATCATTAAAGAAACAGGATATTACAGATGAGCAGCATTTAAAAAGGAACAGAACAAAGGGAATGGGGGAATCTCTCTCTCTCTTCCTCTCGCTTTATATAAAATGAGCTATAAAATGTTTAAATGTGAACAGAAGATGGTTAAACGGCAAAGTAATATTTGCAGGAGACAAAGTCTAATGAAAGAAATCAAATAAATGAAAGACATTCACAAGAGACAGAGGACATCCGTAAAGCTGAGGAGGTGGGATTGAGGCACGTTGAAATGGAAGTACAAAAAACTGGCAAAGTGAAGCCGGCTTCAGTGGCCCAAGAGCGTAGGAGATGAAAATCACAGGTTGACACCAAGAATGCAGACCACCCTGCGAGCATGGTGTTTTGACAGAGTTCCTTCAGCTGCCAAGGCCCTAAGCTCTGGAATTCCCTCCCTAAACCTCTCTACCTCTTTCCTCCTTTAAGTCCTTAAAACCTACCTCTTTGACCAAGCTTTTGGTCATCTGCCCTAATTTCTCCTCCTGTGGCTCGGTGTCAAATTTTTGTCCTATAGTATTCCTGTGAAGCGTCTTGGGATGTTTTACTACTTGGCGGGTAGCTAATGTTACCCCACTGTTCAAAAAGGGTGGTAGAGAGAAAACGGGGAATTACAGACCAGTAAGCCTGACATCGGTAGTGGGGAAAATGCTAGAGTCCATTATAAAGGATGTAATAGCAGAGCACTTGGTAAAAAGTGACCGGATCGGACAAAGTCAACATGGCTTTACAAAAGGTAAATCGTGCTTGACTAATCTACTGGAATTTTTTGAGGATGTAACTGGTAAAATAGATAAGGGAGAATCAGTGGATGTGGTGTAATTGGATTTTCAAAAGGCTTTCGAGAAGGTCCCGCATAAGAGATTAGCGTGTAAAATTAAGGCACATGGGATTGGGGGCAAGATATTGACTTGGATAGAGAACTGGTTGGCAGACAGAAAGCAAAGAGTTGGAATAAACGGCTCTTTTTCCGAGTGGCAGGCAGTGACTAGTAGGGTACCGCAGGGATCGGTCCTTGGACCCCAGCTATTCACAATATATATTAATGATCTGGACGAGGGAACTAGATGTAATATCTCCAAGTTTGCAGACGACACAAAGCTGGGTGGGCGTGTGTGCTGTGAGGAGGATGCTGAGAAACTCCAGTACAATTTGGACAGGTTGGGTGATTGGGCAGAAGCATGGCAGATGCAATATAACGTGGATAAATGCGAGGTTATCCACGTTGGTGTCAAAAACAGGAAGGCAGATTATTATCTAAATGGCAATAGATTGGGAGAAGGGGATGTGCAACAAGACCTGGGCGTCCTTGTGCACCAGTCGCTGAAAGTAAGCATGCAGGTGCAGCAGGCGGTTAAGAAGGCAAATGGTATGTTGGCCTTCGTAGCGAGAGGGTTTGAGTACAGGAACAAGGATGTCTTGCTGCAGTTGTACAGGGGCTTGGTGAGACCACACCTTGAGTATTGTGTGCAGTTTTGGTCGCCTTATCTGAGGAAGGATGTTCTTGCCATGGAAGGAGTGCAGCGAAGATTCACCAGACTGATACCTGGGATGGCAGGAATGACGTATGAGGAGAGATTGGGTCGATTGGGCTTGTACTCGCTGGAGTTTAGAAGAACGAGAGGGGATCTCATTGAAACTTATAAAATTCTAACAGGACTAGACAGACTAGATGCTGGAAGGATGTTCCCGATGGTCGGGGAGTCCAGAACCAGGGGTCACAGTCTAAGGATAAGGGGTAAGCCATTTAGGACAGAGATGAGGAGGAATTTTTTCACCCAGAGAGTGGTGAACCTGTGGAATTCTCTGCCACAGAAGGCAGTGGAGGCCAATTCATTAAATATATTCAAGAAGGAGTTGGAAGTATTTCTTAAGGCTAAAGGGATCAAGGGATATGGAGAGAAGGCAGGGACCGGGTACTGAATTTGGATGATCAGCCATGATCTCATTGAATGGCGGAGCAGGCTCGAGGGGCCGAATGGCCTACTCCTGCTCCTATCTTCTATGTTTCTATGTTAAAAGCTCTATATAAATACATGTTGATTTTGTTGTTGTTGTCATCTTCTCTGCCCCAAGAACCAACTCATTTCCCTTCCCCACTGCCAGAAATAAAATCACACAGCCAGCACCTGCTGCTAATGAGAAAGTGGGAGCTGTAAGTAAAGTCTGAAATGATTAAACTCAATATTAAGGCCAGAGGGCTGAAGAGCACCTAATAGAAAGATAAGGTGCTATATCTTGAGCTTATGTTTTGCTATGTTGGAACAGCATAGAAGGCCAAAGACCGTGCAGTCAGAGGGGGAGTGAGATGGAGAATTAAGGTGACAAGCGAATGGGAGCTTGGGGCTGCACTTGCAGACGGAACAGAGATGTTCAGAAAAATGGTCATCTAATATGCTCTTGATCTCCCTATTGTAGAGGAGACTGTACCATGAGCAGCAAATATGGCATACTAGGTTGGAGGAAATGCACGTAAATAACTATCTCACTTGGAAGGACTGTTTGGGGTCTTGGACAGTGGTGTAGGAAGAGGAGCTATACTACTTTTTTTATTATAGGTAATTATTGATCATGCAATGTTCTGGAGCCCCAATGTATATCACGACAGCATTGGAGAATGGAGGTTCCATTTTGCCTGAGCCACTATTTTGCTGTGCTGTAGTGTCAATTAGAGATCCCGTGATGTAGCGGAAATCACTATCATCCCAGGTTGCTGTTGCATTCTTTAGAATGGCATTGATGGAGGGCCTGAGAACAGGTTGTCTACCTTCTATCTTGACCAAGGGAAATGCAAAGCCCAAGTTACTCAAGAAAAAATTAAATTATTCACACACTCACCAAAAAGAAACAGTTTTCTTTATTTTATTCTAATGGTCTGCACACCAGCTTGGAAGATAGTAAAGGTTTCATTTTGCTCCAGAATTGTAGGCACATTTAGTATGACATATATGTTATGAAGCAGTGTATTGATGTATTGACTTTCATTGATAAACGCTTTATATGAGTGACAGCTAGTCTTCTGTGGTTAAGAGTAAATTCGTTTGTAGAATACCATATTACAAAATATTATTTACATTGTAATACAGTCCTGACATTAATGAAGTCACCAGGTATGCTTTGTTACTGGTTTTAATTACAGTTAATAATTTAAGGCAACCTGAGACTAATCCTTTTCCACAATCTAGATAAGTGTTGGTGGATTTCCTTAATTGAGCTTGTTGGCGTCCTTAATCCAATAGGTTATCATGTCATATGTCACAAACTGCTGTGGATTGTCATTGCCAATAAATGTTTCTGGTGTGGGATTTTTTCAAATAGTGTTCTGCCATTTATTCCTGCAAATGGGCTCTGAGAAATATGTATGCACAAGAATGGCACCAAGGGTAGAAGCACTTAGAGGAAAAAGTAGTAGAGGACATTGATTGCTGGGAGGCTAAGTTAACATTGGCAGGCAAATAAGGAAGTAGGTGGGGGTTTTTTTTGGAGCAGGTGTTTTGTTGGATAGGAGCAGAGTCAACGGGCGCAATTTTCATCGCAAAAACTGGCGGGCGGGACCACCCCCCCCCCCCGGCCTGGTTCCCGACTCCGAGCAATTTTAACTCGGGTGTGTCTGATGGTCCCAACTCCATCCCACATCCATCAGGCGGGACTGGTCGTTAAGGCCCTTAACAAGCACTAAGTGGCCGCTATAATCCTATTTTAAAAGGCCCTTGCGATTTTAACCCTTTTCCCACGTGAAACACGCCTGGTGGGAAACATGAATGTGAAACCTGGCGGGAGCACTATTGGATCGCTGACTCTCAACTGCAGGTCAACCATTAAAGAGGAGATTTGATCAGCCGTGATTTGCAAGTGGCAGGACTTAGTGGTCTCAGGTCTGGGGCAACTTTTAGAAGTTGGGCCATGGATTGGGTTGTAGGCCAAGAGGAGGTTGCAAAGGTAGGGTGGGGCAGTAGTAGATGTTTTTAAGACACTGAACTCATTGGGGGGGATTTTAACTCAGCTGCGGGCTGGTGTCGTGTTATCCAAATTTCGTGTTTCCCACACAAATCTAAATGGATGTGGGAGATTGATGCAATTTTAACTGAATTGGCCAATTGATTTTCAACATGTGGGAAGCCTTTGCAAATGGGTTTTTCATGACTGAAAGTCCCCTCCGATGACGTCATCATTGCTGCTGCATTTAAGGTCCACAGCAAGCCTTGCTTCTTCTGCAGACGGCCAAGTTTCTTGACTGTGCAGTGTGAGGGAGCTGCAGCAAATATGACAAGCGGGAGGGCAAGATCAGCTCCTCGCTTTGACGAGGTGGCACTGCAGGCATTAGTGGATGGGGCTAGGGCCAACAGGGAGGTGCTCTTCCCTTCATCAGGGAGGAAGAGGCCTCCCACTCAGACCAAGGCAGTGTGGATGCAGGTGGCTGAGGAGGTCAACTCCTTGGGAGTCACCCGCAGAACCTGGATACAGTGCAAGAAAAGATTTCATGACCTTCAGCGCACTGGAAAAGTGAGTATGAATTTCCCATCACCCTCAATCTGATCCCCATTGCCTTTCCTCACCAGCACTCAGCTTTAGCAATCTCTTCCTCCACATCCCACTTGACACTGACATCCATGCACCCTTACCCATTCCCTCTCTCTTTATGGTCACATTCACATAACTATTCGACCATGCAGCCCTCACACTCCCTATCACTCTGATGCTTTGAATACAACTGACAACACACAGGGAGGGCCCTTGGTCTTGCAACCTCACTCCATCTTTGTCTCCTAAGTATCTATGCTATGCAATCTCTACACTCACTCCTTCATTCTCACTCAACCTCCACTTGTCTCCCTCATTGCAGGAAAAGAGAGCTCACAACAAAAGAGAGCGAGCCAGGACAGGAGGAGGGACAGCCTCAATAGCCCACCTGACCCCCTGGGAGGAGGCCGTCCTGGAAATTATGGGAATAGAGGATGATTCACGCGTGGGGGACAGACAGACGGGTGTAACACAGCAAGCTGGTGACAGAAAAGTTTCCCATCTCTCTCTTTGACATTGCATGAGTTGCTGATAATGATTGTGAAGCTGTAACAGATGGACTTATGAGCATCTGCAAAAAGCTATGTGCATGTAGCCTTTGCATCACATCTCTGACTCCTTTACTCCCCCACAGGACCCTCACAAGCATCCGACCCCCCTAGCCAGGAAGAAGAAGCTGAGCAGCCAGACTCCTCAGAGGAAGCTGCAACCTCTGAGGTCGCAGCGTCAGCAGAATTCAGCGCACCCAGCACCAGCGCAGACACTCACACCTCGGTTGGACTTTCGGGACATAGAGTAGTGTTGTCACCTGGTGTATCACAGCTCACAAGTGAGCATCAGCAGATTGTGGAGACAGGGACAGCAGTGGAGAGTCCTAGTCAGAGGGCGCAGGACTCTGCCAGCTCGGCTCAGCAGCATGTCGACCCTCTGCCTCTGGGTCCATCCATAAGATCAGAGGTGATGGAACTCCAGGCACAGATGCAGGAGTCTCTGGCAGGTTTTGTCTCTAGGGTCGCTGTGAGTGTGGAGCGAATGGAGGAGTCCATAGCGAACATGAGCAGAGCCTTTGTGAGTCATTAGCATGAATGCATCACCACGGAAAGGATGGCTACCTTCGTGGAAAGGATTGCTACCTCTGTGATAAGGCTGGCTATTGTAGAGGAGAGGATGGCTACGGCCCTGGCTTAGTTGCCAGGGTATGGAAAACATGGTCATTGTTCAGAATAGAATGACATCTCTTGAGGAGCGATGGGCATCTATTGAACTGAGAAACCAGACCTTGGAAGTCCTTCTGAGTAGGACTGCCATTGCAGATGTGGGTCCCCATGGCCCCCCTGATGTGCAGCAAGGTGCTCTCCAGCAATTTCCAGGCGCTGGCCCCTTCTGGCCTGTGCAGCTTCAGGTGGGTGAGCAGCAGCCTGGCGCGCCTGCTGTTGCTGGTGCTGCTGTTGTTCCTGGTTCTGCTGTTGCCGCGGCTGGTGCTCGAGCTCTTCTAATACCCAGATGGGAAGGAAATTAATGGCTCCCATGCTTCTGGTATAGGCCTCCGTTGAGGAAGTGCTGAGTGAAGGTGGCGAGAGGGGTTTCCCAGGAGGTCACACTGGAGATGGGTGTGAGGCTCCAACCTTGCCTACTGTGCATCTCCTGCTCCAGTTCCTTACTTGGTGGCATGGCATTCAGTTGTCTAGATCACATCCTGTGGAAGTCCCTTCCAAAGCCCCTCTGCCTTGTCATTTCACTCCCATCTTTAAAAGATTCCTCAGGACTTGTCTTTACAGCCATTCTTTCAGTCAACTTGTCTAATTCTCTAACTAAACCCCATTCTTTGTCTGTCTGTTCACTCATATGTGAAGCACTTTGAGATGTTTTATTGTGTTGAACATGTACAAATGGGACTTGTTGCTGTTGCAATCTTTCTGGTTTGCACATGGTTGGAAGATAATTCATTACATTTGTGAATTTCTGTTAATTACAGAATCAGCCCTTCACTTGTGTATAAATGAATTGCAGCTTGTTTAGAAATGTCAGTTTTCTGAACAATTTTAATACTTTTCACACTGCAAATATGTTCACTGGTATATATTTTTTCTTTTGTTCTTTACAAACATTTTTATGCTTTTATGGATAGCTAGCAAAGACAATAATATAAAGGTCTATAGTGTCCAACAGGTCCTTCTGAACTTCACATTTTTTAAATTAATTTTCGGATGTTGGCACCACTGGCATCTATTGTCCACCGCTAGTTGCCCTGAGAAAGTGGTGGTGGGCCACCTTCTTGAACCCCTGCAATCTGTATTCTTTGTAGTGCTTGCTAGGCTGCTTTAGATTAAGAGTCAACCATTTTGGTGTTGGACTGGAGTAATGGCCCAGAAATTCGGGTCTCCACGGGTGAGTACACACGGGGTACTCACCCGTAGGCCCAATGGAAGTGCCGGTTTCGTGCATGCGCGGGAAACCGGCACTTCCGTTCCCCTGAAAGAAGGGGTTCCGAGTTCGAACGCGTGCGCGGGAGAGACAGCGCGTGCGCATCGAACTTGCGTTTTTTTTGCAGGTTTTCCCGGGAGGGTAAGTCTCCAGAAGTTAGACATGTAAAAAGTAGGCGTAAGGCCTGCTTTTTACAAGATAAGTGGTGAATTAATTAAAATTAAAACATTTTTTCCACAGGTTTATTATTTTTAAATACTTTAAAGAAAAGTAAATTTATTTTTAGCCCCGTTAGAAAATAAAATTATTTTTTCAACAATTTAAATTATTGTTTAAAATAGTTATTTCATGTAATTTATAGTTTATTTAAAAAATGTGATGGTTTTTTTAAAATTTATTTGAAGATTTAGTGATGTTTTGGGGCTCGTAGTATTTCTAAGTTTGACAGCACTTCCTATCAAACTTAAGAATGAAGCATTCCCTGCTCCGATTGGCTCCCCATGGCCCACGTGATCCCAGGGGATGCATCGAACTAACTGCGCCCCTGGGATACACAAGCACTGCACGCCGGCAGTTGGAGGAGGCCCAGGATCGGAATTCCACGGGGGCCCACAGCTCAACGGCCGGCGCGCAAGGTAAGTGCAGGTCGGGGGCCGCGGGAAGCCCCCGACCCGAATTTCTGGGCCAATATATATAGTTCAGACCAGGTAAGAATGGCAGGTTTCCTTTCCTAAAGGACATTAATGAAGCAGTTGGGTTTTTATGACAATCTGACAACTTTATGGTCACTTTTATTGATAACCAGTTCTTTTAATTTCCAGATTTTATACACTGAATTCAAATTCCCAAAGTGCCATGTTGGGATTTTAATTCATATTGTTCAGGCACAGTAAAAACAATTTGAGATTTGAGTACACCAAAGCCCACATTTGTTATATGGATCACAGCATAAAGGAAGTGCTACTTGTAAATGTAAATGTATGAAAGAGAATCTGTTTTGTAGTTTTTGAATCCAGAGCCAAAAACATCTCTAAAAACAGATTAGAGTTGAACCTTTGTTATAGAGCAAGTAGGGACTTGGGTATTTGCAAATGCAGTAATATGTAATATTTTTATATAAGAAGCTGACTTTTATAATATATTTTGGGGGAAAAATTCAGTTGCTTTGCGCCTCTGTTAGTGCCCTAAGAGGGCGCTAATGGGGCACAAAGCAACTAGTGCCTGGGCGCGGCGCTGCCAACGCCTCCCATGAAATTCAGTGGGTGGTTAGCGATGGTAGTAACCGTTAGTGCCCCGTGGTGCTGCGCGCCGGCGATGACATCATCGCCGTGCGCAGCACCCCACTCGTGCCCCGGCCGCAATCTTCGGTAGTGTCCCCTGACTTACCGCCAGACGCTATGTCCAATGGGGTCAGGGGGGCCTACCTTTGGCCAGGGCGGCGCTAATTAAAGGTGAGGTGTTGGGCGGCCATTTTTGTTGCTGGCCGCCTGCCAACACCTGCCCCCATTGCCGTCACCAACCTCCTCTTCAGCCCCCCCGCAGAGTGCCGGCTGCGCTCCGTGAGCCCGGCACTTCTCGTGAGTGCCGGGCTCTTTTGCCAGCACTCCAATCCCTGGTGGCCCAGCTGGGCCCCGAGTTGCGCTGCGCTAGGCCCCTCCCCTTTAAGAAAGGGAGGAAGACCTGCAGTACCTCTTGGGGCGCTACCGATGAATTTTGGCCATGGGGGCGCTAATTGTTTCGGGTTGCTAAAAGGAGTTTGCGCCCCAAAGGGGGCGCGACTCAATTTTTCCCCTTCTATTTTGAATATAAAATATATATTAGAAAAATACTGGATCCAATTTTCCTGTACCCCCTGCACCTGGGGGAAGTGCTCTCCACCTGCACTAATCCGAACACACGTGTATTTCCAGGTTCAGGTCATGTATGTAGGCCAGCCGCTTCCCTAGCACAGGCCTACTCTCTGACGGGGCTTAGCACCTGAGAGGCCTGCAGCAATGAGAATGGATGCTGGCTTTGGGGCCTTCTGCTATTGCCCAAATACAGCAGCCAGATGGTGTCCTGAGCCAATTCCTTGTCCTGGAAGCGAAAAGGTACTTAACTGTGGGTCCTTTCCTACTTGCTCCGCTTTGATCAGAGAGGAGCTGGGCGCAGGGCCGAAGCTCCACTTCTTCTGGCCACTCCTCAAACTGGCCACCCTTACAGTGAAACTACCGTTACCTTTTGAAGTTTAGTACAGTATGCTTTTGACTAAATTAAGTGGCATAAGCAGAAAATATTTAATCTGAAATATTTTGAAACAACATTTCAAGGTATACATTAGCACTCAGTACTACTGAGTAAGGTGCAGGTTCTGAACCCAGTCTGCTCAGTTCCTGAGCCACACTGAGCAGGGAGACGCCAAACGGAGGCTGCTAAGGTAAAGAGAAAATCTGCTGGGATCTTTTGGCTGAGTGTTATGACTTACCTGCTTGAGGCTAACCAAATGGGGGCACTGGCGGGGGTCCTGGCGTAGGCTGCCTGTCCACTCTTAACCCACATTGATACGAAGATAAGGTGAACCTAAGATGCATTGAAAAAATGCATAAATCATTTTTTAAACTTTTATAAATTTATAAACACTGAGAAATTGTGGATTTAAACTTCTTATACCACTGTGACAAAAATTAGGTATTTTTGTCTAGTTTTGATTAAGTGGCTGTTCCTTTAAATGCAGTTACAGTACACAAGCAGTTTAAAAATGGACGCAGTACAGTTTGCTGTACCAACCTTACAATGTTGCAATTTTTGTCAGTTACTGACTGCACAGAATGATAATGCAAACTTAAATAATGGTGTGTGCTTGGTTTCAGTCTACGATTTACACCTTTTTAAATCTGAGCGGTGGGATATTCAAAATCCAGGACATCCTAGTAACTCTCTTTCATGATCGCTGTTCTGTTCAAATGAAAGAGTCAATTTGAAAATCGAGGGAAGAGAGAAAAATATAGGTTTCAATTTCCCAGAAACAGCTTAAATTAATTAGGCTCCCATAGTGGTAAGAAATTCAAGGAAAAGAAACCCTATTATTAAAAAATTATTTACAAAGGATTACTTTCGTTCTTAGGAGTTGACTTTTTAATTTTTCCACTTCAGTTAAATACCAGGATGTTGATGTAAATACGTAACCACTCATGAACCTCCCTTGGCCTTGCTCCTGGTCAGCTGCAGGAAATAGTGTGGGGAAGATTTTGAGGCCTGGCAGAAATGGGACAGTAACGTTCCCTAAATGGTGGCGAATCACTTACTGGTACGTTCCCGCCATCAGTGTGGCCTCTGCAGTCTCCACCCCCGCCGGGCCGACTGCTGTGCTGCTGGTGTTCTCGACTGAGTCAGGCAGTAGGCCCTTTTAATATATAAATAGGGCTCCTGTGATGTACATAGTACCCAGTTTGCCATTTTAGGACAGTACCGGGCGGAGGGTGTGCCACACATGCTGCACCCAGTATCAGCCGGCAATCCAGCTGACAAGGAGAGCAAAGGTTAGTATTGCTGTATTTTTTGTGGTATCTGAGATCACCCATGGAGCTACCTTCTTCTGGCTTGAGGCTGGTTGGGCCGCCTGATATAGCGGCAGCCTGGAGCTGCCAGGCTGCCCCAGGCCACTCGTTTGCCACCCGTAGCCCTTCGGGCGAATGTTAATGAGGACTGACCCTCAAAATGGACCGAGTCTACTGGCTGCCCAAAGTGCAGACCAGGGGAAGTTGTACCCCTATATTTTTTAGCTGTACTTGTTGTGTGTGGTAAACCACTTTTATCGTTCACTATCGTTACACTATGGTTATCACTGTTTATATCGTTACACTATGGTTATCACTGTTTACACTGTTGTATCACTACACAAGGTCACCTCTTGTCACGCTGTTATACCTGGGCTGACCACCGCTGACTCCGCCCATGACTCCGCCTGCTTGCCCAGGTATAAAGGTGGTCGACTGGCTGGTATTCCTCCTTGTTGGACCCGATCAGCCACGAGGGTGGGCTCTGTTATTTAGCCAATAAAAACCTATAGTTACTATCTTAACTCGTCGCTTTTCATTGGATGAATTGATAGGTATATCAATTTTATTGGCTAAATTTTGAAATGAGTGGATCAGAGCAGCCAAACGACCAGCCAAACGGCCAGCTACAACAGCCACAGCAGCCGGCCTGGCTGCGAGCCCTCCGACCGCCGTACCTGGATCTAAACCCACAGGCAGTGAACTCAGCCCTCGACTTCAAACACTGGCTGAGCTGTTTCGAATCCTAGCTGGGATAATCCGGCGTGCCTCCGGGATCCAAACTAAGAGTTCTGACAGCCCAAGTGAGCCCTAAAGTATTTGCAATCATCCAGGACCTTACTACATACGAGGACGCCCTCAACCTGCTGAAAGAGCAGTACCGGAGCCCGGTAAACTCTATGTATGCCAGACATCTCCTAAGATCCCGCTCGCAACAGCCAGGAGAGTCTGTAGATGAATTTTTACGGGCGCTACAAACACTCGGCAGGGACTGTGACTTTAAAGCTGTAACGGCTGCAGAAAATACTGAAGGGAATATCCGCGATGCCTTCGTGAAAGGCCTTCGGTCCGACTACTCGCGGCAAAGACTGCTCGAATCAAAGGACCTCGACCTGAATACAACTGCAGCCCTCGCTCGCTCTCTGGAAGTAGCCTATCGGGACCTCGAGGCGTATTCCAGGTACTGTGCTGCGCGACCCTGGGACTCCGGCCCGACCCCGGCCGCAGTACCCCTCGCACCGCCGCCTCTGGGACCTACCTCAGCGTCGGCGTCCCAGAACCGATTGGGACCGCCACCCCCGGTACCGGCTGTAACATCGGAGCCCCGCGATCGGGCCGCCGGCTGCTTCTTCTGTGGCCAGGCGAAACACCCGAGGACGCGCTGCCCTGCAAGAAACGCGACTTGCTCCGATTGCCACAAGAAAGGCCACTTCGCTAAGGCCTGCAGGGGGAGAGCCACAGACGCCAGCAGTGCCTCATGCGAGTTGTGGGGGCGGCCATCTTTCATCAAGGCCACAGATGCCAGTATCCCCTCGTGTGAGTCGTGGGGGCGGCCATCTTTGATCAAGGCCACCGACACCAGCAGTGCCTCGTGAGTTGTGGGGGCGGCCATCTTCTCCACCATTTTATTCAACCTCGTGGGCGCCGCCATTTTGTCCACCACACTCGACCGCCACCTTGCCTCCAGACCCGACCACCGCCTCACCCGCAGACTACAGCAGCTCGCTCAGCCATACACTAGCCTCCGTCACACTGGACCAAGCTCGCCCGCATCACCTGTCCAAGTCCATGATGGACATCAAAGTAAACGGCCACGCCACGACCTGCCTGTTCGACAGCGGAAGCACGGAGAGTTTCACCCATCCAGACACGGTGAGCCACTACTCCCTCACTGTCCGGCCAACGCGCAACCGGATCTCGATGGCGTCGAGGTCCCATTCTACAGACATCAGCGGCTACTGTGTTGTGACCCTGTCGGTTAGGGGCACGGAGTATAAAAATTTTAAACTCCTCGTCCTGCCCCAGCTCTGCGCTGCCGTCCTACTAGGGCTGGACTTCCAATCCCACCTTCAAAGTGTCACCTTGGCATACGGTGGACCCCTCCCCCCACTCACAGTCAACAACCAGCAGCCTTTAAACCGCCCACCGCATACCACCTGCAGCCTATCCACCCTCAAGGTCCCGCCCCCCTCCCTGTTCGCTAACCTCACCCGCGACTGTCAACCCGTCGCCACCAAGAGCAGGCGGTACAGCGCCGGGGACAGAGCTTTTATTAGCTCTGAGGTGCAGCGTCTCCTGAAGGAGGGCATCATCGAGAGGAGCAACAGCCCCTGGCGTGCCCAGGTCGTAGTCGTTAAGACCGGCAATAAAAAGCGCCTGGTCATCGACTACAGCCAAACCATAAACCGGTACACCCAGCTGGACGCATACCCCCTTCCCCGCATATCTGATATGGTCAATCAGATTGCACAGTGTGATAAAAATGATAACATCCAGGAAGTTATGTCATCACTTCCTGTGAACTATGAACTGTGAACTATGAACTATGAACTGTGTACATACCTCACTTCCTGTCATATGTCACTTCCTGTTGGACTGGTATAAATACTGGTCTGTTCAGTATTGTAAGAGGCTTCTACCAGAGGCATGGTAAAGACCTCTCTTGTATATAGTGTGTTTATAAGTTACTTAAAGCTTACTTTAAAGTTACTTGATGGTAAGTCTCCTTTTTCTTACATCACACAGTACCGGGTATTCTCCACCATCGACCTTAAGTCGGCCTATCACCAACTCCCTATCCGCCCTGAGGACCGCCAGTATACCGCCTTCGAGGCGAATGGCCGCCTCTACCACTTCCTTAGGGTTCCCTTCGGCGTCACCAACGGGGTTTCGGTCTTCCAAAGGGAGATGGACCGGATGGTTGACCAGAACGGGCTGCAGGCCACGTTCCCTTATCTAGATAACGTCACCATCTGCGGCCGCGACCGGCAGGACCACGATGTTAATCTGGAGAAATTCCTCCGTACGGCCGAACGGCTGAACCTCACTTACAATAAGGAGAAATGTGTGTTTAACACCTCGCGTCTCGCCATCCTCGGCTGCGTAGTAGAGAACGGGGTCATCGGCCCCGACCCCGAAAGAATGCGCCCCCTCATGGAGCTACCCCTCCCCCACTGTCCAAAGGCGCTGAAGAGAACCCTGGGGCTCTTCGCCTACTATGCCCAATGGGTGCCGAATTATGCGGACAAAGCCAGACCCCTCATGAAGTCCACCTCCTTCCCCCTGACGGCAGAAGCGTGCGCAGCCTTCTCCCTCATAAAGGGAGACATTGCTAAGGCCACAATGCACGCAGTGGATGAGTCTATCCCTTTCCAAGTGGAGAGCGATGCATCCGACTTCGCCCTAGCAGCAACCCTTAACCAGGCGGGGAGACCTGTGGCCTTCTTCTCAAGGACCCTCCAGGGCCCTGAGATCCGACACTCTTCGGTCGAGAAGGAGGCCCAGGCGATCGTGGAGGCAGTACGACGCTGGAGGCATTACCTGGCAGGCAAACGATTTACCCTCCTCACCGACCAGCGTTCAGTCGCTTTTATGTTTAATAACAAGCTGAGGGGCAAAATCAAGAACAACAAGATCTTGAGGTGGAGAATCGAGCTCTCCACCTATGATTATGATATCTTGTACTGACCTGGTAAACTGAACGAACCCCCAGATGCTCTATCACGAAGTACATGCGCCAACGCGCAAATTGATAGACTGCAGACCCTCCACAACGACCTCTGCCACCCCGGGGTCACCAGACTTTACCACTTCATTAAGGCCCGCAACCTGCCCTACTCCATCGAGGAGGTCAGGACCATGACCAGGAACTGCCAAACCTGTGCTGAATGCAAACCGCATTTCTTTAGGCCGGACAGAGCAAGCCTGATCAAGGCCACCCGCCCCTTCGAGCGCTTGAGCATCGATTTTAAGGGGCCCCTCCCGTCCTCTGACCGTAATGTGTACTTCCTCAACATCATTGATGAGTACTCCCGTTTCCCCTTTGCCTTCCCCTGCCCAGACATGACCAGTACCACGGTCATCAAATGCCTGAACGACCTCTTCGCCTTGTTCGGGTTCCCGAACTATATACATAGCGACCGGGGCTTATCCTTCATGAGCGAGGAACTTCGCCAGTTCCTACTAGCGAGAGGCATTGCTGCAAGCAGGACCACCAGCTACAACCCCCGAGGGAACGGCCAGGTGGAAAGAGAGAACGCGACTGTTTGGAAGGCCGTTCTCTTAGCCTTAAAGTCTAAGGGCCTGCCAACCTCTCGCTGGCAGGAAGTCCTCCCGGCAGCGCTGCATTCCATCCGGTCACTGCTTTGCACGGCCATTAACGCCACCCCCCATGAACGAATGTTTGTTTTCCCCAGGAAGTCGACTACGGGAACCTTGCTACCAACATGGCTGACTTCTCCGGGGCCTGTCTTGCTGCGAAAGCACGTGAGGGCCCATAAAACGGACCCCCTGGTCGAGAGGGTGGACCTCCTGCACGCCAACCCCCAGTACGCCTATGTGGCATACCCAGACGGGCGGGAGGACACAGTCTCCTTACGAGACCTTGCACCCTCGGGCACCCCTGAGACACCACCGTTACCCCCCACCGCCCCCCCAAATCCACCCCAGGTAGACGGCATGCCGAGAGCGGTTACAACACCACATCTGGAGCAAGCAAGAATAACAGGCGTTTTTATCATCTTTAAAACAAAAGCAAAATACTGTGGATGCTAGGAATCTGAAATAAAAACAGAAAATGCTGGAAATACTCAGCAGGTCAGGCAGCATCTGTGGAGAGAGAAACAGAGTTAAGGTTTCAGGTCAATGATCTTTCGTCAGAATTGGAAGATGTTGGAGATGAACAGCTTCTATGCATATAATGATCAGAGAAAAGTGTGAGGACGGGAAAAGAACAAAAGGGAGCAGTTTGTGGAGGGATGGAAGGCGGGAATGATTAAATGGCAAAATTGCCCTCCACCCTATCACAGACTTTTTCCATTTGTTCTTTCGCTGTCCCTCTTTTCCCTGGCTCTGTATTTGCTTAAAAGCTGTTCAGCGCTAACATATTCCAGTTCTGATGAAAGGTCATCGACCTGAAACATTAGCTCTGTTGCTTTCTTCACAGTTGCTGAGTGTTTCCAGCATTTTTTGTTCATGTAATTTTGTTTTTTTTAAAGCGGTAATAGCACCACTACTGGAAAAATCAAGAGTACCAGACTTCACCATTGCAGTATTACCCATTGATTTCAATGGGCTGTTAGTCCATGGGCATGTTAGCAGTATCAACACAGATTTTATATATACGAATCAACCTCCTGCGGTCTTGCACATGGAGGTTTACCCTAAGTGTAGTCCTCTGGTGAAGTGGAGTTGGAGGACAGGGGATGGGGTGATAATTGGACCAGTGCATGCAGATATAATTTAGTTGTGACTTTGAAGTCATACATTCTGTCTTTACTTTTATATGATCTAAAATCAAAGCATATTATTATTTATAACAATGTATGGCAGGCAATTTGGGAATTAGAGAAGTAAAGTTACTTGGATCATCGGAGTTTCTCTGCAATACAAACTGAGGAGCTGGGAGATATAAAACTGAGATACAACAGTGCAGGAGGGTATGACAACTACAGTATGACAAGCTTACAGAGGCAGTTTTCACTATAAATGTGGACATCAGAATTTATAATGGTAAAGTGATGGAGAGCGTATGTGCTGCAACATTGTTTACTCTGAGTACGCTGTCATACAAACGCATGCACTAAATCCCAAACTTGCGATCTGTCAAGTTCCAACTTGTCAGATGATCCACATCGACGGGGAAGTCCTCATTGCTGGCGCAGGATTGGACTAATTGCCCAGCAATTACATAGGAAAATTTTACAGCTGATGCAAGCAGGCACAGGGCCTGTTTGCATCAGCGTAAGGGATACCTCAAAAGAGCCAAAGCCTCATTGGGCATGTTTTAACATTATTTAGCACTCAAAAGTGAAATTGGAACATTACAACAGATCGAAGAACCTGAGTGCTGTTTGAATAATTTAGCCGTGAGCTCCGTATAATTGCGAAGAGCTTTTTTTGTTAGTTTGTTTTAGTGTCTGTGTGTTTCCGTTCAATAAAGTTGTCAGAATAAATATCAGTCTCTCCAAATGGGGTTTAGTAAAACTGTTTATCAGTTGTTTCAATTTCATGAGAAACATATTTAGTTCTGAAGTTGTGTTGCTATTACTTGTCGGGAGATGGGAAATCTGTAATACCAGCTGTATTTTAAATAATTATTGTACTCATGTTTATGCACATTTAAATCCTAGAAGGCTCTAGTAATGAGGGTTTAAATGAATGAGAGACTTTCTGCTTCCTGATTGGAGCACCGGCCCACGTGATCCCAGATACGCTTCCACACACGCTGAGCCCCTGGGATCCGTGGGCCACTATGCAGCCCTCTAGTACACAGCTTCAAACAGCAAGTTCATGAAGGAGGATCCCCATCAGGTAAGTGCGCATTCTATTTGGATGCCGCCGACTGCAAAATCCAAGCCATTATAAAGGCATAAGATCAGTTCAGTAGCTGAAAGAAATGACCAGATAGGGTTTGGCATTTGTTGCCTAGGCATTTTACTGAAAGCTTACCTAACTCTCAGGCCAATGGCTGACACGCATGAAGGTATGAGGAGTGGGGTCTCGCACAGGAGAATGGTCTAAAATACCATAAACAAAATAATCTAGAATAAGGTGGTCAGTAAAGATCTAAAAATGTAACAGCCACTTTTGAGTGACACTTTGGACAACCTACTTGCCTCTTTGTCTGGTATCATTTTATTAGCTTTTGGTTCATTCAGAGTGCAATGATTGTTCTACAATCTTTCAGATGAGACGTTAAACCGAGGCCCTGTCTGCTCTCTCAGGTGGACGTAAAAAATCCTATGGCACTATTTTGAAGAAGAGATGGGGAGTTTTCCCCGGTGTCCTGGCCAATATTTATCCCTCAATCAGCATCACTAAAAACAGATTATCTGGTCATTATCACATCGCTGTTTGTGAGAGCTTGCTGTGCACAAATTGGCTGCCGCGTTTCCCATATTACAACAGTGCTTACACTTCAAAAGTACTTAATTGGCTGTAAAGCACTTTGAGACGTCCGGTGGTCGTGAAAGGCGCTATATAAATGCAAGTCTTTCTTTCTTACAAGACAGCTAAATCATCTTAATTCTGTTATACACGTTGATCCAAATGCAGAAAATCACAGGGAAGAAGGTTCAAGGTGCTGCTGTGTTTAGAGCTCATTGCATCATCTTGTTTCCTCTATTTCATACACTACAGTACATGCTGTCTCTTCTTTGGCCTCTCGGTGTTGATCCCGTTTCATGCTGTTCCTGCAAGTGCAAGAAAATAATTCTCTAAGCAGTATGCATCAGGTTTTGTCATCCAAGGTCGTTTTGAGTTTCTGTTCCTTAACAAGGACTTTTGCCAAACTGCATGATGGAGATTTTTTTTTTCTAATACTCATTCATGTTGTATAAATTCTGTAACAGGTTTGCGAGGCAATCCAAAGCTGACATGTCAAAAAACTTCAAAAGCTCATAAATAACTAGGATGGCAAGAGCATCGGTCTGATTTGCACGGAGCACTTCCTTTCTTGTCCACTTAATGCACTGGCCTTCATAATAGAAAATACTGCAAAAACCATTTACCAGATGAGTTTTTTGGAACAGATGCATCATTTAAAACATGCTTCAAAAGTACCGCCTGGGTTAAAAGATGACCCTATTCTTAACTGAGATTGAAATCTTTACACTGGGTGATGTCTTGAGGCATTGGATCGTGTGTACCCCATAAATCACTGGATTAAGGATTCAACTCTCAAAACTTCCAGTAATACTCATGGGTCAAGTTAAGCCTATTGTATACAAAGTCACCAATTATTAAACAATTTGTGTCAGCATGGACATAGAAATGGAGACATTGGTGTTTTCATTCATTTGAGTCTGTAAGTACTTTATTAATTGTGAGGCTGACTAAAGTGCCCCTTCCTCCATATTGGCTGTGACTCAGCACAGACAAGAGATCAAAACTTTATAGTGATTTAACCACAATAATATTAAAATAGCAACTTAATTTGCTATAACATCGTTTTGTGGCATTCTAAATTGTAAGCAAGGGATTATATTTGTTTCTGTCTGAATAACAGGCATAAAGGCCCCGATATTAATGGAGAGGCGGAGGTGGTGTGGAGCAGCGTGTTATCGTGGGGCAAAGCCAGGCACATGGAGGCCCTGCTGGTCTTAACCTGCTGCAGTCTCCTGCCCACCAACCGGCCAAATTGACATCCTGGCTGGTGAGTAAGAGCACAAACAAGTGGCGGGAGGCCGCAGCCGGGGACCTGTGGGGACGGTCCCCGGCAGTTAGTGGGAGGCCTTGCCTCGATCGGGGTGAGGGGACTTCTGGCCGTGTTCAGAGGAGGTGGTGGTCTGGCCACGATTGGGTGAAGGGAGGGCAAAGGCTTTGGCCACGATTGGGGGGGAGGTGGGTAGCCCGATGCGCACTCATTATTTGAACTCCCCATTATTTAAGCAGAGTTCCATTTGACTAGATTTATTTTTGTTTGTAATACTGATCCTAACAGCTTTGCAGCCTTGTCCAATATCTGTATGGGTGCATTCTGACTTCCACCCGTACAGAGTGCTACAACCATCTGGCTGGATGGAGGACTGTACTGAGCCAAACTCATTCTTCATGGAGAGAAATGGAATATCAACTAAAATAACACTGGTGGCATGTTGGCCGTGGCCAGATTGGGCCATTAGTGAAATGGTAATGCTGGACTTGTATGTTTTTAATGGATCTAATAAAATTGATGCTGATTATATCTACATGGTAACTTTATAATGAAATATAAGCCCTATCTTTGTCACTTAGGGCTTCTTCGTGCATGGTAAATTATCCATCTGATACTTAACAGTTAAATATAGATTGAAATGAATGGGATGTCAGAAAAACTTATTGGATTCTGAAATATTGGTCTGCCTTTTAACGTATAGGGAAAAAGTGACCTTTCATTTGCAAGTAGTCTACTTCTTACTGAGTAAGAATGGGAACAATAAAAGTTAGTGTACATTTTCCAATTAATCTTTATACAAAAAAGTACTTGAGAATAAATTCCAAAATACTGGATAATCCATTTATATGATGCAAAGATGTTTCTAGTCTTCAGTAGTAACTGATTCACAACTGTACAGAATAGTAGTTTTCTGTAGACATTGGGCTGTTTTGAAGCACAAGAAACCAAAAACAATGTGACTCCAAATAAAATCCATTAACCTGCCAGCTGGCAACATAGTGGAAGGAGCATTTTGCCTACAACCAGATGGTATGTGGCTTATCTCGGGCAGTGTGTCAGTTAAGTCTTTCAGAAACCGTTTTAATGAGTTTTTAAAATCTATTGTTTAAAATCTGTTGTTATTTAAAATCTATTTATTGGCTAGGTTGTGTGAAATGCTTCATGAATACAGATCAATGCTTTGCCTGCCACGTCTTGCTCTAGCTCATTTGTGGTGGCTGCAAAACATGCCATGTTGAGGTGACTATCCTTGTGGTTGAAAACTCTTGGCAAAACTATCAATAAATGTTTTGAACACACCACAAAAATAACATTACTACTAGGATAAACAATAGAACAGCCTCAGAAGTGTAATATTGCACTTGTTTGAGGTTTTAACCCTCGCATAAATGCACTAACTCTAGACCTACATGTGATTGTACTGTTTTAGTCTGGACGTATCTAACCACATTTGTGTAGTACTGTGAAACAGAATAATGCAGTACTACACACTAAAGAGCACATATTAAAAATGTAGGGCTTCTGGACAAGAGACCTGAATCAGAATGTGACAGATGAAATCCACAGTTGTTTATGCAATATGCTGTATGTTAACAGTTTTGGTGATATGTTAGTGAACTTTAAAAATCCTTAAGCAAAGCTGGATAATTAATTAGTACAACATTTGTTTACATCAGTGATGCGCTATCAATTACTCAAAAGACTGAGGTTAAGCGAGTAACTAACAGGCTTTTATATTAACAAGAGAATGAAGGTGTGCCTCGAGTGGTCGACCAGTCCAGAATACAGCGGGACTGTGGAGCAGTCACCTTTATACCTGGACTCATGGGAGGAGTCAGCCGAGGCATGTAGAGACATGTACACAGTGGAATACAAACACCCACACAGGCAGGTATAACAGTGGTTTACCACATTCACCCCTTGTTTAAAAATGAGTCCGGCGGGGTGAAGTGTATTAAAAGTTTGTGTATTGGAGTCTCTCCGGAGGTCTTGTCTGCCGCTGTGATCGACGTGGCGACGGCAGGGGTAGTGAAGCTTCCGGCGTCGAGTCCCGCGTAGGCTGGGGCACTGGTGTGTAGTCCTCGTGGGTGTTGAGCGGGTCGCGGGGCCCAGGCGTGCCGTCTGCTGGGGTTGGATATTGGATCGTGGGGGGGGGGTGGTAGTGGGTTACTGGGGCCCCCGAGGGTGCGAGGTCTCGTATGGAGACTGTGTCCTCCTGCCTGTCCGGGTACGCAATGTAAGCATACTGGGGGTTGGCGTGGAGGAGGTCAACCCTCTCGACCAGGGGGTCCGTTTTATGGGTCCTCACGTGTCTTCTCAGTAGGACCGGCCCTGGGGACGTCAGCCATGGCGGTAGCGATGTCCCCGATGTGGACTTCCTTGGGAAGACAAACATTTTCTCATGAGGGGTGGCGTTAGTGGCAGTGCAGAGCAGTGACCGAATAGAGTGGAGCGCATCGGGGAGCACATCCTGCCAGCGGGAGGTCGGAAGGCCCCTAGACTTTAAGGCTAGCAGGGCGGCCTTCCAAACTGTCGCATTCTCTCTTTCCACCTGTCCGTTCCCCCGGGGGTTGTAACTGGTGGTCCTGCTTGTGGCAATACCCCTAGCGAGCAGGTACTGGCGGAGTTCGTCGCTCATAAACGATGAGCCCCGGTCGCTATGGATATAGCTGGGGAAACCGAACAGGGTGAAGAGGTCGTTCAGACATTTAATGACCGTGGCACTGGTCATGTCCGGGCAGGGGATGGCGAACAGGAAACGGGAGTACTCCTCAATAATGTTGAGGAAGTACACATTGCGGTCGGAGGAGGGGAGAGGCCCTTTAAAATCAACGCTCAGGCGCTCGAAGGGGCGAGTGGCTTTTATCAGGTGAGCCCTGTCTGGTCTATAAAAGTGCGGTTTGCACTCAGCGCAGACTTGGCAGTTCCTGGTCATGGTCCTGACCTCAATGGAGTAAGGCAGGTTGTGGGCCTTGATGAAGTGGAAGAACCTGGTGACCCCCGGGTGGCAGAGGTCATTGTGGAGGGCCCGCAGTCTATCGATCTGCGCGCTGGCGCAGGTGCCACGCGATAGAGCATCCGGGGGTTCATTGAGCTTCCCGGGCCGGTACAAGATCTCGTAATTGTAGGTGGAAAGTTCGATTCTCCACCTCAAGATCTTGTCGTTTTTGATTTTGCCCCTCTGCTTGTTGTTAAACATAAAAGCAACTGAACGCTGGTCAGTGAGCAGGGTAAATCGTTTTCCGGCCAGGTAGTGCCTCCAATGACGCACAGCCTCCACAATAGCCTGGGCCTCCTTCTCAACAGCGGAGTGTCTGGTCTCCGGGCCCTGGAGGGTTCGTGAAAAGAAGGCCACGGGTCTCCCCGCCTGATTAAGGGTAGCGGCCAGGGCAAAGTCGGACGCATCGCTTTCCACCTGGAAGGGGATGGATTCGTCTACTGCGTGCATGGTGGCTTTGGCAATGTCTTCCTTGATACGGTGGCAGGCTAAGCGGGCCTCTGCCGTCAAGGGAAAAGAGGTGGACTTGATCAGCGGACGGGCCTTGTCCGCATAGTAGGGGACCCACTGGGCATAATAGGAGAAAAACCCGAGGCACCTCTTCAGGGCCTTGAGGCAGTGGGGCAGTGGGAGTTCCATAAGGGGACGCATGGGGTCGGGACTGATGACTCCGTGTTCCACAACACAGCCAAGGATGGCGAGGCGGGTTGTGCGGAATATGCACTTCTCCTTGTTATACGTCAGGTTCAGGAGTTGGGCGGTGCAGAGGAATTTTTCGAGGTTTGCGTCATGGTCCTGCAAGTCATGGCCGCAGATGGTCACATTGTCCAGATATGGGAAAGTGGCCTGCAACGCATTTTGATCGACCATCCGGTCCATCTCCCTTTGGAAGACGCCAAAGGGAACCCTAAGGAAGTGATAGAGGCGGCCGTTTGCCTCAAAGGCAGTATACTGGCGGTCCTCAGGGCGGATAGGGAGCTGGTGGTACGCTGATTTCAGGTCAATGGTCGAGAAGACGCGGTACTGCGCGATCTGGTTGACCATATCAGCTATGCGGGGGAGTGGGTAAGCGTCCAGCAGGGTGTAGCGATTTATTGTCTGGCTGTAGTCGATGACCAGGCGCTGCTTCTCGCCGGTCTTAATGACCACAACCTGGGCTCGCCAGGGGCTGGTGCTGCCCTCAATAATCCCCTCCTTCAGGAGCCGCACCACTTCGGTTTTAATGAAAACCCTGTCCCCGGCACTGTATCGCCTGCTCTTTGTGGCGATGGGCTTACAGTCGGGGGTGAGGTTAGCAAACAGTTGGGGGGGGTGACTCTGAGTGTGGAAAGGTTGCACCTGGTGCGCGGCGGGCAGTTTGGAAGCTGCTGGCTGCGGACTGTGAGTGGGGGGAGGGGTCCACCGTACGCCATCGTAACACTTTTAAGGTGGCACTGAAAATCTAACCCCAGTAGAACGGCAGCGCAGAGGTGGGGCAGGACCAGAAGTTTAAAATTATCGTACACAGTCCCGTCTACTAAGAGTGTCACCATGCAGTAGCCGCCAATGTCCGCCGACTGGGACTCGGAGGCCATAGAAATCCGCTGGTGCGCAGGCAGGACTGGGAGAGAGCAACGCCACACCGTGTCGGGGTGGATGAAGCTCTCCGTGCTCCCAGAGTCAAAAAGGCAGGTTGTTTCGTGACCATTTACCTTGATGTCCATTGTGGACCGGGCCAGTTAGTGCGGTCTCGCTTGGTCCAGCGTAACGGAGGCCAGCGTAGGGGTCGGTGTGTCGCTGCGGGTATCAGATGAGGCGGTGTTGGGGGCCTGCTGCGTCCCGGCTGGCGTCCAAGATGGCGGCGTCCATGATCCCCATGTGGCTGGAGGCGTCCAAAATGGCTGCTGTTCCGGTGGTTCGCACAAGGCTGGGGAGGCCCAAGATGGCGGCCCGCACGGCCCACACGCGGCGCTGCTGGGGTTCGGGGTGGCTTTGGCCCTGCAGACGCTGGCGTAGTGTCCCTTCTTCCCGCAGCCCGAGCAGATCGCATTTTTCGCCGGGCAGCGCACTCTGGGGTGTTTGGCCTGGCCACAGAAGTAGCATTTCTGGCCTTGGGACACTGCTGCGGTAGTTGGGCCGTTGCTGGGATGTGGCTGGGGTGGCACGGCGCTATGAGATGGTCCTACCGTGTCCCAGGCTGTCATTCCCCGCGGCGTCCACGGTGCAGAGGAGTAGGCATCCATGCCCCGGTAGGCTGCGTCCAATGATAGTGCGAGTTCAGAGGCCTTGTTGAGGTCGAGGTCACTCTGCTCCAACAGTCGCTGTCGGGTGTAATTGGACCTGTGGCCCGCTACAAAAGCGTCCCGGATAAGTTCCTCTGTGTACACGGCGGCCTTTACATCCTTACAACCACAGGCACAGACAGTGCCTGAAGGTATTCCTCGGTCGATTCCCCAGGTTGTTGTTTACGACTCCCCAGGAGGTGCCTGGCGTACACCTCGTTCACTGGGCGCGTGTACTGGTCCTTGAGGAGCTTGAGAGCAGCCGTGTACGAGGTCGCGTCCTGGATGACCGAGTACGCTTGGTGGTTCACTTTGGAGGTCAGGACATCCAGTTTGTCCTCATCCGATTTGACCGTTGCAGCGGAGGTGATCAGGAATCTTTCAAAGCACCTAAGCCAGTGAGCAAACTTGGTGGATGCGTCCGCCTCCCGATGGTCTAAGTCCAGGCATGCTGGTGTGAGGATCTTCTCCATTATAAAAAATCTTGTTAATAAAATTGATGCGCTATCAATTACTCAAAAGACTGAGGTTAAGCGAGTAACTAACAGGCTTTTATTAACAAGAGAATGAAGGTGTGCCTCGAGTGGTCAACCAGTCCAGAATACAGAGGGACTGTGGAGCAGTCACCTTTATACCTGGACTCGTGGGAGGAGTCAGCCGAGGCATGTACAGACATGTACACAATGGAATACAAACACCCACACAGGCAGGTATAACTGGTTTACCACAATCAGGAAAAGTGTTTTAGAGCACTTTAAAGGGTGGAGGGAAAAAAGCAGGCACGAAGCAAGAGTGAAAAAAGAAAATTGAAATTGAGGGTGCTGAAAACATGGGCGATTTTCTGATGTTGGAGGAGGCGGGTTTGGAGGTGGGAAAGGCGGGAAAATCAGATTCAAAGAGGTCGGGTTCGGAACCCGCATCCGCGGGATATTGCCAGTGCCGGTTTTGGAGGTCGGGAAACGCTCCCGCCTCCAGCTGGCCATTGCGCTATTTAACATCTTTAAATGCTCATTAAGGGCCTCTCTAAGCCTATTTTGAGAGGCCCTTGTGATTTTTCCAGCATTTCGGCATGATCCATGCACCTCCTAAACCACGCCAGGTAAACCTGGCGGTTTGACTCATGGGTGGCCTCCTCGCTGCTGCAGGTCTAACAAGACATTGTTTATTGCAGCAAGGATTACTTGGCAGGTGCCAGACCTTAGCTTTAAAAGGTCTCTGAGCACTGTTAGAAGGCCTTCTGAAGTCAGAGGTGCTGCAGCTTGACTCCAGGCTGATACCTGGGATGGCAGGAATGACGTATGAGGAGAGATTGGGTCGATTGGGCTTATACTTGCTGGAGTTTAGAAGAATGAAAGGGGATCTCATTGAAACTTATAAAATTCTAACAGGACTAGACAGACTAGATGCAGGAAGGATGTTCCCGATGGTCGGGGAGTCCAGAACCAGGGGTCACAGTCTAAGGATAAGAGGTAGCCATTTAGGACAGAGATGAGGAGGAATTTCTTCACCCAGATAGTGGTGAACCTGTGGAATTCTCTACCACAGAAGACAGTTGAGGCCAATTCATAAAATATATTCAAGAAGGAGTTAGATATATTTCTTAAGGCTAAGGGGATCAAGGGATATGGGGAGAAAGCAGGGACAGGGTACTGAATTTGGATGATCAGCCATGATCTCATTGAATGGCGGAGCAGGCTCGAGGGGCTGAAAGACCTACTCCTGCTCCTATCTTCTATGTTTCCATCAACTGTGGGACCTCCTTGGAAGACTCTCTCCCCGCTTGCAATGAGCGCTTCCCCAAAGGAGGCATCTACAAGCAGCATGGGAACTATTCGTTTTCTTTCTGCATGGACCTCAGATGAGGATGAGGAGGAGGAGGATCTGGAGGAGGAGGAGGAGGTCAAGGCGCCGGTGTATCGACCAGTGGCAGCGGCAGCACGTGAGCACATGGCTGCCCGAGATGCAAGGGATGAACTTATCGTGGCCAGATTTGCATAGGTTGCCCAAGTTGGCACATGTCTTTGACTCCATCCTAGGACATCATTGACAATGGACTCTCTGGCCTCCTTTCACTCAGGCCACCAACCTGACAACGCAAGTGTGGCGGTGCCTGCAATGTGGAGCTGCCTAAGGTGAAAGAACAAATGGCATAACGCCAACATTTTGGCTTCAAATCATTTTAATGCTTTCCAACAGGGATGGCATTTCATCAATACACAGAAACAGTCTCCCAATCTGCACACAGATCTGGAGATTATATCCCTTGCCAGCTGTACCAACACAGCCTTGGTTTCTTTGGCAGGCCTCTTCCTCCGAGATGAGTGGAAGAGCACCTCCATGCTAGCTGTCACCCCCTCAAACAACATTTGCAGCGCCTCATCCGAGAGCCTCGGGTAGGCCCTTGCCTTGGAATTGGACATAGTGGTTTCTCAAAAGATGTTGGAGGTGGTGCAGGAGATGCAGAAATGCTGTGGAATGAGCCAAGGAAGCAAGAAGCCATAAAATCAGACTGGAAAAGTGCTGTCAACAGAGGCGAGTTTCAGTCCCAAAACACTAATTGAGCAAGGGCATCCCACACCTCTGAAATCAAGTGGCCAATCATAGGTTTCAAAATTTTGCGATTTTCCCATCAGTGGAGGAGAGTTTCAAACCCACCCCAACTGAAACCCGCCTCCAATGGGAAAATCGCCCCCATGGTGGAGAGGAATTTTTGAAAGCAGTTGGAGAAGGCAAAGCAGAGACATTTTAGGGAGGAAATAAAAAGGATTGGGGCACAGTGACTAAAAAAAAGGTCACTGATGACAAAGCAGTGAGCGTGGAGAACCAGGGCTAATCCGTGTCGAGAGGAGCAGAAGGTACAAACAAGCTGGAAGAACTCGCTGAGGTAAGGCAGGGTGAAGTGATGGAGACATTTGAAGCTTTAGATGTTTTAGGGGGAAAAAACTTGCTTGGGTACAGAAAGCCAATGACGAAGAAGGAGGAGGTGATAGTGCGGCAGGGCAGGGGACCTAAATCATGGTAGTTTGAATGAGTGGATGATTGTGGGAGGTGAAGGTGAGGAGGCCGGTAACAAAAGCAGTGGAGAAGTCGAGATGGTAAAAGTATGATCAGAAATATTTCAATTTGAAGATTCCACACATATTGATTATAATGTCAAATGTAGATTTAAAGACTGGGTTCATATGACACTTGTCAAATTGTAACAAAGGGGGTGATTTTTCCACTGGGGATGTGATGGAGGCGGGACTGCTGCTTGTTGGATTTTAGTCCCGCCTCCATCGATGTCCAGCCAACCCATGCTATTTTCCCTTGATTGACCTTGTTAAGCTCCCCCAGCAGGCTTTGCAGGCCAATTAAGGGAAAGCTGGTAACTGGTGACATCAGCGAGTGACGTTTCATCTGTCAAGAGCTTTTGACAGATGAATTGTCATCATTTGAGAGCTCTGTGAAGCTGTCAAAAACTGACGATCTGTCTTCTCGGTTGAGACCTGGGACACAGGCTCACTTAGAGATCTCTCCTGAGCAGAAAGCAGAAGGCTGATGTATTTGAGAATGCAGCAGCCATTCTGCTTTCTGTGCCGGTGAGAGGAGGGACTCCCAAGACCTGAAGGGTTGAAGCCTGGAGGAAGAAGCAAAGGTAAGTAAAGCTTTTAAAACACTTAAGACTCATCTCACACACTAACCTCTGCACACATGCACCTGCACACCGGACATCTCGGCCCCTCCGATCCCCGCAGACCCACGCCTCATCTCGCTGACCCTGGTGAGGTTCGGAGCCGTTGGGAAGCCCACACTTTAGGTGGCAAAATAGGGATTATTCAAAAACCTGCTGGCACTAATTCCCTTCCCACCTCGGGGAGGCGGCTCCCAGCGTGGGTTGGGTACCCACCTCCTGGGAAGATGGCACGGAGGTGGGTTGGGGGCGGGATGGGTACCTACCCCCAGATTCTGCCATTTTCCCAGCAGCCCCGCCTCCCCAGGTCTGGCAAAATCGCCCCCAAAATGTTCTATGAAAAGTCCCAGATGAAAGTTGGGAAAAAAAGGAACATTCCTGTGTGTTGAGACTTATGAAAAATATTTGGCCGTTTTATCCCATTAAAAATAAAATTTCTCTCTCCCTCCCATCGCAGGATGTTATCATGGCTGAGAATGCAAGACATCCGTAGTTTTTCTGTTGGAATGTGTCTCCCCACATTTATAATGGTTGAGGTACAAAAGAAATGAGCACACAAATCAAGGAGTTGGTCATCATAATGTGTTCGATTGTTAGCTTTCATACCTTTCAGAACCCCGGTATTTTAAAAAAAACAGTAATAAGAACCGCATTCTTTCTGAAAATGATGGTGCTTGTACGAAGATTGAGCACATATCTCTTCAGGCATTCTGACTGATCTTTCATTGGAACTAACGTAATGGAGTTATAGAGACTGACTTTGAATCATATAAAAGGAGGTGCTTGGGATATGCTAGCTGTAGACTGTATTTAATTGAATATATTGGAGTAATTTTGGTATAAATATCCGTTTGTTTTCGGAGAGGGATAGAATGACATGTAACTAGGGTGGTGGGGAGAATGGTATGGGTTAAACCTACATTAAATTGAACAGCTGAACCATAGGAAGTGTCTTTTTTTGACCTTTCGAAGTATTTTTGGGCAAGCCCAGACCATAAAACAGCCAACCCTGAAAACTCAAATTGGAGCTACCACACTAAGTGCCAGGAAACTTCTATTTTCGCGCTCTTTATCTGAAGAGACCAACTCCTGCTGGGATATGGTTCCAAGTGTGTTTGTAGCCCCCTGGCACTACGCTCAAGTGGGCATTCTTCATAAATAAACAGTGAGTGAATGCAGGCTATTTAACTGTGGGTGGCATCACAATTAAGCCCGATCCTTACTTCCTTTACATAGATGCACTTTCCAACAGGATCATAGGCGATAAATTGCAATTGGGATGTTGTGGCATCTTTTCCCCCCGTCTTTCTAATCCAGTCTTTCTAATCCAGAGGCACTGAGGCCAATTGTTGCCATAGCTGAGCTCAGTTCACTCGAACACCAATTGAAAATTTAACCTTTTAATCTGAATAGCTTAATACCATACCACACAGTACATTTACCCACTAAGGGATTGGCAGAACTGTCATTGGGAAACTTCACAATGTAGTATTTACTGTATTGTAATCTCCTGTGGGATAACTTTTTTTAAGTTTATTTTTTCACATGATGTGATCAGTACTGCAATTCACATCATTTGCGTATGTACAAACTCCATTGAAATGCTTGTCTAATAACCCTTCAGTGATGACAATGCCCCTTTTAAGTTCGCACTGGAGTTCAGTACTGAATAAGTAAGGCAAACTGCCGAGGCCAGTGAAAGATAGTACAAGATTGCAGCTTTGTTTTTATTTAGCGTGTACATAATTTCCAGTGCCATTATTTACCTGCGGCAGACACCCAAAATTAGTAAACCACCATCTCAAGGCTTTTGATTTTAACTGCCAATGTACAAAATATGAGGGATACAGTAAATTATTTAAACATTCAATATTCTTCAGCTGTTTGTTTAATTGTAGATTATTTTGAAACATATGGTATAAGGCCAAAGGAACTTATTCATCCTTTTTCTTTAATGCAGAACAAACGTTATTCTAACTCTCCAGTGAATACATGCAGTTCTTATTCTTTTGGGATTTAGTGGGAATACAAAACTATCCCTCTCCAAATATGATCCTACATTCTTATATATTCAGGGCTTTTAGGAGTACAGTACTCTGGGAGCCCACTGAGGGTTAAGCAAGGAGCCAGAAGATTCTTTCTCTATGTGCCTTTTATTTAAATTCTGATGCTTTGTAAATTTCAGGAACAAATGTGGAACAGCAAAACAATGTGTTACAATGATAAGATCTTTGGCTGGGTATCAGTTTTCTTTCTAAACAGAATTGAGGATAATCGTCAGAAAACCTATTGTTCTTCTCTGTAGGAACGCTGCAAAAACAACTTCAAAAATGTTAGGAAAAAACATGGTCACAGTCCACCAGAGTACTAAACCGATTTGAACCTATTCCCCATACATTGAAGCACTGAAGGCTTTCAAATCTAATGTTCTGTCTCATTAGAAGAAAAAACTAGCATTTATATAGCACCAATCTCAGGACATCCCAAAGCACACAACAGTCAATGAAGTACTTTTGAAGTGTCACTGTTATACTGTAGGGAAACATGGAAACCAAATTACGCAACGCAAGGTCTCTCAAACAAGAATTATAAAAATGACCAGTTTTTTGGTTGGGTTGGCTTTAGGGATAAATGTTGGTCAGGACTGCAGGAGGACTCTTTACTCATAGAAACAGGGGCCATTTAGCCCCTCGAGCTTGTTCCACCATTTAATGAAATCATGGCTGATCTGTGGCCTAACTCCATATACCCGCCTTTGCCCCATATCCCTTAATATATTTGGTTGACAAAAATCTATCAACCTCAGATTTAAAATTAACTATTGGTCTAGCATCAGTTGCCATTTGCGGAAGAGAGTTCCAAACTTCTACCACCCTTTGTGTGTAGAAGTGTTTCCTAATTTCACTCCTGAAAATTCTGGCTCTAATTTTTAGACTATGCCCCCTAGTCCTAGACTCCCCAACCAGGGAAATCATTTCTTTCTATCTACCCATCTGTTCCCCTTAATATCTTGAAATCTTCGATCAAATCACCCCATAACCGTCCAAATTCTAGGGAATACAACCCCAGTTTGTGTAAGCTCTCCTCATAAATAAACCCCTGGGGGTAAAAATTTGGTTACTTTGCGCCTCCCGTTAGCACCCCGAGGGAGGTTAGCGGCAGCGGTAGCACCCTGCGGCGCTGCACCTCTGGCGATGACGTCATCGCCTTGCGCAGCGCCCCGGCCACAAACTTGGCTCGCGCCCCTTGACCTACCGCTGGACGCTATGTCCAACAGGGTCAGGGGGGCGTTATTGTGGCCAGGGCAACGACAATTAAAGGGCAGGTGCCAGGCAGCCATTTTATTTGCGTCGCCTGCCAGCACCTGCCCCCTCTGGCCTCCTGCTGCGGGTTGCCGGCCGCGATTGGGCAGCCCGGCACTCCTCTTGAGTGGCGGGCTCTTTTGCCGGCACCCCGCTCCCCGGTGGTCCAGCAGGTGTGCTGCGCTAAGCCCCGCCCTTTTAATAAGGAGAGGGAGGCCTGCAGTACCACGGCGCTATGTGACAACGCGCATAGCGCTGCTGCATGTAGCGCCGCGATATTCAATGGGAGCGCCCCAAGAGGGCGGAGGAGTGCTTCCAGTAGCACCCCGCCTCCTGCTTGGGGCGCTACCATTGAATTTCGGGTGCGGGGGCGCTAATTTTTTCGGGGCTCGCCCCAAAGAGGGCACAAGCCAATTTTTCTTCCCTGGAGTCCAGGTATTCTGGTAAACCTACGCTGCACTCCCTCCAAGGCCATTATATCCATCCTAAGGTGTGGTGCCAGAACTGCTCACAGTACTCCAGGTGTGGACTAACCAGGGCTTTGTACAGCTGCAGCATAACTTCTACCCCCTTGTATTTTAGTCCTCTAGATATGAAGGCCAGCATTCCATTAGCCTTTTAAATTATTTTCTGCACCTGTTCATGACAGTTAATGATAATATACTTGGACCTCCAAGTCTCTTTGGACCGCCACTGTTTTTAGCTTTTCACTGTTTAGAAATTATCCTGTTCTATCCTTTTTAGGTTTCAAATTGTTAAGTACATTGATTTATATTAAGGACATTCTTATTTTTTGTGTAATGGTAAAAATACCTTTCTCAATGTTATTTTCTTCCTCCCCCTTCTATTGCCTCTCTCGACCACCCACAAGAGTGGGCAGCCAGCCTGCTTCCAGGTCTTCAGCAAAGATCCACTTGAGTCAGCTCCTAGGATCGCACACATGGCCCCTGATCACTCTCCCAATGGGACTCAATTTTACGACAGATCTAATACTATCGTCAGCGATTTCTGACCTGAAAGTAACGTGGCAACTTTTATGAAGTAAACCACTGGGGCTGCACAGGTTATTCTGAGTTCTAGTCGGAGGCCCATGCAGCGAGCAAGGGCTCTGTTTAAAACAGGACATTTTAGTAATATGGAACCTGCAGTTTATTTTGATTACTCAGTGGTTACAAAAAAAGTTGTAGGAATTTAGCTGAAGAATGGGGAGGCCACTTGACCGTGTGCCAGTAATAATGCCGCGACAGAAATTTTATTTTTATTTTGTTAAGACCGGAAAACCAGCAGCTTTCATTGCGGAGCAAACAAAGAGGCTTAAATGGTGTAGTTAATTTTAAAAAAAATGCTGCACACTATTTTTCAAGCTTCCAAATAGGAGGCATAAGCATGATTGATAAAATGTTTTTATCTTTTCCAGTTTTCTCCCTGCCTTTCCTAAAGGCAGTGATCTGATTTTAATTTTCAAACCAAAAAAGAACGAAGTTTCAGAACATATATGTTTTTGGAGGTTTCAGCAATGGCTCAGTTGGTAGCACTCTCACCTCATGAGTTAGAAGGTTCTGGGTTCAAGTCCCACTCCAGACACTTGAGCACAAAATCTAGGCTGACACTCCAGTGCAGTGCTGAGGGGCAGGATTTTCCCTGCGGAGGCAGGATGGCAGCGGGAGAGCTGGTTCCAGTCCCACTCCTGTCTGCAGCCGCTCTCTGAAAAAGATGTTCCATAGATTAGCCTTGTTAATCCCGTCCTGCGGGGTTCCCGACCAATTAATAGGAAGCGGGTCTGATGACGTCATTTGATGACGCGTCATCAGCCTGTTTCCTTAAAGGGACCACGGCCACATTGATTTTGACAGTTGTGCTGTCAGTGTTCTACAGGATTGAGGTACTGCAAACACTGACAAGCGGTGCACGGCTGCACCCAGGCTCACGCATGACTTCCTCCATATGCTTATGGAGGGAGTCACAGCACGCAGGGAGGTTCTCATCCCTTCCCATGGGCGAAAGAGACCTCCCCAGGAGATCAACGCAGCCTGGACACAAGAAGGACACAAGAAGGGATGTCGTCAGGAGTGCCTGGCTGCAGTGGCGCCAACCTTTCAATGATCTCAGTAGATCACGAAACGTTACTGCAAAGCCACACTCAACCTCATCCTGCTGTGCCACTCATCACATCCCAATCACTCTGCCTTCCCTACCCTACTCCTGCACATCCTTACACTCACCAACTTACCTTGCACCTCCACCCATCCCTCTCTATCTACATTATCACATCCCCATCTCACTAGCCACCCCTCACACTCACCCTCATCCTAGTGCAATCATACCAACTAACAACACACAAGGGTAGGCACTTGAGAGGTTTTGCCAATGTTCATGTGAAGTTTCTGGTAATGTGTTGTCATACATTGAAGTCTAGATTTTCAACACTTCACCTTATTGGACAGATCTGTGCGCACCTTGAGAAGTGTCTTGGTGAGTTCCAGTGAATGTTGAGACATAACTCCCTCCCGCCCCCTGCTATCATTATGATTGTGAAAGGAATGGCTTGGACATTATAGGGATGCTTTATGGTGCTGGTGTGGGATGGTGTCAACCTGGCGCATCATGTGGCAGCCAGGGTGTACAGCGTCGAGTGAAGTAAATGTGTCCTGCCAGGCAGCAATGTTGTCAGGTCCTGATGCCCTGTGTCCTGTGCAGCATCAGGTGATGGTGAAGAAGGTTGGCGATGTTGTTGGTGTGTCTGGTGATGTTGGTGTGGGGGCTGATTTGGAAGGATTCAGAGGACCAAGGTGTGATTTTTTTTCAAGGGCACCGATGTTGTTGGAATAGATGGCAGCTGAAGTTGAGATGACAGAAGCGATCTGTCAATGGTGGGAGAGGTTTTTCCAATGAGATGGCACTGGATATATAGTTGGCTCTAAACAATTGCAAGCTAAAGAAATCTCTATGTCTTACAAATGCAGTAACCAACAGTTTCTGAGCTCTGAAACTGAACAGCTGCAACATGGTATCCTTTATACCACTTCTGCAGCTCTCAGGCTATCAGATAAATCAAAGCAGACTCAACTCGCGCCAGGGTGAGCTGGCGCGTTCCCCGAGCAGCGGGTACCCGTGGGGGAGCACGTAAAATTACAAGGTAGGCTCAAAATAGCATTAAATTGGCTGTTAACAAGCCATTGAATGATATAAATTGTCTCCCCCGCCGCTTGGTGTCGGGTCAGTTCTGTGCAGACAGACCCGACACCTGGGAGACTCGTGTGGAGGTGGTTTGACAACAGGTTTCCTACCTACTGTCAATCTTTGCTATTTTGACAGCAGACCCGCCTCCAAACCCGGACTCTGAGCACTGGCAAAATCCAGCCCAAGGTGACGGAGGTGTCATCTATCAAATGTGACGTTAAACAGAGGTCCTGTCTGCCCTCTCAGGTAGACTTAAAAGATCCCATAACACTGTTTCAAATAAGAGCAGGGGAGTTCTCCCCGTGTCCTGGCTAATATTTATCCCTTAACCAATGTCACTAAAAACAGATTATCTGGTCATGTATCACTGATGTTTGTGGTTACCTTGCTCTGTGCAAATTGGCTGAGCGTTTCCTACATTACAACTATGACTACACTTCAAAAGTACTTCATTGGCTGTAAAGTGTTTGGGACATCCTGAGGTCATGAAAGGTGCTACATAAATGCAGTTCTTTTTTTAAGGGTAGTAAAACCTGTTATCACTGGGCAACTGTTTGTACTGCAGCAGTTGCAGTTTGAACTTTGTGAAGCATTGTTTAGTTATTTTATTTCACTTTTGAAGTTTAAATTTTTTCTTGCACATTCAATAAAACATGCAATGGTGCAATCACATATGTGTTTACTGAGCAACCTGATATGTTTCTCCTCTGGGCTTGTAAAGGATTCCTCAGTATAGCTTTGACATTGTTTTCTGCATAAGCCTCTATGCTGCTGGCAAATGTACAATGCTGGCCAGCAATGTGGGAATGCAGTTGTAGCCTGTGATTCCTGCCCGGTTTCAGCCTGCCCTGAAATTGCTGTTTAATGGTTGAAAGTGTTGTGTGCTATTGTGCCTAAACTGTGCCTTATGCTTGTTGAACAATTCATGATTAAAGGGAGATCATTAAATTCCTGACTTCATGCTTTGCAGATCCAATGCTCTCTTACCGCCTCTATGAAACGGGCATTGCAGCTTTATGAGGTACTCGCCTGTCGGGATTCTGCAGAGTAGTTTCACTGAGATTCTGCTGACAGTAAGTTCAGTATAATGACGACTTCGTCAGGACTCTCCTGACACTTAACTTAGTGTAGGAGGATGACAAGCAGCAGCTGAAAATCGCAGATGTCCAATTCAGACCTACCATGATGCCACCCGTTACACTTATTAGGCCAGGTACAGCAACCCGGCAATGACTCTTGAGGCTGAGGATTAACAAGGAAGCAGTCACAGTTGTGCAATCCGCTTCAAAAAGACCTGCCTGCAACCTCACACATAGGGATTGCATCGTCCGTGATCATCAAGGTGACCTCAGTCTTTGTTCCTCTGGGTCTTTCCAGGCTATCAGTGGGGACATCATCATTGAGATATATCAAGGGGGTCACAATTACATTATACAGCAGGGCCAACAACTTCATCTCTTTTACAGCTGACCAATAGTTGCACTGAGAGCACACCTTTGTTCTATAGATCGGCAGGCTTTTTCCAGAGTCCAGAGGGTCAAAGCCAATGTCACCACTTGGGCCGCTGAGCATTATGACTCAAAAGGGATTTTTTTAACTTTCATTGTGGACATAGTATGTGACCACCAACACAGAATCATGCAGGTTAATACTTTCTTTCCTGAAAACCCTCACAATGCCTTAATTTCAAGGCAGTCATCTGTGCCACCCTTATTTGAAGGGGAATGAGGATTGGAAAGATGGCTTTATGGAATCCATCAGCGTGGTTAATGATACCAATGCACCAACCACAAACCGAAATAGAGCACAGATGCAATGAAGCTCATGCTACAGTTAGAATTACCAAACATACTACTGGCACCTTTGGTCTGGATGTGAAACCCTACTTAATCAGGGGAGACCTTACAATGCAACTGCCCCTCTCCCTATTGTCATCTGCTCTATGGTCCACAGCCTGAAAAGAGACCTCCTCTTGCAGCTCAATGATCAGGATGGGAAGGCCATGGCAGAGTAAGGGGGTGAAAATGTCACTGAGGAATTAGCAACAGTACCAGCAATACAGCAAGGGAGATTGATGCACATTTTACTAATTCCATATACCTTCCAAGCAGTGTCACAGATACTTAATTTCTTGAAGGGGCAAACCATATCTACCAGGTAACTACATCTAAATCATTTTATCCTACACTTTCAGGCTCAGTTGTTCAAATATTATATATTGTTGTAGGAATTGACGAATTCCTAACCAATAACTGAGGTCGACTCAGGAGATCAATCAAACAGTTCAAACAGTTTGTTGAGATCGACACAGGAGAACCACGAAAACAGGTCTTAACAAGATGGAGATTCCATGAGGACTGCCCCGACAGTCACGTAGTTTGCGACGTGGCGTCATCGCGTTTGCATGCGTTTTCCCGTGCTCTTAAAGGGGCCACGCCCCGTACATACAAACACTATATACAAAACACAGTAATGTCTAACACAATGGTACAGGCTTAGGCTGGTGTTAGAACATCATTAAAGGGAATTATATACAGTAGCCCAGAGTCATTTAGTGGCTCCGCCACATGCGCCCCCCCCCCCCCCAGAATTTGCTTTAACGGACAAAGTCAAACGGTGAGGGGGTCTGATGAGCCTGTCGGAACGACTCCTGTACTCCTGAGGCGGAGGCTGTTGGGCGGCTGGCGGTCTGGCGGGCGGTTGCACTTGGTCTGCTGTAACGGCGATGGGTGGCTGACCTCGTCTCGGCAGTTGTGCTGTCTCGACGGGGCGGTCGAGGTCCAGATGTGCTGGCTTTAAGCGATCGACCAAAATGTGGTCCGGTTTACCACCGACATCTACCGTGAAGGTTTTGTCCCCTGCCTCCCAACACGCGGAAGGGACCAGTATATGGGGCCTTGAGTGGATCCCTATGAGCATCGTGGCGAATAAAGACGTACTCAGCCTTGTGAAGCTCCGGGGGAACGTGCGAACTCTGCAGCCCGTGGTGCGAAGCATCTGGCCGCCTCCTGGTGACTAGTAAGCTGGTCAGACGCGGACCATGGCTTCGTCGAAGCTGGCAGGAAATCCCCCGGGACTCGCAGCGGCTGACCGTACACCATCTCCGCTGATGAAGAGCGAAGGTCTTCTTTGGGGGCTGTGCGAAGGCCCAACGGGACCCACGGTAGCTTGTCTGCCCATCCAGCGTCCTGGAGGCTGGCCCTCAGGGCGGCTTTCAATGATCGGTGGAAACATTCACAGAGGCCATTCACTTGTGGGTGGTAGGCCGTGGTGCGATGTAATTTGACACCGAGTCCTTGGGCCACTGCATTCCACAGTTCGGAGGAAAACTGCGGTCCTCTGTCGGAAGAAATATCTGCGGGCACTCCGAACCGGGCGACCCAGGTGGAAATCCACGTCCGCCGAAGTAGTGGATGACCGGGGAACCGCCTCCGGCCATCTGGTGGTGCGGTCAACCATGGTCAGGATGTGTGAAAAACCATGGGAGGGTGGGAGTGGTCCTACCAGGTCCACATTGACCTGGTCAAAACGTCGCTCCGGAACTGTGAAGGTGGCCAACGGCGCTTTGATGTGGCGCTGTACATTGGCCTTTTGGCAGACCACGCAGGTGTTGGCCCAGTCGCGGATATCCTTGTGCATGCCATACCATACGAATTTCGCTGACATCAGCTTCTGAGAGGCCTTCATTCCTGGGTGTGACAACCCATGTATGGCGTCGAACACTTTACGGCGCCAGACGACCGGGCGAGGGTCCTGTACGGAGACGTCACACAACAGTGTGGTACCTGCCGAATGGAACTTGACGTCGGCCAACCGGAGGCCAGTGACGGTCGTTCTGCAGGCTTGGACTTCTGGGTCTGAGGCTTGGTCTGCTGCCATAAGGGCGTAATCGATGCCCAAATGAACCGTATTGACGGTCGCGCGGGAGAGGCAGTCTGCCACCAGGTTGTCCTTACCGGCCACATGCTGTATATCCGTGGTGAATTCGGATATGTAGGTCAGTTGACGTTGCTGTCGGGATGACCACGGTTCGGCGGTCTTGGCCATGGCAAAAGTTAGTGGCTTATGGTCCACTAAGGCGGTGAAAGGACGTCCTTCCAGGAGGAAGCGAAAATGGCGGATGGCCAGAAAAAGGGCGAGCAACTCCCGGTCGAACGTGCTATACGCTCTCTCATTCCGCCGTAGTTGACGGCTGAAGAATGCCAACAGCTGCCACCTCCCGTTCACCCACTGCTCTTGCATGGCGCCGATGGCGTAGTCTGACATGTCGGTGGTGAGGGCGATGGTGTCTCCTGGCCGCGACTGCGCCAGCATGGTTGCGTTGGCTAAGGCGCTTTTGGTGTCATCGAACGCTCGGGCCATGTCGTCTGTCCAGTCTACCGGGTTCTTGCCAGTCTTGCCCTTGAGGGCCTCGTACAGGGGCTGCGTGAGTAGTGCTGCCTTAGGCACGAAACGGTGGTAAAAGTTTACCATGCCTAGGAATTCCTGCAGGGCCTTAATGCTTTGCGGGCGTGGGAAGGATATCACCGCCTCTACCTTCGCTTGTAAAGGAACCGTTCCCTCTGCGGTGATGCGATGTCCCAGGAAATCAATTTGGCGCAGGCCAAACTGACACTTGGCCGGGTTGATAATCAGGCCGTGTTGGGTGAGGCGTCGAAAAAGGGTGCGTAGGTGACAGATATGTTCTTCTTTAGTGGGACTGGCAATTAGGATATCGTCCAGGTAGACGAAGAGGAACTTAAGGTCCCGCAACACGGAGTCCATCAGGCGTTGGAAAGCCTGGGCGGCGTTCTTTAACCCAAACGGCATTCGCAGAAACTTGAAGAGGCCGAAAGGGGTGATGACTGCGGCCTTCTGGACGTCCTGTAGGCGCACCGGGACCTGGTGGTAGCCCCGCACGAGGTCTCCCTGCCAAATGGGCAGAGAAATCCTGGATGTGGGGGATCAGGTACCGATCAGGAGTGGTGGCGTCGATAGTCGCCGCGTGGTGGCGTCGATAGTCGCCGCGTGGTGGCGTCGATAGTCGCCGCATGGTCGCCATCCGCCGCCAGGCTTCGGGACGATCTGGAGGGGTGAAGACCAGGGACTATTCGACCGGCGAAAAATCCCTAACCGTTCCATGGTCGCGAACTCTGCCTTTGCGACCGCCAGCTTGCCAGGTTCCAGGCGCCGGGCCCGCGCGTAGACTGGGGGGCCGTTGGTGGTGATGTGGTGTTCCACACCATGTTTCGTGGCTGTGGAGGAGAATGTGGGTCTTGTGAGGTCGGGAAATTCGGCGAGCAGACGAGCGAACTCGTCAGGAGTCGAGAAAGCACAGGCGACGGTGCGCGACGTAGTGTTACTGCGGTAACTAGGGATAGAATTGAAAGTTGCCGCATTGATCAACCGCCGGTTCTTCACGTCGACCAGGAGGCTGTTGGCGCACAGGAAATCCACACCGAGAATGGGTTGAGAAACCTTGGCCGTCACAAACTCCCAGTGAAAACGTTGCCCCCCGAAGCACACCTCCACTTGCCATCTGCCGAAGGTCCGAATTGCTCCGCCATTGGCCGCTTCAAGGGCGAGGCCGTGATTCCCTGCCTGCACATCGAGGGCGGACGCTGGTAAAATGCTGCACTGCGCTCCGGTGTCGCACAGAAAACGACGACCGGAGAGCGTATCGGTGATGAAAAGCAACTTTGCCCACGTTGCCGATCGCCATGGCGGCCGCGGGGTGCCCGTTAGGCCCGTTCCTCAGTAGTCGCAGTTGCTTTTTTGGGGGGAAAGCTGCAGGGAGGGCGGCAACTTCACGCCGAACTGCACATGGTATAAACACAGCCCAGCAGGCTGACGAGCTGGGGCGGCGTCTGTGGGGGATGGGCGCCTCGTGGCGGTGCAGTACTGCTGCGTTACCACGAAAAAAATTTCCGCTAGTGCCGCTCAGTCTTCCACCTTGGATCTGGCCAGGGCAGCTTGCACCTGCTCAGGCAGCTGGCTGAGGAATAGTTCACGGAATAGGAAGCATTCCGGTTCTGAGCCCAGGAGTGTGAGCATTTGGCTCATCAACTCCGAAGGCTTGGAGTCCCCGAGCCCGGGCATAGCGAGCAATCGACGGGTGCGCTCCGATTTAGTGAGCCCGAAAACTTGCAGCAACCGCGCCTTGAGGGTTTCATACTTGCGCTCTGTTGGAGGGTTCTCGAGGAGGCTGACGTTCCGCGAGGCGGTAGAGCTGTCGAGTGCGGAGACCACATAGAGATATTTGGCCTGATCTGCAACGATGTCCCTCAGGGCGAACTGTGCCTCGACCTGAATGAACCATGAGGTCGCTTGCTGCTCCCAGAACTGCGGTAGCTTCTGCGAATTGGCGTTGGCCTCCATGCTGTGTTCTTTTTGCGAAAAACGTTCACAAAAAACGGGGTCACCAATGTAGGAATTGACGAATTCCTAACCAATAACTGAGGTCGACTCAGGAGATCAATCAAACAGGTCTTTAATGTAAGACTAAACGAGTTCAAACAGTTTGTTGAGATCGATACAGGAGAACCACAAAAACAGGTCTTAACAAGATGGAGATTCCACGAGGACTGCCCCGACAGTCACGTGGTTTGCGACGTGACGTCATCACGTCATCGCGTTTGCCCGCGTTTTCCCGCGCTCTTAAAGGGGCCACGCCCCGTACATACAAACACTATATACAAAACACAGTAATGTCTAACACAATGGTACAGGCTTAGGCTGGTGTTAGAACATCGTTAAAGGGAATTATATACAGTAGCCCAGAGTCATTTAGTGGCTCCACCACATGGTCATCTTTTACTGGACTCCTCCAGTAATGTAACAGAGATGTCGTGGAACATAGGGTCTGATGAAAGGGAGGAACTGAAAGAAATCAGTATTTGTAGGTGTGATAAACCACTTTTATTGTTCACTATCGTTACACTATGGTTATCACTGTTATATCGTTACAACAGTGTAAACAGTGATAACCATACTGTATCACTACACGAGGTCGCCTCTTGTCACGCTGTTATACCTGGGCTGACCACTGCTGACTCCGCCCATGGCTCCACCTACTTGCCCAGGTATAAAGGTGGTCGACTGGCTGGTATTCCTCCTTGTTGGATCCGATCACCCACGAGGGTGGGCTCTGTTATTTAGCCAATAAAAACCTATAGTTACTGTCTTAACTCGTCGCTTTTCATTGGATGAATTGATAGGTATATCAGTAGGGAAATGGTGTTAGGGAAATTGACGGGATTGAAGGCTGATAAATCCCCAGGGCCTGATAATCTACATCCTAGGGTACTTAAGGAAGTGGCCCTAGAAATAGTAGATGCATTGCTGATCATCTTCCAACATTCAATGGAATCTGGAACAGTACCCATGGATTGGAGGGTAGCTAATGTTACCCCACTATTCAAAAAAGGTGGTAGAGAGAAAACGGGGAATTATAGACCGGTAAGCCTGACATCGGTAGTGGGGAAAATGCTAGAGTCCATTATAAAGGATGTAATAGCAGAGCACATGGAAAACAGTGACGGGATCGGACAAAGTCAACATGGATTTACAAAAGGTAAATCGTGCTTGACTAATCTACTGGAATTTTTTGAGGATGTATCTAGTAAAATAGATAAGGGAGAACCAGTGGATGTGGTGTATTTGGACTTTCAGAAGGCTTTCGATAAGGTCCCGCATAAGAGATTAGCGTGCAAAATTAAGGCACATGGGATTGGGGGCAAGGTATTGACTTGGATAGAGAACTCGTTGGCAGACAGAAAGCGAAGAGTTGGAATAAACAGCTCTTTTTCTGAGTGGCAGGCAGTAACCAGTGGGGTACCGCAGGGATCGGTCCTAGGACCCCAGCTATTCACAATATATTAATGATCTAGACAAGGGAACTAGATGTAATATCTCCAAGTTTGCAGACGACACAAAGCTGGGTGGGCGTGTGTGCTGTGAGGAGGATGCAGATAAACTCCAGTATGATTTGGACAGGTTGGGTGATTGGGCAGAAGCATGGCAGATGCAATATAACGTGGATAAATGTGAGATTATCCACTTAGGTGGCAAAAACAGGAAGGCAGATTATTATCTGAATGGCAATAGATTGGGAGAAGGGGAAGTGTAACGATACCTGGGTGTCCTTGTGCACCAGTTGCTGATGGTAAGCATGCAGGTGCAGCAGGCGGTTAAGAAGGCAAATGTTATGTTGGCCTTCATAGCGAGAGGATTCGAGTACAGGAGCAAGGATGTCTTGCTGCAGTTGTACAGGGCCTTGGTGAGACCACACCTTGAGTATTGTGTGCAGTTTTGGTCACCTTATCTGAGGAAGGATGTTCTTGCCATGAAAGGAGTTCAGCGAAGATTCACCAGGCTGATACCTGGGATGGCAGGAATGACGTATGAGGAGAGATTGGGTCGATTGGGCTTATACTCGCTGGAGTTTAGAAGAATGAGAGGGGATCTCATTGAAACTTATAAAATTCTGACAGGGCTGGACAGACTAGATGCAGGAAGGATATTCCCGATGGTCAGGGAGTCCAGAACCAGGGGTCACAGTCTAAAGATAAGGGGCAAGCCATTTAGGACAGAAATTAGGAGGAATTTCTTCACCCAGAGAGTGGTGAACCTGTGGAATTCTCTACCACAGAAGGCAGTAGAGGCCTGTTCATTAAATATATTCAAGAAGGAGTTGGATATATTTCTCAAGGCTAAAGGGATCAAGGGGTATAGAAACATAGAAACATAGAAGATAGGAGCAGGAGTAGGCCATTCGGCCCCTCTAGCCTGCTCCACCATTCAATGAGATCATGGCTGATCATCCAAATTCAGTACCCTGTCCCTGCCTTCTCCCCATATCCCTTGATCCCTTTAGCCTTAAGAAATATATTCAACTCTTTCTTGAATATACTTAATGAACTGGCCTCCACCGCCCTCTGTGGCAGAGAATTCCACAGGTTCACCACTCTCTGGGTGAAGAAATTCCTCCTCATTTCAGTCCTAAATGGCTTACCCCTTATCCTTAGAGAAAGTAGGGACAGGGTACTGAAATTGGATGATCAGCCATGATCGCATTGAATGGCGGAGCAGGCTCGAGGGGCCGAATGGCCTACTCCTGCTCCTATCTTCTATATTTCTAATGACCAACAAATATTCAACACAATAAATGAAATGAGGGCATAGATTTCATGTTATGTACTGTGTGAATCTTGGCATCTTAAGTTGGCACATTAGTGCACCTTGCTGTTTCTGGTTTGTTTCAAATGTGAGACATAACCTATCACTCCAACTAAGCGATTCCCTTTGGAAAGAGGAAATGTGTTGGCTGACTGCAGGGTCTCATTGACAGCCTTTAAGATTTTTGACGGCCCTTGACCTTTCTGCATTGTGGAGGCTCTGTATGTATCCAGAACTGAGGTGGCTGAGTGGTGCTTTCAGTCATCTATCCCCACGTCTGGTGCACCAAACACTTCTTGGGATGAGAGATGGGGAAAGGAGAAGTCCCATAACTTGTGTGACTTTTCTTGCCTAGTCCTTGCCGTCCCTGGTTTGTAACATTAGCTTTCCTCTTTCTGCAATTCTACAAACATTTTACTGAATCAACATCTGCCTTTGCTGTTCCAGTACCATGTCAGGTACTTCCTAATTGCAGTTCACAGCCGATTAAGAGGATTACTGCTTCTCCCTTTTCATTGGCTGGCCCAGTGTTTGGGACATGTCACCCACATTTTAGTTCACAGACTAAAAACTGCAAAACTGTTGAGTAAACCAGCAGGATGATCTTTTTGTATTGCTTTTTTTCTTAAGTCAAGATTTAATTTTCTTTCAATCTTTTACAAAGAATTAATTAGCTCAGTTTCCTCCTTCTGCACATACAGGCCAGAATTTTCTGTACCTGGGTGGGTCTGGTGCGGGCGGTTGGCGTGGCGGGTCAGGACCCCTTTCTTCTTTATCATCGTGCTCCTTAGAACGACTTTCCCTTAATAGCGCCTATTAAGGCAGGCCTGCATGTTTCCCAGCTCTATTAAGTGGTGCTGGTCTGATGACATCATCAATGACTAATTTCCAGCCGGGAAATTTAAAGGAGCCATGACCACATTGCATTTGAAGGTTCATCTAGGAGTGTGCAGGCCGTACATTTCAGCATCTGCTTACTGCTCAGCCTTGCACACATGACTGCACAGAGGCAGAGGGCTGCACCCAGGTTCTCGGATGACTCCCTACATATTTTTGTGGCGGGAGTCAGAGCACATAGGGAGGTCCTCTTCCCTGCTATTGGGCGGAAGAGACCTCCCCACAAGACAAAAAAGAGCCTGGCTGGAGATAGCTGAGGAGCTCAACAGCAGGGATGTGGTGAGGCGGACCTGGGTGCAGTGCCGGAAGCTCTTCAATGATCTGATGAGATCAGGATAGGAGAGTGAAAAGCAACAGTCACCTTCATCCTGCTGTGCCTGACACCACATCCCCATCACTCTGCCTTCCCAAGCCTACTCCTGCACATCATTCCTCACACCAACATACTTTGCATGTCCACTTATCCCTCTCTCTACCTACATACTCACATCCCCATCTGACTAACCACCCCTCACACTCACTCTCATCCTAATGCAATCATACCAACTAACACCACAGAAGGAGGCCATTTGGCATTGGCACCCCCCTCTAAAGATGTAACCCACACATTCCTTACACTCATGACATCACTTTCACTCAAACTTCTCTTTTTTCCCTCCTTGCAGGAGAAGAGCCCACAGTAAGAGGGAGAGACAGAGAACTGGAGGTGGTCCTCCATCATTCGCCACATTGACATCAGCAGAGGAGGGCGCCTTGGCGGTCGGGGATGGAGAGAGGAGGACTTCTCCGCAATCTGGTGACAGAACTACATCTCATACAGCCACATGGCATACAGCAGTCACTCATATGGGGACTGATGACAGCAGCCAGTGAATGTTCAGCATGTGCATAATGATATCGTTAGCCATTCTTGATATGACATTTCTATATCATCTCTTTACTCTCCCACAGTTCCATCAAGAACCCCCCCCCCCAATTGTCCAGGTGGAAGAGGAAGACAACTCCTCAGAGGAACCTCCTGCCTCTGAGGGTGCATTTCACCAGACATAAGCGCACCCAGCACCAGTGCAGATACGACACCTCGGTGGGTCCGATGCGACATAGAGTAGTGTTGTCACCTGGTGTCCCACAAGTCAAAAGTGAGCATGAGCAGATCTTGAAGACAGGGACAGCAGTGGAGACTCCTCACCAGAGGGCGCAGAATGCTCCCAGCTCTGCTCAGCTGCATGCAGACGCTGAGCCTCGGGGGTCGTCAAGAAAGAGGACGATCCTGGAGGTGCGGGAAGAAGTGCAGGAGGCTCTGATAGGTTTTGTGGCTGCGATGACTGCAAATGTCCAGAGAATGGAGGAGTCCATCTCCAACATGAGCACCTCTGTGTCGCAGGCGATGGCGACTGTAGGCTCTGCCATAGATAGGATGACCACCTGCATAGAGCAGCTAATGCGCCACTCACATGAGCATATGCTATCTCTGGAGGACAGATGGCAGAGGCTGATGGACCTCTCTAGGAGGGATGTCGGCCTAGACTTGGGTCCTCTTGGCCCCACTGCTGTGCAGCAAGGTACTCTCCAGCTCCTTGCTAGCAGGGAAGTGCGGGTGGCCCATGAGGGATGATGGTGAGAGGGGACATGCAAGTGGGGGCTCCTCTCTCAGTTCTCCCCCGTTGCCTCCCCCTCAATCAGAGCCCCAGATGCCTCCTGGGATCGCGATGGCCGAGTCAGCTCCTGCACAGTCACAGGAGGAGCAGACTTTGGCAGGGCCCTCAGATGCTCCAAAATCCAGAGGACGTCCGCCAAAAGTGTCTACACAGTCGCAGCAGGGAAGTGAACAGGCTACCTCTGCCTATGCTGAAGCGTCAGGGCTTGCACCTCGTAGAAGCACGTGTAAAAGAAAAATGACACAGAAGTCGATGCACCAGGGTGAGCACGCGGGTGCTTAAAGAACTGTTTCTGTTCAGGGTCTGTTACTCTTACATCACATATTAAACTATTTATTTTCACCACTTTCCGGTCTTGCCCATTTTTGTCTGCTGCTTTGGAAGTGGCTTAGTGAGTTGGAGTGAATGGTGAGACATAACGGTGCCTCCAGCAATGGGGGTCAGTGTGAAAGGAATGGCTTGGTCATTGTAGGGATGCTTTATGGTGTTGTTGGGGGGTGGGAGGAGAACCTGTCCCAGCCTGTGGCAGCCATATAGATGTAATGCAGGAAGTTAAGTAAATCTGGCCAAGATGTGGCAATCCCTGGCCTCCCAGGCAGCAATGTGCTCGGGTGCTGTTGGCATCTGGACCTCCGGTTCCTCCAGCTCCTCCTCCTCATCTTCCAGCTGATGCTCATCCTCCTCCTCCTCTGAAGAGGTGGTGCACTCTGCGCCTTGCTCCTCATGCAGTGCTAATCCTCATTGCTTCACTATGTTGTGCAGCGCACAGCAAACAACCACAATTCTGGAGACCCTGTCTGGTGCGTACTGAAGGGCTCCTTCAGATCTGTCAAGGCATCTGAAGTGCATCTTCAGCATGCCTATCGTTTGCTCTATGACACATCTGGTGGGCATGTGACTTTCATTATATCTCTCCTCGGCTTCAGTACTTGGCCTCCTCAATGGTGTCATGAGCCATGTCTTCAGTGGATAGCCCTTGTCTCCAAACAGCCAGTAAGTCTGTTTAGCGGTGTGAAGAGCTGAGGGAGGGTGGACTGGCACAGCATGAAAGAGTCATGGCAGCTGCCAGGGAATCTGGCACACACATGCATAATCATCTTTTTATGATTGCAGACAAGCTGCTCATTGAGGGAGTGGAAGCCCTTGCAGTTCACAAAGACCCCTGGGTGATGATGGGGTGCCCTGATGGCCACATGTGTGCAGTTGATGACGCCCTGCTCCCGTGTAAAGCCAGCCAGAGCGGCAAAGCCAAGCGCCTGCTCAGTAACACTGGCCTCATCAGTGGTAAAGTTAATATAATTGGCTGACTTGTCAAACGGGGCATCGGTGGCCTGTGTGATGCATCTGTGTTGGGTGACTGCGAGATGCTGCAAATGTCTGCTGCAGATCCCTGGAAGGAGCCTGAGGCGAAGAAGTTGAGGACGTTGGTGAGACAGCCACTGGTAAGCCATGTCCACCGGGTCCTCTGAGCTGAAGGTCTTGCTCCAGCAAGCTGCAAATGTCTGCGCCGACCTGGCGCGATAGCCTGAGCCACCTTTGGCATTGCTGCTCAGTCATGTTGAGGAAGCTCATCCTCTGCCTGTATACCCTGTGTTGGGAGTATCACCTCCAGCGTGGTGCAGCCCTGCGCTGATGCCCTCTGTCCTGTGGAGCATCAGATCATTGAGGCCTCTCTCACTGCTTAGACTGAGATCAGTTAACTCTGTACAGATCAAGGATCAAATGTGGAACTTTCCTGGTTTGTATAGCTTAGATATTCACTGGATACTCTCATTGACCCATTAGAAGAATCCATATTGGTTTTCTGATGTAGATATATTGTACAGTATTAAGTTTAAACAGTTTGGAAGCAATTATTTTATAATGACTCAGTGGGTTTCTCTGCCTGAACTATTATCCACTTGAGAACAATGAGGGAACACATGGTGCAAGCAGGGGTTGTATTCCTCAGGCAACACACTAGTTAACGGGCTTTTATCTGTTCCCATTATTTGTGGAGCAACATCATTTTAATGGCTGTATAAAAATAAAAAGAATATAATTAGCCTAACATTAGCTTGTGTTGGACAATTGTGAAAAAAGCTCCATCAATTCCCCCTTGCACAGGGAGCTGTAGCTGAAGTTGGATAGCAAGAACCTGCTAAAAAATCAATTTAGTGACCAAGTGACCCTTATCTGACTTGGGCCATGAAAATAAAACAAATCTATTTTTTTTTTAACTAAACACGATGGGCTGGATTTTAATACTGGAGGCGTGTAGGAGGCGGGACTACAACTTTCGGGGTTGTAGTCCCGCCTCCATCGAGTTGTGGCCAACCCACAAGATTTTCACTTGATTGACCTTGTTGGCCCTCAGCAGGCCAATTAAGGGCCACCCGGCAACAGGTGACATCACAGATTGACATTTCATCTGTCAAGAGCTTTTGACAGATGAAAAATCAGCATTTGACAGCTCTTTGAAGCTGTCAAACACTGACAATCTGTACTCTAAGTTAATTCCTTCCTCTCAGGCTGATTTAGAGATCTCTCCAGAACAGAAAGCTGAATGCTGCAACTTTTGACAGCTCGCGGCCATTCTGCTTTCTGTGCTGGTGAGATGAGGGACTCCCGAGACCTGAAGAAAGGAAGGCTATGAAGGTAAGAAAAGGTATGTAAAACTTCTTTAAACACTTTACACACACCAAACACACTTACCTCTGCACTCATGCACCCATCACTCACCTTAACAACAGACATCTCGAACCCTCCAAGCCCTTCAGCCCGACGGTCCGCCTCGCTAACTTGGCGTGGTTTGGAGCTGCCGGGAATCCCACACTTCAGGAATAAAAATAGGGATTAGGCTAAAAACTGCCTGTTAACTACCTGTTAACAGGCACTTAATTGGCACTAATCCCCTTCCCGCCTCGGGGAGGCGGCTCCCAGCGCAGGTCGGGTATCCGCATCCTTTGAAACTGGCATGGAGGCGGGTTGGGGGTGGGATGGATTTGTGCCCCCCCCCCCCCCCCCAATTTTGAGATTTTAACCCCCCACACGCCTCCAATCCTGTCTCCACGGCCCAATGAAAATCCTGCCCGATCTGTTTGTTTTGCTCCAATGTTGGCACCTGTAGTTTTCCATGCACAGGTGTAGCCTGCTGCAACTTAGGGTTACAAATACAAATGTTGAATGCATTTTGACAGCAAAATTGGGGTTTATTAGGAAGCAACAGTTTGAATTGAGGTTCTTTCTGCATCTCATTTCTCGGTTTTAGGCCCGTTTCTTTGTGGAAAATGTCTACTGTCGGGGGGGGCGGGGGGGGTTGTAGCTTGACCCAGTGCCTAAACACAGTTATCTGATTATCATTGGCTTCTTGACATATAATAAGCTGGACCACTCCAGATGGTTTGATTCCAAATGTACTCCTTGTATATGGGTGTATAATATGAGCATGGCACCGCAAACGAATGACACGGTCATATTCTGGGATTTGTTTTTGACCATTTTTCCCACAAAGAACAAAAAAAAAATCACTTCATGCGCCCTTCTGTCTCAAGGTAAAGACTCAAAATGGCAGCAGGAAGAAGAAGATGCAGATGAGTTTTAATAATTATTTTGGCCAGTGAATTGCTGGCAGGGAAAACGCTAGTTTGGCAGAGCAGAAGGAATGACGCCACTCTGTGCTGTGCAAATTTGTGCAAGCACTGCAGGAGAGGACATTTAGAGCCAATGTTTTTCATTGCTAAATATTTTATTACTTCAATTCCCCAGCGTTCGGCTAGTGCAATCAGTTACTCAATAACACTTCAGTTCTAGTTAGAAGATCTAAATTTGGTTAAGATTTAGACTTTAGGATATGAATTATGATGAACCTCTGATTCACAAAATTAAATGAAATCCATTCTCAGCACTGTAATGTATATACCTTTTAAGGGGGGAACTATGCTTTACAGCTCACGTATACTGCAGTACCGGCAGTGACCACACCTGTATATAGCACTGAGTAGTAATCTGTACAGATCAGTTGCAGTGTGAGCCACGTTGAGTAAACACCTGTTGTACCGTTCTCCGCAGTCTGTGTCTTATTATACACGGACGCAACATTGGCGACAAGGCAGGTTCGAACCTACCTGCAACTCTGCATCACCTCCCGGGGATTCGTTCCTGGAGATCAGTGAATTGGAGGTCAAGGCCAGAGACTCGGGCATCGACCACGGGCAACCGCCCAGTCATCCATCAGAGACTCGAGAATTGCGGGGGAGGCTGTCGAGAGCCAGGCTTGGCTTTCCAGTCGAGGTGGTCCAGCGAAACGGGCTGGCAACAGGTAGTGCGCAGACCCTTCCCGGACAGCGGCGGGCTAGAGCCCGACCGAGCGGCACAGCAAAGTGCCGAGCAGCGTCGACGGGGGAGAGAGAGAGAGGGCAGAGGGCACAGGGCGCAGCCGGTGTTCAGGGGCCGAGCAGCGTCGGAGAGAGCGACGCGCAGAAACCCGCGAGGCGCCGCCATTGCCACGAGGACCGCCGAGAGTGGCGTTGGCAGCAGCGCAGGAGAAGCGCGCGAAACGTACAGGGTGCCGCCATTGCCATGAGAACCGCCAGGAGCGGCGTTGGCAGCAGCGGGGGAGGAAGGAAAGCGCGGGAGACACCATTTTAAGCCATTGGGAGACGCCATTTTAAACCACACCCAAAATGCCGAAGAGTGGCAGTATCACCGCATTTGACAATGAAGTCGAAGATTGGACTACATATGTCGAACGAATAGAGGTGTACTGCAAGGCAAATGAGGTGTCAGATGACAAGAAAGCGTCGGTATTGTTAAATTTAATGGGTGCAAAGACGTATGGTTTATTACGAAATCTAGTAACCCCAACAAAGCCAATGGAAAAGAGTTTTGAAGACATAGTGACAATACTAAAGGAACATTTAAACCCCACACCGCTGCTGATAGCAGAAAGATTCAAGTTTCACAAACGGAACCAGCATAAGGATGAAAGCAGTGCTGATTATTTAACAGAACTGCGCAAACTATCGAAACACTGCCAGTTTGGAGCGGGACTGGCAGATACCTTAAGGGACAAGTTTGTGTGTGGGCTTCAAAGGGAAGGAACCCAGAAACGGCTTTTATCTGAAAAGGACCTTACGCTGGAAAAGGCTTTCAGCATTGCGGTATCATATGAAGCAGCAACACGGGGCGCTGCAGAGATACAACAGAGACCGCAAGAATATGGCACAAACGAAATGCCATATGGAACAGAGAAGTGCTATCGCTGCGGCAGAACAACACACGACCAGAATGATTGCTGGTTCAAAGACAAAGTGTGCAGACAGTGTGGAAAAGTAGGACACATAGCACGAGTCTGCAGGTCGGGAAAGAAAACCAGCAATAAGAAATCTACCAAAGGAAAGTACAAGAAGGTACATAAGATGACGGAGAATAGTTCAGACGAACAAAAGAGTGATAACAACTCCGAAAGCAGGGAACTGAGTTGTCTGAAACTACATAATGTGATCACAACGGAGGATCACCGAACCATTTGGGTCACTCTCAAGTTAGCAGGAGTCCAGGTAAAGATGGAATTGGACACATGATCAGCCCTAACAGCCATAAACCGACGGGACTACGAGTGGCTATTCTCACACATACCCTTGAGAGACACAAAAATTATTTTGAAGATGGGCAGCACAGTGGCATAGTGGTTAGCACTGTTGCCTCACAGCGCCAGGGACCCGGGTTCAAATCCGGCCTCGGGTGACTGTGTGGAGTTTGCACATTCTCCCCGTGTTTGCGTGGGTTTCCTCCGGGTTCTCCGGTTTCCTCCCACAGTCCAAAGATGTGCGGGTTAGGTTGATTGGCCATGATAAAAATTGGCCCTTTGTGTTAGGGGGGATTAAATACGCGGGGTTACGGGGATAGGGCTTGGGTGGGATGGCTGTCGGTGTAGGGACCGGGTGCTAGGGTTTGGATGATCGGCCATGATCTCGTTGAATGGCGGAGCAGGCTCGAAGGGCCGAATGGCCTACTCCTGCTCCTATCTTCTATGTTTCTATGTACACGGGGCAAAAAGTCTACCCCAAAGGAAAAATAAGGGTGACCGTTATATATAACGGTAAGGAAACACCAAAACTAGACCTGTATGTATTGCAAGATGGAGGACCACCATTACTGGGACGTGAATGGATCCGGAAAATACAACTGGATTGGCATTCCATACAGGCACTGACTGTGGCTGACAAAAAGGATGACGACGTCACACCTGGGCGACTGTCAAAGATCCTAACTGACGCGAAAGAAGTGTTCCAGCACTAAAAGGCATGACGGCGACGATTAAAATTGAAGAAAACGCAAGCCCAAAATTTTTTAAGGCCAGACCAGTACCTTATGCGATCCGCCCAGTCGTCAAAGCAGAGCTGGAGAATCTGGAACGTTCAGGTGTACTGTCCAACGTAGACTGGAGCGAGTGGGCTACACCCATCGTCCCTGTGATGAAAAAGTCGTTGAGCAGCACGCCTGTGGAACCAAGGAAGGTTCGCATCTGTGGGGACTTTAAGGTAACAGTGAACCCGGTCCTTCACACCGTACAATATCCACTTCCGCGGATTGAAGATATTTTCGCCTCGCTATCTGGAGGGAAACGCTTCACTAAGATTGATCTGGCCCAGGCGTATCTGCAAATGGAGGTAGAAGAAGCATCAAAAAAATACCTCATAATCAACACCCATAAAGGTCTCTACCAATACAACCGGCTGGTATTCGGGGTAGCATCAGCTCTGGCTATTTGGCAGAGGGCAATGGAACAAGTCCTGCAAGGGATCCCAGGGACCCAGTGTTATTTGGACGACATCCTGGTCACGGGCGAAAATGACTGATCACCTTGCCAACCTGGAGCAGGTGCTCACTAGATTGCAGGAATATGGGCTCCGAGCTAACCGCCCCAAATGCGAGTTTTTTAGAAAACAGATCTCTTATTGTGGCCACGTTATCGATAGAGGGGTTACATAAGTCCCCAGAGAAGTTTGAGGCAGTAGTCAAGGCTCCAGCACCGGAAAATGTGTCACAACTGAGGTCGTTCCTCAGGCTGGTAAACTACTACCATAAGTTCTTGCCAAATTTATCTACAATACTACACCCACTGAACACCCTACTGCAAACTGGGGTGCCATGGAAGTGGAATGACGAATGTAGACGAGCTTTCCAGAAGAGCAAAACACTAATCACATCGAAAGAGGTATTGGCCCATTACAACCCGGCATTACCAATTCGGTTGGCATGTGATGTGTCACCCTATGGCATTGGAGCGGTGCTGTCGCACAAATTCTCGGACGGCTCAGAGAGGCCAATAGCCTTTGCGTCACGATCACTAACCTCAGCCGAGCGTAACTACGCCCAGATTGACAGGGAGGCCCTCAGCCTAGTGTGGGGAGTGAAAAAGTTCAATCACTATCTGCACGGGCAGAAATTCACCTTGCTGACTGATCACCAGCCTCTTGTCTCCATTTTTAATCCGAACAAGGGCGTTCCGGTGATTACTGCGCAACGACTACAAAGATGGTCACTTTTTCTAGGGGCGCACCACTATGAGATTGAATATAAGGGCACGAAACAGCATGGAAATGCTGATGGGCTATCACGCCTGCCACTGCCTACTGCGGAGGAAGCACCAGCAGTGGATCCTGTCGAAATATTCCATTCGACTATAGTTGAATACCTTCCGGTAACTAACGCTTGTATCGAAAAGGAAACCCGAAATGACCCGACACTGTCTCGGGTATATGATTTGACGGTGAAGGGATGGCCAGCACATGGCGACTCACTGTTGCCAGCATTCTCGACAAGGAGAGAACAGCTGTCAGTGTGCCGGGGGACCTTGATGTGTGGCTCCCGAGTGGTAATTCCACCCAAGTTAAGGGATAGAGTGCTCAATGAGCTTCATGAGGGTCATCTGGGAGGAGTAAAAATGAAAAGCCTAGCCAGGGCTTATGTGTGGTGGCCGGGAATCAATAAACAAATCGAGGACCTGACCAAGAGCTGCTCAGGATGCCAGAAAGTCCAAAATGCACCACCACAGGCCCCTCTACACCCATGGGAGTGGCCCTCATCTCCATGGCAACGGGTGCATATTGATTTTGCTGGTCCATTCATGGACTCAATGTTTTTAATAGCCGTGGATGCGCACTCGAAATGGCCTGAGGTCATCAAAATGTCCTCCACCACCATGGAGAAAACCATTGCAGTCCTACGGACCATTTTTGCCAGGAATGGCTTGCCAGAACAGATTTGCTCCGACAACGGACCACAGTTTGTGTCCGAAGAGTTCCGGAGGTTCTTGAAAAAGAATGGGGTAAGGCATTACACATCCGCCCCGTATCATCCAGCCACAAATGGATTGGCTGAGAGGTTCGTACAAACCTTTAAGAAGGCAATAAAGGCTATGTACAATGACAACATTCCGCTGCAGCACAAGGTGGACAATTTCCTGTTCGCCTACCAGAATGCGACACATGCAGTCACCAACCAGGCCCCAGCCATGATGTTCTTTAACCGAAGGTTAAGATCTCGCCTGGATTTGCTCAGACCAAACGTACGAAGAGATGTTGAGAGTAAGCAATTCCAGCACATCCATGAGAAGCCAACAAGGAGCTTCAATGTAGGGCAACCAGTCTTGGCCCGCGACTACCGAACAGAAAAATGGCAGCCAGGAAGGATATGCACACGGCAGGGCCCACTAATGTACACAGTGGATATTGGGGAGAGCATCGTGAGATGCCATGCTGACCAGATCCTAGAGTCACAGGAACTAGAGTCACAGGAACAAGTCAACCCCATGCCTCGCCCATACGTACCTGGTGATGAACCCGACGTACAGGTCGCATCTCCCCCAGAAACAGTAGCATCGGAAGCTGATGAACCAACCGACGACAGGGGGCCAGAATCGCCTCCGCACCAAGAGCAAGACACTCGGGAAAGGCGCTATCCAGAAAGGATCAGGAAGCCTCCCCAAAGACTGAATATATAAATAGACTATTTTCAGCTAATGTTGCATGTTAAAAGTGTTAATTGTAATTAGTTTGATATTTAATTGTTAAATGAGTGTTATGGTACTGTTATTCTAAAAGGGGAGGAATTGTAATGTATATACCTTTAAGGGGGGAACTATCTTTTACAGCTTATGTATACTGCAGTACCGGCAGTGACCACACCTGTATATAGCACTGAGTAGTAATCTGTACAGATCAGTTGCAGTGTGAGCCACGTTGAGTAAACACCTGTTGTACCGTTCTCCGCAGTCTGTGTCTTACTATACACGGACGCAACAAGCACGTGTGGTCATTGTTTAAGAGAATCACTCGTAGGGAGTAACATCAGTACTTGGACACTTGTGAATGAAAAATGAGGCTGACCTGGCTAATTAGTCTTCCGTGAACAGATTAATTGTTTATAGGGTTTGTGGTGAAGTGTTTAAGAAATCTACATTAGATCATCTATGATACTGCACCAGTGTTGTTCCAGAAACACCACATCATAAAAATTGGTAACTGCACATTGCAATGATGCTGAAACAGTTTCACACTAGTGAAAATTCTTTAAGACTCCTTTTGTGGAATGTGTAAAAATGCGTTGTAGCTCAGCGAATGATATATAAAGGATGGACACACTTCATTTAATTAGAACAAAATCCTGAAGCTCTGGAGCAACAATACTTATTTTTTAAGCCCTGGATTTCCTGGGGTTTACTCACACACACATTATCCTTGATAATAAAACACACAGAAAAACAAAAGTTTTTGAAACATTTTATTACCAGCTCCATACAAAAAAGTCTCTCAGCCTCTCATACCGACCGGTATGACTAACGATAGAGACACTGATGAGTCTGAAAACAGTCACTCTCCTTTCCTTTTGTAAATCTCTCCCTCACCTTCCCTTCTGTAATTCTTTCTTGCCTTTCATAATGTGTTTCTCTTCTCCTTCACTCTGTCTCCCTTGCCTTCCATTTTTATCTCTCGCCACCTTTCCTCGTGTGTCTCTCTTTCTGTATTTCTTTCTCTGCTGCTTCCCTCTGTTTCTCTCGCATCATTCCCTGCTATCTCTTTCTGTTCTGTCCCTTGTCTCTCTCTCTCTCTCTCTCCTTGCTTCTTCCCTTTTGTCCTGCTTCTCTTTCAGTGTGTGTCTCTCCTTCCCCTCAGTGTGTGTCTCTCCTTCCCCTCAGTGTGTGTCTCTCCTTCCCCTCAGTGTGTGTCTCTCCTTCCCCTCAGTGTGTGTCTCTCCTTCCCCTCAGTGTGTGTCTCTCCTTCCCCTCAGTGTGTGTCTCTCCTTCCCCTCAGTGTGTGTCTCTCCTTCCCCTCTGTGTGTGTCTCTCCTTCCCCTCAGTGTGTGTCTCTCCTTCCCCTCAGTGTGTGTCTCTCTTTCCCCTCAGTGTGTGTCTCTCCTTCCCCTCTGTGTGTGTCTCTCCTTCCCCTCAGTGTGTGTCTCTCCTTCCCCTCAGTGTGTGTCTCTCCTTCTCTTCTGTCAGTTCTCTATATCTTGTCTGTTTCTCCTCCTTTCCTTCTGTCTCCCTCTCTCCACCTCCCCTTTTGTCTCGCTCTTCTCTTTCCATTCTGATCGTCTTTTTCTCTCTCCTCGCTTGTTTCTCTCTCCCATCTTCCCTGGTTTGCTTTCTTGCTCTCTCTTCTCTACCCTCCCCTCCCCTGATTCTGATTTTCTTTCTCTCTTTTCCTATGTCCTTTTCTGATTTGCTCTACACAATCCCTTATCTCTCTTGCTGCTCCTTCCCTTTTGGTTTGCTCTCTATCTCCTTTTCTGATTTGCATTTACTCATACTCTTACTGCTTTTCTACTTTGTTCTTGCTCCTTTTCTGTTTTTGTTGCTCTCTCCTTTTCTGGTTCATTTTCTTCTTATCTGGATCTCTCTCTCTACTTATCTAAATTCACTGTTTTCTCTTTCTGGTTCAGTTTGGCTTGCTTTTTCTCGAGTTTTAGTTTGCAGCAGCTCTCCTCTCTTCTGCCCCCCTCTCTCTTTCTCTGTTTCCCGAAGTACACTAGGAAGGCATTTGGCCCATCGCATCTAAACCAGCTCTCCGAAAGAGCTATCCACATAGTTCCATTCCCCCTCCTTTTCCCCATACTCTTTTAACCAATGATAATAGAACTGTACAGAGAACCAAAACATAGTATAAACCTAGCTAACCATCTAAAACTACATAAATTAATTATTTAGAGAGATCTGAGGATACTGAAGATCTCTATACACCAAAAAAGCAACTTCTCCAAAGATAAACGGTGCCACTTATCATCCATTGTAGCTCTAGCAATATTCCCCCAGTGTTAAAATGTACGGTGAAGAATAAAATGCATCAAATTGGAAAGCTCAGATTCTTAATATAAGCATAAGACACTTATAGAATTGCAAGTGAAATACTTGTGTTTCCAACTAACCTTCACCATCTTCTCCTGCTGAAGGCTGATACTTCGATATAAAGGCAGGTCGTGACAGCAGCCTTCCAAACTCTCACACAAGTGATGACTTCTTCATGGGCAAGCTTGGACAGTGAGGAGCACAAAAGATGGGGGAGGCCTCACAACCAGGCGCATCCAGTGCTTGCCTGGGATCCAACCATGTCACTCCAGCAGTCAGGAACAGCAACCCCTGTTGATTTAAGTCCTCCTTACTCCCAGAATACAATTGGTTGTAGCACCCCACTGGAGATCAAGCCTGGAGCATTGCTAGTCTACATGACATAGTATCACAGCATTTGACGTATTCAACAATGGAGGCTGCATGGGATACTATAATAGAGATTTATTAAATAACTCAATTACTCCAATATTGAAGTGGGAGCAAATCAGTATCCTTTCAACTACCTAATTGGTATTTTTTAATGCATTTTCCTTTTGTCATAAATGTGGAACATGGGCTGTCAGAAATTGTGCAAAATAGCTCCAAACAAAAAGTGTAAAAAATTAACCAACAGGTGGGAAACCTACAGAAAAAAATGTCCTGCTTCAGCCTTTTCTGTCACTCTTCCACTCATCACCCATCGTCCAATAGCAGTAATTTAAATCTTAAATGTGACTGTACGAAGCCCGGCTAATCACTGCTGTCCTGGTTGCTTGATCGTTACCAACTCCTTTGGTATGGACACTTTGGGGGTGATTTTCATTCAGAAGTCGGGAAGGAGGCGGGACTACAACTTTTGGGGTTGTTGTCCCGCCTCCTTCGAGATGTGGCCAATCCATGCGATTTTAACTTGATTGACCTTGTTGAGCCCGCCCAGTGGGCTCAGCAGGCCAATTAAGGACCACCCGGCAACAGGTGACGTCACAAACTGAAATTTCATCTGTCAAGACGTTTTGACAGATGAAATATCAGTGTTTCACAGCTGTTTGAAGCTGTCAAACACTGACAGTCTTGCTTCTAACTTGAGTCCTTCTACACAGACTCAGTTAGAAATCTCATCGGCACAGAAAGCTGCAGGCTGTCACTTTTGACAGATCGCAGCCATTCTGCTTTCTGTGCCGGTTAGATGATGGACTCCTGAAACCTAGAGGAAGGAAGGCTGAAAAGGTAAGTACAGGTAATTTAAACTTCTTTACACACTTTAGGCACACCAAACACACTTACCTTTGCACTCATGCACACATCACTCACCTGAACACCGACATCTCGACCCCTCCAAGTCCTTCAACCCGACGGCCCAACTCCTCTAACTTGGCGTGGTTTGGAGCCGTCGGGAATCCCACACTTCAAGCTTTAAAATAGGGATTAGTCTAAAAATTGCCTGTTAACTACCTGTTAACAGGCAGTTAATTGGCATTAATCCCTTCCCGCCTCGGGTAGGCGGGTCCCAGTGCGGGGCGGGTAACTGCCTCCTTTGAAACTTACATGGGGGCGGGATGGTGTCAGGACCCCCGATTTCGGGATTTTAACCCCCCACACACCTCCAATCCCGACTCCACGGGTCAATGAAAATCGACCCCTTCATGTGCCACCCTGCGTCTGACCCACTGTATTCACCACCAAACCACCACTGACAGGAAGATGCCACGAGGCAGACCCAGAACAAGATGGGATGGCAACGTTGAAGTCGCCCTTAACAACATGGACCATACTGCTGATGAAGCACAAGTGAGAGCTCTGAACTTTAACGGATGGAAGAAGCTGCTAGTGGCAACGTCCGCCTATGGGTTAGCCCCACGACGATAACTTTCTCGAGCACCCCTGCAGTATGTTGCCTATCTCACAATTGGAAATCTATTGTGTAAAGAAATGAAAAAAGCCAAAGCTTATTTTGCCATGTAGCATCCTATAGCACCAACACACATCACTCCACGGACAAGCAAGCTTCTTCATCGTTTAAAGACCTTTTGTTTTCTTTGCTTCCCCCTTTTTGCATTTTCTGCTTCTCAATTCTATCTTCTGCTTTTCCATTCCCTGAAGACTGTGGGATGGGGGAAAAAAGCAGAGTCCTGGGAACTTGCTGGGTTCAAGGTCACTGCAGCAGCAGCAGGGAGAAGGGCAGTTCCATTGCAGCGATAGCAGGAGTGAGCCTCAGCCACTGCAGCAACAATCGCCCGGAATTTGCGGTCAGCAGTGAAGCGACGGCGCTCGCCACTGACCTGAAGAAAGCTGTCCACAAAGATCTAGCGATCTCTGTGGCATGAATTTCAGCTCTCCCGATTTTCATGTAATGCTGGCGTACAGACTAGGGCATCTCCAGCGTCCAGCAACAGTGATGTCATCAAGCTGGCTAAGCAGCCAATCACATTGAAGAATTCTCAGACAGCAAACCAGGAAGTAAAATGCACTGATTTTCCTTCACTTTTTAATAATTTTAGAGAGCGAAATAAAGATTGGGACATAGGATTAAGGTAGAAGCTGAAATATCATACAATTTTTTAATAAAAATCATACAATTTAAAAAATTTGACATTCCACAAATATAATTAGTTTTTCAGGGCCAGAACGGTCGTTGAGCAATAATTATGAATCAGTACACCATTAAAAACCCAGTTACACCTCATTCAACAAGGCTTAACATTTTTGGGGTTTTAAAGAGTGATATTACAGAGTAAAAAAGTTTGCATCAGTTCAGTGATTTATCAAAGATTGCCAACTCTGGGGAGTTCAACAGCGTACCCGATGGAGAAGAGTTGAATCAGTAACAGCAACTTCTGGATTTTCGCGTTTATGTGTGCGTGCACTAGCTCCAGAACTTGTTTTCAACCTTGTTTTCCAATCCCTCCATGGCCTCACCTCCTCCATATCTCTGTAATCTCCTTCAGCCCCACAACCCCCCCCCCCCCCCGAGATATCTGTGCTCCTCTAATTCTGTCCTCTTGAGCATCCCTGATTCTACTCGCTCAACCATTGGTGGCCGTGCCTTCAGCTGCCTGGGCCCTAAGCTCTGGAATTTCCTCCCTAAACCTCTCTGCTGCGCTACCTCTCTTTCCTCCTTTAAGACGCTCCTTAAAACCTACCTCTTTGACCAAGCTTTTAGTCACCTGCCCTAATTTATCCTTATGTGGCTTGGTGTCAAGTTTGTTGTCTTAAAATACTCCTGTGAAGCACCTTGGAATATTTTACTAGGTTAAAGGCGCTATATAGATACAAGTTGTTGTTGTTGAACTTGCTGTCCATTTCAGAGGGGTAATGAGGGTGAACGCTGGCAGTTTCAGTGTCATTACCATTGCAAAATCCTGGTCATTAATAGGTGGCCATGCTACAACTACAAGACGCTGAGAGGTGGGCCTTGTCGTGAACTGACTTGATCTACAGCCAATTAGAAAGAACTGAGACAGCACACTTTCCCCACCTCCCCACCCACCCCATGCCAGCATAATTCAACTTCAGTCTGAATTTTTAAAGGAACCTTACCAAATCGCAAATTCCCATTTTAAATTTTCAAATTTGGGGGCTAAATGACAAATTTGTGACAGAATGCTCATCCCTGGTAGAGAGAAGTTTTATGTGGCTTCTCTACTGGAGAGGGATTATGAGCAATTTGTGTTATGTCCGGTCTTGTGAACTGCTGCATAATATAGAGAGAGAATCCTGATATTTTAATGTTTTAAGTAAAATACATCAAACCAACCTTGCAATTCAATTGAATTGGTATAATTTGTTTATACAGGTTGTCAAGGCAAACATAAATTAATGGTAGGCTTTTGGGACCAAAGCAAATGACTTAACAAAATGTGGTGTTAGGATTTATGTAACTGAACTACGTGGGAATGTCATAGTTTGCATACATTAAAAATAAATTTGTGTTACAAATTACAAAGTTCCAGGTTTCTCATCCAATATAGTCTATAAGGAATGATTCTATTAAAATGAATGGACAGAAACTCACAGGTTGCAGGTCCACAATTTCCTAAAATATGTTTCGTGCTGGTTCCGTTCACCACTGTAAATGCTGGATTGCAGAATTGCCCCGCTACTATATGATTGTTAGTGGACTGACCATTGCTCTTCATTCTTTCCAGTGATGGAGGAGTTGATTGTGGAATTACATCTATTTATGGAACTTCTTGACCATGAATATCTGACCTCGTCTGCCAGAGAGAAAAAGACTGCAGTCTGCAACATCTTGCGGAGGATCAAGCCAGTGTCTGGTCAGTACACAACCACCACACTCAGTTAACCCATTTTACTTTTAGAAGGATTAAACAAGTAACCAAGGTTCCTGAAATTCCAGTTGCTCCCAATGGCAGGATGAGCGCGGATCTGTTGAGTGGGGCCAACATTTGGGGTGAAATTCAGTGGCTACTCCTTGTGAAATAGCCACTGAAATTCTCGTAGGGGAAGGAGAAAATGAATCTGCTGCCCTCACCCCTCCCTTAATCAAGGGTGTGTACTGGGGGAGTTCCCAGGTACCCCGAAATTCTGCCAAATGCACCATTATAAGACCTCTACCAAACTCGTGCCGGCTGAGGGCTGATATGGGTTCCACTGAGGCCCTTGTAAAGGCCCCAGAACCTCCCTAGATTAGGGTCATCAATCACAGAAGGGACAGGGTGTTCAGCTTTCAGTTTGGGCGGGTAGAAAGTCTGCTCTGGCGATGGAGCAGATCCATCAGAACTTCAGTCATGTATGTTAGTTTTGTGAAATGTTGTAAATTTAACATTACTGCAAAGTAACAATTAGTTGTTGGCTAAAGTTAAAAGAATGGCAATTTGAGAACTACTGTAATACTAGTTATCGGGGCTAAAGAGACGGGATGTGTTTGTCACACCAGCTAAGCCAGCCATGAGCTAGAGCAGCTCCAATAAAAACAAATTAAAAAAGTATATATTTTTGTTGAAACTTTTCTCCAGAGATTTTAGAACAAACTCTTTATAATTTTTTTTTAAAACTACATTTCACAACTCCTGAAACGGAATAATTGATTTGCACCCTCACTGGTTACAGGATTCTCGTCATAGTTAGCTTCCAGCTGTTCTTACATTCCAGCCACAGATATGGATTTGTTGAAAGCTGTGCCTCTAATTTGCAGTAAATTTTCAAGCCCATATGTCCATTACTCCAGTTGCAGCTCATAGTAAAAGCTCCCACATTTTGATGTGAGTTTTCAACTTGGCTGTGAGGTTTGATGCGAAAATTGTCACATTTTGCAGCCAATGTGTTGTGCTGGCAGTTTCGAGAGACATGTTCAGTGCAAATTTGATAGATTATTACCTAGAAGTTATTGTTGGCGATATTGGCACACAAATAGTTAACACGTTCACGTGACATTCTGACATTCCTTTGTCTGCCATTTAGCTGAGGCATTAATTCCTTTAAAGCAATGGATTAATGGATACATTTAAACAGCAAATGGGAAATGTTATATGAGTGCAGTAAGCATTTGCCAGCTAATATCGCTAATGGTAATTTCTAGGTATATATTCCGTTTGTATCATCTTGGCCCAGTGTGAATGCAAAGGGGTGCATGGCCATGGTATAAATGCTGCTTTGGATTTCCTGCCACTTTAAAGTTTCTAATAGGATTTAAATCCAGGTCAAAGCATAAACCTAAAGTGATCCCAATTGAGCGATTCTATGGCCGCGAAACTTGATGTTGTTGTGCTGGCCGGTTTTCTTGAAAGTGGTCGGCAGTGCTACCATTGCCTGCACTTGCCTCTCCAATGTAAATGTGCAGATTGTAACGTTAACCGGCGTGCAGCGTCTGAATTGACGCACGACTGCGATTTTGGATGTCGCCACACTCCATACCGCCCTCTCCTAACCACACATGGAAAATGTTTGTGCAGCAGTTGTGCAGAGATGCTGTTAGTGCTTCTTAAAGGGAACACGCATCTTTCAGGTAAGTTTTGATTTCAGCTTTTGGAGTGGTTTTTTACACTTTATTGGAGTAGTGGCAATACATTTAAAAAGTTGTTACAAGAGTGCAGGGTGTGCTGCTGGATGCTTGCAAGGCTTTGGATGTTAAAGGAGGCCTTTGAGAAGACCACTTGCTCACAGTCCTGGGGCTTTAGTTGCAGTCCCACCTTGGGCGGCAACATCACAAGGAGATGAAGCAGAGGCAGCAAAGGGAACAAGCTGCTCGCACAGGGAAGAGGAGGAAGCAGAAGAGGAAGAAATGTTTCCCAAGCCCGTTGAGCCATTTGTGTTTGTCTGAACCACTTTTACCACTTTTTACCAGGCAGAAGGCAGTTCAGCTTTAAGAGCTGAAGACTGCCTATTTTTGAGCGATTTTTAATTTTTTTTTCAGAAGGCAGTTCACCTTTCAGGGCTCGAGACTGCTTTAAAAAATTACAGCCTTGCTTTAAGAGAATGTAGCCTCGCTCCAGCGATGCTAAAGGAATGCGACATTGGGCCTCCTGCTGAGCACACAGCCTGAAGCAACGCGTTCGTCGCTGGGCTGTGCACAGAAATCATCCAAATCAGCAGGCTGCACCAAAATAATGTACTGCCTGCGCTTTCTAAACGGGCCAAGCAAATCTCGCCCTGTGATACTCCCGCCCGTTTTTAGGCAATATCGAATTTCTAGGCCTATGTTTCTTTGCGAATTGCAGCATATGCGTGCTGACACACGCAGTATGTCCTTTGTGTGAGTGTAGCACGATGCTTCACATTTAACTAAGTTTCCTTGTCATAATAGCAGGTGATGATTTGAGATAGCAACTTCTATCTTAAACTGGAGCCATCAGAAGAAATGTAGGGGTGAATTTCCCCCCAGAGACGTATCTGTGCCGGCCGGCTGGTTGCTTGATGGTCCTGCCGGGAGACCTGCTCCGCTTTAAGGACTGGACCTCATTTGCATCGAGCCGACAGGCTACGGCCGGAGACCAAGCACCCCGGGGATACCCACCGGCTCCGGGCCACTACAACATCAGGCGGGTCCTCTTTTCCGGGCCGCCAGCTGACACTGGTCGGAATGTGCACATCAGAAACTCCGACCAGTTCAGTCCAAAAATGGCAATCAGGGTCCTATTGACGTAAAAGGACACCAGTTTCCATTTTAAATGGGCCTACCATTGACACCGCCCAGCTCTATGCCCCAGCAGTGATGGCAATGGTAGGTCATTTCTCTTCATTTTTAGGGCAGTACTGCCCTCTTTCCATTGGGTGGAAGGGCTGAAAATTCAGCCCATAGCTTGATAAACAAATCTTTTTTAACAAAAAAACATTTGTTACTAATCTAGTGGAGATCATCCAGTTTCTATGCAGTCACTCCCTCGTAGTCAAGTGGTGTGGGAGGGTGCACATGACCTGATCAAACTAATGCATTATTTTGATCACTGGCAACTTAGCAGGGGATGGCGTAAATAGGTAATAGGGCAGCCAATTAATTGTCCAATTTCTGGCAGTCCAATGGGGAAGGACAGGTGATCTAATGTTAGTGGGGTACCCCTGTCATGGAATGGGCAGCAACCAATGGCTTTACTGAAAAATGCTGCATGCAATTAATAACCCTCATGGTATTGGCCTTAATGGCAGGAGGGAGGGGGAGATGTAAATGACTCTTCATGGTATTGGCCAGTGCTGTGCGAATGGGGAAAATGTTATTTTTGACAGGGCAGAAGAAATGACACCACTCTGTTCTGTGCAAATTGCACTGACACCACAGCGTGGAAAATTCATTTTCTTGTATTTCTGAATATTTTTGTTACTTTAATTGACCATCTTTGGGCTAGTGCATTCAGTTACTCTACAACACTTCAATTCCAGTCACAAGTTTGGAATATGGTTAACACTTGTACATTAGGAAATTAATTATAACGACATAATTTCCTATTCACAAAGGTAAACTAAGACAATACTCAGCATGTGTTTTCATAAGCTGAGAGAAGCACTAATAAAGAATGATGGCACTTTCATGCATATCTATTACATACTAACGCTGCGAGGTGGCAACATTCCAAAGGGATTGCTGTTGTAGGTGGTGCTGTGAGCATAATGTTACATGACATAACATTATGTGATGAAGCCAACCAAAATATGAATTAGAAATCCACCTTTTGAACCTTGTAGGATTTTAAAAAAATGTAAAGAAGGTTCTGTAAAATATTCAGTACAGCTCAAAAATATAGAAGAAGTTGGAACTGGGGCAGGAATGAACAAGTTAATTTTAGGAATGAGGTGAAAGGCACCCGTAACTGGCTGTGAACTCCACAAGACAGGAAAACAAACCTGCATTCCACAAAGGTTAAAGTGATGTCACCTAATTAAGCATCACCCGACAAAAAAAGCATAACCTAGTGCAACCTAGCAAAGTTGAAGTAAGGAAAATATTCTGCATCATGGCACAAATTCCATGGGCCAAAGAGCAAACCATGGCAAAGAACTAATTTTCATCGCTCCACTTTCCGGCTGTGCCTTCAGCTGCCTCGGCTCTAAGCTCTGGAATTCCCTCCCTACACCTGTCCGCCTCACTATCCTTTAAGTCGCACCTTGACCAAGCTTTTTGTCACCTGTCCTAAATCTCCTTACGTGACTCCATGTCAAATTTTGTTTGATAATGCTCCTGTGAAATGCCTTGGGATGTTTTACTACGTTAAAGATGCTATATAAATGCAAGTTGCAGTTGTTGTAATTAACCCACATGACTGTGCAGACAGAGTTTAGAAGTTGGGAAGCTCTCAGAAAATCTCACTACTCGTAACTAATCTCTGCATTTTTCAGAAACTTTGCAGTTTTGTGTGTTAAGAGCACTTGAATATTAACTGATCCCAAGATCCTTTACTTATGGTCCAACTGAAAAGCAACATCATCACCTCAGCATTACTGGACTAGTTGGTCAAATTCTTTGGTAATAAAGGATTTAGATTTCATGGAATCAGACTGGACTGAATCACCTCAAAGTATAGATTAGAATAAATTCAGATTATATAAATATATTTCTGAACAGAAACCTATATATGACTCGTGCATATTAATCTGGGGACAATGCAATACTTTAAAATCAATGCTATGGTCATTTAAGAGATGCAAAAAGTATTTCAAAATTATCAGTGAGCTTATTGGCCAATGCAAACAGCAGGAGGTCTCAAAATTAGGGTGCATAATTATGATGTCACTTCCTGAGTATGTGTATGAAGCTTATTCAGTCACTTCTTCCTCTTAATACAGTCTGGAATCTGGTTCTCAAATTGGTTTCTGGTGGTGCCAGTATCTTTGTTGACTTGATGTTATTAGCAAGGCTCCAGGTTTGTTCATCATCACGTATTCTCTCAAACTTTCTGAGGATGAAAATCTTTGGACCTGAAAATAATACAGCAGACTATGCAGGAATTCCTGTTTCCCAGACATGAAATGGTGCTGTTTGACAATGTAAGACTGACAATTGCCCTGTTTTTCACAGTACATCAAGCTCTAAATGCCGCTATTAAACAGGAATGTTGTTAAGGATTGGCACAGTGCTAGCTCTCACATCAAACACCTTTTGAAAATATCACTTGACTTTACATCAAGCAGTTGAGAGAATTAATCTATTAGGTGAATTTGAATGTCAGACTTTCTCAGAACTCTTTCATTTTTCAAATCATAGGAATCCTGCAGGTCTATAAAGCAACTATAGTGAGGTTTATTAAAAATCCCAGCAGGATAGTAATCTGCCTCAGATCAAAGACCAGTCTGCACAATATTAATGCACCCTCTTTGATGTTCCATAAGGTGGTCTTAAATTGATGGCTCCTTTTTTGGATTAGTTTGACCTAAATTTAGCTTGGTATAATCAGGAGATGACCCTGTTGTTATTGTTGTCACAGATACATTTATTTCTCTTTTTAGATCAGGTAGTTACAGTAATATGCTCTCTTTCCAGTTGAGGCTGTTCTGCTCTGTCATAGTTATGAAGTGACTCTGTGTAACCATGTAATATATTAGTAACCTCCAGGCTTTAGAAGTGAATTTATGATCCTATGGACCCATAGAACTTTGTTCCTGTTCAGTAGACTGCTCTAATTACCTTACAGAATGTATTGGCAGGCTGTGAATTGGTAGATACCTGATAGAACGGAATATTTTTATGTTCTTCCACTTCCTGTGCAGTTTATTTGTTGCTCAAGCCATTGATGCCTAATTCTGGTTCTCTAATCAGGTAAGTTAAATGGCTTGATCCGACCATTTAATAAGAAATGAGCAGTTCTAAGGTAATGACAAACAATAGACAAATAATGAACTACTCAGAGGTTTGAACTACAATGCCAGAAGACCTTGCACAGTGGAGCCATACCCAGTCACCAGAAGTGCTGGTATTTTAGTCTTCCCTATCGTACATTGCAATGTATCTCGTTATCAGTTGCATGAAACGTTTTTTACTTTTTTCTTTGGAAGATAACTTAATTCTCAAAATGAATCATAGAGAAAAATATATGTTTGGTCATCCATCAATGCTAATTAAAAGAATCATTTCTTCAAGATAATGGGGTAGAAAATTAGCCTCGTTGCACCCGGTTTTTGAGCATAAAATGGGCGCAACGAGGACCAGTTTCAGGTACCAGCGTCTTGCGCCCAAAGAACACCTGAAAGACTTCCAATCTGATATTGGGGGAAGGCAATTTTCAGGCGGCCACCAGGTATTAGGCCTCTTTTATATCTCAATAAGATGCCAAACGCCTGTTTTAAGGCCCCCTTCCAGAAATTGGAATGTGATGAGCAGAATCAAAATCATTTCTTTAGAGCCAGGAGGAACAAGAATGCTCCCCCGACTCCACAGTATCCTGATCACCTCTCCCTCCTCTGCCCCATCCCCCAGAATTTACCTTTAAGCGGCTGCCAGCAACGCAAGCGGCCCGACAGTCAACATTTTAAAATAGGCGCACTGCCTGTGGAGGTAAGACAGGTGCTGGTAGTTCACCAAATCATGTTTGAAGGCCCGAAGCCCAATTTCAGACTGGCCTCTGGCCTCCCAGTTGGGGTGCCCATTTAATGCCCAAACCGGTCTAAAGGACTTTCCACCCCAATATTGGTCAAGTGGTTTGAATTCCAATTGAGGAGCATGTTGATTCCGGTCAATAGGCTGTACTGTATTCTAAAACAGTAAATTTGTTAATGTTGATTGGGCCCTTGTATTTTTCTAGCCTGTTTTGTACACAGCATAACTATCATTTCATACACTGCCTTTTACCCTGCTGAATTGCCTTTAGCCTCATTGCTCTCTCTGTTTACTTGTCTGCAGATTTATCAGCACTTTAACTAAGTAGATGCCCTAGGTTTGTTAGTGCTACCCCAGGCTACAATATCTAAATATTCTTGTTTTGACTGACTGGTTTTATGGATAGAGATTGCATTTAACCATTCTGTCATCTTTGTAAGTGTTACTGTCCTACTGGAAATTTTTGCAAAGTATAAACATAGCCATTTTGCTCAGGATCTTCAGGGCGTGCCCCTGGTAGATAACCACCTTGCAGGCATGACAGGGTAAGGACCACTCCGTGTTACACCAATGTGGTGCGGCACCACTCGAACATACGGCTGATGATTATTTTGATATTGTTAAAACATTCTCATTAGATATACATTTATTGAATGAATTTAAATTTGTCTGCATAAACGTTGCTTTCTATCCTGCTCATTCGCTTGTTTTGCTCCAGATTGTCAAATGAAAAACTCTACACAGAAGCATGACTTACCTTGCAGTATACCTGCTCCGCCTCAGATCCCTCTACCCGAGATCCCTCATCCATGGCAGGTGAGTACTCCCTCATTCTTACTATGACCACAGCTAAAATAAATTACATATTTTGAACAAAGAGGATGAACAGGCTGGGTCTCTTTTTTCTCTTGAAAAGAGAAGGCTTTAGGGGTGACCTAATGGAGGTCTTTAAAATTATGAAAGGTTTTGATAGAGTAGACACAGAGAGAGTGTTTCCACTTGTGGGGAAGAACAAAACTAGAGGCCATCAATATAAGATAGCCATCAAGAAATCAAATAGCGAATTCAGAAGGAACTTCTTTACCCAGAGAGTGGTAAGAATGTGGAATTCGCTACCACAGGGAGTGGTTGAATTGAATAGTATAGATGCATTTAAAGGGAAGTTAGATAAGCATACAAGGGAGAAGGAAATAGAGGGTTATGCTGATAGTTAGATGAGGAAAGACGGGAGGAGGCTCAAGTGAAGCATAAACGCTGGCATGGATTGGTTGGGTCGAATGGTGTATTTCTGTGCTGTATATCCTATGTAATCCTATGTACTTTATCCAGCAAGTATCTATTATGCTATAACACCTTATCCAAAGGACAAATCCTAACCATAAAGGAACAATTATTATAACACATTTGCATTAACTCTTAGACTGCTGCCAGGTCCAGGAAAATGCCACTCTCCCTGGAATGTCCATTTTTCTTTTAGCTTACAGCTGGCAGACAAAGATTGAATAGATGATGGTGCAGGAAGCAGTGAGACAATCCAGAAGCAGAGAAGTGCAATGCATTTAAGCACACAGCTTGGCCAATTACACATGTTCATGTACTCACTGTGAAAGGAAGGGACTTCAGTCCTGCTTCAAATGATAAAATATGAACATTATGGGGGTAATTTTCCAATGTTGTGCTTCCAGTAAGCGTCTACACCCACCAGGGCCCCATATTGGAAATGAGGCTGAACACTGCAGTTTTTCGACCATTAATTTAAATGGTAGGAAAATTGTGCAAAGCACGTGCCCTAATTTCCATTATGCGCTTGCAATGGGCAAAGTCCCCTGCGAAGAGAGTGAATGCAGAAAATTACCACTCATATCCTTTTACATGAACTATTAGCTGGGCCAAAATCAGCACATTCTAACTGATTTCTGTTAACTGCTTTTTGGAAGGGGTTTCTGTTATCTTTGTGTTGGATGGTGAGAGAACTGAGATAAGAGCAATATATGAATTCTGTTGAGAGTTTATTGATATTGGAGGAGGACTGTTGTCCTGCTGGGTTGTCATTGCCTATACCTAAGTCAATTGCATCTGCAATTATTCTAGGTCTCTGAAATGCTAAATATAAGCATGCTGGTAGTCTCTCGATACGCTCAGCTGTTTAATATGTCGGGGAGGATATCAGGAAAGAGGCTAGAGTGATTTATTTGACAATGAAGTAGTTGAAAATAGAGGGGATAGCAATTGACACAGTCTGTTTAGAAGAAGGAATTGATTACAAACTTACGTTGGTGAGTTCCTTTTCGTCTCTGGCCTGTCAATGTAGGAAGCAAGCTAAAGTGATACAGTTTTGATAAGTTATGAAGGAGACCTTTTAAAAGTATTTTAATATTGTATTTTGCCAGTTCAGACAGCAGAGAAAAGAAAGGCATATTATTGGTCTAGTGCCCATAAAGATTCATTTATCATTTAAAGCATTTTCCTCTCAGACTCATGTTTAAAACTTATTAAAGAGAACTACTAAAATTTAGCAACTTTTATTGCTTTGTAACCAGTCTAATGTACTGATGAAAGTTAGATACTGCAGTGATACTTTTATTCACTGATCTAACTTCCTTCTCTAAATACAATAAAAGCTTGCACGTATATAGCACTTTTAACATAATAAAATTTCCCACGGTACTTCACAGGAACATTATGACAAAATTTGACATCAAGCCACATAAGGAGACATTAGGACAGGTGACCAAAAGCTTGGTCAAACATAGAAATATAGAAGATAGGAGTAGGAGTAGGCCATTCGGCCCCTCTAGCCTGCTCCGCCATTCAATGCGATCATGGCTGATCATCCAAGTTCAGTACCCGGTCCCTGCTTTCTCCCCATGCCCCTTGAACCCTTTAGCCTTAAGAAATATATCCAACTCCTTCTTGAATATATTTAATGAATTGGCCTCTACTGCCTTCTGTGGCAGAGAATTCCACAGGTTCACCACTCTCTGGGTGAAGAAATTCCTCCTCATTTCTGTCCTAAAAGGCCTATCCCTTATCCTTAGACTGTGACCCCTGGTTCTGGATTCCCTGACCATCGGGAACATCCTCCCTGCATCTAGTCTGTCCAGTCCTGCCAGAATTTTTAAAGTTTCAATGAGATCCCCTCTCATTCTTCTAAACTCCAGCGAGTACAAGCCCAATTGACCCAATCTCTCCTCATACGTCATTCCTGCCATCCCAGGTATCAGCCTGGTGAATCTTCGCTGAACTCCTTCCATGGCAAGAATATCCTTCCTCAGATAAGGCAACCAAAACTGCACACAATACTCAAGGTGTGGTCTCACCAAGGCCCTGTACAACTGCAGCAAGACATCCTTGTTCTTGTACTCAAACCCTCTCGCTATGAAGGCCAACATACCATTTGCCTTCTTAACCGCCTGCTGCACCTGCATGCTTACCTTCAGCGACTGGTGCACAAGGACACCCAGGTCTCGTTGCACTTCCCCTTCTCCCAATCTATTGCCATTCAGATAATAATCTGCCTTCCTGTTTTTGACACCAAAGTGGATAACCTCACATTTATCCACGTTATATTGCATCTGCCATGCTTCTGCCCAATCACCCAACCTGACCAAATCATCCTGGAGTTTCTCGGCATCCTCCTCACAGTGCACACGCCCACCCAACTTTGTGTCGTCTGCAAATTTGGAGATATTACATCTAGTTCCCTTGTCTAGATCATTAATATATATTGTGAATAGCTGGGGTCCAAGGACCGATCCCTGCGGTACCCCACTAGTCACTGCCTGCCACTCGGGAAAAAGACCCATTTATTCCAACTCTTTGCTTTCTATCTGCCAACCAGTTCTCTATCCAAGTCAATACCTTGCCCCCAATCCCATGTGCCTTAACTTTACACACTAATCTCTTATGTGGGACCTTATCGAAAGCCTTCTGAAAGTCCAAATACACCACATCCACTGGTTCTCCCTTATCTATTTTACCAGTTACATCCTCAAAAAATTCCAGTAGATTAGTCAAGCATGATTTACCTTTTGTAAATCCATGTTGACTTTGTCTGATCCTGTCACTGTTTTCCAAGTGCTCTGCTATTACATCTTTTATAATGGACTCTAACATTTTCCTCACTACCGATGTCAGGCTTACTGGTCTGTAATTCCCCGTTTTCTCTCTACCACCTTTTTTGAATAGTGGGGTAACATTAGCTACCCTCCATTCCATGGGTACTGTTCCAGATTCCATCGAATGTTGGAAGATGATCAGCAATGCATCTACTATTTCTAGGGCCACTTCCTTAAGTACCCTAGGATGTAGATTATTAGGCCCTGGGGATTTATCGGCCTTCAATCCCATCAATTTCCCTAACACCATTTCCCTACAAATACTGATTTCTTTCAGTTCCTCCCTTTCATCAGACCCTATGTTCCCCGACATTTCCGGGAGGTTATTTGTGTCCTCCTTTGTGAAGACAGAACCAAAATATGTATTTAATTGGTCTGCCATTTCTTTGTTCCCCATTATAAATTCCCTTGATTCTGACTGCAAGGGACCTACGCTTGACTTCACCAATCTTTTTCTCTTCAAATATCTATAAAAGCTTTTACAGTCAGTTTTTATGTTCCCTGCAAGCTTACTCTCATATTCTATTTTCCCTTTCTTAATTAATCCCTTTGTCCTCCTTTGTTGAATCCTAAACTACTCCCAATCCTCTGGATTACTGCTTTTTTAGGCCAATTTATATGTCCTCTCCTTGGATCGTATGCTATCCCTAATTTCCCTCGTTAGCCACGGTTGAGTCACCTTTTTTGTTTTATTTTTATGCCAGACTGGGATGAACAAATTCTGCAGTTCATCCATGCGGTCTTTGAATGTTTGCCATTGCCCATCCACCGTTAACCCTTTGAGTGACATTCCTCAATCAATCCTACCCAATTCGTGCCTCAGACCATCGTAGTTTCCTTTATTTAAATTCAGGACCCTAGTCTCTGAGTCAACTACTTCATTCTCCATCTTAATGAAGAATTCAATCATATTATGATCGCTCCGACCCAAGGGGCCTCGTACAACAAGATTGCTAATGAATCCTTTCTCGTTACATAATACCCAGTCTAAGATGGCCTGATCTCTGGTTGGTTCCTCGACATATTTGTCGAGGAAACCATCCCGTAAACACTCCAGGAATCCCTCCTCCACAGTATTGTTACTAATTTGGTTAGCCCAATCTATATGTAGATTAAAGTCACCCATGATGACTGCTGTGCCCTTTTTGCACGCTTCTCTAATTTCCCTTTTAATGCCATCCCCAACCTCCGCATTACTGTTTGGAGGTCTATATACCACTCCCACTAACGTTTTCTGCCACTTGGTATTTCTCAGTTCTACCCATACAGATTCCACATCATCAGAGCTAATATCCTTCCTTACAATTGTGTTAATCCCTTCTTTAACCAGCAATGCTACCCCACCTCCCTTTCCTTTTTGCCTATCTTTCCTGAATATTGAATACTCCTGGATGTTGAGTTCCCAGCCTTGGCCACCCTGGAGCCATGTTTCCGTAATCCCAATCAAATCATATTCGTTTACATCTATTTGTGCAGCTAATTCATCCACCTTTTTACAAATGCTCCTCGCATTAAGACACAAAGCCTTCAGGCTTGTTTTTTTAACGCTCTTAGACCTATTAGAATTATTATTTACTGTGGCCATGTTTGATTTAAACCGTTGATTTCTCTGACTGCCACTTTTGTTTTTCTCCTTCCTATCTTTTGCTTTTATCCTTGTTTCCCTTTCCTCTGTCCCCCTGCTCAGGTTCCCAACCCCCTGCCATTTTAGTTTAAACCCTCCCCCAGAGCACTAGCAAACACTCCCCCTAGGACATCGGTCCCGGCTCTGCTCAGATGCAAACCGTCTGGTTTGAACTGGTCCCAGCTCCCCCAGAACCGGTTCCAATGTCCCAGGAATTTGAATCCCTCCCCCGGCACCATTCCTCTAGCCAGGTATTCATCTGAAATATTCTTCTATTTCTACTCTGACTAGCACGTGGCACTGGTAGCAATCCTGAGATTACTACCTTTTTGAGGTCCTATTTTTTAATTTACCTCCTAACTCCCTATATTCAGCTTTTAGGACCTCATCCCATTTTTTACCTATATCGTTGGTACCTATATGCACCACGACAACTGGCTGTTCACCCTCCCCTTCCAAGATGTTCTGCAGCCGCTCTGAGACATCCTTAACCTTGCACCAGGGAGGCAACACACCATCCTGGAGTCTCGTTTGCGGCCGCAGAAACGCCTATCTATTCCCCTTACAATAGAATCCCCTATTACTATAGCTCTACCCCTCTTTTTCCTCCTGTCCTGTGCAGCAGAGCCACCCCTGGTGCCAGGAAGTTGGCTGCTGCTGCCTTCCCCTGGTAAGCCATCCCCCCCCCGCCCTCCCCATCAGTATCCAAAGCGGTATATCTGTTTGAGAGGGTCAAAGAGGCAGGTTTTTGTAATAAATGTGTTGTTTTTTAAAAATTTATAGTTGGCCAGAATGCTTTTTTTCTCCGATCAGGAGTAAATAGTGAGCTATATTCAGTATAACATAGTGGTAAAAGAGTAGTTTGTTAGCCCTGAGACACAGTGGGCTGGATTTTGCTACGGGGGCGGGTTGGAGGTGGGAAACCCACATTTGGGCTTGTTGTCCCGCCTCCATGGAGATGTGGCCAACCCACTGGATTTTCCTCTGATTGACCTTGTTGAGCCCGCCCTGTGGGCTCAGCAGGCCAATTAAGGGCCACCCGGCAACAGGTGATGTCAGAGATTGACATTTCATCTGTCAAAAGCTTTTGGCAGATGAAATATCAGTGTTTAACAGCTGTTTGAAGCTGTCAAGCACTGAAAAACTGCTAATTCAGCCTCAGTCCTTTCTCAGGACAACTTTAAAATCATTTTGCTGCAGAAACCAAGAAGCTGATTTTTTTTTAAAAACCGGAGCTTCTGTGGTTCTTGCAGCCGACTCCCGACACCGGAATGCAGGACTCCTGTAAAGGTAAGTAAAAGTAAGTTAAACTTATTTAAACACTTTAAACACTTGCAAAACACTTACCTTTGCACTCCTGCACCCCTCACTCACCTGAACACTGGGCATCTCGACCCCTCCAAGACCTCAGACCCACGTCCCGCCTCGAAAACTTTTCGTGGTTTGGAGCTGTCGGGAAGCCCACAAACCAGCAATAAAAATCGCGAATAGGCAAAAAACTACCTGTTAACAGGCAGTTTAATTGCCTTTAATCCCTTCCCACCTCTGGGAGTCGGGTTCCAGCACTTGTCGGCAACCCGACTCCTATGAAATTGACATGGAGGCGGGTTGGAGGCGGGATGGGGTCGGGACTCCCGGATCTCCGATTTTTATCGCCCGCACGCCTCCAACCCGACTCCAGGGGCTTAGGAAAATCCAGCCCAGTGTATCCCATTCATTACACACATTATGGTTACATTTCCATTCATTCTAGTTGGAGTCTGCTTATGGAAGCTACCTTTTGCGGTGAGCATGAATAAAAAGTGTTAGAGATGGCCAGAATTGTAACACTTAACACCTTCAGATTTATATCCATGGTGAGGCAGGAGAAAGCATTCGACATTGAACAGTACAATGGTGAGGAATTGGTAGGGTTTGTGGGGCAAGTGCAGAACAGGGATTTATCAAATTGGTTGTCCCTGTTTGGCTTCTCTGGTTGGTGTGCTTAACCTTACTGCATTCCAAAACTGTTTGAGCACATGGACAGTGTGGAGAAGTCATTTGACTACATTCCTTCGGTAATGGAACGCTGGATGAATGGTTGACTCTATCGATGAGGCACTAGTACTATTCACCACAACAGTGGTCAGCTGAATAATTGGCAGCAGGGAGTCCAGCAAAGAAGGCTTACTAACATCGACTGGGGAGAGATTCAGGAGCTGCTGAGATATGTACGTTTCTGACCTCCACTAGATGAGTGTGCCTGTAGAGGACAAGCCCTCCAGTAGTGACCTGTGAGTACAGGCACAAGGACAGCTGAGTGACCAAGGTGTAGGATGAGCTCTGTACCAGCACCAGGCCCTGTATAAGTGGCTTCTAGGAGTGCCTCTGAAAACATTGACACTTCAGTGACTCACTCATGGGAGCCTCATGGCACTGATGAATAGATATCAGGGGAAATCAGCACCAGCAGTTGGAGACAACCCAGCATCTTAGGAACAATCGTGGTCCACGATGTCTTTCTCTCATTTACTGTAGCACATAGCATAGGGAAAGTAAAACCATAACCCCTTCTATACAGAAACAAACAGTTCACAGGTGGTGGTAAGAACATGAGAAAGCCATGTTGAGGAAGTAAGATAGCAAGATACTGCAGATGCTGGAATTCCGAAATAACAACAGAAAATGCTGGAAAAACTCAGCAGGCCAGGCAACATCTGTGGAGAGAGAAATAGAGTCAACGTTTCAGGTCGAAACCCTTCTCTTGCCTGGCCTGCTGAGTTTTTCCAGCATTTTCTGTTGTTGAGGAAGTAACTTGTGTACAACCTTAGCAACCACACTACACAGAGAAAGTTAATAAAGCACGATCTTTCATTAAGAGCTGCATTAGGCCCCCTTACAAAGAAAATGAAGTTGCACTCAACTATTTAAGAAGGGAGAAATAAATGCTACTCTTTAACAGGAAAAAGTGGAATTTGATCTAATGTGTGAGAAATAAAATTAATTTTGAAACATAACCATGTCTACACTCACATTCATCAGTTGGCAAGCACTTTGGCATGTCATGAGGGTGTGATAAGGTGCTAAATAAATTCAGGTCTTTTCCTTCTTTCTCTGTGTCAGCTGTGGCTCAGTGGGTAGCACTCTCGCCTTTGAGTCAGAAGGCTGTGGGTTCGTAGTCCTATTCCAGAGACTTGAGCACAAAAATCTAGGCTGACACTCCACTGCAGTACTGAGGGAGTGCTGCACTGTCAGAGATGCTGTCTTTTGGATGAGACGTCAAACCGAGGCCCCATCTGCTCTTTCAGGTGGATGTAAAAGATCCCATGGCAATATTTCAAAGAAGAGTAGGGGAGTTATCCCCGGTGTCCTGGCCAATATTTATCCCTCAATCAACATCACTGAAACCGGTTATCTGCTCATTATCACATTACAGTTTGTGGGACCTTGCTGTGCGCAGATTGGCTGCCGCATTTCCTACATTACAACAGTGACTACACTTCAAAAAGTACTTCATTGGCTGTAAAGCGCTTTGGCACGTCTGGTGGTTGTGAAAGGTGCTATATAAATGCAAGTCTTTCTTTCTTTCATTGACAAGCCTCCTGGGGGAAAAAATGGCTGTGAGGCCCTCCCACACCTTGTTGCCAGCCTGCTGTACCTGACCTCTTGTCACTGGCTGTTTGACATCTTCTTTATGCTGTTGCTCCCTCTTTTCCTGCTGCCCCTTTTCCCACATTTCCTTTCTGCATTCTTCATTTGCTCTTCCACTTTCTTATTGTCCACAATTAGTCCTGCATTCATTCTACTGCTAGCAAGTACACACACAAAACAATATTAGTACCGTGATGCACACAATATGGATCCTACCAATCATTAGCCATGCCTTAGTAGCTCACTATGTCATGCTGCTGAATTGAAGAGTGGATTATGACTTTTAAGGATTTATCCCTTGCACACTTACAAATCAATACTTTAAAATGGAAGAAATTATTTTTAACAAATTAATAATGCAATTTCAAGCGAATTAACAAAATTAACAGATTTCCTCATCTGTTTAAATGATGCATTTTTTTGCTAAAGTTTACACCATCAGTAAAATGCAGGAGTCATTTTCCATCTTCATGCTTCTGATGGGGAGCCTCACCTGCTTGTGAGCAGGTATTCCAAATCCAGACGTGTGGTATAGACAATTTTCTGAGCATGTAATTTACAGGAAACTTTCGATTTACCGGCACCTAAATAACCGGAAATCTCAGTTAACCGGCAAAATTCAGGAGTAGGTTCAGGTAAGTTTTACTTCATATTCTACTTGCCTTCCTCCATCTGTTGCTGTGCAAGGGTATGGCTGCAGCTGTTGCTAAGCTACAGAGACGCTTGCAACTTGTGGCCATTGTTCTGCATTTGTTGCTAAGCAACAGGGTTTGTTGCTTTATACGGAGCTGTCAGCTCTCCGTATCTTTTACTATAGCTTTCGGTTATCCGGAATTTTTGATGAACTGGCACCACGTCGGTCCCGTTGGTGCCGGATAAAAAAAAGTTTCCTGTAAATGGTCAGAAAATTGTGCACAGTGCGTGCCTGAATTTCCAATATGTGTTGTAGGCCTCTCCACTGGGAACGTGAAGTGAGAAAATTACCTCTTAAAACATCAATGTGCAAATCCACTGCACTATTGAACCTGTCCTGTAATTTATTTTGCATGTAACTGCAGAATTTATACTTAGCTGATGATTTTTTTTGTCTGATAATGGTTGGAATTTTTTTGCACAAGTAAATTCTTGTTTGACCTTCGTCAGCGATCTAGGTGAAAATCTGTATGTAAAACTGCTGATCAAACTTATTACAAAGATGAACAAGTGGAAACTAGTTCACAAAGAAAATGCCTTCCTCTGATTTGCACTTCATGTTTTGAACCATCCATTTTATTTCTCTGGAAGAGAAGTGATTATAGAATGAGTGCGCAGCATATGACCATCCAATTCAATTACAAAGCTTGTCTCGTCATCACTGATTCTTGTGGAGCTTTACATTCCATTACACTCATAAAGTGAAATGTATGAACTGCGATATTATTGTATTAATTGCATCTTAAATTTCTAAACAGTAGTTATTAGGAATGCGAAGCAGAGGTTCTCTAATCTTGCCTACGATAAAAACTGATCGTTTTCTTCATGTTGATGATGACTGTTTTCCAGTGCTTGTGCTGTCTGTGCTTTTTTCATTGGTAAAGCAGTAAACTCTACATTACTAACTCAATAAATTGAAAACACTTGGGTTTGGATTATTCATTGAGTAGTACATTTACCACAAGAATTTTGCAATAGTTTCATCTGCCAGCAATCTTGTGTTCCAGCTTAATATTTTCCAGTTGCTCTCCACACTGATAGTAAGATTTACTGCAGGTGTGGCCGATTAGGACAATGGGAGCTGGTTTGCAGGAGTTACACCACTCCCAATTTTTGACTGCCTTCAAAGGGACTTTTGACTTCTACTACATGACTGCAGCTGAGGTGGGTAGGAGAGATTCAAAGGGGTAGAACTTGGTATGCATTGTGCCTGTTTTTCAGCGTAATCTGCGCATGCTTTTGGGCCACTACTAAATCCGTCAGTCCAATAGGCAGCCACCTAAAATAGTCGTTAGGCCCCTAATTAATAAATGAAAGGGACATAATGCCTGTTGAAGTACCCCTCTGCAAAATGTGTTGCCGATGAGCGGAGCAGATGCTGGGCCTGCCGGCTCAGGGTTCTTCAGCGGCCTCTGCGGCCGCCAATGGAAAGTAAGTTTACATTTTTTTTTTAAACCTTCCAGGGGAGCAGGAGTGCTCCTCCAAGTCCACAGTCATCACAATCAACACCACCCCCTTCCTGGGACTTCCTTTTAAACCGCTGCTTAAAGAATGCTAGCGCCGATCCAAAATTGGCACTATTTAAATAAGTAAAATGGAGTCTATTACCAACAGTGTAAAATACCGTTGGGTAAACTAACTTCTAAATGCCAGCAGTAATCCCTTGTCCTTCACTCATAGGAAAATATAGCCATTAGATTTTAAACATATTTTAAAGGAGACTTTTTCTCATCTGACATTGACATTCCTTTTACAAAGAGTAGTCCTAAGAATTCTGCATTTCTGTGATCACAAACACTGACTTACCAGTTCAAAATTATAAAATTCTTTAACCTAACATTAAAAATGAGTTCCATTTTCCACCCTAATCCCATGTTCACATTGCAAATGAACCTGTGGGCACAGTCTGCCTAATTTTCCATTGAATACACTGGGGATAATTTAAACTTTTGGCGTGGGTAGAATGCGGATGGTTATGGATCAGCCACCCGTTGTACACCCAGCCTGATTTTCCTTTCCGTTAAAGTTAATGTGAAGGAAAATCGGGCGGTTTCTATAAAGGGCAGCCAGTCCACTACTGCCAGTGAACCGCCCATGCCAAAAGTGAAAATTATCCCTAGAGTATCTGCTCCTAGTGAGTCCTGCTGAACAGGAATACATCAGGGAATCAGGCCCCGAGGTCAGCATGACTAATCCATGATCTGCATTCCTGTCCTCTGAGACTATGGGCTGGATTTTGCCAGCCTTGGGGAGGCGGGTTTGGAGGCGGGACTGCCGGGAAAATGGCAGAATTTGGGGGCGAGTGCCCAACCCACCCCCAACCCACCTCCATGCCATTTTGCCAGGAGGCGGGTAGCCAACCCACGCCAGGTCCCGCCTCCTCGAGGTGGGAAGGGGATTAATGCCAATGAACTGCCTGTTAACAGGTAGTTAACAGGCAGTTTTTTGGTTAATCCCTATTTTGAGCCCTGAAGTGTGGGCTTCCCGACGGCTCTGAACCTCGCCAGGGTCAGCGAGGCAGGCCGTTGGTCTGCGGGGGTCGGAGAGGCCGAGATGTCCGGTGTGCAGGTGAGTAATGGGTGCATGTGTGCAGAGGTAATGTGTGAGTTGTGTGTAAAGTGTTTTAATAAGTTTTACTTACTGTAATGTATATACCTTTAAGGGGGGAACTATCTTTTACACCTCATGTATACTGCAGTACCGGCAGTGACCACACCTGTATATAGCACTGAGTAGTAATCTGTACAGATCAGTTCCCGTGTGAGCCACGTTGAGTAAACACCTGTTGTACCGTTCTCCTGCAGTCTGTGTCTTAGTATACACAGACACAACATTGGCGACAAGGCAAGTTCGAACCTACCTGCAACTCTGCATCACCTCCCGGGGATTCGTTCCTGGAGATCAGTGGATTGGAGGTCAAGGCCAGAGACTCGGGCGTCGACCACGTGCAACCGCCCACTCATCCAGCAGAGACTCGAGAATTGCGGGGGAGGCTGTCGAGAGCCAGGCTTGGCTTTCCAGTCGAGGTGGTCCAGCGAAACGGGCTGGCAACAGGTAGTGCGCAGACCCTTCCCGGACAGCGATGGGCTAGAGCCCGACTGAGCGGCACAGCAAAGGGCCGAGCAGCATTGACGGGGGAGAGAGAGAGCAGAGTGCACAGGGCGCAGCCGGTGTTCAGGGGCCGAGCAGCGTCGAAGAGCGGGAGAGAGAGACGCGCAGAAACCCGCGAGGCGCCGCCATTGCCACAAGGACCGCCGAGAGCGGCGTTGGCAGCAGCGCAGGAGAAGCGCGCAAAACCTACAGGGTGCCGCCATTGCCATGAGAACCGCCGGGAGCGGCGTTGGCAGCAGCGGGGGAGGAAGGAAAGCGCGGGCGACGCCATTTTAAGCCATTGGGAGATGCCATTTTAAACCACACCCAAAATGCCGAAGAGTGGCAGTATCACCGCATTTGACAATGAAGTCGAAGATTGGACTACATATGTCGAACGAATAGAAGTATACTGCAAGGCAAATGAGGTGTCGGATGACAAGAAAGCGTCGGTATTGTTAAATTTAATGGGTGCAAAAACGTATGGTTTATTACGAAATCTAGTAACCCCAATGAAGCCAATGGAAAAGAGTTTTGAAGACATAGTAACGATACTACAGGAACATTTAAACCCCACACCGCTGCTGATAGCAGAAAGATTCAAGTTTCACAAACGGAACCAGCATAAGGATGAAAGCAATGCTGATTATTTAACAGAACTGCGCAAACTATCGAAACACTGCCAGTTTGGAGCGGGACTGGCAGATACATTAAGGGACAAGTTTGTGTGTGGGCTTCAAAGTGAAGGAACCCAGAAACGGCTTTTATCTGAAAAGGACCTTACGCTGGAAAAGGCTTTCAGCATTGCGGTATCATGTGAAGCAGCAGCACGGGGCGCTGCAGAGATACAACAGAGACCGCAAGAATATGGCACAAACGAAATGTCATATGGAACAGAGAAGTGCTATCGCTGCGGCAGAACAACACACGACCAGAATGATTGCTGGTTCAAAGACAAAGTGTGCAGACAGTGTGGAAAAGTAGGACACGTAGCACGAGTCTGCAGGTCGGGAAAGAAAACCAGCAATAAGAAACCTACCAAAGAAAAGTACAAGAAGGTACATAAGATGACGGAGAATAGTTCAGACGAACAAAAGAGTGATAATGACTCCGAAAGCAGGGAACTGAGTTGTCTGAAACTACATAATGTGATCACAACGGAGGATCACCGAACCATTTGGGTCACTCTCAAGTTAGCAGGAGTCCAGGTAAAGATGGAATTGGACACAGGATCAGCCCTAACGGTCATAAACCGACGGGACTATGAGCGGCTATTCTCACACAGACACAAAAGTTGAGAGACACAAAAATTATTTTGAACACGTACACAGGGCAAAAAGTCTACCCCAAAGGAAAATAAGGGTGACCGTTATATATAACGGTAAGGAAACACCAAAACTAGACCTGTATGTATTGCAAGATGGAGGACCACCATTACTGGGACGTGAATGGATCCGGAAAATACAACTGGATTGGCATTCCATACAGGCACTGACTGTAGCTGACAAAAAGGATGACGACGTCACACCTGGCGACTGTCAAAGATCCTAACTGACGCGAAAGAAGTGTTCCAGCAAGGACTCGGAACACTAAAAGGCATGACAGCGACGATTAAAATTGAAGAAAACGCAAGCCCAAAATTTTTTAAGGCCAGACCGGTACCTTATGCGATCCGCCCAGCCGTCAAAGCAGAGCTGGAGAGTCTGGAACGTTCAGGTGTACTGTCCAAGATAGACTGGAGCGAGTGGGCTACACCCATCGTCCCTGTGATGAAAAAGTCGTTGAGCAGCACGCCTGGGGAACCAAGGAAGGTTCGCATCTGTGGGGACTTTAAGGTAACAGTGAACCCGGTCCTTCACACCGTACAATATCCACTTCCGCGGATTGAAGATATTTTCGCCTCGCTATCTGGAGGGAAACGCTTCACTAAGATTGATCTGGCCCAGGCGTATCTACAAATGGAGGTAGAAGAAGCATCAAAAAAATACCTCACAATCAACACCCATAAAGGTCTCTACCAATACAACCGGCTGGTATTCGGGGTAGCATCAGCTCCGGCTATTTGGCAGAGGGCAATGGAACAAGTCCTGCAAGGGATCCCAGCGACCCAGTGTTATTTGGACGACATCCTGGTCACGGGCGAAAATGACAGTGATCACCTTGCCAACCTGGAGCAGGTGCTCACTAGATTGCAGGAATATGGGCTCCGAGCTAACCACCCCAAATGTGAGTTTTTTAGAAAACAGATCTTGTATTGTGGCTACGTTATCGATAAAGAGGGGTTACATAAGTCCCCAGAGAAGATTGAGGCAGTAGTCAAGGCACCAGCACCGGAAAATGTGTCACAACTGAGGTCGTTCCTCGGGCTGGTAAACTACTACCATAAGTTCTTGCCAAATTTATCTACAATACTACACCCACTGAACACCCTACTGCAAACTGGGGTGCCATGGAAGTGGAGTGACGAATGTAGATGAGCTTTCCAGAAGAGCAAAACAGTAATCACATCGAAAGAGGTATTGGCCCATTACAACCCGGCATTACCAATTCGGTTGGCATGTGATGCGTCACCCTACGGCATTGGAGCGGTGCTGTCGCACAAATTCTCGGACGGCTCAGAGAGGCCAATAGCCTTTGCGTCACAATCACTAACCTCAGCCGAGCGTAACTACGCCCAGATTGACAGGGAGGCCCTCAGCCTAGTGTGGGGAGTGAAAAAGTTCAATCACTATCTGCACGGGCAGAAATTCACCTTGCTGACTGATCACCAGCCTCATGTCTCCATTTTTAATCCGAAGAAGGGCGTTCCGGTGATGACTGCGCAACGACTACAAAGATGGTCACTTTTTCTAGGGGCACACCACTATGAGATTGAATATAAGGGCACGAAACAGCATGGAAATGCTGATGGGCTATCACGCCTGCCACTGCCTACTGCGGAGGAAGCACCAGCAGTGGATCCTGTTGAAATATTCCATTCGACTATAGTTGAATACCTACCGGTAACTAACGCTTGTATCGAAAAGGAAACCCGAAATGACCCGACACTGTCTCGGGTATATGATTTGACGGTGAAGGGATGGCCAGCACATGGCGACTCACTGTTGCCAGCATTCTCGACAAGGAGAGAACAGCTGTCAGTGTGCCGGGGGACCTTGATGTGTGGATCCCGAGTGGTAATTCCACCCAAGTTAAGGGATAGAGTGCTCAATGAGCTTCATGAGGGTCATCTGGGAGGAGTAAAAATGAAAAGCCTAGCCAGGGCTTATGTGTGGTGGCCGGGAATCGATAAACAAATCGAGGACCTGACCAAGAGCTGCTCAGGATGCCAGAAAGTCCAAAATGCACCACCACAGGCCCCTCTACACCCATGGGAGTGGCCCTCATCTCCATGGCAACGGGTGCATATTGATTTTGCTGGTCCATTCATGGACTCAATGCGCATCCACGGCTATTAAAAACACTCGAAATGGCCTGAGGTCATCAAAATGTCCTCCACCACCACGGAGAAAACTATTGCAGTCCTACGGACCATTTTTGCCAGGAATGGCTTGCCAGAACAGATTTGCTCCGACAACGGACCACAGTTTGTGTCCGAAGAGTTCCGGAGGTTCTTGAAAAAGAATGGGGTAAGGCATTACACATCCGCCCCGTATCATCCAGCCACAAATGGATTGGCTGAGAGGTTCGTACAAACCTTTAAGAAGGCAATAAAGGCTATGTACAATGACAACATTCCGCTGCAGCACAAGGTGGACAATTTCCTGTTCGCCTACCGGAATGCGACACATGCAGTCACCAACCAGGCCCCAGCCATGATGTTCTTTAACCGAAGGTTAAGATCTCGCCTGGATTTGCTCAGACCAAACGTACGAAGAGATGTTGAGAGTAAGCAATTCCAGCACATCCATGAGAAGCCAACAAGGAGCTTCAATGTAGGGCAACCAGTCTTGGCCCGCGACTACCGAACAGAAAAATGGCAGCCGGGAAGGATATGCACACGGCAGGGCCCACTAATGTACACAGTGGACATTGGGGAGAGCATCGTGAGACGCCATGCTGACCAGATCCTAGAGTCACAGGAACAAGTCAACCCCATGCCTCGCCCATACGTACCTGGTGATGAACCCGACGTACAGGTCGCATCTACCCCAGAAACAGTAGCATCGGAAGCTGATGAACCAACCGACGACAGGGGGCCAGAATCGCCTCCGCACCAAGAGCAAGACACTCGGGAAAGGCGCTATCCAGAAAGGATCAGGAAGCCTCCCCAAAGACTGAATATATAAATAGACTATTTTCAGCTAATGTTGCATGTTAAAAGTGTTAATTGTAATTAGTTTGATATTTAATTGTTAAATGAGTGTTATGGTACTGTTAATCTAAAAGGGGAGGAATTGTAATGTATATACCTTTAAGGGGGGAACTATGTTTTACAGCTCATGTATACTGTAGTACCGGCAGTGACCACACCTGTATATAGCACTGAGTAGTAATCTGTACAGATCAGTTGCAGTGTGAGCCACGTTGCGTAAACACCTGTTGTACCGTTCTCCTGCAGTCTGTGTCTTATTATACACAGACACAACACTTACCTTTACTTCTTCCTGCAGGCTTCCTCCCTTCAGGTCTCGGGAGTCCCTCAGCTCACCGGCACAGAAAGCAGAATGGCCGCTGAACAGTCAAACGCTGCAGCCTTCTGCTTTCTGCTCAGGAAGGCTTTCTAATTGAGTCTTGGGTAAAGACTCAACTTAGAAGACAGATTGTTAGAGTTTGACAGCTTCACAGAGCTGTCAAACGATGACATTTCAGCTGTCAAAAGCTCGTGACAGATGAAACGGCACTCGCTGAGTCAGCCTACAGGGAGGAGGTCCAGCGTCTCGTGAAGTGGTGCGCCGATAACAACCTGGCCCTTAACATCAAGAAAACCAAAGAAATCATTGTGGACTTCAGGAAGTCCAAAGGCGGAAGTCACACCCCCATCCACATCCATGGGGCTGTGGTGGAAAGGGTGGACAGCTTTAAGTTCCTCGGAGTCCACATCACGGAAGACCTCTCCTGGTCCCTCAATACCTCCTCTCTGGTGAAGAAGGCCCAGCAGCTCCTATATTTCTTAAGGAGGCTGAAGGGATGTAACCTGTCACCCCTGATCCTCTCTAACTTTTACCGCTACACAATAGAGAGGATCCTGAGGAACTGTATCACAGTATGGTATGGCAGCTGCAGCTACTATGACCGGAAAGCCCTGCAGCGGGTAGTCAAAACTGCGCAACCCATTACCGGCACCCGGCTACCAACCATAGAACACATATACCAGAAACGCTGTTTACGGAGGTCACGGACCATCATCAAAGACCCTATCCACCCCAGCCACAGTCTGTTCGCCCTCCTGCCATCTGGGAGATGCTACAGATGCATTCGCACCCGAACGACCAGATTTAGGAACAGCTTCTTTCCCAGGGCTGTCCTCCTACTGAACTCCACAAATAAACTCTAAAGCCTGCACATCTGCCAATGCACTTTATTATGGTTATGTTTATGTTAATGTATTACAAGCCAAATGAATGTTGAATGTTTAAATGTCTTAAATTAAATGTACACTCTTGGGAGCCACAAGCCTACATTTCGTTGTACTGCACTTGTGCACTAACAATGACAATAAAGTTGATTATTATGATTAATTGGCGTGCTAAATCCGCTGGGCGGGCTTAACAAGGTCAATCAAGGGAAAATAGCATGAGTTGGCCACAAGTCGATGGAGGCAGAACTAAAACCCGACAAGTGGGAGTGCTGCCTCCAAATGCACCCCATTGACAAAATCGAGCCCCATGTGTTGGGAGTGGAATTTTGGGGGTAAATATTCGGTAGCGCCCTCTTTGGGGTGTTACCTTCGCCGGGGCACCCTGAAAAAGTTAGTGCCCCGTGTCCCTCTTGGGGCACTGTGGGCCAAAACCGCGGTGCTACGTGCCACAGCACCACGCACTGTGGCAGGTCGCGCTGTGGTACTGCGGGTCTTCCTCCACTTTTTAAAGGAGAGGGACCTGGCACAGCGCGTCCCGGCGCCCAGCTGGTCCACCAGGGATCGGGAGTGCCGGCAAACAAGCCCGGCACTCGAGGAGTGCGGGCTCACGAAGAGCAGCCTACACCCCGCGGGGGGGCTTCACGGGCCAGGGACAGCAACGGGGGCAGGTGCTGGCAGGCGGCCAGCAACAAAAATGGCCGCCCGCCACCTCCCCTTTAACAAGCATCGCCCTGACCTCCCGCTGAATATCGTGGGAGGCATTAGCGGTCCCACGCCCAGGTGCTACTTGATTTGCGCCCTCTTAGGCGCTAACGGGCGGCACAAATCTACTGAATTTAGCCCCCTTGCAGTTTTAGGGCTTTACTGTATTAACTGAAGGTAATGTGACCTCATTTTGCTCATTGTCAATTTTTACTGCAGTCAAACTCTGGGCGTAGATATGTTCACTCAAAAAGACATGTAAAAAACTGGTTGCCAGCACTTGTCCCTTTCAAGAAAAAATATTGCAACAATGAAGTGAGGTCTACAATAGAATTAGAATTAAAAGAAGAAAATCCTATTGTTTGTTTTGTTCAAATGTTTAATTTGGACAGTCGCAAATTTGAGCAATCTAGGCATAAAGTCTGAATTAATCCAAGTGCCCATCCTTAATGAGGAAGGAGTCCAAAATAAGGTTTCGCAGTGACACAGCTTGTTGGTGAAGCTACCTGTTCTGCCGGACGGTGACGGGACATGTGTTCTGTTTTGGATTGTAAATCGAAAGAAAATGCATCTCAATGTTGAATTTGTTTCTCCTGAATTGGATGATAGGTATGTAGGAGTGTACAAGAACAAAAAAACTATTGCAACCCACCTGGCCAACCCCAATTTTATATTTAAAAATAAACATATTAATGGCCAAGAAATGTAGGTGCTTGGGGGGCACGAGGCAATCATGCTGGCACAATTTCTCCTTCTCCTTGGCATCATTTTGTTTCCTCCTTCCTTTTTATTTTTCTTGCCCTTCTTCCAATCTTCATTGTTCTTCCTCCCACCTATGTCACTCCAACTCTAGTTGAAACTTGTGCTCTTTTAGCTGAAAGTCTTTCTCTTTCACTTTTTCTTCTGTAGCCAATCGAGCTATGTCAAATTCTGCCTCTTTTGATTTGAAAAACATCTTTAAGCATCATTGTTTCTATTCAGTTCACTTTTTAAAACATTTTAGGTCACTAGTGCAAATTAGTATTCCAGGTAACTGTCGCCAATTGTTACAAATTTCAGGTCTGCATTAGATATTCATTCGAGTCTCCTCTGTAAGCCGTGCTGTGTCCCATATCATCTGGAGTTTACCTTTATTGCCCAATGCTTTGTCCTCTGATAGCTTAACCCAGGCTGTAACAGTGAAAACTCTTGTTTGTGTGAACCGGATGCAATAATCCCACACGTGCTTCTCTAATCTTCAGAAAGGCTGTCTGGTTAGTATTTTAGTGAAATGAGGTCAATTATCAATCAACAAGCTGCCTTGTTCTTTTATTCCTTATCGGGAGAAGATGGATTGACCTCTGACCCTCTCCTGACTATCCATGTCCTGGGATTGGTCAGTTGAGCTGCCAATCAAACCCAATAATGTCCTTGTAAGTGTGCGCTCCTAGCAACTAACCCCTGCTGAGCACAAATGAATAGGGCCATTCCAACATCTCGTGAATATTTACTGGGATGTTTTTAATAAATCTCCATTGCCTCAAGCAATCTGGATAGATGCTTTGTGTGAATTCTAAACCACATCCCCAGCACATAGCTGTTCTGTGGATTTAATCAAATTTAAGCTAAATTTAAATTATTAATAATATTTTAATCTAAATTACACTAAACTCCTTTTGTGGCCAAATAGTCAAATATCCAAAAATTGAGTGTAAGGGATGACAAAAATTAGTTAACGGTTTCATCAGCAGAGGGACTGAGCTAGGGGGCAGATGCAGGGAGGTGGGAATAAGCAGTCTTGAGCAGAATTGCTGTTTCCAACTATTCCCCAAAAATGTCCATTAGGATGTGACTGATTTTATTAGCCACCTTCTATGTCCTCTCATGTACAGTCCGTCTGAGCTGTGTTTTGTTCTCTTTTCATGCTCTCAGCCTGTCCACTACTTTCTTATTTGTAATTTCTAATATTCTTAATATTTCCTAGTCAATCCCTGGAAATTCCATTTTTGGATTGGGATGGTAGCATTTGGTTGTCTTAGTGAGCAGCTTTTGCCATCCCTTAGACTCAATTTCTGTCATGTCCTTATCATATTTCAAAGAAGTTGTTTAGGATATGTGCCATAACTTGGTCGCAAGACTGTTCTGGCATCCACTATCTATGCCACGGTGTGGCTTCTCAGCCCTGCAGTACGTAAAGGACTGCAGTTCCATGTCAAGATGAACAACTTGAATGGGCACAAATATAACAGTCCCATAAGAAAATCTGCCCACTGTGTATAATAACACCTTCTATTGCTAAATGTTACAAATTAGTGCTCCCATCTCAGAGCTTCATGTGACAGGAGAACGTATTGGGAATTTGGGTGTGGAGGTCTATGTATCGTGCATGATATTCCATCCAATCACTTTAATCAACAGAAACTCATACAGAATATGCTGGAACCCATGCTTTAATTCCTGATGTGCATTCTTGTTGCATGAAGCTCATAATATGTACACTATAGCCAAAGCCAGTGGCCTTCACTTTGGCTTCAGTCATACTACTATTACAATGAAATAACAATTTACATTTATATAAAGCCTTTAATGTGTTAAAACATTCCAAGTCACTTCACAGGACATAAAGAAAAAATGGACACTTGAGTCAAAGAAGAAGATATTAGTAGGGGTGACCGAAAGCTTGGTCAAGGAGGTAAGTTTAAATTGGGGTCTGAAAGAAAGAGAGCGAGGTGGAGAAACGGAGGGGCTTAGGAAGGTAATTTCAGAGGATGGGGCCTAGATGGCAAAAGGCATAGCCACTGATGATGAAGCGAAGGGTGTAGGGAACGCCGAAGATGTCAGAATCAGAGGAACAGAGAGCTTGGGGGTGGGGGATATTAGAGTTAGAGAGGGGCAAGGTGATGAAGAAATTCAAACACAAAGATAATCATTTGAAATTTGAGGCACTGGGGGAGTGGAAGCCAATGTAGGTCAGGGAGCACAGGGTTGATGGGCAAGCAGATGTAGCACTGGATGCAAGCAGCGCACATGTGGTGGAGAGGTAGAGCTGGGTGTCATCAGCACACATGTGGAAGCTGACCCCATATCTGCAGATGATATTGCCAAGGGTGGAAATGTAGATGAGGATGCGGAAAGGGCCAAGGGTGAATTCTTAGGGGCTCCTGCGATGACAGTGATGTGGGAAGGGAAACCATTTCTAGATATGCTCTGGCTATGAATGGACTGATGGGTGAAACCAAGTGAGGGCACTCTCGCCAAACTGGACAGCTGAGGATATGGCTCAGTTAATGAGAGCACTGCCCATTGTGGACTATACAAACAGAGGATCCCAAGATCAATCCCCACTTTGTGTTGAGTTAGGTGATCTGAGTCATAGTGGTGGTAATTGGCCTCAAATTTAGCCAGCATTCCTGCGTCTGATCATTATCTTAGAATGGTTACAGCACAGAAGGAGGCCATTGAGCCCGTCGAGCCCGTGTCAGCTCTCTGCAAGAGCACTTCAGCTAGTCCCACTCCCCCACCCTTTCCCCGTAGCCCGTCAAACTTTTTTCCTTCAGGTACTTAGCCAATTCCCTTTTGAAAGCCATGATTGAGTCTGCCTCAACCACCCTTTCAGGCAGTACATTCCAGATCCTAACCACTCGCTGCATAAAAAAGTTTTCCCTCATGTCGCCTTTGGTTCTTTTGCCAATCACCTTAAATCTGTGTCCTAGGTTCTCGACCCTTATGGGAACAGTTTCTCTCCATCTACTCTGTCCAGATTTTGAACACTTCTATCAAACCTCCTCTCAACCTTCTCTGCTCTAAGGAGAGCAATCCCAGCTTCTCTAGTCTACCACGTAACTGAAGTCACTCATCCCTGGAATCATTCTCGTAAATCTTTTCTGCGACCTCTGTACTTTCCTGCTGGAAAAGTGCACGTGTGGATGTTCACAACATCACAAGATAATTACATATAAGAAAGGCCATTCAGCCCATCTTGATTCTTCCATCCAGTGAGATCCTAACATCACCCATGGTCACATCCAATTATTTCTTAAATGATTCCAGTTTTTGCCTTCACTACTTTATCCGGGAATTTATTTCACATATTGATCATTCTTTTTGTGAAGGAAAAGCACACTTCTCTGTTGTGATCCTTTGTCCCCTAATTCTACTCCCACTACTTAATTTAAGATAATATTCTGAGTTAACTTTTTCTATATCCACTATAAGATCACCTCTTAGTTCCCTCCTTTCCAGGCCTGGACTACTAATCCGGAGATGTGAGTTCAAATCCCACCACAGCAGCTGTGGAATTTAAATTCAGTTAATTAAATAAATCAGGAATTAAAAGCTAGTGTCAGTAAAGGTGACCATGAAACTACCGGATTGTCGTAAAAACCCATCTGGTTCACTAATGTCCTTTAGGGAAGGAAATCTGCCACCCTTACCTGGTCTGGCCTATATGTGACTCCAGACTCCTAGCAATGTGGTTGCCTCTTAATTGCCCTCTGAAATGGCCTGGCAAGCCACTCAGTTATATCAAACCACGAGGAAAAACAGTAAGAATAAAACCGAACAGACCACCTGGCATTGACTTAGGCACCAGATTGGGAAACAGCAAAGGCACACCCAGCCCAGTCAACCCTGCAAAGTCCTCCTCACTAACATCTGGGGCCTTGTGCCAAAATTGAGAGAGCTGTCCCACAGACGAGTCTGACACAGTCATACTCACAGAATCATACCTTTCAGCTAACGTCCCAGACTCCTCCATCGCTATCCCTGGGTATATCCTGTCCCACCAGCAGGACCAAGCCACCAGAGGTGGTGACACAGTGGTATACAGTCTGGAAAGAGTGGCCTTGGCAGTCCTCAACACTGTCTCTGTCTCTAGACCCTGTGAGGTCTCATGGCATCAGGCCAAACCTGGGCAAGGAAACCTCCTGCTGATTACCACCTATCCCACCCTCTCTCAGCTGATGAATCAGTGCTCTGCCATGTTGAACACCACTTGGAAGAAGCACTGAGGATAGCAAGGGCACAGAATTTACTCTGGGTGGGGGACTTCAATGTCCATCACCAAGAGTGGCTCGGTAGCACCACTACTGACCAACCTGGCCGAGTCCTGAAGGATGTAGCTGTCAGTCTGGGCCTGCGGTAGATGGATGAGAGAACCAATATGAGGGAAAAACTGACTTGACCTTGTCCTCACCAATCTACCTGCAGCAGATGCATCTGTCCATGACAGTATTGGTAGGAGTAACCACCGCACAGTTCTTTTGGAGACGAAGTCCCGTCTTCACACTGAGGACACCCTCCATCGTGTTGCGTGGCACTACCACTGTGCTAAATGGGATAGATTCAGAACAGATCTAGCAGCTCCAAACTGGGCATCCATGAGGTGCTGTGGGCCATCAGTAGCAGCAGAATTGTATTCCACCATAATCTGTAACCTCATGGCCCGGCATATCCCTCATTCTACCATTACCACCAAGCTAGGGAACCAACCCTGGTTCAATGAGCATGCCAGGAGCAGCTGTATACCAGGTGTATATAAAAATGAAGTGCCAAGCTGGTGAACATAGAACATAAGAAATAAGAGCTGGAGTAGGCCATTTGGGCCTTCAAGCCTGCTCCGCCATTCAACAAGATCATGGCTGATCTTCTACCTCAACTCCACCTTCCTGCACTATCCCCATATCCCTTAATTCCCTTTGTTCCCAAACATTTACCGACCTCTGTCTTGAATATACTCAACGACTGAGCATCCACAGCTCTCTGGGGTAGAGAATTCCAAAGATTCACAACCCTTTGAGTGAAGAAATATCTCCTCATCTCAGTCCTAAGTGGCCTACCCATTATTCTGTGATTGTGAACCCTTGTTCTAGATTCCCCAGCCAGGGGAAACATTTTCCCAACATTAACCCTGTCAAGCCCATTAAGAATTTTATATGTTTCAATTAGATCACCTCTCAATCTTCTAAACTCTAGAGAATATAGGCCTAGTCTACTCAGTCTCTCCTCATAGGGCAATCCCCTCATCCCAGGAACCAGTCTAGTGAACCTTCGCTGCACTCCCTCTAAGGCAAGTATGTCTTTCCTTGGGTAAGGAGACCAGAACTGTACACAGTACAATGAAGCTACAACACAGGACTATATGCATGCTAAACAACGGAAGCAGCATGCTATAGACAGAGCTAAGTAATCCCACAACCAATGGATCAGATCAAAACTCTACAGTCTTGCCACATCCAGTTGTGAATCGTGGTGGACAATGAAACAACTAATGGGAGGAGGAGGCTCCATGAACATCCCCATCCTCAATGATGGCGGTGCCCAGCACGTGAGTGCAAAAGACAAGGCCGAAGCATTTGCAACAATCTTTAGCCAGAGGTGTCGAGTGGATGTTCCATCTCTGCCTCCTCCTGAGGTCCCCATCACAAAAGGCAGTCTTCAGCCAATTTGATTCACTCCACGTGATATCAAGAAACGACTGAGTGCACTGGATACAGCAATGGCCATGGGCCCTGACAACATCCCGGCTATCGTGCTGAAGACTTGTGCTTCAGAACTAGCTGTGCCTCTAGCCAAGCTGTTCCAGTACAGCTACAACACTGGCATCTACCCGACTAAGTGGAAAGTTGCCCAGGTATGTCCTGTCCACAAAAAGGACAAATCCAATCCGGCCAACTACTGCCCCATCAATCTACACTCGATCACTAATAAAGTGATGGAAGGTGTCGTCGACAGTGCTATCAAGCAGCACTTACCAATAAACTGCACACCGATGCTCAGTTTGGGTTCCTCCAGGCCTACTCGGCTCCAGGCCTCATTACAGCCTTGGTTCAAACATGGACAAAAGAGCTGAATTCTAGAGGTGAGGTGAGAGTGACTGCGTTTGACATCAAGGCAGCATTTGATTGAGTGTAGTTTCAAGGAGCCCTGGGAAAATTGAAGTCAATGGGAATTGGGGGGCAAACTCTCCACTGGCTGAATTCATACTCCGCTCAAAGCAAGACGGTTGCAGTTGTTGGAGGCCAATCATCGCTGCAGGAGTTCCTCAGGGCAGTGTCCTAGGCCCAACGATCTGTAGCTGCTTCATCAATGACCTTCCCTCCATCATTAGGTTAGAAATGGGGATGTTCGCTGATGATTGAATAACGTTCAGTTCCATTCGCAACTCCTCAGATAATGACGCAGTCCGTGCCAGCATATGGCAAGACCTGAACAACATTCAGGCTTGGGCTGATAATTGGCAAGTAACGTTCGCGCCACAGAAGTGCCAGGCAATGACCATCTCCAACAAGGGAGAGTCTAACCACCTCCCCTTGACATTCAATGGGATTCCTATCACCGAATCCCCCACCACCAACATCCTGGGGGTCACCATTGACCAGAAACTTAACTGGACCAGCCACATAAATATTGTGGCTACAAGAGCTGGTCCGAGGCTGGGTGTTCTGCAGTGAGTGACTCACTTCCTGACTCCCCAAAGTCTTTCCGCCATCTATAAGGCACAAGTCAGGAATGTGATGGAATACTCTCTACTTGCCTGGATAAGTGCAGCTCCAACACTCAAGAAAGTCAACAACATCCAGGACAAAGCAACCCGCTTGATTGGCACCACATCCACCTCCTTAAACATTCGCTCCCTCCACCACAGTGTCTGCAGTGTGTACCATCTACAAGATGCACTGCAGCAACTCGCCAAGACTTCTTTGACGGCACCTCCCAAACCCACGACCTCTACCACCTAGATGGACGAGGGCAGCAGGCGCATGGGAACACCACCACCTGCAAGTTCCCCTCCCAAGTTACACACCATCCTGACTTAGAAGTATATCGCCGTCCCTTCATCGTCACTGGGACAAAATCCTGGAACTCCCTCCCTAACAGCACCATGGGAGTTCTTTCACCACACGGACTGCAGCGGTTCAAGAAAGCAGCTCACCACCACCTTCTCAAGGGCAATTAAGGATGGGCAATAAATGCTGGCCTTGCCAGTGAAGCCCACATCCCATGAACGAATTTTAAATAAAGGTTGTAAAGCATCAGCATCTCCAGTCTTTTCTCATAACTCTGACCTCTGATACTGGGAATTAGCCTTGAAAATCTTTCTCTTTTTCTTGACAACCAGAACTGAATGCAGTATTCAAGGTATGGTTTGACCAGAGCACTATAAAGTTTGATCATTACCTCCTGTTAATATCCTACTGTTTTGGCTATGTAGTTCAACTTCCTACTAGATTTGTTGATTGATGCTATTTTGACGCCATTCATGAAGATGCGTGTCTGCTATTTTTTCTTCATATGCCTTAGAGTTGTTTGCATTAAGAATCATCTGCATGGTTCTGCCCACTTACACATCCTGTTGAACTCATTCTGTAGTTTCTGAACTGCCTCTAACGATTCCTGTACCTCCTTGTTTGGTATCATCTGCACATCTGACCACTTTGTATTAAGTTTCAGAATCCAGGTCATCCATATAAATTAGAAGTAGTAGTGGTCTCAACACCAAGCCCTAAGATACCCCACTCTGTTCTTCCCTTGACACTGGCATAATTCCCCTAATGAGTACTTGTTACTTCCTACCCTTCAACCAGTTTCTGATCCATTTTCAGGGTTTACCCTGAATCCACACAGTTAAGATTCATTAATAGCCTTTCCTGTGGAACTTGGTCAGAAGCCGTTTAGAAGTTGAGATACACCACATCATAGGGCTCATGACGGTCCACTTGGGCTGTCACTTCCTCAAAGAAGTCAAGTATGTTGGTCAGGAAGAATCTTCTCCTTCTGAAGTTGTATTCTGTTAACTAGGATATTGTTGTACAGAAGATACTCAAGTTTATTATTCATTTATGTGGAATGGCTAATGGGTCTGTAGTTGCTTGTGTTTGTTTTGTCACCCATTTTGAATATGGCCACTACATTAACCTGTTTCCAATCTTCTGGTGCATCCTAGTATCCAATGACTCACTCAAAGATCGTCTCTTTCAGCACTCTGGAATAAAGTGAGGAAAAGATCAAGCTCATTTGTCAAAACCCTGATTGTTGAATAGCTTGCTGACACTTGGGGGTAGAATTTAATCGCTGCCTGGTTTCAGGTACGGTGGTGGTGATGTGGCCGAACAGTCAAATTGCCCATCTGAACAAACTTAATATCTGGCCGCTTGCCTCGGCGATCGGGATTTCAAAAGTAAGTCTGGTGGGGAGGGATACTCGAGTAGAATGGGGGCCGGGGGGGTGGGGCAGGGGGTGTGTGATGGGGAAACTCTGGAAACGGGTGAGCACTCCTGCTCCTCATGGCTCCACAGCAACGTTTAAAAAAAATAATAAACTCACCTGTTTGTGTAAGGTGCTGCTTAGGCTACAGTGGCTGCTGAAGAATCCTGGGTGGAGCAGGCCCAGCTCCTGATTCACTCATCGGAGACCAATTTCACAGAGTAGTCCTAAACACGTGTTGGGTACATCATTAATATATGCAAGAGGCCTAGCGTCTCTTTTAGGCGGCTGCCCGGGACACCTAAAACATGGGCCCTATGAGTTTAGCAGTGGCCCAAACACATGCGCAAATTGGGCACGGGCTGTCCTACTGATACATCTGTCATTGCTGTACGTGTTTTGCGCGATGCATACAAATTTATACCCCCCGCTGTCTAGGCTCAAACAAGAATGAGTATTAGTATTAGTTAAAAGGTCGCTAGCATCATGGAACAGCATGAGACCGTGCCTTCAAGAAAGGAAGGGAGTAATGGGAGGTAAAACAAAAGGGGGAAAAAGCTAGTTGATTGGAGCTGAGACCATACTGTGTAAATATATACCTGCTGCTACCCAATATTGCATGTTTGTGACTCATATATCTCACATAGTGAGAAGTGGAGGTATGAGCACAAGGAGAATGCTTTTCTTTCTTTTACAGTATGTTTGCTGTGATCTTAGCATTGTAATTCTTTTAATATCTTCATACTGTAACAAAGGCAAAGGCTTTAGAAATAATAAAGTTGTTATGCAAGTTCAGAATTTAGGAGGGTCTTTGCATAGCAAGCAGTCTGATAGTGTTTTGAATAGAACACCCTGTAGAGATTGAAATGGAATCCATCTGTGTTGATATTGGCAGTGTGTGCTCTGCCGCCCAGCTGTATGGGCTGACCACCATTATTCCTCAGTACACCAATGGGGTCTGAGTCAGACAAGCAGCATTTGTGTCTCATTTCCTTTCTTGCTGTATTCTGGATAAAACATGGAGAAATGGGAGCATATTCCATGCATTTGCTTGACTGACCTGTTTTAATTGCAAGACAGTTTACAAAAAGTCTCTTCAAATAATCGGCATCTGATTTTTTTTTTTAACAAATTCAGATGTTTTATGTTTCACTGACTAAACAACTTACAGACACAAATGGGACATATATTATTCTGAGCATTAAATTTAACCAAGTGTGTAGAGAGTTTCCTTTTACAGTTCATGACGCATGTTTTTTCCCCTTTGTCAGTGATATTCTTAGAATGAAAGTATTAAGTATTTTAAAATAAAATGAGAAAAAAAGTTCACATTTAAATATATTTCTGAAACAGGATTTATATCTATTTGTTTACAAAAAAAAGGCAGATATTCCGATGGGCTCATAGCACAAGCTGTTCAACACCTGCTTTGCTACCAGATGATTATACGTATGAAGAATCATGGAATTGCCAGTCACTACAGACTGCCTCTCACTATTGAGAACTATTTAAAACATTTCCTGACTGGGCCACTTCATGAAGCACTTAGCAGAGGCAAGACAAAGAGTTACATATAAATTACAACACGGACCAAGCTATTCGTTCCAACCAATCCAGGTTGGTGTTTATCCCCAATACGAGGAGTAGTGCTAATCCCATGTTCCTGCCCTGTTCCTGTACACCTTTATCCTCCTTTCCTTGAACCACCTCTCTAACAACAAGAAGAACAACAACAACTTGCATTTGTATATGGCCTTTAACATAGTAAAACATACAGAGGCGCTTCACAGGAGCGTTGGGAGACAAAATTTGACACCGAGCCACATGAGATATTAGGACAAGTGACCAAAAGCTTGGTCAAAGAGGTAAGTTTTAACGAGTGACTTAAAGGAAGAGAGAGAGGTAGAGGGGTTTAGGGAGTGAATTCCAGAACTTAAGGCCTAGGCAGCTGGAGAAAATCGGAGATATGTAAGAGGCCAGAATTGGAGAAATAACCTATTGTATGTTGACATGGTTCCTGCTTCAATCACAACCCTCTCTATCTATGACCCCTCATTCTAAACCCCCGCAACCTCTGGAAACAGTCTGCTACCTATTCTATCCCATCCCTTCATAATTTTAAACGCCTCTATCAAATGACCCCTTAATGTCCTCTATTTTATTAAAAATAGCCCCAGTTTGTGAAGTCTTATTTCATACTTGTATTTCCTCATACCAGGCAGTATGCTAGTAAATCTGTACTGAATCTTTTCTATTGCTTCTACGTTCTTCCCATAGTGTAAAGTTTAAAACTGCACACCGTGGTGTTAACATTTTATATAGATTCACCATTTACCTTTTATTATTGATGTACAGTAAACGGAAGTGGTCCCAGAACAGAATACTGCTACCCACTTCCAGCCATTCTGAGAAACCTCCCTGAACTCCTACTTGCTGTTTCCTCCCTTCTAACCAGTTTTTATTTCAATTTGATACCCTTCTCCTACTTCCATACCCCTTAATCTTCTCCAGTAATCTCCTGTGGTACCTTGCCAAAGGCTTTCTGAAGGTCCATGTACACTGCATCTACCGCATTTCCCCATCCATCATATCCATCCTTCTCAAACTTGATGTTTAAAACTTGATATTGCACAGTTTGCTGCAGGAGCACCTCTCAACCTGTCACATGACACCCTGAACCCTCTCATAAAGTGCTCTTTCGACTAAAATTTATAAGCAAATAAAGGAGATTTAAAAAAAAGTATGTTTCTTCATTTGTGATAAAATGTATATTTTTTTGCTAAGATGATTGTTTATAGAAAATTGTTTTCAATTCCTGAAAGATAGTGAGACGTTTTCAAACGTAAAGCAGATTTTTCCATTTAAAATGGCTATAGTGTGATTAAGCTGTGAAGTTTCGAAGAACTCCAGCTGGGTGCACACCACACTAATTTATCATACAATGGCCTATTCATGCAACCCTAGGGCCTGCTGGGACGTGCTGCTTTCAGCTCCTAAAAACACGCAAAAGGTCACAAGTTGCAAGTTCAACTGTCTCTGCCTGCATCTGAGTAAAGAGAAATAAAGCATTAGCCCCTCTATACAGGAAATAATAATCTCTTATGTACAGACATTGCTGTAAATAGCAGAGTCACTTTAATCATCCAAAAATCCACATCAACATTTCTTACATTTCCATCTAGGAATGTCTGGAGGCTGACTCGGACCAACTGGTTATTTGAACTGCTGCCTTTTCTAAAATGTTCTATTTTGCAATCAGACAATCAAAAGCCCCGTAAATCAGGCGTGCTAACTTCCATGCTCTATTTTCTGATCTGTGCTCCTGTTCAGCACTCCTGTTAAGCAAGACTCCCTGCTGGGATTTACCCTTTACAGTACCCCTTCTCATCATCTACCTGAAAGTTGAGTGAGTCTTAAGGTTTTTGTCTCCACTAACCTACTTATTCTATTTATTGACCACTCTTTGGATGATGTTCATCCTGATATCTGCATTACATTGATATTTTGCTAGTTTTAGACTCCCTTCCCCTCCCATTCTACTGTCTTGAATTACTTGGAATGTTCCAAATTAACCTTTTTAAAATATCATGTAATATTTTAAAACATTCAGTAAGATTCAGTCAACTTATTTCAAGACTAAAATGCTGAACTTTCACTCTTCTGAACTCAATTTACTGACCAGGATCAGCCCACTGTCTCTTCTCTGCACTGTCTCCAGGGCTGAATGTTTCCTTTGTGTCTTGGCAACCAAAACTGGACACAGTACTCATGTTTGTGGTCCTGAAGGATAATTACTAGTCCTAGCCCCTTTACGGCTACCCCGGATCAGGCGTATTCCTCAGACGTTCACTTTCAACTAAAGTTTGAGGTAGCCAAATCCTAAAGACGCTTAATTGGGTCTAAAGGTCCGGACTATCTCTCCCTAAAGGAAAGGAACAACCTGAAAATGTTACCGACCTCCAGATAGCACTTTTAATAAGTTTAGCTAGACTGTAACGTTCTGGATATTATGAGGGTCCGGAAAATTCCCCCAGAATTCTGCAACTCCTCACCAAAGAGTGTATAAAGATTGAGTTCGTGAATTTGATACAGAAGTATTGTTATAAATCTCATCATTCATCAAGAAACTATTTGTGAAATAACACTGGACAACCAGCTGGTGGCGCCGTCCAAGGAGTATAAATACTTGGGCGTCGGCCCCAGCTTTCCAGGGACATTTTGTAAGACAAGGAACTAGTGAGGTACAACTAGACCTCCATGTTCTGAAACAAGTTGATTAAAGCCTTGCTTTATACTCAAACCAAGTGCATAGTGAGTTTTATTACGTCAATTTAATCAACTTGATATCGACTCCACGCTTTGGGTGATTTCGGAAACAGCCAGCTATGACTCGAACCGTAGAAGGGAACTCAGACAAGTAATCGATCCATCATGGAGAAACTACTTGGACCCGAATTCACTTACAGCTGCTAAGGTATGGAAACACTGGTTTCATACTTTCAGCAACTTCCTCGGTGTGTGGTGAAAATGTTCCTGATAAATTAGAGATACTTACTAATTATGTATCCCCTCATGTGTTTGATTATATCGAAGACTGTGTAGACTATGATGCCGCTACCCAAATATTACAGCAGCTATATGTCAAGTCCCCAACTGAAATTTTTGCTCGGCATCTACTGGCCACAACTCAACAACAACCCGGGGAATCACTTGACGAATTCCTTCAGAAACTTCGCAGGCTCAGCAAGGATTGTAATCTTAACGCTGTTACAGCTGAGCAGCACCAGGAGGAGTTAATTCGTGATTCCTTTATTAATGGGATTGCGTCTCCCTTCATACGTCAGCATCTGTTGGAGAATAAAACCCTCAAGTTACAGGCTGCCTATGACCAGGCATGTTCTCTGGACTTAGCAAAGAGGAATGCAGACACCTATCTTTCACCACGTGCAGGGGCTGCTGCTATCACTCTTAGTGACTCTTTCGATAGGTCTCGGGCGGAAGCCCTCACGGATGATGACTCCAACCCGGCTGATGACAACCCTACCCTAGAAACTTACACTGATGACGACCCTGCCCTAGCGGCATCTTGGCAATCTGGAAGGAAGTGTTTCTTCTGTGGAGGTGCGTTCCATTATAGGAAATTTTGTCCTGCTCATAACGTGACCTGCAATCATTGCAGCAAGAAAGGTCATTTTTCTAAGGTATGCCAGTCAAGAGCTGCTGTTAGTAAGAAAGGCCACTTTTCTAAGGTATACCGGTCGAGAGCTCCTGTTAGTTTTGCAGCTACTATCTATAAAACTGCTCCTCCCCCAAGAGCCACTACTAAGGTTACAGCTGCAATCTATAAAACTGCTCCTCCCCCAAGAACCACTACTAAGGATACAGCTGTCAAGGGTAAAACTGTCCCTCCTCCCATCACAGCTGTTTTTCCCCAAAGTCTGTCCCATGCAGCCACAAAGGTTTCAGTAAATGGACACATTTTGAGTGCACTAATCGACTCATGCAGCTCTGACAGCTTCATTAGTGAGCGGGCTGTCAGTAAGTTAAAACTGCGTATTTACCCCTCGGACAGGGAAATTGCAATGGCTCTGACGACACTGACCACCAATTCTTCCGGCTTTGGTCTTGTCGACCTTATTTCTCCACCCGGCTTGGGGTGCTCAAGAACCTATGCAGTGATGTGCTCCTGGGACAGGATTTCCAGAAACAACACAAAAGACTCACTTTCGAGTTTGGAAATAGTAAGCTCTGGCTTTGACCCTCCAAAGTACCGTTTTGTGCGCTTTTGGTGGCTTTGCTCGACGAGCCCTCCTTGTTTGCCAATCTTTCCCCCCGATGTAAGCCCATAGTCACTAAATCATGACGTTTCAGCCAAGATGATCGATCCTTTATCGAGACAGAGATCTCTCGCCTTCTAGCTGACTGTATCATTGAGCCATGTTCATCTTCCTGGCGGGCTCAAGTCGCCGTTGTTAAAAATCCTCTGAAGCAACACAAGAAACATCTTTGCATCGATTACTCGCAAACTATTAACCAGTATACCGACCTGGATGCCTACCCACTACCACGCATCGATGACATGGTCAATAACCTTGCCAACTACAAGGTATTTTCAACTTTTGATTTAAAGAGCGCATATCATCAAGTGCCGTTAAAGGACTCTGACAAGAAGTATACGGCCTTTGAGGCCAATGGTCGGTTTTACCAGTTTTGTCGCCTTCCATTTGGGGTCACCAATGGGGTGGCCGTCTTTCAACGGGCAATAGATAGCCTAGTCAAACAGGAGAACTTAACGGACACTTTTCCATATCTGGATAATATCACCATTGCTGGTCATGACCAGAAGGAGCAAGATGCCAACCTCCAGAAATTTTTTGATGTTCTCCGTCGTCACAACTTAACCTTAAATGAGTCCAAATCTGTGAAATCAGTACCATCAGTCAACATCCTTGGCTACTGGGTGGGCAACAGTGTCATCAAACCAGATCCGGAGTGACTTCGTCCGCTTCAGGAGCTCCCTCCCCCTACGAATCTCAGCTCTCTTCGTCGGGCACTCGGCATGTTCGCCTATTATGCGAAATGGATACCCCGCTTCTCCGACAAGATCCAGCCCCTGCTTCACGCAAAGTCATTTCCATTGGAGGCAACGGCTATTTCAGCTTTCAACCTCCTCAAGCGACAACTGGAAAAAGCCACGCTTCGTTCCATTGATGAAAATCTTCCTTTCGTGGTCGAGTGCGATGCATCGGATGTGGCGATCTCTGCTACCTTGAATCAAGGTGGTCGACCCGTTGCATTTCTGTCCAGAACTTTGCAGGGTAGCGAGCTCCATTATCCTCCTGTCGAGAAGGAGGCTACGGCCATCATCGAAGCGGTACGTAAATGGAGTCATTTTCTCGCTCGTCGCCATTTCACACTTATAACCGATCAGCGTTCCGTGGCCTTTATGCTGGATAACCGGAAACACACTAAGATCAAGAATAACAAAATACAACTCTGGAGGATGGAATTGGCCACCTTTTGGATACACCATACATTGTCGACCCGGCAAAGAGAATGTGGCCCCGGATACCCTCACACAGGCATTCTGCTCTTCTATGTCAACTTCGACTCTGGTGGACCTTCATACTGGCTTATGCCATCCTGGCGTTACCCGTATGTTGCACTTTGTGCAATCTAAAAATCTCCCATTTTCTACGGAAGATGTGAAAAGAACGTGCTCCTCCTGTAGAATTTGTGTGGAATTAAAACCGCAATTCTTCCGTCCATCGGATGGCTCGCTCATACACACTATGCAGCGACTCAGCATTGACTTTAAAGGGCCATTGCCCTCCTCAACGCGAAACACCTACTTACTGACTATGGTGGACGAATATTCACGCTTTCCCTTTGCTTTCCCCTGTCCCAATATGCTTACTTCCACAGTGATCAAATGCCTTGATCAAGTCTTTTCCCTTTGCGGTACGGCCAATTTCATCCACTCTGATCGGGGTCCCTTCTTCATGTCAAGCGAACTCAAAAGTTATCTCTCCCAATGGGGAATCGCCACAAGGAAAATGACACCGTACCATCCCATTGCTAATGGACAGGTTGAGAGATACAACACTATTATTTGGAACGCTGTTCGTCTTGCGCTAAGGTCACGCAACCTACCAGACCAGCAGTGGGAAACTATGCTCCCTGACGTGTTGCATTCCATGAGGTTTCTCCTTTCTACGTCTACCAATGTCACACCTCACGAGCGATTCTTCAGCTTCCAGCGTCGCTCCACCCATGGGACGTCTCTACCGTCATGGTTGGTAGCTCCCGGCCCCGTGCTGCTCCGAAGATTCGTCCAATCATCTAAAACCGATCCTCTCGTCGATGAGGTGGAACTCACGGACGTCAACCCTACGTACGTGCACGTGCGGTACCCGGATGGCCGGGATTCCACCATTTCGCTCCGGGACCTGGCTCCCTGTCCGGCCGGTTCCACGGACCCAACCGATAGAGGGACCCACGGGGATGGTGCCGACACTCTGCGCTCCCCGAAGATGAAGCCCTACCTGGGGCATCGAGAGATCTGCCAGCTGCCCCACCGGATCCACTCGGGGAGCCGAGTGCTCCCCGTGGGATGGCCACCCGAGGCCAGGACGCTGGTCAATCCCCGGCTATCCAACAGGATGAAGCCAGTTCTGCACCTGTGGGGACCCGCACCCGGAGTCACAATCTCCCCAGCCTCCCTCGGGTTGATCAGAGCAACACGGGCCCTGTCGATCCACCGGTACGGATCAAGCAGCCCAGGGACCAAGACACGGTTCGGGGAGACGTGCCTTCTAGCCATAAACAAAAATCTAAGAGACTGCGGCTATTCGTGGTCTGCCTGATCCGCTAAGAGGAAGTCGTCGGACTTCCAAATCTTTTAAGCAGGAAGAATGTTATAAGTCTCATCATTCATCAAGAAACTACTCGTGAAATAACGCTGGACGACCAGCTGGTGGCGCCGTCCAAGGAATATAAATACTCGGGCGTCGGCCCCAGCTTGCCAGGGACATTTTGTAAGACAAGGAACTAGTGAAGTACAACTAGACCTCCATGTTCTGAAACAAGTTGATTAAAGCCTTGCTTTATGCTCAAACCAAGTGCATAGTGAGTTTTATTATGTGAGACAATTCTAAAAATATATAGATTTATTAAAGAACCGACATTTCATTTACAGTTGGTGAGTCAATTGCAACATTAACAGTTCCAAAAAGAGAAAGCTTATCAGAGATCCTTACACTCAAATCTTAACTTCGCAACAGTTTTACAGTTCTTAAATTTATTCAGGATATCCACCAAAATCAAATACAGTACCTTGATCCCCGAGGTACAAAGAGTTGTAGACTTACAGAGCTAGCCCTGAAGCCGAGAATCGCTTTGCCCCTTTAAGCGAGTCTATTATCCCATTTGAGAGTTCAATATTTATACCCTTTTCCAGTGGTGTTTCCTTTAAGGTTTTCTGTTGATGCAAGCTAATTATCTCTAGTCATTTTTCTGCTGACCCCTGCAGTTCTTACAGTCACCTCAGCTGATAGCACTACAGAATTATGTCTCTTTTCTCGGTGTTCTAGATTTATCATAAAAAACGGCATAACAGCTGGTGCGCTTTACTTGGTATCATTTTTATGAAGGCAGATGTTTGTTACTCTTATGTGCTCCTTTACAAGGTGTAAATTAGAACACCTTGTACCGGGTAACTATTTTCTTGTTCCCAAAGGTTCAGACTTCAGGAGCCTTTAACCTTCTGTTTCAATAAGGTTATTGATTCAGTTTCAACAACTTTTCTTATCTCAATAGCCAGAATGCTATCACAGCTTTTTCATCGTCAGGTTTCTAGATTTCCAGACCCAGTTTGTCATGTTTTAATAAGGCCAGAATTCTTTCATAGAATGGAGTATTTTTCTGAATAGTTTATATGACGACACAAAGCTGGGTGGGCGCGTGTGCTGTGAGGAGGATGTCGTGAAACTCCAGGATGATTTGGACAGATTGGGTGATTGGGCAGAAACATGGCAGATGCAGTATAATGTGGATAAATGTGAGGTTATCCACTTTGGTGGCAAAAACAGGAAGGCAGATTATTATCTGAATGGCAATAGATTGGGAGAAGGGGAAGTGCAAAGAGACCTGGGTGTTCTTGTGCACCAATCGCTGAAGGTAAGCATGTTGGTGTAGCAGGCGGTTAAGAAGGCAAATGGTATGTTGGCCTTCGTTGTGAGAGGGTTTGAGTACAGGAACAAGGATGTCTTGCTGCAGTTGTACAGGCCTTGGTGAGACCACACCTTGAGTATTGTGTGCAGTTTTGGTCGCCTTATCTGAGGAAGGATGTTCTTGCCATGGAAGGAGTTCAGCGAAGATTCACCAGGCTGATACCTGGGATGGCAGGAATGACGTATGAGGAGAGATTGGGTCGATTGGGCTTGTACTCGCTGGAGTTTAGAAGAATGAGAGGGGATCTCATTGAAACTTATAAAATTCTGACAGGACTGGACAGACTAGATGCAGGAAGGATGTTCCTGATGGTCGGGGAGTCCTGAACCAGGGGTCACAGTCTAAGGATAAGGGGTAAGCCATTTAGGACAGAAATGAGGAGGAATTTCTTCACCCAGAGAGTGGTGAACCTGTGGAATTCTCTGCCACAGAGGGCGGTGGAGGCCAGTTCATTAAATATATTCAAGAAAGAGTTGGATATATTTCTTAAGGCTAAAGGGATCAAGGGATATGGGGAGAAGGCAGGGACAGGGTACTGAATTTGGATGATCAGCCATGATCGCATTGAATGGCGGAGCAGGCTCAAGGGGCCGAATGGCCTACTCCTGCTCCTTTCTTCTATGTTTCTGTTTCTATTCCTTTGCAGTCCAACCAGCAAATTATATGTTTTTATCTAGTATCCTTCAATTTAAACTTTATCAAGCTAGCATTATAGTTCACCATTCTGTTTGCTTTGTTAATTGCTGCTGCTCAGTGATTTGACATGTTAAAGTGCCACATCTTGTGGCATAGTGGTTAGCACTGTTGCCTCACAGCGCCAGGGACCCGGGTTCAAATCCGGCCTCGGGTGACTGTCTGTGTGGAGTTTGCACATTCTCCCCGTGTTTGCGTGGGTTTCCTCCGGGTGCTCCGGTTTCCTCCCACAGTCCAAAAGATGTGCGGGTTAGGTTGATTGGCCATGATAAATTGACCCTTAGTGTTAGGGGGATTAAATATGTGGGGTTACGGGGATCGGGTGGGATATGTGTCGGTGCAGGCTCGATGGGCCGAAATGGCCTCTATCTGCACTGTGGGGTTTCTGTGATTCTGTGATCTTCTATCTCCCCGAGATTGCATTCATCTTCACCTTTAGCTAGTTTTACATCATTCATAGTGTCCGCATAGCATCAATTCTATCTTCCAAAGTAACTTGATGAGACACAAACTGCGTGAAGGTACAGCTTATTTGCACCAGAAGTAACACAGCCAAAACTGGCACTGACCTCTAAACTGTCTCAGTTAACATCAGTACTCATTCTTTGCTCTGCTGCTACCTTTTACACTATCAGAAAGAAGCTCTCTGGACGAATACAGTATTGACAGTTAATTAATCATTTTGTGTCCTGTGTTACTGATGGGGATAGTCCTACAAGTCTGTACCGACGGTCAGAATATCGTGGGCAGTCCAAAGTTCCAAAGTGCACTGCTTGGCTTCCCCCTGGCAGTGCAGAATTTTAAAATAACCTCACGCAGTGCTTCTCCCTTAGATTTGATGTATTGCATGTGACTTTTAACCTCTAAATGATTGACCAGCGGAAGCAGCTGCTCTTATGCAAATAATGCTATGGGATATTTTGCATCACCATTCACAGCCCTTGGTTTAACCGTCTGTCTGAAAGGCAGCACCTCCCATAATACAGCACGATCTCAGTCCTGCACTGAGGTGCCAGCACAAATTATGGGCTGGATTTTGTCAATGGGGGCACGTTGGGGGTGGGTTTTCGGGTTTCAGTCTCGCCCCCATGATGTCTGGCCAACCCACACTATTTTCCCCTGATTGGCCTTGTTAAGCCCGCCCTGCGGGTTTAGCCGGCCAATTAAGGGAAAGCCGGTGACACAGGACATCAGTGACGTTTCATCTGTCTCAAATTTTTTGACAGATGAATTGTCAGCATTTGACAGCTTTGAGAAGCTGTCAAACACTGACTATCTGTGTTCTAAGGTGAGCCCTTGCACAAAGGCTCACCAAAACCCCTCTCCTCACCAGAAAGCAGATGGCTGCTGCATCAGAGAATGCAGCAGCCATTCTGTCATCTCTGCCGTTGAGATGAGGCACCTCCAGATCCCGAAGGGTTGAAGCCTGCAGGAAGAAGCAAAGGTAAGTAAACTTTGTCCAACACTTTACACTCACCTCTCATACTTACCTCTCCACACTTGCACCCATCACTCACCTCCACAGTGGACTTTTCGATCCCTCTCACCCCGGCAGATCCATTGCTTGCCTCGCTGACTCTGGCGGGGTTTCCCGATGTCGGGAAGCCCGCACTTGCAGGGTGATGCGCCTCAATAACTTCAAGGCTCAAAGTTAACTGGATAAAACTAGGCTTTTATTAGCAAAGAAAGATGCCTGTGTCTTCACCTAGCATTCTGCTGTTCTGCTGCAAGACAAGCCTGGGCTTGTCTTAAGTAGGGCCAGGTATGGGCGGAGCCGACACACCCAATGGGGAGAAAGGGGGCGGTGCACTATATACAATACAAGGTAAAAACACAGGAGCAGGCAATACAATATATGTAGTTAAATACAGAGTCTGATGAATGTCTGATCTCAGGCCCCTGGAGGGTCCTCGAGAAGAAAGCTACGGGCCGCCCCGCCTGGTTGAGGGTGGCCGCCAAGGCAAAGTCAGACGCATCACTTTCCACTTGAAAGGGAGTGTTCTCGTCCACTGCCTGTAGCGTGGCCCGCTCAATATCCTGCTTAATGCTTCTGAAGGCAGCATAGGCCTCAGCAGAGAGCGGGAAAGAGGATGCTTTCAAGAGGGGGCGGGCTTTATCGGAGTAGTTAGGGACCCATTGGGCATAATACGAGAATAACCCCAGGCACCTTTTCAGGGCTTTGGGAGTGTTGGGCAGGGGCAGCTCCCGTAGGGGGCGCAATCGGTCGGGGTCTGGTCCGATTTCCCCATTCTCCACCACGCTGCCTAGTATGCAGAGGCGCGTGGTGTTGAAAATGCACTTGTCCTCGTTGTAAGTGAGGTTGAGTTTTTGTGCGGTTTTCAGAAACCTCGCGAGGTTTGAGTCGTGGTCCTGTTGGTTGTGGCCGCAGATGGTGACGTTGTCGAGATAGGGGAAGGTTGCGTGCAAGTGGTGGTCATCGACCATGCGGTCCATCTCCCTCTGAAAGACCGAGACCCCATTCGTCACCCCAAAGGGGACTCTGAGGAACTGGTAGAGGCGTCCGTTTGCCTCGAAGGCGGTGTACGAACGGTCCTCTGGTCTGATAGGGAGCTGGTGGTACGCTGACTTGAGGTCGATAGTGGAGAACACCTGGTATTGGGCAATTTGGTTCACCATCTCGGATATGCGGGGTAGTGGGTAGGCGTCTAGTTGGGTATAGATGTTGACTGTTTGACTATAGTCAATCACCATCCGCTTCTTCTCGCTACCCCTCACCACCACCACTTGGGCGCGCCACGGGCTGTTGCTGCGTTCAATAATGCGCTCCCTCAGGAGCCTGTCTACCTCGGTCGCGATAAACCGCCTGTCCTCCCAGCTGTACCTCCTGCTTTTGGTCGCTATTGGCCGGCAGTTAGGGGTAAGGTTCAGGGTAGCCAGACCGCACACTGTGAAGGGCGGCTGGGTCCCACCGAAATTGAGCGTGATGCTTTGGTGGTGGCACTGAAAATCCAGGCCCAAGATCACGCTCACACATAAATCCTTCATAATTAACAGTTTAAAATTATTATATACAGTGCCTTTAACGGACAATCGTATCGCGCAGTAACCCGCAATAGTCGATATCTGGGTTTTGTCGGCCATAGAGATTGTGCCCTGAGTAGGGACTATAGTTAGAGAGAGTCGTTGTACCAGACCAGGGTGAATGAAGCTCTCCGTGCTCCCGCTGTCAATTAAACATTTAACCTTGCACCCGTTTACCTCGATGTCCACCATCGATTTGGATAGTGGGTGCGGTCTGGACTGGTCCACTGTGATCGATGCCACTGTAGGGCCCTGATCGGGACAAGATGGTGGGCCACACGAGGCCGGGTAAGATGGCGTCCACGATGTCTGCTCGCGAGGTGGCGGACCCCACGAGGTCAGACAAGATGGCGTCCAAAATGGCCGCTCCCACGGCGCGCACGCGGCGGTGGCGGGTTTGCCTGCGGGGTTCCCTCTGCACACCTTCCCAAAGTGCCCCTTCTTACCGCACTTACAACAGGTGGTGCCTTTCGCCGGGCACAGGTTCCTGGTGTGCTTCAGCTGCCCGCAGAAGTAGCATTTGGGGCCCCGATGCGTCGCGGCGGTCGTAGGGCTTCTGGGGGGAGAGCAGGGCCCCGACGGTGTTGGGCTACCGGGCGGGGAAGATGTCTTCCAACATGGCGGCGCCCTTGGTGCGTACGAGGCGGCGTGGGCTGCGCGGCCTGAAGAGTAGGAGTCAGAGTTCTTCTGAGCCACATCCAGCGATCGCGCTGTGTCCACAGCCTGTGTCAGATCTAGGCCCGTTTTCTCTAGCAGTCTCTGCCGGATGTAATTAGAGCTAAGGCCTGTGATAAAGGCATCCCGAATAAGCTCGTCTGTGTATACCGTGGCTTTCACGTCTTTGCATTTGCAGTCTTTGCCAAGCACTTTTAGGGTGACTAGAAAGTCCTCTAGCGACTCTCCGGGTCGCTGTGTGCAGGTAGCAAGCAGATGCCTGGCGTACACCTCGTAGGCCGCTGATAGTGGGCCTTTAGAATGTTGCAGGCATTCAGGTAGGTGGCGGCGTCTTGGATGAGTGGAAAAACCCGGTGGCTTACCCGATTCTGCAGGATCCCAAGTTTCACATCTCCGGTGGCTCTAGAGGCTGTGACGGCTTCGGAGTTGGCCATAAAAAATTCCAAGCACTGGAACCAGTGTCCAAACCGTGCCGATGCATCCGAAGCATGCGGGTCCAAATCCAAGCGTTCCGGTTTCAAAAGTTGATCCATCGTTGAAAGTTTGCAAATAAAATTGATGCGCCTCAATAACTTCAAGGCTCAAAGTTAACTGGATAAAACTAGGCTTTTATTAGCAAAGAAAGATGCCTGTGTCTTCACCTAGCATTCTGCTGTTCTGCTGCAAGACAAGCCTGGGCTTGTCTTAAGTAGGGCCAGGTATGGGCGGAGCCGACACACCCAATGGGGAGAAAGGGGGCGGTGCACTATATACAATACAAGGTAAAAACACAGGAGCAGGCAATACAATATATGTAGTTAAATACAGAGTCTGATGAATGACATATTTCATCACACAGGGGTAAAATGGGGATAAGCCTTTTAACTGCCTGTTAACAGGCAGTTAATTGTCTCTATTCTCCTTCCTGCCTCGAGGAGACGGGTCCCGGGTCCCTGCGCGAGTCAGGAACCCGCCTCCCAGGAAAACTTTTCCCATTTTGCCAGCAGTCCTGCCTGCAAACCCACCTCCTCGGGGCTGGTAAAATCCAGCCCTATGTGTTTAAATCTGTAATGGGATTTGAACCTATAACCTTCTGACTCAAAGACAAGAGTTCTACCAACTAAGCCAAACTGACACTTGGCACTCTAATATTTAACCTAGTCAGATTATGACTGCAAAACATTCCAAAATTAAATCTTTGGAAGATTAAGTTGTGCCGGGTTCTATTTTAGAAGAATTGAAGCAGTTGTCTCCACTGTCATAAAATGGTGATCTGCTGAGTGTTGAGGGCAGGATATTTCACTAACTGTCAACACATCTTCTGGCCATGTGGGAAGAGGTCAATTCTCACAAGGCCACTTGGTTTCCTTTTCTTGGAAAAATTGTGGGGATCATTTATTTTAGAAGGGTGGCTCAGATGGTGCACTGACGAGATGCTTTGGGAAATGGGACAATGTCTCCACCAAGCCACTCTACCATGTGACCTGGTGGCTGGCTAAGATCAACGTTAGTGGTGGTCTACAAGCAGGCAACTTGCCCTGTTCTTGCTTTGCTGTTGAAGTGCATGGCCTAGTGTGGGTAAAAGGGGAACCTGTGTGGATATAAAAGAGGTTGTGTGTTCACCCTCACTTGTGAATAAGGCAGCTTCATCAAAAAATGAAAGAATAACTTAAAAACACAGGTGTGGATGTTGAGCTTGGTTGAGTAGCAGGAGGTGACCATGCGCTTGTCATCATAGTCCCTGCACAGAAATATAATTGAAGACTTGTTTTACAGACAGGACACTGAATAACAGGACGTTTATGTCAGCACTGTAAATGGTAGTGATTAAACTCTGCAAGTCAGACGGAAGTGATTTATTGTTTTCCCAAAGTATTATAGGCTGGCTGTGTCAACATTTCCCTTTTTCTTGTTTGCTAATGAGGCTGTAAAACAGACTATCTGAGTTAAAAAGGCATGAGAATGCAGCAGTAGTGCAGCAAGTTACTAATTTTTAGAAAATGTAACCTGTCCCAAGAATGTATTAAGAATGTTTCCATGCTACATTACAATTGTTCACAGGTAGGAGCCTGGAGTTTCCTTCACACTTGCATCTAGATACACCCGTAATCTGGGTGCAAACCAATTGCACGGCCAAAAAGATCACGGAATTTTAGGCGTAAGTGAGTTACCCACGTAACTAGAATACGCCCAAATATCCTCGATCTTTTACATCCATTCATCAAACCTTCCATACAACCGAATCGCCACCCACAAAACTGGCCATGCCCCCAAGTCTCAAACGCGTTTACTCGGGAGGTTCTCTCAACATTGCGACCAGATTTTCACGAACATCAGGAAACAGTAATTTTTCTGGTCTTTTAATTGCCATTTTTAAAAAAATGATCCTCACTGAGATCTCTATTATCTGTTTCTTTGAATGCATTTTTATGGCAAAGTATTAGTCCCATTAAAAATTGAAAAGCTACCCCGATTGCAAGACTAAACATGCTGTGCCTGATGTGCGTGAATGAGGTTAAATGAGTTGAAACTTAAATTTTAAGACACAAAAGAAAAAATATACTAGTCCTCAGCAAAGGCCTCAGCTTCATCCCCTTATGCCCCCACCTCGATGAATTACAAGCTTGGCACGATGCCGAGCTCCTCTTCTGTCGCCTTCGCCTCCGCGCCCACTTCTTTTGCCAGGAGTCTTCCCCCGCGCACAGTGGACCCCTTCTCCCATCTTCAAAATTCTTGTTTCACCTGGACCCCTCCCTCTGGCCTCTTAACCCTCTCTAGATCTTTTCATTGGATCTGACAGCGTGACACCAGCTGTCTCAATTTTTCTACTCCGCTCACTCACTCTAACCTACCTCCCTCTGAACTTGCAGCTCTCCGTTCTCTCGGGTCCAACCCTAACATTGTCATTAAAACTGCTGACAAGGGTGTTGCTGTTGTTGTTTGGCGAACCGTGCGGAGGCTGAACGCTGACTCTGACACCACCTCCTGCCTCCCCCTGGACCATGACACCACCACTGAACATCAAGCCATCGTTTTCCAGACTGTCATTGAACTTATCTCCTCTGGTGATCTCTCCATGGCCTCCAATGTCATAGTCCCCCAACGCTGCATAGCCCGCTTCTACCTCCTTCCCAAGATCCACAAACAGGACTGCCCTGGTAGACCCATCATTTCAGCCTGTTCTTGCCCCATGGAACTGATTTCTTCCTATCTCAACTCTATTTTTTCTCCCCTTGTCCAGTCTCTTCCCACCTACATCCGTGACTCTTCCGATACCCTCTGCCACTTTAACAGTTTTCAGTTTTCTGACCCTAACCGTCTCCTTTTCACCATGGTGGTCCAGTCCCCCTAAACATCCATCCCCCACCAGGACGGCCTGAGAGCCCTCTGCTTCTACCTTGAACGGAGGCCCAACCAATCCTCATCCACCACAACCCACCTCTGCCTGGCTGAACTTGTTCTCACGTTTAACAACTTCTCCTTTGACTCCACTCACTTCCTCCAAATAAAAGGTGTTGCTCTGAGAACCCGCATGGGTCCTAGCTTTGCCTGCCTTTTCGCGGGCTACGTGGAACATTCTTTTTTCCAGTCCTACTCAAGTCCTCTCCCTCACCTCTTTTTCTGGTACATTGATGACTGTATCGGTGCTGTTTCCTGCTCTCGCTCCGAACTGGAAAATTTAATCAACTTCGCTTCCAATTTCCACTCTTCCCTCGCTTCATCTCCGACTCTTCCCTTCCGTTCCTCGACTTCTCTATCTCCATTTCTGGGGATAGGTTATCGACCAACATCCACTATAAGTCCACTGACTCCCACAGCTATCTTGACTATGCTTCCTCCCACCCCGCTTCTTGTAAGGACTCTATTCCATTCTCCGTCTCCATCGCACCTGTTCTGACAATGCTACTTTCCATACCAGTAATTCCAATGTGTCTTTTTCCTCAACCCGAGGATTCCCCTTCACCGTGATTAACATGGCCCACGACTGTGTCTGTCCCATTTCCCACACTTCTGCTCTCACCCCTTCTCCTCCCCAGAACCATGATAGAGTTCCCTTTGTCCTCACCTTCCACCCCACCAGCCTCCACATTCAACTGCTATTTCAACCACCTCCAGCGTGATGCCACCACCAAATGCATCTTCCCCTCCCTTCCTCTTTCTGATTCTCTCCTGCCTTCCACCCTATCACAGCATTCCGAAGGGACCGTTCCCTCCGCAACACCCTGGTCCACTCCTCAATCACCCCCAACACCCCCTCCCCGTCCCACGGCACTTTCCCATGCAAGCGCAGGAGATGCAACACCTGCCCTTTTACCTCCTCCCTTCCCACCATCCAGGGCCCCAAACACACTTTCCAGGTGAAACAGCGATTCACTTGTACTTTTTTCCATTTAGTATACTGTATTCACTGCTCACAATGCAGTCTCTTCTACATAGGGGAGGCCAAACGCAGATCGGGTGACCACTTTGCGGAACACCTCTGTTCAGCCCTTAAGTGTAATCCCGCACTTCCGGTCGCCTGTCATTTTAATTCTCCGCCCCACTCCCACTGACCCCTCTGACCTCTCTGTCCTCGGCCTCCAACACCGTTCTAATTAAGTTCAACGTAAGCTCGAGGAACAGCACCTTGTCTTTCGATTAGGCACTTCACAGCCTTGTGGACTCGACATTAATTTCAACAATTTCCATAACCACTGCCCCCATTTTTTCAGACAGCAGGTGCTGGTAATGTTTCTGCTGTTGCCATTTACACCTCCTCTAGACTCATCTTTTGTTTCTTGTCCCATTACCATCCCCTTTTGCCTTGCACCATCATACTTTTTGTCATTTAATCACTCCTGCCTTCCACCCTATCACAGAACTTCCCTTTTGTTCTTTTCTCCCCTCCCCCTTTCTCTGCCTCTGTACTTGCTTAAAACTGTTACACCTGTAACTTTTTCCAGTTCCGACGAAAGGTCATTGACCTGAAAAGTTAACTTTGTTTCTCTTTCCGCAGATTCCTGCTGAGTATTTCCAACATTTTCAGTTTTTATTTTGCTTTTGTAAGAAATATACTGGGGTGGATTTGGTGTTTCCTGGGCCCCTATTATTTACACTGATTTATGCCCATTTACAACCATTTTAAGTTTGGGCATATTCTAATGAGGATTGGGAGGATACTTGGCTGTAACTTGACATCGGCAAAATGGGTGCAATTTCAAGTGTAGCTTCCAGGTTGTGTGGTTGTATATTTCAAGTACCTCTTTATTCCTTTCTGACTGCCATCCAGCAATGCAACCTTGTCATTTTTTTTCCATTCAATTACTGTAGCAGGCACTTTTGGACTAAAGCCCGATGAAGGGTGTCTTGTTTTACACACTTTGTATAAAAATAATAAATTGCAGGACAACGGAGTATTACAGTTTAACTCTTTTATTAAGCATTAGGTCTGTGATCTTACTCATAGCAGCACCATGGGGAAAGCCCTAGCCTGGGTCTTCAAAACAATAGTAGTCCTTACAGATGCCTACAGGCCAATGACAACTCGGCATGTGATCACATGTGAATATAATAGGTATTCCTTACAGATGCCTGCGGGCCAATGATAATTCAATATGCAAATGTTACATCCCCTTTTAAAAGAAAAATGTTATGCATTACTTTTAAACCTTTCTTCTACATAATGTTCTCGGTAGCATAAACATACAAGTAAAGTCAGCATTTAACTAGCACTGAAAACATCTCAACGTTTCAATAACGATGTACAGTTTTTTTTTAGTGCAGCGATCCGCCTACACCCTTTGACAGTTCACAAGTCAAGGATAACTCTAGGCTTGACCTCTCGTCCCGACCTTGTGTGGTATGAAACTGAGCATGCTCCTGAATCAGTCAACAATTCAGGTTCAGGTTTAGGTTCAGGTAAGTATGATGTGTTTTCTGTATTGCTCTGTTCATCACACTCTGTTGAACTGATCCTCTCGTCAGAATGACGGTGTTGTTCCTTGGTGTTCAGGAGGTGCCTGCGATTGTGGCGGTACACCTATCCTTCTGGAGTGCGGACGTGATACGATCGCTCAGTGTCAGCTGGCTGGATGACGACTGCTGGCTTGCAGTAGTCATGCTCCTGGATTCTGACGGATTCTCCATTGTGCAGCGGCGGCAGTAGTCTAGCTGACCTGTCATAGTATCACTTTTGGTGTTGCTGTCTCTGTACACGTTTTGCATGCACTTGTTTGCAGCTGACGACCTCTGGCTGCAGCTGCTGGTTGGTGCTTGGAAGGACTGCGCGAAGTCTGCGGCTCATCAACAGCTGTGCTGGTGACTTGAAGTTGTCAACTGGAGTGTTGCAGTACTCAAGGAGACTGATGCAGGGGTCTCTTTTGTCCGCTTTGGCTTTGTCCATGAGTGTTTTTGCAATCTGGACAGTTTTTTCAGCAAGGCCATTACTTTGAGGGTAATGTGGGCTTGATGTGACATGTGTGAAATCCCATGCTTTGGCAAATGACTCGAACTTTTTTGATTTGTATTGGGGGCCATTGTCTGAGACTAAAGTCTCTACCATGCCATGCCTGGCAAAGGCTGCCTTTAGCTTGTGGATCACAGTGGCAGATGTGGTGCTGTGAAGCTTGTCCAGTTCAAAAAATCTGCTGTAGTAATCAACAGTCACTATGTAGTCCTCGTTGTTCCATGTGAACAGATCTGTTGCCGCGACCTGCCAGGGCCTGTCTGGGATACGGTGAGGTATCATGGGCTCTTTGACATTTGATGGGTGGCGTTCTAGTCAAATGGAACATTTTCCGACAATGTCCTCAATGTGTTTGCACATTCCGGGCCAAAACATAATGTGACGTGCTCTTTGTTTGCATTTTTCCATGCCCATATGTCCAGCATGAAATTTTGTCAACATCTCTTCTCTGAGACTGGTAGGAATGATGATTTTCTCCCCTTTGAAAACGATTCTGTTGATTTGTGACTGTTCGTCTCTGTGGTTCCAGAATTCAGAAATGCTCTGAGGGCATTTCCTCCTTTCCTCAGGCCATCCTTCATATATGACTTTGCTCAGCAGTGTGAGTTGTGCATCTTTCTCTGTTCCTGCTTGGATCTCCTTCAGTTTTGAGTCACTCACAAGTAAGCCGTTGTACACCATGTGCACCTGCACATCCATGCCTTCACTGAGGCTGCTGTCCTGGTAGCTAAGAGACTTTCTGGAGAGCGTGTCTGCGACAGGAATGTCTTTGCCTGGATGGTGAATGATTGTGAAGTAAGACTTCTGTAGCTGAAGGATCATTCTCTGTAGCCTTGGTGGGGCTGCGGCTAGTGGTTTCTTCATGATTGACTTGAGGGGCTTGTGGTCGGATTCCACAATGACTTGTCGGCCATAGATGTATTGGTGGAAACGCTTACATCCAAACAGGATTGCATATAGCTCTTTCTCGATTTGAGCATAGTTGATTTCACTGTCTGTGAGAGATCTGAAAGCGTAAACGATGGGCTTTCTTTCTTGCAGTAATACTGCGCCTAGTCCGTACTTTGACGCGTCACTTGTAGTCTGAGCTCTTTGTTGGGGTCGAAGTAGGCAAGAACTGGTCCTGGTTCTCTGGTGATTAGGTCTTTCATTTTCTGAAATGCTGTGTCATGTTGTTTGTCCCACAGGAACTCATTGGATTGTTTGAGCAACTGACGCATGGGTGCGTTGATTTCGGAGAGGTTCGGGGCAAACTTGGCTAAGTAGTTAACCATGCCTAGTACTGTCTCTAGCTCTGCGCGGTTCTTCGGCGGCTCCATCTTCTTGATGGCGGTGATTTTCTCTGGATCCGGCTTAATGCCTTCAGTTGAGAGGCGATACCCGAAATAACTGATCTTGGTGGATCCGATTATGCTTTTCTCGGGGTTGAGCCGGATACCTTTCTCCCGTGATCTTTGTAGCATTGCACAGAGGTTCCTGTCATGTTCCTCTCTATTCCTACCATAGATGAGGATGTCGTCTACGATTGCGACTACTCCGTCGAGGCCTTCATAGGTTTCGTTGATCTTCCGCTGGAATTCATCCTGAGCTGAGATAAGACCAAATGGTAAACGCAGAAATCGGTAGCGTCCAAATGGTGTGTTGAATGTTGTTAGCTTAGATGACTCTTCCGTGAGCTTGATAGTCCAGTATCCTGATCGTGCGTCCATTACACTGAAGTAACGTGCTCCCACGAGCTTGGGTGTGATGTAATCTAGCGTTGGTAGAGGGTAGTGAGGGCGTTTGATAGCCTTGTTCAAATCTCTGGGGTCGAGACAGACTCTGAGCTTGCCTGTACGTGGTTTCTCAACCACTACTAACGCGTTGACCCACTCTGTCGGTTCTGTTTCCTGGACGATGATTTCTGTATTCTCCATGCTCTGCAGCTCCTCCTTCAGGCGACTACGTAGAGCAAGAGGTATCCTTCTCAGTGGGCAAACCACAGGGGTTGCTGCTGGGTCAAGGTGAATAGTGCATTCACCTGTGAATAGTCCGATTCCTTTGAAAACATCAGCAAACTCCTCCATGACTGTCTGCTTCTCAACTGGTGCTGTCAATGATAGCACTAGCTTGACGAGGCCCATGTCTAAACATGCCGTTAGCCCTAGCACTGGAGGTGCTCGAGTGTCAACAATGTAAAAGTCCAACATCATGTCGCTTTCTTTGTACTTGCATTTCATCTCACATGTGCCTTTTACAATGAGCTGCTCACCCCCATAGCTGGTCAGTCTGCGTGAGGTGGCCTGTATCTCACCCTCATCCTTCAAGCTGTGATACTCACTCAGAGGAATTACATTAACCTGAGCTCCAGTGTCTAGTTTAAACTTAAGCTCTGTGCCCTGTTTTCCTATCTCAATGTCTGCAAAGGCTTGCTCAGTCTCTGAAATATGTTTTTTCTGTGACACAGAATCAATAAACAGTTCCTCTGCATTTGGCTCTCTATCTGGCATTTGGCTGTCACTCACTGTGTGTACTGCTCTTCCAAAAACAGTCCTGCAAACTTTAGCAAAGTGGTTCCATTTACCACATTGCCTTCCTTTGGCAGGGCAGTGCTCCTTTTCCCCATGCACCTTGTCTCCACAATATCCACAGTTTTTGAAGCGTTTTATGTCTGTGTCGCTCATTTTTAGAACTCTCTCTGTTCTTTCTGTTCTGAAACACGCTCTCTGGGCGGTGTTCTTTGGTGTGTGTCTATTAACTGCGTGCACTGTCTGTTCACGCGAGCTGCTCGTGGCGCCGGTTATGGTTTTCAACTGTGCTTGGGCTATCTCGTGCGATCTAGCTATGTCCATAGCTTTGTCCAGTGTTAGCCCGGACCCAACATTCAAGTTTCTCTCTCACTTTAGCTGAATGTATTCGAAACACGATGCGGTCGCTGACCATCTCATCTTTATCTGCATATTCACAGTCTTTTACCAGCAGTTTTAACTCAGTCACGAACTGTTCAAACGACTCACTAGCTCCTTGTACTTTCTCCTGAAACTTGTACCTAGCGAATATCGTATTTGTCTTGGGCATCACATATGATTCAAAACGGTCAAAATAACTTTTCAGTACCTTTGCTTCATCCGCAGTGAGAGACCATGTATTAAAAATGTCTCTCCCTTTTTCTCCGATCCACAGGAGTAGGTAGCTGCATCTTTCTTCCTCCCCTTTGCTTTTCAGCGGACCCGATAACATCAACTCCACGTGTTGCTTGAACTTGCGCCTTTCTCTAGGTAAGTTCATAGATTCCCAATCCATTCGAGGCAAGGGAGCTCCAACAATGTCCATTTACAATCCCACTTCTGACACGATGTCTTGTTTTACACACTTTGTATAAAAATAATAAATTGCAGGACAACGGAGTATTACAGTTTAACTCTTATTAAGCACTAGCTGGGGAGCCCCGCGTTGCGAGGGCAATTTTGGGGCGCGAGGGCAATTTTGGGGCGTTTGGTCTCCCTGCCCCTGTGTGTCCCCCCTCTCCCTGTCATGTCCTCTCCCTGTCCTATCCCTCCCTCCCCTCTCTCCCTCCCTCCCCTCTCTCCCTCCCTCCCCTCCCCTCTCTCCCTCCCTCCCCTCCCCTCTCCCTCCCCTCCCTCTCCCCCCCACCCCTCCGCTCCCCCGCTCCCCCACTCCCCTCTGTCCCTCTCTCCGGCCCCTCCCCCTGCCTAGCGCCTGAGGTCCGATGCCGTTGCTGAGGTCCCCCGCGTATCCCGCGGCTGATGGACGGCCGCTGCGGGCGGGCGGGCAGCGCATGCGCGGTGAGTGTGGGCGGCGCATGCGCGGTGAGTGCGGGCGGCGCATGCGCGGTCAGTGCGAGCGGCCCGCGGGAGCCGGCAAGGCCGTTAGCGAGCGGGAAACTTCGGGCGGCGCGCCCGCGCTCCGTCCGCGACACCTGAGAGGGGGAAGTAGAGAGAGACAGAGAGGGAAGAGGAGAAGGAGAGAGAGGGAAGAGGAGAGCGGGAAGAGGAGAAGGAGAGAGAGGGAAGAGGAGAAGGAGAGAGAGAGAAATTTTTTCAGCTTCAGGCCCCGAGTCCCCCCTGCGCGAGGGTGAGGAGGAGGGGGGGGGGTTGCTAAACACAATATAAAACTCAAATAAATTGTTAATTAATTGCCTAACACATAATTGAAATATTTACCTTAGTTCCCTAACACACAGAAAGTGTGGGGGAAAAAATCGTGGAAAATCAAGATGGCGGCCACTCACCTCGGTTCAGAAGGATAAGGCCCGCCCACACACGCACCAATTGGTCGACCGGTCAGGTCACCGAAGCGTAGGATTGGTCAATCGTCGAGTCACTCGGCACTCGACTGTAGGAAGACCTCGACGTCACACGGTCGCTAATGAGATGCTAATGAGCAGAACGCTGAACGTTTTTGGGATACCGCGGGCGGGATTTTTGTCCAGCCGAAACGTAAATATGCCTATGACTGGTCCGGAATCGCAAGCTTTCTTTTGAGGCGACGCGCGCGTCGGTACGCTCTGTAACTTCCAAACGTATAGAGACCAGGCGGACAGACAGACAGACAGACAGACATCGGGACAGACAGAAGAGCCGCTTTATATATATAGATTAGGTCTGTGATCTTACTCATAGCACCATGGGGAAAGCATGGCATTAGGACCCCTAGACTGGGTCTTCTAAACAATAATCGTCCTTACAGATGCCTGCAGGCCAATGACAACTCAGCATGTGATCACGTGAATATAATAGTTATTCCTTACAGATGCCTGCGGGCCAATGATAATTCAATATGCAAATGTTACAAAGGGCTGCAACAGCGCTAAGGAATCTACACAGCTCAGAGACACAACTCTTAACTCAAAAGGACAGTTTGCATGAAATATCTTTGTTTTATTAGGAATTGTTTTCTTCTTCAAACTTTCAATCCAAAGTCTCTTGAAGTGGAATACTAAATTAGGTACTGCGCATTGTGAACGGGGGCTTTAGTTAGCAGCTATAACTAACAGGTATGAGGGAGAGAGAAAGAGGACACAGCCACCACTTTGCCTCTATCCCCCTGCCCCCCCGCCACCACACCTCCCCCACCCCCAGACCCTGAAGGTGGTGATGATGCTAGAGTTTGGTTCCATGGGCACTGACAATCCTCTAGTATTGAGCCAATTGGCCTTTTTTAATGTGTGAGCCTAGACAGTGAGTGTTAGCAGGGGGAAGAGCTTAACCTTGTCATCAATTGAATTCTTACATGTGCATTTTCCAGCAGGGATCATTGAGTTTAGGAGATTACTGATTTTCTAGGACATTCCTATTCTGTATGGCTCAGTACCACAAGTAAGTCACTTGAAGAGGCCAATAACTTTTTTTGCGGGGGAGAAATCATCCAGGTTTCAAAAATATAAGGCAGTGGGTGACATTAGGTCTTTTCCAGTGCCAGCAATTAAATTATTGAGCCTATTTTCTTCTCTCTTCCTTCCCCCCGCCCTAATCTTTTTGTCTTTGAAAATAGAAGACACATTGGTTAAGGAAACATCATGGGCTAAAAATTGAGTAGCGCCCCAATTGAGGCGCTAACTTCGCCGGGGCGCTGAATGTTGCGCCCTGGAAAAAATAGCACCCCCACGCCGGAAATTGAGTGGTTGTGCCCCAAGAGGGAAGCGGGACATTACTGGAAGCGCCCTGCCTCTCTCTTGGGGCACTGCGAGTGAATATCGTGGCGCTACGTGCCACAGTGCCACACGCTGTGGCACGTCGCGCCGCGGTATTGCAGGCCTTCCTCCCCTTCTTAAAGGGGAAGGGCCTTGTGCAGTGCGACCTGGGGCCCAGCTGGGCCCCCCGGGGATCGGGAGTGCAGGCAAAAGAGCCCAGCACTCAAGAGAAGTGCCGGGCTCTTGGAGCGCAGCCGACACTCCGCGGGGGGGGGTTCAGGAGGCCAGCGACAGGAGCGCAGGCAGGTGCTGGCAGGCGGCCAGCAACAAAAATGGCCGCCCCGCACCTCACCTTTAAATTGTGCCTCCCCGGCCACAGGTACGCCCCCCTGACCCCGTCGGACATAGCGTCCGGCGGTAAATCAGGGGGCACTCCCGATGATCGTGGCCGGGGCGTGAGCGGGGCGCTGCGCACACCAATGACGTCATCGCCAGCACTGCAGAGTGCTACCGGTTAGCGCTACCACTAACCTCCCGCTGAATTTTGCGGGAGACGAGGGCAGTGCCGTGCCCAGGTGCTAGTTGGTTTGCGCCCTCTTAAGGCGCAAACGGGAGGCGCTACCAACTGAATTTTTCCCCCCATAGTTTTAACATGTCTGGTCAGGTTTCGGTTTTAGAGGTTAAAGCTTTAATTTCATAAGCTTTGTCAGAAGCGATGCCCACATCCCGTGAGTGAATAACAAGAAGTGCTATAAACCCCAGCTAAATCTTGTGTAATTAGCATTCCATTTTTTGGTCTACAACAACAGCAACTTGTATTTATATAGGGCCTTTAACGTAGTAAAGGGTTATAAGACACTTCACAGGAGTGTGATTAAGCAAAATTTGCCATCAGGAGAAATTAGGGCAGTTGAGAGGTAGATTTTAAGGAATGTCTTAAAGGAGGAAAGAGGTAAAGAGGAGGAGAGTTTTAAGGAGGGAATTCCAAAGCTTAGGGCCTAGGCAACAGAAGGCATGGCCACCAAAGGTTGAGCGATTTTATAATCAGGGATGCTCAAGAGGCCAGAATTAGAGGAGCGCAGATATTTTTTTTTGGGGGGGGGGGGGGGGGGGGAGTTGTGGGGCTGGAGGAGATTACAGAGCTAGGGAGGGGTGAGGCCATGGAGGGATGTGAAGACAAGGATGAGAATTTTAAAATCAAGGTGTTGCTTATCCAGGAGCCAATGTAGGTCTGCGAGTACAGGGGTGATGGGTGATCGGGACTTGGTGCGAGTTAGCACACGGTTAGGACAAGTTAGGTCTAATCTCATTTGCATAAGTTATACACCACTCCAGGTGCAATACTCAAGTGAGTCTGGGTTGATGCCACTGGTAGGAGAGGAAAATTTAAAGGGATGGGGCAATTAATGGGGAGTTTCATAAGGAGGGGACAAAAATTTAGAAAGCTTCTGGAGAGCATTCAAGGGCATCTGCAAACTTTGTCAAGGCTGAATGAGCATGGGTTTAAGAGGTGGCAGGTCAGAATGAAGTGAAATACTGTATGCGGCTAGGTGCAGACATGAGCCTGCAGACAAGTGGTTGTACAGCACAGCACCTGGCCTTCTCCTTAATGGCTGCTGCGTGGAGCTGCAGGAGATGCTAGCGGGGAGGGTTGCCCTTTGTGCCATTCCACAGCACCATCCCATAGGTCAGCACTGCAGTGTGCCTGTAAGAAGATGCAGCCAGGTTGTAGGCCACAGATGCCCATTACTGTCCCCACACATGTGCATCCAGCGTGCTTGTGGGCTGGAAAGTTCTGTGAAACCCTTATCTGCTCCCACTTATATAGGTTGATAAAGATCCCACCTGCTTTGAACAGGAGCTTCGGACATCCGCCTCAGGCCCAAAAGGAATATATAACAGGGACCAAAACCAACAGGAATCTGGTGGAAATCTGTTCTGTCGGATTTCTTGACCACTGCCTCCCATTAGTGCTCAAATTCAGCTCCAGTGGCTTTCTCTCATTGTGTCGTCAACAAGGGTTTGTGGAGAAAGGGATAAGTGTAACTTCCATAGTAATGTTGGAGTGAGCAGAGATTGAAAGCAGGAGGGATTCATCAACTTGTATCATTCTGTGCGCCTTCTTGCAACCAGTTTCAGAGAGGCATTTGCAGAGCTTTTGGGAATAGACTGTTTGCACATCTGCCTGGTCTCTCTTGGAATAATGTGTAGTGTGTTGAAGGGCAAAAGTAAAGCAATAGTCTAGGATAAAGCCAAATTCCAAAAATAGACATTCATATTTATTTATTTAACTGAACTGAAATTTAAAAAATGAAAAACTCAATTTCTTCTTCCATGTGTCCAGCCAAATACACAACGAATGTCCCACCACACTTTATTAGCTTGGGTGAATTCACTATTTTAAATGTTTTGATTTTCAAGGTTTTCCTTTTATTTTAATTAAGATTCTTGACTGTTTTCTCTCCCTCGCTTGTTATTTCTAAGATTGCTTCATGTCAAAAATTTAACTGGCAGAATGGGGATAACGGGAAAAAATTCAATTTAATTGACATGTCTCTTTCTGAGGTTTTTGGACAAAATTGTTGATTCAGGTTTAAGTAATACATATTTGACATGCGTCCAAGGATGGTTGAACTGGGTTCAGCATTAATTATCAATGTGATTTTTGTGAAGCCAGACTCTCCTGTAGTTTATATTCCATAGGAAGGTATTTCTGCAGTATTCAGCGAATGGCAAGAGATTGATGGAAATGTGTCCATACTAGCCTAATAACAGCTCTTTGTGTCCTTCAGCCATTAGACAACAGTCCACCACCACTGCCAACTTCTTCCTTGCCTGAAGGCTATTATGAGGAAGCGGTGCCACTGAGTCCAGGGAAAGCTCCAGAGTACATCACTTCTCGAGGTAAATGCCCATTACTGTGAGGTATCAACAGGAACACTTATATTTCTTAAATGCTTCATTTAATCCTTTGAGGATTCAATGAATTGGTATATTAAAAGAAGCATTTATTCTGCACACCATTTAAAAAAAAATTATGCAGTGGCATTCTACCACAAACACATATGTGAATATTGGAGAACAAGGTATAAACAGATGAACATACAAAAGCTTCAATTGTACTCCGACATATTCAGAGAACATTTGAGCCTTGCATATGGTGCAGAAATGCTACTATTTTCAAGAGATTTTACCTAAAGAAGAAAGAAGCATGCCATAAATATGTTTAATTTCCCAATAATTAAATGGATTATTATTTGATAAACTAGCTGTTATTATGCCAAAATCATGAACCCCACAGCAGCTAAATGGAGAGTATTGACCAGTGATGCCTTCTATGAAAAATGTACAAATATGGAATAAAAGTACCTCAAACTCTACAACACAGTTTTATAAAAACTGAAAGATACACAGCAGTGATTTCAAAATGTAAATTCAATTAACACCATAAATTGTAAAAATAAGATTAGTAAATTGCAATCATTCCTAGGTATTCATTATATGCAAGTACCTAACACTAGCTGTTTTTTTTCCAGTAATTAACGGTCAAATGGCTTTTGATGTTTTGCCTCTCCTCCCCTTCCTCCAAGAGTTTTGTGTATTTTGTTGTAAAAAAGAGCTTGCCAGCATATTCAACTTATTGAAGACACATTTCAGAAAAGTACTGACTGCTGTGGCAAGATTTATTGCTTGTAAAGTCAAGTCCAGGCTAAATCGCACCTTGATCACACATGTTAAGAAAAACCCATAGAAAATTGTCTGTTTGTTGTCGGGCATCTAGCTTGACAACAGAAGGCAGAATATGCTGGTAAATTGGATACAGTTCTGTCTTAAAGTGACTAATCGAGTTCCACAGGGGTCTTGTGTTCTCTGATCTTTATTGAGGACACAAAATGTAACCAGGTGACTTGCGTAGTGATGACATTTAAAAGGATCTGGATCAATTAAGTCAATGGGTGGCAGATGGAATTTAATGTGGATAAATGTGACTTAATGTATATTGAAACACGAATCATGAACTATGTCCACAAGGATGGGTCGTTTATTCTCAAAAACTGTAAAGGTGTAGGGTTTAGGTGTGATTAAAGCTGAAATAATTCTATTCTTGTATAGATCATTGGTGAGGCCTATGTTCGGGATAGCTGGGGTAATTTTGAAAATTTGTGCTCACAGCACAGAGCTTTACCAGCCAGAATTGTATATCAGGAATTTGGGCGCACACAGCCTATAAATTTCAACCATTCACCCTTGATTTTCAATTTCTTAAATAGACAGGAAATCAACAGATCATGCCTCTGAATTCCTAATATCTGCTCTAACAAGCTGTAAGTCGTTTCCCATAGGGTAGAGAGAATAAATCGCATCAAAAGCAGTTAGTGTTGTTTCAACTAATTCCTTTATAAATAGCTAGAGGAGGCTCTCTGTTTATTAAAATTCAAAAGTTTAAAGATAGCTCAAGATATTGATCATAAAATTGACAGCAATATTGCACTGCAACCCAGAAATGTCATCTGTGGAATTTGAGCAGTCATGGTTGAGTACTGTACATGTAAGATCAGTTTGGCTTATTGGAATGTGACAAAATGTGTTTCCTGGTTTTATTCAATTTTAACTTATATTTTGTAATGCTAGAAACAGCAGATAAGGGGTTAACACCCAAAGTCATACAAAGCATCTTGTGATCGGAAAGCCATCAACTCCGAACAGAGGAGTTGTCTGGGAAAGGGCTCCACAACATGTGAATTTTCTATGACTCACCTAATGATTGTCTGAAGTGGTTACTGGGTATTCATCCTGAGACCGCTATTTGCAATGAAAAACATCTTGGACTGTTGCCAGAAATTGCCTTCATTCATAATTGGTGAATGGTTCTGTCTAATAAAACCATGAGAGGTGTATCATTAGCTGTTTTTGTGTCAGGATGGGCACAAGCCCCTTAGTCACAGATCAAAGGATTAGTCGCAGCCTGGGGTAGCGGCTTTGATTGACAGCTGATTCTGAGATCGCTGATAGGTGGCCAGGGCCACTGATTGGTTGGAGCCCTTTATGATGGACAGCTTGTGGTCAGATACTTCTTACGGTCTTCAGTGGGCCGTCATCGAGTGAATCTCTCAGCTAACAGCCAGTGGATTGCTTGTGTTTTAAGTGCCAGAGTAACCAAGGGGAGTAAGACTAAATTGAGGCTACAGCAAGCAAACTTCTGTTTAGACACTGGTCCTAAAAACCCATAGGGGCATCATTCCCATGTGTTCCTGGATGTGCCCACTGGGAACCATTAGTCCTAACCCTGCAGGAATTTATAGGTTCAGAGGGAGGTTCTATAACTAAAATACCAAAGGCGGGTCTCTACACCACCAGGGGCACATCTCAGACAGCCACTAATTTGGAGATGCCATGAACCCTGGCATAGGCTGCCCTTCCTCCCCATGAAAGATTCTTAATTGCCCATCGGTGCCCTTTATAAGGAGGTGAGAACATTAATCAAAAATTTGATATCACGATTTAGAGAGAAAAGAAGTTGCTTTATTGTTTTGTACGTAGAGGAGGCCATGCCTTCAGCTGCCAAGGCCCTAAGCCCTGGAATTCCCTCCCTAATTCTCTCTGCTTCTCTTTCCTCCTTTAAGATGCTCCTTAAAATCTACCTCTTTGACCAAGCTTTTGGTCGTCTGCCCTTATGTGGCTCGGTGTCAAATTTTGCTTGATAACGCTCCTGTGAAGCGCCTTGGGACGTTTTATCACGTTAAAGGTGCTATATAAATGCAAGTTGTTGTTGAGTAAAAGGAACTAGGACCTCCCACTCTTGGATTAGCTCATGCCCCTCATATTATCCCTCATAATGGCCCAGAAATTCGGGTCTCCACGGGTGAGTACACATGGGGTACTCGCCCGTAAGCCCAATGGAAGTGCCGGTTTCGTGCATGCACTGCGCATGCGCGGGAAACCGGCACTTCCGTTCCCCTGAAAGAAGGGGTTCAGAGGTGGAACGCGTGCGCAGGTTTCTCCGGGAGGGTAAGTCTCCAGGAGTTACACTTTTAAAAAGCAGGCGCAAGGCCTGCTTTTTACAAGGTAAGTGGTGAATTAATTCAAATTAAAACATTTTTTCCACAAGTTTATTACTTTTAAATACTTTAAAGAAAGGTAAGTTTATTTTTAGCCCCGTTAGAAAATGTAATTAATTTTTTCAAAAATTTAAATTATTGTTTAAAATAGTTATTTCATGTAATTTATAGTTTATTTTAAAAATGTGATTTAAAAAAAAATTTATTTGAAGATTTAGTGATGTTTTGGGGCTTATAGTATTTATAGGTTTGACAGGTCTTCCTGTCAAACTTATGAATGAAGCATTCCCTGCTACCATTGGCTCTCCATGGCCCACGTGATCCCAGGGGACGCATCGAACTAACTGCGCCCCTGGGATACGCAAGCACTGCGCGCTGGCAGTTGGAGGAGGCCCAGGATCGTAATCCCACGCAGGCCCACAGCTCAACGACTAGCGCGCTAGGTAAGTGCAGGTCGGAGGCTTGCACCCGCGGGAAGCCCCCGACCCGAATTTCTGGGCCAATACTTTCAAACACTTTCCCAACAATGGAAGTAAGACTTACAGGTTTATAATTTGAAGGTCCATTCCTCGCCCCCTTTTTTAAAGATGGGGGCCACATTTTTCCAAACCTCTGGGATTTGGCCTTGAGTTCAGTGAACACTCAATCATTTGTGCCAATTCCTTCAGAATCCTGGGGTGAAAGTTGTCAGACCCACAAGCCCTATCTACCTTGAGCTTCAACAAACTCCCAAGTATGTCCTCTCTAATTATTTTAACATTTTCAGTTTGCATTCACCTTTAAACTGCACCTCCAATTCTGGAATTTCTCCCCCCATTTTGTTTGTGAATACTTTTGAAAAATAAAAGTTAAGCAATCTTCAGCAATTTCTCTATCTTCAGACATCACTTTCCCATTGTCATTTTTTAGTGGGCTAATCCCTCTCAGCATACTTAGTCTACTCCTGACAAACGTGAAGAATGTTCTATTCTGCTTTATGTTTCCAACAATGTTTTACTCATGATCCCGCTTTGCAGCCCTTCTTGGCATTCCTCAGTCTATTTTTATAGATCTCGCTATCTTGTTCCTTTTCTGAATATTAATAAAAATGATATGATTTCTCTTTCTCCCTAATGACTTTCACAACTTTGTTAGTAAGCTAAACTGGTTACTCTTTTATTCTGCTCCTAATCTCCTTCAGATATAAATTCCTCTTTATCTTAAAATATATCCCTTTTGAAACTATTCCACTTTCCTTCCACATCTTTTCCTTCAATTATATTTTCTCATTTTGCTATTCCCATACATTCTCTCATGCCCTTAAAACCAGCAGCCCTGATATTTATGGGGAGGCGGGGTGGTTGTGGGGATGTGCGATAGCATGGGGAAAAATACGCTAAGGGGATGCAAAGGTCCTGCCGAACGATAGGACCTTATTATAATTTTTTTCTTCTGTTTCCTGCAGAAATAGAAAATCTTTTTTTTTCCCCGGGTTTTCCTGCCCGGTAGCTGGCCAGCTGCCAAGCAGGAAGACCAGTGGCAGGAAGCCCCAGCCGGATACCCTTGAAGATGATCCCTGGCAATCGGGAGGAGCAAGGGATCAGGGTTTGGGGGGGTGGCAAGGAAGCCAGCCATCGCGGGAGGAAGGGAGGGTGAGATCGGGGCTTGGGGGTGGGGGGAGGAAGCCAGCCATCGTGGGAGGGAGGAAGAAAGAGGCTGCAATCGGTGGAGTGGAGGCCGAAGGCTTCTTTGAGGGGCCGGGGAAACACTCCTGCTCCTCCTGGCCCACAAGGAGTGCTGTAAAAGGCACTTGCCATCCTGAGCTGGCAGCTCCCACACCTCCATTTCTCTGCCGGGTTTCCTGAGCCCTGGGAAACCCGTGTGGCAACTGTTAAATTTAAATCAAGCTCCCAGTTGCACTGTGGGAGCCCAATTTAAATATGTTAATGAAGTGCCTTGCCGCTCCACGGCGGGACACTCACACCACACAAAACCTGTTGCAATAAAAACAGCAACAGGCACGTACGTCGTGGTTTGGGTTCGCGTTCCCTGTTTTAACATTTTTAACCCTGATGTGCCTTCAATAACCACAAAACTAGAAGTTATAAACTTTAACAAGTTGGCTTTTAATCACTAAGATCAGAGCTAACATCTCAACACACTGACTGGCTCACAGGAACGAGTCAGAGAAGTCAGGGAAGAGGAAGTGAAACTATACACCGTGTGGGGGAGGGTAATATACATGAGTGCAAAACGAATACAGGCAAGACAAGCAGATACAGGCAAGACAAGCAGATTTCATTACATTCACCCCTTCTTTAGATTTAGTCCATCGGGGTGATGATGTTTCTTAAAAGTTGGTATAAGTGAGTCTGTCAGGAGGTTTTGCGGTTCTCAGTGATCGGCGCAAAGCCAGTTGGGGTGCCTCTAGGGGAGTGGGTGCTGGTTCCTCCGCTGTCCGGGCCTCCGCAGTGTCTTCCAGGTTATCTGCAGTGTCCTCCAGGTTAAAGTTGGGTATTGATACCTCTGGGCGTCCTGTCTCTTTTTGGTGTAGGTCTTCCTCGGGTAGTCTCTCATCGTTCTCTCCGCTCCCCGAGGGAGCGAGGTCTTTTATGGAAACAGTGTCCTCTCGCCCGTCAGAGTATTCGATATAGGCGTACTGAGGGTTTGCATGGAGGAGCTGTACCTTTTCCACAAGGGGGTCCGTTTTATGGCCTCTCACGTGCTTCCGTAATAGTACTGTCCCCGGAGACGTCAGCCACGCGGGTAAAGATATGCCCGAGGTGGATTTCCGGGGGAAAACGAACATCTTTTCGTGAGGGGTAGCGTTAGTGGCTGTACATAACAGACCTTATGGAGTGGAGCACGTCTGGGAGGACTTCCTGCCAGCGGGAGGTCGGAAGGCCTTTTGACTTTAAGGCCAACGTGACAGCCTTCCAAACAGTAGCATTCTCCCTTTCCACTTGCCTATTACCCCAGGGGTTGTAGCTAGTGGTTCTGCTAGTGGCTATCCCCTTTGAGAGCAAGAACTGGCGCAGTTCGTCACTCATAAATGACGTCCCCCTATCGCTGTGTATGTAGTTCGGCATGCCAAACATGCAGAATAGATTACCGAGACACTTGATGACCGTGGCACTGGTCATGTCTGGGCAGGGAATGGCGAAGGGGAAGCGGGAATATTCATCGATGATATTGAGGAAGTATACGTTACGGTCGGCAGAGGGACGGGGTCCCTTGAAGTCCAGACTTAGGCGCTCGAATGGCCGTGTGGCTATGATAAGGTGTGCACGGTCAGGCCTGTAAAAACGAGGCTTGCATTCCGCACAGGTGCGGCAGGCTCTGGTCATTGCCCTGACCTCCTCGATGGAGTGGGGCAGATTGCGGGACTTTATAAAATGGTATAGTCGGGTGACCCCTGGGTGACAGAGGTCGTTGTGGAGACCCTGTAATTTGTCCGTATGAATGCTGGCACACATTCCCCGCGATAGGGCGTCTGGGGGTTCATTAAGGGCTCCCGGCCTGTACATAATATCATAGTCGAACGTGGATAGTTCGATCCTCCACCTGAGTATTTTGTCATTCTTGATTTTCCCCCTTTGTTATTAAACATGAAAGCCACCGACCGCTGGTCGGTGAGCAGGGTGAAACGTTTGCCGGCTAGGTAGTGTCTCCAGTGCCGCACTGCCTCCACTATAGCCTGTGCCTCCTTCTCAACAGAAGAGTGCCTGATTTCGGGTCCCTGAAGGGTTCGGGAGAAGAAGGCCACAGGTCTCCCAGCCTGATTGAGGGTCGCAGCTAAGGCAAAGTCTGACGCATCGCTTTCGACTTGAAAGAGAATGCTTTCGTCCACTGCACACAGTGCAGCCCTTTCAATGTCCTGTTTGATACTGGTGAAAGCCTCCCGAGCTTCAGCTGATAGTGGGAAGGACGTCGATTTAATGAGGGGTCAGGCCTTATCAGAGTAATTGGGCACCCATTGGGCATAATACGAAAAAAATCCCAGGCACCTTTTTAAAGCTTTGGGATTGTGTGGCAGGGGCAGTTCCTTTAGGGGGCGTAATCGGTCAGGGTCCGGTCCAATTACCCCATCTTCCACCACACAGCCGAGGATACAGAGACAGGTTGTGTTGAAGACACATTTGTCTTCGTTGTAGGTTAGATTCAGCTTTAGGGCAGTTTTTAAAAATCTCGCAAGATTTAGATCGTGGTCTTGCTGGTTGTGCCCGCAGATAGTGACATTGTCCAGATAGGGGTAGGTAGCTTGTAGTTTATTCTCGTCAACCATGCGGTCCATCTCACGTTGAAAGACCGAGACCCCATTTGTTACCCCGAAGGGCACTCTGAGAAAATGGTAGAGGCGTCCGTTCGCCTCAAAGGCGGTGTATGGGCGGTCCTCCGTTCTAATGGGGAGCTGGTGATACGCGGATTTGAGGTCGATAGTCGAGAAGACTCGGTATTGCGCAATCTGGTTGACCATTTCTGATATGCGGGGTAAAGGGTAGGCGTCCAGCTGGGTATAAATATTAACAGTCTGGCTGTAGTCAATTACCATCCGTTTCTTTTCGCTATTTTTAACTATGACTACTTGGGCACGCCACGGACTAGTACTGCATTCAATAATGCCTTCCCGCAGGAGTCTGTCCACTTCCGCCTTGATAAAGTGTCTGTCTTCCAGACTGTACCGTCTACTTTTGGTCGCTATGGGCCTACAGTTCGGAGCGAGATTAGCGAATAAAGAGGGCGGGCTGATTTTTAAGGTTGATAGGCCACAGACTGTGAGTGGCGGCTGGGACCCGCCATATGCTAGCATGACACTTTCGTGGTGGCACTGGAAGTCCAGGCCCAAGATTACATTAACACAGAGTTCTGGCATCACGAGGAGTTTAAAATCCTTGTAGCCGTGCCTTTTACAGTCAGTGTTACCACACAGTAGCCCAAAATGTCCGAAGTGTGGGGCTTAGCAGCCATAGCAATTCTGCTCCGTGTAGGGGTTACCGTGAATGAGTGCCGCCATACCAGGCTAGGGTGGATAAAACTCTCGGTACTCCCACAGTCAATTAAACATTTAGTTAAATTCCCGTTTACCTGTATGTCCATCATAGATTTTGTCAACGGGTGTGGCCTGGATTGATCCACCGTGATCGAAGTCACTGTTGGGCCCTGGGCGGCCGTTGAGTCGGGAAAAGATGGCGGATCCCAAGATGGCGGCCCGCACGGCACGCACGAGGCGGTGACGGAGTTGGAAATCGGATTCCCCCTGCAGACTTTGCTAAAATGCCCCTTTTTCTTACATTTGAAGCATGTAGCGTCCTTCGCTGGGCATCGTTGTCTGGGGTGCTTGGCCTGGCCGCAGAAGTAGCATTTCGGGCCTCGAGACATTGCCGCTGTAGTAGGACTCCTGGGTGAACTTCTGTGTGGGGACTCTGGCGGTGTAGAGCTGGTCTGAGACCTGGATGGGGAAGATGGCTGATTCCAAGATGGCAGCCCGCTCGGCGCACACGAGGCGGTGAGGGCCGCATGGCCGGAAGAATAAGAGTCAGAGTTTTTCTGGGCCACGTCCAGCGATCGCGCAGTGGCCACTGCCTTTTAAGTCCAGGACCTCCTTCTCCAGCAGTCTCTGCCGGATATAATTTGATTTGAGGCCCGTGATGAAGGAATCGCGGACCAATTCGTCAGAGTACACGTTGGCCGTCACGGCCTTGCAGTTACAGTCCCGGACCAAGTCCTTTAGGCCCTGTAAGAAATCGTCCATTGATTCCTCAGGTCGCTGCCTGCGTGTAGCCAGCAGATGTCTGGCGTACAGTTCGTTTACTGGCCTCTGGTATTGGACCTTCAGGATAGTGATGGCCTCCGTGTAAGAGGTGGCGTCCCGGATGAACGAATAAATCCGATGATTAATGCGAGTAGTCAGTAGACTCAGTTTATCTACCTCGCTAGCGGACGAGGCCCTCGCGAAGAGTTCGAAGCATTTGAGCCAGTGTCCAAATTGATTTGATGCTTCAGCAGAATGTGGATCCAAGTCCAGACGCTCTGGTTTTAGGAGTCGATCCATCCTAGTATTCTTTAGTGATTAAAATTGATGTGCCTTCAATAACCACAAAACTAGAAGTTATAAACTTTAACAAGTTGGCTTTTAATCACTAAGATCAGAGCTAACATCTCAACACACTGACTGGCTCACAGGAACGAGTCAGAGAAGTCAGGGAAGAGGAAGTGAAACTATACACCGTGTGGGGGAGGGTAATATACATGAGTGCAAAACGAATACAGGCAAGACAAGCAGATACAGGCAAGACAAGCAGATTTCATTACAAACCCCAACCCTCTCCTGCCCATCATGGGCGGGTTAATATCGAGGCCTCTTATTTACAATTTAGCTTTTTAATTGGCTTACTTTTGTTTTCTACCCACATGTCCACCATGAATGGTAGAACATTATGGGCCTAGATCCCAAATATTAACCTATTTATTTTAAATGAGTTAACACTTCTGCTAAAATACAGACTAAGGAATTTGACCTTCTTTGGAGTCTTTACTTGTTGTTGATTGCTTTCCTCAGCAGAAATAATGGTTTGAGTGAAGCCCATGAGAAGACAAACTGCACATGTTCTGTGAATAGAACACATTGATGGGCTAAAAGGAATTTTCTAATTGAATCCCTTCTTATGTCCTTAAGTGTAGTAAATTCCAATAAATGTTAAAATAAGAATTCATTCAGTTCCAGGTGCCCTGAGTTAACATTGGTTATTTCCCCTTGTTTCCAGGACACAGAAAGTAAGTTCATGCCTGACACTAGCATTTCTCAAGATCCAACTACTTGTCAGCATTTTGAAAGTAATGATGTTGCAAATTTTTCAGGAATTAAAAAGTTAAATTTACCTACACATTTGGGTGTGGCACATTGTCCTATACTGTATTGGCAGTGAGAAAAACTATTGCTGATAGACTGTATTGAACCTGCTTTCATACATTATCTTACAGATTATGATTCAGATGCCATGAGTAGCTCCTATGAATCATATGATGAAGATGACGAGGATGGGAAGGGGAAGAAACTGAGACACCAGTGGCCATCTGAGGAGGCCTCAATGGACTTGGTGAAAGATGCTAAGATCTGTGCCTTTCTTCTGCGCAAGAAACGTTTTGGACAGTGGACAAAACAATTTTGTGTCATTAAAGACAACAAACTATTGGTATGCTTTTATTTTTGGTCTGATAGTGAAACACACTCTAATTTTCTACTGTTGGTCTCTTGGGACCAAGCACCAGGTGCAGGTGGGAGGGTGAGTGGTTGATCTGTTTCCAGGCTTTTACTAATGCTACTGTGAACCTGATACCATAAGGTGTGTAAGAATGGACCAGAATTCTTCAAAAAAGTATCTTTTACATGTCGTATAAGATGATAAAAAAAATCCTTTTCATACAGCCAGTAATTGGACCTAAGTTTGAAGCAAAAATAGACCACTGCCTTATGATAAACATTTATTATCAAAATTTAAATTATTATTAAATATTGTTGCTATGACTTTGCAATTGTCAGAGGCTGACACTCCAGCGTGGTTTTGGTTTTTAATTAGTTTTTTTAACACTTCACAACGGGGCTAGAACAGGTAAAGAAGGAATTTGGGGTCAGGTCACACCTTTTTTTTAGATTCTTAAATCCCTGCAGGAAGAGAGGTGCCGGTTATTGGTAATAACGTGTCACTTGATATCACTGTTAACGAATCTTTCCATCATTTTGCTAATGATTGAAAGTAGGCCGATAGGGCGGTAATTGGCTGGGTTGGATTTGACCTACTTTTTGTGGACAAGACATGCCTAGACAATTTTTTGCATTATCGGATAGATGCCAATGTTGTATCTGTAGCATGCTCTTCTGCACTCCTTATTGAACCAGAGTTGATCATTTGACTTAATGGTGATGGAGGAGTAAGGGATATGCTGGTCATGAGGCTACAGATTGTGGTGGTATACAATTCTGCTGCTGCTAATGGTTCACAGCACCTCATGTATGCCCAGTTATGAGGGGCTAGATCTGAGTGCGGTTTGAACAGAGTGCTGCGAGTTGGATGAGTCAGGGAGTCTTAACTGGTTGCTGAAACCAAACTTTTGTTTGTTTAACATTTACTGTTACTGTTTACTGTTTAAAATCTAAATTTCCCAGTTTTAAGCAGGGTTATAAAGGGATATACAAGGCCTACAATTCAGAGCAGCTGAAGGCAGTTAATTAGGGAAACTAGATTAAACTGGTTCTCCTGTAGCTGGGCTCAGCAAGTCTCCTTTGTTTCAGGGCCTATAAAAACAGGCTTTGAAGTGTGATTTTGCACTGAGTGCGGTTTAAACAGAGTGCTGCGAGTTGGGTAAGTCAGGGAGTTAGGTGAGGAGTGGAAGGGGGAGCTCCCTTGCTTCGCCTTTGTTTTTCCTAACTTTTCACCCTGTAGGAATTGGTTCTTACTTTGCTCCTGCTCTTGGACTCTTTCCTTGGTGTAGTCAAACAACAACAACTGCGAAACCGCTAAAGTGACGTCACAACCAGGGAAGGAGCTGATTGGTAAGTTACATCTGGTGAGTATTTCTACAGTCCAGTCGTTAAAGTCAAAGTAAGATCTCTAGCTTAGAGTAAGTAGTGTTTAAAGGGAAGTAAGGTCCCTAGTGTATTTAATATTCTGTAATTTAAAGGAAGTAAAGGGAGTAAATTAAGGGTAGGACATGGCAGGGCAGCTCGGCTGCGTGGAGTGCTCCTACTGTGCTATGTGGGAAGTCAGGGACACTTTAGGTGTCCAGGGTGAACACATGTGCAGGAAGTGTCTCCAGCTGCAGCTACTCGAAATCCGTGTTTCGGAGCTGGAGCTGCAGCTGGAGTCACTGTGGAGCATCCGCAAAGCTGAGATCTTCGTGGATAGCACGTTTAACGAGGTGGTCACACCGCAGGTAAAGAGTGCACAGGCAGACAGGAAATGGGTGACCGCCAGACAGAGTAAAAGAACTAGGAAGGTAGTACAGGAGTCCCCTGGGTCCATCTCCCTCTCCAACAGATTTTCCGTTCTGGATACTGCTGGGGGAGATGGTTTCTCAGGGGAATGCAGCAAGAGCCAAGTCCGTGGCACTACGAGTGGCTCAGCTGCACAGGAGGGGAGGAAAAAGAGTGGGAAAGCAATAGTGATAGGGGATTCTATTGTAAGGGGATCAGATAGACGTTTCTGTGGCCACAGACGTGACTCCAGGATGGTATGTTGCCTCCCTGGTGCCAGGGTCAAGGATGTCACTGAACGGCTACAGGGCATTCTGAAGGGGGAGGGCGAACAGTCAGAGGTCGTGGTTCACATTGTTACCAATGACATGGATAGAAAGAGGGATGAGGTCCTGCAACAAGAATTTAGGGAGCTAGGTAGCAGATTAAAAAGCAGGACATCAAAGGTTGTAATCTCTGGATTACTCCCGATGCCACGTGCTAGTAAGTATAGGAATAGGAGGACAGAGCAGATGAATGCGTGGCTAAAGAGTTGGTGCAGGAGGGAGGGCTTTAGTTTCCTGGATCACTGGGTCTGCTTCTGAGGAAGGTGGGACCTGCACAAGTCGGACGGGTTGCACCTGAACCGAAATGGGACCAACATCCTTGCGGGGAGGTTTGCTAGTACTGCTCGGGGGGGGGGGTTTAAGCTAACTTGGCAGGGGGATGGGATACGGAGTGGAGCTATAGTAGGGGGTGATGCACAGCCAAATATAGAGGAAAAAACAAGTCTGTCTGGAAGGCAGAGCAAATATGTAACAGCACAAGGGAGTATGGCAAGGCTGGATGGCATTTATTTTAATGCAAGGAGTCTTGCGAGTAAGGCAGATGAATTGAAGGTGTTGATGAACACATGGGAGTATGATATTGTTGCTATCACAGAGACATGGTTGAGGGAGGGCAGGACTGGCAGCTCAATATTCCAGGGTATAGAATCTTCAGGCGAGACAGAGGGGGTGTAAAAGAGGAGGGGGTGTCGCAATATTAATCAAGGCGTCAATTACTACTGTAAGGAGGGATGATATCTTAGCAGGTTCCTCTAATGAGGCCATATGGGTAGAACTTAAAAACAAAAAGGGGGCAAGCACTTTGCTGGGAGTGTACTACAGGCCCCCAAACAGTCAGGGGGAGATAGAGGAACAGGTATGTAGGCAAATCTCAGAGAAGTGTAGAAATAATAGGGTAATAATAGTAGGGGATTTCAACTTCCCCAATATTAACTGGGATAATCAGAGTGTGAAAGGCTTAGAGGGTGCGGAATTCTTAAAGTGCATCCAGGAGAGCTTTTTGAGCCAGCATGTAAAAAGTCCTACAAGAGAGGGGGCGGTACTGGACCTAATTCTAGGGAATGTAGCCGGGCAAGTGGTAGAAGTGGCAGTAGGAGAGCATTTTGGTGACAGTGACCCTAATTTGGTGAGATTTAAGGTAGTCATGGAAAAGGACAAAGATGGACTGGAAATAAAAGTTCTAAATTGGGGAAGGCTGATTTTAATATGATAAGGCAGGATCTGGCCAACGTGGACTGGGATCAGCTACTTGTAGGAAAATCCACAACAGAGTAGTGGGAGTCTTTCAGAAAGGAAATAGAGAGAGTACAATGCCAACATGTTCCCGTAAAGGTCAAGGGTGGGACCAACAAGCCCAGGGAACCCTGGATGTCAAGGGATATACAAGAATGGATTAGGGAAAAAAAGGGATGCTTTTGGCAGATACAAAGGACTAAAAACAGTGGAAGCCCTAGAGGAGTATAGAAAGTGCAGGGGGATGCTTAAAAAATAAATTAGGAGAGCGAAGAGGGGGCATGAAAAAACACTGACAGGCAAAATAAAGGAAAATCCCAAGGTGTTTTATAAGTATATTAAGGGCAAGAGGATAACCAGGGAAAGAGGCACACTAGGGACCAAAGTGGCAATCAGTGTGTAGAGTCGGATTATGTAGGTGAGGTTTTAAATGAATATTTTGCATCTGTGTTCACTATGGAGAAGGGTGATGTAGGCATAGAAATCAGGCAGGGGGATTGTGATATACTTGAACAAATTAGTATTGAAAGGGAGGAGATACTCGCGGTTTTAGCAGGCTTAAAAGTGGATAAATCCCCAGGCACTGACGGGATGTACCCCAGGCTGCTGTGTGAGGCAAGGGAGGAGATTGCAGGGGCTCTGACACACATTTTCAGAACCTCTCTGGCCACAGGGGAGGTGCCAGAGGACTGAAGAACAGCTAACGTAGTACCATTGTTCAAGAAGGGTAGTAGGGATAAACCAGGGAATTACAGGCCAGTGAACCTAACATCAGTGGTAGGGAAATTATTGGAAAAAATTCTGAGGGGCAGAATTAGTCTCCACTTGGAGAGACAGGGATTAATCGGGGATAGTCAGCATGGCTTTGTCAGGGGGAGATCATGTCTGACCAATTTGATTGAATTTTTCGAGGGGTTGACTAGGTGTGTGGATGAGGGTAGTGCAGTTGATGTAGTCTACATGGACTTCAGTTAGGCTTTTGACAAAGTCCCACATGGGAGACTGGTCAAGAAGGTAAGAGCCCATGGGATCTAGGGCAATTTGGCACATTGGATCCAAAATTGGCTTAGTGGCAGGAGGCAGAGGGTGATGGTCGAAAGTTGTTTTTGTGACTGGAAGCCTGTGTCCAGTGGTGTACCGCAGGGATCGGTGCTGGGTTCTTTGCTGTTTGTACTGTACATTAATGATTTAGATATGAATGTAGGAGGTATGATAAGTAAGTTCGCAGATGACTCGAAAATTGGTGGAGTGGTAAATAGCGAGGAGGGAAGCCTCAGGCTACAGGACGATATAGACGGGTTGGTTAGATGGGCAGATCAGTGGCAAATGGAATTTAATCCTGAAAAGTGTGAGGTGATGCATTTTGGGAGGACTAACAAGGCAAGGGAATACACAATAAATGGTAGGATCCTAGGAAGGACAGAGGATCAGAGGGACCTCGGTGTGCATGTATATAGATCCCTGAAGGCAGCAGGACAGGTAGATAAGGTCGTTAAAAAGGCATATGGGATACTTGCCTTCATTAGCCGAGGCATAGAATATAAGAGCAGGGAGGTTATGATGGAGCTGTACAAAATGCTAGTTAGGCCACAGCTGGAATACTGTGTGCAGTTCTGGTCACCACACTATAGGAGGAATGTGATGGCATTGGAGAGGATGCAGAGGAGATTCACCAAGATGTTACCTGGGCTGGAGTGCTTCAGCTATGAAGAGAGACTGGACAGGCTGGGGTTGTTTTCCTTCGCGCAGAGAAGGCTGAGGGGGGACCTGATTGAGGTGTACAAAATTATGAGTGGCATAGATAGGGTAGATAGAAAGGAACTTTTCCCCTTAGTAGAGGGGTCAATAACCAGGGGGCATAGTTTCAAGGTAAGGGGCAGGAGGTTTAGAGGGGATTTGAGGAAAAACTTTTTCACCCAGAGGGTGGTTGGAATCTGGAACTCACTGCCTGAAAGGTTGGTAGAGACAGGAACCCTCACAACATTCAAGAAGCATTTAGATGAGCACTTGAAACGCCATAGCATACAAGGCTACGGACGAAGTGCTGGAAAATGGAATTAGAATAAACAGGGCTTGATGGCTGGCATGGACACGATGGGCCGAAGGGCCTCTTTCTGTGCTGTATAACTCTTTGGGCTAAAAATTCGGTGGCGCTGCGTTTGGGACGCCAAGCTCGCCTGGGTGCCGGAATTTGCGCTCTGGGCGGAGCCGCTTGCGCCCTCCCGATATTCAGTTGGAGTGCCCCAAGAGGGACTCGGTGCGCTGCTCGAGGCTCCCCGCGTCCCGCTTGGGGCGCTCAAACTGAATATCGCAGCGCCACATGCTGCGGCACGGCGCGCTGCGGTACTGCAGGCCTTCCTCCCCTTCTTAAGGGGGAGGGGCCTGCACCAGCGCGATGACCGATCGCGAGTGCCGGCAAAAGAGCCCGGCACTGAGGAGAAGTGCCGGGCTCTCGGAACACAGCCGGCACTGCCCGGGGGGGGGGGGGGGGGATCAGGAGGCCGGGGAGGGCGGCGCGAGGAGGTGCTGGCAGGCGGCCACCGGGAAAAAAATGGCCGCCCCGCACCTCCACCTTAATTTGCGCCACTACCGCCACAGGTAGGCCCCGTGAACCGGTCGCAAATCTACGGGGGTGGGGGGGGCGCGACCCAATATTGCGCTGGGGGCGGTAGCGGATCGCTGCGCACACCGATGTCATCGGTGGCGGCGCAGCACTACAGGCTAATGCCGCCATTAGCGCCCCGCTAAATATCGCGGGAGGCGCGGCCAGTGGCGCTAAAGCCACTGAGTGCCCTCTAGGTGCTAACTGGTGGCGCAGCCCACCGAATTTCTAGGCCTATGACTCTGAGATCTGTTCTTAATCTATCCCACTTCACACGGTGATGGAGCTACCCAACATTATGGAGCGTGTCCTCAATGTGGAGATGAGACTTAGGCCTAGAAATTCAGTTGCTTGCGCCAGCCGGTAGCGCCTTAGGAGGAGGAGATGTTGGGCGCTAGGCGGCTAGCGGCCGGGCGCAGCGCGATCTGCGCCTCTCCCCAACTTCACTAGAGATTTAGCGTCGGCGCAAAGTCTTTGCGCGCGCAGATCCTGACGTCATTTCATCGTGCAACGCCCTTTGTGCGCCCCAAACCGGAACTTCAGTGGCGCCGCCCTTCTTTGCGCCTGGCGCCCCCAGCGACTGGTAGAGGGGAACGGTTCCCAGTCGCTGCGGGGCGCGGGGGGCGCTATTTAAAGGGGACTCCTCCTGCAGTATAAGTGGCAGCCATTTTGTGCCAATCCCTCTGTGTGAGAGAGAGATATTTGGAGAGAGACAAAGGCAGAGAGCTTTCTGCTTTGACTCAGCGCTTGCAGAGGTACTTGTGGCTTCAGGCCAGAGCTTTGCACTTGGATTTCACTTTCAGTGCCACAGCCTTGAGTCGCCACATATAATGGGGGCTGCAATGGGTGGAAACGTTGGCTTTCTGCATTGCATTCAAAGGGATCAGAGACGCCGTGAGCGAGTGCCAGTCATGGCCAGACGGAGATTGGCCAACAGGCGTCGGTACAGGAGGCCTTACCCACCCAGGGTATACCGTCAGCAGTTCTCATATCTGAACATGTCTGAGGAGCAGTGCGTTCAGAGGCTGCGATTCAGAAGGGAGGTGGTCACTGAGATCTGCCACCTGCTTCGCAGAGATCTGCAGCCACAGCTGAGGAGCAGGACGTCTCTGTCAGTGGCAGTGAAGGTGACGGTGGCTCTCAACTTCGATGCCACTGGCTCCTTCCAATCCGCTACTGGGGACATTGCCAACATCTCCCAGTTCGCGGTACATTGCTGCATCCGCCAGGTGAACAATGCCCTTTTCAGAAGGAGACGTCAGTACATCTCCTTCCCCATGACTCTGGACAAGCAGCAAGAGCGTGCAATCGGCTTTGGAAGAATAGCGGGCTTCCCCATGGTTGAGGGCGTAGAACTGATGAACCAGCAATGGTCAGGCCTTGCTTCAGGGCTGCAGTGTGCAGGGCATGGCAGCCAAACAAGTCGACCCTTCCCCTTTAAGAGCTGACCGGCGCCAGCGTGTCTGCCTTCATTGAGCAACTCGCCGCACCTGCGCTGCGCTGCGCCCGTCCTCGGTGTTAGCGCCCCGGATCGCCGGCTTAGCGCCTAATGATAGTCGTGCATCGCCTGCTTTAGCGCAGCAGCAACCTCTTGGGGCGATGCCACTGAATATCGGCGAAGGTGGCGCGAAGTTGCGCCGGGCGCAAACTTTAGCGGCCGCCCGGCTGTAGCGCCCCAAACGTGGCTATACTGAATTTCTAGGCCTTAATTCCTAAAAGGACTGTGCAATGTTTTTTCCTACCAATGTTGTCATTTACAGACGTATCTGTGACAGGTAGATTGGTGAGGATGAGATCAAGTAGGTTATTCTCTTGTGTTGGTTCCCTTTCCGCAAGCCTAGTCTGGCAGCTACATCTTCAGCAATCGGCCAGCCCAGACTGCGGTGGTCATACCAAGCCACTCTTGGTGATGGACATTGAGTACATTCTGTGTCATTGCTACACTCCGTGCATCCTCCAAGTGGTGTTCAACGTAAAGGAGTACTGATCCATCAGCTGAGGGAGGGCGGTAGGTGGTAATCAGCAGGAGGTTTCCTTGTCCATGTTTGACCTGAAGCAATGAGACTCCTTGGACTCCAGAGCCAATGTTGAAGACTCTCGGGGCCATTCCACTCCGACTGTGTACCACAGTGCCCCCCCACCTCTGGCGGGCCTGTCCTGCCAGTGGGACAGGTCATACCCAGGGATAGTGATAGAGGAGTCTGGGATGTTAGCTGATAGGTATGATTCTGTGAGTATGACTATGTCAGGCTGTTACTTGAATTGTCTGTGGGAAAGCTCTCCCAACTTTGGCACCATTCCCCAGTTGTTATTGAGGAGGACTTTGCAGGGTCGACTGGGTTAGGTGAGTCCTCATTGTGTCCTGATTCAGTGCCTAGTCCGCAGGTGAGTGGTCTGTCCGGTTTTGTTCTTGTTATTTTTTTGTAGCATTTTTTAACAACTGAGTGGCTTGCTAGGCCACTTCACAGGGTCAGCCACGCTGGTGTGGGACTGGAGTCACATAAAGGCCAGGCCAGGTAGGAATGGCAGGTTTCCTTCACTAAAGGACAATAGTCTTACCCATGAAAGGTCTTTCTGACCCCATGGCAGAATTTGTATAGGCTACTGAGGCAATGTCTCATTCAACATTTGTTTTGACACCAAAACTAGCCCTGGTAGACAACATTGGTTTTCTATTGACTCTGGTTAAAACCACTGGCCCGTCCATGTTGAGCAATTTGGCTGAAGCTAATGGTATCATTCCTAAGATACAGGAAAATATTCAACACTTTTCTAAGGAGAAGAGGAAAATAGCTTTAGGGAACAGTACAATAAGGAAGGGCAGGAGTAGCTTTTAGGGGTGTGAATGAAAGCAGAAAGGAGAAACAATGAAGTCTTCCCTGTTGACTTATGGATAACCATGGGAAGCAGAGAAGGAAATGATGGTGGAGAGGTGTTGGTATGGTTATGTGAGGCTAAGCAGGAAGAATGTGGTAGGAAGTCTTAACTTTACGTTCCAGGTGAAATTATTAAATTTCTTTCTGCACTACAACCAGGGCCAGGTGTAAATACTGCTCACATTCCTAGGCTGTGCCACCTCTTGCCATGCCCATTTACAAAATCTCCTTGGAGCCCACCAACCATTCGGGGGGAAGAGGATGTCCATCTGATGATGAGCTTACTCCACCCGTATCCCCATGGCTGAATCTGAAAACTTGGGGCAGTGCTGGAACTCTTTTTTGCCACACTGTGTTCCTTCCCTGCTTTGGCCACCAAAAATTACCTCTCTTTTAAGTTTCTGCAGGTACCTGATAGCCCCCTAATCGATGAGCTGCATATAATAAGCACATTTCAAGCTGGCAGCTCGCTTAACTCAAGAAAATGAGAGGTGACCTAGAAATGGGACAGGTCACCCACCGACTCTTCTGGGCAGCCGTTTCTTTTGCATTGGGCAACCAAAATCAGCCCAATCACTCCTGCCGTGATGTAGTTCCGGGGTGCTGGTAACCATTGAGCACCTCACACGAGTGGCTAGCCTGCATGTGCAAGCCTATTCAGTGAATGTTGGCAGGCTTGTTAACAGTATCCTGTCATCCCTGATTCCTCCTACCCATACCTTCCAGGTAAGGGTCACTGAATAGCAATCAGGAGTAGAAACTATGGCTGAGATTTCCTCCCTAACCCAAGGGCACTGAAGTAAATTGTGGAACCTCGACTGCTTCCCATGCTAATTCAGTGCAGATCTGGAAGCTTCTGACCTATGTGGCTTAACACTGCAGCACATGGTGCATTTACCCACTCCATTGTCTGGGAAGACTATTTCATCCTCCCTTAACTGAAATAAATAGTTCTCTTTTTTTAGGACCTCTCACCACTGTCCCCAAGGCTGCACTTTCTCCAAAGGAGATCTGATCTGGGCCTCACATTGACAATTGTTAGTTCCATTATGTGACTCACTAAGAAGCTGCACTTCTGCAGGGTAGTATTGATTCTGATAATCATATGCTCTCCCACCTCTCCACAACCCCTCCCCTCCCCGCCCCCACCCCCACCACGGGCAAAGCCCTTCCTTGGCACACCATGCTCCACCTTCTGGCTCAATAGAGAATTGACAAACTTGTCCAGTAAAGGCAGGCAAGTTTCTTCTATAACACAAATGTCTTTTAAAATACCGTGCTGTTGTTCTATTTTAAAAGTGGTTGCAAGTAATTCTGCAGAAACTAAACTTGATGTACCTCCACGCAATAGGGCACGGTACTCTGAAAATATTGTACAGAAGTTAATAATGAGCTCAGGATTTAACCTTTGGTTTTAGTGCTACAAAAGTTCCAAGGATCATCAACCTCAGATGGAGTTATTGCTGATGGCCCACAATGTGTCCTATGTTCCTAAAGACAGCAAAAGGAAAAAACATGAACTACGAATCACCCAACAAGGAGCAGACATATTGGTACTGGCTGTGCAAAGCAAAGAACAAGCAGAGGAGTGGCTGAAGGTAGGAATGTTTGTTTGTGAAGGTAATTATCTTTTAGTCCTTTATTCAGGGCAATTCAATTAAAATTCTTTCTCGGACACAGAAGGCCAAATGGCCTTTTTTCAAATTTTGTCTCCTATACATGCAGTTTTGACAGCATATGCTTGCTCAATGTTCAGTTACTGATCTACATGGCACAGGTGACAACATGAAAGGAAAATTAATAATTATTAAGTCCCTTTTTTCTACTTAAGATGTTTCCTGTTCAATTCATTGGCCTATATTTCCATGGTGGTTCTCCTAGTCCTTTGCCGTAACTTTGGCGCACGATCAGCATAGCCCTTGTAGAAGCAGTATAAACAGCTGTTTCTGGGGCGGGCAAATCTTCCAATCTCCTGCCCCGAAGTTACAGCAGGAGATAAGGACACAACCCCTGTGGAAATTCAGGGCATTTGTGTTTTGTTGCATGGGGATTGAGAGAGTGCAAGTATAGCACATGCTGTAGTGAATATTTTTAAAAGACATAACTCTGGGTTTTTCTTTCGGTTTTGTTTTTAACCACAAACATTATGGATAGCAAACCGGCTTGTTCACCTGTCTCAGTGTGGATAGGAGTCTGTTGCCAGGTAAGTGATGATGCTTCATCCGAATGAGAGTTTGACATTGGGCTGAAAAGAGACCAGATTCTAGTCAGTCTGCGTTCCATTGAGGTTGCGTCCAACGAGTGATTAGGATTTGGAATGCACTGCCTGATAGGGTGGAGGAAAGAGATTCAAAAGTAGCTTTCAAAAGGGGTTGGATAAATACTTGAAGGAGAAAACAATTGCAAGGATATAGGGAAAGAACAGGGTAGTGGGACTAATTGGATTGCTTTCCAAAAGAGCCGGTGCAGACTCGATGGGCCGAATAGCCTCCTGCTGTACTAGTAAGAAAGGATGTTGGTCATTCCTATCGCTGACGTGTTGATTTACATTACTGCTTCCCCATAATTTCCTGTCACTAATAGGATTTCCATGAATTATACTTTTTCCTGTTATTCCAGGATGGAAAAGACAATGGCCCCGAAAATCCATAGTATGCAATCCTGGTGGTTACATGGCAATTACGGGTGTGGGGTGTCCTTCCACTGACCTTGCTGGAGTTTGCAGGGTCAATGGGGAGTCCACCTACTTTGCATGAGGCTGGTGTTTGCAAGTGACACTGTGGGTGCCTTTCCTGTGCTCATCTGCCCCATGCTCTGTAAAATAGAGCCTGTCCACTCCTGTGTAAGGCGGCTGATCAAGATATCTTTAAAAAAATACAATTTTGGGGGGGTCCAGGCAGCTTGCCTGGTTTGAACCCCTTTCCCCCATCCTCCTCCACTTACAGTTATACTTCTGCATGGACAAGAAACCCACTTAAAATAAGGGGATGATGAGTGCCGGTCTGTGTCCAACGAAGATTCAGGTGCAATCCATTGGGCCATCATTGTTCTATCTCTCTTCATAATAGTTTTTAATGATAGTTGGTTATCAAGCCATTCTATAATTGAATGTATGTAGCACTCCATATTGAAATCCTGGAGACAGAGTTGGTGAGAACAAGCACTATGCTTCAAAAAGTGCAGGGTTGCTGTGTAAAATGAGTTCAGCAGTCCGAACAAAATGCCTGATGGGGTAGATTGGATTTCTTCACTCATTGCAGAAAGCCAATAATTGCTGGTGGTTGGCACTAGAAGACATCAGGGTTGTGGCAGGAAATGATGAGGTACACTATTACCACAGACATACAGGGTATTTTTCTTCACAAAACCATCCTGACCGTGGCTGCCTTTGTTGTAATTAAAAGGTTGTGTGGGAAGCTCTTATGTCGAGTTCGAATATGGTTTGTTATCGGACCTAAAATACAAACTGGACTGGGATAGTGTTTTCTAAGAGATGCAGCTCTCTTTGCTCTCTGGACTGTACTGTTTTCACAGTCTGTGCTGCAGCTGCTGTTTTACTGCTAAAGTCAGGGTGTTGAAGCAAATGTATTGCAGTCCTTAAACAAAACAGTATTCTTCATTCAATCTCCTCAGCATTCCAGGGGAAATGATCCAAAGTCAGCATGGTCCATATTTTTCCCTTTCAGAGCAGTGTGTTATTCCATTATGTGATTTTTTAAATCTTGTGTTGCTTCCTCATATCATTTGTGACGGTCAGATTCACAATGCTCCCATGTGCATGAGCAAGACTTTGGGCATAAAATTCGGTTACGCTCCGTTTGGGGGCGGTAACTGAGTTAAGGCCGGACATTTAACGTCTGGCGAGGAAGTCCCGTCCCGGCCGCTAAATTCAGCTGACTGCCCCGCACAGGAAGTGGAGCGCAATCTCGGGTGCTCCATTTCCTGGTGGGGTGGTAACCGAGGCAATGTCGGTGCACAATCGACAGTTAAAGGGGAGGGCTGCTGCGCATTCTGAGATGGCCCACACTAGACCACCAGGGTGGCGTGGTGCCATGGCAGCAGCCCGGCGCCAAGATGTGGTGCCGGGCTGCACGATGGCGGTCAGGACCACGCCACGGCATGCTAATGGCTGGCGTTAATGAGCCAAATTTCTAGCCCTTTATGTCCATTTTTGGCATGAAAACACAGAGCTGGGGTGTCCAAACTGTGACACTTGGGTAATCTGTCCCCATGAAGAATAGGTGATTCACCTTGTTGCTATCCACTTTGTTTCTATTTCCAATGCTGTTCTGGCCAGCCTCCTATCCTCCATTCTCCGCAAACTTCAGCTCAGCCAAAACTCTGCTACTTGTATCCTATCGCACTCCAAGTTCTGTTTACCTATCACCCCTGTCCTTGCTGACCTACATTGGCTCGCAGTCCCCCAATACCTCCAATTATAAATTCTCAACCTTGTGTTTATATCCCTTCATGGCCTTTCCCCTCCCTAACTCTATAACCTCCTTCAGCCTTACACCCATCCACTCTTGCCCCCGCCATGAATTTTCCATTCCTCCAACTCTGGCCTTTTACACAACCCTGCTCCCTTTGCCTCACCAGTGACAATGGTGCCTTCAGTCACCAAAGCCTCACGCTGTAGAAATCCCTGCCTCAGCCCTTCCACCTCTCTACCTCCTTCTCCTCTTTTAAGACTCTCCTTAAAAACCCACCTCTTTGACCAAACTTTTGTTAACCAATTCTACTACCTCTTTACAAAAGCAAAATACTGCGCATGCTGGAATAAAAACAGAAATGCTGGAATTACTCAGCAGGTCAGCCAGCATTCTTGGAGAGAGAAACAGAGTTAGTGGCCAGAATTTTCTGGCGTCCATGCAGGCGGGATTGGAGGCCTTTCCCTCGGGTGCGTTTGCTAGTGTGTCAGCGACCCGAACGGCAGAGGCGGCCGAGTTAATTTAGATGATTATTAGGTACTTGTCCGACCCTTAAGCATCTTTTTAACCCTACCGTGCCAATTTCACTGGATAACCATGGGAATCACGCAGCTCGGGAACCATGTCTGTGAACCTGAGGTGGGAGTTCAGTGGCCTTTGATGCAACTCATTAGTGCACAGCATGGATAGCACAATAAATACTCCCAGCTGACACCTGGTTACATTCCTAAGGCAGATGCTGTTGCTGAATGCCTTGTCGGCACAGATTTAGCTTTCTAGAGTTGTCAAATGTTTTCAGCAAAGTCGGGATCCACTGTAACCTCATTGGTAGAACCGATCACACCATTGACAGATTGCTCTGTCATCTCTACTTTACCTGCCATCTATTACATAAGCATGGGTACCGTTTATACTGTCTCACCTTGGTCCGCAGAATTGGACCATGATGAGCCCCAACACCAGGCACACCAGCAGCACCAACAACAACACCAACCTTCTCAACCACCTGATGCTGCACAGGACAGAGGGCATCAGCGCAGGGCTGCAACGCACTGGAGGCGATACCCCCAACACAGAGTATACAGGCAGAGGATGAGCTTCCTCAACATGACTGAGCACAGTGCCAAAGGTGGCTCAGGCTATCGCGCCAGGTCGTCAGACATTTGCACATTGCTGGAGCAAGACCTTCAGCTCAGAGGACCTGGTGGACACCCCTTACCAGTGGCTGTCTCACCAACGCCCTCAACTTCTTCGCCTCAGGCTCCTTCCAGGGATCTGCAGCAGACATTTTTGGCATCTCGCAGTCGGCCGCCTACAGATGCATCACATAGGTTACCGATGCCCTCTTTGACAAGTCAGCCAATTATATCAACTTTGCCACTGATGAAGCCAGTGTTACTGAGCGGGTGCTCGGCTTTGCCATTCTGGCTGGCTTCCCATGGGTGCAGGGCATCATCAACTGCACACATGTGGCCACCAGGGCACCTCATCATCCCCCAGGAGTGTTTATCAACTGCAAGGGCTTCCACTCCCTCAGTGTGCAGCTCGTCTGCAACCATAAGAAGATCATCATGCATGTGTGCGCCAAAATTACCTGGCAGCTGCCATGACTCTTTCGTCCTGCACCAGTCCACCCCCCCTCAGCTCTTCACTCCTCCAAATAGACTTTCCCAATGGCTGCTTGGAGACAAGGGCTATGTCCTGAAGACGTGGCTCATGACACCCAAGTACTGAGGCCCAGGAGAGATATAATGAAAACCACATTGCCACCAGATGTGTCATAGAGCAGACAATAGGCATGCTCAAATTGTGCTTCAGATGTCTTGACAGATCTGGAGGAGCCCTTCTGTATGCACCAGCCAGGGTCTCCAGAATCGTTGTGGTTTGCTGCGCCCTGCACAACATAGCGCGGCAGCGAGAATTAGTGCTGCATGAACGCACAGCCTCTTCAGAGGAGGACCATCAGCTGGAAGATGAGAGAGGATCAGGAGGAACCTGAGATCCATATGCCACCAGTAACCGAGCACATTGCTGCCTGGGAGGCCAGGGATGGCCTCATCATGGTCAGATTTACTTAACTTCAGGCATTACACCCATATGGCTGCCACACGCTGCGCCAGGTTCCCACCACCTCACAGCAACACCATAAAACATCCCTACAATGACCAACCCATTCCTTTCACACTGACCACCATTGCTGAAGGTAATGTTATGCCTCACAATTCACTCCAACTCACTAAGCCGCTTCCAAAGTTGCAGACAGAATTGACCATGGTGGTGAAAATAATCATTTTTATCTGTGACATCAGATTAACAGGATAATATCAAATCAACTATTACATTAAAGTAAGGACAAAAGGCATGAATTTAAAATAGCCACTGAATTACAACTGCACACCCTGATTTTCAATTATCCGCCACCTTAAACCTCTTCAACTGAAGACTACACTTGGTCTTCATTCTTCGTGTGCAATAACACAGGAGATTGCCACATGTATATTGTGGGGTGGGGGTGGTGCAGTGTTTCACTGAAAACTTGTTAAAAGTGCCTAATGTACCTGTTGCTCCTGTGATAGGTTACACTGTAATAGGTCTTTTCAATGTTAAAGGTGTTATATAACAACTGCTATTTTACAATGATAGTATCTCACCTGTGGCTGCACAATCTGGCTACCAAATTCCCACAAATCACTCCGAATACTTTCTGAATTTTTTTTGATCCACCATTTTCTTTTCAGTGAGGTTTCTATTGTTCAAACTAAGAGTGTCAACCACATTTTTAAAAATTAAAAATTTACATATTTTACAGTAGAATGATCAAATTGTCTTTTTTGTTTTTTAATGCCTTTATTAAATTTTTTACTTGAAGGCCTTGACCCTAACAATAGAATTCTAGGTTTTAGCACAAGGTATATGAATATAAAAGCCAAGAGTTAATGATGAGCCTATATAAAACCTTAAGACCTCAGATAGTATATTGTGTGCAGCATTGGGCTCTGCACTTTCAGAAGAAGAAAAGAAAGACTTGCATTTATATAGCACCTTTCATGACCACCAGACGTCCCAAAGCACTTTACAGCCAATGAAGTACTTTTTTGAAGTGTAGTCACTGTTGTAATGTAGGAAACGTGACAGCCAATTTGCGCACAGCAAGCTCCCACAAGTAGCAATGTGATAATCTGTTTTAGTGATGTTGATTGAGGGATAAATATTGGCCAGGACACCAGGGATAACTCCCCTGCTTTTCTTCAAAATAGTGCCATGGGATCTTTTATGTCCACCAACAGTGGAGTGTCAACCTAGATTCTTGTGCTCAAGTCTCTGGAGTGGGACTTGAATCCACAACCTTCTGACCGAGAGGCAAGAGTGCTACCAACTGAGCAGGTGACCAGGGGCGAGAGCAGGAGACCTTCACTAGACTGATTCCTGGGATGAGAGGGTTGTCCTATGAGGAGCAATTGAGTAGATTGGGCCTATACTCTCTGGAGTTTAGAAAAATGAGAGGCGATCTCATTGAAACATATAAAATTCTGAGAGGGCTTGACAGGGTAGATGGTGAGAGGTTGTTTTCCCCGGCTGGAGAGTCTAAAACCAGGAGCCAAAGTCTCATGATAAGGGGTCGGCCATTTGGGACTGAGATGAGAGATTTCTTCACTCAGACGATTGTGAACCTTTGGAATTCTCTATCCCAGAGGGCTGTGGATGCTCAGTCGTTGAGTTCATTCAAGACTGAGATCGATATATTTTTGGGAATCAAGGGATATGGGGATCGGGCGGGAAAGTGGAGTTGAGGTCGAAGATCAGTCATGATCTTATTGAATGGTGAAGCAGGCTTGAGGGGCCGAATGGCCTACACTTGCTCCTATTTCTCATGTTCTCATGAGCCATGGCTGACACTTGTATTGAGGCTTTAGAGGTGGTACAATACAGATTGACTAGAATGCTGCCTGGTGTGAGGAAATACAAATACAAAGAAAGACTTGAAAAAAATTATCTTTTTTCATTAGAACAACGCAGATTACAGGGCAATTATGGTAGAAGTGTTTAAAATTATGAAATGATTTGATAGGGTAGATAGAAGCAGACAGTTTCTAGTCATTGAGGGGTCTAGAATGAGGGGATATCGATACAATATTACAGTACATTAAAAGGGTTTCAGAAAAGAGAGCAGAAGAAACTTCTTTACACAGAGTTTTGAGGCTGTAGAATTTATTTCCAGGGTTAAGGTTGAAGCGGAAAATATGTCGAAATTGAAGGTTGGATAGATGGATGAAGGAAAAGGAGTTGAAGGGATATGGGAACAGGGTGGGTAAACGTGATTAGGACTATTCACTCGGGTGGAGGATAAACACTGATATGAAATGATTGGGTCAATTGGCCTCTTTCCATGTTGTAACTTCTATGTATTACAATGTATTTAAACTATTAAGCATTGTGTACAATTAGTCAGATGGACCCTGTCATTTAATATATGGAGCATATATCTTAGAATATATGGTTAATATGGTACACAACAGTTGAGGGCTAACTTTCCCACTTCACAGTCCTGGCGGGGTGCCTCGCCTGCCAGGAGCACAGATCAAAAATGTGTGTACATATTGCACACGATTTTCCAACCATTTAAAACTAATAAATAATAAACTTCGGGCGTTCACCATGATGAATGTTTTTCACTTGTTGTCTCTACTCCACTATGGCACCAAAAAGAACACGATCAAACACTGCATCACTGTCCCAGTCTATAAACTAGTTGAAGCCAGAAAATCAGCTGCAGTCCCGGGGCGCTAGGCTGCCTGCCAGGAGCACAGTCATAAAATTACACTATTGATCTTCACACTTGTTTGAGTTCCTCTCCAATCTCATCAGGCCCAGTGTCTTTGAGAGCCTCCCTCCCTATCCATGCTGACAGTCTCCTCTTATAAAGAGTCACTGTTGTTTTTCTTGGGGGACTTCACTACTTTGCAGTCCTTGCCTTCCTATGAGGTGCAACTTGCTATAAAAATAAGAACAGTAGGGATTAAAGAATGAATTGTCCATTTGAATGTCATTTTCAGAGTCTGTAAGAGTTATTAACTTAGCTTCCATATATATCCATCATGTTGATGTTGAGAAAGAGACCTGTGGCAGTTTGGAATTCATTAGTTCGTTGGAATCATTAACAACGAGTCGGTTTCACACCCCTATATATAGATTATGTCCATAATCTGTATTTTGGTGATAACATATACTAACATTGTAATCCTACCTCTGTGATCTTCTTTAAATCCTGAATCTTATTTCGTACTTCCTGCCAGGTCAGCCTTGCATGAAACTCTGATGTTTTTCACTTGTTTTCTCTGCTGCACTATAGCACCAAAAGATTGTTTCATTTACCCCTCCCGAGAATGGCATCAAACATTGCAACTCTGTCCCAGTCTATAAATTGGGCTCTTCAAATTTGGCAGCCAGCCAGAAGAACGAGGCTTGCTCTACACATTCTAACGCTGGTTGAACAAAACTGTTGACATTTCTATCAATTAGCAGGCAATGTAGGTAATTGTGAAACCACTGTTACTACAGGTGCACTACGATTGGAGGATTTCCTGCCATTGCTATCAAATTCATATTTCACAAATTCAATGACAGCAAAGTAAGTGCCAGTCACCACTTTGATTATCAGATGTTTAAATCTAAAACATGCTCCACAGTGGTTTAATATTGCTTGAAATAAGTATTATGGTACTTTCTGAATGCTGCAGTCAGATGTTAAGCATGTGTTTGAATAGTGACCATTAAAGCTGCCAAATGATTTTCCACAAATTAACCTGCAACTTCCGTTAAGGTAAAGCTGTGCCAAAAATCACTTGCTGAAACGTGATTTAAAATGCTGAAAAGAAAACAGCTACTCAATGATATTTTTAAAGAAAACATTGATTGACAAATTGGGGCAAACGCCCCTTCCCTCTACCAAACTGAAAAAGTTATAAAAATAATAAAGCTATTTATAACTGCCCTGTAAGTCACTCGATCTTTAGGACGTGTTTGTGTTGAAATGGCCCAAAGTTGAATGGACTGTAGGCAGCTTCAGAAGGTTATGGTAACAATGGAACTGTTGCCTTTTCAGCAGTTTTGTTCTGAAACAAACCACGATCAGGAAATGTATTAAGGAGTACACCCTCTATTTGTTCATGTGGATCGTATCGCAAAAATCTTTCAAGTGGGGGTGATTTTTATCCTTAATACTAGAAGCTAAAATCGTCAATTAAAAAATGGCATTACTTAATTTCATATCAGAACATTGAACACTATGAATTTACGACTATGATGCAACTTGTGTATTTCAATTTTTAAAAGATATTTCTTCTTCGTGTGTTTTTATTTTTAGGTGATAAAAGATGTTGTTGTACTTTGCAATGTAACCACTGAAACAGATGGATCCATGACAATTTTTCCTGTGAACAAGGCAGAACTGGAAAAGGTAATGAGATACAGATTTCCTAATACTACTTTCCAGGCTTAGCTACATTTTATACATAGCCTTAGAGGGATATCCGAAAGTACTTATTTAATCCGCTATCCCCATTAATCTGCTGTCAATTTTGTATTGCTTTCATAGATTTGAAATCCAAATGACGAGTAATCTTTCTTTTATTTTGTTAATTAAAGGAATAAGCGCTAATTAGCAAAAAAAATCATGTCCTTTCCGAGGCTAGATGTGGAAATATGAGGGTGAATTCAGCAGGGCTTTACACCCCGCACAAAGCCTTGCAAGCTAGCTGCGCAGATTAGAGCTAGGGCTATAACATTGAGGCTCGATTCTCTGATCTGAGCACCCACCTAGTGATGCGCCATGCTGGGCGTGGATGGAGCCCTGCTGAAAAATCAGCCTCAGCTTCCAACACCTCTTCCTTCTGCTTTCCAGAGCAGCAATCTGGTAGCCTGTGAATAAAATGGCCGCAGTTTCATCCAACCGCCATTTTGAGAACAAAATCTACTTTCTCTCTTTTTTTCTTCCTTTCAGTTTCTCCTGTGTATGCATATTTTTTTTTGTCCATTATTTTAACTCTTTTGTGGTTCTTTGTTTCTATCTATGTCGGTCTTTCCCTTTCTGTATTTCTTTCTCTAAGCTCTGTTTCTTATCTCCATCATCCCTTTATAAGTGCTATACATGTTAGTCACGGTTTGGGTTGGCTCAGATTTTGATTTGTCTTGAGAAGTGTGGGAAAGCAAACAAATTATGCACATTCCAGACAAAAGGCCTAGTTGTATTTTAATTGTACATAGTCTAAGGAAGTGTTAAGCCATCTGACTGAGAAGTCTGGAAAAAATAAGTTAAGCACATTTCAGTCTTCATTTATCCCACAGGTCCGTAGGGAAATTAACCTAAAAAACCAGACACTAACAAGGTATAAAGCAAATAATTGTCAAGAGAATAGGGACTGGTATAATAAACGGCTTAAGGATAACTAAAGCCACTATTAGAAATACAAGAAAACATGATTGTGGACAGGTGTAGTAGAGTAGATTTAAGGGGGAGCTAGATAAATGCATGAGGGAGAAAGGAATAGAGGGATATGTTGATGGGGTTAGATGAAAAAGGGTGGGAGGAGGCCCGTGTGCAGCATAAACACCAGCACAGACCTGTTGGGCCAATGGTCTGTTTCTGTGCTGTAAATACTATGTAATAAATGAATGGATGATGACAATCCAGTAGATGTTACATATCTTGCTTTCCAGAAAGCCTTCAATACAATGTTGCATGCACAGCAGTTGGAAAAGATTACATCATATGGCATCAGATATTTTAGTGGATAGGTAACTGGTTGCACGCTCATAAACAGAGGGTTACCATTGGGAGTAGATCGATATGGGGATAGCCATGAGTGGAGTCCCACAGGGCTCCGTGTTGGGACCATTGCTCTTCATTGGGGTAGATTTTTGTCTTTACCACCTGAAAGTTACTCATGACCTGGGCGAGCCCAGAGAGGAAAACCTGGTGGGGAGGTGACCACACCTGTTTCTAAAGCTGCCAGAATTTCCCTCCATTCATTGAAATCATGCAGGTCATTGCCCCAGTGAACAGATTACTGAAGCACGTGGTGAATATCAATGCCCTTCAGAAGGCAGTTGGACAAGTCCCTGAGAGAGGAGGCCACTTCCAATTACAAAGGGTATGTTGTGGTTAGCTGGGATTGGAAGGATTTATGGGTTACAGCAGTCCCCTGGAGTTTTGCTTAAGGGAGTCAGAGGAACTTTCCAGCATTTTCCTAAATTGACCTTCGGTTTTATCCTTTATTTTGTCTCTCCCAGGAGATTGCATGATTAGAGGGGTGGGTCAATGGTGTGTGTGTGGCTGCAGCATGTCTGGATCAGGGAGGCGTGATGGATGGGGGGCCTTTTCCTGCCCTTCGTTTTGTAGGTTTGTAACTCCTTTTAACTTGTTGATTTTGTTTTGCTTTTGTCAGGCATGCATTAAAAGGAATGCAGTGCCCCTCATCCATATCTCTTGTGGATAATGTGAACAGTACTTGTGATTCCTGTGATTCTCCACATACTGAGTTCAGTTCCTGATTTCAAGTGACTTATCAGAAGGGGGCACTCTCATGCAAACCTGAAGGGAAAGCTGCTGATTGGACAGCACCACTGGGGGATTCCCCTGATAGCTTAGTAGATAAATGCACTACCTGTGGTGTGGTCCTAAACCATACAGGAAGATCCTAGGTAAAAAATATCCCTGGCTTTTGCTGAGTTGGCTGATTTGAGCTAGAGTATGATAAGGATGCTATAATTTGCCTCCATGGGGGGAATTTTAACCCCAGAAAACAGATAGGTTTGGGTCAGGTGGAAGGTTAAAGTGTTAGATATTTGTATCCCAATCCTAACTCGCCCACTTCTGGTTTTAACGGAGGAGGGACAGGGGGCAGGCAACCTAGGAGGTTGGTTTGCACTTTAAATATTATAATGAGGTTGCATGCCTCATTTTGAAGCACCATTTTAAATTTAACTCTGGGCGGCTGGGTTTCCCGGCCCTCGGGGAACCTGGCAGCTAAAGGAAGGCGAGGACTGCTGGATCCAGGAGGTAGAACACTTTCCACTTACCTGCTGGATCCAGCGTACCTCCTCGCCAACCCCCTGCGATCGGACACCCACCCGCCCACCCCCCCCCCCGCCCCGGTTCCGTGACATCCCTCACGGGGCCTCTGACTACCCCGCCCCGACGAGGCCCCCGATCTCCGATCCCTCCTCAGGCCTTCCAGCTCCCGATCTCTGGCCTTCCAATCCCCAACCCCCGATTTCTGGCCTTCCGACCCCCCCCAGCCCCCGATCTCTAACCCTGCCTCCAGCTTTCCAATCTCTGACCCGCCCCCCCGACTTCCAATCTCTGATCCCTGGACCCAGACCCACCCACCCTGGCCTTCCAATCTCCAGCCCCCAATTACCGACCCCTGGCCTCCAATCCCTCCCTCTTTACTCTCTGTGCCACAGGCCTACCCACCTGACAGCCAGCCAGCCTCTCAATCTGGCTGGCTGTGGGCAGGAAACAGGGAAAAAAAATGTTAATCAGGCCTGGCCGTTAAATTCGGCAGGGCCTGAAGGAAATCCGTTCTCCCGAGTTTTCCGACCACAATACAGCACCCCCTCTGCTCCCTCCCTGCCTCGGAGTTAAAATCCTGCCCATCATGTATCTGGACTATGGATGGGAAAAAATAATCTGTTAGGTTCCTAATCCTATCCTTATCCAGTGATCCCTGCTGGAAACTGAATGGTTGTTTATTGAGCCAAATACAAAAGCAAAATACTGCGGATGCTGGAAATTTGAAATAACAACAGAAAATGCTGGAAATACTCAGCAGGTCAGGCAGCATCTGTGGAGAGAGAAACAGAATTAATGGTTCAGGTCGATGACCTTTCATCTGCAGCATAGGATGTTTGTTGAGGATGGAATTGCATCTGATGTTGATGCCCTCATGGTCAAATAGCCTGTTGGCGCCCTCTGTTCCAGATCATGTGATGTATAGCTCCCGCCAAAGGGCTGCCAATGCCTGTTGAACTGTAATCAAGCAAATGGCGTCGCCTTCAGCAAAGAATAAGAGCCACAAGAAAGTAAACTATAAAGATTACTGCAGGGATTCAACAAACTGTAAGATCAAAATATCCCGTAATAATGTCCAACTAAACTCTTATCATTCATACTCTACCTCATGCTCATGATTGCAAATTGTGCTGGCATATAAGTAGACAGAAAGTAATCGACTTGGGTACCAGGAGGCTGATCAACCACAGCCTTTCCAGTGCACTCCCACTTTAACTCCAGCAGGAGTGGAGCAGAAGGCTACATTAGGCTGGATCCGGCTATGCTAGGCCTTGGCTTTCACTCGGGCAGAGCCTTGTGAAGAGCGGATCTTCCGGCTGCTCCAAACATGGTCTGTGGTGTGAAGGGGGTATGGCCAGGGACATGGAACTCCCATGCCCATGTCCTGGATTCCAGCCAGTGGAGCATTGACAGCCAGTAAGCTGAGCCGAAGCAGGCATACCCTGGTGCTTCAGTGGTGGGTGTGGACCCACCTGAGAATCCAGGCCTGGATCATGGCATGGAAGAGGAGAAAATATGTTTGTAAAGGGGGCTGAGGTGGCACTATTTCTTTCCAGGAAGGCATCTAATTTGCATGCGGCTCATAGGTGCCCAGGCCACTACAGACACTTTTCTGGTGTCTCTGCCCCAGGCACTGGTAAATACAGCTCCTTTCTGCCAATGGGGAGAGAGGAAATTGCTCCTCTCTCTCAGACTCTCCCCTTTGGTCTCTGGGTGGGGGGGTGGGTGTGGTGTGGAATCTAATAAATGTTTAAAAACAAACCCTCACCTTTCTCTGAAGGACTTAGCCACTCCAATCACCTGGACCCCTCTCCCTCCAACGTAGGGCCCATGTCTGTCCACCTGGAGGCTTGTACACCTCATCTCACTCAATGACTAGCCTCCAGTCCTATGCCGGGTCATGGCTGAGTCAGATAAATGGGAACTCCCGGTGTAGGGAGATCCCACCCTCCGCTCTGTCTCTGGGGCCACCCCCTAATCTCAATGGCTCTAAGGGGCAGACGGAGGTGCTGCCCCTTACGAGGTCAGCTGACAAATCATGGAAGTAACTGGGTCTTTGCCATTTTCCGATGAGTTCTGCTGAACTCCTTCCAGAATCCCCAGGGATTTTGCTAGAAATACCAACCAGGAGAAATCTTCCCATATTTGTTTACAATGTTGCTGTGCGTCGCCACCAGAGGAAGTCATCCCCACAGGTTTTGTTGGAGAAAATCAGTGGAGAGTCAACAGCAATAGGAGATTGATCTTGTCTGATTTGCTCTTGCAGAAATTATCTTCAGAGAGGCCAAATTCAGATGGTGAAGGACATTTGGAGAATGGTACCCATGTTGGAACAACAGATGGTAAAGACCATGGTAAGTCCAATGTACATAATTGTATTTCAAGCACTGTCAATGTCTCTGTTAAGCTACCCTGTCACTTTACAATGTTGAATTTTATTTTCTTCACCTTGTATTCTTTCTTCATATTGCATAAAATCACACTGCTGAATATCACAAATACTCATACTGTGATCAATCAGATATCTGTCTTATTTCAAATCACAAAACACTTTTTAATATTTAATTGTGGGAAGTTTATCGCATGGCGGTATTGTGACAAGATTAAAATGTCTCTCTTAATTTTCGGAAGTTCTGTCGGTGCCTTTTTATTGGCTGAAATACATATCCTCTGGCTCATGTCAAAGGGGGATGAGTGGCCTCTCGCGATGCAGATTGCTTAGCAATTATGACAGACAGCTGCCATCAGTAGTGCAGGTCAGCAGCAGGGAAGACAATCACTCTCGTATCAGTTGTCTTGTTTTACAGGAGTAAACATGATGACCCCGATGTTCCTCTTTTGACTGTCGGCGCAACAGTGTGTGCCTTTTTACAGGGTGTTAAGCTGCGGAAAAGTGTGTGGGGCCCCATTATGCCAAGCCTCTTTTCCAGTCACATACGACGCACCTTTCCGCTGACATCATGGGCAATGGTGGATTCCTTGCAGCAAAATTCTGATTGCATGGTAATGACGCAAAAGTGACGTTTGAATGCCTTGTGTCATTTTGCTCATTAATAATCGGCGAGAGTCATGTCTACATTTTCATATGAAATGAGCGCTACACATCCTGAAACCAGTAGTGAGTTGAGGGGGCAGGTAGGTTGTATTCTGAGTGTTGAAAATAAATGTATTTTGGAGTGGCAGAGATTTTGGAATGTTCTGGTCGTCATTTTGTGCCTTCAGTGTGTGGGGGCAGCGGTTTCTGAGGAGTGCTTCAGGGGTCCAATTCTCATCTGATGCTATACCCCTTACACAGTGGGTGTCCATGTTGGGGCATTATTGTATTTATGTTTCCTGGAGGATGAGGAGAAGAATGAGCAGGAAATAATGGATGGCTGGGAAGTCAGGATACATTGCAGGTGGAGGGCTCCTACCCACAGTTATCCTGTCAACCAAATTTCCCAGCACGAACACAATTATTTGGACATTACAGACTGGTTGAATGACCTGAAATTACATATTTCACCATTTTACTTATTGCATGTTCTTTTGTGGGTTTTTTTAATTGTTCCATTGCCTCACTGAAATTATCTTTTCTGTTATCAGCTCCCTGCTTTTCTTCATAACCAGGTTATAGGTCGCTCAGCCCCATTAACTTCCTCTCTCTAACTGGAATAACTTGTTTTCTTCCTTTTTTCCCCAATGCTCCTGAAATGCTTGTATGTCTTTCAGTTTTCAATTCTGAATGTGGCTTCTGTCCAAACTTTTAACCTGCCTTTTCCCTCTGCAAGTGCTAACTGACCTGTTCTGTATTTCCAGCACTTACTGTTTTTCTTTCAAATTTCCAATGTTTGCAGGGTTTTTTTTTTACTTGTACTATAGATTAAAACATCGGACTAATATTCTACCAAGCTTTATATTTTTATAGAAGCATAACTTAAAAGCATATCATCTCTAGCAGTGTATTTTTTTTCCAATGAAAGAGTGTTGGGGGTGGCCAAAATTCCACTTACCTGAATTTTTTTTGACAGAACAACACCCAGTAACTGCCATGCTCCATGGATTGGCGCATTTGTCCATGGGGACAGAGGTTACAAGATTCCAGTCGATATTTCCAAATTCCGAAATTTGTTTGCCAAAGCTGTTGGGAAAAATTACCAATTAAGCTTCTTAACTCTCAGAATGATACAGCACAGAAGGAGGCCATTCGGCCATCGTGCCTGTGCTGGATTTTGTAAGAGCTATCCAATTAGTCCCACTCCCTTGCTCTTTCTCCATAGCCCTGTAAATTTTTCCTTTTCAAGTCTATATCTAATTCTCTTTTAAAAGTTATTATTGACTCTGCTTCCACCACGCTTTCAGGCAGTGCATTCCCAATCATCATAACTCGCTACGTAAAAAAAATTTCCTCATCTCCCCTCTCTTCGCTTTTGCTAATTATCTTAAATCTGTGTCCTCTGGTTACTGACCCTCCTGCCAGTGGAAACAGTTTCTCCTTATTTACTCGATCAAAACCCCATATAGTTTTGAAAACCTCTATTAAGTCTTCCTTAACCCTCTCTGTTCTAAGGAGAACAATCCCAGCTTCTCTAGTCTCTCCACTTAACTGATCCCTCATCCCTGGTACTATTCTAGTAAATCTCCACTGCACCCTCTCCATGAGGAAGAGCTAATTAATTGGGTCATCTTACAGTGTGTTCCAGGGCTCTGTGGACTTGTCACTTTGAAGTCCAGAGCTGATGCTAAGGGGACAAAGTCATCTAAACATTGGCATTTGCCCTATGGTGGCTGTCATCATTGAATAGAACCCTAAAATTTACAGCACAGAAGGAAGCCATTCAGTCCATTATGCCTGTGCTGTCATTGCAGCAAGAACAGCCTTCTCTTAAAGCCAGGCTTTCATTTCAGAAAGCAGTGTGGTCCCTTAAAGGGGAACTGCCTTCTAAAAAAAAAAAAAAATAATAATAATTTTAAAATAGACAGTTTTTAACCCTTAGAGCTCAACTGCCTTCTGAAAAAAATTAACGTTAAATTGAATTCCCAAATGGAAGTCTTCAGCTCTTAAAGCTGAATTCCCTTCCTCACCTCAAAAAATGGGAAACGTGCTTCAGCACTAACACAAATGGCTCAGCAAGCCAGGGAAGGGGCACCCAGGGTGTTGCACACAGCACTCCAGCTTTGTGCAGGGGGTCAACACTGCAAGAGAGGTCCTCTACCCACAGGGGCCAGGAGGCCCTCCAGAAAGAAGGATGTAGGACCAGATCACCGAGGCCATCACTGCCAGCAGTGTTGCCCCTATCACCTGGCTCCAGTGCCCAAAGAAGCTTCAAGACCTCAGACCAGTGGTTAAGGTCAGTGAATTCACCTTCAAAAGCTGTCTCCTACCAACTCCACCAGCCTCTCTCACTTCTCAATGCACAACTTCTTCCCACCTAACCACCCCCCCCCCACCCCACAAAATCACTCACCTACCAACAATCTGTACCAAACATGAGGCACACCTCCTATTCCTAGCTTCACCTCACTCCCTTGGAGGAGTTGGTGCTGGCCATTCTTGTCAGGGGCATAGCTGAGCCCTTAGAAACATAGAAGATAGGAGCAGGAGTAGGCCATTCGGCCCTTCGAGCCTGCTCCGCCATTCAATGAGATCATGGCTGATCATCCAAATTCAGTACCCTGTCCCTATAGAAACAGCGGCGGGACTGAAAAGATACAAGATGCCGGTATCCTCATACGTTATCCTTCTTCTCGCATGCACCTCTTGTTTTCCCACTCTCTCCTCACCACAACTCCACCCTTGTGCCTCCCTCATTTCACACACCCAAGAAATGCAGCCTGCCCAGCCAGTGGTTGACCAAGAAGAGGGAGAGGAGAGTGATGAAGAAGAAACACCGTCACTCGATTTGACACTCCCAGCCCAGCCACCAGCTCCTCAAGGTCGACCTGCATGGCCGTCTGCAGTCTTCCCCACTGAAAGTCAGCAGCCTTCCACCAGCCATGCTGCAGCCACTGGGGTAGCACTGCATGACATCAGCAGGATAGGCAAAGGCACACACAAGACAGTCACTAAGAGAATGCGTAAGGGTGATGAGTTGATTTCTTGATGTCATATTGGATGGATAGAAGTATAAAGTTGGATTGGAAAGTTTGCTTTGTGGTGGCTTTTATTTCAGCATTGTGGCCAAGAGAACACTGTGATGGTCAGTAACAGAGGGAAGGGAAGGTGTGGGACAAACGTTGAAATGGGAATTGGGGTTGTGGTCATTGGTACTGCAGGCAGAATATTCCATCCTGGATATCCCGACCAGAAAGGGGCTGTCTGGGTTGCATCCTTCCTTCTGCTTCTTACTCTTCTGCATCTTCCTTTTCTGCATCTTCCTCTTCACTCTGCAAATTCTGCAAATACTCAGCCGGTCAGGCATCTCGACCTGAGATGTGAACTCTCTTTCTCTGTCCACGGATGCTGCCTGACCTGTTGAGTATTTGCAGAATTTTCTGTCTCCTCAGAGGCTGCCTTTTACCATCCGAGGCCTTGCAAGTGTCCAGCAGCACTCCCTGCACCCTTTAAAAACTTTTACCATGTATTGCGCCAAGCCACTACTTCAATAAAATATAAAAAATGCAGTCCCAAAGCTTAAATGCAAACTTACCTGAAGGATGTGTGTGTCCCTTTAAGAAGTGCTGACAGCATCTCAGTCTGTATGCTGCATGCTAGCTTTTCAGAGCGAGCTAAGGACCCAGCCCTAAGCTCAGCCCAAAGGTTGAAGTTCGCAGAGCGTGACGTTAAGTTGGCTTTGGACGCTGACTGACTTCACGCTCTCCAGGTTTGCATGTCCAGGGCCAGCGCTGCTAACAGCAGCACTATGGCCAACACCAAAATGGCGGCCGCTGAGTCCCGCGCTAGAGGCAGGCGATAGAGTGGCAGCTGCCATTTGTCCAGGATTTCAGCACAACCAGGTGGCGTTAAGTTGCCCAATTTTTACCCCTCTGTATAAAATAAACTTCTAACTTCCCCCTTCGTTCGTTAATGATAACCCTGACTCTCTGGCCCCTTGTTACTGATTCAATCATCTTTTCAGCTGGGGATGGAAGGTTCAGGAAAATCTGATTGCCTCCCATTTCAGTTGTGAGTTAACTAAAATGAGTGAAGTTATACAGCTGTCTGACTGATACCAGGTCATAAATACTCACCAAAACAACAGTGTCCATTGGAAAGACTACATGACTTGCACAGCATACAATAAATTATCAGCCATAACTGAGCTTGTCTTTCTCCATTTGCCACATTAGTAATTGTTCTTATTTTGTAAATTCACTGTTGTCCAACAACTAATCAGAAATGCATATAGGAACATTGGAATTGCTAGACAAATAAAGACCAAGGTCCATCTAGTTCATCTTCTACCATCCTGGTGTTGTTGACTAATCATGGCAATCAATCTTTGTCAATTAGTCTACAACAGACCCAGACATGAGGCGGGGAAACCCCCAGTGATGGAGAGCTTTGGGAACTATGGGGGAAAAATTCAGTATCGCCCCATTTGGGGCGCCATTATCGGCCGTGCGCAAAGTTCAGCGCCTGGCGTTAATTTTCGCCTCCGACAGCAAACTTGGCTTTTATCGCCCCTGGAGGTGATTGGAGCGCTAAATCAGGCGCTTCACACCTGTCTTAAGGCGCAAACGCCGAGGAGTGAGGCGCTACCTCAGAGTGCTGGCGAAGCAAGGAAGGGGAAATCAAAATAAACCTGCAAAGTGCTGCTCAGTACTCAAAACTCCTTCACACAGCATTGAATCTTTCCAGAAGTCTCTCTCTCTCTTTCAGACTGCATGGTGCAAAAATGTCACCGACAAAAAAAGGCAGGAAGCGGTCGCCTTTAAATAGCGCTCCCCTAGTCCCTTTCTGACAGCATAACGCTCCCCTCAACCTGTCGTTGCTAGCGGCAGGCGGTAAGGCAGGGGGCGCCACTCAATATCCGGTCCGGGGCGCTAACGGGGCATAGCGCACTCGAATGACGTCACAATCTGCTGGCGCAGGAGATCGTGGCGGAAGTGTTTAGCGCCGCCGCAAAATGTCTAGTTAATTTCGCGAGCGGCCTCTAGTTGCTTTACGCCCCAATTGGCGCCCTCTTAAGGTGCTAATGGGAGGCGCAAACCACTGAATTTTTCCCCCTATAGGTCCAAAGTAACCTGTTCCTCCAAGCATGCTACGCTTGCCATATGTCATGTCTCAAATTACTTATCTACTGTATCCCAAAGTATTACTTTCTGAAAGAAATCTATCTACTTTGCATTTGAATGAATCAATAATATCTGCTTCCACCATCTCCCTAGGGAGCCTATTCCATCCTCACTGAACCACTCACTCACTGAAATAATGGGTTTGATATTAAACCTCATGCCCCCCCCCCCGACCCACGACACGCAGGAGAGGGTCGGGGAGGAGGGGGAAATTAAAAATCACGAAACTCATCCCCGACCCGTCAAAATGGCGGCAGGTTATGAATCGTGTTTGTGTCCCATTTTGGAGAGGTGGGACACTTCATCATTATAATATTTAAATCAGGCTCCCACAGTGCAGTTAGGAGCCTGATTTAAATGTAACAGTTGCCAGCCGGGTTTCCAGGGGCTTGGGAAACCTGGCAGCTAAATGGAGATAGGAGCAGCTGGCTGCAGAAGGTAAGTGCTTTTTAGAGCACTGCTTGTGAGCCAGGAAGAGCAGGAGTGCTCCCTCCGGCCATTTAAATGAACCTTTTGCCAATCGTGGCTGCTCCTCGCTGGCCCAATTGGCTGACTCTTCCTCCGCCTCCCCCCCTCCAACCTGCGATCTGCTGACCCCCGCCGCCGCCCCCCCCCCCCCCAAAACCCCCTTCAACCCACCCTCCCAATTGCCGGGACCAACCCCAACGGTCCCCAGCTGCGACCTTCTGCCGATGGCTTTCCTGCCTGGCAGCCAGTCAGCCTGTCAATCTGGCCGGCTGCCAGGTGGGAAACAAATTTTAAAAAAATGGTAATCAGGTCCTGCCGTTAAATTCAGCAGGACCTCCGCATCCTCGGGATTTCCGTGTTTCCTCCACTATTGCGCTGCCTCGTTCCCTCCTTGCATCCCCGTAAATATCGGGACCAATGTTCTGGACAAGGTGAATCCACTTCTCATGGTCTACATTATCTAGTCCTTTTAGAATCCTAAAAATAGTAATCACATCACTTCTCAACCTTCTCTTTTCCAGTGAGAACATGCCAAATTTACATAAACACTCCTCATAGTCCAATCCCTTCAACCCGCAATCACTCTGGTTGCTCCCTTCTGTATACTTCAGTTGCTGCAATATCCTTTTTGTACTGTGGCAACCAGAACTGTACACAGTATTCTAAGTGCAGTTGCACCAATGATTTATAAAGTGGCAGGATTACCTCACTATTTTGGCTTAATATTGACCTTTTAATACATCCCAACATATGATTTACTTTACTCACTGCGACCAAGCATTATTGCAATAGCTTCAATTTATTTTCAATGAGACCTTGGATCTCTTTTATTTTCCATGCACATTATTTTCTTTCCATTTTAGTAATCGTCCCTTCCTGGACTTTTTTTTATCCCCATGTGAAGCGCTTGCATTTCTCTAAATTGAATTTCATTTACCAGCTGTCCCAATCCCTAAGTATATTCAAATCCTCCTCCAGCTTATCCTGTTCAGCTTTGGAGTCTACCACCTTCATTAGCTTTGTACCATCTGCAAATTTAACCACTGTGCTTGTGACTCCTAGCTCCAGATCATTTATGAAGGTGTTAAACAAGTGAGGTCCCAAAACAGATGCCTTAGGGACCCCACTAACATTCCCCCAGGTTAATGAAAATCCCTGTACCACCATCCTATGGGTTCTATCGGTCAATCCATTATATATCAATTGTAAAATAATACCACTGATTCCCTCTTTCTGATTTCCAGAGGAACTATATAAGGCCTTATTGAAATTCGAAGTACACCACCATATATAGTATAGAGAACATAAGCAAACGTAGTGATATAAAGAAATTCATGGGCTGATTCCAGCTCCTAGAGTGAAGCAGCAATGATGAGGAGTACTTTGCAGAAAATTATGGATGCACAGCCGTGGATGAAAAATTCTTCTGCTGTGTAACCATGATTTCCCATAACATTGGGCTGGATTTTACCAGCCCTGAGGAGGCGGGTTTGGAAGCGGGACTGGTGGGGAAATGAGAAAAATTAGGAGCGGGTCCCAACCCGCCTCCAAACCATCTTCCCAGGAGGCGGGTCCCTGACTCGCTCAGAGGTGGCAAGGGAATTCGAGCCAATTAACTGCCTGGATCAGTGAGGCGAGCAGTGGGTCTGCGGGGGTGAGAGGGGCCCAAATGTCTGCTGTAGAGGTGAGTGATGGGTGCAAGTGTGGACAGGTAAGTATGAGAGGTGAGTGTAAAGTGTTGGAAAAAGTTTCCTTACCTTTGCTTCTTCCTGCAGGCTTCAACCCTTGGGGATCCGGAGGTGCCTCATCTTAACGTCAGAGATGATAGCCATCAGCTTTCTGCTGAGGAGAGAGGTCTTGGTGAGCCTGTGTGCAAGGGCTCACCTTAGAACAGAGATTGTCAGTATTTGACAGCTTCTCAGCTGTCAAATGCTGACAATTCATCTGACAAAAATTTTTTGACAGATGAAACGTCATACGTTGACGTCATCTGTCACCAGCTTTCCCTTAATTGGCCGGCTAAACCCGCAGGGCGGCCTTAACAAGGCCAATCAAGGGAAAATAGTGTGCGTTCATCAGACATCGCTGGGGGCGGGACTGAAACCCGACAACCAGCAGTCCTGCCTCCAGCACGTCTCCATTCACAAAATCCCGGCCATGGTCTCTGTAAACACTTTTGGGAGTATGGGAGAACAGCCATCTCTTTATTGCATGAGAGAAAATGTGCTTCAATCTTTGTATTTTGTGGTTACACCCTGTGGAAATCATGTACAGGTACTATATCTCACTCTCTGAGTGTGTGTCTCTGCTCTTGACTTCTATGCTCCCTTCTGGCAGCAGTGCTTCTGATGGAAGGTGGTTTATCCAACTGTGGTGCAGGGACCAGTAACACTCCAAGAAGGTGGAACATCAGTCCAAAGAATATCTTAAATAGTCACCCTGGAAGGAAGAAATATAGCGAGAGATGCATTATATTGGAGTTAAAGTTGCTGGTGAGGGTTCCAGTGTTCTTTTCTCTGGGTTCTACTTAGGCCACAGGTGGTGATCATCTCTCTATATGGCTGCCACTGATCTGTATAAGGGCAGAACAATGTGCATCCATTAGTAATGAACAAAGTCCTCCCTTACAGTGGGTAGCATTCTTTCTCCAAGAATATCTCGGCCTACAAGTAAGCCTTTCTGGATAGCGCATTATGTAAGTCAGCGATGGAGGTCTCTGGTCTGCCTAATCCTTCATCCATCATAGTATGCATGATGGCTATAACATTGTTTATGTGGTGTTAATGCTTCTCTATCCTCAGTTTAAAGATGGGCTTTGTGATTGCTTTACCTAACACTCCCTCTGTTTGAGTCTACGAAATTTGCAACCCTTTATTAGACTCTTCAGATCATCTACAGCTAGTGGAGCCACTGGTAGCTGCACCCATTCTGGCTACTGCCACCCACTCTAGACTTTCCAAGCTAACTAGTTCAATAATGGCTTCTTTAGCCAGTAGGAACTGTTCCACTGCCGTACTCTTGTGTACCGGCAGTTAAAAGCTAGATTTTACTTGATTTTCTTCTTGACATCATGGATTCTTCTTCATGACCTCCCACCACTTCCTACAGGCAGTGGACATGGCCTGTGAGTCAGCCGTTGATTTCCTCCCAGGCTTGCTTTCTTGTATGTGGACCGGAGGATGTGTGTGCCAGAGCCACTTATCACTGTTTTACTGGCCCGATGCTCTGGCACATTAAATATACCACTGTATCAATGTAAAATGACTTCTGATTGACTTTTGAATCTGGCTGTAGAATTCCTGGTCAGTGCCATGAGTATTGACAAAAGCTAATTTCTTATAGGGCCAACTGGTTCATTTCCTGCTGCTAAGGTGCTAAGCTGTGATAATTGTTGCTGTTGTGATTCAGTCAAATTCGTTCACTGAATCTGACAGAAGCTGGGCCGTATGGATGTGCTGAGAGGAAATTTCTTAGTTCTGTTAGATGCCCAAAATTCACACAGTTTGATTTTTAGCTGCATTATACTGGGGTCCATTGTAAACTAGACATTGATCCAAAGGCTAAGGCGTGAACCTACATTACCCACTGGTAAAAAAAAATTATGAAAAAGAAATTCTGGCCAGCTTGCTTGCTGATTTCACTGGGAATTTGTCCACAGCACAGAGCTACACTGACCACAGACCGTGAAATAAAAATAAAAATATAGGTTTAAACTACAGAAATGTAGCTTATTGACCGATTGGAATCTTATAAAGTTCATTGCCATTTATTCTACCATGTCATTTAAAAAAGACAGATCTAAAACTTATAGTTTATGGAGCTCTGATTTTTTATTATGAAATGTAAATGTGCTTAGATATGCTGGATTGGGATTAAAGTATGTAATTAAATTGAATATTGCACACTGGCTGAAGCAACAACAACACAACTTATTTATATAGCGCCTTTAATGTACCACCTGAACTGGGATGGGACCCGTGTCCTAGCGGAAAGGGTAAATAGGGAGGTGGCAAAGGCTTTAAACTAGTAAGATGGGGGAGGGATCTACAAGAAACGTAACTAGCCTAAATATAAACAAAACAGGAAAAACATAAGAAGCAGGAGTAGGCCAATTGGCCCCTCGAGCCTGCTCCACCGTTCAACAAGATCATGGCTGATCCAATCTTGGCTTCAACATCACTTTCCTGCTGTCTCCCCATACCCCTTGACTCCCTTGCGGGCATAGGAAAGAATAAAGTAAGGGAGGACATTGATGGCAAGGGAACAAATAGAGTTATAGAACAGGAGTCTAAAAAGATAGTTAAACATAAAGTGAGCGGAAATCCTATTAAAAATGAGTTAAACTGTGATATGCCTATCAATTAGTCCAATAAAAGGCGACGAGTTAAGAACGTAACTGAAGGTTTTTATTGGCTAAATAACAGAGCCCACCCTCGTGGGTGATCCGATCCAACAGGGAGGAATACTAGCCAGTCAGCTACCTTTATACCTGGGCAGGTAATGGGCGGAGTCGGAGGTGGTCAGCCCAGGTATAACAGTGCGACAAGAGGCGACCTCGTGTAGTGATGTGACAGTGAGAACAGTGAGAACAATATACAGTGATAACTATAACAGTGGTTTACCACATTCACCCCTTGTTTAGATTAGAGTCCGGCGGGGTGAAGTGTATTACCAGCTCTGGTATGTCAGTCTGTCCGGAGGCTTCGTTAGCCTCTCCGATCGTCGCAGCGGCGGTGTTACATTATCCGGTGTTAAAGCTGGTGTCTGCGTAGCCAGCAAAGGCTCGTGGGGTTCCGGCATGCCGTCTACCTCGGCTGGACTCGGGGGGTTGGGAGGGGGGGGTGAGGGTGCGAGGTCTCGTAAGGAGACAGTGTCCTCCCGTCCGTCTGGGTAAGCCACATAGGCGTACTGGGGGTTGGCGTGCAGGAGGTTCACCTTCTCGACCAGGGGGTCCGTTTTATGGGCCCTCACGTGCTTTCGCAGCAAGACGGGTCCCAGAGAGGTCAGCCAGGTTGGTAGGGTGGTTCCCGTAGTCGACTTCCTGGGGAAGACAAACATTCGGGCATGGGGGGTGGTGTTAATGGCAGTGCAAAGTAGTGACCGGATGGAGTGCAGCGCAATCGGGAGGACCTCTTGCCAGCGGGAGGTTGGGAGGCCCTTAGACTTTAAGGCTAAGAGGGTGGCCTTCCATACCGTCGCGTTCTCTCTTTCCACCTGGCCGTTCCCTCGGGGGTTGTAGCTGGTGGTCCTGCTTGCTGCAATACCCCTCTCCAATAGGAACTGACGGAGTTCCTCGCTCATGAAGGAGGCGCCCCGGTCACTATGTATATAGTTCGGGAACCCGAACAAGGCGAAGAGTTTGTTCAGGCATTTAATGACCGTGTTACTGGTCATGTCTGGGCAGGGGAAGGCAAAGGGGAAACGGGAGTACTCATCAACGATGTTGAGGAAGTACACATTACGGTCGGATGACGGTAGGGGCCCCTTGAAGTCGATGCTCAGACGCTTGAAGGGGCGGGTGGCCTTGATCAGGCTTGCTCTGTCCGGCTTATAGAAGTGCGGTTTGCACTCAGCACAGATCTGGCAGTTCCTGGTCATGGTCCTGACCTCCTCGATGGAGTATGGCAGGTTGCGGGCCTTAATGAAATGGTAGAGTCTGGTGACTCCGGGGTGGCAGAGGTCATTGTGGAGGGTCTGAAGTCTATCACTTTGCGCGCTGGCGCATGTAATGCGTGAAAGAGCATCAGGGGGGTCGTTCAGTTTACCGGGCCGGTACAAGATCTCATAATCATAGGTGGAAAGCTCGATTCTCCACCTCAAGATTTTGTCGTTCTTGATCTTGCCCCTCAGCTTGTTATTAAACATGAAGGCAACCGAGCGTTGGTCGGTGAGGAGGGTAAATCGTTTGCCTGCCAAGTAGTGCCTCCAGCGCCGTACTGCCTCCACAATTGCCTGGGCTTCCTTCTCGACCGACGAGTGTCGGGTCTCGGGGCCCTGTAGGGTCCTTGAGAAGAAGGCTACCGGCCTACCCTCCTGGTTAAGGGTAGCGGCTAGGGCGAAGTCGGATGCATCGCTCTCCACTTGGAAGGGGATTGACTCATCCACTGCGTGCATTGTGGCCTTGGCTATGTCTCCCTTAATGAGGGAGAAGGCCGCGCACGCCTCTTCCGTGAGGGGGAAGGATGTGGTTTTCAGGAGGGGTCTGGCTTTGTCCGCATAATTGGGTACCCATTGGGCATAGTAGGCGAAAAGCCCCAGGGTTCTCCTAAGTGCTTTTGGACAGTGGGGGAGGGGTAGCTCCATGAGGGGGCGCATTCTTTCGGGGTCGGGGCCGATGACTCCGTTCTCTACTACACAGCCAAGGATGGCAAGGCGCGCTGTGTTAAACACGCATTTCTCCTTATTGTAGGTGAGGTTCAGCCGTTGGGCCGTACGGAGGAATTTCTCCAGATTCACGTCATGGTCCTGCCGGTTGCGGCCGCAGATGGTGACGTTATCGAGATAGGGGAAAGTGGCCTGTAGTCCGTTCTGGTCAACCATCCGGTCCATCTCCCGTTGGAAAACCGAGACCCCGTTGGTGACACCAAAGGGGACCCTAAGGAATTGGTAGAGGCGGCCATTCGCCTCGAAGGCGGTGTACTGGCTGTCCTCCGGGCTGATGGGGAGTTGGTGGTAGGCCGACTTGAGGTCGATGGTCGAGAATACGCGGTATTGTGCAATCTCATTGACCATGTCCGATATGCGGGGGAGGGGGTATGCGTCCAGCTGGGTGTATCTGTTTATGGTCTGGCTGTAGTCGATAACCAGGCGATTTTTGTCGCCGGTCTTGACTACCACCACCTGGGCACGCCAGGGGCTGCTGCTCCCCTCAATAATGCCCTCTTTCAGGAGTCGCTGCACCTCAGAGCTAATGAAGGCTCTGTCCCCAGCGCTGTACCGCCTGCTCTTAGTAGCGACAGGTTTGCAGTCGGGGGTGAGGTTAGCGAACAGGGAAGGTGGCGGTACCTTGAGGGTGGATAGGCTGCAGGTGTTACGCGGTGGGCGGTTTAACTTTCGCTGGTTGTCGACTGTGAGTGGGGGGAGGGGTCCACCGTATGCTAGGGTTACACTTTGGAGGTGGGATTGGAAGTCCAGCCCTAGTATGACGGCAGCGCACAGCTGGGGGAGTACGAGGAGTTTAAAATTTTTATACACTGTCCCTTTAACCGACAATGTCACGACACAGTAGCCGCTGATGTCTGTGGCGTGCGACCTCGATGCCATCGAGATGCGGCTGCGCGTTGGCAGGACGGGGAGGGAGTAGTGGCTCACCGTGTCTGGGTGGATGAAGCTCTCCGTGCTTCCGCTGTCGAACAGGCAGGTCGTGGCGTGGCCGTTGACTTTGATGTCCATCATTGAGCTGGCCAGGTGGTGCGGGCGGGCTTGATCCAGGGTCACGGAAGCTAGGGTGTAGATGAGCGCGTCATTGTCATGACAAGATGGCGGCCCCCGTAGTTCACATGAGGCTCTGTTTAAATCGTTTGCCCCGCACAAAGATGGCCGCCCCTGCTGTTCCCATGAGGCTCTGCAGGCTTCGGCTGCCCCGCACAAAGATGGCCGCCCCTGGTTTTCCCATGAGGCTCTGCAGGCTTCGGCTGCCCCGCACAAAGATGGCCGCCCCTGGTTTTCCCATGAGGCTCTGCAGGCTTCGGCTGCCCCGCACAAAGATGGCCGCCCCCAGGGTTCGCATGAGGCACTGCTGGCTTCTGAGGATTTGCTTCTGCAGGCCTTGGAGAAGTGGCCTTTCTTGAGGCAGGTTTTGCAGGTCGAGTTTTTGGCTGGGCAGCGCGACCTCGGATGCTTCTCCTGGCCGCAAAAGAAGCAGCCAGCGGCCCGATCGGGGTTGCCTGATGTCGGGGCCGGTACCGGGGCTAGCGGGCCCAGTCGGATCCGTGATGCAGACGCTGAGGTAGGTCCCGGGGGCAGCGCTGTGAAGGGTGGTGGGGTGGGGGTCGGGCCCGAGTCCCAGGGTCGCGAATAGTACCTGGCAAACGCTTCCTGGTCTTGCTGGGTGGCCTCTAGGGTGAGGGCGAGGGCTTCGGCCTTGTCCAGGTCTATGTCCTTAGCTTCAAGCAGTCTTTGCCGTGTGTAGTCGGAACGTAGGCCTCTCACCAAGGCGTCGCGGACATTGTCTTCCATGTTCGCAGTAGCCGTCACCGCTTTAAAGTCACAGTTCCTGCCGAGTTGTCTCAGCGCTCGTGAAAATTCAGCTATCGATTCTCCTGGCTGTTGCTGGCGAGATCTTAAGAGATGCCTAGTGTACATGTAGTTTACCGGGCTCCGGTACTGCTGTTTCAGTAGGTTGATGGCGTCGTCGTACGTAGTCATGTCCTGGATGAGTGTATATACTCTCGGGCTCGCTTGGGCTTTCAGGACTCTTAGTTTGGATCTCTGAGGGACGACGGCTTCCTCCAGGTACGATTCGAAGCAGTCCAGCCAGTGTTTGAAGTCGTTGGCTGAGTTTGGTGCCTGTGGGTTTAGATCCAGGTATGGTGGTTTCAAGGCTTGCAGCCAAGCCGGCTGGTGTGGCCCGTTGTCTGGAGGCTGCTGTTGCTGTGCTGCTGGGTGAGCTCCTTGCTGTTGCTGTTCATTATCAGACATCTTTAAAATTTAGTCAATAAAATTGATATGCCTATCAATTAGTCCAATAAAAGGCGACGAGTTAAGAACGTAACTGAAGGTTTTTATTGGCTAAATAACAGAGCCCACCCTCGTGGGTGATCCGATCCAACAGGGAGGAATACTAGCCAGTCAGCTACCTTTATACCTGGGCAGGTAATGGGCGGAGTCGGAGGTGGTCAGCCCAGGTATAACAGTGCGACAAGAGGCGACCTCGTGTAGTGATGTGACAGTGAGAACAGTGAGAACAATATACAGTGATAACTATAACAGTGGTTTACCACAAACTGTCTATACAGCAATGCACACAGTGTCTGTAATAAAACAGGGGAGCTAGAGGCAATTATGCACTGCAAGGAACCAGACATAGAAGGGATCACTGAGACATGACTGCAGAAAAATCAGGACTGGGAATTAAACATTGCCGGGTATAACATATTTAGAAAAGATAGGGAGGGAAAAAGATGAGGTGAATAGCTGTACTTATTAGGGATAACATAATGGCAGTAGAAAAAAGTGACACAGATATCAGCAAGACAAAAATAGAATCCATATGGATAGAGATAAAAGATAATAAAGGATCAGTCACACTAATAGGCATAGTCTACAGACCACCTAATAGTGGAAGGGAGGTGGAAGAAGAAATATGCAGACAAATTAGGGAAATTAATTAAAAAAAACATAGAATAATAATCATGGGGGATTTCAACTACCCTGATATTAATTGGACAGAAGCGGTAGTAAAGGGGATAAGGGAATGGAGTTGCTACAATGTGTACAGGACTCCTTTCTCACCCAATATGTAAAAAGCCCAGCAAGGGAGGATTCGCTATTGGATCTAGTAATGGGGAATGAACCAGAGCAGATAAGAGAAGTAAAAGTAGGGGAACATCCAGGCAATAGTGACCATAATATAATACGCTTTAAGATGATAATTGAGAAGGACATAAGTATGATGAAAACCAGGTTAATAGATTGGAGAAAAGCTGATTTTGAGGGGCTGAAAATAGAATTTGGGGGAAAAAATGGGCAACAGTATTGGCAAACAACGATGTAGAACAGCAATGGGAAACATTTAAAATGGTGTTCAATAGAATGCAGGAAAAATATATTCCGCTAAAAGGAAAGAACAAACTAAACAATAATGAAACTCCATGGATGAATAAAGCCATAAGGTAACAATTGAGGGTAAGGAAAGAGGCATACATTAAGTACATAGACAGCAGGGGAGTGTATGATAAGGGAGAATACAAAAAGATTAGGAGAGAAGTCAGAAAAACAATTAGGGAGGCAAAGAGGAACCATGAAATTAAATTATCAAGGAACATAAAACAAAATAGTAAAATATTTTATAGACACATCAATAAAAAAAGGAACGTTGGGATCGGAATTCGGCCATTAAGGGATACACAGGATAATACCACAGGTAATGATAGAGAGATGGTAGAAATATTAAATAATTATTTTGCTTCAATATTTATCAGGGAAATAAAACAAGTGGACATGACATTGGATGGTGAGATTAGTAATGAGATAAGTGCATTTAAAATAAAAAGGGGATATATTAAATAAACTAATCAAACTCAAAGAGGATAAAACCCCTGGTCCGGATGGATTGTATCCACACATTTTAGAAGAATCTAGGCAAGAGATAGCAGAGGCATTACTACGCATATTTAATAATTCATTAGAAAAAGGTGCAGTGCCAGAGGACTGGTGGATAGCTAACATAATACCGATATTTAAGAAGGGGGATAGAACATGTCCAGGGAATTATAGACCAGTCAGTTTAACATCGGTGGTAGGAAAAATAATGGAATCCCTACTAAAGGAAAAAAATGGAAGAAATCTAGAAACCAAAAATATAATAATGAACAGTCAGCATGGATTTCAAAAGGGAAAGCCTTACTTGACCAAACTTATTGAATTTTTTGAAGAGGTAACAGAGAGAGCAGACAATGGTAATGCAGTAGATGTAATTTATCTGGATTTTCAAAAGGCCTTCGATAAGGTGCCACATGATAGACTGATGAACAAGGTCAGAGAATGCATTGTCAGGGGACAAGTAGCAGAATGGATTGCTGGCTGGCTTCAGGACAGAAAGCAGAGAGTAGGAGTAAAGGGTCGCTATTCACAGTGGCAGAAGGTGGGTAGTGGTGTTCCACAAGGATCAGTGCTGGGACCACTGTTGTTCACAATTTACTTTAATGATTTAGACTTTGGAATCAAAAACACAATTTCTAAATTTGCGGATGACACCAAATTGGGGGATATAGTCAGTACTGAGGAGGACTGCAACAAATTACAGGAGGACATGAATAAACTTGCAGAATCAGCATATAATTGGCAAATGAAGTTCAACACAGATAAATGTGAGGTATTACATTTTGGTAGGAAGAATAGGGACGTCACTTATCACTTGGAGTCTAGGAGGGGTGGAGGAACAAAGGGATCTCTGAGTACAAATACACAAATCACTGAATGTAGCGACACAGGTTAACAAGGCCATAAAAAACGCAAACAAAGCACTAGGGTTTATTTCTAGAGGGATAGAATTGAAAAGTAGGGAAGTTATGTTAAACCTGTATCGAACCTTGGTTAGATCACACTTGGAGTACTGCGTACAGTTCTGGTCTCCATATTATAATAAGGATGTAGAGGCATTGGAGAGGATGCAAATAAAATTCACAAGGATGATACCAGAACCAGAGGTGATACCTATCAGGAAAGGGTGAACAGGCAGGGTCTCTTTTCTCTTGAAAAGAGAAGGCTGAGTGGTAACTTAATAGAGTTATTTAAAATTATGAAAGGTTTTGATAGAGTAGATATAGAGAGTGTGTTTCTACTTGTGGGGAAAGAGCAAAACTAAAGGCCATCAATATAAGATAGTCACCAATAAATCAAAGAGGGAATTCAGAAGAAACTTCTTTACCTAGTGAGTGGTGAGAATGTGGAACTCGCTATCACAGGGAGTAGTTGAGGTAAATAGTATAAATGCATTTAAGGGGAAGCTAGATAAGCATATGAGGGAAGAAGAAGTAGAGGGTTATGCTGATAGAGATAGATGAGGACGGATGGGAGGAGCCTCGATTGGAGCATAAACACCGGCATGGACAGGTTGGGCCGAATGGCCTGTTTCTGTGCTATAAATTGTATGTAATTCTATAGTTTAACCTTTCAAATTTAATCTGGTTCAGAATTTTAAAATACAGACAGCCTTTTCACTGCTGGTGCTAAAGTCACAGACCATTCTGCATCTGGAGAGGCAATAAACCTCTCATTGAGAACTGCCCCCTTGCGTCTACATGTAGATATTATACATTTCCTGATTAATTGATTGTCAGAAATATTGAATGGGTACAAAGAAGACCATCGTATCAATAATATAGCCATTTCAGCTAACTGACACTTGGGGTCTTCCTATTGTTCCAAGCTACAATAACTCGCACCAGTGAACAGTAATGTTGCGATCATGTCGAGGATTGAACTCCTATAAACCCCCGCCCCCCACCAGAGAAACCTTGTATGACATAGATTTAATCTCTTGTTTGCTGGTACTAGCAATACAAAAATATTGGGGGGGAAATTGGGTGGCACCCATTTTTGGGTGCTAACATCGCTGGGGAGCTCATTTTAGCGCCCCAAAAAAGTTAGCACCCTTCCGCCGTAAATTCAGCAGTGGCGCCCCAAGCAGGAGGTGGGGCACTACTGGAAAGCGCTCCACCTCCTGTTTGGGGCGCTACTACTTAATTTTGCGGCGCTACGTGCCGCCGCGTCATTGCAGGCCTCCTCCCCTGATTAAAGGGGAGGGGCCTAGCACTGCGCGCACGCTGCGATCGCAGCCGGCACCCTGCACACAAAAGGGAAAAGGGACAGGTGCTGGCAGTCGGCCAAAAAAAAATAGCCACCCGACACTTGCCCTTTAACTTGCGCCACTGCCACTGCAAAACCACCCCCCGATCCTGTCGCACATATCGTCCAGTGATAGGTCAGGGGGTGCAAGGGAAGTTTGCGGCTGGGGCGCAAGCGGGGCGCTGTGCACGACAATGACGTCATTGCCGGCGGCACGAGGCGCTACCGGCTACCGCCGCTGCTAACCTCCCACTGGGGGCGCTGACGAGAGGTGCGAACCAACCCAATTTTTCCCCCATTATGTTTTAAAAATTCAACTTGGGCAACCCAGGCATAGATCCAGTTTGTCAAAAACACATATTGGGCTGAATCTTAACTCCCAAAAATGGGTGGGTTGGGGTTGGGTCAGAGGTTAAAATTCAAAAAATCTGAAACGGGAACTCAACCTGCCCACTTCCAGTTTTAACAGAGCGACCAATTCGCTCGCAAAAGGCAGGTTGGTCTTTTAAGTATAATGAGGCCTTCATTTTAACACTATTCTATTTTTTTCAATTCAATTTTATTTGCCATATGTAACCAGTACAAGTACAATGGAATGCTTACTCCCCGTAGGGACACGTCAGCTATTTTTACAGCGCCGTGTTCAGAAAGTCAATTCTTTGTCATCCAGTGGCAGTGGGAGCACGATGTCCCTCAGCCGCTCTGTCCTCCTCGTCACCGCGGCCTCCTCCTCACTGTTGCCGGCTCGGCTCCACGTGTGGTGGCCTGCTTCTCCCGCTCACCCTCTGGCCACCATTCCCAGCTCCCCTCCTCCCAGTCGGACTGCGAGTTGTCGTGGCTGCTGCTGCGTCCCGATGTGCTGCGCTGCCTCCGCCCGACTCGCCGAACATATCCTCCGGTCGCTGCGGCCTCCACCTCACCGTCGCCGGCTCCACGGTCCGACGGCCTGGGCCTGCTTCTCCCGCTTCCGGCCCAGCCTCTGGCCGCCATGCTCGGCTCCCCTCCTCCCGGTCGGAATGCCTTCCCGCTGAGGAGCAGCCGGCCGACGTGCCCTAGCGGGTCGACATGGCTGCTGCTGCGTCCCGATGCGCTGCCTCCGCCCGACTCGCCAAACGCCTCGCTCCGGTTGCGGGAGCGAGCGGCGAGAGCGGGCCGCCCGAAGCAGGGAGAGCTCGCTAGCACCGGACCGTCTCGGGCGCCATCTTGACCTACCAATGTGTGTGAGAAGGACCTACCTGCACTGTTCCTTGCATTCCGGGTGGAGGAAAGATCATATTCATGCGGGCTCGTTGAAATATTTCGCTGCTGCCTGCAATGGACAACACATGTTGGCCAGGTTTCCCAGGAAACCCAGCAGTTGAAAGGCAGTGAGAAGGACTGACTCCATGAGGTAAGTGATTTTACAGCACTGCTCGTGAGCCAGGAGGAGCAGGAGTGCTTCCTCCAGGCCCAACAAGCTACCCAGTAAAACCGCCCTGTTTGCCCACCCCCAGCCTGCCAGCAATCCCTCCCACCCCCTGCTCCGCTGCGGCCTTGTGCTGTAGGCTTCCTCGCCCGACAGGCCTCCAGCTTGTTAATCAGGCTGGCTCAGGGCGAGAAACCAACAAAAAAAAAATTAAAGTCGTCCTAGGACGTTTGGGAAATCCATTCTTCCAGGATTCACGACCTCAAAACAGCACCCCAGCACGGATTGTGCCTCCGGGCTAAAATCCAGGCCATTGAATTTCTCTGGCATTTGTGGGAGGGATTGTTTACCTTGACATTGCAAATAATGTTTGTAATTTAAATTTAGCGTGTGATTTAATGGCTAAATGTGAACTGTAACTGCACTTTGTAGTCTGTAATCAATACAGAAATTCCTTTGTTCCTATAGGTAATGCTACATTCCTATAGGTAATGCTATGTTCTTATAAGGGTATCAAGGGATATGGAGTAAAGGTGGGAAAATGGAGTTGAAGTGCAGATCAGCAATGATCTACTTGAATGGTGGAGCAGGCCTGAGGAGTTGAATGGCCTACTCCTATTCCTTATGTTCTTATACATAAGAAAAACTTCTGCGGCTTTTTTAGTGGTAGAAGGTGTGAAACCTTTTTCAGGCTTTTTCTCCCTCAAATGGTTGCTGAACATGTACTTCCCATGGAGCAGAGGGCAGCTGGGCAATTATTCCTTGGCCACCTCAATGACCGCATTCAGCTGACACTTCCAAAAGTGGCCTAGTAACTGCTTTACCAATGCTTTCCATCCCTTTGGCACAGTGTTGTTGTGAGGCTTGGCAGCACCCCAGTGCAACATAGATGAATTTAGGTATTTCGTGGAAGGTGGTAGGAGGGACCACAATGTGGTTGCACATATTGATGCTTTTTGACTTGGGATTATAGGGCATTTACACAGTCCTGTGTTCTCACTGGGTAACCAAAATTATAAGGAGTGCAGGTCAGAGAATCAAGGCTAGTTGTTGCTGCTGGCTCAGGCTCCTTGTGAGCACGAATCGCAGCTGGGGACGCAGAATGACCCCGTGGTCTAGAAATTCGACATTACTAAAAACCTGCTGGTGCCACTGCGGGCCGGTGTTAACGGTTCCGAAAATGGTGGCGCTGGCAGGACCGGTAAATTGGCGCTGGTGGCTAATGGAATTTCGTCCGGCGTTAAACTCACTGTGCAACACTGTTCTGGTAGCTTTAGTCCTGGCAGGAGGCCCTAATGTAGCATGGCCGTAATGTCACTGTAGCAAGAACAGCCTTCTCTTAAAACGAGGCTGTCATTTTCAGAAAGCAGTTCGGTCTCTTAAAGGGGAACTGCCTTCTGAAATGAAAAAAACAAAAATCATTTAAAAATAGGCAGTTTTTAGCCCTTACAGCTCAACTGTCTTCTGAAATTTTTTTTTTAAAGAATTCCCAAATGCGAATCTTCATCTCTTAAAGCTGAATTGCCTTCCGCAATTAAAAAAATGGGAGAAGTGCTTCAGCACTAACACAAATGGCTCAGTAAGCCATGGTCTCGCAAGTTTGGATGAGTGCAGCTCCAACAACACTCAAGAAGCTCGACACCATCCAAGACAAAGCACCCCATCCACCATCTTAAACATTCACTCCCTCCACCACCAGTGCACTGTGGTTGCAGTGTGTACCATTTACAAGATGCGCTGCAGCAGCTCGCCAAGGCTTCTTCGGCAGCACCTCCCAAATCAGCGACCTCTTCCACCTAGAAAGACAAGGGCAGCAGGCGCATGGGAACACCATCACCTCCAAGTTCCCCTCCAAGTCACACACCATCCTGACTTGGAAGTATATCGCCGTTCCTTCATTGTCGCTGGGTCAAAATTCCTGGAACCCCCGCCCAAACAGCACTGTGGGAGTACCTTCACCACACGGACTGCAGCAGTTCAAGAAGGCGGCTCACCACCACCTTTTCAAGGGCAACTATGGATGGCCTTGCCAGCGATGCCCACATCCCATGAACGAATTAAAAAATAAAGCAGCATTCCAGTTTTGTGCAGGGGGTCAGCACTGCAAAAGAGGTCCTCTACCCACAGGGGCTAGGAGGCCCTCTAGATATAATGATGTGGGACCAGATCACCAAGGCCATCACTCCAGCAGTGTCACCCCTGTTCCTAAAGAAGATTCATGACCTCAGACCAATGGTCAAGGTCAGTGAATGCATCTTCAAAAGCTGACTCCTACCAACTGCACCACTAACCTCACACACTTCTCAATGCACGGCTCCACTCCCCACCCCCATGCCCTCCCGCAATCACTCACCTACCAACAATCTGCACCAATCACGAGGAACACCATTCCTAGCTTCACTTCACCCCTTGGAGGAGGAGGTGCAGGCAATTCCTGGCAGGGGCATGTCTGAGCCCTTGGCCAGTGGCTGGGCTGAAAGGATACGAGATGTTGGTATCCTCATATGTTATCGTCCTTCTAGCATGCACCTCTTTCTTTTCCGCCCCCCCCTCACCACAACTCCACCCTTGTGCCTTCCTCATTTCACACACTCAAGAAATGCAGCCTGCCCAGCCAATGGTTGACCAAGAAGAGGGAAAGGAGAGTGAAGAAGAAGAAGAAACACCGTCTCTTGATTTGACACTCCCAGCTACCAGCTCCTCAAGGTTGACTAGCAAAGCCATTTGCAGTGACCCTACTGAAAGTCAGCAGTCTTTCACCAGCCATGCTGCAGCCATTGGGGTAGCACTGCATGACATCAGTAGGATAGACAAAGACACACACAAGATAATCACTAAAGGAATGCATAAGGGTGATGAGTTGATTTCTTGATGTCATATTGGATGGATAGATGTATAAAGTTAGATTGGAAAGTTTGCTTTGTGGTGGCTTTTATTTCAGCATTGTGGCCAAGAGGATGCTGTGATGGTCAGTAACAGAGGGAAGGGAAGGAGTTGGATAATTTTTGAAAGGGGAATTGGGGTTGTGGTCACTGGTACTGCAGGTGGATGATTCCATCCTGGATATCCCAGCCAGAAAGGAGCTCTCTGGGTTGCATCCTTCCCGCTTCCTCCTCTTCTGCGCCTTCCTCTTCCCTCTGCGAGCGGATGCTGTAAATCTGAAATAAAAGCAGAAAATGCTGAAAATACTCAGCAGATCAGACAGCATCTCAACCTGAGATGTGGACTCTGTTTCTCTCTCCAGCTGCCTGATCTGCTGAGTATTTCCAGCATTTTCTGTCTTCTCAGAGGCCTTCCTTTACCATCCGAGGCCTTGCAAACATCCAGCAGCACTCCCTGCATACTTAAAAAAAAACTTTTAACAAGTATTGCATCAAGCCACTACTTCAATAAAATTTTAAAAATCCAGTCCAAAAGCTTTAATGCAAACTTACCTGAGTTTTGTGTGTCCCTTTAAGAAGTGCTGACAGCATCTGTCAGTCTGCTGAAGGCTCGCTTTTCAGAGCAAGCTTAGGGCCCAGCACTAAACTCAGTGCTACGGTTGAAGTTTGCAGAAAGTGATGGGCTTCATACTCACCCCATTTGCATCTCCAGGGCCAGTACTGCTATCTGCAATGCTAAGGCCCTCACCAAAATGGCGGCCGCTGAGTCCCGCGCCAGAGAAGTGCGCTAGAGTGGCGGCCGCCATTTTTCGCCATGATGGCGGCGCAAACAGGTGGCGATAAGGTAGGGAATTTCTCCCCCCTTGAATTTTCTGCTAGTCGCTAACATTTTAACAGAAAAGTTGTTGAATAAAATCCCAAGAGGACTATAGATCTGTGTTCGGCACAGATCAACCCTGCCAATATTAGATTAACAAACTTTAATGGAAGCGAGTAAAAACTCCTTTTTTTTGTTCATTACTGCACAGTAAAATCAAAATGATGTTACTTCTCTACAACTTGTACAACTGTGTGTACCCTGGATTGTATTAACAGGTCATAAATTGATTTTATTTGAACAGAGAAAAGTAAAGCACTGTCTTTATTTAGTTCAATTTAAGGCAACGTGCTTAACATGAGCAATGTTTAAAGTGAAGTAGTCTGCTTGCACTACATTATTGCATTTACAAATTGATTGTCTATTTTGGGACAATAAGAGACTGTTGCATTCTTACTAAATGCATTGCCTGATTGTAATTTTTTGTTGAAAGGTATGTGCACCAGAAAGAAAATTACATTGTTTTAGGAGATTATAGTCATTTGAAGAGTAAGGAAGTGCCAAAATAGAGACCATTTGGTCTACAGAAACAGTGCACGTATCAATTATGTATTCAGTGACATTTTATCAATTCAGCATATGCCTCTTGCTTCTTTCCATCTGCGCCTTAGTTGATTTTATTTTGTCAGATCTATTACTTTTTTACTCCTGTAATCAAATGATTAGAGTCTAAGCTTGTCCTAAACAAATGGTTAAATCTTTCCTAAGCAAACATTGAGGTCCTCTTGTAGCCTATCTAGAGTATCAAAATTAAATCCAACCCCTCACAAAGTGGTAGAATTGGGTTCATGCTGATCATTTGCCACGTGATGAGTTTTTGATCTTGACCTGACTATCGAGCACAGATGTCAGAGTACAGAGCACCTTTTAGGATCCAGAGTCTTGATAATATGTCATTTATCAGTCCTGTGTTCCTTTCATTGGGGCATGATGTGTGGCACAGAATGGTCTAACTAGAGAAAGAAATAACTAATAAAATATTAATATATTAGCTTAAAAGTGTGCTAAATGTAACAAGGTTTTCTATCAAATTGAAACAGGCTTTTGGATAAAACAAAGCAATTGCACAAAAAAAGCAGTGTACTTAAATGCACAAAAATCAATTTGTTACTCAGTGCAGCTCAGGCCACATGCCATACTGCCGATCAGTCTGACAGATTATGCGGAAGGCAATCTTGACAGTACACATCAGTCAAGTCTCTTTCAGCAGGCTCCCCATTGCATACAATTGAGTAAGATGATTCAACTCAAGTAACTACTGTGCAACAAAAGCTATACAAGAACCCAGGATTACAGTTCTCATTTCCCAGCAACATACAACCAGAACCAAACCACAAGCCACCAAAAGTGGGATCAGCAAAGTCTGCAGTATAAAGGACCTGAAGGAAAAAAGATGAGACGGACTTTTAAAGTGCTTTCCTGTAGCACAAAACTCGCAGTAGTGCTGCTGGATTCTCAAAGTGTAGGTGCAGCCAATTCCAAGCCTAATGTAAAATTGCCAGGACTCACTAAGACCAGCTGTTAGAAATACCCATTTTTAGTCTTAGTGAGTTTAGCAGTTTTAGATTTGGTTTGAAGATGGCAGCACAAGATCCACACCTCAGGAAACCAGCAGCACACTGGGAAAAAAAAAAATTTACATTTATATAGTGCCTTTCACAACTTCAGCACTTTACAGTCAGAAGTACTTTTGACATGTAATCACCGTTGTAATATAGGAAACGCAACCGCCTATGTGCACATAGCAAGGTCCCACAAACAGCAATGAAATAAATGACTAGATATCTGTTTAAGTGTTGGTTGAGGGATAAATGTTGGCCAGGACACTGGGGCAACTCTCCAGTAAGCATCTTTAATTAATTCTTTAATTGTTGGCACGGGCTCGAAGGGCCGAATGGCTGCCTTCCATGCTGTAACCATTCTATGATTCCCAACAGTTTGTCCATTAGGTTATCAGTCAGAGTATGAGGTCAGCTCCTCTGAAATGTCCTTTTCTCAGACTATCATCAGCATGTGATGACGAGATGGTTGGACAGCCCTTTAACTCTTTCAGACATTTTGGTGCTGAAAATAGACCTTTCAATTTCAAGGGTCGTTTGATCTTTTCCACTACCTACAAGTTAGGCCACTAAACCTGTTAGCAGTCTCCTTGGAAAAGCAGCTAAATGTTCCATTAAAGAAAAAAGCACAATACATTTGCATATAATCCTGATATTTGTGAAAATGTAATAATTTCACTTAGCCCAAGAGTTTGTGACAGAAAGGAGGATGAGAAATTTCATATTAGTCATTCAGGACAGTCTTTAATTTCTCAAAGTTCATCACAATAGTTTGTAAAAATGTTCATTACCAGATATAGAAGCTGATCCTTATCATTTATTGCATTCATTAATTATCAAAGATTTTCCACAACACTGTGTCAGCAATACTGCATAATGGAATAATTTAATCAACAAAAAATTAAAAACAGCCGGAATGAGCATCCAAAGGCACATGCACTTATTTGTTCAAATCATGCTCTAAACAAAATTATTATGGGTAATTTTGGCATTGGGTGACGGTGTAAATCGGGCAATATTGGATCAGCCGCTTGTTATACATCTCCCCCGATCAGGAGATATGTATAATAGGCAGCTGAATTGATATCGGCCATTTTACACTATCAGCAAAAGTAAAACTTACCCCATTGATTAAAAAATAAAGACTTTGTGGGCCGGCATTCCAGTGAGCCTGCTGCGCCGCTGCAAGTGAGGTGGAGTGGAACACACAGCTGCCCAAATTGAAGGATGCCAACCCTATTGTAAATTGTGGTGACAGGATCGTTAGATAGTTTGGCACAGCCCATAGCTTGCAATGTGAAACACATGCACTATCTTGACAATGATATCCTGAAGGAGAAATCTGAATTTGTTTCATCAACCAGGAAAAGGGAAGAAAAATGCAAAGGCAGAGCCAAAAGGGGCTGTGAGCAAGGTCACTGGAAAGAAAATTACGAGGATCATTGGCCTGGGAAAAAAGAAGCCATCGACAGATGAACAGACCTCTTCTGCTGAGGAAGACATCCCAACCTGTGGTATGTTTCTTAATGCCCTTGGCAGAGATTACTTAAAGCTTGTTAGTTGTTGGGGTTCCAAAAAGGTACCTCACACAATATTTTTACTTTTAAATGTTTCAGTTCATTTTTACAAAAAAACGTATGCTTTGTTTACATTTTCAAACCGCATTTATATTAACATCCAACCGACCTCATGGGGTTCTCCCGATCATTCGTCAAAGTTACAGCGGATGATTTGGAGAACCCCTGCAGAAGCTCAACCATGTTCATGGAAACCATTGATATAAATTGCCCACTTTGGCAGAGGAAGGTTGAACTGGATAATTGGTCCTATTTACCTTTGGTGTGCCTCCCATTGTAGATGTACTATCATTCATAGTAGACTGCAAATTAATAAAGGCCATAGGCTCCAAGTAGATTTGGCCAAATACCAATTATATGATTTTAGAATTCATGTTATCGATGAACAATTTATGCAGTGCAAAAAAAATCCCACATTTGTGAAAGCTTTCCAATAAGGCTCCTTTTTATCTGTGGTGTTACAGGAGCTTTGAAAATAAGGAAACCAGAAGGGTTCTATCTGAGAGTACCAGAAGCTATGTTGTAAGTGTGTAGAGGATGAGCATTTTCTCTACTGCTCTGATCTTTCTAGGCTATCTGAATGTGCTGTCTAACAATCGATGGAGGGAACGCTGGTGCAGAGTGAAAGATAACAAGCTGATCCTCCACAAAGACAGGACTGACCTGAAAATTCACATGGCATCTATTCCACTGCGCGGATGTGAAATAATTCCAGGCCTGGATTCCAAACACCCACTGGCATTCCGTCTGCTTAGGAATGGACAGGAAGTTGCTGTTTTAGAGGTGCAGTATTGCTACATTCAAAGAACTACAATGATTGAACTGGAAACATCAGTATCATTTCAATATCAGTATCATTGCTTCAATAGTAACCAAATACACTAAAGAAAGTGGTTCTGTCCTTGTTGCCATTTTTAAACAAAAAAAACCCCCGGCAGCACAGTGGCATAGTGGTTAGCACTGTTGCCTCACAGCGCCAGGGACCCGGGTTCGAATCCAGCCTCGGGTGACTGTCTGTGTGGAGTTTGCACATTCTCCCCGTGTTTGCGTGGGTTTACTCCGGGTGCTCCGGTTTCCTCCCACAGTCCAAAGATGTGTGGGTTAGGTTGATTGGCTATGATAAATTGACCCTTAGTGTTAGGGGGATTAAATACATGGGGTTACGGGGATAGGGTGGGATATGTGTTGGTGTAGGGGTTGCGGGGAATCGGGTGGGATATGTGTTGGTGCAGGCTCGATGGGCCGAAATGGCCTCTATCTGCACTGTGTGGTTTCTGTGATTTCTGTGAAATAGTTGCAGGAAAACAGTCAGAATGTGAGTTCAGCATTAACTGCAGTATTTAGTTCTAGATGTCCTGACTTCACAGAGCAGAGCATGAACTTCTCGGGCATCTTGTTGCAACCACAAAGGAATTCCAATGTAAGCTAATGGTAAAAAATCCTGGGGGCTAAATTCGGTTGATTTGCGCCTCCCATTAGTGCCCTAATTCAGCGGGAGGTTAGCGGCGGCACTAACCGTTAGCGCTGTGTGGCACAGCGCCGCCACGATGATGTCATCGCCGTGTGCAGCGCCCCGGCTGTAATATTGGGTGGTGCCCCCCGACTTACTGCCGGACGCTATGTCCGCTGGGGTCAGGGGGGCTGACCTGAGGCTGGGGCAGCGCTAGTTAAAGGGGAGGTGGTGGGCGGCCATTTTTGTTGCTGACTGCCTGCCAGCACCTGCCCTCGTTGCTGTCCCCGGCCCCGGTGAAGCCTCCCCCTGCGGGGTGCCGGCTGCTCTCTATGAGCCGGGCTCATTTGCCGGCACTCCTGATCCCTGGTAGTCCAGCTGGGTGCCGGGACACGCTGCACCAGGCCCCTCCCCTTTAAAAGGGGGAGGAAGGCCTGCAGTACCGCGCTGCGGCATGTAGCACCGCAATATTGGCTCACAGCACCCCAAGAGGGACACGGGCCGTTTCCAGTAGCGCCCCTCCTCCCTTTCAGGGCGTTACCTGGGAAAATCAGCCGTGGAGGCACTACCCAATTTTTACCCCCATTGCTTTAGTGGACGTCTGACGTGGTTAACCTTTTGAACTGAAATTGTAACTTGAAGAACTACGAACGGAAAGCATTGTAACACACTGTTGAGGGGTGGGGTGAGGTCAGGTTTGGGGGAGGGTGGTAACAGGAGAGCAAATGGTTTCTCATTGAATCCAAAGCAGATCTAAGGCAAACTGCTGTACAAAAAGTGTTATTTGCTCTTCTGGATCTAATGGCTAAATGACTCAGCATTATCCATTTGGCCATTGAAGGGGGAAGAAAATTCCTGATTTAAAGGAATGCGAGTCTTCCTGCTTGTGCTCCGAGCTGCTGCTTTGTCTGTTTTGAATATTGCCAGTGTATATAATGCTTGCCAGAGTGAACTTCCCGACTTCCAAGTGTGAATATAAATACAAATTATCTCTAACTATTTTAACTGCATCTCAACTCTTAGTCAGCAGGTTTGTGGCTTTAGCCCAAGCAATGTTTATACAGCACACATGGATATCAGAAAGTGAGCGTATGATTCTTGCAAAAATAAATCATAAAGTAGTTCCTTTAGCTGTAGTCAAATTATAATAAAAATATGCATGTTTTAAATTAAATCATTGATAGCCAAACTAGTTAGAGATAATGTTGTCTTCAGTTATATTACTACTACAGGGTATTTTCATTAATAAAGGTTTATTTTATAAATGCTGCCCACAAAGGTTTTTGTTAGCTGTATCCTGTTTTTACTAAGAGTAGAGCCTTTGCTTGTAACCATTTAAATAAATCTCCATTTGCTGCACTATATTGCTGACTGCTTACTGCCGAGCAATGTGCTCACTGACTAATATTCTGCATTTTTGGAATTTGTGTGATTTCCCACTTCCCGATTCAAATCTGCAGGATGATGTTGTTGCTTCTGACCCTGCTTCTCCTCTTCCAGCTTCACTGAGGCTGCCTCCTAGAGGTGGTCTTATATTGGTTTTCCTTTGTAATACTGTGACTGGAAGAACATCCTTCTTTAATTTGTACTTTTCAACAAAACAAATTAGGCAGCATCTTAAAGTGCCGTTCTATTTTCCATTTTTTGTATCAGTGGAAAATGCTTTATCAGCACAGTAGCCTGCTAAATAGCATTCAGAACATGCATTTAAGCACAAACCAGTGTGAGCATGCTTCCCACCTATTCTGTTACATAAATGATGGCAGTGCCATACTAGCATGATCAGTACAACAAAGCAAACTATTCAGTAATAATGATCAGCTACATGATACAGTAGGTAGGAATCATCTTTTTCCATTCAGCAAGGATGTTCATGTATGAACAGATGCAAAGAAAGTTTGTGTTCAAAAATCTTTTAAGTTAATTTGTCTATGCACCAAATATAGAAGCAGTCTTGATTAACTGAGGCTTTTTCCGTTAGAAGAATGCAATTTACAGGGTAGTTATGATAGATGTGTTTAAAATGATGAAACAGTGGGACTAGGTAGATAGAAGCAGTCTGTTTCCAGTAGTTGAGGGGTCTAGAACAAGGGGCCACAGATACAAGATTAAATGTACGAGATTTACAACAGAGAGTGAGAGAAGTGTCTTTACACAGAGAGCTGTGAGGCTGTAGAATTCGCTTCCAGGGCTAGTGGTCGAGGCAGAAACTATGTCAGCTTTCATGATTAGATTGGATAGATGGATGAAGGAAAAGCGGTTGAAGGGAAATGGGAACAGGATGGGTAAATGTGATTAAGATTGTGGAGGGTAAACGCCGATATGCAATGGTTGGGTCAGATGGCCTGTTTCCATGTTTTAACTTCTATGTACCTGTACTTCTATACTAGAAAAAGAATCTGAAAGCTGCATATCTTAGAATGACAGGCCAGAACTTAAAAAGATAAAGGGTGGAACATTCAACTTGGGTGGACGTGTAAAATGGACGATATCAGATCGGCCATTATACACCCAGCCCGACTGTTCTTTCCATTGGCATCACCGAAGTTGAAAGATCTGGCGAATTATGTCTTGGCGAAGATTAGTTAATATCCATTATTTGGTCGGAGGACTATTCAGCTTTCTTTTGTGTTTGTGCGTGCGTGTATTTTGTGCTGTATTGAACTGCAGCACACTGACCAGTTATTTTATTATGCCATCCAGTGGTTACAACCAGAGCTTACAAATGTGTATCCTTTGAAAATACTGCACCAAGTTTATTGCTGCACCATCCAGCAGTGAGCAAGGTTGCCAACTCTCCAGGATTGCCCTGGAGTCTCCAGGAATTAAAGATTAATCTCCAGGACACTGCTGTGAGCAACCCAGAAGAAAAATCATAGAAGCTTTAAAATAAATTGTGCAGTTTTTCATTTTCTTTCAACACTTTTGTTCATTAGTTAGAAAAATATTGATGAGGAAGAAAGGCTGTTTGACTAACTGTCAAGAATCATCCAATCAGGTAACGAAGAGTCTGCTCGCTTTCCAGTTGGTGTGGGAAGGCGGTGCACCCCAAGGTTGGATGTGTCAGGCAAATAAATGGCCGGAGTGTGGGGCAGGGTGGACGGAGGCGAGAGGTCATGTGATGAAACCTCCTGGAATACGTCCAACCTGAGTCGGCAACTCTAGCAGTGAGAAATGTCTACACTGGATAGCAATAGGCAGTATCGTTTTCTGTTGCTGAAAGGAAGGTATAAGATTATAAAGCAAAAAGAGAGGAGACAAAGAAAATGGACTTCAAATGAAGGAGAGAAAAGGGCAAGCAAAATGTCAGTGGCTGATTAGATGCAAATTTCTCATGATTATCAAAGGAAAGGAATTTATATTCCGCCTTTCACAACCTCACTAAGCCCCAAAGTGCTTCATAGCCTCATTTAGAAGCTCATTGGCACAGCCAGGAGCAGCTGTAACAGTCAGTGTACTCCGACACTGGATCAGTAACTCATGAATGTCAATTTGACCGTGGATCTTTTGTTCAAGTTTAACTAAAAGTTTGTGGCCTAGAAATTCGACTGCGACACGAAGGTTGCTGATGTCACCGTGGCCGCGGGTAAATGGCCGCCGAAAATGGTGGCGTCGGTAGGAGTGAAAAATTTGCGTTGGGGAATTAAAGATATTAGCCCAGCGCTAAACTGACCATGTACCACCCTCCTGGTGGCGTTAGTCCCGGCATCAGTCCTGAATGTGGCATCCAGAAGTGGTGTTGCATCTTCCAACAGCTTCTGGAAGCGAGGCTATGATTTCACTAGGCATTGTGGGATATTAAAAAGGCAATGCATTGATGTTTGCTTAAAAGGGCAATGCCTTCTGAACTAATAAAAATGAAGTACAAAAATGCAGTTTTCAGCCCTTACAGCTCAACTGCCTTTAAAAAAAAATTGTATTTGAAAAAAAATTCACAAATGGGAGTCTTTAGCTCTTAAAGCTGAATTCCCTTCCGCACCTCAAAATTGGGAAAAGTGCTTCAGCACTAACACAAATGGCTCAGCAAGCCAGGGAAGAGGCACCCAGGGTCTCGCACACCGCACTCCAGCTTTGTGCAGGGGATCAGCACTGCAAGAGAGGTCCTCTACCCACAGGGGCCAGGAGGCCCTTCAGAAAGAACAATGTGGAACCACATCACCAAGGTCACAGTGTGGCCCCACAACCTGGCTCCAGTGCCCAAAGAAGCTTCATGACCTCAGACCACTGCTCAAGGTCAGTGAATGCATCTTCAAAAGCCGCCTCCTACCAACTACATCACCAGCCTCTCACACTTCTCAATGCATGACTCCTCCACCCCGCCCCCAATTACTCACAATCTGTACCAATCACGAGGAACACCTCCCATTCCTAGCTTCACCTCACTCCCTTGGAGGAGACGCTGCTGGCCATTCTTGGCAGGGGCATGGCTGAGCCCTTGGCCAGCGGCGGGGCTGAAAGGATACAAGATGCTTGTATTCTCGTACGTTACCCTCCTTCTGGCATACACCTCTTGCTTTTCCACCCTCTCCTCTGGGTTTTCATGGTGAGCTGAGGACCCAGCGCTAAGGACCAAGTTCGCCAAGGTGACGTTAAGTCAACGTTGCATGCCGACTGACGTCACCCTCTCCCTAAATTAAATTTCCAAGGCCATCGCTTTTACCCGCAGCGCTGCCGACCCTCGGAAAATGGCTAACACTCGGGACCCGCCACCAGCTGGCGAAAGAGCGGCGGCTGCTGTGTTTTCGCAAAATTTTGCTGGTAACGGGTGACATAAAACACCCGAATTTTTAGCCCTTAATGTTAAGTGTAACACATTGCATATAGTTTGTCCTGCTCGGTTTCTTCTATAATGGTCCATGTGAATTCCAAAATGTCAAACTGCACTACAGAGATCAAACATAAAGTGAGTAGTTCCTTTTTTCAAAGCAATTGAAATATATTTATTTTACAACTTGTGCGTGCAGGATTGTAGTTAGAGATTAAAATGGATTAAACAATATATCACAAGCCATGCTTTCTTTGGCATATGGTTGCAAAGCAAAATGAACATTCTGGAACGGACCTTAGTGATGCTTTCACAAGGATTCAAGGAAGTGAGGATAATGTAGGAGTTGCAATGAATGGCTGCTGTTTTCTAGGCTTTCTGTGGGTAATTCCTACATAAGTCCTTATACTGAAAAAAATAAGTTTGATCATTAGTAAACTTTTAGAGTATGTTTGTTAAGAACCAAAAAAAGGAAATACCTAACCCTTAATGACCTTAAAGGTTGTAAAATGGATTAAAAGCAAGTAGTAAAGATGACGAATTGAAAGCACCTCCAGTTTTCCCTGTGTCTTGTGGTGAGAGACTGGAACACAATCACTCGATCCTGATAACTAGGTTCATGCGCAAAGATAGTTATGATGAAACTATCTTAAAGCATTGTTGGGGCAGTCAGAGTCAGAGATATCCCTAACAGAAGACTGAAGTTCAACAGAGGGCCTTAACCAGGTGGATGAGGTAGATGCAGCCATGATGTGGATTTAAACCTTAGGGAATTTGCGTAAAAGAAAAAGAAAGAACTTGCATTTATATAACGGCTTTCGTATCCTATGGTCATCCTAAAGTGCTCCACAGCCAATGGATTACTTTTGAAGCACAGTCGCTGGCAGCCAAACATGGCAGCCAGTTTGCACATAGCAAAGTCCCACAAACAGCAATGAGATAAATGACTAGTTAATCTGTTTTAGTGATGTCTGTTGAGGGATAAATGTTGACCAGGACACCAGGAGAACTCCCCTGTCCCTCTTCAAATAGTGCTGTGGGAATTTTACGCACACTTGAATGGGCAGATGAGCCCTGGTTTAAATTCTCAACCAAAAGTGGCACCTCTGGCAATGCAGCACTCCTTTGATACTGCATTGAAGTGTCAGCCTAGATCATGTGCTCAAATCTTGCAGTTGGGATTGATTAGGCTAAAATATAGGATAAATGATTTGGAAAGTCAGTTGTGTCACAATAATTTACAGTTCCTCAATCTGCCTCAAGGAACAGAAAGCAGATATGTGACTATATACCTGCAAAAGACTCAACTTGAGGCACTACTCATACCAATCAACACTGGAGGTGTATTGAACTCATCTCAAGTACAGTGAAGGGAGATCATTTTTCAACTCCTATGGTTTCCTGTAAAAGAGGAGATTGGAAGGCTGATCAGCAAGGGAGGTAGTAATAATTGGTAGGTGGATCAACCTAGGTTGTTCTTGTGTTCAGTTACAGACTAATTTGCCTCCTTGGTCTTTCAGCCAGAGAATGCAGCATAGTATCAGAACCAAAGAAAAAAATCAAAAATGGATAAGAGTTGTGTTCTTTCTTCCCTGCCATCTCCTGAGGCTAAAAACTCAAGTGCAGCTGGTACACATTCACTGTCAGAACTCACCCTGTTACGTTAAGCTCAATTATGTCTCCCTCCCTTCAGCCAAATCCTCTTACTACTCCAGGATTATCCTGGAGCGCAAGAACAACCCATGGCTTCTTTTTTTTCATAAGCTGCCTCCTCAAACTCCTTTTCCCCCCAACTCCTCCACCGTCTCCTCTTCGCCTTCCTCGTCTATGTGCTGCCTCTCAGTGACATCATCCGCAAGCACAAAGTCAGTTTTCATTCCTATGAGCTCTACCTCTTTGCCATTCCCTTGATCTCTCTTGTGCTGTGAGACTGTCCATCTGACATCAAGTCATGTACGAGTCAACATTTTCTCCAACTGAATGTCTGGAAGACCAAAACCATCATTTTTCAGTCACCATCCTAAACTCCATTCCGTTGACTCAATTCTCAGGCCATTTGTTCAGGCTGAACTAAACGGTATCCTGTCAATCCAAAGCAGGCTTTCAAATACCACATCATATCCATCACCAAGGCCATTTACTTCCATCTCTACAATATTGCCTACCTCTGCCCCTTCCTCACCTCCACTGTTGTTGAAACGCTTATTCATACCATTGTCACGTCTAGACTTGATTTCTCCAGTGTCCTCATTACTGGCCTCTAATGCTTCTTAAACTCCAATTTGTTTTCACTTTTTCTTCACCCCTCCCCCCCACCCCCCACCCCCTATGTAATGTTCTGACAACTTTATTACATTAAAGGCACTATATAAATGCAAGTCGTTGCCGTTTCCATGTGATGGCAATGCCAGCAAGTTAATGGCATAGGATCAGCTCCATGCAACCAAACTAAATATCACATAATTGGGACAAAAGTTTTTGTATTTTTCTATTACTTTTTTTAATTACAAGTTGTAAATTTACTTTAAATTAGTCCTATAGATATTCTATTACAGAAAGACTACCAGGGAAAAATGAGTGTGGTTTGCACCACACGCTAGCGCCACAACATGGCGCTAAAATGCCGTGGAGAGCTCTACTGACACCTGATGCTGGTTCCAGCGCCGCACAACATATCGGTCTTGCCGGTAGCGCTGCGGCTGAACTGGATTGCCGGGGAACTCGCCATCAAGGAGATCGTGACATCAGTGAGTGGGCATCAAGTGAGCATTGCACAATCTCCCAACTTCGTTACAGCCAATGAACTTAATGGCTGGAGAAAGCAACGACAGGTTGAGCTGGCATGCAGCAGCAGGAAGCCGGCTCCAGCAACACTATTTAAAAGGGAATATCACCAATCACTCGCACCTGACAGGGTTTTGAAGTTTGAGTGGCTGTGAGCTACTTCCTGCTACTGCAAGAGCTTTCTTTAGTAATTTCAAGGTTCTTTGGTATCAGCGAGTGTTCGAGCAAGTACAAAACTCCATAATTATTTCTGAAAAGCTTCAAACTACAACACTTGCTAAAAGTCACGGGGGCTGTACTGGCAGTGGACCTCGCCCTCCAGGATCTACAGCGGAGGCAGCGAGAAAGACAGGAACATGTGCGCAGTGGGAGGAGGAGGGCCATCAGGGCTCTCAACAGGAGACCTTACCCTCCTAGGGTCTGCCAACATCACTTCTCCTACCTTCAATTAAGGGAGGAGCAGTGTATTAGGAGGCTCTGCTTTACCAAGGAGGTGGTCACAGAACTCTGCCACCTCCTGCAATCAGACTTCCAGCCTCAACAGCTGTCCCAATGGGAGTCAAGGTCACCGTGACCCTCAATTTCTTCGCCAGCAGATCCTTCCTGTCTGCAGCAGGAGACATATCTAACATCTCACAGTTCGTCGTCCATCACTGCATGCGGGAGGTCACTGAGGCTTTCTACAGCAGGTGAAGGGACTACATTGGCTTCCCAATCACCAGAGAGAAGCAGGATGAGCATGCATGTGGCTTTGCCAGGATAGCGGGCTTCCCGATGGTGCAGGGCGCCATCGACTACACCCACGTGGCTTTGCGGGCACCACATAACAATCCTGAGATCTTCCGTAACCGCAAAGGCTACCTCGAGGTCATCCTGCAAGGCCATCTGCAGTCTCCCTCATGCTGCAGCCACTATGGTAGCACTGTGTAAGAGCACTAGGATAGGCAAAGGCACATGCAGGACAGTCACTAAGGGAATGCACAAGGGTGATTAGTTGTTTTCTTGATGTCATATTGGATGGATAGATATATAAAGTTGAATTGGAAGGTTTGCTTTGTGGTGGCTTTTATTTCAGCATTGTGGCCAAGAGGCTGCTGTGATGGTCAGTAACAGAAGGAAGGTAAGATGTGGGACTAATGTTGACAGGAGAATTGAAGTTGTGGTCACTGGTACCGCAGGCAGGTGATGTCATCCCGGATATCCCAGCCAAAAAGAGGCTGTCTGAGTTGCTTCCTTCCTCCCGCTTCCTCCTCTTCTGTTTCTTCCTCTTCTGCTCTTCCTCCTCCTCCCCCCTCTGTGAGCAGCTTGTCCCCTTTGCTGTCTCTGCTCATCTCCATGTCATTCTGCTGCCCAAGCAGGACTGCAACTAAAGCTCCCAGGACTGGGAGCAAGTGATCTTCTCGGAGGCCTTCCTTTAAAAGCCAAAGCCTTGCAAACGACCAGCAGCACTCTCTGCACACTAACATTTTTTTAAATGTCTTACACCAAGCCACTACTCAAATAGACTGTACAGGAACCAGTACAAAAGCAAAAATCATAACTTAACCTCAAAGTTGCATGTGTCCTTTTAAGTACCGCTGGTTGGGAGGGGCGGGGGGGGTCCGTCATATAGCTGATTGCATGTTCAGCCGGTCGTGTTTTGGAGAGGGCATTCAATGGAGCGGCGACGTTCAAAATAGCAGATTGTGCGTCAATTCAACGTTGCACGCTGATCAACGTCACGATCTGCCTCATTACCATTTTTGTAGCGAACGCAGGCAACGGCTGCGCTGCTGACCTGCACAAAATGACGGTCACTGTGGGCCGCACCAGAAGTGGTCTGAAGCAAGGTGGCCGCCATTTTTTGACCAAATCGGCCTTAACAGCTGACGGTAAGAGGTGTAATTTCGCGGCCAAAGTCACCATAGTAAAATGTCTTCAAAGATTGATGATCTATATATAGAATTGTAAATGTATCTTTTTTCCCCAGTATAATGGTTGACTTTACATTGATCATGCCTGTATTGATAAACCACCACTAAGAGTTCAACATTCTGTTTCTGCAGACTGCTTCAGGGGAGGAGCTGGGTAGGTGGCTTGGTGTTTTACTAGCTGAAACCGGTTCTTCCACAGACCCAGCAGCCCTACATTATGATTACATTGATGTAGAAACAACTTCAAGTGTTATACAGACCGCAAAACAGTGCTTCAAGTAAGAATTTATTTTAGTCATTGATAATTTTTGATAAAACGTAAAAAGAAATGGAACATAGATACAGTATTAAATACTGCAGTTACCTTCACAGGTTAATCACTTCTTATTTTGTAAATTTGGACAGGTTTTTAGATACAATTGTATGGGTTCCCTGTTTGTCTTGATTTTCATGACACGGTGGTAAATATTTTTTTTTTTTAAGCTATTTGTGCGAATAATTATTTAATTTCACGGATCGGTAGTGAGGTACTTATAGCAAACAGTAGCCTTGTGCTGTTTAATGCTTTCTTATAGAGAGCCCTTGGAGAGGGTGTAGAGGAGATTTACCAGAATGATACTAGGGATGAGAAAATTCAGTTATGTGGAGAGACTGGAGAAGCTGGGATTGTGCTTCTTAGAGCAGGTTAAGGGGAGATTTGATAGAGGTGTTCAAAATTATGAGGGGTTATGTAACACTAAATAAAGAGAAACTGTTTCCACTGGCAGGAGCTTTGGTAACCAGAGGACACAGATTTAAGATAATTGACAAAAGAACCAGAAGGGAGATGAAGAGAATTTTTTTTCGGCAGCGAGTTGTTATGATCTGGAATGCACTGCCTGAAAGGGTGGTTGAAGCAGATTCAATGCTAACTTAAAAAACAGAATTGGATACAAACTTGAAAAGGAAAAAAATGCAGGGCTATGGGGAGAGAGTGGGACTAATTGAATAGCTCTGACACAGGCACAATGGATCGAATGGCCTCCTCCTGTGCTGTAAGATTTTATAGATATCTTTAAGCGTTGCAATCCATTAATATTGGCCCGTATTTTCCGATCGGAGGCTTCCTGCGTGCAGAGGCCTCTGATCTGGAAAAAATTTACGGACTTACCTGAGGGCTCCCAAGGTGCATATACTTCAGCTCCTGGGCCCCTCCAACTCGAAATGTATAGGGCTCACGTATCCCAGAGGCGCATGCGGTTCGCAAGCGTCCCTGGGATCACGTGGGCTATGGGGAGGCAATAGGAGAAGGGAAGCTCCCTTCATACACTTGACAGATAGACCTGTCAAATATATGAATGGAAATCACAAAACACAATAAAACATTACATAATTTTTTTTAAATCACATTTTTTAAAAGTTGAAATTACAATAAATTAAATATTTTAAACAAAAATTAAATTTTTTGAAAAAAATAAGTTTTTTACGGGGCTAAAAATAAATTTATCTTTTTTAAAACATTTTTAAATCATAAATGAGTGAAAAAAAAAAATTTTTAAACTTTTTTTTCAACTCTTATGCTGGTAAAAGCAAGCCTTTCCAGGCGTAAGATTTCTAAGGGTTTTCTGCAGGTGGAGGGTCTCCAGAAAGTGGAACTCTCCGCCCGCAGAGGCCCTTCTCCAGGGCAGGCGTCTGATCTGTCAAGAGCATTCTTGACAGATCGGAAATGCCGGTTTTCAGCACATGCCTGAAACCGGCATTTCCGATGTCCCTACGGGTGGGTACACAGCGCGTACGCACCCGTGGGGGTCGGAATATACGGCCCATTAAGTTTTTTATGCACACGCAAGTACAAAACACAGAATTGCTGTTATCAAAGCAAATAACAGTTTGAATTTAAGACTGAACTGGTTAAGCAAAAGCAGATTTCATTTAGAATTTTTACTGCTTTTATATTTTACAGTCAGTATGCAGCACATAAAAAACAAGGAGTTAATAAAGCACGACAGGCAGAGAGTAATGTATCAGCCGTATAAATGTACTAATCCTAACAGTACAATGATATCACACACTGGAGCAGAAATGTACTATGTCACTGTGTAGTCAGATGCTGGTTTCCATCTGTGATTCCACATGTGGCGAGTTCTCAATTTAACAATGCCAATGGGAGTACAGGCAAGACTCTTTGCAATAGGGAAACATGGATGGAGAATTATCCCAGTCTGCTGTCATCCACTTCCTAGCTCAGTTCACAGTAGCATTGATGGAACAGTGAAGGAAAGCCACTTCTCTCCCACACTTGCTGCAGACCAGGGAGAAAAAAAGGAGTTTACCTTGAAAAGAACAAAAGAATCATTGCTGGTACCCAGGGTGAGGGTGACCCTGCAGTGTAAGTGCTGGGGTGCACCCGCCAGAAACTACTTCTGCTGACTCCAGCGGGCAGCCAGAGGAGATTCTTTGATTTCCATACCAATAGCAGGTGCCTGCGTCATTAGGGACGCACCTCAAATGCCCACAAGTCAGAAGAAGCCAATACTTCTGGCAGAAGGTGCCAGGACTTCCCCCAGAAACATGTTCGATTCCGACCCTTTTATAAAGGAATATAAATTGGAAAATATTATAAATCTTTGGAAGACTTGCACCAGCTAAGAGACCAGCGTGCCTTGTCTCACTAGACATACTACCACCTGGTGGGTTTCCAGCTCTGGGAGAACCTCTCCCCTGGCCACCCCACCCCCCCCCCCCCCCGGATGTGGGTGACCTTATTTGGGGCTTGCAAAAGCTGTGACCCAATCAAGGCTCCATGGAAGCTGGCAGGGAAGACCGGGATCCAGCATACCCAGGTTCCAACCTAATTTCTGGTCCTTCTGCCACACTCCCACTGGATTTGCAGCGGGAGTACTCCAGAAGTGCAATTCATTTTCACCCCAAAATGCTTAATATGTTAAGTATTCATCTTTCGCCAATCATTTTTTTTTCTCTCTTTCAGTTTGTTACACAGACGGTCGATATCGCCAAACAGATATGGTGGCAACATCGCTAACGGATATGCATGTCCTCGTGGAGTCTCTCTTCATTACGACGATGTACCTTGCCTAAATGGAACAGTAAGGCATTTGAATTAGCATGGTATCCTTGGCAGTCTTTTTATACAAAATCAAAACCAATCAGTGCAAAGAAATCAGTTCAGTAAGGGAAATACAATAACACTGGAAAACAGCAGGAGTGCAATATTGTGGCCGAGATTTTCTTTTCTTGGATCCAGGTGATAATATTGACAAATGTTTAGGCACAGATACAACTTATTTTTTGTCCTTGCAAAGACTTTCAATTTGCCATTGACCTAGCAGAGCTTAGAAATAGTGCAGTAGGGAAGCTGTCTTGCAGTTTGTTTTGTGTACAAGAGGAACGCATGTAAAGATTAAATTGAAATATTGAGAATTTATGCAAAATTATGATTTCAATCTTAATTTTTAGTCAAATAGAAAATATAGTTTGCCTAGGAGTGATTAGAAAACACTAATCTCATCAAGGAGTTCAGTCACACCATAAACTAAGAGAGCAATGTTGGTTAATTATAATTACAGGCTAATTAGTTATTGCCCAAAGCTCTGATAACCTGGTTAAATAAGTAAGTGAATGCACTGAAGCACTGGAAAGTCTACCACCATTTTGTGACGTAAGCACTGCAAAAACTAGCAGAATAGTTGTTACAGTTGTTGGGAGCATTAAAAGCTTTTGACCTTGCAGTTGTATAATGAAGTCATTCTGCGCAATTTATATCCCATAACCTTATACTGTAGTGGCTCTCTGTGAACCATCTGAATTGAACCAACAGTTGTAGAGTATTTTGAGCAGCACACACTGCTTGACAATGTCATCGTTCTCTTGCATTTTATGCTTCAGTTATGCTCAGAGATGGCACAGCAGCATTCAGAATCAATTTTTGATGACATGGGTGCTTTTAGTGCAGAGGTTCTGAATTGTATTTGTTCTTTTGTGCCTGTTACTGGAGGGAGGAAGAACAAACCTTTTAGCATTAGTCTCTTGAACAAACATTCTTCCTCAGTGCACTGGCCTTTATACATTCAAAACCATGTAAAAACCATCCTTTGAATTTGATGGAACTAAATTTGAAGACTAACCCAGCAGTTTCCACAGCACTGAATCGAGTCGGTTTTTTAACATTGTGCTGCTACAAATTGTCCTTATCCTTGCTATTAATGCCAACACTGATTGTACAGATGCAATTGTGCCGAAATTTTATTTTGGTAAAATGTTATATTTCGCCTCATGATTCAAACACTGAAGGCATGAATAACAAAAGAAACAGTTTCATGAATGATGTGATAATAGCAGGATACAGGGTGCAGAAAGAATGTGAGCCTTGTTCTTTTAGCATTTTATGCTTTGGCTGCATTTACAGTTATGCAATATATTTTTTGGCAATTTGTAGGCTCTGCATTTAGTCTGCATGTTTTTACTTCTAACAGCTGAAGCTTGTTCTATATTATATATCGCAGGAACAAGAGGTTTTCACTACTAACGATAGTACGCTCTGGTATGAGGAGGTTCACGGTGACAGCACTGACCTGTACGACAATGTTCCACCACCAAAACCAATTGCCCGCAAATCGCAACCACTTGGGGTCCAGAGTAGGCTTTCCACTGAGAAACTGTCCTCTAAAAATAACAAAACTCTTGCTTCTTCACCTCTGTCTTCCACGCGGTCTACTAATAAAACTAACAGCTCTGCTGCGGAAAAGGGAGCAGTCAAGACAGCCTCGCAGGTACTTCTGTAATCCACGAATTGTATGATTACACTCACTCTGTGGCATTATTATGTCTATGCATTTCCAAAAACAAATCAGTGCCCTTTTTCCAGGCAGAGTAAGTATTAACCACCCAAGTTTCTAAATAGGCATTTTTAGCCTGATTGCACTGTGTTGCACCTTGAGTATTGTGTGCAGTTTTGGTCGCTTATCTGAGGAAGGATGTTCTTGCCATGGAGGGAGTGCAGCGAAGATTCACCAGACTGATACCTGGGATTGGGTCAATTGGGCTTATACTCGCTGGAGTTCAGAAGAATGAGAGGGGATCTCATTGAAACTTATAAAATTCTAACAGGACTAGACAGACTAGATGCAGGAAGGATGTTCCCGATGGCGGGGGAGTCCAGAACCAGGGGTCACAGTCTAAGGATAAGCCATTTAGGACAGAGATGAGGAGGAATTTCTTCACCCAGAGAGTGGTGAACCTGTGGAATTCTCTACCACAGAAGACAGTAGAGGCCAATTCATTAAATATATTCAAGAAGGAGTTAGATATATTTCTTAAGGCTAAAGGGATCAAGGGATATGGGGAGAAGGCAGGGACAGGGTACTGAATTTGGATGATCAGCCATGATCTCATTGAATGGCGGAGCAGGCTCGAGGGGCCGAATGGCCTACTCCTGCTCCTATCTTCTATGTTTCTATGTTACCTGTACTAAAAACTTTGGGGGTGAATTTCAGAGAGGATCCTTCTACTTGTCCAATATAACTTTGACAGAAGAGCTGCAGAATCCCCGGAAAAACAGTGTAAGTGGCAGTTATGCCGGATATCTGGTAGTTACACAACTCTTCTACCGCAGACAAGTGGGAGAACTCCCACGGAAATTCATCCTCTATCTATGTAAATTATTATCTTAGATGTTAAGGAAACAGTTTGGAATAGCGTTACGCTAATTTTAAAGTTTTATCAAATCATCCCAACTTCATTGCTCTTGGGATTTTATGGTTCTGTTTCCAGCATGAGGCAACTACTTTGAATAATCTCTAGTTACATGCTATGTTGCCATGTGTGTTCAAGTGAACTGGAAACTGATTCAATTACATGCAGCACAGAACTCTATTTTGGCGTAAAAGTAAAGCAAAGTAAAGACAGCCATCTGCTGGATTTCTACCTACAGTACAACAATGTCTGGCATTCATTCAACACCCACATACAACTAAGATTTTCGTTCAGCTATGGGAAGGACATAAATCACACAGGATGCTGTCCTTTTTAAGACTATCATGCAATGTATATCATTCTTGGTTATACTATCTCTCCCCACCCACTTTGCTATATATGAGGCCTTATTCTGGGTTACTGCCGCAATTTTTTTTCTCTTATTCTCAGCAGCAGTTTTCTCTGGCTCCCACGTCAGAAGAAGTACAGGGCTGATTTTCATGGCCTCCACCAGACAGGAATGGGGTGGTAGCACTCTGATAATCACGGGGCTGAACTTGACCGCCCTGTTTCCACTTCTACTCCGCCCATCGCTATTTTGTTTGGAGTCTTCACAAGGGCACCCACTTATTTCAGGCTGGAGCCTATTTATAATATGCAAATTAGTGTCCTATAATGTACATAGGACCCTGACGCAATTTTGAGGTACCAGTGGGCGGAGCATATGCCGCGCATGCTTCGCCTGTTGCTACTAGGTGTAGAGTGGCCTAACCAGCCATTTTTAAAGGCCGCCCACCGATCGTGACATCATTCTCATCGGCTTCAGGTGGGAGTCAGAGTCGAGGCATTCAGATGAGGCCTGTATGTTAAAATCATCCTGGCGTCATGCTCTGGGAGACTGGACTGTTTGCTGCCTGCTTCAGGCCCCGCATCCCCGATTCCCACCCCGAGTTAAAATCGCCCCTTTAGAGAAACCTGGTGCAATTATCATTTATGGAAAAGGCCAAGCACCACAACATATGTTTCATTCATAGAGATTAGCGTCCAAGCAATTTGAGCAGAATATTCTATTCGGAATCTGCATGTAAGATGTTCCTGGCTCTGATGGTATGTGACCATTTGGCTATTATCATAGTCACCTCCACTAGTTTAGATGGCAGAATGGGGGAAGATAGTCAGATCAAGGTGGCTGCATGTAGCATGATGCTGATCTCAAAGGGCAACATCCCAGCGAGAGGAAGACCATCATCATATGGTGAAAATTTAACATTCCTTCATGGCTGGATATTGTAGCATAATTTAACAGTGAAATTCCTCAAATCAGCAGCAGTATTTTTAGTTTTGACTCCATTTTGTTATCAAAATGGTGAGTAATTTAGGATGACTGAATCCTGTACTGTTCCTTAAGCAATTTATCTTGATTTCCCTTTCAATTTACAATAAGCATAACATTATTTGACTAGTGATATTGTTTCTGAAAATAAAATTCAAAGTCAAACTAAGTCTGACTGAACCAAAATAATCTTTACATTCATTTATTTTTAACCTTTACATGAAGTTAAACTCCCTCACTTTTAAAGGTTTCTTTGGACCCTGCCAATCAGGGTGGGTAGATGACCTGCTCCTGGACTGTGACTGATGCCACTCTGAGCCGCCCACCAGGAGATACAGATGAGTGGCCCAGAGGCCATTCTTTTTCTGACTTTCCCTCCCTACAGGGGAGGACATTCTTCATCCTCCAGTGACCTCCCTGAGATCAGAGATAAAATCAAAAATGTAATCTATAAGCCTTTAACAATATCCCTGCATCATTGTTTTTAATATTACAGTTTGGCAACACTGACCTGCTTCTAATTACTCACCCTAACCTTTCCCCACTGTAGCAGAACAGGACATTGCTTCTACAATGTGTTGTTCCATATAGCAATACTAAATACATGTTGCCAATGCTGTGGAGAGTGTAGTAACAGCATTGGCAAAATATCATTTTGGGCAATGTCATCTGATCACTAAAAGGTAAATTTCCATCTTCTGCATCTCTGGTGCAGACCTTCACGTATTGGGAAATCCTGCACATGCCCCCATGATTGTCTGTCCATTTAATTCTAAAACTTCAGCTGATGTATTCAATTTGTTGTGGCCTTATTAGCATTTCAGATACAGCTATTGAATTCACCTGCATGATGGACAGTGAAGAATTTGAATCAGGATTCTATCAGTCTTATCTCAACATGAAATCAAAAGAAATTGGTTTAGATCTGTAAAATGTAGAGTGACAATGCATAATCTGGGACTATTACAATGTGTAACAGCCTCCAGCCTTTATGTGAGTAGGTTCACTGTAAATTGCATCATCCAGCAATGGAAGAAGCATGGTGTTGCCAGTTTTACATCAGTCTGGGTGATTCAGAAAGATTCCACTGACCATAAGGTAACCTGATGAGGAAGAATATATGTCTTTCAGCGTCTCAAGGCGCCAAGCAGACCTGATAACAGTGTCCAGACAAAAAGGCAAAGCCACACAAGCAGTATTTGTATGGTTGGGCGTCTCGGAGGAAGCCATACATCAGCAGCAGAAACCACAAGAAGAAATGCCCTTGTGAGTAAATTTGTGCAAAAGCCTGTCGACTTCTGGTAAAGCGTCCTGTGGTCAAATGGATCTTTAAAAAAAATGCTTGACCTTCAATATCTGTGAGCAGCCTCTGTTACCAACCAACAAATCCCTCAACTTCTGTGGTTGCAGGTTGACTTCAGTTATTGGGGAAGTTCATTTCAGCAGTGGTAATAAGGGCAGAGAAGCCTACATTCACATTCTGTAAAACCACATAATGCCACCTGCAACAAGCCTGTTGGGAAAGACAGTACGTATTCTAGTAATAATGACCTCAGACATATATTGTGGTTATAAAGCATTTCCTATAAAAAGGGGGAAGCCAGTTTGCTGTAATAAGGGAGACTGTGAGGCCTCCTGCCCAGTGGAAATGAGGCAGTAACACCCCGGAAAAGGTGGGGTATGACTTAATTGCCTCGTTCCCACCACTAGATGTATGGTCAACACTATATTCCCAAGGACCTACCGCTGGGTGGCCAGGGCATCTGCCTTTTAATGTGCAAGTTCTTTGACATACTTAGAACCCTAATTGTCATTTGAGCACTCAACTGGGTGGAGCATGTGTCGTGCAGACTTTGCCAAGTATCAGCTGGCAGTCCAGCTGAAGAGGAGCCCAGAAGATAAGTTTTTATTAGTTTTGGGGGCGCCAGGAAAAGCAGGAATACTCCTCCAGGTGCCATAAAAACAACCTGAGCCTCTGCCCTACATTTCTTCAGGCCCGATATTATGGTGGACTGGAATGTCTCAGATTTATATCAGTGTTCCATCGGCATGAGATCAAAAGCAATCAGCTTAGATCTCCAACAGCCCGCTGGCCGCATGTTAATGAAGCCTGGCCCTGAAAATTGAGTGGTGTATGGCCGGAATTTTGTGCAGGTAGGTGGGTTGGGGGGCAGAGGGGCCTCCGAGGCGGGCGGGAAACCTGGGAGGCCGGGTTTCCCATAGGCCCTGCCAACTTTAACGGCAGGGCCTGATTTGCATGTGAGGCCTCGGATTCCCGCCCCGGAACCAGCCAGATTGAGGAGCCCTCCTGGCCCACAAAGAAACCTGAAAAATAAATTTTAAACTTAACCTTCTGGGCCTCTTCTGTCCCAGAATCCGGCTCCCGGCAGGTTTTGCCTGACAGGGGAGACGACACTGCCCCCCACTCAGGCCTCTCGTTCAAAAATGCACATCCGGTCCTGATGACATCATCGGAGCAGATCTGCATATTTAAAACAGGACCCCGCTTCTTTCCTGCGGGTGTCCTGCTCAAAAGAGCAGGTTAATATGGGGACATGACGGGAAGGAAAGTGGGTTCAGTGGGGGTGGGGGTAACTGACACCCGCCATTTTAACTGCCGCCCCACCCGGTTTCTGCCAAGTGGGGTCAGTTAAAATCGGGGTCATGGCTTCAGTTAAGTCCATTAGAATTAACAATTAACAGTATATAACACATGGTTCAGTACTGGTTTAATATACATATACAAATAAAAAAATTGGCAATGCTCAAAATCTGAAATATACAGCAGGTCTGTCAGCTTCTGTAAAGTTAATGTTCCGAGTGTAATTTGCAGGGTTTTTCTTTTTTCCCATTCTTTCTCCAGTGTTCCATTGTGTGGGCCATGTCTTTGAATTATTTACATGTTCTATTGCCTTAGTAATATCTTTCCATTGCCTTACTGAAATGATCTTTTATATCATCTAACAGTTCTCTATTAAACAATTTGCTGGTCATTCAACTTCTTGTAGTTTGAGTATCTGTTGTTTCTCCTTTTCGCTCCTTTTATTCGACCGCACTAAAATGCTTGATTATCTTTTCATTTTCAGTTTTAATAAAGTGTTAAACCCAAAATGTTAACCTCTCTTCTCTTTACAGATGTTGACTATCCTGCTGTGTATTTCTGTTTTATGTTAATTATAAATATATTCTTACTTCTAAATGCCCAGTGTGACTTTTTAATACCCTTAGTCTGTATCCTAAGTATGATTTACTTCCCGGCACCCTGGAGAAATCTTTCTGTGTCCCCGTTTGCCTCCTTATCAAGGGGCTGAATATAATTTTTTTTAAAGATTACCCTCTTTGGGGGTCCAGACAACTTTCCTGGCGTGCACCCCCCCCACCGCCGCCACCGCCATTGGGACCTACTGGAACTCTTACCTCCCAGCATAGTGAATCCCTGACCCTGCTCCCTCTTCATCGGTCTCTTTGGAAGGGACAGACAGGTCCTGGTGTGTCCACGATCCCGGCCTATTTCTGGCCTGTTTCACTGGACTCCTGCTGAAGTTACAGCAGGAATCTGCTGGAGCAACTGAGCACATCCGACCCCTGTTTTTTTTCTCATATGTACAAGGTGGTGAAGGAATTGTGGCTCAATGTCAAACTTGTCTGATTACGCTCCTGTCAAGCACCTTGGGACATTTAAAAGTACTGTGTACATACAAGTTGTTGTTGTTGTCTTGAAAAGGATTTCAGAAACTCGCTCCACGGTCTCCTGGTGGCCAGAGCTTGAACTACATTGTGAATTCACACACAACAATTCAATGTGAAATATTGACAAAACTATTTATAGCAGTAAATACTGACACAAAAGTGTGACCAAATATTATGACAATAGATGGTAAAGGTTAGGGACGGAGTGTGCACCCATTGCAAGTTTTTAAATAATATATAGATAACTGACTTAGCTGACAATCACATTTTAGTGATGTTGTGCACTTTGTTTACACATCGGGGTAATTTTCTGAGTACGAGAGGGAATGTTTTCTGCTACAGACATGCACATGAAAAAATTAAGGTAATTGCTTTGAATCTGATCTATGTGAAACTGGCTTCGCTATTCAGAAATTCAGTTTCCTAATCAGAAAACCAGTTTCACAAAGATCAGATTCAAAGGGGTAAAGACAACAGGTTTCCTTCCCTAAAGGACATTACTGAACTGGTTGGGTTTTTATGCCAATCCGATAGCTTCATGGTCCGCATTACTGATACTAGCTTTTTATTCCAGAATTAATTAATAGTTTGTTTTTTAAATTAATGTTGGTGTCTATCCTTTTTTTTTCATGTTTCTCATCAGTTCTGCTACTTTATATAAATATGGAAAAGTAATGCGCTCCCAGGCCTGAACGAGCGATGGCCTCAGCCAGTCACTGGTGAGGAGGTGCACGAGATTTTCCCACCCCTTCCCTTCCCATCTCCCCACCGCCTTCCACAGGGGATCTCCTGCCATCCACTCAGCGTGTCCTCAATACAACATGACTGAAATTGGAAACTCAGTGAAGAAACTGAACTTGCACTCTACTGTTGCCCTGGTGTCACATGTTAGTTGTTTAAATCACTGCACCATCATTTATAATGCAATCGGTCAATTGGTGCCGTGTTGCACTTTTAAGATCATTTTGAGTATGTTTGTGGCACTGCAAATATAAGAAAGACAAGGTAATCCTAAGGAGCATCATCAGGTATTTACTAATGGATGTTTATTTTCTTTCTTAAACTAGGCAAAAGGAAAGAAAATGCCAACAATAGTAAATGGTATGACAATAAAGCAGAAGGCCGGAAACAGTCAAGTGAAAAAAGCAAATCCTAGCACTAATGTTAAACGCGCTGCATCAAGTAAGTGCTTCAAATTTTGTATCGTAACATACCATACATAACCAAAACAATTACTTTGCAAACTAGTGTTGTTGCCTGTTACCTGCTTTACAAGAAGCTCTGCGTGGCAATGATTTACAAATGTTCCAGTAGCTTGAGCAAATCAGTGTGCTTATTGCCTCATTGAAAATTATTAGAATATATTTGACACCAAAACAAAAACTAGCAATTCGACATCGCTAAAAACCTGCTGGTGCCACCGCCAGCCGGTGTTAATGGCCACTGAAATTGATGGCGCTGGCAGGACCGATAAATTGGCGCTGGTGGCTAATTAACATTAGCCCAGCGCTAAACTCACTGGGCAAGGCTGTTTTCATGGTGGTTGTCCCAGCAGGAGGCCAAATGTAACGTCATTGTATCCAGAACAGCCTTCTCTTAAAGCAAGGCTGTCATTTCAGAAAGCAGTTCAGTCCCTTAAAGGGAAACTGCCTTCTGAAATGAAACAAATAAAAATCAGGTAAAAAAAAACTCCCTACTGAAAAAAATTAACATTAAAAATAATTCCCAAATGACAGTCTTCAGCTCTTAAAGCTGAATTGCCTTCCGCACCTAAAAAAAAAATGCTAAAAGTACTTCAGCACAAACACAAATGGCTCAGCAAGCTAGGGAAGGACACCCAGGGACTCGCATGCAGCACTCCAGCTTTGTGCAGGGGGTCAGCACTGCAAGAGAGGTCTTCTACCCACAGGGGCCAGGAGGCCCTCCAGAAAGAACGATGTGGAACCAAATCACTGAGGCTATCAGTGTCACCCCCATGACCTAGCTCCAGTGCCCAAAAAAGCTTCATGACCTCAGACCAGTGGTCAAGGTCAGTGAATGCATCTTCAAAAGCCATCTCCTACCAACTGCACTACTAGCCTCGCACACTTCTCAATGCACGACTCTCCCCTCCTCCCCAATCACTCAGCTACGAACAATCTGTACCAAACACAAGGCACATCTCCCATTCCTAGCTTCATCCCACCCCCTTGGAGGAGTCGGTGCTGGCCATTCTTGGTAGGGGCATGGCTGAGCCCTTGGCCAAAGGCAGTGCTGATGAAATACAAGATGCTGGTGTCCTCACACATTTTCCTCCTTCTGGCATGCACCTCTTGCTTTCCCGCCCTCCCCTCACCACAACTCCACCCTTGTGCCTCCCTCATTTCACACACCCAAGAACTGCAGCCTGCCCAGCCAATGGTTGACCAAGAAGAGGGAGAGGAGAGTGAAGAAGAAGAAACACCATCACTCGATTTCACACTCCCAGCCACCAGATTCTCAAGGTCAACCAGCAAGGACATTTGCAGTGTCTCCCACTGAAAGTCAGCAGCCTTCCACCAGCCATGCTGCAGCCACTGGGCTAGCACTGCATAACATCAGTAGGATAGGCAAAGGCACACACAAGACAGTCACTAAGGGAATGCATAAGGGTGATTAATTGATTTCTTGATGTAATATTGGATGGATAGATGTAAAAAGTTGGATTGGAAAGTTTGCTTTGTGGTGGCATTTATTTCAGCATTGTGGCCAAGAGGACACTGTGATGGTCAATAACAGGGGGAAGGTAAGGTGTGGGATAAATGTTGAAAGGGGAATTGGGTTTGTGTTCACTGGTACTGCAGGCAGATGATTCGATCCCAGAAAGGGGCTGTCTGGGTTGCATCCTTCCTTCTGCATCCTCCTCTTCTGCTTCTTCCTCTTCCCTCTGTGAGTGGATTCTGTAAATCTGAAAATGCTGGAAATACTCAGCAGGTCAGGCAGCATCTCGACTTGACGGATGCTGCCTAACCTGCTGAGTATTTATAGCATTGTCTGTCTTCTCAGAGGCCTTCCTTTACCATCTGAGGCCTTGCAAGCATCCAGCAGCACTCCCTGAACACTTAAAAAACTTTTAACATGTATTACACTAAGCCACTATTTCAAGAAAATAAAAAAAATCCATTCCAAAAGCTTAAATGCAAACTTACCTGAAAGATGTGTGTGTCCCTTTAAGAGGGACAGACAGTGTCTGTCAGTCTGCAGCACACTTGCTTTTCAGGACGAATTTAGGACCCAGCGCTGAACTCAGTGCTAAGGTCCAAGTTTGCAGAGCGTGATATTAAGTCACGCTCCATATTTGCATGTCCAGGGTCAGCACTGCTGTTGGCAGCGCTAAGGTCCTCACCAAATGGCGGCCATCATGTCCCGCGCCAGAGAAGGGTGTTAGAGTGGCGGCTGCCATTTTTCACCAGAGTTTTGGCACTAACTTGCGGCAGTAAGGTAGGGAATTTCTGGGTGATGATTTTTCTTTATATTTAAATAGGGCTGTTCCTGTGATTGAAACCTGAATACTACAGCTTTCTTGATAATTTTCCATAATATTGCCTGCAAATTTTCTCCCCCTCCTCCTTCACTTCTGCTCCTTGCTGGGCACAGTTCCACAGGCACCAGGGCACCATCTATCGCCTTGCCTAAATGATCATTCTTTATGTGTAAGCCTAGCCAGTGAATGTTGGCAATTTGTTTGAACATGAGGAACGTAACAGCCAAGACCAGTCATGCACAACGTGACAACGCATGAGCACTTTCAGCAAGGTTGCGCTGCTTTGACTTATGACATGGGTTAGTAATTGGTTGGGAGGTATGAGACAGAGAGTAGGAATGAAGGGAATGTATTCCAATTGGTGGGATGTGACGAGTGGTGTTCCCCAGAGATCTTTACTGGGGCCTCAACTTTTCACCATACATATCAATGACTTGGATGAAGGAATAGAGAGCTGTATATCCAAGTTTGCAGATGACACTAAGTTAGGAGGCACAGTAAGGAGCAGGAAGTTACAAAGTTAAATAGACAGACTAAGTGGGCCTGAAATGATAGTGGTTTTGACAGCGTATGCACAGCAGACGATGCTTGAAGCCTTCAGAAAGCCCCTGCAAGTTCCAGGTTTCCTCGTGCGCGAAAACCCGGAACTTGTGATCTGTCAAGTTTTGCATTAACAGATCCTTTGCATCCGCTACAAAATCACTTTCGTTGGCACAGGGTTGGGCTATTTGCCCAATTACTGCCCAGTGAATGCCCACGAAACCCTTATGCCTGGGAAAAGCAGGCCTAAGGCTGCCTTTTACCAGCGTAAGGGTTAAAATAAATGTTAAAATAACATTTTTAAATGATTAAAACATATACATACATTTAAAATTAGTTTAGGTAAAATTTGGCCCATTTTAAAATGTTTAAATTTATTTTTCAAAAAATTTAATTTTTATTTTAAATGCTGAATTAAAGGGTCTTTTAATTAATTTTGAACATGGGAACATTTATTTTTATTTAAGTGGTGTGAATTCTTAGTTATTTGGGGATTTCTAATATGCTTATGGGGATTCTGTACGTAAATGGAATCCCCATAATCATCATAGGAGTCCCCCTTTTTGATTGGTTGACCGGGCCCACGTGATCCCGGGACACTTGTGAACCATGTGCACCCCTGGGATCCGTGGGCCTTTACGCAGGCCTATGCCTGCAGGCCTGAGAGGGAACACTCTGTCGCTGTGGAGCCAGGAGGTAAGTACGAAAATATTTTGTGGTTGAGTACGCCTCCGTTTGCAAATTCAGGGCCAGTGAGTGGGCAAAACTGTGGCAGATGGAGTTCAATGTGGGGAAGTGTGAGGTCATCCACTTTGTTTTCAAGAAAGACAAATCAGAATATTTTCTTAATGGTGAGATGCTAGGACCTGTGGAGGCCCAAAGGATTTGGGTGACCAGGTATACAAATCAGCAAAAGCCAGTGCACAGATACAAAAAGCAAGCAAAAAGGCTAATAGAATGTTGGCTTTATCTCAATGGGGCTGGAATTCAAAAGTGAGGAAACTATGCTTCTGTTGTACAGAGCCTTGGTCAGACCCCATCTGGAGTATGAGGTTTAGTTTTGGGTACTGCAGCTCAGGAAGGATATATTGACCTTGAAGCGGGTACAGCGCAGATTCACAGAATGATACCAGGGCTTAAAGGGTTAAATTATGAAGACAGGTTGCATAAACTTGGTTTGTATTTCCTTGAGTTTGAGAGATTAAGGAGTGATCTAATTGAAGTGTTTAAAATGATAAAAAGATTTGATAGGGTCGACACAGAGAAACTGTGATGGGGGAATCAAGAACAATGGTGCGATGCTAGGACCTGTTGAGGCTCACGGTGATTACGTCTGTGACAAGTGTCTGCTGCTACAGGAACTCCAGCTCCGTGTTGATGAGCTGGAGTCTGAGCTTCAGACATTGCGACACATCAGGGAGGGGGAGAAGTACCTGGACTCTGTGTATCAGGAGGTGGTCACGCCTATGAAGTTAATTAATTCAGATGTAGCCCATGGTCAGGGACAGGACGGTGTGACTACGAGTGAGGCAGGTACGGGGATCCAGGAGGTAGCGCTGGAGGAGCCGCAGCCCTTGCTCTTGTCCAACAGGTTCGAGGTTCTTACTCCCTGTGGGGACAGGAGCAGGGACTGCAGGGAGGATGAGCAACCTGGCCACAGCACCGTGGAACAGGGGGCCATTCAAGAGGGGGGAGTAAATAGAAATGTTGTAGTGGTAGGGGATAGTATTATTAAGGGGATAGATAGAGTTCTCTGCAGCCGAGAGCGAGAGTCCCGAAGGCTGTGTTGCCTACCCGGTGCCAGGGTTAAGGACATCTCCTCTGGTCTGGAAAGAAACTTGCAGTGGGAGGGGGTGGATCCAGTTGTCGTGGTCCATGTTGGTACAAACGACGTAGATAGGACTAGGAAGCCGGTTCTGTTAAAGGAGTATGAGCAGCTAGGGGTCAAATTAAAAAACAGAACCTCAAGGGTAATAATCGAGCCACGAGCGAATTTGGCTAGGACAAATAAAATTAGAGAGTTAAATGCGTGGCTCAAAGACTGGTGTGGGAGAAATGGGTTTTGCTTCCTGGGACACTGGCACCAGTACTGGGGCAGGAGGGAGCTGTTCCGTTGGGACGGGCTTCACTTGGCCAGTGCTGGGACTAGAGTCCTGGCGGATCATATAACTAGGGCTGTAGAGAGGGCTTTAAACTAACTAGTGGCGGGGAGGTTCCTAGAGAGCAAATAATAAAAATGACAACAGAGAAGGTCATAGACTTAGGTAGCAGTGGGGAAATTAAAAACCAGAGCGTGTCAGGAAGGGGCAGAAGGTATGGAGTAAAAGGTAAAGTAATAAAAAGGGCAAAAGCAGGAACTAAGTGTCACAAAACATATTTGAAAGTTCTCTATCTGAATGCACGTAGCATTCGTAACAAAATAGACAAGTTAATGGCACAAATAACTACATATGGGTATGATCCTGTGGCCATTACAGAAACATGGCTGCAGGGTGACAAGGCCTGGGAATTAAACATACCAGGTTATTTAACGATCAGGAAGGACAGGCAGGAAGGAAGGGGAGGTGGGGTGGCTATGTTAATAAAGGAAGGAATCACTGTAATACAGAGAAATTATATTGGGTCAAAAGATCAGGATAATGAAACAGTTTGGGTGGAGGTAAGGAATAATAAGGGGGAAAAAACACTAGTGGGCGTAGTCTATAGGCCTCCGAACAGTTGCAACTCTGTTGGACGGAGTTACAACCAGGAAATAGTTGAGGCTTGTAATAAGGGAACATCTATAATTATGGGGGATTTTAACTATCATATTAATTGGACAAATCAAATTGGGCAGGGCTGCCTTGAGGATGAGTTCATTGAGTGTATTAGGGATGGGTTTCTTGAGCAGTATGTAACTGAACCGACCAGGGGGCAAGCAACCTTAGATCTGGTCCTGTGTAACGAGACAGGATTCATTAAAAATGTCCTAGTAAAGGATCCCCTTGGAATGAGTGACCATAACATGGTTGAATTCCATATTCAATTAGAGGGTGAGAAGGTTGGATCTCAAACAAGCGTGCTAAGCTTGAATAAAGGAGACTATGAAGGCATGAGAGCGGAATTGAGTAGAGTGGATTGGGAAAATAGATTAAAGGGTAAGACGATACATGATCAGTGGTGTACATTTAAGGAGTTATTTTACAACTTCCAAAAAATATATATTCCACTGAGAAGAAAAGGGTGTAAAAGAAAAGACAGCCATCCGTGGCTAAGTAAAGAAATTAAGGATAGTATTCGACTAAAAACAAGGGCATATAAGGTAGCCAAATCTAGTGGGAGGATAGAGGATTGGGAAAACTTTAAAAGACAGCAAAAAATAACAAAAAGATTGATTAAGAAAGGGAAGATAGATTATGAAAGTAAATTAGCAAAAAATATAAAAACAGATAGTAAGAGTTTTTATAGTTATACAAAAAGAAAAAGGGTGGCTAAAGTAAATGTTGGTCCCTTAGAGGATGAGACCAGGAAATTAATGGTGGGAAATATGGAGATGGCAAAAACACTGAATGAATATTTTGTATCAGTCTTTACAGTAGAGGACACTAAGAATATCCCAACACTGGACAAACAGGGGGCTATAGGGGGGAGGAGCTAAACACGACCAAAATCACTAAGGAAGTGGTACTCGGTAAAATAATGGGACTCAAGGCGGATAAATCACCTGGACCTGATGGCTTACATCCTAGGGTCTTGAGGGAAGTGGCGGTAGGGATTGTGGATGCATTGGTAATAATTTTCCAAAACTCCCTGGACTCGGCAAAGGTCCCGGCAGACTGGAAAACTGCTAATGTAACACCCTTATTTAAAAAGGGCAGTAGACAGAAGGCTGGAAACTATAAACCGGTTAGCCTAACATCTGTGGTAGGTAAAATTTTGGAGTCCATTATTAAGGAGACAGTAACAGGACATTTGGATAATCATAATTTAATAGGACAAAGTCAGCATGGTTTTATGAAGGGGAAGTCATGTTTGACAAATTTGCTGGAGTTCTTTGAGGAAGTAACATATAGGGTGGATAAAGGGGAACCAGTGGACGTAGTGTATTTAGACTTCCAAAAGGCATTTGACAAGGTGCCACACAAAAGATTATTGCTTAAGATAAAAAAATCACAGGATTGGGGGTAATATTCTGGCATGGATAGAGGATTGTCTATCTAACAGAAGGCAGAGAGTTGGGATAAATGGTTCATTCTCAGACTGGCAATCAGTAACTAGTGGTGTTCCGCAGGGGTCAGTGCTGGGTCCCCAACTCTTTACAATCTATATTAACGATTTGGAGGAGGGGACCGTGTGTAACATATCAAAGTTTGCAGATGATACTAAGATGGGAGGGAAAGTAGTGAGTGAGGAGGACATAAAAAACCTGCAAGGGGACATAGACAAGTGGGCAGAGATTTGGCAAATGGAATACAATACTGGAAAGTGTGAGGTTATGCACTTTGGCAGGAAAAATCGTAGAGCAAGTTATTATCTTAATGGCAAGAAACTGGAAAGTACTGAAGTACAAAGGGATCTGGGGTCCTGGTGCACGAAACTCAAAAGGTTAGTATGCAGGTGCAGCAAGTGATTAAGAAGGCCAATGGAATGTTGGCTTTCATTGCTAGGGGGATAGAATATAAAAATAGGGAGGTATTGCTTCAGTTGTACAAGGTATTGGTGAGACCGCACCTGTAATACTGCGTACAGTTTTGGTGTCCATACTTAAGAAAGGACATACTTGCTCTCGAGTCAGTACAAAGAAGGTTCACTCGGTTAATCCCGGGGATGAGGGGATGGACATATGAGGAGAGGTTGAGTAGATTGGGACTCTACTCATTGGAGTTCAGAAGAATGAGAGGCGATCTTATTGAAACATATAAGATTGTGAAGGGGTTGGATCGGGTGGATGCGGGGAGGATGTTCCCGATGATGGGTGAAACTAGAACTAGGGGCATAGTCTTAGAATAAGGGGCTGCTCTTTCAAAACTGAGATGAGGAGGAACTACTTCACTCAGAGGGTGGTAGGTCCATGGAATATGCTGCCCCAAAAAGCTGTAGAAGCTACATCATTACATAAATTTAAAACAGAAATAGACAGTTTCCTAGAAGTAAAGGGAATTAAGGGTTACGGGAGGCGGGCAGGAATTTGGACATGAGTCTAGGTTCAGATCGGACATCGCCCTGTGGGTAGCGGAGCGGGCCCAGGGGCCGTGTAGCCTGATCCTGCTCCTATTTCGTGTGTCTAATCCTGTTAGATTCAGGAGATGGTTCTGTGATAGTAAGTTTGGCGGTTAGGATCAGATCAGCCATGATCTTATTGAATGGCGGAGCAGGCTCGAGTGGCCGATTGGCCTACTCCTGCTCCTATTTCTTATGTTCTTATAATCCTAAAATTGGAGCTAGGCTATTTAGGAGAGAACTCTGGAAGCTTTTTTCCCCACAAGGGTTAGTAGAATTCTGGAATTGTCTTCTCAAAAGGCTGTGGATGCCAGGACAATTGGAGCTTTCAAGACTGAGGTTAAAAAAAATTATTAGGTAAGGGTATCGAGGGATATGGATCAAAGGCAGGTAAATGGAGTTGAGGTACAGATCAGCTATGATCTCATTGAATGGCAGAACAGGCTGGAGGGGCTGAATGGACTGCTCCTGTTTCTAGTTCATCAGTTTTTTTGTAGATGGAAGTGATATATTGGCCCAGAATTTGCTGGCGCTGTGAATTGGATGTTTTCCTCACCCTTCAGCTTCAGTTATCATTGCACCACAAACTGCTGGAAATACGAATTTGATAATGATGCGGGAGGTCAACGGGGCATCTGGGACCTTGGTGAATGACAGGACTAATAATCTATCTCCTTAGCCAATAAAATTGAGGATAGAGAAAGAAACAGAGTAAATGATGGAGAAGGAAATGGGGTGATTCGAGTCAAATTAAATACAGAAAGAGAAATAAAAAGAGGGAAAGAGAGAGTCGATTGAGAGAGAAAAAAGTGACAAAGAAAAAAGAAAAAGTTAAACATTTTAAATTTCAAAAACCTCTAGGAATAATTTACTACCTCCACAGTTTCAATAGTTTCCTTTCTGTGCCTCCAAGGTTGAGTGACATGCCAGGACCATTAACAGGGTCCTTACACCATGAAATAGCTGTCCTAACTTTCTGTTGCGAGTTTAATTTGTATTCACTGGGCAAATGCAGCAATTCCGTGACAGTTATCCCCAGTTTTTGCGAGGCTAATGGCGGAGCAGTGCAAGTAGCTCAGCAATTTGTGGCAATTTGCAACTCACAGCGTATCTCTTCCTCGTCACAAATTGCTGGGTTTTTTACACACAAATTCTGGGCCAGTATGTCTGATTACGTGATAGCCTAATAAGATGCACATAATTTTGCACATTGCTTCTTCTCACAGATTTCCAGATTTTTGTTTAGCCTCCATTCACCTTGTGCAATAGTTGGACAAATTTGGAGAAATTACATACTGCTTCAGTCAAAATTTAGTTGCTGTTATGACCTTAGCAAACTGTCACTGGAATAAGTTCTACTCATAAAAAATATATATAAAATTGTTATTTTAATGGAACATTATATGATGTAAATATAATATATGCTTGTGTTTTGATGGTTTTCATATTGGCCCAGAATTTGCAGTCAGCAGCGAAACAAAGGCATTCGCTGCTGGCCACGAGGTACGCTTCGGACAAGGATCTCGCGATCCCCGTGTCGAGTGTTAAGTATGTGTATTGTATTGAACAATTAACACAAAGACTTAAACGTATAACTCAAACAGGTCTTTACTGGTTGGAGGTAGGGACTATACTGAATACAAGATTACTGCACAGTGCTTATATACCGGTGTGTTCAACCCCGGTATTACGTCTACAGCAGCCTGAGAAAGTAGTACATCTCTTAAGGTGGAACAGGCTTAAGCTCTCTTAAGGTGGAACAGGTTACATACACAACATCGAGAACCTCGTTTTTTTCGACATTCAATTCTACTCAATAAAGTACAGCGGGGGATCTCCTTGTGCGAACTGCTATGACATCAACAGGCTGTCTGAGCAGCCAATCAAAACGCAGAATTCTCACAGACAGCGAACAAGGAAGTGAGCAAGCTCTTAAAATTCTAACTTTTTACAAAAGTTAGAGCAAAACAAAGATTGGGGCTCTCATGGGGAAAAGGCAAACTGAAATAAAGATGGACAAACTTTAAAAAAAAGTAAAAACACACTTCAAAGTTTCTTAGAAGTTTTAATTTTAATTAAAATGTAAAAATTTCACACTGCACAAAATTAAAATTAGTTTTCCAGGCTCTTAACATTTGTTTAGCAGTAATAACACTGTCAAAACCCCAGTTACACCTAATCCTTTGGGGCTAACTTTTAGTGGGGAATTTAACAGCGTACTTACTGTGGAAGAGCCGAAGGTTTTGCCATGCTTTTTGTCATGTTTTGGGATGCTTACAAGTTATTGGAGTTGGTATCATTTGGTGGGATGTTTCTGGTACCATTACTTTACATCTTCAAAACAGAGACATTAAAAGGCTGTGGGATTAATTTACAGATGCTGATCAATATAAATACGGTAAGAATCGTGTGGAAGCTGATGCAAAAAGATTACAGTCAAAGGAGGAAGAGATGAAAAAGCAGAAAGAAATCCTACGTGCCCGCCTGGCACAACTGAGAAAAGACAGGAGGGAGCTGAGAGCGGCTATTGAAACATGTACAGGTAGTCATTTTAAATCTCATTTTCTATTAAAAGAAGATGCTTCAGCTACAAGGCTGTAAGATCTAAGACTCTGAAATGAAGCTAATTGATTGTTGGCCCTGCAAGAAAACTTTAACAGAACTGAGTGGTCCTGGTGGCACCCAAACTGAGCATTGGTCAGATTATTGGTGAGTAGGTGTTTGTGACTCCTACCTGATTACCAGTTCTTTGTAAAGTGCTTGATGACACTTTACTGATGATTGGGAGGAGACTCATAAGGTGGTAATTGGCTGGGTCAGTAATCTTCCAGATTGTTGGGTAGATGCTAGTGTCAGCTGTACTGGAACCACGTGGCTATTACAAGAGAAATGCAGGGAACAGCACCAACCACTGTACATGGCCTTCTTTGATCTCACAAAGGCCTTCGACACTGTCAACCGTCAGGGATTATGGAGTGTCCTCCTCAAATTCGGCTGCCCTCAAAAGTTTGTCACTATCCTCTGCCTGCTTTACGACAACATACAAGCCGTGATCCTGACCAGCGGTTCCACCACAGACCCAATTCACGTACGAACCGGGGTCAAGCAAGGCTGTGTCATCGCACCAATGCTCTTCTCGATCTTCCTTGCTGCAATGCTCCATCTTATCCTCAGTAAGCTCCCCACTGGAGTGGAGCTAATTTACAGAACAAACTGGAAACTGTTCAACCTCCGTTGCCTCCAGTCCAGATCCAAGGTCATCCTCTGTCGTCGAATTACAGTATGCAGACGATGCTTGCATCTGCGCTCACTCGGAGGTCGAGCTCCAAACCATCATAAACACCTTCACCGAAGCATACGAGAGCATGGGCCTTACACTAAATATCCGTAAGACAAAGGTCCTCTACCAACCTGCCCCCACCACACAGTGCTGCCCCCCGATTATCAAAATCCACGACAAGGCCTTGGACAATGTTGACCACTTTCCATACCTCGGGAGCCTACTGTCAAAAGGGCAGACGTTGACGACGAAGTCCAACACCGCCTTCAGTGTGCCAGTGCAGCCTTTGGTCACCTGAGGAAGAGAGTGTTTGAAGACCAGGACCTCAAACCCGGCACTAAGCTCATGGTCTACAGAGCAGTAGTGATACCCGCCCTGCTGTATGCCTCCGAGACATGGACCATGTACAGCAGGCACCTCAAAAGCACTGGAGAGGTACCACCAATGCTGCCTCCGCAAGATCCTGCAAATCCATTGGCAGGATAGGCGCACCAACGTCAGTGTTCTTGCTCAGGCCAACATCCCCAGCATCGAAGCTCTGACCACGCTCAATCAGCTCCGATGGACGGGTCACATTGTCCGCATGCCCGATACGAGACTCCCAAAACAAGCGCTCTACTCGGAGCTCCGGCTCGGCAAGAGAGCCCCAGGTGGGCAGAAGAAACGCTTCAAGGACACCCTCAAAGTCTCCTTGGAAAAAGTGTAACATCCCCACTGACACCTGGGAATCCCTGGCCCAAGACTGCACAAAGTGGAGGAGAAGCATCCCGGAAGGCGCTGAACACCTCGAGTCTCTTCACCAGGAGCAAGCGGAAGCCAAACGCAGGCAGCGCAAGGAGCGCACATCAACCCAAGCACCCCACCCACCCGCCCCTTCAACCACCGTCTGCCCCACCCGTGACAGAGACTGTAGGTCCCGCATTGGACTAATCAGTCACCTGCGAGCTCATTTTTAATGTGGAAGCAAGTCATCCTCGGTTCCGAGGGACTGCCTAAGAAGAAGAAGGAACAGCTTGGCTAGGGGAGCTAGTCTCTGGTGCACAGGCAACAGTTGTGATGTCAGATCCCATAGCTGTTGCTGAAGCCAGTGCACCCACCCATTTCTTAATGTCATGTGGAGTGACCTGAATTAACTGGGTACAGGCATCTGTGATAGTGGAGACCGCAGGAGGAAGCCGAGTAGAATCGTCCATTTGGCACCTTTAGCTTGCAAACAGTTCGGTCATGTTTCTCGGGTTGCAATATGCTTGAGCTGGGAATGCTCATGGAGCCTCCTCTTCTGTTAGTTGCCTGATTTTGCACCATTATTCTCAACTGGATATGGTAGGGCTACAGAGCTTTCCTCTGATCCATTAGTTGTGCGACCTCTTTGCTTTGCCAATAGCCTGCTGCTTTTGGTATGTAATGTGTGTATAGCCTGTGTGGTTGCTTCACTAGGTTGATAACCTTATTCCAAAATATACCCGGTGCTGCTCCTTGTATGCCATTCTACACTCCACATTGAACGAGGGTTGGTATGGGGGATGCTGCAGACCATGAGGTACAGAGTATGCTGGTATGCAATTCTGCTGCTGCTGATGGCCCATAGCACCTCATGGATACTCAGTTTTGGACTGCTACTTCTATCTGTCCCATTTAGCACAGCGGTAGTACCACACTACATGAGGGAGGATGCCCTCCTGGTGGAGTTGAGAGTTTGTATTCACAAGGCTAGTGTAGTGGGCACTTCTATCAGTGCTACCATGGACGGCGTGTCTGCGACAGGTATGTTGGCGGCAATGAGGTCAAGTAGATGGTGATTGTCAAGTTTCCTTGACCTGAATCCATGAGACTTCATGGGGTCTAGAGTCAATGTTGAGGACTCCCAGGGTCACTGACTATTGAGAGGAACACCCAGGGATGGTGATCCGTTCAGCTGCCTCTAGCATCCCTCCCTTCCCCTTGCCCACAAGCCACGGTTTCCACAAGGTTCCCCCCTTCTCCCCTCATGCCCTCTCCGAGTTCATCTTTATTATCTATAGGCCGCACTTACTTCAGCATGGTTTAATGCTCGCTCCTCATTGGTTTGGAGCAAATTCCATATTGTCTTCCCCGTTGTGAGTTCCCTCACCTGCTGTTGAAGAAAAGACTTGAAGAACTTTAATAAACTCCCTCCTGCATACAGACTCTCCCCGTCTGTGGCAGAAAGATTAAAATCTCCTATGATTACAACCCAGACCTTAGCGCTAATCTTTTTTATTACCTCCCACAACAGGACACCCACTTGTTTTATTTTACTGTTTGTTGGCTGTAACATATGTCTACCACTAACATTGTGCCCCATATCTTCTAGAACCACCCAAAGAGACTCTGGTGGTAATTTTAACTTAATCCACTTGATCCACGTGCTAGTCAGAGTAGAAATAGAAGGATATTCCAGATGAATACGTGGCTAGAGGAATGGTGCAAGGGGGAGGGATTCAAATTCCTGGGACATTGGAACCAGTTCTGGGGGAGGTAGGACCAGTAGAAACTGGACGGTTTGCACCTGGGCAGGACCGGGACTGATGTCCTAGGGGGGAGTGTTTGCTAGTGCTCTGGGGGAGGGTTTAAACTAAAATGGCAGGGGGTTGGGAACCTGAGCAGGGAGACAGAGGAAAGGGAAACAAGGATAGAAGCAAAAGACAGGAAGGAGAAAAGCAAAGGTGGCAGTCAGAGAAATCAAGGGTTTAAATCAAACATGGCCACAGTAAATAATAATTCTAAAAGGTCTAAGAGCGTTAAAAAAAACAAGCCTGAAGGCTTTGTGTCTTAATGCAAGGAGCATTCGTAATAAGGTGGATGAATTAGCTGCGCAAATAGAGGTAAACGGATATGATATGATTGGGATTACGGAAACATGGCTCCAGGGTGACCAAGGCTGGGAACTCAACATCCAGGGGTATTCAATATTCAGGAAAGATAGGCAAAAAGGAAAAGGGAGGTGGGGTAGCATTGCTGGTTAAAGAGGGGATTAACACAATTGTAAGGAAGGATATTAGCTCTGATGATGTGGAATCTGTATGGATAGAACTGAGAAATACCAAGGGGCAGAAAACATTAGTGGGAGTGGTATACAGACCAACAAACAGTAATGCGGAGGTTGGGGATGGCATTAAATGGGAAATTAGAGATGCGTGCAATAAGGGCACAGCAGTTATCATGGGTGACTTTAATCTACATATAGATTGGGCTAACCAAATTAGTAACAATACTGTGGAGGAGGAATTCCTGGAGTGTATACGGGATGGTTTCCTGGACCAATATGTCAAGGAACCAACTAGAGACCAGGCCATCTTAGACTGGGTATTATGTAATGAGAGAGGATTAATTAGCAATCTTGTTGTGCGAGGCCCCTTGGGGCGGAGCGATCATAATATGATAGAATTCTTCATTAAGATGGAGAGTGAAGTAGTTGACTCAGAGACTAGGGTCCTGAATTTAAATAAAGGAAACTACATTGGTATGAGGCGCGAGTTGGGTAGGATTGATTGGGAAAGGGTTGACGGTGGATAGGCAATGGCAAACATTCAAAGATCGCATGGATGAACTACAGAATTTGTTCATCCCTGTTTGGCATAAAAATAAAACAAAAAAGGTGACTCAACTGTGGCTAACAAGGGAAATTAGGGATAGCATAAGATCCAAGGAGAGGACATATAAATTGGCCAGAGAAAGCAGTAAACCTGAGGATTGGGAGCAGTTTAGGATTCAGCAAAGGAGGACAAAGGGATTCATTAAGAGGGGGAAAATAGAGTATGAGAGTAAGCTTGCAGGGAACATAAAAACTGACTGTAAAAGCTTTTATAGATATGTGAAGAGAAAAAGATTGAAGTCAAGCGTAGGTCCCTTGCAGTCAGAATCAGGGGAATTTTTAATAGGGAACAAAGAAATGGCAGACCAATTAAATACATATTTTGGTTCTGTCTTCAAAAAGGAGGACACAAATAACCTCCCAGAGATGTCAGGGAACATAGGGTCTAATGAGAGGGAGGAACTGAATGAAATCAGTATTTGTAGGGAAATGGTGTTAGGGAAATTGACGGGATTGAAGGCCGATAAATCCCCAGGGCCTGATAATCTGCATCCTACAGTACTTAAGGAAGTGGCCCTAGAAATAGTAGATGCATTGCTGGTCATCTTCCAAAATTCTATAGACTCTGGAACAGTTCCCATGGATTGGAGGGTAGCTAATGTTACCCCACTGTTCAAAAAAGGTGGTAGAGAGAAAATGGGGAAGTAAGCCTGACATCGGTAGTGGGGAAAATGCTAGAGTCCATTATAAAAGATGTAATAGCAGAGCACTTGGAAAACAGTGACAGGATCGGACAAAGTCAACATGGATTTACAAAAGGTAAATCGTGCTTGACTAATCTACTGGAATTTTTTGAGGATGTAACTGGTGGAATAGATAAGGGAGAACCAGTGGATGTGGTGTATTTGGACTTTCAGAAGGCTTTTGATAAGGTCCCGCATAAGAGATTAGCGTGTAAAGTTAAGGCACATGGGATTGGGGGCAAGGTACTGACTTGGATAGAGAACTGGTTGGCAGACAGGAAGCAAAGAGTTGGAATAAACGGGTCTTTTTCCGAGTGGCAGGCAGTGACTAGTGGGGTACCGCAGGGATCGGTCCTAGGACCCCAGCTATTTTCACAATATATATTAATGATCTAGACGAGGGAACTAGATGTAATATCTCCAAGTTTGCAGACGACACAAAGCTGGGTGGGCGTGTGTACTGTGAGGAGGATGCCGAGAAACTCCAGTATGATTTGGACAGGTTGGGTGATTGGGCAGATGCATGGCAGATGCAGTATAATGTGGATAAATGCGAGGTTATCCACTTTGGTGGCAAAAACAGGAAGGCAGATTATTATCTGAACGGCAATAGATTGGGAGAAGGGGAAGTGCAATAAGACCTGGGTGTCTTTGTGCACCAGTCGCTGAAGGTAAGCATTGCAGGTGCAGCAGGCGGTTAAGAAGGCAAATGGTATGTTGGCCTTCGTAGCGAGAGGGTTTGAGTACAGGAACAAGGGTGTCTTGCTATAGTTGTACAGGGGCTTGGTGAGACCACACCTTGAGTATTGTGTGCAGTTTTGGTCGCCTTATCTGAGGAAGGATGTTCTTGCCATGGAGGGAGTGCAGCGAAGATTCACCAGACTGATACCTGGGATGGCAGGAATGACGTATGAGGAGAGATTGGGTCGATTGGACTTATACTCGCTGGAGTTTAGAAGAATGAGAGGGGATCTCATTGAAACTTGTAAAATTCTAACAGGACTAGACAGACTAGATGCAGGAAGGATGTTCCCGATGGCGGGGAGTGCAGAACCAGGGGTCACAGTCTAAAGTTAAGGGGTAAGCCATTTAGGACAGAGATGAGGAGGAATTTCTTCACCCAGAGAGTGGTGAACCTGTGGAATTCTCTACCAGGCAGTTGAGGCCAATTCATTAAATATATTCAAGAAAGAGTTAGATATATTTCTTAAGGCTAAAGGGATCAAGGGATATGGGGAGATGGCAGGGACAGGGTACTGAATTTGGATGATCAGCCATGATCTCATTGAATGGCGGAGCAGGTTCAGGGGCCGAATGGCCTACTCCTGCTCCTATCTTCTATGTTTCTATGGGAATATGGCAGGTTCGGGTCGGACGCCCACTTTACACCCCGCCCAATTTTATGCTCTATTGTCATCGCACTTTTTATTTTTAAATTAAATAATAGGTAAGAAGTCTCAGGTCGCTCTAGAGGCAAAGTTAAAGAAATTAGAGGAGGAGTGCAAGTCGAAAGAGACTGAACGTGTGAACTTGGAACTGGAGCTGACAGAAGTGAATGAAAGTTTGAAGAAAGCTCTTGCTGGAGGGCCCACACTGGGCCTGACAATAGAACCAAAGTCATCGAGAACCTCCAGCCCACAGGTAAACACAGCTGCACAATGTGTCACAAATTGTATGGGGCAGGCTGGATGGACCAGAGGGTCTTTTCCTTTCTGTCATTGTTCGTATGTTCGTAAACTAGCCACACTTAAAATACATTTTTTTTAAAATGTGTATAGAATCTGGCAATGAATTCATGACTGGCCATAAAGTCAGTCGCTTCCTTGGAAACATCCCCATCACAGTATGTCACACTTTCATTAAATTCAATTTCACAATTTTCCATGGTAGGTTTTGAACTGATGATCTTTGGATTGCTGGTCCAGTGCCGTATTCTTTCCTGTTCTGTTAGTTTTACTGGGAATCTATGCATGAAACAGGCATGACTCTAGGAGCCTGAAATGGAAAGTATTTCATCCTCACCACCATCATCCCCTACACAGGGGGAAAAAAAAATAGACAATAAGGCAATTGAGAATAAAATTAGACTGGACCTTGCAACAGGAAAGAAGAAAGCTTGACAGAGGCTTCGGGCTAGAATTTTTTTATGGCCCGTTGGTGGGTGCATAACTCAGGAGGCCCAGGACTCACCCAAAATTGGTCTTCGGGCCTCATTATAAGAATTTGGGAGAGCTGCCGGCACAGAGGCAGTTCACCCATTTCAATCCATTCAATTTTGGCCACCTGCCTCACTGACAGTGGCCCTTGGGTAAGTCGTGGGCGGCGGGGAGGGAATGAAAGAATGGGAGGAGGCAGTCACGAGCCTCAGAAGTGCTGCGAAATCGAGAGGAGCACTCCAGCTCCACCTGGCTGCACGTGAAAGGTTTTAACGTGTCTGTTGTTGGCGGCCGCTTGTTAAGTCTATCCGCGGCAGGAAAACCTGAGTGGAGCAGGCCCGGAGCCTGCTGGCACAGGGCAGCCCAATTTCAGTAAAGTGTCCTAAAACAGGTACTAGGCTCCTCATTAACATAAGCCAGCGACATCTGAAAAATCATGCGACCCAACCTGGGGTCGAATGTATTTCAGATGCCTTTTGGGCATGGGACAATGCCCCGGGATTTGCCTCCATTTTTGCCCATAAAACAGGCACAGTGAGATCCCATTTATACCCCTTCATCTCAGATTTCACTTCAACACTCCTCTCAGCTGGCCGCGTCGTGAAGTGGCATTGGTGGAGGTTGCCTCAATAACTATGCTCAACTTCTTCTCAGTCACAGTGCACAATATGCAGCCAATGATGACTATTGACGGAGTGTCAAAAAAAATAATGAAAATAAGACATACAAGTTAGCTTCTGGGCCCCATCACCAAGAGGCCATGGTTTAAGTAAATCCCAGGACTGTCTGTCACATGAAGTTATCTGGCACTGTTTGGGAGCACAATTTGCCAGATAGGACACCTCTCAATATGGAATGTTCTCACACAACATTTTCCATGAGCTTGTCCCTGTACAAGGGGCCATGTCCTGTTTGTGATGTGACATTGTTGACAGCTCAGATTGTTCCAGTCTTGAGGTGATGACAGTGAATAGGGATCTAATGGGAAATGGGAGAAGGGAGTAAAAAGTATATAATGAATTACAAACAGTAATTGTCAGTCCTGGTGGTGCACTGTGCCGGTAAACCAATGAACCACATTGCTCTACAGTGTTGCCTCGGTCATTCTCCTTTCTCAGTTCGGGAATGGCGTGTGGTGCGGTGCACAGAAATTAAGTGGTGGAGCAAATAATTAAAAAGTAGTTGATACCACTTTTTTTTCAAGATACTGAAGGAAGGTTTCCTCTGTTATGTGTAATAAAAACGTAAAACAATAAATGGGTTCCGGACTTTACTACAGGTACATGCAATGCTTATACAACATCTTTCCTAAGATTTGTATTTAATAGATGTTAAAATTGAAATATAAACATTTCAGTTTTCAGTGCCTCAACACAATTAGAAACTTGCAGAATATTTTATGTATAACACAGAGGGGGTGGGGTTATACCTCTGAATTTGAAATATTTATTGCATTATTTATGGTCCTTTTCCAGTCCCCCGTTTTCATGCATCGCACCCTGGACAATTCTCCAGCTTCCAGCTGTGATACAAGTGACACCGAGCCATCATCACTGCCTGTGAATGCAGCTGCTCTTGGAAGAAGACCACCTTCCATGGTTTCTTCCCCAAGTCGAGGCCACGTGCGCAGGAAGGCCAAGGTACACCAGCGTAGCACAACGTTGCTCATCGCATCATTTCACTGAAATTTACTGTTGCAGATTTCTGAAATGCAAGCAGTTCTGCTGCCTAAACAATTAAGAAACATTTCATAAAAAGCACAGTTTGGACCTGGGATGCCTCATGTTCTTCAGTTATACTAATGCTATTAGTTTCATGAGAATACACAGGGTGAAGTTATACTCCACTTTCACACTGCTCTCAAATCATGGCAAGCAGAGCACAGTGTATGTAGCCTGATGTGTACTGTAGCAGCATACTTCGTGTGTGGACTGAACAGTGTCTCAAAGGCTATTACAGTGAGAACACAACAGCCCTGAATTTGACCAGGGATTGTCTTCAGCCATTGAGGCTATTTCTCCAGAGTTCCACCGAAATTACAGCAGGAGAACCCCCACAGATATTCAGGATCAACACTGTCTAGCAACAGGAAATGTGTTTTCGGATTCTGGGTGAAACAGTAACATTTAGGCCCGATCAAATAGGGGTGACTGGCTCCCTTGTCCAAAAGACATTACTGAGCCAGTTGGATTTTTATACATAAAGGGTGGTAGAAATGTGAAACTCAATTAATAATTTTAATTCTGAGATCTATAGATTTTTGCTAGCAAAGGATATGCAACCAAGGCAGGTGGATGGAGTTAGGATACAGATCAGCCATGATCTAATTGATTGGCAGAACAGACTCGAAGGGCTGAATGGCCTACTCCCGTTCCTATCCCAACAGCTTTTATAGTCATTTTCTGATGGCAGCTGACAAATTATCCAGCTTATTGAAGTTGAGTTCACAACTTGATGTGTTGGGATTTGAACTCATGACCTTTCGGGTTGCTAATTCAGTACCATAGCCACTAGACTACCATACCCTCTTACGCATCAGTGTCCTTCACAGGTAACGTTCCACCAATTTTTTCTCTTTGGGCGAGTAATTGCACTTTGGCTTTCCTTCTGTTTGATAATTAAAAGTCTTGAAGTAAAATTAGGGGAGGGGGTAATTCTAACTGAGCCAACCTGACGGGAAACTGATGGGATCAGATCAGCCACTCATTTTACACCCCGTCCAATTTTACTTCCCATCGTTGTCAGTTTCCTGCTGGGCAGGTTAGGTTAGCCACCTATGGTAGCTTGATTAAACTCAAGTGCAACACAGTTTCTTATTAACGAAGAAATATACACGTGCAAGTAGGGCTTTGTGAATAACATATATATATATAGATCATAAAGCAATTTGAGATTGATAGCAAAAAAAACACACCCAGGTTTATTTTATTTATTTCCTCTCGTTTGTCATTAGCCTCTGCATCTACCAAGACACATTTTCTACTCCACCAAGAGTGGGATGTGTGGGCCATTGGGTTCTCCCCTGCCACCTGAAATGTTTGTTATCCACTAGCTGGTGTGCTTCTTCAGGTGTAAGATGGGTTGTCGCAGTTTTTCTTCAGTAAGGCCGAGCATTCCACTACGGCCCAGTCCTACTAACATAGAAATGGCAAGACGAAAAAAGATCACAGTCCATCTACAAAAAGAAAATACTGCCGATGCTGGAAATCTGAAATAAAAACAGAAAATGCTGGAGATACTCAGCAGGTCAGGCAGCATCTGTGAAGAGAGATCGAAAGGTTATCGACCTGAAACGTTAACTCTGTTTCTCTCTTCACAGATGCTGCCTGACCTGCTGAGTACCTCCAGCATTTTCTGTTTTTATTTCAGGGTCCATCTCGTTCGCCTTCTACCATCCTGGTAGTCACATGATGCGTTAAGGGAGTTGTTGACTAATCACAGCAATTCATCTCTATCAAGTAACCTACAAAAGACCCAGATATGGTGCGAGGAAACCCCCAGTGGTGCAGAGCTTTGGGAACCATATGTCCAACATCACCTGTTCCTTTCAAGCATGTTACACTTACTGCGTCATGTCTCAAATTACTCATGTACTGTATCCCAAAATGTTATTTTCTGGTGCCTTGGTCTTGAACTGGAAAAATCACAAAACCTCATGTGAGTGAGTTAGAACATTGATTGCGGCCAATATTCATGGTCGTACACTCAGTGACCAAGCAGCATTCACATGGTATTTTTCTTTTTAAATAAAATCAGGAGATTTGAAAGAATTATGGGAATATATACTAATAGAAATCATCTAATGGCTGTTCTCACTTTTTCATTTTACAGGAATGGGAGCTGAAGACTGGAACATAAAAACAAAAAAATAGGAAGAGTTCACATTTTTTATATTTATTTCCTTAAACATTATGTACAAGACCGGAAGCACTGCTACTGAGTCCTTCAACTAAAAAAAAAACTACACGGAGTGCATGGTCCTCAAATAACCTGCAGAAAGTTGGCAGTTATTCCATGTTGAAGTGTAGGTTAATGGTCGCGGATCCATACTGAAGGCTTTTTAATTGGCTCCCCCCCTCCATAGTCAATTGGTGAAATGTGTTACTTACAGCATGGACACTACAAACTGGACACTTTTTGAAGAATGTCATGTTTGTTTTAGTGGATATATGTCGCATAATTTAAAAAAATCCATACAAGAAATGACAATTTAAACACCTCAAATGCAAAGAGAAAATATATATTTATTACAACAGAGGCATTTTAGATTGCCTTTTTAAATTATGATTATTTTATAAGCACAGTGAGTGTTTTGTGTATGGGTGCTCCCTCAAAAGAAAAAGCTTCATAGTAAATCAGTGGCCCCAGTGAGTTCTGCAGTATCCACCCAATTTTGACAATTGTCACCTCTTTTTATTGTTACGCACCCTATTTAGACATGGTGCCCAAGTGTTTTCCAGGAACAATGTACTGTATGATTTTCTACAACACATTGTATCAGTTTATTAAAAGTAAAATCGCTGCTTGTATTTTCCATGCAAGGTTGATTTTGCGTTCCTGAAAATGTTTGGTCATTCCTGGATCCGCGTCAAGACATTGTACTTGTCATTTACTGTAGCTTGTGATTTTCCACAGATTCTCTAAAATAGTAACTTCATTTCACCTACAATGAAGAGGGTTTTGATACACAGGCAACTTTTGATATATAGACAAGCGATATTGGTAAAGAATTTAAGTTTTGATGTAAGATAGTTGATGTGCTTTTATACTTCAAGGAAAATGTAATTATGTATAATTTTATTTGAAGTCCATATTTAAAAATTATTTGTTAAGATTCCGATATGATTTCAAAGGTGAAGAATTAAATGTAAAATAATGAAAAAGAAAAAAAAATGTGAACTACAAATAATAACTTTTGGATAAGGTTTGTGTTTCTGTACAGCACTGTAATAACTTGACGAGTAATCCCGAATCTCAACAATGGGTGCGGCACCTACTTGACTGAATTCTCTTTGTTTCAGAGACTTTAATCAGCAATTTATTTTGACGTTATTCAGCTGTTAACATAATCATATTAAAAACAGAAAATACTGGAAACATTCAGCAGGTCAGGCAGCATCTGTGGAGAGAGAAACAGAGTCAATGGGCTCGATTTTGCCATTGGGGTCGAGCTGGGGCGTGTCAGGTGGTTTTCATGTCAGGACCCCGCCTTCAATGTGAAGTGGGGAAAAAAGTGCGATTTTCCCCTAATTGGGCACTTAATTTCCAGCGTGTGGGAACCCCTGGTCCAATTAGTCTTTCCATCCTGAAAGTCGCCTCCGATGACGTCATCAGTGCTGCTGGATTTAAGGCCTGCAAGCAGCCTTGCTTCTTCTGGAGACTGGAAACGCTTTGGACATTGTATGAAGGACTTCATTTACTGACCATGCCCACCAGCAAGCAAAAGTGTGCACCTCGCTTTGATGAGCCCTCCCTCCAAGCTTCGGTGCAGGGAGCAAGATTTAATAAGGAGGTGCTCTTCCCTTCCTCAGGGAGAAAAAAGCCACCACAACAGACTAAAGCTGTGTGGCTGCAAGTGGCCCAGGAGGTCAATGCCATCTCTATGTGCCGCAGAACCTGGCTGCAGTGCAGGAAGAGGTTTCATGACCTTCTCCGCACAGGAAAAGTGAGTATCACTTTCTCATCAATCTCATCCCCATCGCCTCTCCTCACCAGCACTCTGCTTTGCCAACCTCTTCCTCCACATCCCACTTGACACTGACATCTCTGCACCCTTACCCATTCCCTCTCTCTCCATGGTCACATTCACTTAACTATTCGACCATGCAGCCCTCACATTCCCTATCACTGTGACGCAATGACAACAACTTACAACACACAGGGAGGGCCCTTTGCTTCCTTCTAAGCATCTATGCTATGGATTCTCTACACTCACTCCTTCATTCTCACTCAAACTCCACTTGTGTCCCTCATTGACGAAAAGAGAGTCCACAATAAGCGGGAAAGAGTGAGGACAGGAGGAGGGCCACCCTCAGTAGCCCAGCTCACCACCTCGGAGGAGGCAGCCCTGGAAATTGCCGGGATCGAGGAGGATTCCCAAGTGGGGGACGGACACGCAGGCGCATCACAGCAAGCGGGTGACAGAATAGTTTGGCATCTCTCTCACTGACATTGCATGAGTGACTGATAATGATTCGGATGCTCTAATCATCTGCACAATTCAATGTGTATGCAACCTTTACCTCACATCTCCAACTCTTTCCTTTACTCCCCCACAGGACCATCGAGAGCCCCCATCCCCACTGTCCAGGAGGAAGAGCCTGAGCTTCCAGACTCCTCAGAGGAAGCTGCAACCTCTGAGGGTGCTCCGTCAGCAGAATTAAGCGCACCCTGCACCAGCGCAGACACTCACACCTCGGTGGGACCTTCGGGACATAGAGTAGTGTTGTCACCTGGTGTATCACAGCTCACAAGTGAGCATCAGCAGATTGTGGAGACAGGGACAGCAGTGGAGAGTCCTCGTCGCAGTGGAGTGGACGCTCCCAGCTCGGCTCTGCTGCATGTCGACCCTGTGCCTCCAGGTCCATCCAGAAGGAGAGCGGTGCTGGAACACCAGGAACAGGTGCAGGAGTCTCTGGCAGGTTTTGTCTCCAGGGTCGCTGCAAGTGTGGAGCGAATGGAGGAGTCCATTGCTAACATGAGCAGAGCCTTTGTGGAGGCGTTGGCGCATGAATGCATCACCGAGGAAAGGATGGCAACCTCCTTGGTAAGGCTGACTACCTCCATGGTAAGGCTGGCTAGTGTAGTCACTTGGGTGTAATGTGTTTAATTTTGAAAAGCCATCAGTTGCTTATTGTCATAAAAAATTCTGATGGCAAACTGTTGCAGTTGTGGCGTGTGTCATTTCGCTATTGGGACTTCCACATTGAGGGCTTAGGGCGACTTGCATTTGTCAGTATGGTGGTCAGAGTGATAGAAATCTGCAGGTTATTGGCCATTGTCGATGGTCTGATAAGAAGGTGCAAGGCAAAATTGTTTGATTGTGCAGGCTAAGCAAATCTGGCCAAGATGAGTGCATCCCTTGCATCCCGGGCAGCAATGTGGTCGCGCGCTGGCGCCTTCTGGCCTGTGCAGCTTCAGGTGGATGAGCAGCAGCTTGGCACTCCTGTTGATGCTGCTGCTGTTGGTGGTGCTGTTGTTCATGGTTCTGCTGCTGCTACGGCTGGTCTTCGTCCGAATCTGATGTCCAGGAGGAAAGGAAATAAATGGTTCCCATGCTTCTGGTATATGCCTCAATTGAGGAAGTGCTCAGTCAAGGTGGCAAGAGGGGTTTCCCAGGAGGTCACACTGGAGATGGGTGTCAGGCTCCAAACTTCCACACCAATGGGTATGCCTGCTAAAAGTTCCCCCAGACCTGAGACAACAAAGTTCTGCCACCTGCAAATGATGATTACTGTAAACTCCTTTTTAATGGTGGAGCTGCAGCTATTAGTAAGCAGTCCACTTGCGAGGCCGCTAGGATTCACTGGCGTGTTCCAGAGGAGACATGCAGGACGTGGGAAAAGGTAAAATCAGAAAGGCCTCTCAAAATGGGAATATAGAGGCACTTAACTGGTTGTTAAGGGCCTATCCCACCTCTTGGAGGCAGGATGGAAAGGGGGTCAGAAAACACGCATTTGGGAAAATTGCTTGGAGGCGGGATCGGGCCCGCCCACCATTTTTTCCAATTTTACCACCTCACACGCCTCCGATAATCCCGCCTCCTTGGGCCTGGCAAAATCGAGCCCAATGTTTCCAGTCAATGACCCACTGAGTGTTTCCAGCATTTTCTGTTTTTATTTCAGCTTTCCAGCATCTGCAGTATTTTGCTTTTGTTTTAGAACATAATCATATTGTTGCCTCTTATTAGGGCAAGTGATTTGTTATTGCTCATATCTAGTCAGAAACGGACATTTCCACTGGCTCCAGGACCTTTTGTACAAAGTTGCAGTACATGAGCAGAAAATTGCACAATTTAGAAATTTGTGAAATTTATTGTGAGGTGCCATATCCCACCAAATCACTTGCCCTAGTTATTATATTGATAAAATACATATATATACATCAGCTCTGAAATAGTTTTACTAGAATTTGACAGATATAATTGGTAGCAAGGAAAAGTATTACAACTGTTTTAGTAAACCTTCCAGGAAACTAACCATGTATATTTTGTCAAAAGAAATTTCATCCAATTACCGTGCCTTACATTGTCCGTCATTTGTGCCAATTCATAGTCCTCATCTTCCAGTGCATAGTATTACATAGAATTTTACAGCACAGTATCAGGCCATTCAACCCAACAGGTCTATGTTGGTGTTTGTACTCCACACGAGCCTCCTCCCACCCTACTTCACCTAACCCTATTAACATATTCTTCTATTCCTTTCTCCCTCATGTATTTATCTAGCTTCCCCTTAAATGCATCTATGCTATTCGCCTCAACTACTTCTTGTAGTAGCGAGTTCCACATTCTCACCACTCTGAGTAAGCAATACAAATGGGATTTTAAGGATTATGTAAAAATGTATGTTTATGAAGGCTTGCTTTAAATGTTCTCATCTGAAGATAAATTTTGCGAGGCGAGGGGAGGCTCCAGACGCAGAGTCTGGCTTGGCAGAAGGCGAGGTCAGTGCACCCGATTTTCCAGTGATTGATCACTGGAAAATCAGAAGGAGCCCGAAGCAGGTGCTGAACTCCATTACCACTTCTCCAATCCGCACTTCTGTCGAGTGCTGGGAGTGGAGCCTCACAAAATGTACCCTCACGTGTTTTCAGTAATTTTATTCCTGCTGATTTCAACTATATGTGGAGTCATCACTGCAAAGTTTTTCTGAAGAAAGTGAACAAGGTTTTAACTGCAGGTTTCAGGTTTGGTCTGGACAACTCGTAAATAGTATCCCAGGCTAATTCTGTAACAAACTTAATTTGTGTAATTACAATTAAGTTTTGACTGTAACCAGACTGATTGATGGAAGCGGCCAATTGCATTTCACCAGATTAGGAGGTAAAAGTGAACATAAATGATCAGGTTCTTTCAAAATGTTTTAACATCAATCTTTTCACCGCTAAATTGCTACTTGCCAAATAATATTGCTGAGGATGAGGGTTTTCTCCTTGTACAAACACGATGTGCAGTGCCGTGATTTACATCACAGAAATATTATGGAGCCTCTGCGGGGCGTTACTGCAACAAAAGTTATACAGAACATTTCTAGGCCGCGCTGCAATCTCCATTTAATAATCCAGATTTCTAACACACTCGATCTTGGAGAAATGCAACACAAATCTCAGTCATGATCTTTAGTGCTAACATGAAAAGCCAATCTGTATGGTTGTGGACTATAATGTAGTGTAGAAATGTAGTTGGTAACGTAATGTTTATCTAGCAATAGTGTTATTAACCTCTTCCAGAAAAACATAACTTTTTACTGTGAACCATTTTTACTTTCAGTTGCAAGTCTGTTAACAATAAGCATTAATTACGGGCTATGTCTGTTAGTAGAAATCAGAGACAAATTCCTAGGCTATGATGCATTGCAATAAAACTAGACCTTGGTTATGAAGGCAATGAACAAGTAAATTTCTATGTTTTGAATGGCTCAGCTTTCTGTTCCACATTGCCAGAAATGCCACGGGCTAATATTGAAAGAATGTGCCATCACCGGTGCCGTAGTCCCTAGGTGTCTGGGTAAAGTGCATTGGGATCTGGAAATATGCCTGCTAAGCTGTGGCTAATTTCCTCATTTTCTTTTTTTTTTACATTAATGCTAACATCTGTAATATTATGAAGCAAACATGCATTACATGGCGTCAAGGAGACTGTAGAGGCAATCTTCGACTTCTGCTTGAAAGGGGCTCAAAAATGGGTGAAGCATTGAGAGGCCTGAACTGTTTTTAGGTTCATGACCTCATTCAAATGCTGCCAGCGAACATCATTCAGGCTACTGCTAAATTTGACAGGACCACTTTTTAGGTTGCGGTGACGGCCGCCTGAAATATTTGTCAAATTCTTTAAGACTAGTCAGACGACACAAGCTGTGACTAGTTTTTCCGGATCTACAGTGGCCTAACCAACAGTCCCTAAAGGGGCTACTGGAGGCCACCGAAGAAACCTAAACTTACCCACAGGCCATTGTCAGCGAGGCAGCCAACCCAAATTGGAGCGCAGAAAAGCAGCGAGCTGCTCCTGGAGGCAGTGGCAGCTTGCGGTAATTATTAAATTGAGGGCCCAGGCCCAATTTCTGTTGAGCCTTGGGGCTCCTGGTTTGACTGCATGCCGTCAGTTATGACCCCAAAAATGGGCCATAATTAAATTCTAGCCCAATGGTTTAAAAATTCTTTCACCCAGATGATTCTCTTTCCCATCATGGCATGCGTAATGTAATATGCTTGAACCTACATATTTCTTTACTACTTTACTTGCTACATCTTGCAATTTCTCTGTCAGTAGTCTCTTTTGCATATACATTTAACAACTATTTGCCTTCATGTCCATAATATGTCCTGTGCTGCTACTTTACAATAATATTCATACTTCACATTGTGTTCTTTAAATCATGCAGTTTTTTCAGGGCATTCCATCAGGTCCTCCAAGTCGTTGACACCATGTTGACTTTGTGCATGACATCCTGCCAGTTGTTGCCTTCTTTGCATATTTGAGGGCCATCCTCCTCTACATAAATGTGCTCATGTTTCTCCACAACAGAGCTTTACTTGTTGGTTGGTAAAGTTGACTATTTTCAAACTTCACTGAGCCATTTTCTTCAAAATTCACACACAATTATTTTGTTTAAGTAGTTTGTTAGCTGCCCGATGAGCAGAAAGCTCACTGCTGCAGGTGCGTTGTGACTGGCTATTTATTTGTTCTTGTTTATGAAATTCCAACATGAAATGCCCAGCAGGAAACTATGTCTTGGAAAGGAAAATGGATAGTACTCTCATTTTATTTTTCTCAGACAAAAATTGAACCCCAGCAAATATATGCAATAACGTTATTAATTGTCAGTTCTGTAGTTATACCCGGGTATGTGTTTTGCCTTTGTAAATTATTGTAATTTTGGCGCGGTGTGATTTCTTGTGTTTCCATATGTAAACTGTCTTCTAAAGGCTTAAGATGATTGACGAAGCTATGCACTTCTGCTCTGCGTGACCTTGGTTCTCATAGAGTTTGAATATTCTTTAAAGGAATCATTTTACAAATTTGCACCCCCGGCAGAGTTGGGAACACATATAGGGAATTCGGGCAAAAAATGGATGGATCATCTTGCAGGGCCTGCTGATCTTCATCCCCAAATTCCTCACATGATCTTGGCAGGCGAAGCTGTGTCTAGAGTTCAAATTCATAAAATTCACCATAAAATATTAGCTCAATGCACGTAAAAATGTGTGGAATATGAATCATCTCAAATAGCAAAAAAGACTAGTGAATTACGACAGGCACCTATTTACATGACCAGAAGCTGCGTTACAGATTCTACACCACAAATGCTCCTCTTACTATAGATAGGTTAAATTGTAGTAAAGGTTCTGATGAGTGAACCTAAACTTACTGAACTAGTGCAATAAGTTAAAAGGATGATTACAGAGGCTGAATTTACTCGGATCGGTAATGTGATGGCAAGCATTTTTATTTTAAATGATTGAAAAATCATGAGTAGTGCATGCCTGAATTTCTGATACACACCTTCAGAGGTGGGAGTGTTGGGGGGGGGGGGGGGGGGCTCACTGCTAAAAGGGTAAAGTCATAAAATTACCCTTTTAGTATTAGCACCTAGTAGGAATCACAAATATTCAGTTTCTAGGTGATCACAGCTTCTGGGTGACCTGCTTCTTTTCAATGCGATTCACTTAGGACTCTTGCAGGATGCATAAAATCCCATCGACACAGATAGCAAATCTTACATTAGTACAGTTTGAATATAGATTGACTTACCCTAAAGCCTGAACCTGCATCATTCAAACATAGTGGGGCCCAGATTCCCTTGACCTATTAGGTGCAATGCTGCTATATTCAGGACAGGTGAGGGCAGAATTTGATTACACTGAACCCATCACAATTTCTGATCCATTTTGAGGCAAGTGCACGCAGATGCAGGAATGACATCAAATGTTGTCCTTCCCATGTTTGCACGCCCCCCCACAACCCGGTGCTTCCCTGGTGTCCAGTGTTGCTGGGGCAGCAACGACATTTACATTTTAAAAGGCTGAGGTTTCCCTACTGCCATTGATCACTCTGCAGTATGAAAATTGACCTCTCAAAAGAAAAAAATGGCCAATGCATTCTTATAAATTTCTTTGAGCTGGAACCGTTACATTAGTGCCAGACTCCCCACAAATTTCCCCAGGTGGGAGTCCCATGTTGAGCCATTAATGGTGTGGGCGTTTGCACGATGTGTGCACATGCCCTTGACTCCAGAAAGTGGGATGGGTTCAGGGACATAACTAATGGATGGCAGATGTTCTGCTCCCCCCCCCCCCCAAAAAAAAAACCTCCCAAGGACATCTGGCCCCAGTATTGTTTATTTCAGAAACAGCAAATGTAAATTTGTGCAGAATTCTCTCGCCCTCTCATGCGAATGTTTTTCTTTTTAAAGCAGTGAAGGAGTAAGTACTATTATGATTAAGTCAGAGTTTTTGATTAAAGTTTTTGCATCCACTGGAAAAAGGTATTTCCCCAGGGTGCCCCTGAACCAAACAGACCAGCAGGAAGCCAGCAACATGAATGGGGGCTGCCAAGCTTGCTGGACTCAATTGTCCTTTGTACCCGAGTTAGGCAGAGGGAATCCTGCGCCTTATTATTATCCAGTGAACACTTAGTGAACCCTGGAAAGTGCACATAGGGCGTGAACAAGATTGTGGCCAACTCTTCTGCCCTAGAGATTGCCTGCCAATTCTCGCTGTCCAGGTTGCCACATATAGACTGCCACTTCTTTATCACACCACAGGGCACTCACAGGACTTCACTACATCATATACCAGCACCATCAATAAAACAGAGGGTGGGGTGGGATAATTTGAAAAGAAAATAACTAAAGTTAAACTATATGAGAAAACTAAGGCATGAAAGAGAGAATGTGTTTATTTAAGCTGAGATATTGCCTACCACCACTGAGCTGAATTCATTTCTCATATTCCCCAGCCCTGATTTAGCCTAGTTAGGAATGGAATGGAATTTTATATGTTAAATCTCATTTCGTTCTTGCTGTGACTAAATATCATGTATATAAGACCCTTTATTATATAGTTTTAAACTATGCTGATAACACATGCAAGTCAACCAAGAGGTTTTCTAACCGCAGCTTCACTGTGATGTAAATACTGCATCTATTTTATCTGTAGGAATAGCCGAAGTCTGGACTGTAACCTTACTGATTTTTGTTTTTAAATAAATTAAGTGACAATAACAGACATTTTGTATAAACCAAGCTTGTAAATGATACACGATTATTTCTGCACCTTAGTGTTTTGTTACTTTTATCTGTAAGCTGTAATGTTTTTGTGTATTATTAGTCCAACTCATACCAGTTTCCTAATGCAATACAAAAATACATTGTATATTAAAATAAAGTGAATCAAAAAAATTTTGGATTCTTGTGATTTTTTTTTGCCCCTACACTATGGGAATCCTTAGTAATGAGGACTGTTGGATGTGATGTGCACAGCTAAGTTTGTTTCAAGCAGGATTGACACCGCTGATGATTTTAGATTTGCCCTGGGTAAGAAATCCACTGCAGCTTTTAACTGGAAACAAAATTTTCAGTGATTTTTACAATAATTTCTCAGTATTAAAATCACAAGGTACATCTTTTTCACCTTAATGTTGAAATATAAAATCCTCTTGCCTCCCCCAGTTGCCCCTAAGCCACGTGTTGACGTCAGGCAGGCAGGCCTCTGCTACTGCTGCTTGGAACCAGAGACTAGAGGGCACACAGTGCAGCCAGGGATGGGCCCCTCTCTGATTATTCCATCCTCAGGTGCTCCATACATTTCACTGGTTGGATCATCCCACAGCACAGCAGCTGACAGAGTGTTTCTTCTCCCACAAAGACGTGATATTCAGGCCCATAGGTTAACTGATGTACAATACTGCCACTCCTAATACAACATGATAGACAAAGGTTGATTTCTTAGCTAAGACACTTTTTAAAATCAATGATGCTGGAACTTTATTTCTGTATTCTTGCTAGTTTTGTGAAACACTGAGGCCTATAAATTCTTTTCAGGCAGTGGCGTAAAGCAGACAGTATCGGATCGACCGCTCGTTCTATGCAGCGCCTGATATTCAGCTGCATGGACTGCAATGGAACTGAGTCTAAGGCACTGCTTATAACGGGCGGCTGGTCTGATAGCGTCTGCTTCGTGCCACCGCCAAGACGAATTTCTAGTCCTGAGACTTTTAAAGGCATCTATGAACTTCACTGTCTGCCTATTGAAACAAGAAATGCACCGACTAGAATGCCTAATTGGTACATCATTTGAGAACAGACTACAGGAAACTTTGTGCTATCCGGAGGTGAGCTATCCGGCAATCTGGAGCCACCGGCAAAAATCAGCAGCCATTTTTTATTCTTTTTGTTTGTGCTTGTTGAACAGTCAAGCTGTGCAAGGTCTGTAGCTATAGCAACAGCTTCAGGGCCACACCCGAGTGTTTAGAAGCTGTTGCTAAGCAACAGTGTTTGTTGTCAAATACGGAGATAAGAATCTCCGTATCTCTCAACATTAACTCTGGAGAGTACGGCAGTTTTGAGGCAACGGCAGCAGCTCGGTCCCGTGGGTGCCGGATAGCACAAAGTTTCCTGTATTTGGTTTTACAGAAGAAGAATGGTTCACTTGGAAACCATGGCCCAGTGCACCCACCATATTCTAGAAATGCCCATTTTTTTTTCTCAAGAGCCTTTTGTCCTTGACAAAACTGAAAATCATCTCAAGAGTACTGAATTTAGATATATGTTAGCCTCTGAATTTTTGAGATCGGCAGCTGAAAGTTTTAATGATGCAAGAGGTCATTTTTTGAAGGGGATCATACTTCTAGGTTTTCTGTCATAGTGTTAACACCTCAGTTCTATATACAACTATACATATCCACAAATTATAACGAATTCAGCAAAATAATGCCATAAGGTGTGTTTTTATTTTACAGGTCTTATTGTAGCATCTGTTTTCTAGATTTTGCAAATACACGACCACTAAGTGTTCACTTGATAGTAATGCATTGCCTCTCTTTTCTCCCTTGTTCAGCAACCCAAACAAAAGTGTCCTGACTTCACTTTCCCTGCGGATAGGCTGATTGTTAAGTTTCTCTATGACTAATAATTGATATTCACAGACTAATCAAATAACACAAAACACACAGTTTTGCATCAAAAACAGATTTCTTCGGGTGTCATGGAAACTTTTGCTTTAAAATGTAAAAAATAAATACACCTTTGAACTAAAACCTTGCAAGTAGCTGTAACAACATTGAATATTTTCACCATTGCATGAACACTGATCTGAGACGATCATAGTCTTCAAGAAATTACACTGACAAACATAACTGAAGACTATTGCCCTCTGATTGGTTACCTATGACTCCCGATATCAAAAGTGCTCAAACAACTAAATCTTAAGTACTCATCCAAAGTGTATATTTATTTTATTGTCGAACATAGAGTGTTATTGCACACTTATAGGTCAATTATGTAACCCTCAAAGGAATATTTTAGTCATATGAATCCTCAAACGACCAATATTTGTACAATGCCGTAATCAGTCTTTTGGTTTCTGTATTAAATGTTATTAAAAGAAAAACCACAATACATTACACAATACTGTGGAATACAGTAAGGAACCAAACTTGAGTGCAGTTTGGATCCATGTGTTTATTAAACAAAATTTCAAGTGCATTCACGTTCACATAAAGGCATACCTTTGAATGCGATCGAATACACAGCACGTTACTTAGCTCGGCAGCTTGTAAAAATTAATTATGCACAGTGCATTAATCAAAATATAAAGATTGAAAAGATCCCGTTAAACAAAATAAGTACCGCATTCAGGCATTTACGTGCACATAACCTCTGTGCACTGAAATTAGACACAAACAATTAAAAGATGATTGATTACACTGTTCAATCAGATCATAGATTTGTGTTAACAATTATAAGTAGCATCTCCAAACAAATAAATATACAGAGTTCATCTTTTTGTTGCAACAAGTAGGCCTAGCAGTCTATAAACATTACTGTAACTACCAAAAAAAGTGACCTGGGAAATTATATATACATATATAAGCAATGTACAAATAACTGACTCAGTTTACCAATCGTACAATTCATGTGGGCATATCTGTGTTGTGTGCAGTATCACCACTCGTACTGCAGAGTGCATATGAACAGGCTTTCTTGACCCACAGGTAACCAAAATGTCTTCAGTTAACTGCCTCTCCCTGCACCAACAGTGAGGCAGGGCTCTCATTTAATGAATGAAAAAGGCATTCCTCCTGTTGGAAATCCAATGGCGACTTAGCCATGTTTATAGAGACCGTCCAGTGTGAATGAGTGTATGTGTTTATCAATACAAGTGTTTTAAAAAACTTTTTATATAATTAACTTTTTTTAAATTAAATACTCAATAATTTGAATTACATAAAAGTGCCCTTTCAAAAAGTACTATACAAAGAGCTATAGTTGCCAATTTGAAAATAAAAACACACTGAATGCATTTGGTATCTGGTAAATTAGAGTGCGGTCGCGAGCACATGTGGTTATAAAAAGATGGACACTGAATCGTTCAGATACCATCAGAGGCAGCACAATAGCCTAGTGGTAAGGGCACTGGTTTCACAACCAGACAATCCCAAGTCGTGTCAAATAACTACCTAATATCACACAACCTGGAACTCTGTGCTAGTCGTTATAGAACCCCAGATAATCGATGTTGTGACATTACTGGATTCCTGGGTGCAGTGTTTTCTTAAAAAAGCTGAGACTGTTTTACATTAGTACACCATATAGAATAAGCTTTGCTGACCTGTACATTTTTATATCCTATTAGATTTCCACGGCTACCATCCTCGCCCCTCAGGAGGGCAATGGCAGTCTGGGCTGTCCCACTCCTTGACTGCTCTTGCTGCCAGATAGAGAGTACACTTGTGCAGAGTGGAACTGGACCCACTTCTTTCCTTTTTCTCCTTACATACCAAGGTGTAGAGCTCGCTACCATCAACAGAGCTCAGGAAACTTCCCAACTGTATGGAGTCAAGTTCTAATTACAGCACAGGTTGGGCCTAGGGACCTGGGGGTGGATGAACATCCTCTAAGTCTCTCCTGCTCAGCCACCCATTTACACACGTAAACAGGGTTTCCGATGAAGTTTTGGTGATGGAGCGGGAGAGGCTCCGAAGATGTTCAACCCCAGGCCTTTTCAATGAGAGTTTTGCTGTCCGCTGTGCTACCCTTATTGCTGATTAGGATCAACATGGCATCAATTCCAGAGTTTCTGACAGGGCCTGGTGGGAATAGGTTTCCAAACGCTGGGCTGCTAGGTGAAGCACCTGGTAGAGGAGAGCAATCCAACAGAGCCTTATCAGCCAATCACAGAGCCAGTCACATTAATGGTCATTATGAAGAAGTCCATGGCTTGCAACTCTTGACCCTCCCAGCTGAAAGAGGTGATGGGGACAAGAGGCCTTGTAGGGACAGCAGAAAAATTGAGGAGAAAATCATGCTAGGCCAAGACTAAGTCAAAGATGGCCTGTAAAGCACGGTCTAAAACTGATACAGCAGAGCTTTTTGTTCCAAAACGTCCACAAGAAATATTTTTGCTAGAATAATATCTGACTTATTCCCAGCAGCTATACATTAGGAAGACATGTCCCTGATCCATTCATTCTCAGGAACAACTTTGTCAACAATGGTTTACCAGTCCTGAAGTGTGTAGCTCTGCACTGATGTCAGTTCAGTCTCCATTATATAGAATTTTACAGTACAGAAACAGGCCATGTCTATACCGGTGTTTATGCTCGACACGAGCCTCCTCCCACCTTACTTCAACTCACCCTATCAACATATCATTATGGCACTTGACAGTGCTGTGGTAAGTGGATGATTTGTACAGCAAAGGATGTTACAACAGCCATTACAAACAGCATCAAATAGAAACAGTAGATCAAATGGAGTCTTTAGTGCAGCAATGAGACCAGATTACTAGTGGCAGCAATCGGGTACCAGACTGTACTGATCCCATGAGAGACAGAGGGGGAGAGAGAGGGAGGGATAGGGACACAAGGACAATTACAATTTAACTCAAACACAGGTGATTAGGTTGACCATGTTTACACAAGGGAAGTTACCAGTGACATTGTACTTCTATCACAGCTATAGGGAATTATACCCCATGACCATAATATTAATCAAATTCCAAGTATAACAACCATATTTTTAAAAACATGAACAATAATTTTCATTTGCTTCAGTCAGCAAAGGTCACAAAAAGGATGCAAAGAAACAATGGTCAGCGCACTTGGAGCCACTGCGCAGTGAAATGGTAACAGAGGATCGCACTGCCAGCCACTTCAGCCCAAATAAACATCAACAACCACTGCCGACTGTACTGTTAGCGGGCATGTACATAAATATGGTGGTGATGACTATGCTTAGCAAAGCCACATCACCATGTCAGACTCTTTACCTGCTTGTAAAGTCAGAAAATAGATGATAATGTAATGCCACATGAATCAGTCTGTGCACTGGAAAGTGACTGTTGCCCTCAGAGTACAATGCACAAATACTAACAGCCGCACTCTGAAGAAGGTGAACATGCCTTTGGGTTACACCTGTAATGTTTAAAATATACTAGAATATATACCCAGCCTTAAGTGTTAAAACAATGGCACATTCCTCAGGGAACCGCTTCAACCCTTGTTAGATTTTAATACTATTGTTCTTAGCAAGAGTCAACATTTGTACATTGCATTCCGTTTGCATATTTGAAAAACAGCTACAAGGAGGCAATCTGAAAAAGTTATAACAAAATGGTAATACAATTAATAACGGAGGAGGCCCCAGTAACTGTGCCACTGATGATTCTCAGTCTCAGCATAGGAAAATTAGGACCAGCAGTGGGCCATTCAGCTCTGCGAGCCTGCTCCGCCATTCAATTAGATCATGGTTGATTTGCACCTCAACTCCATTTTCCCGCTTTTGCTCCAGATCACTTGGTACCCTTAGCCAACAAAAACCTATCAATCTCAGTCCAGAAAGCTCCAATTGTCTCATAGGGAAGAGAATTCCAGATTTCCACTACCCTTTGTGTGAAAAATTATATCCTGATTTCACTCCTAAATGGCCTAGCTCCAATTTTAACATTATGTTGCCTTGTTCTGGATGACCCCACCAGCGGACATAGTTTCTCCATATCTACACTATTCAATCCTTTTAACATTTTAAATACTTCGATCAGATCATCCCTCAAACAATGTTCCATCCAAAATGTTAATTCCTCTTTTCAGAAGCAGGTTCAGTTTTTTTTATTTTCTGCCATTTGTGGGGATTTTTTTCTCAGCTATAAACAAACAACGATGATGGACTGAGAAAGAACTCTGCGCTGGCTAACATCTCCGAAAGGATGGAGTGAACAAAGGCTGGGGGCATTTGTAAAGTGGAATCATACAGCACAGGAGGAGGCCATTCTGCCCATCGTGTCTGTGCCAGCTCTTTGAAAAAGCTATCCAACTAGTCCCACTTCCCTGCTTTTTCCCCATAGCCACGCAATGTTTTCCTTTTCAAGTATATATTAGTTACTATTGAATCTGCTTCCACCACCCTTTCAGGCAGTGCATTCCAGATCATAACAACTCGCTTCATAAAAAAAAAATTCTCCTAATCTCCCTTCTGATTCTTTTGCCATTTACCTTAAATCTGTCTCATCTGGTTACCGACCCTCTTGCCAGTGGAAACAGTTTCTCCCTACCTACTCTATCAAACCCGTTCTTAATTTTGAATACCTCTATTAAATCTCCCCTTAACCTTCCCTGCTTTAAGGGGAACAACCCCAGCTTTTCCAGTCTCTCTACATAACTGAAGTCCCTCATCCCCGGTACTATCCTAGCAAATCTTCTCTGCACCCTCTCCAAGCCTTGACATTCTTCCTAAAGTGTGGTGCCCAGAATTGAATACAATACTCTAGCTGAGGCCAAATTACTTGGAGTAACTGAGTTGGTTTAGTTCCATTAGGAGATAAATCACAGAAAAGTGTCAGTTCAACTCAACAAAACAGGTTTCCAATTTGACCCTCAAAATTTACAACTGTGCTTTAAGTTGAATTTACAGGTAAGTACTTTTACTCTATCTCGGAGCGCTGAGGGATGAGAAAATGTTACAGCCAATTAATTTATAGCCTGTACAGTTTCTCATTGGACTATCAATTAAAATGGATGGTCAAATCAAGTGATTAGCTTGCCAGTAGCAGTGACAAGTTCTGTAGGATCACAGGCACAAGGGAACATAAAACCGTTACATCATACATTAGGGAAGAAGAAGTCCAAAAATAGAGTTTAATTGGAGAAACAGAATAAAATTCCTGAAGAATTACAACAGGATAGGAATGCCATGGGAATGGGCTGGAACACTATGGGTAAATTTTTATTTTCCCCGCCATGGGCGGGGCCATCTGGCCCGTCCTTTACAGAACCTGGTCAATTTTCATCCCATTGATTGGCAGGTTCTATAACATGTGGTGAAGACGAAAATTTACTCCTGTATGTTTGACCAAACTAGATCGTTTGACAACCAAAGTGAGGATTGACAACTTACTTACCGTTTTAAAAACATGTCAGAAAATCTTTCAAGTGTAAAACAATTCACTTATTGGAATGGAAATAATGTGACTGTCCATATGGGAAAGTGGCAAATGATATGCAATGTAACTTTCTTTTCTCAAACAGGATGCAAGAAGGGAAAGAGAGAGCTTCACATCATAACATATTGAAGGCAGCTTGTTCCCCTTCTCAGTAGAGCTCATTCATAGGACACGGCAGAGATAGCTTCAGGGTTCCATACTGTGATGCCACTTTCTCTGTAAGGGTGCTTCTAACACACTGATGCTTGATTGAAGACTTAGTAACTATTGGAGGCAAGATTACCCACAGTCCCATCACCATAATGGAGTTTGTCTCACTGCCTCACTTCCTCCCATCCCCAGGAACAACAAAATAAAATGGAGGTGAGTCTTAACACTTCATCCAGAGCAAACATCAGCTACTCAAGTAATTGTGCGTTTCCCGGGAGTTTATGCTGAGAACCACAGCGGAGTGACCACCTGTATCAAAGAATAAAAGAAGACAAAAATCAAACACTGATTATGATTTGGGCATTTCTGTATCCTGATTTCCACAAATGTCCAGAGTCTCTATACTCTGACATCAACAGGAGACAATAGCCGGCAAATAGGACTTGCGTGAAGTAGGCCGCGCATCTGCAAACACGTACCCGAAGATGAAGGCCCGATGCAGCTCGCTAGCCCGTAGGTAAGCCCTGGGGGAAGGGAGGTGAACGGGAGGGGGGTGGGGGTTGCGTACGCAGGCTGGCAGTGAACTGCAGTAACGCTGTGGAGCCAGGAAGATCACACCTGCTCCTCTTGGCTCCACATTAGGGTAAGTAAAAAAATTAAAACTTACCAATTCTTCAGGAGCCTACAGTGGTCCCTTTAAGGACGGCTGGTTAGACTGCTATAGGCACGGAAAAGCTTAAGTGAAGCATGCGTGGCACATGCTCAGCCCAGTTTTTTTCCAAATTTGCCATGGGGCTCCTTTGATTTTGATGGGGCATAACGCCCATGACACTCAGAAGTCATTGGCAGTCGATTTGGCAGCCAGTGCACTTGGGAGGGAGGATCATTCACAGGAGATTGCACCAGGAAATTGGTCCCCTTAACCCCCATTTATCGCCCAGAAATTGAGTGCAATGGGGACGAATGATTGAAGTGCCCAATCAGTTTTCAGAGCCTCAATCTGAATTTGGAACCTCTGTAATCTTCCCTGCTTCACTGATTATAGCAGATGGATAACGTAGCCCAGGGTAGGGATCGGACTTTTGGCTTCTGATTTCAGTGTGTTTAACCTATTTTCCAAGGTGCCCAGTTTTAAGTCTACTGCTTGTACTAGAAAGTCAGGCTTCTGTCATACAGAGCTACACTGCAAGGTTTTTGTACAGTGCCAAAACATACCAATTCTGTATAGAAGTAAGACGTTATACTGCACTATATCTAGGCAATACTTGAATGTAAGTCTGTATTAGCTGAGTAATGTTGTCTGGAAAAATACAAAACAGAATTTCTTTTTCACCCCATTTCTCAGACTACTGGAAATCGGAAAATATTAGCGCAAAGAAGGTTTTGCACCCTGCAAGGCTACTAGCACTTATGCACAAAATTAATTTTGGTGAGAAACATTAGTTGTAATTGGAGTACATTTAAATTTGAGGCAAAATTACAATTTGAATATAGCAAAATGCATTTGACAGTGAAAACTTTCCAATTTAGTATATATTTTTTTAAGTACGTGATGGTCTTCTTACTGCCATTTGGAACAATTCAAAATAATCAAGTAAATGAATGTAATGAAGGCAAAATTGTGTTTCATATACAGCTGGCAATATTATGAGAATGGGCACAAAAGGTATGATTTAAGTTAAGAAATGGGTGAAATAGCAACAACATCAATGAGTAGTTATCAGTTACTCGAGTTTAAAAAAAACAATTGTGCAGTTCAGTATAATCTACAATGTGCGTAATATATTTCCCTAACTACTCAGATTGCGGGGCCAAATTTTACCTGGCGTTAAAATGGGCTCAGTAGATTTACCATCCCGTAATGCCACCATTTTCAAAGGGCCCTTTGCTTGGGTGGTTGGAGTGCCTGCCGGTTTCAGGTGGTAGGCCTCTTGATTATACAAATCGAGGTTCTATTACATAGATAGGACCCCGACTGCACCTGTTAGGGACACGTGGGCAGACTGTGTGCCATGTCCTGGCGTTGAGCGGCTGAGTCAGCAGTCCTTAAAGGGACCGCTGCTGTCTACTCCAAAAAAGCCTAGAAAAGAGTCAGGAGGATCATTCCACAAAAATACTGCGGATCACTGCCAGCCCAAAGTTACTTAAAAAATAAACAAATAGAAATATTGTTAGGACTCAGCTGGAGTATTGTGTTCAATTCTGGGCACCACACTTTAGAAAGGATGTCAAGATCTTGGAGAGGGTGCAGAAGAGATTTACTAGAATGATACTCGGGATGAGGGACTTCAGTTATGTGGAGAAATTGAAGAAGCTGGGGTTGTTCTCCTTAGAACAGAGAAGGTTAAGAGGAGATTTGATAGAGGTGTTCAAAATCATGAATGGTTTTGATAGAATAAATAAGGAGAAACTGTTTCCAGTGGTAGAAGGGTCGGTAACCAGAGGACACAGATTTAAGGTGATTGGCAACAGAGCCAGAGACGACATGAGGAAACATTTTTTTATACAGCGAGTTGTTGTGATCTGGAATGCACTGCCTGAGAGGGTGGTGGAAGCAGATTCAATAGTAACTTTCAAAAGAGAATTGGATAAATGCTTGAAGAGAAAAGATTTACAGAGCTATGGGGAAAGAGCACTGGAGTGGGACTAATTGGATAGCTCTACCAAAGAGCCAGCACAGGCACAATGGGCCGAATAGCCACCTTCTGTGTTGTGTCATTCTATGATTCTATGATTCTAACTACACAAGTTCAATTCCAAGTATCATTGTTTAGAATAAGGAGAGAAACTGAAAAAACAGGCTACCTCTTCCGTTACCTAGCGTCTGGGAGTCCAAATCGTCATCAATATACTCTTCCCCTTGTATGATGTTCTGTGTGTCTTCACTGTGATTGACAGGGCTGGTCATTTCCTGCTCCTTTTCATTATGCATCTGAGCATAAACATTCCGCCCAGGTATCTTCCTGCAACACAAAGGGAGAACATATCTACTGGCAGCATGTAAGATCTCCATGGCTATAGTTTTGTTTTGTTTAAAATAGAATTATAAGGGGTAATGTTTTGATTTTGTTCTCCCAGAGGGGAGCCTCGCCCATTGGGAGCCCATATTGTAATTTGGGGTGCGCTGCTCATGATTTTCCTACTATTTAAATGAATGTAGGAAAATCATGCGAAATGCAGCTTTGGAAGTTACTCCTACAGAGTAGTGTTAGGTACTAAGAATTATATTCCTCTTGGCAAGCAGCAGCAAATGATTGTTTTTATTAAGCCGGTGTTAATTGTGCTAATAATGGTGCAGTGGCACTGCCAGCACTGGGAAAATAAAGGCAAGGTCACCTCGTCCTGGTGGTTGCAAACCGCTAGAAAAGTGCAAAATCAAAGCGAGTTCAGTATTGTTATTCTGCATGTCTTGCATCAATGCAACATGGTTTTCGCCAAGATGAACAGTATAGTTTCCCCCAGAAGCAAATATTTTTAAATTTGTGTTTGGATTGTGGGAGTCGCTGGCAAGGCCACATTTATTGCGCAGTCCTAGTTGCCTTGAGAAGGTGGTAGTGGGCCATTTCCTTGAACTACTGCAGTTCTTGTGGTAATGGTGATCCCACAAAGGCATTAGGTAGGGATTTCCAAGAATTTCGCCCAGCAATGATGAAACAATGGTGATGTATGTCCAAGTCAGGATGGGGTGTGAGTTGGAGGGAATCTTGGAGGTGACTGTGCTTCCACAACATTGCTGCCCTTGTTTTTCTTGGTAGTAGACGTCGCAGTGGAGAGGGGTGCTGTCAAAGTACTGTAACCTTGGTGAGGTACTGCAGAGCATCATGTAGAGCATTCATACTGCAGCCAGAGTGCACTGGTGATGAAGGTAGAGATTGAGTCCATTGCAGGGGCACCAGTCAAGCGAACTGCTCTGTCCTGGATGGTGTCAAGCTTCTTGAGTGTTGTTACAGCTACACCCATCCAGATGAATGGGGAGTATTAGCTTCATACTCCTCTCTTGAGCCTTGTAGATGGTGAAAAGGCTTTGAGGGGTCAGGAGGTGAGTCGCTCATTGCAGAGTACTCAGGCTTTGTAACCATGGTGCTGATGTGACTGATCCAGTTCAGCTTCTGGTAAATGATGACCTACCAAATTGCTGATGGTAGAGAACTTGGTGATGTTGGTGCCATTGAAGATCAAGGGGGTGGTCTTTGTCTGTTGGAGATGGCCATTACCTGGCACTTACGTGGCACAAATGTTATCTGCCATTTGTCAGCCCAAGTCTTGATGTTATGCAGAGGCTATTGTAGACTGGCACAGGCTACTTCATTGTCAGAAGAGTCGTGAATGGAGCCGAACACTGTGGAATCATCAGCAAACAGCCCCATTCCTGACCTTGTGATGGAAGGATTGGTCTAACTATTCACAGTTTTCCCTATTTTGCACTCTTGCTAAGTTTTAATCAGAAGTCAAAAAGACAAAACAGCCTGAAACTGGACATTAAATGGACTGTACAGATATTCTAGAGACCAATAAATCCAGTTCAATTTTTGGGGAAGTCCTAAAATTTAAATTGCTTACCCTGCCTATCCATCATGCACCACAGCAAATTGCGACAGTTTGCATGACATTACTAAATTTCAAAACACAATGAAAGGCCTCTTATGATTTGTAATCGATAATGCATAATATGAAATAAGTATCTATCAAGAGCTTTGATTTTTAAAAGAAGCACTCGTGCACCTTGCTCTATTTCAAAACACTTTGGGGTTGTGTTGTTTCATTTGCAGACTGGAAATTTTGGTAGTGTCTGAGCCTCTGAAAGCTCTAACTTCAGTGGAGACACAGTGGGCTAGAAATTATTCTGCGTCTGTCTTCGGGCCTAGATGCAGCGCTGGGTGAGTAGCATGCTCAAACAGAAAGGCCCGAGGCCATCCCAAAATTGAAAGAAAGAAATTAACTTGCATTTCTACTGTACTTTTCACAACCTTAGGACGTCCCAAAGTGCTTTACAGCCAATGAAGTACTTTTGAAGTGTAGTCACTTTTGTAATGTAGGAAATGTGGCAGCTAACTTGCGGACAGCGAAGCCCACAAACAGCAACAAGATAATGACCAGATAATATATTTTTAGTGGTATTGGTTGAGGGACAAATATTGGCCAGGACACTAGGGAGAAATCCCCTGCTCGTCTTCAAAATGTTCTTTGACACGGTTGACCAGACCATCCTTCGCCATTGTCCAGCCCTCACCGGGCTCCATTCTTATCTGCCTAGTCGTAGCCAGAGAATCACCTGCAATGGCTTCTCTTCCCGCTCCTGCACCATTACCTCTGGTGTCCCCCAAGGATCTATCCTTGGCCCCCTTCTATTTCTTATCTACATGCTGTCCCTCAGTGACATCATCCGAAAACACATCAGGTTCCGCATGTACGCTGACGACACCCAGCTCTACCTCAGCACCACCTCTCTCGACCCCACCATTGTCTTTGGTTTGTCAGACTGCTTGTCCGACATCCAATACTGGATGAGCAGAAATTTCCTCCAACTAAATACTGGGAAGACCAAAGCCATTTGTCCCCACCACAAACTCCATTCCCTAGCTACCGACTCCATCCCCCTCCCTGGCAACTATCTGAGGCTGCACCAGACCGTACACAACCTTGGTGTCATATTTGACCCCGAAATGAGCGTTCAACCACGTATCTACTCCATTACCAAGACCGCCTACTTCCACCACCGTAACATCGCCCGACTCCGCCCGCCACAGCTCATCTGCTGCTGAAACCCTCATCCATGTAAGGAATAATAAGGGGAAAAAAACACTAGTGGGCGTAGTCTATAGGCCTCCGAACAGTGGCAACTCTGTTGGACGGAGTATCAATCAGGAAATAGTTGAGGCTTGTAATAAGGGAACATCTATAATTATGGGGGATTTTAACTATCATATTAATTGGACAAATCAAATTGGGCAGGGCTGCCTTGAGGATGAGTTCATTGAGTGTATTAGGGATGGGTTTCTCGAGCAGTATGTAACTGAACCGACCAGGGGGCAAGCAACCTTAGATCTGGTCCTGTGTAACGAGACGGGATTAATTAAAAATGTCCTAGTAAAGGATCCCCTTGGAATGAGTGACCATAACATGGTTGAATTCCATATTCAATTAGAGGGTGAGAAGGTTGGATCTCAAACAAGCGTGCTAAGCTTGAATAAAGGAGCCTATGAAGGTATGAGAGTGGAATTGAGTAGAGTGGATTGGGAAAATAGATTAAAGGGTAAGACGATACATGATCAGTGGTGTACATTTAAGGAGTTATTTTACAACTTCCAAAAAAAAAATATTCCACTGAGAAGAAAAGGGTGTAAAAGAAAAGACAGCCATCCATGGCTAAGTAAAGAAATTAAGGATTTCTTTACTTAGCCACGGATTCGACTAAAAACAAGGGCATATAAGGTAGCCAAATCTAGTGGGAGGATAGAGGATTGGGAAAACTTTAAAAGACAGCAAAAAATAACAAAAAGATTGATTAAGAAAGGGAAGATAGATTATGAAAGTAAATTAGCAAAAAATATAAAAACAGATAGTAAGAGTTTTTATAGTTATATAAAAAGAAAGAGGGTGGCTAAAGTAAATGTTGGTCCCTTAGAGGATGAGACCGGGAAATTAATGGTGGGAAATATGGAGATGGGAAAAACACTGAATGAATATTTTACATCAGTCTTTACAGTAGAAGACACTAAGAATATCCCAACACTGGACAAACAGGGGGCTAAAGGGGGGGAGGAGCTAAACACGATCAAAATCACTAAGGAAGTGGTACTCGGTAAAATAATGGGACTCAAGGCGGATAAATCACCTGGACCTGATGGCTTACATCCTAGGGTCTTGAGGGAAGTGGCGGTAGGGATTGTGGATGCATTGGTAATAATTTTCCAAAACTCCCTGGACTCGGCAAAGGTCCCGGCAGACTGGAAAACTGCAAATGTAACACCCTTATTTAAAAAGGGCAGTAGACAGAAGGCTGGAAACTATAGACCGGTTAGCCTAACATCTGTGGTAGGTAAAATTTTGGAGTCAATTATTAAGGAGACAGTAACAGGACATTTGGATAATCATAATTTAATAGGACAAAGTCAGCATGGTTTTATGAAGGGGAAGTCATGTTTGACAAATTTGCTGGAGTTCTTTGAGGAAGTAACATATAGGGTGGATAAAGGTGAACCAGTGGACGTAGTGTATTTAGACTTCCAAAAGGCATTTGACAAGGTGCCACACAAAAGATTATTGCTTAAGATAAAAAATCACAGGGTTGGGGGTAATATTCTGGCATGGATAGAGGATTGGCTATCTAACAGAAGGCAGAGAGTTGGGATAAATGGTTCATTCTCAGACTGGCAATCAGTAACTAGTGGTGTTCCGCAGGGGTCAGTGCTGGGTCCCCAACTCTTTACAATCTATATTAACGATTTGGAGGAGGGGACCAAGTGTAACATATCAAAGTTTGCAGATGATACTAAGATGGGAGGGAAAGTAGTGAGTGAGGAGGACATAAAAATCCTGCAAGGGGACATAGGCAGGCTAAGTAAGTGGGCAGAGATTTGGCAGATGGAATACAATACTGGAAAGTGTGAGGTTATGCACTTTGGCAGGAAAAATCGTAGAGCAAGTTATTATCTTAATGGCAAGAAACTGGAAAGTACTGAAGTACAAAGGGATCTGGGGGTCCTGGTGCACGAAACTCAAAAGGTTAGTATGCAGGTGCAGCAAGTGATTAAGAAGGCCAATAGAATGTTGGCTTTCATTGCTAGGGGGATAGAATATAAAAATAGGGAGGTATTGCTTCAGTTGTACAAGGTATTGGTGAGACCGCACCTGTAATACTGCGTACAGTTTTGGTGTCCATACTTAAGAAAGGACATACTTGCTCTTGAGTCAGTACAAAGAAGGTTCACTCGGTTAATCCCGGGGATGAGGGGATGGACATATGAGGAGAGGTTGAGTAGATTGGGACTCTACTCATTGGAGTTCAGAAGAATGAGAGGCGATCTTATTGAAACATATAAGATTGTGAAGGGGTTGGATCGGGTGGATGCGGGGAAGATGTTCCTGATGATGGGTGAAACTAGAACTAGGGGGCATAGTCTTAGAATAAGGGGCTGCTCTTTCAAATCTGGGATGAGGAGGAACTACTTCACGCAGAGGGTGGTAGGTCCATGGAATATGCTGCCCCAAAAAGCTGTAGAAGCTACATCATTACATAAATCTAAAACAGAAATAGACAATTTCCTAGAAGTAAAGGGAATTAAAGGTTACGGGGAGCGGGCAGGAATTTGGACATGAGTCTAGGTTCGGATCGGTCATGGCCCTGTGGGTAGCGGAGCGGGCCCAGGGGCCGTGTAGGCTGATCCTGCTCCTATTTCGTGTGTCTAATTCTGTTATATTCAGGAGATGGTTCTGTGATAGTGGATTGGCGGTTAGGATCAGATCAGCCATGATCTTATTGAATGGCGGAGCAGGCTCGAGGGGCCGATTGGCCTACTCCTGCTCCTATTTCTTATGTTCTTATGTCTTTGTAACATCAAATGTGACTATTTCAATGCTTTCCTGGCCGGCCTCTGATCTTCCACCCTACATAAGCTTAAGCTCACCCAAAACTCTGCCGCCCATATCATTACTCGCACCAAGTTTCATTCACCCATCACCCCCTTCAGTTGCCTAGGCCCTAAGTTCTGGAATGCCCTCCCTAAAGCTCTCGACCTCTCTCTCTTCATTTAAGATGCTCCTTAAAATCTACCTCTTTGACCGAGCTTTTGGCCATCTGTCCCAAGATCTCCTTATGTGACTCCGTGTCAAATTTTGTTTGATAATGCTCCTGTGAAGCACCTTGGGACATTTAACTGCATTGAAGGCGCTATATAAATGCAAGTTGTTGCTGTTGTTGAAATAGTGCCATGGGGTCTTTTACGTCCACCTGAGAGGGCAGGCAAGGCCTCGGTTTAACATCTCATCTGAAAGACGGCACCTCCAACAGTGCAGCACTCCCTCAGTACTGCACTTGAGTGCCAGCTTAAATTACATGCTCAAGTCTCTGGAGTGGGACTCAAGTTTCTGGCTCAGAGGCGAGAGTGCTGCCACTGAGCCAAGGCTGACATCTTGGCCGTGGACCTTATCTACATCTTCAGGGTGAGGTGCTGGCGCCAGTGCTGGTGGCACCTCCACAGTCAGCTCACACCACAAGAGAAGAGAATTGAATTGTAGGCCGCTGACAGTGGTCCTCAGCTATGTTCTGGGAGGGGGGACAATCACCAGGACTGTGGAATCAGGGGTGAGCAATCATGCTCATCCTGGCTCTACAGAACTTTAAATATTTTTTTAAAAAAGGTTTTAAAAACTTACCTTTTGTTGGCGGCTGCGAAGACTGGTGAAGAATCCTGAAGGTCCCTGTTTTAGGCTCCCTCGGCTGAACTGGATTTCAATAAGCCAATCAGGATTCTTCAGTGGCCGCTGCAACTTAAGCAGCGATCGCGAGCAAAAGGGAAGTGTTTTAATTAAATCCTACCTGTGTAGCCAGGTAAAGCAGGAGTGCTCCCCCCGACTCCACACTACTCGCAATCGCCATGTCTCCAACCCCGCCACCATTCCAAACCCCTGTCAGGCCGGCCTCGGGTCTCCGGTTCCGGTGTGCACTGATGGCGCCCTGCTGTTTGTACGTTTGAAAATGAGCCAGAACCAATTTTTATCCCACTGAATAAAATCTCGGTAAACTGTTTAATTGTGGCTCGGATGAGACGAGCTGCTTTCTTGGATTCCATTTTATTTTGTGAATACTCGGCACTTCTAAAATCATACTTGAGTATTGTGTGCAGTTTTGGTCGCCTTATCTGAGGAAGGATGTTCTTGCCATGGAGGGAGTGCAGCGAAGATTCACCAGGCTGATACCTGGGATGGCAGGAATGACGTATGAGGAGAGTTTGTGTCGATTGGGCTTGGGCTTATACTCACTGAAGTTTAGAAGATTGAGAGGGGATCTCATCGAAACCTATAAAATTCTGTCAGGCCTGGACAGACTAGATGCAGGAAGGATGTTTCCGATGGCCGGGGAGTCCAGAACCAGGGGTCATAATCTAAGGATAAGGGGTAAGCCATTTAGGACTGAGATGAGGAGGAATTTCTTCACCCAGAGAATGGTGAACCTGTGGAATTCTCTGCCACAGAGGGCGGTGGAGGCCAGTTCATTAAATATATTCAAGAAGGAGTTGGATATATTTCTTAAGGCTAAAGGGATCAAGGGATATGGGGAGAAGGCAGGGACAGGGTACTGAATTTGGATGATCAGCCATGATCTCATTGAATGGCGGAGCAGGCTTGAGGGGCCGAATGGCCTACTGCTGCTCCTATCTTCTATGTTTCTATATGTTTCATACCTGTAATAAATTCCGTGGGGCTGAATTGTCCTCTCAATGCCCTTTAATGCTGGATGGATATTAGGTAATTGCACATAAGGGGCAATTGAGTGACTTTGTGCTACTGGTGGGGTGCCTCTTCTGCTAGGAAATTTCAGAAATTGAGATGCCCGTTGCATATGATTTTCTGACCATTAAAGTTAATGTTGGGAAATTGATGTGCAGTGCACTCCTCAATTCTTAATATGTATTCCCAGTGGGCGAGGCTCCCTACTGGGAGCACAACGTCAGAATATTACCCTGATAGCTACTGGGGGGTTGTACATGGCAATTTACCACCAAGTGAAGTCATCAAATAAAAAAAACTGAATCTGTTTAATTGGATTTAACCAGCTGGAATTGAGACCTTTTACTGTACCTCTTTAAGTGACTGTGTGGAATTAGATAGAATTGCACAAATTGGAATCCTTACTGAAGAGAAGCAGGAAGCAGAGATTTACAGAGGAAATTGCATTCATTGTGGGTGCATGCCGAGGAGGTGAGCCTCTACCACTGAGATGACCATGGGTCCAACAAAGCTCAGACTCCATTAGCAGCCCGACTGCTGAGCTTGGCAGGAAGTCAGAAAGCAGTTTTGAGACATCCAAAAGCTTGCTAAAACAATGTGCAGAGAAGGGGGTGGATTTTGTGGATCAGTGGGGAACTTTCTCAGCTAGAAGGAACAGGAAGCATGGTCTGCACAGAACCAGATGGGGAATTAAGGAGTTAGTGTAAAACATAAACACAGAATTGGGATTAGTTTAAGGAGAATTGGGTAAACACAGATTAGCAAATGAATAAGAGGTAAAAGAAAATAATATTTAGGGTAAAGAAATGGTAATATAATAAATTTTTCAAAAGGCCTTCGATAAGGTACCCCATAATAGACTGATGAACAAGGTCAGAGAATGCGGAGTCAGGGGACAAGTAGCAGAATGTTTTCACTATCCCCTCTGACCTTCCCCTCTCTGACCCCGAACGATCAGTCCTCAGCAAAGGCCTGAACTTCATCCCCTTACGCCCCCACTTCAATGAATTTCGAGCTCGGCACGCCGCCTTTGTCTCCGTGCCCACTTCTCTGGCCAGGAGTCTTCCCCCCACACAGCTGACCCTTTCTCCCGCTTTCAGAATTCTCGTTCTACCTGGACCCCTCCCTCTGGCCTCTTACCCTCTCTCGATCTTTTCATCGCTAACTGCCACCGTGACATCGGCCGTCTCCAATTCTCTGCTCCCCTCACTCACTCCAACCTACCTCCCTCTGAACTTGCAGCACTCCATTCTCTCAGATCCAACCCCAACATTGTCATTAAACCTGCTGACAAGGGTGGTGCTGTTGTTGTTTGGCAAACCGACCTCTGCCTAGTGGAAGCTGAACGCCAACTCTCCGACACCTCCTCCTACCTCCACCTGGACCATGACCACACTACCGAACATCAAACCACCGTTTCCAAGACTGTCACTGATCTCATCTCCTCTGGAGATCTTCCCCCCACGGCCGCCAACCTCATAGTTCCCCAACCCAGCACAGCCCGCTTCTACCTCCTTCCCAAGATCCACAAACAGGACTGTCCTGGTAGACCCATCGGGCTGGATTTTCATTGAGGAGGCGTGTAGGAGGCGGGACTGCAACTTTTGGGGTTGTAGTCCCGCCTCCATCGAGATGCGGCCAATCCACGCGATTTTCACTTGATTGACCTTGTTGAGCCTGCTCAGTGGGCTCAGCAGGCCAATTAAGGACCACCCGGCAACAGGTGATATCACAGACTGAAATTTCATCTGTCAAGACGTGTTGACAGATGAAATATCAGTGTTTCACAGCTGTTTGAAGCTGTCAAATACTGACAGTCTGACTTCTAACCTGAGTCCTTCTACGCAGACTCAGTTAGAAATCTTACCGGCACTGAAAGCTGCAGGCTGTCACTTTTGACAGATCGCAGCCATTCTGCTTTCTGTGCCGGCTGAATGATGGACTCTCGAAACCTAGAGGAAGGAAGGCTGTAAAGGTAAGTACAGGTAGTTTAAACTTATTTACACACTTTAGACACACCAAACACACTTAACTTTGCACTCATGCACCCATCACTCACCTGAACACTGACATCTCGACCCCTCCAAGTCCTTCAATCCGACGGCCCGACTCCTCTAACTTGGCGTGGTTTGGAGCCGTCGGGAATCCCACACGACAACCTTCAAAATAGGGATTAGGCAAAAAACTGCCTGTTAACTACCTGTTAACAGGCAGTTAATTGGCACTAATCCCTTCCCGCCTCGGGTCGGTGGGTCCCAGTGCGGGGTGGGTACCCGCCTCCTTTGAAACTTACATGGAAGCGGGTTTTGGCCGGGATGATGTTGGGACCCCCGAATTCGGGAATTTAACCCCCCGCACACCTCCAATCCCGACTCCACGGCACACTGAAAATCGACCCCATCGTTTCAGCCTGTTCTTGCCCCATGGAACTTATCTCTTCCTATCTCGGCTCTATCTTTTCTCCCCTTGTCCAGTCTCTTCCCACCTACACCCACGACTCTTCTGACGCCCTCCGCCACTCGTTTCCCGGCCCCAACCGCAGCCTTTTCACCATGGACGTACAATCTCTCTACACCTCCATCCCCCACCAGGATGCCTGAGGGCACTCTGCTTCTTCCTTGAACAGAGGCCCAACCAGTCCCCATCCACCACCACCCTCCTCTGCCTGGCTGAACTTGTTCTCACATTGAACAACTTCTCCTTTGACTCCACTCATTTCCTCCAAAGTAAAGGTGTTGCTATGGGTACCTGCATGGGTCCTAGCTATGCCTGCCTTTTCGTGGGATATGTGGAACACTTTTTGTTCGAGTCCTACTCAGGTCCCCTCCCTCACCTCTTTTTCCGCTACATTGATGACTGTAATCAGTGCCGTTTCCTGCTATCGCCCTGAACGAGACAATTTCATTCACTTTGCCTCCAATTTCCACCCTTCCCTCACCTTCACATGGTCCATCTCCGACTCTTCCCTTCCTTTCCTTGACTTCACCGTCTCCATCTCTGGGGATAGGTTATTGACCAACATTCACTACAAGCCCACTGACTCCCACAGCTACCTGGACTACACTTCCTCCCACCCCGCCTCCTGTAAGGACTCTATTCCATTCTCCCAGTTTCTCTGTCTCCACCGCATCTGCTCCGACGATGCCACCTTCCACACCAGTGCTTCCGACCTGTCTTCCTTTTTCCTCAACCGAGAATTCCCCTCTACCGTGGTTGACATGGCCCTCGACCGTGTCCGTTCTATCTCCCGCACTTCTGCCCTCACCCCTGCCCCTCCCTCCCGGAACCACGATAGGGTTTCCCTTGTCCTCACCTTTCACCCCACCAACCTCCACATTCAACGGATCATCCTCCGCCATTTCTGCCACCTCCAATGTGATCCCACCACCAAACGCATCTTCCCCTCCCCTCCCCTTTCAGCATTCTGTAGGGACCGCTCCCTCCGAGACACCCTAGTCCACTCCTCTATCACCCCCAGCACCCCTTCCCCTTCGCCCGGCACTTTTCTGTGCAAGCGCAGGAGATGCAACACCTGCTCTTATACCTCCCCCCTTCCCACTGTCCAGGGCCCCAGGTGAAACAGCGATTTACTTGTACTTCTTGCAATCTAGTATACTGTATTCACTGCTCACAATGTGGTCTCCTCTACATTGGGGAGACCAAATGCAGATTGGGTGACCGCTTTGCGGAACACCTCCGTTCAGTCCGTAAGGGTGACCCCGAACTTCCGGTCACCTGTCATTTCAATTCACCGCTCCATTCCCACTCAGACCTCACCGTCCGTGGCCTCTTGCATTGTTCCACGGAAGCTCAGCGTAAGCTCGAGGAACAGCACCTCATCTTCCGATTAGGCACTTTACAGCCTTCCGGACTCAATATCGAGTTCAACAATTTCAGATCATAACCTCGGCCCCTATCATATTTTTATATATTTTTTATCCACACTTTTGGTTTGTGCCTTTTCCTTTTTTTCTCTCCCACATGGCAGCTGTCTTTCACTCTGCCAGCGTATTTCACACTTCATCTAGAGCCATCTTTTGTCTCTTTACCTGTCCTATTACCATCTCGTCTCGCCTTGAATATCTCTTAATGTCTCTTCACCTCCCACAGACCTTCCCTTTTGTTCTTTCATCCCCTCCCCCATTTCCCAGCCCACAAACTTGCTTTTTAATCTGTTTCATTTCTTGCTTTTTTCTCAGTTCTGACGAAGGGTCTTCGACCTGAAACGTTAACTCTGTTTCTCTCCACGGATGTTGCCTGGCCTGCTGAGTTTTTCCAGCGTTTTCTATTGTTATTAGTAGAATGGATTGCTGGCTGGCTTCAGGACAGAAAGCAGAGAATAGGGGTAAAAGGTAGCTATTCACAATGGCAGAAGGTGGGTAGTGGTGTTCTACAAGGATCAGTGCTGGGACCACTGCTGTTCACAATTTACATTAACAATTTAGACTTTGGAATCAAAAACACAATTTCTAAATATGCAGATGACACCAAATTGGGGGGGATAGTCAATACTGAGAACTGCAACAAATTACAGGAGGACATTAATAAACTTGCAGAATGGGCATATAATTGGCAAATGAAGTTCAACACAGATAAATGTGAGGTATTACATTTTGGTAGGAAGAATAGGGAAGTCACATCACTTGGAGGGTGCGAGTCTTGGTGGGGTAGAGGAACAAAGGGATCTCGGAGTACAAATACACAAATCACTAAAAGTTGCGACACAGGTTAGCAAGGCCATAAACAAAGCAAACCAAGCACTATGGTTTATTTCTAGAGGTATAGAATTGAAAAGTAGGGAAGTTATGTATCGAATTGTAGTTATATACCTATATCGAACCTTGCTAAGACCACACTTAAGAGTACTGCGTACAGTTCTGGTCACTATATTATAAAAAGGATATAGAGGCACTGGGGAGGGTGCAGAGAAGATTTACAAGGATGATACCAGAAATGCGAGGGCATACAGATCAGGAAAGGATGAACAGGCTGGGTCTCTTTCATCTTGAAAAAAGAAGGCTGAGGGGTGACCTAATAGAGGTCTTTAAAATTATGAAAAATGTTGATAGAGTGGATACAGAATGTTTCCACTTGTGGGGAAGAGCATAACTAGAGGCCATCAATATAAGACAGTCACCAAGAAATCCAACAGGGAATTCAGAAGAAACTTCTTTACCCAGAGAGTGGCGAGAATGTGGAACTTGCTACCACAGCGAGTGGTTGAAGCAAACAGTATAGATGCATTTAAGGGGAGGCTAGAAAAGCATATGAGGGAGAAGGGAATAGAGGGTTCTGCTGATAGTTAGATGAGGAAAGACGGAAGGAGGATCGAGTGGAGCATAAATGCTGGTATGGACTGGTTGGGCCAAATGGCCTGTTTCTGCACCATATATCCTATGTAATCCTATGTAAATGACCACAGAAGTCTAAGAAGGTGTTGATGGATAAACAAATGTTTAGTAATGCAAGGATAAGTATCAACTATTAGAATTAGAGATATACACATCCATAGAAAATCTGTCATTATTTGACATCACAGAAACATTGCTGTGGACAGAAAATGGAGAAGTGAATACTTCACAAAGACAGAACTGTTAAACTGAATGAAGGAGCAGCCTCGCTGTAAGGGGTAGCATAACAACATGGATGTAACAGCAGAAGGGAAATGGTAGAAGTGCTACAGACAGAAATTATAAATGTTAAAAACAACAAAGTATTCTAATAACTGGGAGCTGCTCTCAGCCACCATCTCTAAGAGAACAAATTGATAGAGAGCAATTTAACCATGTACGAGAGGCTGCATGGAATCATGTGAATTTCAATAAACCAGAGATAAGACTGGAAATAGAGGGAAAAATGATTTGTTTCAGGACTGCTTTAAGGATTTACCCATATCCACCTGTGTAGTCTTCTCATATCTTTGGAGCATTCTAGGCACAGCAGATTGGCAGAAAGACGAGAAAGGAATTACATACTGACGCTAAGTAGCTGGGGGTAGTTACCGCTGTGGGCGCAATCGGCGAACTGGACGCATATTGTGCTCAAAATTGCGCTAGTTTTCAGAAGTCATTTTTTTGCTCAAGTTTCCGCTCAAACACATTTGCATATCGCCAAACGGAAAATCTTCCATGAACCAGGGCAATCAGGCAGCGTTTTAGAACATCATTTTTTTTGCATTAAAAAATATTCTGTGATAGGTTTAAGAGTGGTAACTTGGTGCAGTGTTACTAATACAGCTGAAAATGGGTTTATCACAAAAAGATAAGGTTCTGTCTTCACAAAGGAGGACACAAATAACCTCCCAGAGATGTTGGGGAACATAGGGTTTAATGAGAGGGAGGAACTGAATGAAATTCAATATTTGTTGGGAAATGGTGTTCGGGAAATTGACGGGATTGAAAGCCGATAAATCCCCAGGGCCTGATAATCTACATCCTAGGGTACTTAAGGAAGTGGCCCTAGAAATAGTAGATGCATTGCTGGTCATCTTCCAAAATTCGAAAGACTCTGGAACAGTTCCCATGGATTAGAGGGTAGCTAATATTACCCCACTATTCAAAAAAGGTGGTAGAGAGAAAACGGGGAATTATAGACCAGTAAGCCTGACATCGGTAGTGGGGAAAATGCTAGAGTCCATTATAAAAGATGTAATAGCAGAGCACTTGGAAAAGAGTGACAGAATCGGACAAAGTCAACATGGATTTACAAAAGGTAAATCATGCTTGACTAATCTACTGGAATTTTTTGAGGATGTAACTGGTAGAATAGATAAGGGAGAACCAGTGGATGTGGTGCATTTGGACTTTCAGAAGGCTTTCGATAAGGTCCTGCATAAGAGATTGGTGTGCAAAGTTAAAGCACATGGGATTGGGGGTAAGGTACGGACTTGCAGAGAGAACTGGTTGGCGGACAGGAAGAAAAGAGTTGGAATAAATGGGTCTTTTTCCGAGTGGCAGGCAGTGACTAGTGGTGTACTGCAGGGATCGGTCCTAGGACCCCAGCTATTCACAATATATATAAATGATCTAGACGAGGGAACTAGATGTAATATCTCCAAGTTTGCAGACGACACAAAGCTGGGCGGGCATGTGTGCTGTGAGGAGGATGCTGAGAAAGTGCAGTATGATTTGGATAGGTTGGGTGATTGGGCAGAAGCATGGCAGATGCAGTATAATGTGGATAAATGCGAGGTTATCCACTTTGGTGGCAAAAACAGGAAGGCAGATTATTATCTGAACGGCAATAGATTGGGAGAAGGGGAAGTGCAACGAGACCTGGGTGTCCTTGTGCACCAGTCGCTGAAGGTAAGCATGCAGGTGCAGCAGGCGGTTAAGAAGGCAAATGGTATGTTGGCCTTCGTAGCGAGAGGGTTCGAGTACAGGAACAAGGATGTCTTGCTGCAGTTGTACAGGGCCTTGGTGAGGCCACACCTTGAGTATTGTGTGCAGTTTTGGTCGCCTTATCTGAGGAAGGATGTTCTTGCCATGGAGGGAGTGCAGCGAAGATTCACCAGACTGATACCTGGGATGGCAGGAATGACGTATGAGGAGAGATTGGGTCGATTGGGCTTATACTCGCTGGAGTTTAGAAGAATGAGAGGGGATCTCATTGAAACTTATAAAATTCTAACAGGACTGGACAGACTAGATGCAGGAAGGATGTTCCCGATGGCCGGGGAGTCCAGAACCAGGAGTCACAGTCTAAGGATAAGGGGTAAGCCATTTAGGACAGAGATGAGGAGGAATTTCTTCACCCAGAGTGGTGAACCTGTGGAATTCTCTACCACAGAAGGCAGTGGAGGCCAATTCATTAAATATATTCAAGAAGGAGTTAGATATATTTCTTAAGGCTAAAGGGATCAAGGGATATGGGGAGAAGGCAGGGACAGGGTACTGAATTTGGATGATCAGCCATATTCTCATTGAATGGCAGAGCAGGCTCGAGGGGCCGAATGGTCCACTCCTGCTCCTATCTTCTATGTTTCTATGTTTTTAATTAGAGTGTCTAGTCCACCACTTATGAGTAACCTGATTTTAAATAACAGACAATGGCCTAGAAATTCGGTGGGCTGTGCCACCAGTTAGCGCCCAAAGAGGGCACTTCGTGGGTTTAGCGCCACTGGCCACGCCTCCCGCGAAATTTAGCGGGGCGCTAATGGCAGCGCTAGCCGTTAGCGCTGCGCCGCCACCAATGACGTCATCGGTGTGCGCAGCGCCCCACTACCGCCCCGATTGCGAAATTTGGTAGCGCCCGCTGCTGTAACGCTGGTCGCAATTTGCGACCGGTTCAGGGGGGCCTACCTGCGGCGGTAGAGGCGCTGAGGTGCGGGGCAGCCATTTTTTTTGCTGGCCACCTGCTAGCACCTCCTCGCGCAGCCGTCCCCGGCCTCCTGAGCCCCCCCACCCCCGCGTTGTGCCGGCTGTCTCCCAAGAGGCCGGCACTTCTCCTCGGTGCCGGGCTCTTTTCCGGCACTCGTGATCTTAGATCGCGCTGTAGCAGGCCCCTCCCCTTTAAGAAGGGGAGGAAGGCCTGCAGTACCGCAGCGCACCGTGCTGCAGCGTGTGGTGCTGCGGCACGTTGCGCTGCGAACTTCAGTTGCAGCGCCCCAAGACAGATGCGGGGCGTCTCAAGTAGCGCCGCGCTTCCGTTTGGAGCGCTCAAACTGAATTTCCGGCGGCACTCGCGACTCCTTCCGGGGCGGTACTTCCGGCGCCCTGGTGAGACTGGCGCCCGTTTCCGAATTTCTAGGCCAATGACTTTAAATCACTATAGAGAAGTGTTTACTAGTTTCACTGGTGTACAGTAGTCAGTTTCTTAGTAAATGAAATAGTTTTTAATATTTAAAAGCTTTTAAAAGATGCCTATGTGTCCTTGCGCCTAAAATTAGCTTAATTTTAAGAGCCTCCTTGAAAGGCCGCAAATGGGTGCAATTAGCGGAGCGTGGCCAGTTGTGTGGGGGGATCCACATTCCAACATGATATTTTTTAAACTAGGGCAAAAGATCATGGAAACTCCATTTGCGCTGGATGAAATTTGTGCTAGAAATTCATCAATCATTAGCGCTGTTTTGGCCGATTTCAGGTGAATTGTGCTGAAAAAACCAGCACAACCTAGCGGAAAGTCCAGGTTTAATAAAATGGGTATTGTTAATATGTATTATGTGCATGTAAAGAAAGGGAAAGATCATGCATTTATATATTGCCTTAAGTGCTTCACAATCAATAAATTAGTTTTGAAGTGCAGTTACTGTTGTTATGTAGGTAAACACAATGGGCTGGATTTTGCCAGCTGAGACGAGTTGGAGGCGGGACTGCTGCATTCTAGGTTCTAGTCCCGTCCCCAACGATGTCTGATGAACAAACGTTATTTTGCCCTGATTGGCCTAGTTAAGCCCGCCCTGCGGGCTTGCTGGCCAATTAAGGGAAAGCTGGTGTCAGATGACGTCAGTGCATGATGCTTCATCTGCCGGTTTTCTTAAAGGGACAAGCCCCATAACTTTTTGACAGATGAATTGTCAGTGATGCATTGAGGTGCTGTCAAACATTGACAATTACTGTCCAAAGGTGAGCCCTTGCATCCAGGCTCACCAATGACTCTCTTAGGAGAAAACAGATGGCAGCTGCATGTGAGATTGCAGAAGTCATCTGTCAATTCTCCCAAACAGATGAGGCTTCACAGAAATATCAAATCTTGTCATCTGCAGATACATAAACAGAATAAAAATATTTCTCACTGCAGGAAACTCTCTTTTAAACGGCACCTAAATATCCGGAATTCTCTATTAACCGGCAAAATTCTCATTCCGAAAACAACACCTCAATAACCGGAAATGTTGCCGAGTCCGAGTCTCCCGCAGTGGCCGAGTTAGTCAGTGGGGGTAGTTCTCCAAACTGCCACTACTCGGCTTCTTGGCGCTGTCGGAAGTCGGAACACCTCAATACCCCTGTAACAGGAGTCTGACTCTCCCGCGCTGCCGGTAGTCTCTTCTGATCCGCCATTTTACAGGGGTACTGTGTGTCTCCCACGCTGCTGGAAGTCATTGCATTGCATTACCCTCAACTGGCAGTACTGTATTTAATCAAGCATCTTCCACCATCCATTTAACACAACATTCTGTAGGTGAGTACCCAATTACTGTATACTGCACATTTCTTGATTTTTTTATTTTTCTTTGTTAAAAATAGCCTCGGTAGATAACCCTCTCCGTCATCCGGAATTTTTGATCAATCGGCAACACGTCGGTCCCATCGGTGCCGGATAACAGAGTTTCCTGTACATTCTCTCACCTGTCATACTCACCTGTGCACAAATGCACCCATCACACTACCTCTGCAGCTGCCATTTGCACACTTACACTGCAGCAGACCCACAGCTCACCTCGCTGACCCTGGCGGGGTTTCTCGCCTTCGGGAAGTCTGCATTAGCAGGCTGAAAATGGGGAAAAGCCTCTAAACTGCCAGTTAACTACCTGTTAACAGGCAGTTAATTGGCTCTAATCCACTTCCCGTCGCTTGGAGATGGGTCCCTGCGTGAGTCGGCAACCCACCTCCTGGGAAGATGGATCAGAGGCTGGCTGGGAGCGGGGTTGGGACCCGCTCCCAATTTTTCCCATTTTCCCAGCAGTCCCGCCTCTAAACCCGCCTCCTCAGGGCTGGGAAAATCCAGCCCCACAGGATTTTGCACACATTAAGGTCGCACAAAAAGCAAAATGAAATGAATGACCAATTGATCTATTTTTGATGCTGTTGATTGAGTGAGGAATGTTGGCCAGACACCGGAATACGTTCCTGCTCTTCTTCGAATAGTGTCATAGAATAGATCCACCTAATGTTGCAATTTAACATTTCATCCAAAAGGCAGTACCCTCTAACAATACAACACTCCCTCAGTATTGCCCTGAAGTGTCATCTTCTATTACTTGCATTTATCATTAAATGTCAGCTTTAGAATTTTTAGCTGTGGTGCGGACCCATTGTCCAGCGGCTAGCTGGTGCTATGGTGAAGTCCTCATGGCCGTCATATCAGTGCAGTTCAATATGGCAAAGTGCAACACACCAGTGTGATTACACTATGGAGTCCAGGAGGAGTCAGAGACCTCGACAGCCACAGGTAATGAAGCATCAATCAAAAAGAGTGGTTCCAAGTCTGTATGCAACTAATGGTACAAATCAATGAACATGTCATTGCTGAGGTAAAAATGTTCTGTCAGCACCAAATCGTTGGTGTTTTGCTGGTAATACGTCGATACAGAGAACACCTCATCCTGGATATTCTGCTTCCTCTGTTCGCTCCGCTGCAGTTAGGCAGCTATTACCCAAATGAACACTTAATTCTCATGAGACAAAGCTGCTGCTCATTACCGGGGGAGCCTGTTTGTACGTGTGATTCAATCCTACTTCCATTGTGATATATAAGCACTTATGGATTATACTGAGAATTAATGTGGAAAATTCCAACTTGGCTTTTCATAAATCAGGGCTACACCCTAATAATTGGTTTAATTGTTGTTTAAGTTGTTGTGCAGTGATGCAGTAAGGTTGTGTTCAATGAGCTGTAGAAATTATATATTTATCCTGATTACATCAAAAGTGCAGTTAATGTCAAAATAAACTGTCCTCAATAAGCAGCAACCGACAGCACAATTTCCCTCCAGATATTAATACCAAGGAGATAATAGCTCTTTGCCTCCAGTGTCTTTAAATATTTATCTAAGAACAGTTTGTTAAATTGTTTAAGAGGCTATTTGACTTTGCTTGGTAATAAATTTTAGTTGACATATTTTCTGAAAATGATATTACCAGTCGAAACCTCAGCATGTCCTATTCTTGAAATTTTCCTCATCATGTTTGGAAATTAGGCCTAGAAATTTGTTTGGGGGTGTGAAGTCAGCTCTGCTATTGGAGCACCTACCGCATTATCATTAAGCAGGCGTGCAGCCAGTGCTTGATGCGATGCTTAATGGCCGTGCTCTTGCTTGGGGGGGTGGGGGGTTGCAGGAAATCGGGCATCTCTGATAAAATTTAAAGGCAGCTTGCACCTCTTAAAGGGGAGGTGTCCTATGACTGCAGGCAACAGAAAATGCTTTATAAGCGCAAAGAAAGTGTCTGAAAGATCTGCAGGACCAAGGGCCTCCAGATTTTCAGATGCAGCATTGGAGGCCCTTGTCGAGAAGGTTGGTGGGAGGAGGGAGGTGCTGTTCCCCTGGGAGGCAGAAGACTCTCCAGTCAAGTTCTGTGGAAACAGAGGGAAGAGGTAGCTGAAGAGATCGATGTGAGGAGCATTGCCCCAAGGGGGGAGGTGAAATGTTGCAAGAAGTTTACTGATCTCAGCGGGGTTGTCAAGGTAAGACTCCTAATTTTCAGCTCTGCTGCTCAGACCTGCACATGTAGCCCCACTACTCACAACTCTTGCCTCCCCTGCTTCGCTTCACTCTACTCCATTCACTGCATCACACTTTACTCCACCTCCTCCAGCTTCAACCCTCGTCACTATCTCGCGTTCCCACACCTCTGTCATTTCTCGCACAACATCCACACTGTTCAACCTTGACATGCACATTCTCAAAACAGCTCACAAGGCTACCTCTAACACATTCATTCTTTCTTGCAGGAGAAGCTGGCAAGCAATATGCGTCAGCAGGCAGCCGCCGGAGGAGGCTAAGGCCACATCTATGTCCTGCCCCCACTGGAAGAGCAAGTTCTGGACATTGTGGGCAGCAGGCACATCATAGCCATGGTGAGTGGCAAAGCTGGAGGAGATGTCCCACAGGATATCTTCACATCTTACTGTCTTTTCCCCTCTGTCTCACCCAACACACTTTGCATGACAAGTGCAGCTGCTTTCAGTGGCCATTCATTGCTCTCTGCTTCCCTTGACACAAAAAGCTATCCCTTGTCCATCTCTTGCAGTTCAGGTACAGAGAATGTAGAGGGCCCTGACACTTGAAGTTTAGAGGGTAGGCTATGTAATGATCAGTAACATGTCATTCTAGAATGGTACACTAGGTGGAGCTGTATGTTTAGTAGGGGGCTACCCACGAGGCAGTAGTCAAGATGGATGCCTGTACACTAGTCCACATGGCTGAATAAATGACTAGCTCAAGCTAGCTGTTCATAATGAAAACGTCTATTTATTTATGAACATAACATGGTAGCAGGATTGGTAATATCTGCTGAATATTGTGAAACGCGACATGGAGAATTTGAAGCCACTGGAGGGTTTGAAACTCACGGGGAATGTCGACTGCAATTGGCAGACTTTCAAACAACAATTCGAACTCTACATTGCCGCCATCGGGTTCGGTACGATGCCAGACGCAAGGAAAATAGCGTTACTGCTCACGGTTGCAGGCCCGCAGGCGACAGAGGTATTTAATACGTTTGTATTTAATCAAGAGGAGGACAGAGAAAAGATGGACGATGTGCTAAAGAAGTTTGATACACATTGTTCTCCCAAAAAGAACGAGACCTATGAGAGGTACGTGTTCCGTTCACAGACACAGCAGCAAAATGAGACTTTTGATAGCTTTGTGACCGATCTGAAACTGAAAGCACAGACATGTAATTTCTCTGAACTGAAATCATCCATGATTCGTGACCAGATTGTGTTTGGTATTCATGATAAAAAAGTCAGGGAATGTCTGTTGAGAGAAACCGAACTAACATTGGAGAATGCTGTGAAAATATGCCATGCCAGTGAGCTAGCTCAACAGCACGCAAAGACTTTCAGTGAAATTAATAATAATGCGACTGTAGTGATAGTGCTGCTGTCGGTGCTGTGTCCTACAAGAGGAAGAAACGTGGGCAGAACAGAAATGCAAAGCAATCGGAGGATGGAACTTTTAATTGTAAACGCTGTGGTTACCAGCACCAGTCGAGACAATGCCCAGCATTTGGGGAAATGTGCACAAAATGTAATGGAAAGAATCACTTTGCCAAACAATGCTTTTCAAAAGTAAAAACAAAGAAAGGGCAACAAGTCAATGTGATTGAGGACACTGATTTAAGTGAGACATTTTTTGTAGGAATGGTGTCATGTGACAATATAGAAAAGGATACAGAAAATGTGCAGCCCTCAGGAATGGACAATGCTGAACATAAAGTTAATGCAGTAAAAGAGGACAAATGGATGATGCCACTGCAGGTAAATGGAGCATTAGTTACATTAAAAATATGAAAGAAAAGCCCAAAATACAGAAAAAGTCAGTACTACTGAAGAACTATAATGGACAGAAAATAGATAGCTTAGGTGTATGCAGACTTAAAGTGACAGTCAAAGACAAAGTGCATCATCTCATGTTTTCTGTTGTGGCTGTAGGACTTGATTCACTACTAGGTGACAAAGCTTGTGAGGACTTAGAACTGGTCAAGAGAGTCTACCGTATAAACTGCGCCATAAGCAGACCAGATGACTCGGTGGATTCTGTAGTGAATAATTTCCAGGATGTGTTAAAAGGATTTGGAGTTCTACCATTCACTTACAAGATCCAGCTAAAGGAGGATGCTCAGCCAGTGGTACATGCTCCACGGAGAGTTCCAGCACCCCTGCGTGACCGGCTCAAGAAAGAACTGGACAGAATGACCACACTAGGAGTCATCAGGAAAGTCGAAGAGCCAACAGACTGGGTTAACTCCATGGTATGTGTAAAGAAAAAGAACAATGATCTAAGAGTATGCATGGATCCAAAGGACTTAAATGCAAACATAAAACGTGAACACTACCAGATTCCCAAGCGAGAAGAAATCACCAGTGAAATGTCAGGTGCCAGATACTTTACAAAGCTCGATGCCTCACGAGGATTTTGGCAACTAAAATTGGATGAAGAGAGCACCAAATACTGTACCTTCAACACACCATTTGGCAGGTATTGTTTCCTCAGAATGCCTTTCGGGATAATATCTGCATCTGAAATCTTTCATAGAGCGATGGAACACATAATTGAAGGTCTGGAAGGAGTTTGGGTCTATGTTGATGACATCATCATCTGGGGCTCCACACTGAAAGAACACAATGAGAGACTGACTAAAGTGCTACAGAGCATACGCCGGAATGGACTGAAGCTCAACAAAGCCAAGTGTCAGTTTGGCGTCCAGGAAGTCACTTTCCTAGGAGATAATCTATCTGGTAAAGGAATAGAGCCAGATATGGAAAAAGTAAACGCCATACTCAACATGCCCCGACCCACTGACAAAAAAAGGAGTGCTATGCATCATGGGGATGATAAACTTCATTGGAAAGTTCATTCCTAACTTGTCAGCCAAGACAGCCTGTCTGCGAGACCTGCTACATAAAACAAATGAGTTTACATGGACAGAAAGACATGAACAAGAGTGGATGAAACCAAAACAGTGCTGACAACCACACCTGTACTCACCTTCTTTGACCCAACAAAGAGAATCAAAGTGTCAACGGATGCATCAAAAGATGGCCTAGGCGTGGTCCTGCTACAAGCAGAGGGTGAAGATTGGAAGCCTGTTGCCTATGCCTCCAGGTCTATGACTGATTCTGAGTGTCGCTACACCCAGATTTAAAAGGAATGTCTAGGCTTGGTAGTTGGACTAGAAAAGTTCCATGGCTACATATATGGACTTCCCACCTTTACAGTTGAGACAGACCACTGCCCACTGGTTGCCATCATAAAAAAAAATCTGAATGAGATGTCTCCAAGGATTCAACGACTCATGATGAAGCTGCAAAGATATGACTTTGAACTGATCTACACACCAGGCAAACACATAGTGTTAGCAGATGCACTATCCCGAGCACCCACAATGAGTCATGTGAGCTCTACTAAGGAAGACGTGGATGTTCATGTGAGTATGGTCACTGCTGCGCTGCCCGTGTCAGACACAAAATCAAAGCAAATAGCAGAAGAAACAGTAAAAGATACAGTGTTACAAACAGTAATAGAGAACATTCATCATGGTTGGCCAAAAGGTTCCTGTCCAAAGTACTATCACATCAGGTCAGAGTTAAGTGTCGCAAGTGGACTATTACTAAAACAGAACAGAATAGTCATTCCACAGGCTCTACGTCAAGACATGCTCAAAAGGATTCATGAGGGACACCTCGGAATTGAAAAATGCAAAAGGAGAGCAAGAGACACTGTTTATTGGCCTGGCATAAATAAGGACATTGAGAACATGATAGGCGAATGTGAGACATGTCAGAAACACCAAAACAAACAAGCAAAGGAACCAATGATAGTAGCTGACTTACCAACAGCACCATGGCAAAAGGTTGGTATGGACCTCTTTCATCTGAATGGTAAAGACTATCTAATAGTGATTGACTACCATTCTAACTATCCTGAGATGGCGCTGCTCTCAAGCACATCAGCAAGCAGTCATAGTGCATGTTAAATCCATCTTCGCCAGACATGGAATTCCCAGGATTGCCGTTAGCGACAATGGTCCGTGCTTCAACTGTAAGGAGTGGCAACAGTTTGCAGCACATTATGACCTTCAACACATCACATCCAGTCCTCTGTATGCTCAGTCGAATGGTAAGGCAGAGAAAGGTGTTCAAGTTCTCAAGCAGCTACTGAAGAAAGCAACAGAAAGCAAGTCTGATCCTTATCTCACCCTGCTGAGCTACCGAGCCTCCCCTTTAGACAGTGGTTCTTCACCTGCTGAACTCCTAATGGGTCGCAAGTTGCGCACCACGCTACCCTGCTGTGCAAAAGAAAAGCAGAATAAGGAACTGAGACAGAGACTTCAACTGTTAAAGCTGAAACAGAAATCACACTATGACAAGTCAGCCAAAACTCTGAAACCATTGACAAGGGATGATGTTGTCAGGATTGAGGATCCAAATGCATGGAACAGGAAAGCTACAGTTCTTGAGGAAGTAGGACCAAGGTTATACACTGTTAGAACTGAGGAAGGACAGATTCTCAGGAGGAACCGCCGTTCCCTCCTGAAAACACAAGAAACTATCCAAGAGCAAATCGATGACAATGCCGCAACTGAATCTTGTCACTCACCACCAGAACAATCCAACACAAACACACATACAGGCTCTCATGAAAACACATCAGACTTACCTGTGCTGAGAAGATCCACACATGAAGTAAAAAAGCCTGATAGACTTAATCTTTGAGTACAAAGAAAACTATAATAAAAGAATGAAAAGCTTAGAGTTCATAAATTAAAGCTTTGAAAATGTGTTGACTGTTGTGAAGATGTTTATGTCCTTATGATTGATTGATATTGATTTTGTTTAACCTTTAAGGAAGGGGGCATGTAATGATCAGTAACATGTCATTCTAGAATGGTACACTAGGTGGAGCTATATGTTTAGTAGGGGGCTACCCACGAGGCAGTAGTCAAGATGGATGCCTGTACACTAGTCCACATGGCTGAATAAATGACTAGCTCAAGCTAGCTGTTCATAATGAAAACGTCTATTTATTTGTGAACATAACAGGCTAGAGGGATCTTCACAAGGCAATTCACTGAGCACAAGTGTGCATGAACTAAGGCAGGGGGCTGGGGGCGGCACAGGAATAAGTTTGCCGGAGGGCGACCTCACAACCTAGCCCTGTTGCAGAAGACTCAAATACAGACCTCAGAGGCCCAGAGTACAGAAGAAGGCTGATGGCTATACACCAGGGACTGCTGAGTGCACTGGGATGTCTGTCAGCAAGCTTGCGCACAATGGCATGGTGCATGGAGGAATCCAGTTCCAACTTGTGTCGGGTCTTTGTGCAGGGCAATGAGACCATGCAGGCAACCAAGGAGCAAGTGGTCAGCTCCATGAACACTGCAGTGGGGCCCACAATGGCGAAGTCTCTGGTGGCAGCTCTGACAACTTCTACGACAACTCAGACTGCTGCCATATTGACTCTGGGGTCCAGGAACGTCCAGAGCATATCACTCCTGCACTCTATTCTTGTGCAGAGTAGTGGGAGGGCGGCGGTGCTGCCCCAAGAGTGTGGCATTGGCTCCATGGGAGCCACACCTGCTGTCCTCTTCCATTATCCACTGCCCATCATCGCAAACGAGTTGGACGTGGTATCCCGTTCTGTTGTGAAGCCTGCAAAGTGCACAAAGCTGCTGCTGGCTGGCCCTGCTTCATCTAATCCATGGGGAAGGAGATGTAGTTGCTCCTCTTGGAATAGGGAGCATCTATCACCTCCCTTATGCAGCAGTGGACAGTGAACTGGAGTTGTTGCTGATGTCACTTGTTGCAGCCTGGAAGGTACCTGTGGCATAAAAGTTAAGAGCCACGGTGACCTTGATAGCCACAGGCAGTGCTGTCCACACCCTGGTTTGGGGCTCCAGTTCGAGCTGCAACAGGAGATAGGAGAAATGTTCCCTGAAGACCCGCGCTGGGCAAGTCCTCCTGCGCAGTGCCCTCCTCATTCCTCTTCTGCCAGCAGCTCCTGCTCTCTCTCGACTTCTTGCTGCTGCTGCTGCTTCCCACAGTCCCAAAGGCAGACTCAACAGAGATTCCAGGAGGCAAATAATATGGTTGCAAGGCAAATAACCACTCCTGCAACTCCTGTTGCTGGCAGAACTCAGAATATAGTTGTCCAACATAGAAAATCAGCAGAACGAGGTCTAGAAGTTCACCAGCAGCTTACCAGGACAAACCAGCGACTGACCTGAATGGAGGTGATGATCTCTTTAAACAGTACTTCTGCAGGTTCTTTCCCAAATGTTACTGCCATGATTTGCTGGGCAAGTTGAGGAAACATCGATTCAGATGTTGGGGCATACCAATTTCACAAAGGTGTCCTACAAGCAGTGTAGGACCCTTATTTACATATTACAATGATCTCGGTGCATGTTTCTGACAGGCACCCTGATGACTACGGGATGCCCGACCCAATATGGCACGCAGTGCACTTCCAGTATGGATTGACTGCACACGCGACACACGCCATGTTGGACAAATAGCCACGAGTTCACACCTGAAAATCTGGCGCTTGGCGATTGAATTTCTAGCCCTATGTTTCTCCTTCCGCCTTTCATTCACAGCACCTTGCTCATTTGGGAAGTTAAGGTAGTCCAGTTGGTAAATTGGACAATGTCAATGACGCTCCCCGATTGCCTGCCAGGAAGCAAGCTTGACTAGTGCATAATTGGACCACTACCCTCCCCAGTCCTCTGGCTGGCCTGGTCCCAACGGGAAAACTGCAACCCCACCCAGCAAAGACTTGGGTCTCCTAACTGTGAGTCCAATTTTCTATTTCTAGCAACTTGGCCTCCTGAAGAAAAGGCTTCTTTTGATTGGGTTAGAGTTGTAGATTCGCGACCAAGCTTCAACCCGCTTCAGTCTCAGATCCTCCTAATAAAGCACTTACCTCTTGAACTTGTGTAAGATGAAAACTCCAACGATGAGTAGGCAGATCACAAACATAACCACGACAATCAACACGCCTTTCCCTCCAATGCTTTTCTGGGAAACTGAAGAAGAAAATGTTGACACAATATTGAGGTCAATAGCAGAGAGTATTTTAACAACCCAATTTCAAAGTGCAACACAAGGTTTTCAGTCCTCAAGGATGCTTCTTTGCTGAAAACCACCCCCAGATTATTGCTTTATCTCTACGTACAAAAGTAGGAACTTAATAAAAGAATTTCTCCACTTTTCCATATAAAAACTTGCACTGACAATAACAAATTAAATGCGCTTTTCAGAAATGGGATGAAACTAAATAGGATATAAACTGATGGGAATTGGTGTTTAATATTTATTCCCTGCACAGTAACATTCTATTGTCACTTGCTATATCCTAATTCAATCTACATAATCATGCAATAACAACGGGCCCCGAATTTGCAGACATGAATGGAACACTCCTGGTGGAAGGTCATCAGGAGTGTGGCTTAAAGCCCATGAATTAGGCCCGGATACAATGGCCAGGATTTTCATTCAGGAGTCAGGTTGGAGGTGGGACTACAACTTTCGGGGTTGTAGTCCTGCCTCCATCGAGATGTGGCCAATCCACGCGATGTTAACCTGATTGACCTTGTTGAGCCCACCCAGCGAGCTCAGCAGGCCAATTAAGGGCCACCCGGCAACAGGTGACATCACAGACTGAAATGTCATCTGTCAAGAACTTTTGACAGATGAAATATCAGCGTTTCACAGCTGTTTGAAGCTGTCAAACGCTGACAGTCTTACTTCTAACATGAGTCCTTCTCCACAGACTCAGTTAGAAATCTCTCCTGCACAGAAAGCTGCAGGCTGTCACTTTTGACAGTTCGCAGCCATTCTGCTTTCTGTGCCGGTGAGATGAGGGTCTCCCGGAACCTAAAGGAAGGAAGGCTGAAAAGGTAAGAAAAGGTATGTAAAACTTATTTAATCACTTTAGATACACCAAACACACTTACCTTTGCACTCATGCACACATCACTCACCTGAACACCGACATCTCGACCCCTCCAACCCGACGGCCCGCCTCCTCTAACTTGGCGTGGTTTGGGGCCGTCGGGAATCCCACACTTCAACATCAAAAATAGGGATTAGGCCAAAAACTGCCTGTTAACTACCTGTTAACAGGCAGTTAATTGGCACTAATCCCTTCCCGCCTCGGGTAGGCAGGTCCCAGTGCGGGGCGGGTACCCGCCTCCTTTGAAACTGGCATGGAGGCGGGTTTGGTTGCGGGAAGGGGTCGGGACCACTGATTTGGGGATTTTAACCCCCCGCACACCGCCAATCCCGACTCCACGGCACAATGAAAATCCTGCCCAATGGGTCCCAACCTCACTGCTAAGTTTCCAGAGAGAGGGCTTATTTGGGCAGAACCAAAGTTCATCCAAAAGTGGCTCTTCATGTCACAGGGGGTATGGCTGGGGAATGAATTCCTCGGCCGGGAATTGCCTCAGCCTGGTGGCTGGTATGTGCAGATGAATGAGGCACATCAGCAGATGAAGTGGGGCACACCTGGGGTTCCTGTTTTTTTTTTAATGCTTCTTTTTAGCTTCTTTACAAAGAGGGGCGAGGGCCACAGAAATCTTTTGTACTGGTGTCAGTGGTGCCATCCCAAAGTGGATTTGCAGCTCCGCATTTCCTGAGTCTCCTCGCTATGCCGAGCGCCCTAGATGTGACCACTGTGGCGTGGGCACCTACAACTGAAATGCTAATGAGGGAGCCTCTCCCTGACCCTGGAAAGTCTGACGGGATTAGCAGCTTAGATTACCAGCCCTTATGCCAAGATGACAGACCTGTGGATTTTCAACACCAACACTTCCAGTGTTTTGCAGAGAACAGGAACCGACATCAACATAGTGTCAATGGCATCTTTATTGAAGAACAAGTCAAATGTGAACATTATAACGTAGCTTGTTTTTGATACTATTCAGCCCTATTTTATTGTGACTTATAATGTGACCTTACCTGCTCTATAATCAGCCATCGTAACAGTCACTTCCACCCCTGGTTTCAGAGAAATTTTTACTTGGCTTTCTGTCAGAGCTTCTATTAAGGATTCAATTCCCTGGGGAAAAAACACAGAAACAAGCTATCAACTGATAGCGCAGAATAAATTGACGCAGAGCTCAAGCTTCAAAAACCTTGTCAATCACCTCCATTCCCAACACCAGCAGTTCTACCCAGAATTCATTGTGATTTTCACTTACATTGTTGATTTAATTCAATGACAATTACCTCACTTACATTGTTGATTTAATTCAATAACAATTACCTTAGATACACTAAGGATGAGTGAGGCAGCTCAATTTGAGGCTCATTGCAGTCCGAGTTGAATTTGCCAAAACCCATGAAACATTGGATTAAATCAAAATTTTTACTTTTTCCCATCCCCATACCTACTACTCCCATTACCAATAATCTCCGCTGTTTAGTAAAGTGTTCATGGCTAATTCTAACACAACACTTCAGGCTATCTAACCCTATGCCAAAGACTGCAGCGCCTTGTCGATCGCATACACAGCTACTGGTCTCCCACTTACAACAACAACAACTTGTATTTATATAGCGCCTTTAACGTAGTAAAATGTCCCAAGGTGCTGCACAGGAGAATTTTAAGACAAAATATTTGACACCGAGCCATATAAGGATAAATTAGGGCAGATGACCAAAAGCTTGGTCAAAGAGGTAGGTTTTAAGGAGCGTCTTAAAGGAAGAAAGAGAGGTAGCGAGGCGAAGAGGTTCAGGCAGGGAATTCCAGAGCTTAGGGCCTAGGCAACAGAAGGCACGGCCACCAATGGTTGAACGATTATAGAAACATAGAAGATAGGAGCAGGAGTAGGCCATTCGGCCCCTCGAGCCTTTTCTGCCATTTAATGAGATCATGGCTGATCATCCAAATTCAGTACCCTGTCCCTGCTTTCTCCCTATATCCCTTGATCCCTTTAGCCTTAAGGGATCAGGGATGCCTGATCAGGGATGCTCAAGAGGGCAGAATTAGAGGAGCGCAGATATCTCAGGGGGTTGTGAATATAACAAGCAGTTGTGCTACTTGAACTAGTGCCATAGAAAAACATATTCACTAGTTAAAAATGGCAATTGTTTCACTGATGTAAGAATTGATGGCCTCCCTAAAGATTGCTGCCTCCCAACTAGATGCTGCTTGATTTTGATCTTGGCATTTTTCTAGTGGAAACTCAAGTTCCAGACAATGCCTCCAAGCTGCCCTCTGCTCCACCATCTCCACCAAAATGACAGATACTGCAGGCTTCTGCATTATGACGTAACAATTTAGCCTGACAACAAAGCCCCAAACTACTTGACGACAAAAGCAACTGGCATTTATGTAACGGCTTCAATGTAGAATTGTAATCCGACAAAAAATGGACATTGAGCCAAAGAAGGATATATGAGGAGGGGTGACCAAAAGCTTGGGTAAAGAGGTGGGTTTTAAGGAGGGTCTTACAGGAGGAGAGGGAGGTGGAGAGGTAGAGGGGTGCAAAAGCAGGGATGCTGGATCCATTGCTGTTTTGAATTGAAAAATTATTCATTAATTTATTCATTCACAGGATGTGGGCGCCGAGGTCAGCATTTATTGTCCATCCCTAATTGCTCCTCGAGAAGGTGGTCGTAAGCCACCTTCTTGAACCGCTGCAGTCTGTGTGATGAAGGTACTCCCACAGTGCTGTTAGGGAGGGAGTTCCAGGATTTTGATCCAGTGACGATAAAGGAACAGCGATATATTTCCAAGTCAGGATGGTGTGTGACTTGGAGGGGAAATTGGAGATGGTGGTGTTCCCATGCGCCTGCTACCCTTGTCCTTCTAGGTGGTAGAGGTCACGGGTTTGGGAGGTGCTGTTGAAGAAGCCGAGTTGCTGCAGTGTCCCTTGTAGATGGTACACACAGCAGCCGCGGTGCGCCGGTGGTGGAGGGAGTGAATGTTTAAGTTGGTGGATGGGGTGCCAATCAAGCTGGCTGCTTTGTCCTGGATGGTGTCGAGCTTCTTGAGTGTTGTTGGAGCTGCACTCATCCAGGCAAGTGGAGAGTATTCCATCACACTCCTGACTTGTGCCTTGTAGATGGTGAAAAAGGCTTTGGGGAGTCAGGAGCAATTTATTTCTTTGGGGGTGCGTGGTTCGTTTAAGTGCCTGTGCAGCCCATTCAAATTCTCGTGCATGCACGGTTTCTCCCACAGAAAAGCAATTGAGTGTCTGTGCGGGACCTCCAGACCGTTGCACAACTTAGCGGGAACGTTGGTCAAAGGTGATTCGCTCACTGCAGAATGCCCAGCCTCTGACTGCTCTTGTAGCCACAGTATTTATGTGGCTGGTCCAGTTAAGTTTCTGTTCAATGGTGACCTCCAGGATGTTTATAGTGGGTGATTCGATGATGGTAATGCCATTGAATGTCAAGGGGAGGTGGTTAGACTCTTCTTGTTGGAGATGGTCATTGCCTGGCACTTGTGTCGCGCAAATGTTACTTGCCACTTATCAGCCCAAGCCTGAATATTGCCCAGGTCTTGCTGCATGCGTACATGGACAGCTTCATTATCTGAGGAATTGCAAATGGGACTGAACACTGTGCAGTCATCAGCAAACAACCCCACTTCTGACCTTAAGATGGAGAGAAGGTCATTGATGAAGCAGCTGAAGGTGGTTGGGCTTAGAATACTTCCCTGAGGAACTCCTGCAGCAATGTTCTGGGGCTGAGATGATTGGCCTCTAACAACCACAGCCATCTTCCTTGATGCCACACTCAGTCAAATGCTGCCTTGATGTCAAACGCAGTCACTCTCACCTCATCTCTGGAATTCAGCTCCTTTGTCCATGATTGGGCCAAGGCTGTAATGAGTTCGGGAGCCGAGTGGTCCTGGTGGACCCAAACTGAGCATAAGTGAGCAGGTTATTGGTGCGTAACTGCCTCTTGATAGCACTGTCGATGACCCCTTCAATCACTTTGCTGATAATTGAGTAGACTGATGGAGCAGTAATTGGCTGGATTGGATTTATACTGCTGTTTGTGGACAGGACATACCTGTGCAATTTTCCACATTGTTGGGAAGATGCCAGTGTTGTAGCTGTACTGGAACAGCTTGGCTAGAGGTAGTTCAGCAGCACAATTCTTCAGCACTACAGCCGGAATGTTTCGTGGCCCATAGCCTTTGCTGTATCCAGTGTGTCCAGTCTTTTTTTGATATCACATGGAGTGAATTGAATGGCTGAAGACTGGCATCTTCACATGGATCATCCACTTGCGATGGTACTTGCACTCACGTGCTGGGCTCTGCCATCGTTGAGGATGGGGATGTTCATGGAGCCTCTTCCTCCCATTAGTCGTTTAATTGTCCACCACCATTCATGACTGGATGTTGCAGGAATGCAGAGCTTTGATCTGATTCGTTGGTTGTGGGATTGCTTTGCCCTATCCGCAGCTATCTCTTGTGCTGCTTCCACTATTTAGCAGACAGTCCTGTGTTCTAGCTTCACCAGGTTGGCACCTCATTTTCAAGTACTCCTGGTGCTGCTCCTGGCATGCTCTTCTACACTCCTCATTGAACCCAAGTTTGGTCACCTGGCTTGAAGGTAATGGTAGAGTGAGGGATATGCCGGGCCATGAGGTTACAGATTGTGGCGAAGTACTATTCTGCTGCTGCTGATGGCCCACTGCACCTCATGGATGCCCAGTTCTGAGCTGCTAAATCTGTTCTGAATCTATCCCATTTAGCACGGTGGTAGAGCCACACAACACTGTGGGTGTCCTCAGTGTGAAGAAGGGACTTCGTCTCCACAAGGACTGTGTGGTGGTCACTTTTACCAATACTATCATGGACAGATGCATCTGCGACAGGTAGATTGGTGAGGACGAGGTCAAGTAGGTTTTTCCCTCGTGTTGGTTCTCTCACCACCTGCTGTAAGCCCAACCTTCAGGACTTGGCCACCTTGGTCAGTAGTGGTGCTACCAAGCCACTGCCGTGGTGGGATTTGAACTCACATCTCCAGATTATTAGTCCAGGCCTCTGGATTACTAGTCCAGTAACATAACCACAATGCTACCGTACCCCCAGTGCTAAAAGCTAGTGCCATTCTAGACTTGTTTTCTTGGTGAAGTAATATCACCTGTCTGTATTTTCCTATACCTGGATTACATTTAAATTTCCATTAATTATGTATGGATTTTCTGAAGCCTTTTCAATCTGTAAACTCTGACTGTTAATGACTGCATTTAGGCAATTTCAGTTGGCAGAATCCAGTACACAATAGCCCCCATATTTAACATTTACATTAGAAGTCATTTATTAATTTCATTATAATTATCGAAGTGCAGTATAATTATAGAGCAGTATAATTGTAGCCAATAGTATGCATGCACTTCACATCATTCACACCAAAACTTATGGAAATTCCAGTACATGTTTACAGTTAAGATAATTATCTGAAATTTACACTTACACAATAGGACAGCTCGTACTACAAGAACAAATACACCACGAATCAAGATGCACATAAACCCGAACATCAATATGAGTATCATCAGAAAATTTGCAGATGATACAAAGCTTGGAAGTATAGTGAACAGTGAGGAGACTAGAGATAGTCTTCAAGAAGACATAGATAGGCTGGTGAGACGGGCAGACACTTAGCAGATTAAATTTAATGCAGAAAAGTGCGAAGTGATACATTTTGGTAGGAAGAACAAGGAGAGGCAATATAAACTAAAGGGTACAATTCTAAAGGAGGTACATGAACAGAGAGACCTGGGGGTATATATGCACAAATCATTGAAGGTGGCAGGGCAGGTTGAGATAGAGGTTAAAACAGCTTACGGGATCCTGGGCTTCATGAATAGGGGCATAGAGTACAAAAGCAAGGAAGTTATGATGAACCTTTATAAAACACTGGTTCACCTCAACTGGGTTATTGGGTCCAATTCTGGGCACCGCACTTTAGGAAGGATGTGAAGGCCTTAGAGAGGGTGCAGAAAAGATTTACAAGAATGCTTCCAGGGATGAGGGACTTCAGTTACGTGGATAGACTGGAGAAGCTGGGGTTGTTCTCCTTAGAGCAGAGAAGGTTGAGAGGAGATTTGATAGAGGTGTTCAAAATCATGAGGGCTCTGGACAGAGTAGATAGAGAGAAACTGTTCCCATTGGCGGAAGAATCGAGAACCAGAGGACACAGATTTAAGGTGATTGGCAAAAGAACCAAAGGCGACATGAGGAAAAACTTTACGCAGCGAGTGGTTAGGTTCTGGAATGCACTGCCTGAAAGGGTGGTGGAGGCAGACTCAATTGTGGCTTTCAAAAGGGAATTGGATAAGTATCTGAAGGAGAAAAATTGCAGGGCTACAGGGAAAGGGCAGGGGAGTGGGACTAGCTGAAGTGCTCTTGCAGAGAGCCGGCACAGGCTCGACAGGCTGAATGGCCTCCTTCTGTGCTGTAACCATTCTATGATTCTATGAAATATGCACATTTACATGGAGACAATGTTTACACCATCTCTCCACCACCACCCCTAACCCTGTAACCCCCTCCAGCCCTACATCTCAGCTTTAAACTTTGGTGTACCGTATGTTCCATCTCCCTCTGCTCCATCATTAGTGGCAGAACCGTCAGACATCACAGCCCTGCTCTGGAATAGCTGACTTAGATATTGACATTTGATTTGCTTTGCTACTACCATTCGAAAGAAGATGACGACTCTGGAATTCTCTTCCTAAACCTCGCCACCATACTACATCTCTCCCCACTTTTAATAGCCTTCTCAAAATCTACCTCTTCAACAATGATTACAGTCATCTCTCCCAACCCTTCGCTTAACTCCAAAAAAGGCTTATACCGGAAGTGTTAACTTTTTTCCTTTCTCCACAGATGCTGCCTGACCTGCTGTGCGTTTCCAGCATTTTCTGTTTTTGTTTCAGATTTCCAGCATCTGCTGTATTTTGCTTTTATTTTTCTTTCTCTTAACTCCACCTTAGCATTTGCCTCTCCACTCCCACCCTTTCTGAAATGTTTTGGGACCTTTTGCTATGTTAAAGGATGATGCAAACGTAAGTTGATGTTGTCTTTATATACAACTCATGACGTGACCAATTCTATAGGTTAAGCTGTTTTCATATAGCTCTGATTTACCTTCATATTACTGACTTTCCCATAAAGGTTCAAATTTGGTACCTTGTCAGTGTTTGTGCTTCTTTTCCTCTTCGGTTTCTGTGGTGGTGGGAGCAGGTACAGCTCAGCTGTGGTGGGTAGGCCCACTCTTACCACTGTCAATAGTAATTCCTCAGGTATGCCTGTTGTCTGCAAATACAATGATTACTACGTTAGGCTAAATATTTCCAAGTATTTCACTTTGAAATTTTTCTGAATGCGAAATAGTCCCTTTTCTAGTTGCTGAAAGGGATGGGAGATACCTTCAAGTCTATGGACGAAATAAAGGCCATTAATGAAATGGCGATTAAAAATAACCACAGCTTGAATATTCTCCGACCTGATGCAGCTCTGGAGGATGGAAATCTCCTGCTCGCTAAGGGTGGGGATTCGCACACGAGGTTTGAGAGATCGTGTACAGCAGTTTCATCTCGGGAGCAGTTGTATCAGATAGGAGCCAGGAGTGCTACTGGGGGGAGAAAGGTGCCAGTGTGAACTGGGCAGGGGGAGAAAGGTGCCAGTGTGAACTGGGGAGGGGGAGAAAGGTGCCAGTGCGAACTGGGCAGGGGGGAGAAAGGTGCCAGTCTGAACTGGGCAGGGGGAGAAAGGTGCCAGTGTGAACTGGGGAGGGGGAGAAAGGTGCCAGTGTGAACTGGGGAGGGGGAGAAAAGTGCCAGTGTGAAATGGGCAGGGGGAGAAAGGTGCCAGTGTGAACTGGGGAGGGGGAGAAAGGTGCCAGTGTGAACTGGGGAGGGGGAGAAAGGTGCCCGTGTGAACTGGGGAGGGGGGAGAAAGGTGCCAGTGTGAACTGGGGAGGGGGGAGAAAGGTGCCAGTCTGAACTGGGGAGGGGGAGAAAGGTGCCAGTGTGAACTGGGGAGGGCGGAGAAAGGTGCCAGTGTGAACTGGGGAGGGGGAGAAAGGTGCCAGTGTGAACTGGGATGGGGGGGGGAGAAAGGTGCCAGTGTGAATTGGGGAGGGGGAGAAAGGTGCCAGTGTGAACTGGGGAGGGGAGAAATGTGCCAGTGTGAAAAGGGGAGGGGGAAGAAAGGTGCCAGTGTGAACTGGGGAGGGGGGAGAAAGGTGCCAGTGTGAACTGGGGAGGGGGTAGAAAGGTGCCAGTGTGAACTGGTGAGGGGGGAGAAAGGTGCCAGTGTGAATGGGGGAGGGGGGAGAAAGGTGCCAGTGTGAACTGAGCAGGGGGAGAAAGGTGCCAGTGTGAACTGGGATGGGGGGGAGAAAGGTGCCAGTGTAAACTGGGGAGGGGGGAGAAAGGTGCCAGTGTGAACTGGGGAGGGGGGAGAAAGGTGCCAGTGTGAACTGAGGAGGGGGAGAAAGGTGCCAGTGTGAACTTTGCAGGGGGAGAAAGGTGCCAGTGTGAACTGGGCAGGGGGGAGAAAGGTGCCAGTGTGAACTGGGGAGGGGGGAGTAAGGTGCAAGTGTGAACTGGGGAGGGGGGAGAAAGGTGCCAGTGTGAACTGGGGAGGGTGAGAAAGGTGCCAGTGTGAACTGGGGAGGGGGGAGAAAGGTGCCAGTGTGAACTGGGCAGGGGGAGAAAGGTGCCAGTGTGAACTGGGCAGGGGGGAGAAAGGTGCCAGTGTGAACTGGGCAGGGGGGATAAAGGTGCCAGTGTGAACTGGGGAGGGGGGAGAAAGGTGCCAGTGTGAACTGGGGAGGGGGGAGAAAGGTGCCAGTGTGAACTGGGGAGGGGGGGGAGAAAGGTGCCAGTGTGAACTGGGGAGGGGGGAGAAAGGTGCCAGTGTGAACTGGGGAGGGGGAGAAAGGTGCCAGTGTGAACTGGGGAGGGGGGAGAAAGGTGCCAGTGTGAACTGGGGAGGGGGGAGAAAGGTGCCAGTCTGAACTGGGGAGGGGGAGAAAGGTGCCAGTGTGAACTGGGGAGGGGGAGAAAGGTGCCAGTGTGAACTGGGGAGCGGGAGAGAAAGGAGCCAGTGTGAACTGGGGAGGGGGAGAAAGGCGCCAGTGTGAACTGGGGAAGGGGGGAGAAAGGTGCCAGTGTGAACTGGGGAGGGGGGGAGAAAGGTGCCAGTGTGAACTGGGGAGGGGGGGAGAAAGGTGCCAGTGTGAACTGGGGAGGGGGGAGAAAGCTGCCAATGTGAACTTGGAAGGGGGAGAAAGGTGCCAGTGTGAACTGGGGAGGGGGGAGAAAGGTGCCAGTGTGAACTGGGGAGGGGGGAGGAAGGTGCCAGTGTGATTGGGGGAGGGGGGAGAAAGGTGCCAGTGTGAACTGAGCAGGGGGAGATAGGTGCCAGTGTGAACTGGGGAGGGGGGAGAAAGGTGCCAGTGTGAACTGGGGAGAGGGAGAAAGGTGCCAGTGTGAACTGGGGAGGGGGAGAAAGGTGCCAGTGTGAACTGGGGAGGGGGGAGAAAGGTGCCAGTGTGAACTGGGGAGGGGGGAGAAAGGTGCCAGTGTGAACTGGGGAGAGGGAGAAAGGTGCCAGTGTGAACTTTGGAGGGGGAGAAAGGTGCCAGTGTGAACTGGGGACAGGGAGAAAGATGCCAGTGTGAACTGGGGAGGGGGAGAAAGGTGCCAGTGTGAACTGGGGATAGGGAGAAAGGTGCCACTGTGAACTGGGCAGGGGGCAGAAAGGTGCCAGTGTGAACTGGGCAGGGGGCAGAAAGGTGCCAGTGTGAACTGGGGAGGGGGGAGAAAGGTGCCAGTGTGAACTGGGGAGGGGGGAGAAAGGTGCCAGTGTGAACTGGGGAGGGGGGAGAAAGGTGCCAGTGTGAACTGGGGAGGGGGAGAAAGGTGCCAGTGTGAACTGGGGAGGGGGGAGAAAGGTGCCAGTGTGAACTGGGCAGGGGGAGAAAGGTGCCAGTGTGAACTGGGAGGGGGAGAAATGTGCCAGTGTGAACTGGGGAGGGGGAAAAAGGTGCCAGTGTGAATGGGGGAGGGGGGAGAAAGGTGCCAGTGTGAACTGAGCAGGGGGAGAAAGGTGCCAGTGTGAACTGGGGAGGGGGGAGAAAGGTGCCAGTGTGAACTGGGGAGGGGGGAGAAAGGTGCCAGTGTGAACTGGGGAGGGGGAGAAAGGTGCCAGTGTGAACTGCGGAGGGGGGAGAAAGGTGCCAGTGTGAACTGGGAAGGGGGAGAAAGGTGCCAGTGTGAACTGGGAGGGGGAGAAATGTGCCGGTGTGAACCGGGGAGGGGGGAGAAAGGTGCCAGTGTGAACTGGGCAGGGGGGCAAAAGGTGCCAGTGTGAACTGGGGAGAGGGGAGAAAGGTGCCAGTGTGAACCGGGGAGGGGGGAGAAAGGTGCCAGTGTGAAATGGGGAGGGGGAGAAAGGTGCCAGTGTGAACCGGGGAGGGGGGAGAAAGGTGCCAGTGTGAACTGGGGAGGGGGGAGAAAGGTGCCAGTGTGAAGTGGGCAGGGGGAGAAAGGTGCCAGTGTGAACTGGGGAGGGGGGAGAAAGGTGCCAGTGAGAACTGGGGAGGGGCAGAAAGATGCCAGTGTGAACTGGGATGGGGGGGGGGGGAGAAAGGTGCCAGTGTGAACTGGGCAGGGGGAGAAAGGTGCCAGTGTAAACTGGGAAGGGGGAGAAAGGTGCCAGTGTGAACTTTGGAGGGGGAGAAAGGTGCCAGTGTGAACTGGGGAGGGGGAGAAAGGTGCCAGTGTGAACTGGGGAGGGGGAGAAAGGTGCCAGTGTGAACTGGGGACAGGGAGAAAGGTGCCAGTGTGAACTGGACAGGGGGGGAGAAAGGTGCCAGTGTGAACTGGGCAGGGGGGAGAAAGGTGCCAGTGTGAACTGGGCAGGGGGGAGAAAGGTGCCAGTGTGAACTGGGGAGGGGCGAGAAAGATGCCAGTGTGAACTGGGGAGGGGGAGAAAGGTGCCAGTGTGAACTGGGGAGGGGGGAGAAAGGTGCCAGTGTGAACTGGGGAGGGGGGAGAAAGGTGCCAGTGTGAACTGGGGAGGGGGGAGAAAGGTGCCAGTGTGAACTGGGGAGGGGGGAGAAAGGTGCCAGTGTGAACTGGGGAGGGGGGAGAAAGGTGCCAGTCTGAACTGGGGAGGGGGAGAAAGGTGCCAGTGTGAACTGGGGAGGGGGGAGAAAGGTGCCAGTGTGAACTGGAGAGGGGGAGAGAAAGGAGCCAGTGTGAACTGGGGAGGGGGAGAAAGGTGCCAGTGTGAACTGGGGAAGGGGGGAGAAAGGTGCCAGTGTGAACTGGGGAGGGGGGGGAGAAAGGTGCCAGTGTGAACTGAGGAGGGGGGAGAAAGGTGCCAGTGTGAACTAGGGTGGGGGAGAAAGGTGCCGATGTGAACTGGGAAGGGGGAGAAAGGTGCCAGTGTGAACTGGGGAGGGGGAGAAAGGTGCCAGTGTGAACTGGGGAGGGGGAGAAAGGTGCCAGTGTGAACTGGGGAGGGGGAGAAAGGTGCCAGTGTGAACTGCGGAGGGGGGGGGAAGGTGTCAGTGTGAACTGGGGAGGGGGGAGAAAGGTGCCAGTGTGAACTGGGGAGTGGGGAGAAAGGTGTCAGTGTGAACTGGGGAGGGGGAGAAAGCTGCCAGTGTGAACCGGGGAGGGGGGAGAAAGGTGCCAGTGTGAACTGGGGAGGGGGAGAAAGGTGCCAGTGTGAACTGGGCAGGGGGAGAAAGGTGCCAGTGTGAACCGGGGAGGGGGGAGAAAGGTGGCAGTGTGAACTGGGGAGGGGGGAGAAAGGTGCCAGTGTGAACTGGGGAGGGGGGAGAAAGGTGCCAGTGTGAACTGGGGAGGGGGGAGAAAGGTGCCAGTCTGAACTTGGGAGGGGGAGAAAGGTGCCAGTGTGAACTGTGGAGGGGGGAGAAAGGTGCCAGTGTGAACTGGGAGGGGGAGAGAAAGGTGCCAGTGTGAACTGGGGAGGGGGAGAAAGGTGCCAGTGTGAACTGGGGAGGGGGGGAGAAAGGTTCCAGTGTGAACTGGGCGGGGGGAGAAAGGTGCCAGTGTGAACTGGGGAGGGGGAGAAAGGTGCCAGTGTGAACTGGGTAGGGGGGAGAAAGCTGCCAGTGTGAACTGGGAAGGGGGAGAAAGGTGCCAGTGTGAACTGGGGAGGGGGAGAAAGGTGCCAGTGTGAACTGGGGAGGGGGAGAAAGGTGCCAGTGTGAACTGGGCAGGGGGGAGAAAGGTGCCAGTGTGAACTGGGGAGGGGGGAGAAAGGTGCCAGTGTGAATGGGGGAGGGGGGAGAAAGGTGCCAGTGTGAACTGAGCAGGGGGAGAAAGGTGCCATTGTGAACTGGGGAGGGGGGGAGAAAGGTTCCAGTGTGAACTGGGGAGGGGGGGAGAAAGGTGCCAGTGTGAACTGGGGAGGGGGGAGAAAGGTGCCAGTGTGAACTGGGGAGGGGGGAGAAAGGTGCCAGTCTGAACTGGGGAGGGGGAGAAAGGTGCCAGTGTGAACTGGGGAGGGGGGAGAAAGGTGCCAGTGTGAACTGGAGAGGGGGAGAGAAAGGAGCCAGTGTGAACTGGGGAGGGGGAGAAAGGTGCCAGTGTGAACTGGGGAGGGGGGGGAGAAAGGTGCCAGTGTGAACTGAGGAGGGGGGAGAAAGGTGCCAGTGTGAACTAGGGTGGGGGAGAAAGGTGCCGATGTGAACTGGGAAGGGGGAGAAAGGTGCCAGTGTGAACTGGGGAGGGGGAGAAAGGTGCCAGTGTGAACTGGGGAGGGGGAGAAAGGTGTCAGTGTGAACTGGGGAGGGGGAGAAAGGTGCCAGTGTGAACTGCGGAGGGGGGGGGGGAAGGTGTCAGTGTGAACTGGGGAGGGGGAGAAAGCTGCCAGTGTGAACTGGGGAGTGGGGAGAAAGGTGTCAGTGTGAACTGGGGAGGGGGAGAAAGCTGCCAGTGTGAACCGGGGAGGGGGGAGAAAGGTGCCAGTGTGAACTGGGGAGGGGGAGAAAGGTGCCAGTGTGAACTGGGTAGGGGGGAGAAAGGTGCCAGTGTGAACTGGGCAGGGGGAGAAAGGTGCCAGTGTGAACCGGGGAGGGGGGAGAAAGGTGCCAGTGTGAACTGGGGAGGGGGGAGAAAGGTGCCAGTGTGAACTGGGGAGGGGGGAGAAAGGTGCCAGTGTGAACTGTGGAGGGGGGAGAAAGGTGCCAGTGTGAACTGGGAGGGGGAGAGAAAGGTGCCAGTGTGAACTGGGGAGGGGGAGAAAGGTGCCAGTGTGAACTGGGGAGGGGGGGAGAAAGGTTCCAGTGTGAACTGGGCGGGGGGAGAAAGGTGCCAGTGTGAACTGGGGAGGGGGAGAAAGGTGCCAGTGTGAACTGGGTAGGGGGGAGAAAGCTGCCAGTGTGAACTGGGAAGGGGGAGAAAGGTGCCAGTGTGAACTGGGGAGGGGGAGAAAGGTGCCAGTGTGAACTGGGGAGGGGGAGAAAGGTGCCAGTGTGAACTGGGCAGGGGGGAGAAAGGTGCCAGTGTGAACTGGGGAGGGGGGAGAAAGGTGCCAGTGTGAACTGGGGAGGGGGGAGAAAGGTGCCAGTGTGAACTGGGGAGGGGGAGAAAGGTGCCAGTGTGAACTGCGGAGGGGGGAGAAAGGTGCCAGTGTGAACTGGGAAGGGGGAGAAAGGTGCCAGTGTGAACTGGGAGGGGGAGAAATGTGCCGGTGTGAACCGGGGAGGGGGGAGAAAGGTGCCAGTGTGAACTGGGCAGGGGGGCAAAAGGTGCCAGTGTGAACTGGGGAGAGGGGAGAAAGGTGCCAGTGTGAACCGGGGAGGGGGGAGAAAGGTGCCAGTGTGAAATGGGGAGGGGGAGAAAGGTGCCAGTGTGAACCGGGGAGGGGGGAGAAAGGTGCCAGTGTGAACTGGGGAGGGGGGAGAAAGGTGCCAGTGTGAAGTGGGCAGGGGGAGAAAGGTGCCAGTGTGAACTGGGGAGGGGGGAGAAAGGTGCCAGTGAGAACTGGGGAGGGGCAGAAAGATGCCAGTGTGAACTGGGATGGGGGGGGGGGGAGAAAGGTGCCAGTGTGAACTGGGCAGGGGGAGAAAGGTGCCAGTGTAAACTGGGAAGGGGGAGAAAGGTGCCAGTGTGAACTTTGGAGGGGGAGAAAGGTGCCAGTGTGAACTGGGGAGGGGGAGAAAGGTGCCAGTGTGAACTGGGGAGGGGGAGAAAGGTGCCAGTGTGAACTGGGGACAGGGAGAAAGGTGCCAGTGTGAACTGGACAGGGGGGGAGAAAGGTGCCAGTGTGAACTGGGCAGGGGGGAGAAAGGTGCCAGTGTGAACTGGGCAGGGGGGAGAAAGGTGCCAGTGTGAACTGGGGAGGGGCGAGAAAGATGCCAGTGTGAACTGGGGAGAAAGGTGCCAGTGTGAACTGGGGAGGGGGGGGGAGAAAGGTGCCAGTGTGAACTGGGGAGGGGGGAGAAAGGTGCCAGTGTGAACTGGGGAGGGGGGAGAAAGGTGCCAGTGTGAACTGGGGAGGGGGGGAGAAAGGTGCCAGTGTGAACTGGGGAGGGGGGAGAAAGGTGCCAGTCTGAACTGGGGAGGGGGAGAAAGGTGCCAGTGTGAACTGGGGAGGGGGAGAAAGGTGCCAGTGTGAACTGGAGAGGGGGAGAGAAAGGAGCCAGTGTGAACTGGGGAGGGGGAGAAAGGTGCCAGTGTGAACTGGGGAAGGGGGGAGAAAGGTGCCAGTGTGAACTGGGGAGGGGGGGGAGAAAGGTGCCAGTGTGAACTGAGGAGGGGGGGAGAAAGGTGCCAGTGTGAACTAGGGTGGGGGAGAAAGGTGCCGATGTGAACTGGGAAGGGGGAGAAAGGTGCCAGTGTGAACTGGGGAGGGGGAGAAAGGTGCCAGTGTGAACTGGGGAGGGGGAGAAAGGTGCCAGTGTGAACTGGGGAGGGGGAGAAAGGTGCCAGTGTGAACTGCGGAGGGGGGGGGGAAGGTGTCAGTGTGAACTGGGGAGGGGGGAGAAAGGTGCCAGTGTGAACTGGGGAGTGGGGAGAAAGGTGTCAGTGTGAACTGGGGAGGGGGAGAAAGCTGCCAGTGTGAACCGGGGAGGGGGGAGAAAGGTGCCAGTGTGAACTGGGGAGGGGGAGAAAGGTGCCAGTGTGAACTGGGCAGGGGGAGAGAAGGTGCCAGTGTGAACCGGGGAGGGGGGAGAAAGGTGGCAGTGTGAACTGGGGAGGGGGGAGAAAGGTGCCAGTGTGAACTGGGGAGGGGGGAGAAAGGTGCCAGTGTGAACTGGGGAGGGGGGAGAAAGGTGCCAGTCTGAACTTGGGAGGGGGAGAAAGGTGCCAGTGTGAACTGTGGAGGGGGGAGAAAGGTGCCAGTGTGAACTGGGGAGGGGGAGAAAGGTGCCAGTGTGAACTGGGGAGGGGGGGAGAAAGGTTCCAGTGTGAACTGGGCGGGGGGAGAAAGGTGCCAGTGTGAACTGGGGAGGGGGGAGAAAGGTGCCAGTGTGAACTGGGTAGGGGGGGAGAAAGCTGCCAGTGTGAACTGGGAAGGGGGAGAAAGGTGCCAGTGTGAACTGGGGAGGGGGAGAAAGGTGCCAGTGTGAACTGGGGAGGGGGAGAAAGGTGCCAGTGTGAACTGGGCAGGGGGGAGAAAGGTGCCAGTGTGAACTGGGGAGGGGGGAGAAAGGTGCCAGTGTGAATGGGGGAGGGGGGAGAAAGGTGCCAGTGTGAACTGGGGAGGGGGGGAGAAAGGTTCCAGTGTGAACTGGGGAGGGGGGGAGAAAGGTGCCAGTGTGAACTGGGGAGGGGGGGAGAAAGGTGCCAGTCTGAACTGGGGAGGGGGAGAAAGGTGCCAGTGTGAACTGGGGAGGGGGGAGAAAGGTGCCAGTGTGAACTGGAGAGGGGGAGAGAAAGGAGCCAGTGTGAACTGGGGAGGGGGAGAAAGGTGCCAGTGTGAACTGGGGAGGGGGGGGAGAAAGGTGCCAGTGTGAACTGAGGAGGGGGGAGAAAGGTGCCAGTGTGAACTAGGGTGGGGGAGAAAGGTGCCGATGTGAACTGGGAAGGGGGAGAAAGGTGCCAGTGTGAACTGGGGAGGGGGAGAAAGGTGCCAGTGTGAACTGGGGAGGGGGAGAAAGGTGTCAGTGTGAACTGGGGAGGGGGAGAAAGGTGCCAGTGTGAACTGCGGAGGGGGGGGAAGGTGTCAGTGTGAACTGGGGAGGGGGAGAAAGCTGCCAGTGTGAACTGGGGAGTGGGGAGAAAGGTGTCAGTGTGAACTGGGGAGGGGGAGAAAGCTGCCAGTGTGAACCGGGGAGGGGGGGAGAAAGGTGCCAGTGTGAACTGGGGAGGGGGAGAAAGGTGCCAGTGTGAACTGGGTAGGGGGGAGAAAGGTGCCAGTGTGAACTGGGCAGGGGGAGAAAGGTGCCAGTGTGAACCGGGGAGGGGGGAGAAAGGTGCCAGTGTGAACTGGGGAGGGGGGAGAAAGGTGCCAGTGTGAACTGGGGAGGGGGGGAGAAAGGTGCCAGTGTGAACTGTGGAGGGGGGAGAAAGGTGCCAGTGTGAACTGGGAGGGGGAGAGAAAGGTGCCAGTGTGAACTGGGGAGGGGGAGAAAGGTGCCAGTGTGAACTGGGGAGGGGGGGAGAAAGGTTCCAGTGTGAACTGGGCGGGGGGAGAAAGGTGCCAGTGTGAACTGGGGAGGGGGAGAAAGGTGCCAGTGTGAACTGGGTAGGGGGGAGAAAGCTGCCAGTGTGAACTGGGAAGGGGGAGAAAGGTGCCAGTGTGAACTGGGGAGGGGGAGAAAGGTGCCAGTGTGAACTGGGGAGGGGGAGAAAGGTGTCAGTGTGAACTGGGGAGGGGGAGAAAGGTGCCAGTGTGAACTGCGGAGGGGGGGGGAAGGTGTCAGTGTGAACTGGGGAGGGGGAGAAAGCTGCCAGTGTGAACTGGGGAGTGGGGAGAAAGGTGTCAGTGTGAACTGGGGAGGGGGAGAAAGCTGCCAGTGTGAACCGGGGAGGGGGGGAGAAAGGTGCCAGTGTGAACTGGGGAGGGGGAGAAAGGTGCCAGTGTGAACTGGGTAGGGGGGAGAAAGGTGCCAGTGTGAACTGGGCAGGGGGAGAAAGGTGCCAGTGTGAACCGGGGAGGGGGGAGAAAGGTGCCAGTGTGAACTGGGGAGGGGGGAGAAAGGTGCCAGTGTGAACTGTGGAGGGGGGGAGAAAGGTGCCAGTGTGAACTGTGGAGGGGGGAGAAAGGTGCCAGTGTGAACTGGGAGGGGGAGAGAAAGGTGCCAGTGTGAACTGGGGAGGGGGAGAAAGGTGCCAGTGTGAACTGGGGAGGGGGGGGAGAAAGGTTCCAGTGTGAACTGGGAGGGGGAGAAATGTGCCGGTGTGAACCGGGGAGGGGGGAGAAAGGTGCCAGTGTGAACTGGGTAGGGGGGAGAAAGCTGCCAGTGTGAACTGGGAAGGGGGAGAAAGGTGCCAGTGTGAACTGGGTAGGGGGGAGAAAGCTGCCAGTGTGAACTGGGAAGGGGGAGAAAGGTGCCAGTGTGAACTGGGGAGGGGGAGAAAGGTGCCAGTGTGAACTGGGGAGGGGGAGAAAGGTGCCAGTGTGAACTGGGCAGGGGGGAGAAAGGTGCCAGTGTGAACTGGGGAGGGGGGAGAAAGGTGCCAGTGTGAACTGGGGAGGGGGGAGAAAGGTGCCAGTGTGAACTGGGGAGGGGGAGAAAGGTGCCAGTGTGAACTGCGGAGGGGGGAGAAAGGTGCCAGTGTGAACTGGGAAGGGGGAGAAAGGTGCCAGTGTGAACTGGGAGGGGGAGAAATGTGCCGGTGTGAACCGGGGAGGGGGGAGAAAGGTGCCAGTGTGAACTGGGCAGGGGGGCAAAAGGTGCCAGTGTGAACTGGGGAGAGGGGAGAAAGGTGCCAGTGTGAACCGGGGAGGGGGGAGAAAGGTGCCAGTGTGAAATGGGGAGGGGGAGAAAGGTGCCAGTGTGAACCGGGGAGGGGGGAGAAAGGTGCCAGTGTGAACTGGGGAGGGGGGAGAAAGGTGCCAGTGTGAAGTGGGCAGGGGGAGAAAGGTGCCAGTGTGAACTGGGGAGGGGGGAGAAAGGTGCCAGTGAGAACTGGGGAGGGGCAGAAAGATGCCAGTGTGAACTGGGATGGGGGGGGGGGGGAGAAAGGTGCCAGTGTGAACTGGGGAGGGGGGAGAAAGGTGCCAGTGTGAACTGGAGAGGGGGAGAGAAAGGAGCCAGTGTGAACTGGGGAGGGGGAGAAAGGTGCCAGTGTGAACTGGGGAGGGGGGGGAGAAAGGTGCCAGTGTGAACTGAGGAGGGGGGAGAAAGGTGCCAGTGTGAACTAGGGTGGGGGAGAAAGGTGCCGATGTGAACTGGGAAGGGGGAGAAAGGTGCCAGTGTGAACTGGGGAGGGGGAGAAAGGTGCCAGTGTGAACTGGGGAGGGGGAGAAAGGTGTCAGTGTGAACTGGGGAGGGGGAGAAAGGTGCCAGTGTGAACTGCGGAGGGGGGGGAAGGTGTCAGTGTGAACTGGGGAGGGGGAGAAAGGTGCCAGTGTGAACTGCGGAGGGGGGGGGAAGGTGTCAGTGTGAACTGGGGAGGGGGAGAAAGCTGCCAGTGTGAACTGGGGAGTGGGGAGAAAGGTGTCAGTGTGAACTGGGGAGGGGGAGAAAGCTGCCAGTGTGAACCGGGGAGGGGGGAGAAAGGTGCCAGTGTGAACTGGGGAGGGGGAGAAAGGTGCCAGTGTGAACTGGGTAGGGGGGAGAAAGGTGCCAGTGTGAACTGGGCAGGGGGAGAAAGGTGCCAGTGTGAACCGGGGAGGGGGGAGAAAGGTGCCAGTGTGAACTGGGGAGGGGGGAGAAAGGTGCCAGTGTGAACTGGGGAGGGGGGAGAAAGGTGCCAGTGTGAACTGTGGAGGGGGGAGAAAGGTGCCAGTGTGAACTGGGAGGGGGAGAGAAAGGTGCCAGTGTCAACTGGGGAGGGGGAGAAAGGTGCCAGTGTGAACTGGGGAGGGGGGAGAAAGGTGCCAGTGTGAACTGGGGAGGGGGAGAAAGGTGCCAGTGTGAACTGCGGAGGGGGGAGAAAGGTGCCAGTGTGAACTGGGAAGGGGGGAGAAAGGTGCCAGTGTGAACTGGGAGGGGGAGAAATGTGCCGGTGTGAACCGGGGAGGGGGGAGAAAGGTGCCAGTGTGAACTGGGCAGGGGGGCAAAAGGTGCCAGTGTGAACTGGGGAGAGGGGAGAAAGGTGCCAGTGTGAACCGGGGAGGGGGGAGAAAGGTGCCAGTGTGAAATGGGGAGGGGGAGAAAGGTGCCAGTGTGAACCGGGGAGGGGGGAGAAAGGTGCCAGTGTGAACTGGGGAGGGGGGAGAAAGGTGCCAGTGTGAAGTGGGCAGGGGGAGAAAGGTGCCAGTGTGAACTGGGGAGGGGGGAGAAAGGTGCCAGTGAGAACTGGGGAGGGGCAGAAAGATGCCAGTGTGAACTGGGATGGGGGGGGGGGGAGAAAGGTGCCAGTGTGAACTGGGGAGGGGGGAGAAAGGTGCCAGTGTGAACCGGGGAGGGGGGAGAAAGGTGCCAGTGTGAACTGGGGAGGGGGGAGAAAGGTGCCAGTGTGAAGTGGGCAGGGGGAGAAAGGTGCCAGTGTGAACTGGGGAGGGGGGAGAAAGGTGCCAGTGAGAACTGGGGAGGGGCAGAAAGATGCCAGTGTGAACTGGGATGGGGGGGGGGGGGAGAAAGGTGCCAGTGTGAACTGGGCAGGGGGAGAAAGGTGCCAGTGTAAACTGGGAAGGGGGAGAAAGGTGCCAGTGTGAACTTTGGAGGGGGAGAAAGGTGCCAGTGTGAACTGGGGAGGGGGAGAAAGGTGCCAGTGTGAACTGGGGAGGGGGAGAAAGGTGCCAGTGTGAACTGGGGACAGGGAGAAAGGTGCCAGTGTGAACTGGACAGGGGGGGAGAAAGGTGCCAGTGTGAACTGGGCAGGGGGGAGAAAGGTGCCAGTGTGAACTGGGCAGGGGGGAGAAAGGTGCCAGTGTGAACTGGGGAGGGGCGAGAAAGATGCCAGTGTGAACTGGGGAGGGGGAGAAAGGTGCCAGTGTGAACTGGGGAGGGGGGAGAAAGGTGCCAGTGTGAACTGGGGAGGGGGGAGAAAGGTGCCAGTGTGAACTGGGGAGGGGGGAGAAAGGTGCCAGTGTGAACTGGGGAGGGGGGAGAAAGGTGCCAGTGTGAACTGGGGAGGGGGGAGAAAGGTGCCAGTCTGAACTGGGGAGGGGGAGAAAGGTGCCAGTGTGAACTGGGGAGGGGGGAGAAAGGTGCCAGTGTGAACTGGAGAGGGGGAGAGAAAGGAGCCAGTGTGAACTGGGGAGGGGGAGAAAGGTGCCAGTGTGAACTGGGGAAGGGGGGAGAAAGGTGCCAGTGTGAACTGGGGAGGGGGGGGAGAAAGGTGCCAGTGTGAACTGAGGAGGGGGGAGAAAGGTGCCAGTGTGAACTAGGGTGGGGGAGAAAGGTGCCGATGTGAACTGGGAAGGGGGAGAAAGGTGCCAGTGTGAACTGGGGAGGGGGAGAAAGGTGCCAGTGTGAACTGGGGAGGGGGAGAAAGGTGCCAGTGTGAACTGGGGAGGGGGAGAAAGGTGCCAGTGTGAACTGCGGAGGGGGGGGGAAGGTGTCAGTGTGAACTGGGGAGGGGGGAGAAAGGTGCCAGTGTGAACTGGGGAGTGGGGAGAAAGGTGTCAGTGTGAACTGGGGAGGGGGAGAAAGCTGCCAGTGTGAACCGGGGAGGGGGGAGAAAGGTGCCAGTGTGAACTGGGGAGGGGGAGAAAGGTGCCAGTGTGAACTGGGCAGGGGGAGAAAGGTGCCAGTGTGAACCGGGGAGGGGGGAGAAAGGTGGCAGTGTGAACTGGGGAGGGGGGAGAAAGGTGCCAGTGTGAACTGGGGAGGGGGGAGAAAGGTGCCAGTGTGAACTGGGGAGGGGGGAGAAAGGTGCCAGTCTGAACTTGGGAGGGGGAGAAAGGTGCCAGTGTGAACTGTGGAGGGGGGAGAAAGGTGCCAGTGTGAACTGGGAGGGGGAGAGAAAGGTGCCAGTGTGAACTGGGGAGGGGGAGAAAGGTGCCAGTGTGAACTGGGGAGGGGGGGAGAAAGGTTCCAGTGTGAACTGGGCGGGGGGAGAAAGGTGCCAGTGTGAACTGGGGAGGGGGAGAAAGGTGCCAGTGTGAACTGGGTAGGGGGGAGAAAGCTGCCAGTGTGAACTGGGAAGGGGGAGAAAGGTGCCAGTGTGAACTGGGGAGGGGGAGAAAGGTGCCAGTGTGAACTGGGGAGGGGGAGAAAGGTGCCAGTGTGAACTGGGCAGGGGGGAGAAAGGTGCCAGTGTGAACTGGGGAGGGGGGAGAAAGGTGCCAGTGTGAATGGGGGAGGGGGGAGAAAGGTGCCAGTGTGAACTGAGCAGGGGGAGAAAGGTGCCATTGTGAACTGGGGAGGGGGGGAGAAAGGTTCCAGTGTGAACTGGGGAGGGGGGGAGAAAGGTGCCAGTGTGAACTGGGGAGGGGGGAGAAAGGTGCCAGTGTGAACTGGGGAGGGGGGAGAAAGGTGCCAGTCTGAACTGGGGAGGGGGAGAAAGGTGCCAGTGTGAACTGGGGAGGGGGGAGAAAGGTGCCAGTGTGAACTGGAGAGGGGGAGAGAAAGGAGCCAGTGTGAACTGGGGAGGGGGAGAAAGGTGCCAGTGTGAACTGGGGAGGGGGGGGAGAAAGGTGCCAGTGTGAACTGAGGAGGGGGGAGAAAGGTGCCAGTGTGAACTAGGGTGGGGGAGAAAGGTGCCGATGTGAACTGGGAAGGGGGAGAAAGGTGCCAGTGTGAACTGGGGAGGGGGAGAAAGGTGCCAGTGTGAACTGGGGAGGGGGAGAAAGGTGTCAGTGTGAACTGGGGAGGGGGAGAAAGGTGCCAGTGTGAACTGCGGAGGGGGGGGAAGGTGTCAGTGTGAACTGGGGAGGGGGAGAAAGCTGCCAGTGTGAACTGGGGAGTGGGGAGAAAGGTGTCAGTGTGAACTGGGGAGGGGGAGAAAGCTGCCAGTGTGAACCGGGGAGGGGGGAGAAAGGTGCCAGTGTGAACTGGGGAGGGGGAGAAAGGTGCCAGTGTGAACTGGGTAGGGGGGAGAAAGGTGCCAGTGTGAACTGGGCAGGGGGAGAAAGGTGCCAGTGTGAACCGGGGAGGGGGGAGAAAGGTGCCAGTGTGAACTGGGGAGGGGGGAGAAAGGTGCCAGTGTGAACTGGGGAGGGGGGAGAAAGGTGCCAGTGTGAACTGTGGAGGGGGGAGAAAGGTGCCAGTGTGAACTGGGAGGGGGAGAGAAAGGTGCCAGTGTGAACTGGGGAGGGGGAGAAAGGTGCCAGTGTGAACTGGGGAGGGGGGGAGAAAGGTTCCAGTGTGAACTGGGCGGGGGGAGAAAGGTGCCAGTGTGAACTGGGGAGGGGGAGAAAGGTGCCAGTGTGAACTGGGTAGGGGGGAGAAAGCTGCCAGTGTGAACTGGGAAGGGGGAGAAAGGTGCCAGTGTGAACTGGGGAGGGGGAGAAAGGTGCCAGTGTGAACTGGGGAGGGGGAGAAAGGTGCCAGTGTGAACTGGGCAGGGGGGAGAAAGGTGCCAGTGTGAACTGGGGAGGGGGGAGAAAGGTGCCAGTGTGAATGGGGGAGGGGGGAGAAAGGTGCCAGTGTGAACTGAGCAGGGGGAGAAAGGTGCCAGTGTGAACTGGGGAGGGGGGGAGAAAGGTTCCAGTGTGAACTGGGGAGGGGGGGGAGAAAGGTTCCAGTGTGAACTGGGCGGGGGGAGAAAGGTGCCAGTGTGAACTGGGGAGGGGGAGATAGGTGCCAGTGTGAACTGGGTAGGGGGGAGAAAGCTGCCAGTGTGAACTGGGAAGGGGGGGAGATAGGTGCCAGTGTGAACTGGGTAGGGGGGAGAAAGGTGCCAGTGTGAACTGGGGAGCGGGGGGGAGAAAGGTTCCAGTGTGAACTGGGCGGGGGGAGAAAGGTGCCAGTGTGAACTGGGGAGGGGGAGATAGGTGCCAGTGTGAACTGGGTAGGGGGGAGAAAGCTGCCAGTGTGAACTGGGAAGGGGGAGAAAGGTGCCAGTGTGAACTGGGGAGGGGGAGAAAGGTGCCAGTGTGAACCGGGGAGGGGGGAGAAAGGTGCCAGTGTGAACTGGGGAGGGGGAGAAAGGTGCCAGTGTGAACTGGGTAGGGGGGAGAAAGGTGCCAGTGTGAACTGGGGAGGGGGAGAAAGCTGCCAGTGTGAACCGGGGAGGGGGGAGAAAGGTGCCAGTGTGAACTGGGGAGGGGGAGAAAGGTGCCAGTGTGAACTGGGTAGGGGGGAGAAAGGTGCCAGTGTGAACTGGGCAGGGGGAGAAAGGTGCCAGTGTGAACCGGGGAGGGGGGAGAAAGGTGCCAGTGTGAACTGGGGAGGGGGAGAAAGGTGCCAGTGTGAACTGGGTAGGGGGGAGAAAGGTGCCAGTGTGAACTGGGCAGGGGGAGAAAGGTGCCAGTGTGAACCGGGGAGGGGGGAGAAAGGTGCCAGTGTGAACTGGGAAGGGGGGAGAAAGGTGCCAGTGTGAACTGGGGAGGGGGGAGAAAGGTGCCAGTGTGAACTGGGGAGGGGGGAGAAAGGTGCCAGTCTGAACTTGGGAGGGGGAGAAAGGTGCCAGTGTGAACTGTGGAGGGGGGAGAAAGGTGCCAGTGTGAACTGGGAGGGGGAGAGAAAGGTGCCAGTGTGAACTGGGGAGGGGGAGAAAGGTGCCAGTGTGAACTGGGGAAGGGGGGAGAAAGGTTCCAGTGTGAACTGGGCGGGGGGAGAAAGGTGCCAGTGTGAACTGGGGAGGGGGAGAAAGGTGCCAGTGTGAACTGGGGATGGGGGGAGAAAGGTTCCAGTGTGAACTGGGCGGGGGGAGAAAGGTGCCAGTGTGAACTGGGGAGGGGGAGAAAGGTGCCAGTGTGAACTGGGTAGGGGGGAGAAAGCTGCCAGTGTGAACTGGGAAGGGGGAGAAAGGTGCCAGTGTGAACTGGGGAGGGGGAGAAACGTGCCAGTGTGAACTGGGGAGGGGGAGAAAGGTGCCAGTGTGAACTGGGGAGGGGGGAGAAAGGTGCCAGTGTGAATGGGGGAGGGGGGAGAAAGGTGCCAGTGTGAACTGGGGAGAGGGAGAAAGGTGCCAGTGTGAACTTTGGAGGGGGAGAAAGGTGCCAGTGTGAACTGGGGACAGGGAGAAAGATGCCAGTGTGAACTGGGGAGGGGGAGAAAGGTGCCAGTGTGAACTGGGGACAGGGAGAAAGGTGCCAATGTGAACTGGGCAGGGGGGAGAAAGGTGCCAGTGTGAACTGGGCAGGGGGCAGAAAGGTGCCAGTGTGAACTGGGGAGGGGGGAGAAAGGTGCCAGTGTGAACTGGGCAGGGGGCAGAAAGGTGCCAGTGTGAACTGGGGAGGGGGGAGAAAGGTGCCAGTGTGAACTGGGGAGGGAGGAGAAAGGTGCCAGTGTGAACTGGGGAGGTGGGAGAAAGGTGCCAGTGTGAACTGGGCAGGGGGAGAAAGGTGCCAGTGTGAACTGGGTAGGGGGGAGAAAGGTGCCAGTGTGAACTGGGCAGGGGGAGAAAGGTGCCAGTGTGAACTGGGCAGGGGGAGAAAGGTGCCAGTGTGAACTGGGTAGGGGGGAGAAAGGTGCCAGTGTGAACTGGGGAGGGGGAGAAAGGTGCCAGTGTGAACTGGGGAGGGGGGAGAAAGGTGCCAGTGTGAACTGGGGAGGGGGAGAAAGGTGCCAGTGTGAACTGGGGAGGGGGGAGAAAGGTGCCAGTGTGAACTGGGCAGGGGGAGAAAGGTGCCAGTGTGAACTGGGTAGGGGGGAGAAAGGTGCCAGTGTGAACTGGGTAGGGGGGAGAACGGTGCCAGTGTGAACTGGGAGGGGGAGAAATGTGCCAGTGTGAACTGGAGAGGGGGGAGAAAGGTGCCAGTGTGAACTGGGGAGGGTGGGAGAAAGGTGCCAGTGTGAACTGGGGAGGGGGAGAAAGGTGCCAGTGTGAACTGGGGTGGGGGAGAAAGGTGCCAGTGTGAACTGGGGAGGGGGGAGAAAGGTGCCAGTGTGAACTGGGGAGGGGGGAGAAAGGTGCCAGTGTGAACTGGGGAGGGGGAGAAAGGTGCCAGTGTGAACTGGGGAGGGGGAGAAAGGTGCCAGTGTGAACTGGGGAGGGGGAGAAAGGTGCCAGTGTGAACTGGGGAGGGGGGAGAAAGTTGCCAGTGTGAACTGGGGAGGGGGGAGAAAGGTGCCAGTGTGAACTGGGGAGGGGAAGAAAGGTGCCAGTGTGAACTGGGGAGGGGGAGAAAGGTGCCAGTGTGAACTGGGGAGGGGGAGAAAGGTGCCAGTGTGAACTGGGGAGGGGGAGAAAGGTGCCAGTGTGAACTGGGGAGGGGGAGAAAGGTGCAAGTGCGAACTGGGTAGGGGGGAGAAAGGTGCCAGTGTGAACTGGGGAGGGGGAGAAAGGTGCCAGTGTGAACTGGGGAGGGGGGAGAAAGGTGCCAGTGTGAACTGGGGAGGGGGAGAAAGGTGCCAGTGTGAACTGGGGAGGGGGGGAGAAAGGTGCCAGTGTGAACTGGGGAGGGGGAGAAAGGTGCCTGTGTGAACTGGGGAGGGGGAGAAAGGTGCCAGTGTGAACTGGGGAGGGGGAGAAAGTTGCCAGTGTGAACTGGGGAGGGGGGGAGGAAGGTGCCAGCGTGAACTGGGGAGGGGGAGAAAAGTGCCAGTGTGAACTGGGCAGGGGGAGAAAGGTGCCAGTGTGAACTGGGGAGGGGGGAGAAAGGTGCCAGTGTGAACTGGGGAGGGGGGAGAAAGGTGCCAGTGTGAACTGGGGAGGGGGGAGAAAGGTGCCAGTGTGAACTGGGGAGGGGGGAGAAAGGTGTCAGTGTGAACAGGGGAGGGGGGAGAAAGGTGCCAGTGTGAACTGGGGAGGGGGAGAAAGGTGCCAGTGTGAACTGGGGAGGGGGGGAGAAAGGTGCCAGTGTGAACTGGGGAGGGGGGGAGAAAGGTGCCAGTGTGAACAGGGGAGGGGGGAGAAAGGTGCCAGTGTGAACTGGGGAGGGGGAAGAAAGGTGCCAGTGTGAACTAGAGGGTGGAGAGTGTGCTAGAGCAATCTGAAGAAAGTGCGGGGAGAAGGTATCACTTTGAACTGAGGTGGAGTTACATAATAATGCTTATATAACTGACCCTCACCCAGGAAAAAGGTTCAGGGTCAAAGCGGAATCTTCCCACTTCCGGCGGAGGAGGAAAGCCCAGGCCACAATGTGAAGTTTGCAATGATATCGAGTTGTATGGGAAACCCAACTGAATGAAACACCATCTCAGTTCAAGCATTCAAAAGGAAATTGCGAATCATCATACAGCAGTGCGATGTGAGTTTTGAACAGGTCAAAAATGAGAATGGATCTTGAAATAGGAAGATTTGAAAGGTTATGGGAAGAAGGCAAGGGAATGGGACTTAGTAAATAGCTCTTTCAAATAGCCAGCACAGGTGCACGGGCCAGATGGCCCCCTGTGCTGTAAACCTCTATGGTTCTGTGACCTGGACGAACTGCATAGGCTGGAAGACCTATTCTTAATCCTGCATTGTTACATTCTCAGTCATAGTCGCCAATAAATAAAATGGTCAATGCATTGTGAGACAGACAAATCTGTCAACTCAGTCCTCAAGACAATCGCACTGATAGCGACAGGCGAAAGTGGGCTTAAAACATGCAAAATTACTAGGCAGACATTTAACTGTTTAAATGGGCACTTCATCCTGGAAGAGCAGTAGTAAAATAGCACAGTAAGATAGCCCAGCATCTGATATATTGTGCTTCATTTTCAACTTGCCACCTGAGCGTAAAATTGCTGTTGTGGATCAACTTCCCGTTATAGAAACTGCTGGATTTTTAATTTCCATTTTTATTTCCTGGTGAGCAAGTTGACAATCTACCTTACAGTCTGCAAGCTTCTATACAGCTTTGAATAATACCATTCAATCATGATGGAGTTGCTCTCAAGTATGCGATTATGGGTAGGGTGGGTTGTTTATTAGCAAATACCTCAGCTAAAATCCTCGATATAACCTGTCCAATATCTTCTCTCCATTCTGGCACATTGGGATTGTAACTGTCGATGTTCTGAGAAAATTCAAGAGGTAGGACTTCCAACTGATCTGAAACAGAAATGCATTTGTACTAGAATTGTCGTAAAGGCTGATGCCACATTCATTTGAACAATTTAAAGGCCGCTGTCTGCTTGAAAACAATTTTGGTAAACGTTTTGTTCGGCGCAGAATCAAAGAGCCATTTTGCAATGATGACATCATGCTCAAGAGATGCAATGATTCATATCAACACATAGTTACATCACTTCTCGGCCAATTCTCCAAATGCACGCTTCAAGTATAAAGCCTTTCTCACCCGCCGTATATCAGGAATTTGTGTCTGCACTCCCCATTGTTTCCCATCCACTGATGCTGGGACCGTGCATTCAGAAAGCTGACCTTTTGGTTCTTTGCAAACACCCAACATTATTGCCCCTTTGAAATATAAAAAACTAGTTGTGGAGTAGTCCCTTTAAATACGTTTTCTGGGACTGAACTTCAAAATTCTAATTATGAATTTATGACATAAAATTTTATTAGAGATTATCTGCATGGCAAATAGGACAATTACTGATCCACAGGGAGCCATGCTCAAAGGGAGCGCAAATTGGGGGCAGGGCTACAATGCTGCAGTGCCGATTCGCCGACCCACACTGCCTTTGAGTACAGCTCCCCATTGGGACCTCAAGGTCAGTGAATTTATGAACTAATGTGAACACATTTTTGAAATGGTTAAAATCAGCTTCCACAGCTCTTAATTCTTCCCTTTTAAAAGAGGCCCAAACTGACTCGATAAGTATTACTTAGTGCAAACAGTAGCTAGGGGAAATTCTCCTCTGCAATCCCGCATGAAATTAGGCAGGATCATGGCAGAGAATGAAGGAAAATTTGGGAGATGAGGATTACCACCACCTCACCAGCCCAACTGGGATTGCCCTCTCCTTCCCCCACCGGGACCACCACTGGCTGCTCCATCCCCACCTGTCGCATGCAAATCGCAGAGGGGGAGGGTGGGGCCAGGTTCCTGGAAGATTTCCCTCCTGTCCACTTCATCTACTACCACCTCCTGGGGCCGCTATGTGCAAGATAGTGGTAGCCCCCAGAACACAGCAGTAACTGCCTTGAAGTCTCCCTATGGAGAAGAAAGGCTCTTGTAGGCCTCCTCTCCCTCCAGACAGCCTCAAACACTTAACTGCTCAAGACCCCCGTCTAAACTGAGGCCTTCAGTGGTGCAGCTGGTCCGATCTTCGGGTGCTACTGCCCTTTTAAGATCTCTCACTGCCTGTTCTCATGCTGAGATTTTCTGCCCTCTGTTGATGGTGGGAATTCGACTCGGAACCCGCTCTACATAGTGAATGACCCCCTGATCCAAGGAAATTGGTCAGGTTTTGGGGTGGCCAGAACTCCAGCCCTGGTGGAACACCGTCCAGAGGAGAATCCTGGCAGCCATCATCTAACTGATTCCTTTACACTATGCCTTGTAAACCCCTGAACCAGCAAGGCAATGACATGTTCTACCTACGTGTGTCACCTGATGAATGGATAGGTATTATACAGTATTGCAAAAGATTTTCACTGAAAAGTTTACCAATCATTCACTATATCATATAAACAACTGGTCGTAAACAGATACAGACTCACATTTAAAAAAGAAACCATTGCATTTCTTACCAAATATCCTCACCACCTTAGAGTCCTGAACCATGGAACTACCACATGAGGCCTGGACTGTGATTTTAATCTGACCGTTCTCACTAAAGCTGGTTATGAGACTGTTTTCCAGGGTAAGATGAGGCTGCAGAGAATGGTGCAAAAACATGGAAAATATTATCTTTCTTTGTTTCAAATAGCACTTCATAATTTATCAGCAGGATGTGGACGAGGTGACACCCACCTCAAGGTTGTCCCCCAGCCACCACTGAAAGACTGTGAGGTTGGCGTTGCTGGGCTGCACCAGTGCTGTCAGATTTACTTGCTGGTTCCTGCGAATGACTGGCAGTGCCTCCAGATGCACAACCTGCAAAGGAGCTGAGGAGACCAAGAACAATTGTATCAGCAAAACATCTGTAAATAATGCTACCCAACCAATCAGCCTCTGTACAAGATTTTATTTTAAAAGGTATTAACTCATTACATTTCACCTTAACCATTTCACCTTAAACTTCTGAGTATTGCATTACTTTTTTGACTTTCAAACTGTGCACGTCTTTCTGTTACATAAGAAATACAAAAATGACATTCTGAAAATTTTACATGGGGAGTGATTTTGGGCTTGTTTTGGGAAGTGTTACATTTGCCCATGTTGTGCATCGAGTACTCCTGACCAGTGTCCCCTCTAATTTTTTTTTGTACTGAGCGGGCCACGAACTCCTTTGAGCACGTCCTTATTGTCCGTGGGCAAATTTTACAACAATAACCACTTAAAAGCATATATACAGTAATGCCATATTGCCACCCCATCGTCTCAAATTACTGGCCCCGAATTTACGGTCGGAGGCTTCCGGCGGGGAAAAGCCTCCGATCCGCAAATAAAATGCCCGTGTACCTGGCGGTCCGGAGATTCGCGGTCCTGGGCCTCTCCAAGTACCCGGGGGTAGAGGCCCACGTATCGCAGGGCGCACGCAGTTCGCAAGCGCCCCTGGGATCACGTGGGCCAGCCCAACGAATGAAAGATGGGGATCCCCATAAGCATGAATGGGAATGTCCCCCAAAATACATCTACACATCAAATAAATTTAACAAATTACATATAAAATGCCATTTAATTAAATATTTAAAACAAAAATTTATTTTTTTTGAAAAATAAATTTAAATGTTTTAAAGGGGCTAAAAATAAACTTACCTTATTGTTTGGGTTTTTTAATGTATAAATGATTAAAAACAAATTTATCATTTTTTATCAAACTATTACACTTTTGAAAGCAGGCCTTACCAGGCGTAAGAGTTTCACGGGCATTCGCTGGGCAGAAGCTCTCCGCCCGCAGAGGCCCTTTTCCCGGATGCGGATAATCAGTCAAGAAAATTCTTGACAGATCGCAAGTTCTGGGTTTTCGCGCATGCACTTCGCATGCCTAAACCCGGAATTTGTGCGGCCCTTACGGGCGCGTACAAACCTCGTAGGCACCCGAAGAGGCCACAAATTACGGCCCATTATTTACTACATTGCCAAGTTTTGTATCATCCGCAAACTTCAAAATTGTATACCCAAATCCAGATCATTTATATATAACAAGTAAAGCAATGGTCCTAATACTGACCCCAGCGGACCCCACTGCATACTTCTCTCCAATCAGAAAAACATCTGTTCACCACTACTCTCTGCCTCCTATCCTTTAGCCAATTATGCACCCAAGTTACCACCATCCCTTTAATATCATGTGCTTCTATTTTCCGAATAAGTCTGTTATGTGGTACTTCATCAAATGCCTTTTGAAAGTCCATATATACATCTACTACATTACCTTCAACAACCAAATCAATCAGGTTAGTCAGACACGATTTGCCTTTAACAAATCCGTGCTGGCTGTCCCTTATTAATTCATCTGAACCACAGGAGCAGATTTAAAGTGTCACCCTAAAAATAGACTGGATATTGTTGGCGGAAGGAAAACACTTGATGATCCAAATGACTTGTTCTGGTAAGTTTTCTTATTATTACACCAGATATTAGCAATAACTTTGTTTCCAACATTTGTTGGGAGGTGGTGAGAAACTAAAGCTGGAGTTAACGTGCACTCAGTGCAAACATAAACCTGTACGAGACTCATGCCTCATGACTTTAATACCCTCAATTATCTTTTAGGTTATATCACCACCTTTTTCACTGAAGTGCACCCAAAACCACATTCCATGGGAGTAAAAACGTTTGTGGAACTGCGGCCTAATTTAAGATTAAAAAGTGCTTCCCTCCCCCTCCTGCCTTGGTATTGTTCTGCTTTAATCAGACACTCATTCACATCAACATTTCCAGTTCAGGACCTTAGGTTACACATCCACAGCTCACCTTTGTCTGCATTACACTGCATGAATTGAAACGTGAAACATTAAAAAAAGGTTTTGCCTTAAGAGGTTCACCAAGACACTCACTGTCTAGAGATCGGGACAATTTTTTTTTAAAGTTAATCTAAAAATAAATATATTCTAACTCACCCCCAGTACCCAGAGAGACCCCCTCACCCCCAGGGTCTGGAGCGGCCCAGGGCAAGCCCGGTAGGTGCAGAATAACACTGTGTTAATTAAGATGATGCGGGTGTTAAAGTTCAGGTTTTCAAAACTTTATCATGTAAATCGCTTGGCGACAGTTTCCATTAACAGACTGCATCTCTTATGAACTGAGAAACAGCGTCTTCACTCTGTGCCACACCGAGTTATTGCAGCTCAGGTCTAACAATTAACCCCGATCATGGTAAATCACTTACTGAAGAACCTGTAGGATATCCACTACATCTCGGAAGGCAGAAAGTATTCACAACTCTAGAATACTTTCTACAGATTGAACTACTGTCCAGATGGCTTCAGATTTTAAAAGACCAGAAGCAAAGGCAAAATGCTATACAGCACAGCTAAACATTTGCAGTACTGAAACCGGGACAGTCCATTGCTCACCCAGTGCTGGGCGGAATTGCGCTAATATGGAGCGCAATTGACCGGAAGTGAGCTGCCAGTGGGCGGGCTCACGGCCTGGTGCCAGGCCACCTCCTTATCATGCTGGGCTGCTCGGGCTCCTGCAGGCCACCGGGCGGGCTGCTCCCCTTGCCACTCGCTCCCATGGTAACCAGACCTCCAGCTGCTGCCCTCTGGACTCTCGTCTCCCATTGCAACACACCAGACGTCACCTGATGCAAAAAGCCCCGCAGCCATCTTTGTGCGGGACGCCAGAGTCGCTTTTGCTGTCCAGAGCGCGAGTGCCGGAATCGGTGCCTGCACACTGAAGCCCACTCCTGCGGGCCTAAAGAACTGGGTCCTGGGACGCGACTATAAAGAGTGCCTGCGCGCTAGAGCCCACTCCTGCAGGACTGCGCGACTGCGTGGTGTGCGGCACCCTTGAGGTAGCTGCATGGCTGCGCAGCAACAGTGCTCCTGATTGAGATATTGCAAAGTCGGATGCGTCATAAAGCTCCATCCATTTTGTTTCACCAATGTGTCTTAACCCTAAGCTCTCTCTAATTTTCCATTCCCAGCATTAACCAATCATATGTCCTCTCTGAGTGAGATTGCTACGCAGAGCCCTGCAGTAACTTTGGTCGGAGATCGGAGGAATTCCTGGAGAAATGGCACAGAAGGCTGAAAACAGCCGTTTACGCCTTTGCTCTGGGGGTTCCACCGATCTCCTGCTGAAGTTACAGTGGGAGATCAGGACAACACCCACAGCAACTCAGGGCTATTGTGTACATTTATGGTTAGTAGGAACTGACTGAAGTTACACAAATTCAGGTAACATTAGACTTCTGAGCGAAGGCAGTCTTTCATTCCATCAGTCTGGGCTTATTTCAAAGCCAGGTCCTAGCTGCGTGAAAGAACAGCGTTCAACCTCATCCCAGGGTTGCACTGCATTTTAAATTCTGGCACGGAAACAGCACTAGAGTGAACAGAAAAATAATCTTATGCTGCATTTATACTGCAGTTACCAGTCCCAGCTGCAGTATGGGTTCCAGCCGGTACCCTGTTTACATAGCCAGGCTACTGCCTGCTTGGAGCTTTTGTTAGCAGTCTGTGCTACATGAATCTCAAGAGCTCCTCTCTCAGCAGTTCAAATTTAAGTGACCGTCTGCACTCAGTAAACAGTTACATTAACTAACTACAGGTAGATTTTAAAAGTGTCAGGAGGAGCAAGGAACCCCAGAAACTTTTTTAAACTTAAGTTACGCACCAGGCAGGGTCAAACTAAAGTGGTGTGGGATTACTTCCTCCAGGGAGTCCTATTCTACGTCTCTCCATATCGAGTTGGGCCCTGACTTCAGATTTATAGTACAGTTCATCTGGCATAACTTCGGCGGAAAAACAGGAAGGCAGATTATTATCTGAATGGCAATAGATTGGGAGAAGGGGAAGTGCAACGAGACCTGGGTGTCCTTGTGCACCAGTCGCTGAAGGTAAGCATGCAGGTGCAGCAGGCGGTTAAGAAGGCAAATGGTATGTTGGCCTTCGTAGCGAGAGGGTTTGAGTACAGGAACAAGGATGTCTTGCTCCAGTTGTACAGGGCCTTAGTGAGACCACATCTTGAGTATTGTGTGTAGTTTTGGTCGCCTTATCTGAGGAAGGATGTTCTTGCCATGGAAGGAGTTCAGCGAAGATTCACCAGGCTGATACCTGGGATGGCAGGAATGACGTATGAGGAGAGATTGGGTCGATTGGGCTTGTACTCGCTGGAGTTTAGAAGAATGAGAGGGGATCTCACTGAAACTTATAAAATTCTAACAGGACAGGACAGACTAGATGCAGGAAGGATGTTCCCGATGGTCGGGGAGTCCAGAACCAGGGGTCACAGTCTAAGGATAAGAGGTAGGCTATTTAGGACAGAGATGAGGAGGAATTTCTTCACCCAGAGAGTGGTGAACCTGTGGAATTCTCTACCACAGAAGGCAGTAGAGGCCAATTCATTAAATATATTCAAGAAGGAGTTGGATATATTTCTTAAGGCTAAAGGGATCAAGGGATATGAGGAGAAAGCAGGGACCGCGTACTGAATTTGGATGATCAGCCATGATCGCATTGAATGGCGGAGTAGGCTCGAGGGGCCGAATGGCCTACTCCTGCTCCTATCTTCTATGTTTCTATAAGATCAGCAGAAACCCCTGAGAAACTGCATGAATGGGCATTCCTCAGCCAATGTTCCTACATTGAAACAGTGACTGCACTTTAAAAGCACTTCATTGGCTGTAACGCACTTTGCGACGTCCTGAGATTGTGAAAGGCACTACAGGTTGAGCGTCCCAAATCCGGAGTTCCGGAATCCGGGCACCCTGAGGGAGGCTTACCAAAAACCGGAAATAGCGCAACCTGAGCCCAGGCATTTCCGGACTTGGCATATGTTTCTGATGTCCGAAGTCCGGAAATATCGCAACCTGGGTTCGGGTGTTTCCGGACATCAGGAACATGTTCCAAAGTCCGGAAAAACCCAAAAACCGGCTTGGCCTCGGTCCCAAGGTTGCCGGATTCGGGACATTCTACTTGTATATAAATACAACTTCTTTCTTTGGCAGTGGTTTGGAGCACTCCTGTGCAAATTCCACCCCATAGTGTAAATGCATCCATAACAATGTAAATTCTCAATGCCCACTTTTATTTGATAATAATCCTGACTCCATACTATCTCTTTTCCATTTTCCATTTCTACATTAAAAGCTGTGAGGCATAAGTGCTCTCATGAGCAGCAGAAACACGTTAAATTAACAAACGCAATGAAATAAAACCAGGGGAAATAATCCCATTGTCACCTGCCCCTTTTACACTACAGCCAAATACACTCATTTGGGCTTTTCTTTTTTAGTTTCCTCTGAAGAATTATGACAGGTTGTCAAAAATTGTTACATGTTTTCACAGACAACAGGGACATTGCCAGGCATATACAGAGAAATATACTTTCCTATCCTGAACTTGAAGGTTTCTACTCCTGAAGGTGTAAGATTGCAAACTCAACAGTGAATGGGCTTGACTGTTTTGTCTGTTATAATGCACAGGCTCTTCAAAACCATTCTACAACACACAAATATGCTGATGACCTTGGTTATGTGAGGAAATTGTCACAATTCGTAAAAACATCCATCTCTAACCTTTTTCTGTGGATTATCAACAAACATTTTATTGGTATGTAACAGTGCTCTTAGTATACTTTTGTGCTACACCAACTTACAATTAACCTGAATGTAAACCATGGCTTCGTCAGACCCTGCACTGTTTTCCGCTTTCACAGAGACACGGTAGATTCCTGGTTTCTCATATCTGTGTTGAATAGGCTCATCCATCAGTGTGAGGTTGACATAAATGGCCTTAAAACCATCTCCAAGATCCACCTGATATTTTGTGTTTAATGCATCACCCTAACAACAAAACAGAAACAGCGTTACAACAAAAGAGCATAAAGCATTGTTGATTAAAAAGAGATTTACTATGGATTTTATGAGTCAGGCAGGCCTGATCACTCATAAGTCCCAAAGTCCCAGTTAAATAAAGTAGCTGGATCTTACTCATTTACTGTGAGCATACTACACTCCCTGTCCCATTAAATACATCTGCTTGGACTCCCCTGATGGCTTAATGAATAAAGGCACATCCTGATGTAGCACAAAGGCATAGCGACTGGAAGCTTCGGTTACTGATCTCTCTTGAGTTAGCGGATTTTAGCTGGACACTACAATTTGCCATAGCATTCCTGGACTAGGGAGGGGAAGAGTCAGCAAGGGTGCCTGTTCCACAAAAACTATTCAACGACCCCTCCTGAAAACTGTGCAAATGCGGGATGTCAAGCAACAACAGAATCGGGCTCAGTTATGAGGCCGTCCACAGATGAACAGACTGCTGGCACTCTAGGCTCGCATATGAAGAATAGCTACATGAGGCAAGGCATCAGGGGATGTGGATGCCTGTGGAACTGAATCCTATTTAAAGTTAGCATCTTCAGGACAGCAGGGGAGAACATTGAGAAAAAAACAGGTTTATCTGCTCATGGCACAGCTGTTCATTTATTTCTCTCTCCACAGATGTTGCCTGGCCTGCTGAGTTTTTCCAGCATTTTCTGTTGTTCTTTTATACTGATGGTTTCTGGACTATTTATCAAGGAGGGTCTGTGTGGAAACAAGAAATGCTTTGAAGTGATGTCACTGGCAGGCAGTGAGCTGTGTTTCTGCTATTTAATTTGTTGGCTGTCTTCCTAGCTAGACTGAAAACAGCATCAGGCGTGATGCTCCGATTGCAGAAAGGCCCATTGTATAATACGGTGAAATCTGTGCAATGCAAATTCTCCCAAGCCCTGCTAACCCAACTGCCCCACAGTGTTTCTTGGTAAAGATAAAACTGACAATAATTCATAAATGGAATTATAACCCTCCTGCATACAAAGTACATATTGATGGCATTGAAAAGGGTTATGTTTGACATGATTTACATCATACAAACAACAACAGCCTAGTCATTACTGATACCACATACAGAAGTGAGTGTAATGCAAATCATACCAACATTTTTCCATTAAAATTTCAATTGGCGCAAGCTTGGTTTTGAAAAATCTTTAGAAAAAAATATTTATGCACTTATTGTTATGTTGCTGTTTTTTCTCTCTTTGTCTTTTGTGCTTATGAAGTTGATGGTTATTTAATCCTAAGGAAAGGAACACTTTCACACTTGTAGTGCACAGTAAGCATCTAGCATTTACAGGTTAGATCTGGGTAAAACTCCCTCTCCTCTGTCTCCAAGCCCAGGAGAGCTTTCAGAATGCACCAATGTGAAATTTTCTCGCAACTGCTAACTCGGGAGACAATTCAGTCCCAATTATGGAAAAGTTTGTTTTGGGGACACACCCACTAGGGACTGGATTAATTTTGCTCTAAATTTATTTCCTATCAGATCCTTACAAGAACTAGAGTTCATCAGTTTGGATTGGATTCTAACTGAACAGTGAAGCTGAAAGCCCATCATGCAAACCCACTACATCGTTAGACCCTGTCTCCCTACTTGAGTATCAAGGGATGGACCATATTAATGATGTAACAGTGAGATGATGCTTTAAAATGCTTTACACCCAACATTGTCGCTGTGTATAGACATCAAGGAGCATGGATCAGAATAATTGCCACAGGGATCTAATACATGCGTAGAGTTAGGCTGAGGGGAAATTTTTAATTGAATTCTTGATGTCATAGTCTTGATAAGTTTTTGTTTGAAATATATTGATTCTGAATATGCAGGCCTGATATCTCAGTTTAATACACTAATTCTGAACTGCCACTAAATTCATTTAGACAACTCTGATTTCCCTGTTTGAAGTAATCAGACAGCCACAGTCCCACGCTTTGAAGCACTTACTGGATTATAATCACCAGCTGATGAATGGACAGCCCCAATCTGATAATGATAAATTTACAGTAAGCAATTTAACCTAAGGGATTATTTTTGTCCAATCAGGTTTAATTACTTGATACTCATATTCAACCACTGGTATTATAGGATTTTTTTCCCCCACAAAGACAACATTCAAATATGGAAAGTCATTGTTGATCGGAAGTCCAGAGTGAAACGGATGTGCTGTGCTTCAATGATGCCACATTCTCACATGAAGCGCTAATGACTTTCGTATCATTTTCAGCTGTGTACAGTGACAAAGCAAACTAACCATTCAGTGCTAGAATCTTTAGCTCATTCTAGGGCTATTAATAGAATGTTGTGATCATCATAAAATATATATATTTACTGACAGCGACAATCAAAGGTAGCAGCCGTGATCTTATTAACACATGCACTTGATTTTATTCCTGTAATTTACGTCAGAGCTACAGCTGATGCTGAAGGCACTCTGTAATTGATTCTATTTGCTGGCACAAATTGGAAATTTACACTTCCATATGAATATTAATGCACTCATTCCCACACATTTATGCCAGGATTGCAACGCTGGATTCTGTCTGGATTTTCAGGGGAAAATGTCTACAATGAGCACCAGCTACTGAAAAGTTGACTCTGCTCCCCCCCTCCCACTCCCATCCCTCCAATTGGGAAGTTTTGCTCAAACAAAGTTTAATTTCCAGTCTATTGAGGTAGCTGATCTCTGCCAAAGTGACAGTAGGGGCACTGTACTTGGTCTCAGGATTCGTGGGCTAAGGATGGGGGAAAATTCAACCAGGGTTCCCAGTCCTAAACCTAACAATCGTTGCCGGATAGTAAACACGTATGGATATCAGGCATTTCTGTGATATCCATACAGTTCAATAGTTTCCCAACACCCATTGTCCAGTCTCACACATTAAAAATGAGAGGTACCAGAGGGTTGTCAGTGCCCATGGAATCATATGCCAATATGAGTCAAATGTCTTCAAAAAACAAGGGAAGAAAACTGAAGGCGTGGAGATTGGGGGAAAAAGCCAGAAATGGACTAGAAGTCATTAAATTATGGACTGTTTTGCATTTACCATGTTATGGAAATAAATGATTTGCTGAGACTTTATACTTGTATTACAATTTACTTGCCCCCCCCCCGCCCCATTACCACACTTGTATACACACAGGTGTATATTGCATATATATTTTATATATGCCTGTTCTGGAATTTTCTTCACAATGAGGAGCTAGTCACTGTGATTTAGAAGGATGCCAAGCAGAAGTTAGAAAAGGTGACCAAAGGTGTGGCTGAAGAGATAGGTTTTGAGGAGGTTTAATAAGGTGGAGAAGGCATGGCAAGGCAGAGCGATTGAGGAAGAGAGTTCCAGAGAGCCAGGCAGTGATGGTTAAAGGCTCTTTCACCAATGATAGGAAGATGGGGGCAATGTTCAGTGGGCTGGCGTCCGAGGACTGGATGGTGTGAGCTAGAACGGAGAACTGGAAAAGGATGCTGAGGTAGGATGAAGCTAGACCATGGAGGGATTTACAAATGAGGTCTCAGATTTTGAAATAAATTCACTGGAGCATGTGGAGACCAATGGAGGTAACCAAGGATAGGGGACAGGATTTGGACCAGTTGGAGTTTGTGTAAGATGGAGCTCAGCAGGACAGTGAGGAGTGTGCTGGAGAAGCTCAGCCTGAAGGTGAGAAAGACATGGATGAGGGTTTCATTAGTGATGGGAGAAAGGTAGCCAGCTGATATTACAAAAGTGGAAATAGACAATTTTTGAGATTGGTAAGGAAGAGGGGTAAAGCTCAGCTCAGCTCAGGGTCAAACTGGTACACCTGAGTTCTAGTAATTACATACCAAACATCTGGTTATCTCCATGTTTTTCAATTAAACAACATTTTCAAAAATTGGGGAAGAAGTTGTTCATGAACAACTAGCAACAAGACTGAGTGAGTTTTAAAAAGGTATTCAAAAAATTATACAAAATGTATATGCTCCACATCAACTATGATTCAGTCCTTGAGAGCCAACCATTTTCTACATTACAAAGAGATGTGTGTTATAGTGAATGGCCAAAATGCTACATACAATTATCTTTAAAAAGACAAGAGCTGGAGCTTTATATCAAAATCGATAAATCCCAAGGACCGGATAACCTACATCCTAGGGTTTTGAAAGAGGTGGCCATTGGAATAGTGGACGCATTGGTTGTCATCTTCCAAAATTCTATAGATTCTGGAACTGTTCCTGCAGATTAGAGGATAGCAAATGTAACCCCGCTATTTAAGAAAGGAGGGAGAGAGAAAACGGGGAACTGCAGACCTGTTAGCCTCACATCAGTAGTTGGGGAAATGCTGGAATCTATGATAAAGGATGCAATAACTGGGCACTTAGAAACTAATAGTAAGATTGGGCAGAGTCAACATGGATTTATGAAAGGGAAATCCTGTTTGACAAACCTATTGGAGTTCTTTGAGGATCTAACTAGTGGAGTAGACAAAGGGGAACTAGTAGATGTGGTGTATCTGGATTTTCAGAAGGCCTTCGATAAGGTTCCACACAAGAGGTTGGTGAACAAAATTAAGGCACATGGAATTGGGGGTAATATACTAGCATGGATTGAGAATTGGTTAACAGACAGGGAACAAAGATTAGGGATAAACGGGTCTTTTTCAGGATGGCAGGCTGTGACTAGTGGGGTACTGCAAGGATCAGTGCTTGGGCCCCAGCTATTCACAATCTATATCAATAATTTGGATGAGGGGACTAAAAGTAACATTTCCAAATTTGCTGATGATACAAAGCTAGGTGGCAGTGTCAGTTGCGAAGAGGATGTGAAGAGGCTTCAAGGGGATCTCGACAGGCTCAGTGAGTGGGCGAGAACATGACAGATGGAATATAATGTGGATAAATGTGAAGTTATCCATTTTGGTAGAAAAAACAGAAAGGCAGAGTATTTCCTAAATGGTGAAAGATTGGGGAATGCAGATGCTCAGAGGGACCTGGGTGTCCTTGTACATGAGTCACTGAAAGTGAATGTGCAGGTGCAGCATGCCATTAGGAAGGCAAATGGTATGCTGGCCTTCATTACAAGAGGATTTGAGTACAGGAGTAAAGAAGTCTTACTCCAATTATATAGGGCCTTGGTGAGACCACACCTGGAGTACTGTGTACAATTTTGGTCTCCTTACCTAAGGAAGGATATACTTGCCATAGAGGGACTGCAACAAAGGTTCACGAGATTGATTCCTGGGATGGTGGGACTGTCGTATGAGAAGAGATTGAGTAAACTAGGCCTGTATTCTCTTGAATTCAGAATTCAGAAGAATGAGAGGGGATCTCATTGAAGCCTACAAAATTATTACAGGGCTTGATAGGATGTATGCTGGGAGAATGTTTCCCTTGGCTGGGAGTCTAGAACCAGGGGCCACAGCCTCAAGATAAAGGGTAGGCCATTCAGGACAGAGATGAGAAGACATTTCTTCACATAGAGGGTGGTGAATCTTTGGAATTCTCTACCCCAGACGGCTGTGGAGGCTCAGTCATTGGGTATATTCAAAACAGAAGTCGATAGATTTCTGACTAGTAAGGGCATCAAGGGATATGGCGATAGGGCCGGTGAATGGAGTTGAGGCAGAAGATTAGCCATGATCTCATTGAATGGCGGAGCAGGCTCGAAGGGCCGAATGGCCTACTCCTGTTCCTATTTCTTATGTTCTTATCAAGGGTGGAGCATGCACAGTAACTGGACTGCCAGGACCTGTTAGTCTTAGATCAGAATCTTCATAAACTACATTTTTATAGGTATTATTTTAGTGTTGTTTCAGCCTCAGTTCATTTACAGCTAGTTAGTCTGATTTTTTTAAAAGCAGTATTACATAATTGAAGCTCCCTGATGGCTTGCTGGGTAAATGTACTGGAAGGTGTGGCACTGTGCCATGCAGAATAAGAAGGCTCCTGAGCCAATCTCTGTTCTGTGATGAACTAGCCAATCTCAGTGAGAGTAGGGGCTGTCAGGGGACAATAGGACTGGTGTTGACTATGGTGCCTCCAACAATGAATAGTCTGCTGACAGCGAATGTCTTGTCTCACACACAAAGAATAGACAACTCGGTGAGATGCTCGAGGGCCACTGCCTGTTGAAGCGTACCCCAGCATAAAACACTGCTTCAGCAAGGGTGGGGAGTGGGAGAGACAATTGCAAGGAAAATATTTTTTAAAGGGTAAGTTGTTTGTGTTGTAACAAATGGCTGGCATGTGCTTCAATGAAAATATTCCATGAACTAAGCTTCCAAAATGGAAATTATCACAGAACATTTGCATTAACCCTGGATCAGGAATAAGAATGTAATTGTTATAGCTGGACCAGAAATTGCACACACAATGTGGCCACCTGGATGTGATCTGACATATTGGCCCAGAAATTCGGGTCTCCACGGGTGAGTACGCACGGGGTACTCACCCGTAAGCCCAATGGAAGTGTCGGTTTCCTGCATGCACTGCGCATGCGCGGGAAACCGAAACTTCCGTTCCCCTGAACGAAGGGGTTCAGAGTTCATACGTGTGCGCAGGAGAGGCTGCGTGTGTGCATCAAACTTACGTTTTTTTTGCGGGTTTTCCCGGGAGGGTAAGTCTCCAGAAGTTACACATATAAAAAGCAGACGCAAGGCCTGCTTTTTAAAAGGTAAGTGGTTAATTAATTAAATTAAAACATTTTTTCCACAGGTTTATTATTTTTAAATACTTTAAAGAAAGGTAAGTTTATTTTTAGCCCCGTTAGAAAATAAAATTATTTTTTTCAAAAATTTAAATTATTGTTTAAAATAGTTATTTCATGTAATGTATAGTTTATTTTAAAAATGTGATTAAAAAAAAAATTATTTGAAGATTTAGTGATGTTTTGGGGCTTATAGTATTTATAAGTTTGACAGCCCTTCCTGTCAAACTTATGAATGAAGCATTCCCTGCTCTGATTGGCTCCCCATGGCCCACGTGATCCCAGGGGACGCATTGAACTAACTGCGCCCCTGGGATATGCAAGCACTGCGCGTCGGCAGTTGGAGCAGGCCCAGGATCAGAATTCCACGGGGGCCCACAGCTCAACGGCCGGCGCGCTAGGTAAGTGCAGGATGGGGCCTTACACCCACGAGAAGTTCTCGACCTGAATTTCTGGGCCATTATCATTCTATGCTCAATCAGCAAAGTACTGATCTTAAGTCAGTGTATAAGTAAGGGCTCAATTAAATAATGATTGGTGATGTGTCTCTGCTGTGCAACCATGGAGGCAGTTTTTTTTTATAACTGTTCTATCAGCTTTCTCCGTCAATCTTTCCTCCCTTACCTCCCTCTCTCTTGAAGGTACTGACTCCTCACCAGTCTGCAGTTTCAGTACCTCGTTCAAGTAGTCATTATTCACGTGTGAGCTTGCCAGTGAGTGTCAGCAAGCTATTCGACTGTAGAGCCCAATCCTGTCCTCACCCGACCCCCACATACAAAGTGCACTTCCAGCAGAAATTGCTGAATAGCGATCAGGAATAGATACTCTGGCCAATTCTTTCTCTCCTATCTCAGGGACTCTGAGGCGCCTTTCAGCTGCGATTGGCTAACTCGGAACAAACTGGGAATTAGGCCTGGGACTATATGGATCAGCTACTCACTGGATAAGCTCAATGGGCCCATAGGCAGAATTGCTCAGGATTTCTGACCATCATTACAGCACCAGTTCTTGCAGAAGATGGGGGTGGGAGAAATCACCTTACCCACTCACAATAAAATAAACTGTGTGAATTACATCACAGGCCATATATTTACCACAGTTGGGACAAAATTACAAGCATAGAGGATTATTAACCTCAATTGTCCCTGTCTCTGTTTATGTTTCAGACCAATTTAGGGTAATGAAAACAGATTTGACTTATTTGACCTACCTTTAGGAAAGGCTGCACGAGTGTCTATGTGTGTGTGTGTTTTTGTGTGTGTATCAGTGGGCATGCACATCCATGAGCTGGCATAAAAACAGAGCAACAACTATACATGTCTTGACAATTTCACCCTGCTGGTTGCTGAGAACAGAGAAATATTGAAGAAATGATACTGGACATCAATGGCCAAGTGACACATTTCCCATAACCTAGTACATGCTCTAGGGAGATGTGGAAATGAAGAATCATCGGCAAACACTGGTTTGATAGAATTTGATAGGTTCCTGTTACCTGATTCTGCGATACCAAGAATGTAACATCATCACCAGGGTTGACTGCTAGCCTTTCTCCTTTTGTGACTATACACAGCCCTTTAGGAGCCATTAGCGGGCATCGGTGCTGCATAGAGCCTTGTTGTTTGTCCACACCGCCCTTACAGACATTCAGTGCCACCTTCCTGTAACTGTTCAACACAGACATAGCTTTAGCATCCAGACCAGCTTATACAGATACACAAACCTTATATATTATATGTACAGAGAGAGAGAGAGTGTGAGAGGGGAAATGTTTCTTGGCACACTGCAGATTCTACGCAATATATTTAGGTTTGTATCTTTCTTCCTTCCGCCATCAGTGTTGGGTGGAAATTATTCTGAGATGTTTCCCAGTCTGGAGCGAAAAACACTAATCAAATGACTCTAAAACAGCAGCATTGGGAGGCTGCAAGATTACCAATTTCACAACCAGTCACAAGACTGAATGAAAACAAGCCGTCAGCAGGCTGATCAACACCTCATCTGTCACATATTTATTGCAGAAACACTTCAGAAAGAAGCACTTCTGTCATATCCTTGGCTCCTGTGCCACGGAGTCTACCCGTTTTATACTTCAAACCAGATTTCAGAGCATCAGAACAGATAAACAGCTCCACAAACACAAGGCCCAAGATGAAGGTAACCCACGTTGCCTGCCAAAGTGTTTGCTGTCATGGCACTGCTGCCTCCAAAGGTACCAGCAAAAATCACCTCATCAGGATGTGGGTGCCTCCGAGTCAAGTATTTAAAATATCTTTTGTGCTCTTTGCTGTATTAGAACTACTGTATCTTTCATTACTAATATAGAGATGGAAACATAAGCTGATGGCCATTTCTGAGCCTTACACACTCTGTTTCCTTATAATGCTGCTACTGAACTGGGACAGGTTAGTGCAGTGCTACAGTTTACATAGGATGTTCACCTGCTATTAGTTAAACACAACACCGAGGTAATGGGCAACAGGGATCAGCAGTCCCCTCCACTTGACCTGTCTTGAAGACCCAGAATACAGAGTCAAGAAAACTATGGAGAAAAGCAGAAAACTCAAGTTTTCACATTTGAGGTCTTGGGGTGGTAGGGGACACCTCACAGAACTGTAGAATGCAACAGCATTGAAATGGGCCATTCGCCCATCACATCTGCTATGGTGTTTTACTCCATGTGAGTCACCTTGTCTAATCCCTCTCGTGCTCGGCTCCCATACCCTTTTAATATTCATCTTTTTCAAGTAACTATGTAATGCCCTTTTAAAGAATTCATGGAATATGCTTCAATAATGGTTTGTGGCAGAGAATTCCACATTCTAACCACCTTCTGCATAAATCATTTTTTTCTAACCTTCCTTTTGTGATTTGTGTCTGCCCTTCTGTTACCATCTCACAAACCAGTGGAAACAATCTATCACTTTTCATCTTATTCACCCGTCATAATCTTGAAGACCTTTATTTGATCGCATAGTAACTTTTGCAAAGCTCTAACTTCTCAAGTCTCACTTATAATTGCAACCCTTCATCACTGGTAACATTTGCCTGCACCTTTTCCACTGCTTTTACAACTTTCCCAAATTGGTGTGCCCATAACTGTACATAATGCATGTACTGCAGTCTTGTATAAGTTCAACATTATTTCATTGCTTTTTTTTTTACGTGTCTAAACTCCATTTGCCATTTCTGTGCCCCTGATTAACTCCTGCTTCCACATGCGCTTTAATAATTTAATGTAATTCATGCTGAAACACATGTACAGAGTATAATTTATCCTGAGTTCTCTACTGGCATCCTGGTCACTGGGTAGTGAGGCAAACCATCTCAGCAGCTCAGCAGCGTGAGGCCCAGGGGATTTTAATTCCCAGGCCTCACCTGCATGCCTCCAGATAGCTTTCCGCCCAAAAACTGTCGGGAAGCGGAAACTGGCTGGCGGGCAGCAGCACAATGTTGGGCGCCAGGGTGCTCCCTCCATGATCTGAAGGAATAGTCCCCATAAATCAGGGAAGTCAATCGGTAGGGGGAGGGAGCATGGACCAGGGAAGGTCTAAACTATTCCTGTGGGGCCGGAGGAGCACTCCTGCTTCCCCTGGTCCCACACAAAAAAAGTCAAAAAAAGTAAAAAGATTTACCTATTTGAGTCTCTTCTGGCCCCAACTCCTCTTCCCGCTAGGCGGACCTAGCAGGAAAACTACAACTGCTTCCCTGTCAGGCCCACAGTTATCAGAACCGGATCGGCATATTTAAAGAAGGCGTCCCTCTCACCTGCTCATAAGAGCAGGTTAAAATTGTAGCCTGCACGATCGATGTGGGACATTGGTGGGTGAGCGGGCAGAGGTAAAACAGCCTCTTATGTTTTCGTCTGATTGAATAGTCAGCTCTTTTTAGTCAATGGAAAGAAGAAAGACAGTAGAGAAGGTGAGAAGCAATGATCTATGAGATACCAGTACTTTGAAGTTTCCTCATTTATGTCAATATATGTTCAAGATATAGAACTTGCACTGGCAGATTATCACTTTACTTTTAGTGCTGGCACCATGGAAATCTTGGCATGATACCAGAGCAGAAGTGCAGTGTAACAATATTACTGGTACCACTGAAAAGGACACCATTGCTCCCAATAAAATAAGAAAAAAAATTGTAATCCAAAAGTAATTCATTCAGAATGCTAATTTTATCACATTTTATTTAAAGGAATGGTGTCCTATTAGAATACATTCCTCGTGTGATCTATTTTATTCTTTGCACTTCTGCCACAGAGCTCTGTACAACACCCACAATTAAAAAGTGGATACAATAATGTGAGGGTAAATTTTCACTTTCACCTTCTAGCGAAAGGGATTGCCCGCCCATTGTTAAACCTGCTCGATTTACATCAAATTGATTTATAAGGAATGAAAATTAGGCGAGTTCTATAATGGGCGAATGATCAGTTCTGCCAGATTATGTCGGCCGTGGCTCAGTGGTAGCTCTCTCGGCTCTGCATCAGAAGGTTGTGTATTTAAGTCGCACTCCAGAGACTTGAGCACATAATCCAGACTGACACTCCAGTATAGTATTGAGGGAGTGTTGCACTGTTGGAGGGACCACCTTTCAGATAAGACGCTAAACTGAGGCCCTGTCTGCCCTCTCAGGTGGACACAAAAGATCCCATGACACTATTTGAAGAAGAACAGGGGCGTTCTCCTCAACCAACATCACTAAAACAGTATATCTGGTCATTATCACGTTGCTGATTGTGGAACCTTGATGAGCGCGAATTGGCTGCCACATTTCCTACATTACAACAGTGGCTACATTTCAAAAGTACTTCATTGGTTGTAAAGCGCTTTGGGACGTCCTGAGATCATCCTGAGTTCTTTACTGTCTAGGTAGTGAAGATGAAATTTTATACCATGAGGTTCACAAGAGAAGGTGGCCCTTCATCTCAATACATCCATGTATGTACTTCATTGACATGGGGAAGAGAGACAAGGAGGAGGAGACTGCTGCTCATGGTAAAAAAAAAACATTCCTAGCATTAGAAGAATGCAGTTATGAACATGTCCCATGACATGGTACACACAGACCAATGAAAGGATGGGATGGAGGGGGCAGAGGTTATGAAGTATCAGCTTCTTTTCTTTTCTGACATGTGAAGTACCTACCCAGAGCTTCTGGTGTACGTCTGTCCCAATTTACAGTCCTCAGAAGGTGAATCTGCATTGTACCAAAATGCTGGGACACATCTGCCATTAGTTTGCTGTTCAAATCCATAGTCACTGCAAAAAATACAACAATGATCAAATGAAGACTAAACAGATAAAAGTATTCAAGCAACACAGGGTAGATTTTCAACTTGCCATCTGGGTGTAAAACTAGTGCTGTGGATCAGACCCCCATTATAGAAAGCACCCAATTTTCATTTCCAATAAGAGGTGGCTGATCTGTGCCAGGTTCACATCCAGGAGGCAAGTTGAAAATCTACCCTACAGATTCTAAATAACTTGCACATTAAGAAACTCTACTAAGCTGGGTTATATATAGAGGGGTAGAAATTCCTCATTAAGGCTCAAAATTGTTGTAAATAGGTCTTTGACTGGCATCCACGACCTTCTCCTTGACAGTGCTGCTCACCCATTTGAAATGGGGGCAGCACTATGTGGATGGCCTGACCTGTGGGAATAGGCTTCTTAAATGTGAGTATCACTTTTTAATTTTTGATTGGCAAGTTTGTTTTTACTTAGTATGTAATCATATATGGATCATTACTGCTGTATTACATTTTGTTGGTGTTTAAGTCAGAGATTTTGCATCAAAGACTTTAATATTAAGATTTTATATAAATATATATATTATTATGCTGGGTACACTGTGTGGTTGATGCATACTAATGCCTACACTGAAGGGACAATTGGGACACAATCACTGTACGTTTACCTGGTACACTGTTGATTAGCAGTTAACATGGGGTTGACATAATAGTTGAAACTATTGGCCCATAAATTCCGTTCCCTATGGGTGTGTACGCGCTGTGTACTCACCCGTAGGGCCAACGGAAGTGCTGGTTTTAGGCATGCACTGCGCATGCGCTGGAAACCGGAACTTCCGTTCTTTGAAGAAAGGGCTTCACAGGTCAAACGCCTGCGCCGGATAGGCAGCGCGTGCTGGCTGAAACTTCCGTTTTTTTCCACAGTTGCTTCAGTCCAGGTAAGTCTGAAACAGCTGTGCCTGGAAAAGCAGGCGCAAGGCCTGCTTTTACCAGACTAAGAGGTGAAGTAAAAAAAAAAATTTTTCCACTGATTTATCATTTTAAAATACTTTAAAGAAAGGTAAGTTTATTTTTAGCCCCGTTAAAAACTTTAATTATTTTTTTCAAAAATTTAAATTTTTGTTTAAAATAGTTAATTTATGTAATTTATAGTCCTTTTAAAAATGTGATTTAAAAAAAAAATTATTTGAAGTTTTACTTATGTTTTGGGGCTGATCTCTATTCATAGATTTGACAGGTCTTCCTGTCAAATCTCTGAATGTAGATTCCCTGCTCTGATTGGCTCCCCATGGCCCACGTGATCCCAGGGACGCTGCGAACTACATGCACCCCTGGGATACGTGTGCCCTGCACAACGGCAGTTTGAAGAGGCACAGCAACGGAATTCTGCGCCTCCTGGGAGCCCTCCGGTCCAGACGGAGGTTTTTCCAAATCGCAGCCCTCCGCCCGTGGAAGGGCTGCGAATGGAATTTCTGGGCCATTATGTACAAAGTGCTTTACTCTGCAGAGGCCTTGAAGCTCCACTAAGTCAACGGAGCTTACTATATTGCGTATACATGTTCTGTAACTCCATGAAAAATGTTCTGCCCTTGATTACACACAATCTGAAGCACATTGCAAGACAGTAACACACTGAGGAATTGACAGGATGTCACTCAACATAAATACTCAATTTAGCAATGTCAGGGTAGATTTTACAAATTAGTGCTCTCAATGCAAAAAATAATACTCCCACATCCAAATTCCTGCTGCAGGAGTCCTCTGCACCAGGAAATTTACTGTTATCTCAACACTAAGCGGGATTAGTGGCTTCAAATGCACCTCAGTCTGTGTATTAATCTATTTAATATTTACAAAGCATTTTCTGTTTTAATTCTATTGCTGGTCGGTGTCAGGTGGCAGACAGTGAAATACAGTAGGTTCCGGGATCAACTCACATGATTTGACAAGCAGTACTTTTGGGATTTATTTAATAGAATGATACAGAGGAATATTGCTGTTCCTATATGTTATAACTAAGAGCTAAACCACATAAACCCTATTCCCCTGATGGCTTTTTCAGTAAATACATGAGCCAGTGTCAGATGAGCTTCATATAACAAAAAGTTCAATGGTTCAACTTTTGATCTGGGCTGAGTTAGCTGACCTCAGCCAGGACAGGATTTGGGGCATTGTAAATGGGTTAAGGAAGAGGGAGTAAAAAAAAAAATCAATCAGGGTCAAGAAATTTGGAGGAAAATCCACACAAGAAATTGTGACAAAAAGTAAAATACTGCAGATGCCAGAAGTCTGAAAATAAAAAACTGAAAAAGCTGGAAATACTCAGCAGGTCAGGCAGCATCTGTGGAAAAACAGTATTCAGTGTTTTAGGCCTTTGGCCCTTCCTCAAGACTAGAAATCGTTAGTTTGTGTTTGTCACATCTTTATATTAACATATCTCACACAGGATGGTATTCACATAGAAAGCATGAACCAAATAGGGCAAGCATTGCAATGATTTTTAATTATTTAAACTCTAATCATATATCAAGCAATTTCTAATCTTGTTATTTGTAATTCTAATGTATCATACAGACCCTGGTTAAACTGTCAAAGGAACATGTAATTACCACTCAAAATCAAACTCTGTGCACTGGCAAGGCTTCGATGTGAGAGCCGATGTGAAGTTCTTTCCTTTAATACACCATGAGGATATTTTCCGCTTGCGGAATTGTCTCTCCTCTCCCATGATACAATGCTCATCCTAAACAGAAACATATTGATGATCAGTATATACAGATTAGTACATTATAGAATCATAGAATGATACAGCACAGAAGGAGGCCATTCGGCTCATTGTGCCTGTGTCGGCTCTTTGGTAGAGCTATCCAATTAGACCCACTCCCCTGTACATTCTTTCCCTTCAAGTATTTATCCAATTGTCTTTTGAAAGTTATTATTGAATCTGCTTCCAGCACCCTTTTAGGCAGTGCATTCCAGATCACAACAACTCACTGTTGGATTGAAAAAAATCACACAGAATATACACCAAAACTATGAGATAAAATGGTGCCTAATGAAATGGGACTTCCAAGTAAACTGTGGCCTTGCCTATTATGTGCCATATTGACCTGGATTTTCCTCTTGGGGAGGGGATGGAGAATTCCCTGTGTACTTTGTGTAGTGAAATCGTAAACCTGTGTCACACACAGCACACAGAGGGAATCTTTCCACTTGGTGGTAACTCAAATAATGTCACTGCATATTTTTTTTGTGCGCCACTGTATCTGTAGGCCGGTGCTACTTAACGGTTTCCCCCTCACCCCACCTCTATGCCAGTATTAAGGAGCTACATAAAGGCTCAGGTTAGGGGATCGGACAGGGTAAAACAAAGCTCAGCAGATTTGAGGAACAACTGTGCCAAGCATTCCAGTTACAGCTTATAATGATATCAGAATCTATCAACACTACAAGAAGCTTCTACCAATTTATAGGGCTGATACTGAGGCCTGTCTGAAGGCACTTGAAAGCAAAAGTAGCCTTCTGAAGTTAGACTCCTGTGAGCATGCTGCAGGCTAAAATTCCAAATGAGGAACCCACAACTGTGAAAAATGTAGGAGAGGCATGGTTTGCGATCACCGGATTTGTAAGAATACATTTTTAATAGTGACATTTCCTTTATTTAATTTTATATTATTTACAGGGCAGGTATCTCTGCATAATGTGCAATCGGTACTGCGCCAAGCCTGACGCTGACAGTTGTTCTTATTGTAATGTTGCGTGTCTGATCTAAAGGAGATGAGAGTCCATAGACTGCTTTGCCTGGGACTGAAAAGAGCAAATGGCTGCTGCCAGAATGTGCAGCACACAAGTGTCTGGCAGTGCAAGTGCGAGGAGGAAAGCAATGGCTACAGCTTTTCCCTACATGTGGCTATACATGTCAGCCCTGCTTGGTCAGAGGTGGCATCAGCACATACATTTTATCAATCATTGACTACTTTTGAAATCAGTCAAGTCTAGAGTTTTTTTTAACTGGGCTTTACAAAAATTGCTAAAATGTAAACCAGACTTTTAAAAATCTGGGAGTGGAGTTTCCGCTTTAGGCACGATCGTCAATCCGGGAGCAAATTGCGCTCAAAATTGTGCTAGTTTTCAGAAGTGTTTTTTTTTGCTCAAGTTGCTGCTCAAACTGATTTGCATATCAGTGAACGTAAAATCTTCCGTGAACCAGCAAAATCGGGCAGCGTTTTAGAACGTGATTTAAAAAAATTCTGTTAAAAAATATTCTGTGATATACATGAGTGGTTTTATTAATACAGCTGAAAATAGGTTTATCACAAAAAATAAACATTTTTAGTCAGAGTGCCCAGTCCACCACCTGTGAGTGACTTGATTTTAAATAACTGAAAATAACTTTAAAAAACTATACAGAAACATTTTCTAGTTACATTGGTGTATACTAGTCAGTTCTTTAGTAAGTCTCTTTTATATATTTAAAAGCTTTTTAAAGATGCCTATTAGTGCCCTGGCACCCAAAAAAGAAAGCTTAATTATAAGAGGCTCCTCGAAGGTCCGCAAGTGGGCGCAACTGGTGGAAACTGGCCATGGTGATGAATTCGGAGCAGTGGCCAGTTTGTTGGGCGGGGCGGGCTTCCACCACAGTGTCTTTTTAAACCAGTGCAAAAGATTGAGGAAACTCAATGTAATTTGCACTTGAAATTCACCTTTTGCGCTGATTTGGCCGATTTTGTGCGAAATTTTTAAAAAGAGTTGATTTTTCATTAGCTTCATGATAAGGAGGCATTATTATTAATTATTTAGGTTAGTAAGATGGCTAATGATATTCATCGGCACACAGTAAATCTCAGAACTCAATCCACCGTCCCACCACGTGCCACACTCACATCTGGGTTTGGGTGCAGCAAAAGTTGTAACCTCTAATGACTAATAGAAAAGATTCATAGATTATCGTTTTCAGTTAATTACTAGGTTATTCAGTATGTTTTATATATTAATTTAGATTAAATATATAGGGGGTAATTTACATTTTAGCAATTTTTGTAAAGCCCAGTTAAAAAAAACTCTTAGACTTGACTGATTTCAAAAGTAGTCAATGATTGATAAAATGTATGTGCTGATGTCACCTCTGACCACATGTAGGGAAAAGCTGTAGCCATTGCTTTCCTCCTCGCACTTGCACTGCCAGACACTTGAGCAATAGTATAAAACAGGCGCTAGCGATTCAGCCGCCCGTCATACATCTCTCCCGACTCTCATTTTCACTGCCTTCAATGGAAATGGAGAACGGGAGAAATGTATAACAAGGAGCTGAATCAATATCACTCAAAATCAAACTAACCCCTATACAGGCTGAAATTCCCAGTATTTACAATGAGTCACACAGTTGGTACCTTCTAGAACTGGACCACTGGAGTTGGCGGGGTCAGGAGGAGGAGTTGGCGGGGTCAGGAGGAGGAGTTGGCGGGGTCAGGAGGAGGAGTTGGCGGGGTCAGGAGGAGGAGTTGGCGGGGTCAGGAGGAGGAGTTGGCGGGGTCAGGAGGAGGAGTTGGTGGGGTCAGGAGGAGGGCACCTGATTTGCACAAGGCTGACGGGTGCTCATGCCAGCATCTTGGTTACCCGCCTGCCCCAGAAAGCCACAAAATGCAGCGTTGCTGGCCGAACCAGGGGTGTTGTCCCTCCCTCCCTCCCTCCCTCCCACCCCCGGGAAACCTGAGATTGTGTCCCCTCACCAAGGGCACTGCTATAAGTAATTTTCTTAAAAATCTGACCCAGGCCTGGACCCTGAATGTGGGCCCCATTTCTGTCATCCATGAGGCCGGTGTGCCTCTTTCCCTGGGCATGTCAGCCAACAATCCACAAGGTGGCATGCTCCAGCCCGGGGCTATGAGAAATTTGGTCTTGGGAGTCCTTAGCCTGACTCCTCCTCATCCTCGGCCTTGTATGGTTCACATGAAGCCAGGATTCAATGGTTCCTGTGGAGCTTGCAGCCATTCTGGCAAACATTCAGCAAAGTTATTGCAGGAGTCCACCAAAATAGCTGAGGAATTTCAGTCCCATAGTTTAATTTATTCCCTGATTTTTGTCTATGTTTTATCCCTCCTCTCACGGTCCCAGCCACAAGGATGCGCAGACGACCTGTTACCAAGGCTCTGTCAATGCCACTCAGCTGCCAGGAGGAGTGACACACCATCCTTGATTAATGCTGCATGAGTTGCCCTTCCTGCCTACAAGAAAGTAGATCACCTCCGCTCATAAAGGTACGACTAACCACAATCGCTTATTATAAACCTGACACTTAGCACGTTGTGACATGCTGCATTGATACTCCAAACTACCCATGTCCCAATGTAATGTTTCTTACATAGGAATACATAGGATATACGGCACAGAAACAGGCCATTCGGCCCAACCAGTCCATGCCGGCGTTTATGCTCCACTTGAGCCTCCTCCCGTCTTTCCTCATCTAAATCTGTCAGCATAACCCTCTATTCCCTTCTCCCTCATATGCTTGTCTAGCCTCCCCTTAAATGCATCTATACTGTTTGCTTCAGCCACTCCCTGTGGTAGCGAGTTCCACATTCTCACCACTCTCTGGGTAAAGAAGTTTCTTCTGAATTCCCTATTGGATTTCTTGGTGACTATTGATGGCCTCTAGTTATGCTGTTCCCCACAAGTGGAAACATTCTCTCTGTATCCACTCTATCAAAATGTTTTATAATTTTAAAGACCTCTATTAGGTCACCCCTCAGCCTTCTCTTTTCAAAAGAAAAGAGACCCAGCCTGTTCATCATTTGTACTCCTAGATCCTTTTGTTCCTTATTCTTATTCTGCCTACGGGGATCTTGCAGCTTTCCTATTTGTTTAGCACATGCTTACGTATGATAGCGTTTGGTTTTGGGAGGGCATGCCTCAAAGGGACTAAAGTTTATCTATTTCTACCCAGCAAAAACCCACTGTTCTAGGGGCAGGGTCATGAGCAGATGGATTCACTGTACATGATCCAAATGAGAAAACAGCAACTTCTGGAAATCTGAAATGAAACAGGAAATGCTGTAATTATTCAGCAGGTCAGTCAGAATCTGTAAAGGGAAAAGATGAGTTATGATGTTTTCAGGTGTGTCCAGCAACAATTATATTTCCAGTATTTTTGTTATTTTGATTTCACTGTACAGTACCTGATTCATCAGATCCCATGAGTCGTAGTCATCAGGCAAACACTGTCTGCGGAAGGATGGTCTAAAGTCCACTTTTACCAGTTCCCAGTCTGAGCGGAAGCTGATGTGACCAAAGATCCTGGAAACAGAAATGGCATCCAAAGATTTCAAAACAGTTTACAAAAGAATATCTGTAGAAAGTGGGGGACTCTTTGGGCTTGATTTTAACTCAGCCGTCAGGCAGGCTTTGAGGCGTATGGGGGGTTAAAATCGCAAAACCTGGGGGTCGGAACCCCCCCCCCCCCCCGACCTGGTTCCCGACACCTAGCCATTTTAACCCAGGCATGTCTGATGGTCCCGAATCAGTCCCGCCTGCAACAGGCGGGACTGGTCTTTAGGGCCCTTAAACAGCACTTATTGGCCTTTATAATCCCATTTTAACAGGCCCTTGCCTGTTTAACCCTTTTCCCACATAAAACATGCCTGGTGGGGATCACGCCTGTGAAACCTGGCGTGAACACTATTGGCTTGCTGACTATCAGCTGCAGGTCAACCATTAAAGAGAAGATTTGATCAGTCATCATTTGCAGGTGGCAGGACTTTGTTGTTTCAGGCCTGGGGCAACTTTTACCAGGCTTAACCACACCTGTGGAAGGTTGGAGCCTCACACACTTCTCCAGTGTGACCTCCTGCGAAACCCCTCTCGCCAGCCTCACTCAGCGCTTCCTCAACTGAGGCATCTACCAGAAGCATGGGAGGCCTTTTTTTCCTTCCCTTCTTGGCATCAGAGGACCTCCAGCCCCATTCGCGAAATGACACGCGCCACAACTGCAGAAGTTGCGATCAGAATTTTTATGCAAAACAAACAACTGATGGCATTTTTACAGAATACACATTTCACCCAAGTGATGACCCTTGTGACTATTTGTGCTTTATTTTCCTCTTATGCGTGCTCCTACGTAGTGGTTCCCCTGTGGCTTCAGCAGATGTGGAGGCCCCTTGCTCGCTTTCCTGCTGCTCCTGTCTCGACACCTTTGGTGGGCGTCCTCTGGGGTGGCGAGCCTGTGAGGGCTCGTCAGCAGTCTGCTGCTCCTGCGGCTGTGCAGGGGTTGAGATGTCTATCTCAGTTAGGTGTGGACTCCGGCGGGGCCCTGACCGAGGGCTCTGCAGTGGCATGGAAGTGTGAGCGCTTGGAGAGGAGCCCCCACTTCCTTGAGGTCTGCCACCAACCTCCCTCTCATGGGTCAGCTCCCCCTCAGCGCCTGCAAGTGGCTTGAGAGCACCTTGCTGCACATCAGGGGGGTCATGGGGACCTGTATCTGCAATGGCAGTTCTACTCAGAAGGACTTCCATGAAGGTCTGGTTTCTCTGTTCAATAGATGCCCATCGCTCCTCAAGAGATGTCATTCTATTCTGAACACTCACCATGTTTTCCATACCCTGGCGACTAACTTCCTCCATGGCCGTAGCCCTCCTCTCCTCTACCGTAGCCAGCCTTACCACGGAGGCAGCAATCATTTCCACGTAGGTAGCCATCCTTTCCGTGTTGATGCGTTCATGCACCAATGACTCCACAAAGGCTCTGCTCATGTTCGCTATGGACTCCTCCATTCGCTCCACACTCGCAGCGACCCTGGAGACAAAACCTGCCAGAGACTCCTGTATCCGTACATGGAGTTCCATCACCTCTGATCTTACGGATGGACCCAGAGGCAGAGGGTCGACATGCAGCTGAGCCGAGCTGGCAGAGTCCTGCGCCCTCCGACGAGGACTCTCCACTGCTGTCCCTGGCTCCACCATCTGCTGATGCTCACTTGTGAGCTGTGATACACCAGGTGACAACTCTACTCTATATCCCGAAGGTCCAACCGAGGTGTGAGTGTCTGCGCTGGTGCTGGGTGCGCTTATTTCTGCTGACGCTGTGCCCTCAGAGGTTGCAGATTCTTCTGAGGAGTCTGGCATCTGAGGCTCTTTCTCCTGCACACTGGGGGCGGGGGCTCTCGATGGTCATGTGGGGAGTCAAGGAAAAAGTTAGAGATGTGATGCCAAGGTTACATGCACATTGCATTTTGCAGATGATCATAAGTCCATCTGATGTAGCTTCAGAATCATTATCAGCGACTCATGCAATGCCAATGAGAGAGATGGAAAACTATTCTGTCACCAGCTTGCGGGGATGCACCTGTCTCTCCTTCCCCAACTTCCGCATCTATGTCAGCCCCAACAATCTCCAGGACGCCTTCCTCCAAGGGGGTGAGCTGTGCTAATGAGGGCGGCCCTCCTCCTGTCCTGGCTCGCTCTCTCTTGTTGTGAGCTCTCTTTTCCTGCAATGAGGGAGACAAGTGGAGGTTGAGTGAGAATGAAGGAGTGAGTGCACAGATTGCATAGCATAGATGCTTAGAAGGAGACAAAGATGGAGTGAGGTTGCAAGACCAAGTGCCCTCCCTGTGTGTTGTCAGTTGTGCTCAAAGCATCAGAGTGAGAGGGAGTGTGAGGGCTGCATGGTGGAATAGTTATGTGATTGTGAGCATAGAGAGAGAGAGAATGGGTAAGGGTGCATGGATGTGAGTGTCTAGTGGGGTGTGGAGGAAGAGATTGCAAAAGCTGAGTGCTGGTGAGGAAAGGCAATGGGAATCAGATTGAGGGTGATGGAAACTTCATACAGTACTTACTTTTCCAGTGCGATGAAGGTCATGGAATCTTTTCCTGCACTGCATCCAGGTGCGCCATGTGAGCCCCAAGGAGTTGACTTCACCAGCCACCTGTAGCCACACAGCCTTGGTCTGACTGGGTGGCCTCTTCCTCCCTGAAGGGAACAGGACCTTCCTGTGGGCCCTAGCACCATCCAGCAATGCCTGGAGTGAAGCCTCATCAAATTTGGGGGCAGCTCTTGCCCTCCCACTGGCCGTTGTTCCTGCAGGCTCCTGTGCCATCTTAATGGTGAAGTTTGGAAGCCTGCAGAAGAAGCAAGGCTTGCTGTGGACCTTAAAAGCAGCAGCAATGATGACATCATATTCTGCGACTTTCTGACTGGAAATACTCAATTGCCAAGGCTTCCCACACGTTGGAAATCAATTGGCCAATTGAGTTAAAATTGCATCAATCTCACAGACCCATTTAGATTCATGTGGGAAACACCAAATTCAGGGAACCCGACAATTCCCCGCACCCGAGTTAAAATTGACCCCTTAGTCTTTCTGTAAGCCTGGTTTAAAAAGTGAGTGATTGGGCATCCAGCAATCCATATTTTCACACTACTGTGTTATGCTTAGAAACAAAAATAAAAGCCTTTTGTTTACCAACACAACAGTTAGAACATTGTGTGACAGACTCTCAAAGAAAAACTATGCAAATTCAAAAAGCTGGTTAAGACATACAATGGTGTTGCAAACTGTAGTAACCTGGGAGGTTATGAGTAACCTGATCCACCAGGTGGTGCTGTGGCAATTGCTCTCCTGAGTTAAGTCTGATCTGCACTGTGGTACTCTTTGTTTTTGCTGCCTCATGGCAGAAGCTTTTATGTGCAAGAGTTGATTAAACCATGTTAAGGAGTTAACCTGTGTCTGTCTCCATCTATGGGCACTTCAAGATACCACATATGGCGACGAGAATAAAGGACGGAAAAGTTTTGGAGTATTCGGAAGAGGTGCTCGGGTTGGTTAGCAAACTAGTCGGAAAAGCACGAGGCTAGGCCGCGGGAGTCGAAACGGAGTTTGATTTTTTGGCTGAAGTGACCGGACTCCAAGGATGGCAGGAACGGTAGGCTCCGTGGCACCTTTTGACAGCAAGTCGCAGTCTTGGGAGGAGTATTGTGAAATACTGGGCCATTTCTTTATGGCAAACGAGGTGGACAGTGCTGAAAAGAAAAGGGCCATTTTACTGAGTTGTGTGGGAGCGCAAACCTATGCACGGATGAGGAATCTGCTGAGCCCGGAGCGGCCAGGAGAAAAATCTTTTGACGAGTTGGTGAGTCTACTAAAGAATCATTTCAATCTGAAACCTAGTGAAATAGTACAGAGATGGAAATTCAATTCGAGGATTAGGAGGCCAGAAGAAAGCGTTACTGAGTATGTGGAGGAGCTTCGGAGGCTCGCACAGGACTGTAATTTTGGAAATACGCTCACAGTCATGTTAAGGGACAGACTAGTATGCGGAGTTAATGACGACAGTATACAGCAAAGGTTGCTGTCAGAAGAAGGGTTAACGTTTGAGACGGTACTTAAAAAAGCACAAGCCATGGAGACGGCTAACAAGGACATTAAGGACTTAAACAGTATGAGCAAGGAGAAATGGAGTAAACCAGTGGGAGGAGCTGTTTTCAAGATGGAAGCTGGCGCGAAAAGTCCACCAGTCAGGGTTGGGGATTGCTACTGATGTGGCGGGACGAGCCATTATGCAAAGGACTGCAGGTTTGCAAAGGCAAAGTGCCACAATTGTGGGAAAATAGGGCACTTAAAGAAAGTCTGTAAAAGGGCAGTGAGTGAGAGAAGCAGTGCTAAAGGGGCAAAGCATGCAAAAGGGGGGAGGGAGAAGTACACAAAGCGGGCAAATTACATACAAGAGGAGGAAGAGTCTAGTGAGTCGGTTTTCACTGTATACAGTATAAACACTTCAAGGCCCAATGTACCCCCTCTCACTCAGTATTTGATAGTGAACGGAGGTCAAGTAAAGTTTGAGATTGACACCGGATGTAGTGTAACCATAATGTCGCAGACTGAGTACGCCAAGCTATGGGGGGAAGCAAAAGTACCAGAGCTAGGTACATGCCCCATTAGTCTCAAAACCTACACAGGACAGAAGGTGGACATTTTGGGGGCGGCCGAAGTACAAGTGGAACACAAAGGAGTCACCAAAGAGCTTACGGTGGTAGTGGTAGCAGGGTCAGGGCCAAACCTGTTAGGGCGAGGGTGGATCAGTGAGTTGAGTGTGTACTGGCAGGCAATGAATAAAATGGAGGACAGTACAGAGGCACTGCAAGAAGTGCTGATGAAGCATGAGTTAGTGTTCAAGGACAAACTGGGCACCTTAAGGGGAGCCACAGCCAAGATTCATGTAGCCAGTGATGCCACGCCTCGTTTCTTTAAACCAAGGTCGGTACCTTTTGCAATGAAAGCCAAGGTTGAGGCGGAACTAGATCGCCTGCTAAGGGACAAAGTAATAGAACCAGTGAAATTTTCAGACTGGGCGGCACCAATAGTCCCGGTATTGAAGCCCGACGGTAACGTAAGGGTGTGTGGTGACTATAAGTTAACAGTGAACAGAGTATCATCACTGGAACAGTACCCCATTCCGAGAATGGAGGACATGTTAACATCGCTCGCTGGGGGAGAAAGATTCAGCAAACTGGACATGAGTCATGCGTATCAGCAGATATTGCTAGATGAAGAATCAAAAAAGTTTGTCACGGTGAACACGCACAAGGGGCTGTTCACGTATGCCAGGTTACCATTTGGTGTCAGTTCTAGCCCAGCAATATTCCAACGGACTATGGAGGGCATTCTGCAGGGCATTCCAAAGGTGGCCGTGTACTTAGATGATATTCTGCTAACAGGAAGTGACGATCAGGATCACTTAAAAACACTGGGCAAAGTGCTACAGCGGCTGGAAGAGGCGGGGCTACGCCTGAAACGGAGTAAGTGTAGTTTCATGGAGAAGGAAGTTACATTCCTGGGACATCGGGTGGATGCCACAGGCCTCCATCCATTACCAGGGAAAGTGCGGGCAGTGCAGGATGCACCTGCACCCACCTCAGTGACTGAACTGAAAGCCTATCTAGGGCTCCTGAATTATTATAACCGGTTTCTTCCAAACTTATCGATGCTGCTGGCACCCCTGCACAAACTGCTGAGAAAGGAGGAGCCATGGCGTTGGGAGCCAGAGCAAGCGAAAGCGTTTCAGCAGTCAAAGGAGCTACTTCAGTCCAGCAGGGTGTTGGTGCATTACGACGAGAAGAAGGAGCTGATAATGTCCTGCGACGCATCACCCTATGGAGTGGGGGCAGTGTTGGCCCACCGCATGCCAGATGGAGCAGAAAGGCCCATCGGGTTTGTTTCACGCACGCTCACAGCTGCGGAAAAGAACTATTCACAGCTTGATAAAGAGGGGTTGGCCATTATATTTGGAGTAAAGAAATTCCATAAGTACATATATGGGAGGAAGTTGGTAATCAGTACTGACCACAAGCCTCTTATTAGCTTACTGAATGAGATGAAAGCGGTGCCTCAAATGGCATCACAGAGAATAATGAGATGGGCAGTAATACTAAGAGCCTATGAATATGTGATCACGTACAGAGCTGGCAAGGAAAACGGGAACGCGGATGCTCTCAGCCGCCTGCCCCTCTCAAAATCTCCTCGCAGTACTTCCCCTGAGGAGCACGTCCTGATGCTGGATCAGGAGATCAGTCCCCTGATGACTTCAGCGCAAATCCAGGGCTGGACAGCCAAGGACCCCGTTCTGTCAAGGGTCCGTGAGTATGTGTTGAAAGGCTGGCCAGATCACCGTGAGGGACCGGAGTTCGCGCCGTACAGACAGAGACAGCACGAGCTCAGTGTCCAAGATGGATGTGTGCTATGGGGAGCACGCATCATAGTCCCAGAGCGGGGACGCTCTACTTTGATGGAACAGTTGCATCAATCGCACCCAGGAATGACTAGAATGAAAGGACTGGCTAGGAGCTACCTGTGGTGGCCTAACTTGGATGCTGAAATTGAGTCAAAGGTAAAGTCATGCACTATATGTCAGGAACAGAGGAAAGCACCTGCCGGGGCACCACTCCATCCCTGGGAGTGGCCCAGCAAACCCTGGAGGAGAATTCACATAGACTATGCGGGACCTTTTATGGGCAAAATGTTTTTGGTGCTGGTTGATGCTCACTCAAAGTGGATCGACGTTTATCCAGTGAGTTCGGCAACGACTGATGCCACACTGAATTGTCTCAAGAACAGCTTCAGCACGCATGGTATTCCAGAAATGATTGTATCCAACAATGCACAGTGTTTTGTTAGTGAAGGGAGCAAAGAATTCATGGTAAGGAAGGGAATCACACATGTCACCTCGGCTCCATATCACCCAGCCTCAAATGGGTTAGCCGAGCGAGCCGTGCAGACTTTTAAGGAGCTCATGAGGAAGAGCTCAGGTGACACCCTGGAGACCAAGCTCAATAGAGCCTTGTTTAGTTATCGTATAACACCCCAAGCTACCACGGGGCTTTCTCCGGCTGAGTTGATGATGGGGAGAAAGTTGCGGTGCACGTTAGACCTGATACACCCAGATCTCAAAAGCAAGGTTGAGACAAAACAAACAAACCAAAAAGCGTACCATGACAAACATACTAGAGCTCGCCATTTCGCCATAGGGGACTCTGTGTACACCCGGAACTTCAGTTATGGACCTAAATGGATACCAGGACTAATCCAGGACATTACAGGACCTGTGTCGTACTCCATGTTACTAGGGGATGGTCGAGGGGTTTGTCGGCATGTGGATCAGCTTTTCAGCCGGCAGCAGGGGGAACTGCCTCAGATGGAACAAAGGGCAGTAGACGAGGCTGTTCCAGGACCCAGCACGGCTTATAAGGTGCCAGTGGACACTGGTACTGCCAGGCCACAGTGGGACAGAGTAAAACCAACATCAGAGACTACTCCAATCTCAAGTGCGAATGAATCTGAGAATCCACCACAAGTGGAATTAAGACGTTCACAAAGGATTCGCAAGCAACCAGAAAGACTTATACAAACCTGTTAAATTAGTCAGGGGTTAACCATGGTTAGAGCATACTGGTTAATTAAAACGTAGTACCTAGTAAGGGTTATTGTTTAAGAATTGCATACGGCAATCTTAAGGGGGGAGGAGTGTAGTAACCTGGGAGGTTATGAGTAACCTGATCCACCAGGTGGTGCTGTGGCAATTGCTCTCCTGAGTTAAGTCTGATCTGTACTGTGGTACTCTTTGTTTTTGCTGCCTCATGGCAGAAGCTTTTATGTGCAAGAGTTGATTAAACCATGTTAAGGAGTTAACCTGTGTCTGTCTCCATCTATGGCCACTTCAAGATACCACATAAACTGCCTTTTATTTCAAACCAATCTCTACAATCTGGTTTTAACACTGAAATGTTTTCAGTTGCATCACACTTGCAATCTCTTCCACCCTGAAGTGTGTGGGGAGGGGGCGGATAAGGGAAACATCTGTCTATTTTCAAGCCATGGAAAAGGCTGCAGAGCAACAACGGGCTGAGTTTTGCCAGCGCTCAGAGTGCTGGTTTGGAGGTGGGTCCGCTGTCAAAATCGAAATGATTGACAGCAGGTTGTGACCCCACTGGGAACCCGCCTCCATGTAAGTTTCCAAAGTGTCGGGTCTGCAATTTCAGAACAGACCCGACACCAAGCGGCGGGAGAGGCATTTAAGATACTTAACTGCTTGTTTACTACTATTTTGCCAGCCTTTTTCTATTTTACCACATTTTTAACAGGGTTCACGTCATTCGAAGATCACGTCAGGTAAGTAGGTTGGGTTCTCTATGTCTCCCCATTGCTGTGGATAGCTGACGGCTGCAAAAGTGGTATGAAAGCTACCATTTCACAGCTGGTCACTTTCCAATTTCAGAAACTTGAGCCTTCAGGACTTGGAAGAAACTTTTGAGTTGTATGAAGTTTGGAAGTATTTGGAGTAAACTCTCTATCCGCTTTCACCTCCTTGTCGCAAGTTCTCTTACCATTGACAGACTGATTCTGTCATCTCATCTTCAGCTGCCATCTATTCCAGCAACATCAGTGCCCTTGAAAAAATCTCACCCTGGTCCTCTGAATCCCTCCATGATCAGCCCCAACACCAGGCACACCAACATCACCAGCAACACCACCAACCTTCTCCGCAATCACCTGATGCTGCACAGGACACAGGGCATCAGCACCCACCAACAATGCTGCCTGGGAGGCCGGCGCTGGCATCACCATGGCCAGATTTACTTCACTTGATGCTGTACACCCTGGCTGCCACATGATGCGCCAGGTTAACACCACCCCACACCAGCACCATAAACCATCCCTACAATGTCCAAGCCATTCCTTTCACACTCATCACCATTGCGGGGGTACCGTTATGTCTCACCAGTCACTGCAACTCACTAAGATACTTCCAAAGGTGAGCACAGATTTGTACAATAAGGCAAAGTGTTGAAAATAAAGATTTAAATGTTTGACAACACATTAACAGAAAATTTACATGAACATTGCATAAAGCAAGTATCTACCCTTTTGTGTTGTTAGTTGGTATGATTGCACTAGGATGAGGGTGAGTGTGAGGGGTGGCTAGTGAGATGGGGAAGTGATAATGTTGATAGAGAGGGATGGGTGGAGATGCAAAGTAAGTTGGTGTGAGTAAGGATGTGCAGCAGTAGGGTAGGGAAGGTAGAGTGATGGGGATGTGATGAGCAGCACAGCAGGATGAGGTTGAGTGTGGCTTGGCAGTAACGTTTCGTGATCTACTGAGATCATTGAAGCGTTTGTGCCACTGCAGCCTGGTCCTCCTGATGACATTGCTACTTTTGCCCTCCTGTGCAATGTGCAACCAGGCTGCATTGGTGTCCTGGGGAGGACTCTTCTGCACTTGGAAGGGAAGAGAATCTCCCTGCGTGCTGTGACTCCCTCCATAAGCATTTGGCGGGAGTCATGGGTGAGCCTGGGTGCAGCCATGCACCTCTGTGCAGTGCTTGTCAGTGTTTGCAGCACCTCAATGCTGCAGAACACTGACAGCTCAACTGTTAAAATGAATGCAGCCATGGTCCCTTTAAGGAAACCGGCTGATGTGTCATCAAATGATGTCATCAGACCCGCTTCCTTTTAATTGGCCAGGAACCTCGCAGGGCAGGAGGTTTAGAGGACCCTCACAACATTCAAGAAGCATTTAGATGAGCACTTGAAACGCCATAGCATTCAAGGCTACGGACCAAGTGAAAAAAAGTGGGATTAGAATAGACAGGGCTTGATGGCCGGCATGGACACGATGGGCTGAAGGGCCTCTTTCTGTGCTGTATAACTCTATGACTCTTAACAAGCCCTATTAACAGAAAATTCTTTTTACAGAGTGTCTGCAGCTGGGAGCAGGAACCGGAACCCGCCAACCACCTCTCCCGCTGCGAACCCGCCTCTGCTGGCGAAATTGCGGCCAACATTTTTGAGAAAAGAGTTTGTCACAATTACATTTTTATTCATTGTTTTGAGATACTTTTGTCATATTTTGTTTTGTAGCACTGACAGGTGATTTTCTTAGGTGTACTGGTGTTGGGAAAAAAAGATCTGGGCGGGGTCTTGAGGGATAACTGGAGACAAGTCGTGGCTTTTCCAATCCATTGACATTTCACAGTACGTCTCCATGTATTATGGGCAACATTAACATGGAGAATGTAAACAACTGCTACGAAAAACAATAAGAATAAAACCGGACGGATCACCCAGCATCGACCTCGGCACCGGAAACGACAACGGCAAATCCAGCCCTGTCGACCCTGCAAAGTCCTCCTTACCAACATCTGGGGGCTTGTGCCAAAATTGGGAGAACTGTCCCACAGACTAGTCAAGCAACAGCCTGACATAGTCATAATTACCGAATCATACCTTACAACCAATGTCCCAGACACCACCATCACCATCCCTGGGTATGTCCTGTCCCACCAGCAGGACAGACCCACCAGAGGTGGTGGCACCGTGGTATACAGTCGGAAGGGAGTAGCCCTGGGAGTCCTCAACATTGACTCAGGACCCCATGAGGTCTCATGGCATCAAGTCAAACATGGGCAAGGAAACTTCCTGCTAATTACCACCTACCGCTCTCCCTCAGCTGATGAATTAGTACTCCTTCATGTTGAACACCAACTGGAAGAAGCACTGAGAGTAGCAAGGGCACAAAATGTCCTCTGGGTGGGGGACTTCAATGTCCATCACCAAGAGTGGCTCGGTAGCACCACAACTGACCGAGCTGGCCGAGTCCTAAAGGACATAGCTGCCAGACTGGGTCTGCGACAGGTGGTGAGAGAACCAACAAGAGGGAAAAACCTACTTGATCTCATCCTCACCAATCTACCTGTTGCAGATGCATCTGTCCATGACAGCATTGGTGGAAGTGACCACCGCACAGTCCTTGTGGAGACGAAGTCCCGTCTTCATGTTGAGGATACCCTCCACCGTGTTGTGTGGCACCACCACCGTGCTAAATGGGGCAGATTTCGAACAGATCTGGCAACTCAAAACTGGGCATCCATGAGGCGCTGTGGGCCATCAGCAGCAGCAGAATTGTATTCAACCACAATCTGTAACCACAATCTGTAACCTCATGGCCTGGCATATCCCTCACTCTACCATTACCATCAAGCCGGGAGATCAACCCTGGTTTAACGAAGAGTGCAGGAGAGCATGCCAGGAACAGCACCAGGCATACCGAAAAATGAGGTGTCAACCTGGTGAGGCTACAACACAGGACTACTTGCATGCCAAACAAGGGAAGATACATGCGATAGACAGAGCTAAGCGATCTCACAACCATCGGATCAAATCAAAGCTCTGCAGTCCTGCCACATCCAGTCGTGAGTGGTGGTGGACAATTAAACAGTTAACAGGAGGAGGAGGCTCCAAAAATATCCCCATCCTCAATGATGGTGGAGCCCAGCACGTGAGTGCAAAAGACAAGGCTGAAGCATTTGCAACTATCTTCAGCCAGACGTGCCGAGTGGATGATCCATCTCGGCCTCCTCCTGAGGTCCCCAGCATCACAGATGCCAGTCTTCAGCCCATTCAATTCACTCCACGTGATGTCAAGAAACAGCTGAAGACACTGGATACTGCAAAGGCTATGGGCCCTGACAACATTCCGGCAATAGTACTGAAGACTTGTGCTCCAGAACTAGCTGCGCCCCTAGCCAAGCTGTTCCAGTACAGCTACAACACTGGCATCTACCCGGCAATGTGGAAAATTGCCCAAGTATGTCCTGTCTACAAAAAGCAGGACAAATCCGACCCGGCCAATTACCGTCCCATCAGTCTACTCTCAATCATCAGCAAAGTGATGGAAGGCGTCGTTGACAGTGCTATCAAGCGGCACTTACTCAGCAATAACCTGCTAACTGACGCCCAGTTTGGGTTCCGCCAGGGCCACTCAGCTCCTGACCTCATTACAGCCTTGGTCCAAACATGGACAAAAGAGCTGAACTCAAGAGGTGAGGTGAGAGTGACTGCCCTTGACATCAAGGCAGCATTTGATCGAGTGTGGCATCAAGGAGCCCTAGCAAAACTGAAGTCAATGGGAATCAAGGGGAAAACTCTCCATTGGTTGGAATCATACCTAGCACAAAGGAAGTTGGCTGTGGTTGTTGGAGGTCATTCATCTCAATCACATGACATCACTGCAGGAGTTCCTCAGGGCAGTATCCTAGGCCCAACCATCTTCAGCTGTTTCATCAATGACCTTCCCTCCATCATAAGGTCAGAAGTGGGGATGTTCGCTGAAGATTGCACACTGTTCAGCACCATTCGAGACTCGTCAGGTACTGACGCAGTCCGTGTCCATATGCAGCAAGACCTGGACAACATTCAGACTTGGGCTGACAAGTGGCAAGTAACATTTGCACCACACAAGTGCCAGGCAATGACCATCTCCAACAAGCGAGACTCTAACCATCTCCCCTTGACATTCAATGGCATTACCATCGCTGAATCCCCCACTATCAACATCCTGGGGGTTACCATTGATTAGAAACTGAACTGGACCAGCCATATAAATACTGTGGCTACAAGAGCAGGCCAGAGGCTGGGAATTCTGCGGCCAGTGTCTCACCTCCTGACTCCCCAAAGCCTTTCCACCATCTACAAGGCACAAGTCAGGAGTGTGATGGAATACTCTCCACTTGCCTGGATGAGTGCAGCTCCAACAACACTCAAGAAGCTCGACACCATTCAGGATAAAGCAGCCTGCTTGATTGGCACTCCATCCACCTTCAACATTCACTCCCTCCACCACCGGCGCACTGTGGCTGCAGTGTGTACCATCTACAAGATGCACTGCAGCAACTCGCCAAAGCTCCTTCAACGGCACCTTCCAAACCCGCGACCTCTACCACTTAGAAGGACAAGGGCAGCAGACGCATGGGAACATTAATAGGAGTGGTATATAGGCCTCCAAATAGTAAAATAGAGGTTAGGGAGGGCATCACGAGGGAAATTAGAGAAGCGTGCAATAAGAGCACAGCTGTCATCATAGGTGACTTTAACTTACATATAGATTGGACTAGCCTAATCAGTAAAAATAATGAGGAGGAGGAATTCCTTGAGTGTTTAAGGGATGGTTATCTGGATCAATATGTCGAGGAACCAACTCGGGAACAGGCTATATTGGACTGGGTACTGTGCAATGAGAAGGGACTAATCAGTAATCTTGTTGTACGGGGACCCTTGGGTCAGAGCGATCATAACATGATCGATTTCTCACTCGAAATGGAGAGCGAAGAAATTGACTCAGAGACTAAGGTCCTGAATTTAAACAAGGGGAATTATGATGCCATGAGACGGGAACTGAGTAGGTCTGATTGGACAACGTTCCTGGGAGGACTGGAGGTAGATAAACAATGGCAAACATTTAAAGATAGAATGACAAAATTGCAAAAATTGTTTATACCAATCTGGCATAAAAGGAAATCTAAAAAGGTGACTCAACCGTGGATAACAGGGGAAATTAGAGACAGCATAAAATCCAAAGATAGGGCGTATAAAATAGCCAAAAAAAGCGCCAGAGCGGAAGATTGGGAACAGTTTAAGATAGAGCAAAGGAGGGCAAAGGGCATGATCAAGAGGGGCAAAATAGCTTACGAAAACAAGCTGGCGGAAAATATAAAAACTAACTCCAAAAGCTTTTATAAATATATCAAAAGGAAAAGACTGGTGAAAACCAAAGTTGGTCCATTGCAGTCAGATACGGGGGAATATATAATGGGAAATAAGGAAATGGCAGATCAACTAAATGCATACTTTGGGTCAGTCTTTACGAAGGAAGACACAAAAAACCTCCCTGGGATATCGGGAAAAATAGGGACATTGGCAAAGGAGGAACTGACGCAAATCAATATCTCTAAGGATATGGTGTTAAGGAAGCTAAAGGGATTGAAGGTGGACAAATCCCCAGGGCCTGATAACATGCATCCTAGGGTACTGAAGGAGGTGGCCCTAGAGATAGCGGATGCACTAAGGATGATTTTTCAGAATTCATTAGACTCGGGAACAGTGCCGATGGATTGGAGGGTAGCTAACGTTACCCCACTATTCAAAAAGGGGGGTAGGGAAAAAGCAGGTAATTACAGACCTGTAAGCCTTACATCAGTTGTGGGCAAAATGCTGGAGTCCATCATTAAGGATGAAATAGCGGAGCACTTAGCAAATGGGGACAGGATAGGACAGAGTCAACATGGATTTACAAAGGGTAAATCGTGCTTGACTAATCTATTGGAATTTTTTGAGGGAGTAACTGGTAGAATAGATGGGGGAGAGCCAGTAGATGTGGTGTACCTGGACTTCCAAAAGGCCTTCGATAAGGTCCCACATAAAAGATTAGCATGGAAAATTGAGGCTCATGGGATAAAGGGGAAAGTTTTGGCGTGGATAGGGAACTGGCTGTCAGATAGAAAACAGAGAGTTGGAATAAACGGCTCATTTTCTGAATGGCAGGCAGTAACAAGTGGGGTACCACAGGGATCTGTCCTGGGCCCCCAGCTGTTCACAATTTACATTAATGACCTGGATCAGGGAGTCGGATGCAGCATTTCCAAATTTGCAGACGACACTAAACTAGGAGGGGGGGTGGGCTCAGAGGAAGAGACCAGGAAGCTCCAGAGCGATTTGGACAGACTGGGCGATTGGGCGGATAAATGGCAGATGCACTATAATGTGGACAAGTGCGAAGTTATCCACCTTGGGTGCAGGAACGGGAGGGCAAATTATTATTTAAATGGCAATAGATTGGGAGAGGGGGAAGTACAGAGAGACCTGGGTGTTCTTGTACACCAGTCGCTGAAGGCGAGCATGCAGGTGCAACAGGCGGTCAAGAAGGCAAACGGTATGCTGGCCTTCATAGCAAAAGGGTTAGAATACAGGAACAGGGATACCTTGCTGCAGCTGTACAGGGCACTGGTGAGACCACACCTCGAGTACTGTGTACAGTTTTGGTCGCCTCATCTGAGGAAGGATGTTCTTGCCATGGAGGGGGTGCAGCGGCGATTCACCAGGCTGATACCAGGAATGGCGGGAATGACCTATGAGGAGAGACTATGTAGTTTAGGGATGTACACACTGGAGTTTAGAAGATTGAGAGGGGACCTCATAGAAGTGTATAAAATTCTGACAGGTCTAGACAGACTGGATGCAGAAGGAATGTTTCCCTTGGCGGGTGAGAACAGAACTAGAGGACATAATTTAAGGATAAGGGCTAAACCATTTAGGACAGAGATGAGGGGGAATTTCTTCACTCAGAGAGTGGTGAACCTGTGGAACTCATTGCCACAGAGGGCAGTGTACGCCAGCTCATTAAATATATTTAAGAGGGAATTAGATATATTTCTACGGGCAAAAGGGGTTAAGGGTTACGGAGAGAAGGCGGGGACGGGATACTGAATTAAAGGATCAGCCATGATCTCATCGAATGGCGGAGCAGGCACGAAGGGCCGAATGGCCTACTCCTGCTCCTATCTTCTATGTATCTATGTATCATCACCTACAACTTCCCCTCCAAGCCACACACCATCCTGACTTGGACCTGTATCGCCGTTCCTTCACTGTCACTGGGCCAAAATCCTGGAACTCCCTTCCTAACAGCATTGTGGGTGTACCTACACCATATGGACTGCAGCGGTTCAAGAAGGCAGCTCACCACCATCTTCTCAAGGGCAATTAGGGATGGGCACTAAATTGCAGGCCTAGCCAGCCAGCGACGCCCAGATCCCATCAATGAATAAAAAAAATTTTTTTTAATTCTGTAGCATTCTGAATAATGGCATGCTCTTACAGTAACGTTCCCCCTCAACTGAAACTCACCTGAAAACCATTGACAATAAAATAGCAAGGTGCCCTTGCAATTTGATGTTTTGAAGGGGTTTTGCAAATCCGCTCTTTCAGTTCCCTGATAGTAACATCACTCAAGTGCACTTTTTCTGTATTCCACTTGGGGGAGGTAAGAACCCACAGGAAACTATTACCTAAGTATGAGGCTCCGACACTACTGTCCGAGAATATTGATTGATGAAACAGATAATGAAACTTGTCCATGCAGTGCACAGACGCTGTCTGCACGCCGGGCGAGATAAATCTGCTAAACTAACATGTTCAATCTCACCCAGTCCTCTATAGTTTCACGTTAGTGAGGAGCAGCCTCTATTTTCAGTTAAACTATGCCAATCGCAACCATATTCCCAGTCTGTTGTAGAAGTGAAAACCTGCTCCAGCCCAAGCGTGTCCTTCTTTTCAGCTCGGTTCAACCGCAAACTACTTTGCTAAATGGAGAATTCTCAATTTTACCGAAACTCCAAGCCTGAATTGAAGCCTGCATTGTTCAAGCCCAACTGAACTAATCAAATTTGGATTTGCCGTGGGCTTGTGCTTCTCACTGTGATGGATGTTTCACTGGAAAAACTTTCAGGTTAAGGCTGATGAAAGTCCAGATTTGGGTACACATTACAATAATGAGTAGTCTTTATTCTTTATAAATAGAATGACAAAGTAACTGCTGGCAATGTAGTTTTAACTATTACATGAGCTCTAATATCCAATATCCTTTCTAGGTTGTATACTTTCACTTATTATTTATTAGTTAACAGTGATTTTCTTTTTCTCTTGATTTGATGGCACTGCACTTCCAGTGAAACATCCATCACAGTGAGGCTAGGCATTCTGCGGTGAGTGTCTCATCTCCTGTCTCCCCAAAGCCTTTCCACCATCTACCATCTACAGGACACAAGTAAGGAGTGTGATGGAATACTCTCCGCTTGCCTGGATGAGTGCAGCTCCAACAACACTCAAGAAGCTCGACATCATCCAGGACAAAGCAGCCCGTTTGATTGGCACCCCATCTACCACCTTAAACATTCACTCCCTCCACCACCGGCGTACCGTGGCTGCAGTGTGTACTATCTACAAGATGCACTGCAGCAACTCGCCAAGGCTTCTTCGGCAGCACCTCCCAAACCCGCGACCTCTTCCATCTAGAAGGACAAGGGCAGCAGGCGCATGGGAACACCATCACCTCTAAGTTCCCCTCCAAGTCACACACCATCCTGACTTAGATGTATATCGCCGCTCCTTCATCGTCGCTGGGTCAAAATCCTGGAACACCCTCCCTAACAGCACTGTGGGAGTACCTTCACCACACGGACTGCAGCAGTTCAAGAAGGCAGCTCAAAGGCAACTAGGGATGGGCAATAAATGCTAGCCTTGCCAGCAATGCCCACATCCCATAAGCGAATTTAAAAAAAGGGCAAACCCACTGTGTGACTCACTGCCAGCTGGTGACTGACAGCAGCATGGATTGTCCCACCTTCCCTTTTCTCCGTGCTGATGGAGACTTCGCTGAGAATGAGACAAACCTACATCTTGCCACTTAATGGCATATCGCGCTGACACCCAAACATGCTGCGCCCCTGGGTTGTTTGTGGATTATTTCACTATCCATAAATATTAGTAGTCATGTTCTTACTTAGTGGGTCCTCTTATTTGAATCTCAATTTTGTTGTAGCTATTGTAGTACAAATATCAGCACAGGTTACTCTGCTTAACAGCAAATTTGGTTCAATTTGATTCTCCCCATTTGTTTTAAATCAATAAAAATCAGGTTAGGAGTATGAGATTCTGTAATTGCCAATGCCTTGTGGTTAAATACTCCAAGCATTATGTTGGAAACTGAGCCATATACACCAAGGAGGGCCCAAATTCAATCGCTAGTCTATGTTAACATAGCCGATCTCAACTGGAATTATATTATGTGCATTATCTTTGGTCTTAGCAACTGTGGGCTGGAGGGGGAGGTGAGAGAATTAGCCAGAGTTCCCAATGCTAACTGCTTCCTGCCGAGAGGTGTATCTGTATGAATTGGGCTCATGATAGGCAGAGCGTTTGGCTCAAGTAGATGGCTAGCATCAACTGACTAGGCTCACACATGAAGAACAGCCACTTAGAAAGAAAGACTTGCATTTATATAGCACCTTTCACAACCTCAGGACACACATGAAGAAGAACAGCCACTTAGAAAGAAAGATTTGCATTTATATAGCACCTTTCACAACCTCAGGACATCAGAAAGTGCTTTACAGCCAACAAAGTACTTTTGGAGTGTAGTCACTGTTGTAATGTAGGAAATGCAGCAGCCAATTTGCACACAGCAAGCTCCCACAAACATCAATGTGATAATGACCAGATAATCTGTTTTAGTGATGTTGATTGAAGGATAAATATTGGCCAGGACACCGGGGAAAACTCCCCTGCTCGTCTTCAAAATAATGCCATGGGATCTTTTACATCCATCTGAGAGAGCAGACAGGGCCTCGGTTTAATGTCTCATCCAAAAGACGGCACCTCCGACAGTGCTGCACTCCTTCAGTAGTGCACTGCAGTGTCAGCCTAGATTTTTGTGCTCAAATTTCAAGGTACCGGAGGATACCTGGCATTTGTAGAATTCTGCCCCAGCCACAGTTAGCACCTTCAAGAAAGGAGGGGCAACATCTGGAACGAAGAAACAGTTATTTATTTATTTATTTTATTCATTGCTGGGATGAAGGTGTAGCCAGCATTTATTGCCCATCCCTAGTTGCCCTTGAGAAGGTGGTGGTGAGCCTCCTTCTTGAACCACTGCAGTCCTTGTGGTGAAGGTACTCCCACAGTGCTGTTAGGGAGGGAGTTCCAGGATTTTCACCCAGCGACGATGAAGGAACAGCGATATATTCCCAAGTCAGGATGGTGTGTAACTTGGAGGGGAACTTGCAGGTGATGGTGTTCCCATGCGCCTGCTGCCCTTGTACTTCTAGGTAGTAGAGGTCGCGGGTTTGGGAGGTGTTGCTGGAAGCCTTGGCAAGTTGCTGCAGTGCATCTTGTAAATGGTACACACTACAGCCACGGTGGAGGGAGTGAATGTTTAAGGTTGTGGATGGGGTGCCGATCAAGCGGGCTGCTTTGTTCTGGATGGTGTCGAGCTTCTTGTGTTTTGTTGGAGCTGCACTCATCCAGGCAAGTGGAGAGTATTCCCTCACACTCCTTACTTGTGCCTTGTAGATGGTGGAAAGGCTTTGGGGAGTCAGGAGGTGAGACACTCGCCGCAGAATACCTAGTCTCTGACCTGCTCTTGTCGTCACAGTATTCATGTGGCTGGTCCAGTTAAGTTTCTGATCAATGGTGACCCCTCAGGATGTTGATGGTGGGAGATTCGGTGAAGGTAATGCTATTGAATGTCAAGAGGCAGTGGTTAAGACTCTTGTTTGTTGGAGATAGTCATTGCCTGGCACTTGTGTGATGCGAGTGTTACTTGCCACTTATCAGCCTTAGTCTGAATGCCATCCAGGTCTTGCTGCATGCAGGCATGGAATGCTTTATTATCTGAGGAGTTGCAAATGGAATTGAACACTGTGCAATCATCAGCAAAGTCCCCACTTCTGACCTTATGATGGAGGGAAGGTCATTGATGAAGCAGCTGGGCCGAGGACATTGCCCTGAGGAACTCCTGCAGCGATGCCCTGGGGCTGAGATGATTGACCTCCAACAACCACAACCATCTTCCTTTGTGCTAGGTATGACTCCAGCCAGTGGAGATTTCCCCCCTGATTCCCATTGGCTTCAGTTTTACCAGGGCTCCTTGATGCCACACTCGGTCAAATGCTGCCTTGATGTCAAGGGCAGTCACTCTCACCTCACCTCTGGAATTCAGATCTTTTGCCCATGTTTGGACCACGGCTGTAATGAGGTCTGGAGCCGAGTGGTCCTGGCGGAACCCAAACTGAGTATCAGTGAGTAGGTTATTGGTGAATAAGTGCCACTTGATAGCACTGTTGACAACATCTTCCATCACTATGCTGATGATTGAGAGTAGACTGATGGGGCAGTAATTGGCCGCATTGGATTTGTCCTGCTTTTTGTGGACAGGACATACCTGGGCGGTTTTCCACATTGTCGGGCAGATGCCAGTGTTGTAGCTGTACTGGAACAGCTTGGCTAGAGCTGCGGCTAGTTCTGGAGCACAATCTATTTCTCCTATAAGAAAGATTTTACTTTGGATGCAGTGCACTTCTGTCCCCGCAAGTCTGGATAGTAAGTCCACTGTGAAAGCCAACTATTTACTAAAAGCAGTTTTGATTTTTGTTACGTTTACTGTACCATGCTTTGTTGGACAGATTTCTCCTGCTTTTTTTTCTGTCCTACACCTTTTCCTTCTTCTGCCCAGGCCGCCGCTGCTGTCACATGACAGAGGTATGTACCTTTAAGAGAATAACTGGTCTCAGACTGCAGTACCGGCAGTGACCACCCCTGTATAAAAGGCGCTAGTGAGCCTCTGTTGTTTTCAGTTTCACTATTGACTTCCATCAGTAAAGACTTGTTTTGTTCAACTCCTGCTGTCTGTGTCTCAATCATTCACGGACGTAATACTGGCGACGAGCAGATACGAACCTACCTACAGTCTGCACCACCTCCTGGGATCCATTCCTACAGCGAAGTGAGCAGAGGTCGAGGCCAGAAAGAAAAGAAAGTAAGAGGCAGTAGAAACGGGCGTCGACTGTGGGCATCCGCCCCTGAGTTTGCGGAGTTGAAGATTGCTGGAGAAGCTGTCGGAAGCGGGGCCTGGTTCCTGTCGACGGTGCTTCAGCTAATCGGGCTGGTGGCAGGTAGTGCACTGATCCTTCCTGGGCTGCGGCGGTCGCGAACTCGAGTGGGTGGTTTGCAACGGGGCCGAGCAGCGTTGTCGGGAAGAGAGAGGGTGGAGCACACAGGGCGCGGCCGGTGCTACGAAGCCGGGCTGCGTGTAGACCCGCGAAGAGGGAGGCAAGAGTCCCACAGGGTTGTTCCACGACGGGAAAATAATTTTTAAAAAAAATATTAAACGCGCAAGAAACCGCGAGGAGCTGCAGGTTGCAACGGGAACCACGGAAAGCAGCGCTAACAACAGCGGGGAAGAAGGCAAAGCGCGGGAAGCGCCATTTTGTTAAATCGGGGAAGAAGGCAAAGCGCGGGAGGCGCCATTTTAGATTTGCAAGATGCCGAAGACTGGCTGTATCACTGCTTTTGATAATACAATAGAGGACTGGACCACGTATGTGGAAAGAGTCGAGGTATATTTCGAGGCAAACGAAATAGCGGAGAAGAAAAAGGCATCGATATTGCTAAACTTAATGGGCGCTAGAACGTACGGCCTATTGCGGGACCTGATTACTCCAGCCAAACCGAAGGCGAAGAGTTTTAACGAAATTGTTGCTGTCCTACAGGAACACCTAAACCCTGCACCGCTGTTGATAGCAGAAAGATTTAAATTCCACAGGAGAGCTCAGCATAAAGATGAGAGCAATGCTGAGTACCTTACGGAACTACGCAAGCTATCAAAGCACTGCCAGTTCGGAGCAGGACTGGCAGATACCCTACGGGACAAATTTGTCTGTGGACTCCTGAGTGAAGGAACACAGAAGAAGTTACTCTCAGAGAAAGAGCTGACGCTAGATAAGGCTTTCAGCGTGGCAGTATCGTATGAAGCAGCAGCCAGGGGAGCTGCAGAAATTCAACAAAAACCACAGGAATATGGCACCCACGAAATGACACGGGGATTTGCAAAATGTTATCGCTGCGGCAGAACTAACCATGACCAGAAGGACTGCTGGTCCAAAGACAAAATATGCAGGCAATGCGGGAAGATGGGACACATTGCACGAGTTTGCAGGTCTGGGAAGAAGACCAGCGACAACAAAAAGGCTACTAAGGAACCGTACAAGAAAGTACAAAAGATGACGGACAGTAGTTCCGAAGACCAGATGAGCGATAGTGAATCCGGGAACAGGAGACTAAGCTGTCTCAAACTTCACAATGTAATCGCAAAAGAGGATCACCGAACCATTTGGGTCACCCTCACGATAGCAGGGTCCCAAGTTAAAATGGAATTGGATACAGGATCAGCGCTAACCGTCATGAATCGACGAGACTACGAGCGGCTATTTTCACACATACCCTTGAGAGAGACATCCATCGTCTTGACGACGTATACGGGGCAAAAAGTATACCCCAGAGGAAAAATAAGGGTGCCTGTTGAATACAACGGCAAGAAAATACGGAAATTGTATCTCTATATACTGCCAAATGGTGGACCACCGTTATTGGGACGGGAATGGATCAGGAAGATAAACTTAGATTGGCACTCCATTCATGCAATGACGGTGGACGGTAAAAAAGATGAAGACGTCACTCCTGGACGATTGTCAACAATCTTAGCTAACGCCAAAGAGGTATTTCAACAAGAACTGGGCACGCTTAAAGGCGTAACCGCCTTGATAAAAATAGAAGAGAATGCAGTTCCCAAGTTTTTCAAAGCAAGACCGGTACCATATGCAATTCGCCCAGCCGTCGAGGCAGAGCTGGAGAATCTGGAGAAGGCAGGCGTGTTGTCCAAGGTCGACTGGAGCGAGTGGGCGACACCCATCGTTCCTGTCATGAAGAAAACGTTAAGCAATAAGTCCGGGGAGCCAAGGAAGATTCGCATCTGTGGGGATTTCAAGGTGACGGTGAACCCAGTCCTTCACACAGTACAATATCCTCTTCCAAGGATAGAAGACATCTTCGCCTCACTGTCTGGAGGGAAGCGTTTTACAAAAATTGACCTAGCACAAGCATATTTGCAGATGGAGGTTGAAGAGTCCTCTAGGAAGTATCTCACGATAAACACTCACAAAGGTCTTTACCAGTATCATCGATTGGTATTCGGAGTAGCATCGGCTCCGGCGATATGGCAAAGAGCGATGGAACAAGTCCTGCAAGGGATTCCGGGGACTCAGTGTTACTTGGACGACATCCTTGTGACAGGTGAAGATGACAGTGAACACCTTAACAACCTAGAACAGGTGCTCACTAGACTACGGGAACATGGGCTGCGAGCCAACCGCCCCAAGTGCGAATTTTTTAAGAAACAGATATCGTATTGTGGCCACGTGATTGATGAAGAGGGGTTACATAAGTCCCCTGACAAAATTGAAGCGGTTGTTAAGGCCCCAGCGCCTGAAAATGTGTCGCAACTGAGGTAATTCCTCGGATTGGTGAATTACTACCATAAGTTTTTGCCGAATTTGTCGACAATTCTGCACCCACTGAACGCCCTGCTACGAACGGGGGTAGCATGGAAATGGAGCGATGATTGTCAGCGGGCCTTTCAGAAGAGTAAGGACTTAATCACTTCAAGGGAAGTATTGGCTCACTACAACCCAGCACTGCCGATCAGACTGGCGTGTGATGCGTCTCCCTACGGCATTGGGGCGGTACTGTCACATAAATTCCTTGATGGTTTAGAGAGGCCGATAGCTTTTGCGTCACGCTCGTTAACTTCTGCTGCGCGTAACTACGCCCAGATTGACAGAGAGGCCCTCAGCCTAGTGTGGGGGGTGAAGAAGTTCAATCACTACCTGCACGGTCAAAAATTTACTCTACTAACCGATCATCAACCTCTTGTCTCCATTTTCAACCCTCAGAAGGGCGTACCGATAATGACAGTGTGGTAAACCACTGTTGTTAGTATTGTTGTTCACCACTGCTGTTAGTACTGTTGTTCACTGTTAGTACTGTTGTTCACTCTTGCATATTGTTGTACTTGTCTGTGCATGCCTCAGCTGACTCCGCCCCTGGCTCCACCCTCATGGCTGGGTATAAAGGTCGCTGCTTGGCAGCCCCCGGCCCTTTTGGATACCAGGCAACCACAAGAGGCATGCTCTGTTCTTTGGTAATAAAAGCCTGTTTATTACTTTCTCAATTTCCAGTCTTTTGTAGCAATTGATAGTGCATCAGACAGCACAACGGCTGCAGAGGTGGTCCCTTTTCCTAGGGGCACACCAATATGACATCGAGTACAAAGGAACTAAACAGTATGGAAATGCTGATGGATTGTCACGCCTACCGTTGCCGACGGTGGAAGAAGACGACCTTGCAGTGGATCCAATGGAGTTATTCCACTCGACCATAGTCGAATGTCTCCCTGTGACGAATGCAAACATAGAAAAGGAAACACGGAATGACCCGACACTATCACGGGTCTATGATTTAACGGTGAAGGGATGGCCAGCACATGGCGAACCACTGCTGCCAGCATTCTCGCCGAGAAGAAAACAGCTGTCAGTGTGCAGAGGAACCTTGATGTGTGGATCCAGAGTAGTAATTCCACCCAAATTGAAGGATAGAGTGCTCAATGAGCTTCATGAGGGTCATCTGGGAGGGGTAAAAATGAAGAACTTAGCCAGAGCGTTTGTGTGGTGGCCGGGAATCGATAGAGAAATTGAAGAGATGACCAAGAGCTGTGCAGGATGCCAGAAGGTCCAAAACGCCCCACCAGAAGCTCCTCTGCATCCATGGGAGTGGCCCTCATCTCCATGGCAAAGGGTGCACATTGATTTTGCTGGTCCCTTCATGGACTCGATGTTTTTAATTGCGGTGGATGCACATTCAAAGTGGCCAGAGGTAATAAAAATGTCCTCAACCACCACGGAAAAAACTATCACAGTTTTATGAACCATATTCGCCAGGAATGGGCTGCCTGAACAGATTTGCTCTGACAATGGACCACAGTTTGTGTCTGAAGAGTTCCGGAGGTTCTTAAAGAACAATGGTGTTAAGCATTACACATCTGCCCCATATCATCCAGCCACTAATGGATTGGCCGAGAGGTTTGTCCAAACATTCAAGAAGGCTATCAAGGCAATGTGTAATGAAGATATACCCCTACAACACAAGGTGGACAACTTCTTGTTTGCCTACCGGAATGCGACACATGCGGTTACCAACCAAACTCCAGCCATGATGTTCTTCAATCGAAGACTACGATGCCGCTTGGATTTGGTTAAGCCAAACGTCCGAAGAGATGTGGAGAACAGGCAGTTTCAGAATATGAATGAAAGGCCGACCAGGAGTTTTAAGATAGGTCAACCAGTTTTGGCCCGGGACTACCGCACTGAGAAATGGCAGCCAGGAATGATTTGTACACGACAAGGACCTCTCATGTATACCGTGGACGTTGGGGAGAGCATTGTAAGACGCCATGCTGACCAGATTCTAGAGTCACTGGAAAACGTCAACTCCACACCACGATCTGATACACCTGGTAATGAAATCGACGTTCCAATTGCAGCTACCGCAGAACCGGTAATATTGGAAGATGAACCAAACAATGACATTGATCCCGACTCAACATTGCCAGAAGAACCTGATACCCCAAAGAGGCGTTATCCAGACAGAATCAGGAAGCCTCCTCAAAGACTGAACTTATAATTGCTTAAACTTAACCAATGTATCTAGCAACCGTAATTGTGATTGTAATTAGTTATCATTTAGTTGTTAAATGAATGTTATATACTGTTTATCTAAAAGGGGAGGAATTGTTGTGTATGTACCTTTAAGAGAATAACTGGTCTCAGACTGCAGTACCGGCAGTGACCACCCCTGTATAAAAGGTGCTAGTGAGCCTCTGTTGTTTTCAGTTTCACTATTGACTTCCATCAGTAAAGACTTGTTTTGTTCAACTCCTGCTGTCCGTGTCTCAATCATTCACGGACGTAATAGGCCCCACAATGATGCTGCCTCTTCATTTTTTTTCCTGCATGCAAGTTGCTCTGAAGCTGCTATCAGATATTCCAGAACTGATGTGGGAAACTCCTCCTTTCATCTTCCCTCATGATGAGCCTGTGATTGGTAACTCTGTGTATTAAAAATTAATTGTAGGTACCAACCTGTGTCCGTGAGCTGTGGGTTTGCACCTACAATTAATATTTAACTCACTAAGTTACGAATCTGTGGCAGTGCGTTGGTCTCGAAGCACCATGCCCCTTTGCTGGCTACTTCTTTTTTCTATTCCTATCTTTTATTTTAAAAAAGAATATGTAAATCTAAAAAGGTTATCTCCAAGATACATGGCATATCTATGAGCCTTTTACCTCTCTCAATTAAATTTGTTCAAAAACGGGTGTAACGATAAACCCAGCAACTACAGGCCAGTCAGTTTAACCTCGGTAGTGGGGAAACTTTTAGAAACAGTAATCAGGGACAAAATTAACAGTCACTTGGATAGGTGTGGATTAATTAAGGAATGCTCGCATGGATTTGTTAAAGGCAAATCGTGCTTAACCAACTTGATTGAGTTTTTTGATGAGGTAACAGAGAGGGTTGATGAGGGTAATACGATTGACGTAGTGTACATGGATTTCCAAAAGGTGTTTGACAAAGTGCCACATAATAGGCTCGCCAGCAAAGTTGAAGCCCATGGAATAATAGGGACAGTGGCAGCATGGATACGGAATTGGCTAAGTGACAGGAAACAGAGAGTAGTGGTGAACGGTTGTTTTTTGGACTGGAGGAACATATACAGTGGTGTTCCCCAGGGGTCGGTTCTAGGACCACTGCTTTTCTTGATATATATTGATGGCTTGGACGTGGGTGTAAAGGGCACAATTTCAAAATTTGCAGATGACACAAAACTTGGAAGTATAGTGAACAGTGAAGAGGATAGTGATAAACTTCAGGCAGACATAAACAGGCTGGTGAAATGGGCAGACACATGGCAAATGAAATTTAACGCAGAAAAGTGTGAAGTGATACATCTTGGTAGAAAGAATGAAGAGAGGACATATAAACTAAATGTTACAATGCTGAAGGGGGTGCAAGAACAGAGAAACCTGGGGGCATATGTGTACAAATCGTTGAAGGTGTCAGGGCAGGTTGAGAAAGCAGTTAAAAAGGCTTATGGGATCCTGGGCTTCATAAATAGAGGTACAGAGTACAAAAGTTTGGAAATTATGATGAACCTGTATAAAACACTGGTTTGGCCTCAACTGGAGTATTGTGTCCAATTCTGGGCACCACACTTTAGGAAGGATGTGAAGGCCTTAAAGAGGGTGCAGAAAAGATTTACGAGAATGATTCCAGGAATTAGGGACTTCAGTTACGTTGATAGACTGGAGAAGCTGGGGTTGTTCTCCTTGGAGCAGAGAAGATTGAGAGGAGATTTGATAGAGGCGTTCAAAATCGTGAGGGGTCTGGACAGAGTAGATAGAGAGAAACTGTTCCCATTGGCAGAAGGGTTGAGAACCAGAGGACACAGATTTAAGGTGATTGGCAAAAGAACCAAAGGCGACGCCATGCTCAATCTTATCTTTCAAAAGGGAGTTGGATAAGTATCTGAAGGAAAAACATTTGCAGGGCTATGGGGAAAGGGCAGGGGAGTGGGACTAGCTGAGATGCGGCACGGGCTCGACAGGCCGAAAAGCCTTCTTCCGTGCTGTAACCATTCTATGATTCTATGTAATGGTCTGCATTATGGTCCAGATTTTTTTTTAAACCTTGCCATATTTCTCCGCCATACAGAAGACTCTTTTTTCTGACCTCATTTCCCATTTCTATTCCACTAGAAACCCTCTTTGATCTGTGACTGCGACCTCTACAGAAGCAAGGGCAGCACCAAGTTACTCCAGGGAGATTAAAAACAAGCAGGTGTATTCACAAAGGGCTATAGAACCATTACTGAGTCGTGCTAAAAGATAAGGATTAACTATACAAGTTTAAGGGAATATTCCAGAGTGGAGATTCAGATTTAACTTAAAAGGCGTTACCAGTTATACTTACAATTCTGTGAAGTCTGCCTCACAAGTATGCTCCTCTTTCCTCTGAAAAAATATTGTATGCGAAAGGGCTGATGACAGCAGTGTAACTTTTTGAGCAGCAAGGAAGCAATTAAATGAATGGGGGAATTACACGTGTTCATCGCCAGCACATGTAATTTTGTTCAGTTAAACTTAACCCTCTATTTAGAATAATCCTCGCGTGTGTAGAGATTCATTCTTTTTCACTGCTGAAGCATTTTGAGATCATATCAAAATATGACTTGACTCAAGTAAGCCCACTCTGTCTGTCCGCTTTCCCATCTATCCATTAAAACCTGAAGTGATCTCCTTAAAGTTCAGAAAATAAACATTTTTAATATGTCTGTTGATTTATGTGTTTAATCTGTTAAAAGGGGCCCTGTTTGAAGCTTTCAGGTTAAAACTGGGGGACAGATTTTGCAAAAAAAAACTACTGCGAATGATCACCAACATTTTCTGTAGGTCACAGTGGTTTTTCAGGACATTTTAACTATCTAGTTCTTGGGATTTTTTAAAAATTTGACATTTATATATATCTGACTCGGTGTTATTTTAACAAACTAAAAAGCTACGGATTTTTTTCCTCCAGAATAAGACCACTCCAAAAATGAAGCATGACTGAGTGGAATGAATAATTACAAAGTATAAAAAAAGAATTCTTCACAGATGTATTTTTGAATATAGCCGTGGGGTATAGTTCTACAAATAACTTTTGCAGGAGAACCTGATGTATCTCATTAAGATACAAGCAGATTCAAGTCAGAGAGGAAAAGCCCCGATTTTAACACAGGAGTGTGCTGAGGTGGGCGCCCTGACCTCGGCAGCATGAGGCCTGGGCAACATTTACACCAAGGCCTCATCTGCATGTCCCTGGTTAGCCTCTCATCCGAATCCGGTTTCCCTCTCCCTGGCCACTGTCTGAGGCTGAACCAGACCGTTCGCAACCTTGACATTCTATTTGATCCTGAGCTGAGCTTCCAACCCCATATCCTCTCCATCACCAAGACCACCTAATTTCACCTCCGAAACATCGCCCATCTCCGCCCCTGCCTCAGCTCATCTACTGCTGAAATCATCATCCATGCCTTTGTTAGCTCCAGACTCAACTATTCTAATGCTCTCCCGGCAGGCCTCCCAGCTTCCATCCTCTGTAAACTCGAGCTCATCCAAAACGCTGCTGCCTGTATCCCAACTCGCACAAAGTCCCGTTCACCCATCACCCCAGTGCTCGCTGACCGGTTTAAAAATGATCATCCTAGTTTTCAAATCACACCATGGCCTCGCCCTTCCCTAGATCTGTAACCTCCTACACCCCTGCAATCCTCCGAGATCTCTGCACTCCTCTAATTCTACCCTCTTGAGCATTCCCGATTTTAATCACTCCACCATTGGCGACCATGCCTTCAGCTGCCTAGGTCCAAAGCTCTGGAATTCTCTCCCTAAACCTCTCCACCTCACTCTTCTTCTTTAAGATGCTCCTTAAAATCTACTTCTTTGACCAAGCTTTTGGTCCTCTGTCCTAATAGCTCCTTATGTGGCTCGGTGTCAAATTTGTTTGATAACGTTAAAGGCGCTATATAAACACAAGTTGTTGTTGTTGAAGGAGCGCAATGTTGGGTGGTAGGAAGCCACTGCTGTAAACTAAAGGAAAAGTCCCCAGCACTCAGGTAGGTTGCAAGGAGAAGGTGTTCAGGAGGACCTTGAATTGAGTGGGGAGGGAGCCTAGAGCAGAGTAAACCTAACCTTTACCTGTGGGGCCTGGATGAGCTCTCCTGCTGCTCCTGGCCCCACAAGTAAAATAATAAAAAGTTTAAATGACTTACTTTTTTGGGCCTCTTCTGTCCCCAATTCATCTTCCTGCTAGGTTGGTCTGACGATAAAGCCATAATCGCTTCCCCGCTCAGACAGAGCCCAATCTGCATATTTAAAGAAGGACTCCGCCGTTTGCAGTGGGTGTCCTTCTCGCCTGCTCAGCAGATCATGTTAAAATTGTAGCCTGCGGCTTGGGAAGAGTGCGGGATGTCAGTAGGCGAGTCCCACAGGTGATAGCTAACTGCCCTCTCACCCAGTTTCTGCTGCGCGGACAAGGTTAAAATCACCCTTTACGTGTGCTCCTGGCCAGAAACACATCAGAGAGAAATACAGGTGCTAGCTGAGTTTACTTTGCTCCAACGAATGATTTTTTAAAAAATGCAACATGACAGACTTCTTACTACAGTTTTGTATTTTAGATTGAGTGAATACAGGTTGCTTTTTTTTCTAAGAATGTTATTCTCCTGTGAAAGCCCTCTGTTTCCTCCCTCTGCTAGTTTTTGCCCACTCCCTGGGCTATACACCTCTTCCATCTGAGATGGTGAAGCAGGTTCAAAGACTTCCTGATGGGGACCTGGTATCATTTTCCCTCCTTCTGTGGAGAGGTGCTGGCTTCTGCACACATTGATTACAATCGGGAACTCAATGCCATCGATGACTGTACCTACGTCTCACCCCCACTCCATACTGCCATAAACAGGTTCTTCAACACATTGTGGCATGGGAATGCAGGTTGCTCAGAAGCACTTTCTTAGCACTTGGTGGCCTGGACATCAGTTCCATGCTAGCATTAAACCCAATTTTGGTTGCTGAATTACGTAAACCATTGATTCTTGACAATACGTGAGAACATTTTGCAGCTCTGTACTTTGAAGGACGTTGGGCCATAATTTGCGACCCCTACGGTTGCGCACGAGGCAGCAGGCCCCCGTAAGGGCCACGCAAGTTCCGGGTTTAGGCATGTGAAGCGCATGCACTGAAACCCGGAACTTGCGATCTGTCAAGAATTATCCACATCCCTGGGAGAAGGGCCTCCACGGGCGGAGAGTTGGGCTATTTGCCCAACTTCTGCCCAGCAAATGCCCTTACAATAGAAACATAGAAAATAGGAGCAGGAGTAGGCCATTCGGCCCCTCGAGCCTGCTCCGCCATTCAATGAGATCATGGCTGATCATCCAAATTCAGTACCCGTCCCTGCTTTCTCCCCATATCCCTTGATCCCTTTAGCCTTAAGAAATATATCTAACTCCTTCTTGAATATATTTAATGAATTGGCCTCCACTGCCTTCTGTGGTAGAGAATTCCACAGGTTCACCACTCTCTGGGTGAAGAAATTCCTCCTCATTTCTGTCCTAAATGGCTTACCCCTTATCTTTAGACTGTGACCCCTGGTTCTGGACTCCCTGGCCATCAGGAACATCCTTCCTGCATCTAGTCTGTCCAGTCCTGTTAGAATTTTATAAGTTTCAATGAGATCCCCTCTCATTCTTCTAAACTCCAGCGAGTATAAGCCCAATTGACCCAATCTCTCCTCATACGTCATTGCTGCCATCCCAGGTATCAGTCTGGTGAATCTTCGCTGCACTCCCTCCATGGTAAGAACATCCTTCCTCAGATAAGGCGACCAAAACTGCACACAATACTCAAGATGTGGTCTCACCAAGGCCCTGTACAACTGCAGCAAGACATCCTTCCTCCTGTACTCGAACCCTCTTGCTACGAAGGCCAACATACCATTTGCCTTCTTAACTGCCTGCTGCACCTGCATGCTTACCTTCAGTGACTGGTGCACAAGGACACCCAGGTCTCGTTGCACTTCCCCTTCTCCCAATCTATTGCCGTTCAGATAATAATCTGCCTTCCTGTTTTTGCCACCAAAGTGGATAACCTCGCATTTATCCACATTATACTGCATCTGCCATGCTTCTGCCCAATCACCCAACATGTCCAAATCATACTGGAGTTTCTCGGCATCCTCCTCACAGCACACACGCCCACCCAGCTTTGTGTCGTCTGCAAACTTGGAGATATTACATCTAGTTCCCTCGTCTAGGTCATTTATATATATTGTGAATAGCTGGGGTCCTAGGACCGATCCCTGCGGTACCCCACTAGTCACAGCCTGCCACTCGGAAAAAGACCCGTTTATTCCAACTCTTTGCTTCCTGTCTGCCAACCAGTTCTCTATCCAAGTCAGTACCTTGCCCCCAATCCCATGTGCCTTAACTTTACTCGCTAATCTCTATGCGGGACCTTATCAAAAGCCTTCTGAAAGTCCAAATATACCACATCCACTGGTTCTCCCTTATCTATTCTACCAGTTACATCCTCAAAAAATTCCAGTAGATTAATCAAGCATGATTTACCTTTTGTAAATCCATGTTAACTTTGTCCGATCCTGTCACTGTTTTCCAAGTGCTCTGCTATTACATCTTTTATAATAGACTCTAGCATTTTCCCCACTACCGATGTCAGGCTTACCGGTCTATAATTCCCTGTTTTCTCTCTACCGCCTTTTTTGAATAGTGGGATAACATTAGCTACCCTCCAATCCATGGGAACTGTTCCAGAGTCTATAGAATTTTGGAGAATGACCAGCAATGCATCTACTATTTCTAGGGCCACTTCCTTAAGTACCCTAGGATGTTGATTATCAGGCCCTGGGGATTTATCGGCCTTCAATCCCGTCAATTTCCCTAACACCATTTCCCTACAAATACTGATTTCTTTCAGTTCCTCCCTCTCATTAGGCCCTATGTTCCCCGACATCTCTCGGAGGTTATTTGTGTCCTCCTTTGTGAAGACAGAACCAAAGTGTCTATTTAATTGGTCAGCCATTTCTTTGTTCCCCATTATAAATTCCCCTGATTCTGACTGCAAGGGACCTACGCTTGGCTTCACCAATCTTTTTCTCTTCACATATCTATAAAAGCTTTTAGTCAGTTTTTATGTTCCCTGCAAGATTACTCTCATACTCTATTTTCCCCCTCTTAATTAATCCCTTTGTCCTCCTTTGCTGAATCCTAAACTGCTCCCAATCCTCAGGTTTACTGCTTTTTCTGGCCAATGTATATGTCCTCTCCTTGGATCTAATTTCCCTTGTTAGCCACGGTTGAGTCACCTTTTTTGTTTTATTTTTATGCCAAACAAAATTCTTACACCTGGTAAAAGCAGGCATAAGACCTGCTTATACCAGCGTAAAAGTTATAAAAAATAGAAAAATAAAATTTTATCACTCATTTATACATTAAAAACCCTGTCCAACAAGGTAAGTTTATTTTTAGCCCCATTAAAACATACTTTTTTTGCCAAGAAATAAATTTGTTTAAAATATTTAATTAAATGGCATTCTAATTCATTTTAAATATGTGATTTTTTAAAAACTTATTTCATGTGTTTGCATATTTTTTAAGTGATCCCCATTCATATTTATGACAGTTCCGTGCGTATAGGTATGAATGGGGATTCCCTTCTTTTATTGGTTGGGCCGGCCCACGTGATCCCAGGGATACTTGCGAACCGCATGCGCCCCTGGGATACGTGGGCCTCTACCCGCGGGTACCCGGAGAGGCCCAGGATTGCAAACCTCCATACCTCTCAGGCCACCAGGTAAATGCATAGATTTTTTGCAGGTCGGAGGCATCCGCCCGCAAATTGTGGGCCGTTATGTATGTTAGCAATAAGGCAGAATGCACACCCTCACACGGAGACAGTCAAGACTCTTAATGGGTAGGGGGGGAAATTATAGCTTTTTCTTCACCAACCAAAGATTACTGCAATATCTGCTCTCCTCCCCCCAACCTTCAGTGGAAAAGTTTTCCCATAAATAAGACAAATTTGTTTCAAAGACTCTAACAAAGGATCCTGAAAACTGTAATGTGCCACAAATAAACTCAAGCCCAAGAACTAGCAGCACCACGCAGACGTCAGCACAACCCGTGAACACTCAAGATCCTCAACCAATCTCGCCAAGAAAATATGCTCAAAAAGCACGATCGCACTTCAAAATGTGATGTCTGGCAATTAACACACTGTAATTATAAAACTAAAAAGGGTAATTATCAGCCCCAGGGCTTCACACACAACTGAAGTATGCAAAGAGCATGCTTTGTGTAGATCAGACTACAGGCTACAGGATATTTTATCCACATTCCTACAGATGGCAGCATATGCAGTTTAACTTTAAAAATAAATGGATGAGATTTGGTTCAATTGGCTGTTTGAATGCAATGCTGACAAACAGGTAGAGAATCCAATAACAGAGATAACACAGGACATGAGTATTCAGAGATGGCTGCACGTGCCAGGTCCTGCCCGACTGACGGCATGCAAGGTCTCGTCCTGCCACAGTCCAACCTCTAATCAATTTGACAACTGTTTCAATGGAAGCATTTCAGCCAGTCAATCTTTCATTCTGCTTAGGTTGGGCATAGCATCTTCTTTTGCAGATTATGCCTATCAGTTTCCTGAAACACACTGGCCTAGAAATTGAGTGCCCTTAGCGCCGATTTTGCGGCGCCTGAGGGCCTAGCGCTGCATTTGGCGCCGGCGCCGAAATTGCCTGGGGCCCTTCCGCCGCGGTAGACCGGTAGCGCTGCGCCGGCACCGATGACGTCATCGGTGTGCGCAGCGTCCCGGTTGCCATGCCGACGGGCCCCAGCGCCGAAATTCAGTTGCGGCCGCCTCGCCCGTGACAGCCGCAACTAAGACTCTGGCAACAGAGTCTTACAAGTCTTTGCGCCGGCGCATTAAAGGCCCCGCGGCGGCCGGCCGCTTTCCCGCCGGCCGCCTGGCCGCAGCTCCCTCCCCGGACTTCCCCCCCCCCCCCCGGAACAGAAGCAAGCCCGGCACTTGTCCGAGGTGCCGGGCTCATTTTTAAAAAGATTTTCGCGGGCCGCGGCCGGGTGCAGGCAGCTCCTCCTTAAGGGAAGGAGGAGGCCTGCACTTCCCGAGCCTGCCGCACCGCATCGGGTGCCGCAGCGCCGGAATTGCGGCGCGAAACGGCAGTTAGCGCCGATTTACCGCCGCAAAGACCCTTCAGTAGCGCCGGCAGCCGTTTGGGCGCGGCCCTGCTGAATTTTTGGCGCGCGCAGGGGGACTTAGCGCCGGCACTAACTTCCGGCGCTAAAGCCCTGGCTAAGCCAAAACTCAATTTCTAGGCCAAGGTGTTGTGTTTTTTTTTAAAACAAAAATCCTTTTTGAAAACCAGAAAGGCTCACTGTGATGGTGCATTTTGCTGATGGCAACATTTTAAGCTTTACTACCTGCTGGTTCAAGATTCCTGACTGACCCAGAAAGTGCACTATAACAGTTAGAATAGCTAGCATTATGTAGAGGTTAGTTTGTAGCAGTAGTAAGGTTTAAATGGAATTTAATCAGTCTCCGGACACAGAGAGATACAGGGACCAGCAGTTAAGTGTGAGATGATGCGAGTGTGGAATATTAATTGTTAGACTCGTGCCAGTATGTATAGAACCAGGAGGGAGTGTGAAAGAAGAATAGGGCTCTCTGTAATAAATAGTTAAGGAAGTGAAGGTCATCAAAAGATGCAGTCACTTGGGGTTGGAGAATGTCTGGGAACAATAAACAAACTGGCCCCGATATTAATGTGAAGGTGGCTTCTGAGCGGGGGGACGGGGGGTGGAATTGTGTGGTCGAAACGCGGAAGTCAAGTCAGCGCATCAGGTTCTCCAATTTCAGCTTGATTGAGGCAATAAATTTTGACTTCCAGGTTTCGTGTCTCCAAGCTGTGCAGTGGGTGTGATGCGCACCCGCATGACATGGTCTCAACTCTATTTAAAGGGGCAGTGTAGAAATGGAATTTGGAGGAGGCAGGAAGTGTTTAGGATGGATGCACAGAGAGCAAGGGTAGCACCCAGATTTAATGATGCATCCCTGGAATTACTGCTGGGTGCAGTCAGGAGCATGAGGGACATATTTCTCCCTGTGGCCCTCACCAAGAAGGCATGGTTGGAGGTGGCTGAGGAGGTGAGCAGCAGGAGCATTGTGCCCCAATCTTGGATGTAGTGAAGGAAGCGGTTTAATGACCTAAGCAGGTCAGGAAAGATGAGTACATTTGCTGATTCACTTATATCCTGTGGTTTAAGACCCCTACTTTCACTCTCTCTTGCCAAGTGTACTCCATCACATCACTCCTCACACCCACCCTTCACTTTCTCTACATTTCATCATCTCCCCATTTATCCATCCATCACTGCAGCGGGTAGTCAAAACTGCCCAACGCATTACCGGCACCCGGCTACCGACCATAGAGCACATATACCAGAAACGCTGTTTACGGAGGTCACGGACCATCATCAAAGACCCTACCCACCCCAGCCACAGTCTGTTCGCCCTCCTGCCATCTGGGAGACGCTACAGATGCATTCACACCCGAACGACCAGATTTAGGAACAGCTTCTTTCCCAGGGCTGTCATCCTACTGAACTCCACAAATAAATTCTAAAGCCTGCACATCTGCCAATGCACTTTATTATGTTTATGTTAATGTATTACAAGCCAAATGAATGTTGAATGTTTAAATGTCTTAATCTAAATGTACACTCTCGGGAGCCGCAAGACTACATTTCGTTGTACTGCACTTGTGCACTAACAATGACAATAAAGTTGATTATTATTATTATTATGCAATATGATACATCTGTCTCAATCATCCTCACCAAATGCACTGCATCCATCGGGTGAATATGTGACCTTCAGTCACTCACAGGTCTGTTTGTGCAGAACACAAGGGAGACGGAGAGGACTGGAGGTGGCCCGCCACAAATTGTGCAGCTCACAGATGCAGAGGAGGCGGACATGGAGATAAGTGGTACATCTGCATCCCTCTCAATCAGAGATGGAGAGCCTAGGAACTCGCAGCTAGCTGGTGAGAAAATTACAAATATCTCTGACATACATGCCGACTTTATTTCATCAGTGACTGAACTATGAGAAGCCTGAGTATGGTGATTGTGACTTTGCCACAACTAATTCATATTCCTTTCTTTTGATTTCCAGGGCCTTCACGCGTACAGCAAGTGTTGCTGGACATGCATGAGGACCAAATTCCTTCTGAGGGTGCACCGTCACAGTATGTACAGCCATGTGCCAATGCAAATACTCACACTTCGGTGGGTTCAGTTAGACAGTTCACTGGGTTTTCACCTGGTGATTCACACATCACAAGTGAGCACGAGCAGACACTGGTGGGAGGGATAGCTGTGGAGAGACCGCGTCAGGGGGCGAAATCCTCTTCAAGCTCTGCTCAGCTGGACACAGATGCTATTGTTGGGAAGGAGAATGCTAGAGGTGCATAAGCAACTTAGCCAGGTACTGACAGACGTGTCACGCACACTCTCCACAATAGCGGAGAAGATGGAGGAGTCCAGCTCAATCACGAGTGGATTGATGGCACAGGGAATTGCGAGAATGTCTGCCATGGAGAGATTGACCGCCTCCATGGAGCTTCAAGCAACAGCTCTCAAATGAGTCAATGAAGGCCTTTAGCATGGCTGTGCAGACTTTGGATGCCAAGAATTCTGCTGCCTCAGACAGGACGACAGATGCCTCATCCATGGCCTTACAATGCGTCACTGATCTTCACCAAGCTGTAGGAGTGATGTCGTGCTGGCCCAGGATAGGGAAGATGGTGAAAGGGGGCATGAAAGTGGGAACTCCACTCAAAGCGCCCCCACGTCTCACTCATTGCGCCCCCCCTCAACCAGGACCCGACATGCTGACTCATCTCCCGATGGCCAAGTCTGCCCCTGCATAAGTACAGGTGGAGCAGTCTTTGGTGGGGCCCTCATGGGCTCCAAAACCCAGAGGACATAGGCCAAAAGCATCTCAGCAGTCAGGGTAGTGATCTGAGCAGCCTTCCTCTACCTCTGCTGAAGCCACATGGGATACACCACGTAGAAGCAGTAGCAAGCGTAAGAGAAAGCTATTGTAATTCACCAAGGCTATGCACATGGGTGTTTGACAAAATGTTATGTTGTTAAGTTTCCTTTTCTTATAACAACACATCAAATTTATTGCTTAGCACCACTTCCACGTCTTGCCCATTATTGTGTCCCAGGTGTCAACTCGCCTTGCAGTAGTTTCATGATGAATGTCAATACGTGACGGGACCCATTGGGTGGATGTGCAATGGGTGGATGCGTAGTTGAAGGAATATTTAGTGCAGAGAGAGTGGCGGGGGTGTTGGTGATGGTGGTGGGAGCGGGCCAGAGGATTTCATTTGTGATGTTTTCCTGTGTGAGCCAACATTAGCTGAACCTTCGAGCAATTAGGGCGTCCCTGGCAGCAATGTATGGGGCTGGTCTGGTTATGGGTGCCCCATCTTCATCTTCCCCCACCTCCTATATGTTCTTCTCATCTGAAGATGAGTGATGAGCCCCTTCATCCACCACCTGCAATCCTCTCTGCTGTGTAATGTTGTGCAGGACGCAGAACACCACTATTATCCTGGACACCCTGGCTGGCAAGGACTGAAGGGCGCCTCCAGACCTATCTAGGCACATGCAACGCAACTTCAACATGCCGATGGTTTGCTCGATGACACACGTGGTGGTCATGTGGCTTTCGTTGTAGCGCTCCTGTGCCTTATTGGTGGGGTTCCTCACACGTGTCATGAGCCAAGTTTGAAGGGGGCATCCCTTGCCTCCTACAAGCCAGCTCTTAATTCTGTTTCCTGGAACAAAAAGGTCTGGAATGTTGGACTGCTGCAGTATGAAAGCATCATGACAGCTCCCAGGGAATCTGGCACACACCTGCATGAACCTCTTCTTGTGGTTGCAAACCCCTTGCGGTTGATGAAAACTCCTGGTTGCTGTGGTGGTGCTTGGATTGCCACGTGTGCAATCAATGGCACCCCGTACCTGTGGGAAGCCAGCCAGAGAAGTGGAACTGAGTGCCCATTCATTCTGGCTATTGTCACCACAGGGGAAGTTTACATAGCTCCCAGCTCTGGCAAACAATCCATCCGTCACCTGCCTTATACATTTATGTGCAACAGACTGCAAGACCCTCAATGGGTCTTTGATAGCACCTTGGATGGAACCAAAGGCAAAACAATTGAGGGTGGCGGTGACTTTCATAGCTATTGGTAATGCGTGGCCGCCAGGTCCAGCAGGGAACAAGTCTTCTTCTAGAAGGCTTTAGGTGTCTGCGACCACCTGACATCACAAGCTCGAGAGGTCAAGGAAGCTCAACCTCTGTCTGTACACCATGTTACGTGGGTAGTGCCTCCTGTGACCTCGGCCCCTCTCCTGTTCACCCCCCTTCTGTGCACCGCCCCCTCCTTTTCACCTCCCTTCTGTGCACCTGCTGATCCCACCATAGCACATCGTCACTGCCATAGATGGTTATGTTCTTCCCCTTCTGGTGTACTGTCAAAAATATGCAAGGCACCTCCCATCCTTCTGGTGTCTGTCTGAAAGCCTCCAAAGTTCTCCAATACCTGCACAGTGACGAGAACTCTCTGCTAAACATTTGCCAGAGAGAACTGACAAAGCAGCTGTAAAAACTAAGCATTTAATTAGTTCGGGCTATCTGAAGTTGATAGACCCCTATGAAGTGCACCTGTAACTCACCTTTTTACTGGTCAGCCTGGAAATCCCGTGCTGAAGACGTTAAATTTAAGGACGTGTCTATTTGCAACACCAAAGTTCTGATTGGTCCCCTTGGATGACAAGACCTGATTGCTGATTGGTCCCCTTGGAGGACAAGACACACCCAGCAGTTTCTCTGGAATGTGTAATTAGATCCTCCTGCCTATGTAATCAGTTACTTTGCAAAGTGTAATTCGAGCCATTCTGACTGCCGACTCCAGACAGAACAGAGCTCACTTGGAACAGACAGGGCTCACCGTCACGGGTTAAGACCTTCTCCCACCCGCAAACAAGTTCCTGCCCCCACCGCCCAAGTTCCTAACCTCCCCCCAAGTTTCTGACCCTGCACAAGTGCCTGACCATCCTCAGCCCCTGGCCCAAGTTCCTCCTCCCCCCCCACCCAGGATTCCTGACCTCCTCCTGCCCAATTTCCTCTTCACCCTGGGTTCCTGACCTTCTTCCCCCCAACAAGTTCCTGACCTTCCCCCACCCCCTCCCATAGATGGGGCATTGTGCGTGGGTCACGGATTGTTAACAGATTTATTGGGTATGAAGTGAATAGTGACAGCTTTCCAAGAAATCAACCAGGTCTGGGGGAGGAGAGGGAGAATGTGGTGCGGGTATAAAGGGGATGGGGTTGGAAGAACGTGATCCACCTCACCATCTGGATCACATTTTCACTCACATCCCCCACCCCCCTCCACTTTAGACCTGGATCACTTACTTCCCCCATCTCCACTGTGCTCTCCGTGCTCTTTACCTCCCTTCACTCCAACGCCCACCCCGAGTTCCTGACCTCCTCTCCGGTCCTCTCTATCTTCCCCCTCCTATCCCCTCTCTCTCCCCCCGATCCACTCACTATCTCCCCCCTCCGATTCCCTCTCTCTCCCCCTCCGATCCCCTCCCTCTCCCCCCTCTGATCACCTCTCTCTCCCCCCAATTCCCTCTCTCCCTCCCTTCCGATCCCCTCTCGCCCTCGACTCCGATCCCCTCTCCCCCCGCCGATCCCCACTCCTTCCCCCCGCCGATCCGCTCTCCCCCCTCCGATCCCCTCTCTCTCTCTCCCCCCTCTGATCCCTCTCTCTCTCTACCCCGCCTATCCCCACTCCTTCCCCCCGCCGATCCGCTCTCTCTCCCCCCTCCGATCTCTCTCTCTCCCCCCTCCGATCCCTCTCTCTACCCCCTCCGATCCCTCTCTCTCCCCCCTCCGATCCCTCGCTCTCTCTCCCCCCTCCGATCCCTCGCTCTCTCTCCCCCCTCCGATCCCTCGCTCTCTCTCCCCCCTCCGATCCCTCGCTCTCTCTCCCCCTCCGATCCCCTCTCTCTCTCTCCCCCTCCGATCCCCTCTCTCTCTCTCCCCCTCCGATCCCCTCTCTCTCTCCCCCTCCGATCCCCTCTCTCTCTCCCCCTCCGATCCCCTCTCTCTCTCTCCCCCTCCGATCCCCTCTCTCCCCCTCCGATCCCCTCTCTCTCTCCCCCTCAGATCCCCTCTCTCTCTCTCTCCCCCAGATCCCCTCTCTCTCTCTCCCCCTCAGATCCCCTCTCTCCCCTCCGAATCCCTCTCTCGCTCCCCTCCTAACCCCTCTCTCTCCCCCGCCCGATCCCCTCTCTCTCTCCCCCCTCCGATCCCCTCTCTCCCCCCCTCCGATCCCCTCTCTCTCCCCCCTCCGATCCCCTCTCCCCCCCCCTCCGATCCCCTCTCTCTCCCCCCTCCGATCCCCTCTCTCTCTACCCCCTCCGATCCCCTCGCTCTCTCCCCCCTCCGATCCCCTCTCTCTCCCCCCTCCGATCCCCTCTCTCTCTACCCTCCGATCCCCTCTCTCTCTCCCCCCTCCGATCCCCCCCTCTCTCCCCCCTCCGATCCCCTCCCTCTCTCCCACCTCCGATCCCCTCTCCCTCTCCCCCTCCTGATCCCCTCTCTCTCCCCCCTCCGATCCCCTCTCTCCCCCCTCCGATCCCCTCTCTCCCCCCTCTGATCCCCTCTCCCTCTCCCCCTCCCGATCCCCTCTCTCTCTCCCCCCTCCGATCCCCCCTCTCCCCCCTCCGATCCCCTCCCTCTCTCCCCCCTCCGATCGCCTCTCTCTCACCCCCCTCCGATCCCCTCTCTCTCTCCCCCCTCCGATCCCCTCTCTCTCTCCCCCTCCGATCCCCTCTCTCTCTCCCCCCTCTGATCCCCTCTCCCTCTCCCCCTCCGATCCCCTCTCTCTCCCCCCTCCGATCCTCCGATCCCCTGTCCCCCTCCGATCCCCTCTCTCTCTCTCCCCCTCAGATCCCCTCTCTCTCCCCCTCCGATCCCCTCTCTCTCTCTCTCCCTCTCTCTCTCCCTCAGATCCCCTCTCTCTCCCCCTCAGATCCCCTCCCTCTCTCTCCCCCTCAGATCCCCTCTCTCCCCTCCGAATCCCTCTCTCGCTCCCCTCCTAACCCCTCTCTCTCTCCCGCCCGATCCCCTCTCCCTCTCCCCCTCCCCTCTCTCTCCCCCCTCCGATCCCCTCTCTCCCCCCTCCGATCCCCTCTCTCTCCCCCCTCCGATCCCCTCTCCCTCTCCCCCTCCCGATCCCCTCTCTCTCTCCCCCCTCCGATCCCCTCTCTCTCCCCCTCCGATCCCCTCTCTCTCCCCCTCCGATCCCCTCTCTCTCTCTCCCCCTCCGATCCCCTCGCTCTCTCTCCCCCTCCGATCCCCTCTCTTTCTCTCCCCCTCAGATCCCCTCCCTCTCTCTCCCCCTCAGATCCCCTCTCTCCCCTCCGAATCCCTCTTTCACTCCCCTCCTAACCCCTCTCTCTCCCCCGCCCGATCCCCTCTCTCTCTCCCCCCTCCGATCCCCTCTCTCTCCCCCCTCCGATCCCCTCTCTCTCTCTCCACTCTGATCCCCTCTCTCTCCCCCCTCCGATCTCCTCTCTCTCTC